>NC_090448.1:162508965-163758965 GCF_031143425.1 Pleurodeles waltl | reverse complement strand
TTGTGTATTGCTATCAGACACTGAGACAAAGGGAAGATAGGTTTTAGCGAGATGGGCCACTTCTTTGAGTTAATAAATGGGAGGAGGAGCTGTCACCTACCACTTTTGCACATCACAAAGGTTCTGCCTGAGCATTCTCACAAAGGGTTTGTGTTGGACCTGGCCTTTTTCACAGGGTCATTCCCCAAACCTTTTGCCTTCCTCCTCCTATTTTTTCTGACCCTTTTTGCTGAGGTTATGACTCTGGTCACTTGATCACTGCTGATCAGTGCTAAAGTGCATGTGCTCTCTCTTGTAAACTTGGTTTGATTGTCTTATACCTGATTGGCACATTTAATTTACCTGTAGGTCCCTTTACAGTAGTATCCTTATACGCAGGGCCTGCAAATTAAATGCTACTAGTGGGCCTGCAGCTCTGCTTGCACCACCCACAGAAGTAGCCTTTCAAACCTGTCTCAGGCCTGCTAGCTCAAAGCCTACATGCCCAGTTTACTACCACAGGGACCTGGCATCTAAATCTACTTGCCAGGCTTGGAACTCCCCTTTTATTAAATGTAAGGCACCCTAAGGTAGACCCCAGCAAACCCTATGGGCAGGGTCCTATGTATATTGAAGGCAGGACATGTGCTAGTTGTGTGGCCTATCCTGGCAGTGACAAGTAGCCTATTTGATTTCTCACTGCTGTGAGTGCTGCCTTCTCCTAGGATTGCATTGGAAATGCCCTACCGTATATCTGGGTGGCAATGTCTGATCTATGAGGTGTAACATAGGCATATTTGGTATGGTTGAAATGGTAGTGAAACATGCTGCTTACTGGTGTAGATGGATTTTTTAATGCCATTATAGAAATGCCACTTCTAGGAAGTGGGCATTTCTCTGTGCTTATGACTCTGGTGCTTTGCAGATTGACTATAATCCACATCTGGGGCAGAGTGTAAGCTAGGGTTTGTGCATACTTTTCAGACAGCCTGTATACAGGGAGGATGGAGGTGTCACAGTGGTGCATCTGCATATTGAATGGTCTTCCTGGGCTGAGAGAAGGGGAGGCAGGGCACACCTGTATTTGTAAAGGCTGTGTACTGGCCTCACATAAGGGCCTTGTTTACCCCCAACTGATGTCTGGAGCCTGTGCTGGAGGAGAGTGGGGACACTCCTAGAACCAGTTGTAACTGGTTAGAACCTCTTCTCCCCTTCTTTGAAATTGCTTTGCAAAACTAGTAGAGTATAAGTACAGGGGATTTTTCCCATGTAAAACACACAAGAAACATCTTAAGGAAATGGACACAGAATGCTGCTGGAGGGACTCACCAGGAACCGCCTTGGACTGCTGCTGCTATGCTGACCTGTGACCTGCTGAGTCAATAGGAGAAACTGCCACTCGCTGCATCCCCCTTGTGCTGGCATGTTGCTGGGAGCTGCTGTCCTGTGCTTCACTTGTGTCTCCCGGGCCTAGGTGATGTGGCCCCTGCCCCCTGCAACCAGTTGTTTCTCAGCACGAGGATAACGCTGCACCTAAAGGCTTCTTCAGTGCAGCAGAGTGCCAGATGAGCGCCTTTCTGCTATTTTCCTAGCCCGTTGAGGGTGCCTTTGTTTTATTTACTAAGCGCCTTGAGAATGCTGTATTTTGGTTCTGCTGCAGCAGAAAATCACTGCTGTGACCCAGGCAGGCTTTGTTTCGAAGCGCTTCTGAAACAAGCTGCATACCCCCAGTGCATGGCCAGGTGAAGACAGGTGCGAACGCGCTCCTGATGGTACCCCCGGGGTGACAAGCACTGAAGGGAGTGCCCCGGGGGCACCAGCAGGTACCAACTCTGGCAGAATCACCGCTGCAGCCCGGGGAGTGAGGTGGACACTCGTGCACCAGATTGGGTGGGGGTGAGTATAGAGGAGCAGCCCCAGGAGGGATGGAGACCTCATCGGAGGTCCCTCCTGCTCCCAGGGCCACCCCAGGACCAGCGACTATAATGGTGCGCTCGAGGGGAAACGCTGTCCCTGAAAGGCCTGTATTGGGACCGGCCCTCCTTAGCGTTGCAGGAGCGTGGGAGTGTCCACATGTGGCCCCAGGAACTGGGCATATAACATAACGAGAAGGCCTCATTATTAATGTGCATGTCTGAGGTCATGATGACTGTGGCAATTTGAATCATGCTGGTACATTCATGGTAATGGTTTGGCAGTGATGTTCCTGGTGTGGGCACTTATGAGCGTGTTTCCTATGGCCCATGCCATTGTGATGATATATTTTTCATGACTTCCCATGTGTTTTCTGATGTTCCTTTTATGGGCATTTATGTCTTCTATGATGTGCATTATTTTAGTAATATTTTCCTGACTACTTGCAGAATAATCAGTAACTTATGTGTTCTATGTGACTACTGCTGGCTTTCGCAAATTAATAGTACTGTGTTATGTTCTGACAACTGCTTAGGTAGCAGGGTATTACTGACATGTTGTGTTTGGCCTAATGATGTTGTGTACCACACAGTTTATTTTTATATAACTTGGTGGGTGTTGTGTTTCCTTTGTGGTGGGGATGGTCCGTCACGTGTATTGTGTGTGTTGTGCAAACACCTTACACATTGCCTTCGACACATAGGCCTGGCTGCTCGTGGCAAACTACCAGGGGATAAGCTGGGGTTATCTTGGGTGTGTAACTCCCTGGCCATGACTAGAGTCGGGGGGCTCTACCTAGCTTAGGTGCATACCCTAGCCAACCAGAAACCCCATTTCTAACATTGGTGATAATCAGATTACATGTTCTAATACTTTTTTTCAATTCTCCTGTACTCTCAAACCAGACATTTTGATTTATAACTCCTGTTTCAGACTCTTGCACTTGGGCAGTCTTTTTGTTTTACACCTGTACCTGTTCTCATCAAAATGGAATTTACCTTTGATTCAGATGAGTTGTTGCTCTACAGTCTGGAGGAGTAAAAGGGATTCTGCAAGGAGAGGGGCATACCTGTAATTGGGGAATCCACTATAAGGGAACTTCAGAGAGCCCTGTTTCATTTTGAGGAAGCACCCTGGTTAGCAATGGTATAGGAGAGCCAAGGGGGTGATGGTTCTGAGAATGACCCTGAAGAGGACCATGAGAGTGGGAGGGTCCCCAGTCCACACTCCAGAGGGACACTGACCCCAGAGAGTTTGGCACAGAGGGAGATGACTGGCCAGGGACAGCAGTAGAGAGAGAGAACCCCATTGACAGGTAGTTTCTTACTGGATCCTTTCTTAAAAGTAGTGTCACCTCCTACTCCCTGTTGCCTGAGAAGCTCAAAGATAGGCGGGAAGAGAGGGACCTGAGGCTACAGCTAGCACAGCTGGCTGTAGAAGAGAGAAGGGCTGAGGTAGGGAAGGCCTTAGTCCCAGAGAGGATGATAGAGGCTTAAAGAGCCGTTGCCAGGGAAAGACTCGCCCTAGAGCGCAGTCTGACAAGTCTGGACCCACCAGCACTGCAGTTCGAATCTAGTGGTGGCAGCATAATTGATTGTAGTGTCAGGAACAAACCCTACCTACCCACAGGCCTAGTGCCTGGGTTCAAGAAGGGGAGAGACATACGTCAGTGGCTGGGGAGTATGAAGAAGCTCTATTGTGCGCAGAATCCCTTGGAAGGATTGGGGGACTGGCCTGGGGAGCTATATTCCTAAGGAGGAGAGGGATGCCCTACTGGCCCTAGAAAGGAGTGACAGTCAGGAGTATTCCCTCATCAAAGAGGCTCTGATAAAAAGGTAGGATCTCACCCCTGAAGACTACAGTTTGAGGTTTAGAGGCAGCAGGAAGCGGTCTCACCAGTCATGGGAGGTTTTTGTGGAGGATTGTTGCAAACACTAGAAGGATGGGTGAAGGGTAGCATAAAAAACACTTATAAAGGGTTGTTCAATCTGATTGTCAGAGAGCACATGGTCCGTTGCTGTTTTCCAGGGCTACGTCAACACCTGTTGCAGAGTAAGTTCTCTGACCACAGGGAACTTGCAAAGGAGGCCTACCTCTGGCTGAGTGCTAGAGGAGCTGGTAAGACACTGGGGAGTGACCCAAAAGGGAATGCTCAGGTTCCCCCCACCAAGGGTAGGGGAGGTTCAGAGTAACCCAGACAGGTTTCAGAGTGGGGAGGGTGCAGGTTCTAGATGGTTGTATGCCCCACCGCAGTCCCTGGAAAGCACCATGAGGGGGCCCCAGTGAGGGAACTTGGTCGGTAACGGAAGTCATCTACTGAAGGGGATCCCCTATTGTCAGGAGAAACTGGGAGGACAACTGGAACCAGTGTCCCACAAGCTCTGCTCCGCAAGAGGGGGTGCAGAAGTTTCCACTGAGGGGTTTGTGAGAGGGGGAAGACTCTCCCCTAACTCCAGTCCCACTCAAGGGTATAGACCCTAGTTTGGGAAACCAGGTCTGGGGAAACCCCCTTGACCTGGAGGTAGGGAAAGCTGTCCCCAGTGTCCCTACTATTTTTTCCTCTAGGGGTACCACTCTTGAGGGAAAGGGATTGAGGGAGAGGGGAGACTCTCTCCTAACTCATGACCAACCCAAGGGTACAAACCCTGGGATGGAAAACCAGGTCCAGGGAAAGAGAACCAGGTCCAGGGAAACCCCCTTGACCTGAAGGTAGAGACAGTTATCCCCTGCCTCTCATTTTTACTTGTTGGGGTATCACTCGTGGTGGAGGGATGTGTAACTCTAGTAGAAGCGGTAGGGGGAGGTAGGGCTCTTCCCTGACCCCCAGCTCAGCCTGAGGGGAAGTCCCTAAGTTGGGAAGCTGGTTTCAGAGGGACTCCTCTGAGCTGGTAGGTGATGAGCAGGACGACTGATTCCAGCACCCTGGCAGTTCTGGATTCTGGGGGTACTACTCTCAAAAGGAGAGTGCGGAACCCTAGAAGGAGGGCCAGGGGGAGGAAGGACTCTCCCCTGACCCCTATTAAGTCTATGGGACCGGTCCATAGGCTGGAGGACCAGTGGCAGGGTAGAACCCCTTAAACTGGTGGAAAGTAGAGTGGAGAGAGAATGCTATGCACCTGGGGCTACCACCTCCCACTCTGAGAGGTTTCAGAGACCAGAGGCCCCAGGATGGCCTGGGACCTGGTTCTAGCCACAGACAATTAGGACGCCGCCATGGGTTACCTTAGTTCATCAGGGAAGCATAGACGGAGGGATCCAACTGGTTTCAGACTGGTGTAGAACTGGAACATGCACCTTCAGTGGCGGGCCAAGGTCCATGTTCTATTGTCAGTAGTCTTTTGTGATCCCAAGCAAGCTAAGGCCAGGACAGAGAGAAAGAGGATGCCTGTATCTGGAATATTCTAGAATCTTCATCCACTGCAAAGTGGGCACCAAGTTTAAATGTTGGACCTCAGGCCTTACTCTTCAGTACACTTCTGGACCCATGGACCCTGCCAGGAAGAAGGACTGCTGTGCTGCTGGAAGTACCATCACTCTGCTGGATTGCTGGTTTGAAGGACTGATGCCCTGGTACCCTCTTGACTGGATAAGAAGGACTGGGCCTGCAACTCTAAACTCTGGAATCCAGAGTGAATGTATGATGGAATACCTAATGCGAGAACCACGCATGCATGAACAACGCAGTCGGAACAATGACCGCGTTGTTTCCCGCATGCCTTTACCACACATGCCTTTACAATGATTTTTCGTTGTAATAGCATGCCTAGTAAAGGCATGTGTGAAACGGCATGTGTGGTTCTAGCATGCCACCCCCTGACCCGCCTTAAAAACATAACTACTCAACCCCACCCTAAAAACACAAGTACCGTGACCACCCCACCTGCCTGGAAAACACAAGTACCCCAACACCCTCACCTGCCCTAAAAACACAAGTACCACAACCCCCCCACCAGCCCTAAAAACATAACTATTCGACTCCCCACCCCTTAAAAATATGGCTCCGCCCACCCTAGAAACATAACTACCCGATCCCCACCACCCGCCCTAAAAACATAACTGCCCGACCACTCCACCAGCCCTAAAAACACAACTACTCCGCCCCAAAAACACAACTACCCTGCGCCCCACCGCCCTAAAAAACAACTACCCTGCGCTCCCACCTGCCCTAAAATCACTACTACCCAATCCCCCACCTGCCCTAAAAAACATAGCTACCCTAATCCCCCACCACCCACCCTAAAAAACATAACTACCCGACCCCCCACCACCTGCCTGAAAAACATAACTACCTGAGCCTACCTCCCACCCTAAAAATATAACTACCCGACCCCCATCCCCTCTAAAAACATAACTATCTCATGCCACCCTAAAAACACAACTACCCTGCCTCCCCACCTGCCCTAAAAACACTACTACCCCGGCCCCCCACCTGCTGTAAAAACATAACTACCCTGAGCCCCACCACCTGCCCTAAAAACATAACTAGCTGACCCCCCAATCTCTCTGAAAACATAACGACCTGACCCCCTCCCTAAAAACACAACTACCCCACCCTCCCACCAGCCCTTAAAACACTACTTCCCTTCCCGAACCCCACCACCTGCCCTAAAAACATAACTACCCCGACCCTTCACCACACACCCCTATAAAAAATGGCATCACCTGCCCTAAAAGCATAACTACCCGATGCCCACCACCCACCCTAAAAACATAACTACCCGACCCGCCCTAAAAACACAACTACCCCGCCTCCCTACCCACCCCAAAACACTACACTGCCGCACCCGCCCTAAAAACACTACTACCCGACCTCCCACCTGCCCTAAAAACATAACTACCCCGACCCCCCACCCACCCTAAAAACATAACTACCCAACCCCTCCACCAGTTCTAAAAACACAACTACCCCACCCCAAAGACACAACTACCCTGCCCCCACCCACCCTAAAAAACTACTATCCCGCCTCGATGCACCCTAAAATCACCACTACCCCGACAGCCCCCACCTGTCCCAAAAAACAAAACTACCCCGACCACCCACCTTAAATAACATAACTACCCCAACCCCTACCACCCACCCTAAAAACATAACTACCCCCACCCCTCAAAAAATGGCACCACCTGCCCTAAAAATATAACTACCCGACCCCACCTCCCATCCTAAAAACATAACTACCCTGCCCCCCACTCACCTACAAAAACACAAGTACCCTGACCCCCACCTGCCCTTAAATCACTACTACCCCGAAGCCCCCTCACCCACCCTCAAAACACTACTACCCTCAGGCCCCTCACCCACCCTAAAACCCAATTTCTTACAAACAGCACCACTTGACATACTTCTCGGTGAAGGGCAAAGATATCTTGGAATGGTCAACTCTTCCGTAGGTGCAAGCAGATCTCAAAGGTACTGCTTTGTAATACTGCAGTGGCTCGCCAATACAACATGAAATGAGCACCAGTGTAATGCAGTAACTTTCTTCATAACTAGGGTAGCAACAAGGGTATTCTGCAAAAAGCAGGTCACTTAGCAGTACAGTTAATGGTGGGGCCTCAGTTCCAAGGGGTGGCTGCCCATGAGGCTTGCTGAAGTTACATGGCAGCTTTGTTACAGAAAGCAAGGACAAGAACAAGCCTGAAGGGAGTTGAAAGTCACAGCAAACGGTTATTCCCATTGGCATTTGTAAGTTTGGGCAACTAGGGGCTTTCCTGATACTGCTTCTCCCTCTATGTGTACATGTGAGTTCATTTTGGAGTGAACCCAAATGTTTGGTCGTCAGACATTGTATTTTCCTGGTGCTTGATGGTTACTCAGGGCAGTAAATTTAGGTCTTATCATCTCTAGCTGCCTTGGGTTGCCCTACGTAGAGCCTTTATGTTGCCAAGTAAACATGGAGCATTCATCTCTCCACCCAAAACAGTGCGGTTTCTGTCCCCTTGCTTGGGCTATCTGCATGTGTAATTTATTCAGTATGTGTTTCACTTTGGAATAACAGCGCCAAAAATAATTCATGAATCTGCAACCTAGGCAAAAAGTTAAAACAGCAGCATTTCTTGAACTTTACTAACTGCGATCCGTTCAAGATAAGGTCCTTGTTCAATGGAGTGGAATGGGTATTGAATACTGCTAAAATATCGTAAGTCTAGCAGGGATCAATTTAAAACAAAACATAGTCCAAATATATGACGGACAAAGGCGCTACATAGCACCTTTTAATAGTGCTTCCTTTAAGCCAAAAGGAAATTTTTAAAGAAAGGGGCTCCCAGAGGGAATACTTTGTTATCGTAATGTTAATGAGGATCGACAAAAGGAGGTTGTAAGTGAAAGGGTGATGCACAAGGTACAGAGGTCGTTGAGGTCAGTCTGTAAAAGTGTTTTGATGCTATTATCTGTGCTACCAACAAGATAAATATAAATTGACAGATAAGAAGAACGCATTACAAGAAAGTTATCTCTTTTTATCTTCCCCGTGATGCAAATAAAAAAGAAATGACAGTAGAGGGGTTTCAAGCTGCACCTCGCATATTTGCAGCATCTGCAACCACAGCCTCTGCTGTAATCAATATTTCTCACAGATTTTCATCACAGTTAGCATGCACGCGGTATCATTGGCCACCCATATATATTTCCTACACGAATATGATGATGCTGTGTCAATATTTTCGTTTTGCTTAACAATTCTACTAACGCCCATTAGATACTTGTATCTAAAGTGTGATTTCCGTGTTACATGTACTATAATGTAGCGATTCTCATGTTATAGGTGAGCATAGTTAAAGTGTGTTTATGTTAGGTTAGCCAGAGTTAATGTAGGCCTCATCTAAATAATTCCTGTTACCATCCAAAATGTATTTTACCTTTTGTGTGTGTTATCTCAATCTCCCCTTTCAAGAGCCAAGCTAAACTGCAGCAGTCTGAATTAGTGAATAGTCTCAGTTGTTTAGTTTCCATTATAAATGTTATTATTGTTAGCTTCACTATAATCGAATAATTGGTTTCTGACCATGATGTATAATCATGTATGAGATATCTCTTGAAGGCTGCATAGCTTTAAGCTTCCGTTGTGCAAGGCCTGAGAAGAAGGGTGAAAAATTATCAGGAAATGATGGATTTTAGTTGGTCACCACCTCTGGGAATCCAGAGGGACTTCTTCTTCATTTTAGAAATGTATTTTGTAATTGTGCATAGCTGATCTAGTTAGTTCGGATGCTTCTACTTAACCTTTCAAGAGTAGAAGCCCCTTTCCGCTTCCTTGAGACCCCAGGCTTCTTTTACTTCTGCTCATAGAGTTAGACTCTTAAGCAATCTATGTTCCTTTGCATGACAACCTTTTGTAAGACCAATCAACACAGACTCATATCAGTCTAATCTGTGGCAAGGCTTTGCAGAAGCGAAATGGATCACCCAGGCTAGGGAAGAGTGTCTCGTTTATAAGATTTTGGCCTCTCCCCCCAGTGTTGTTGTCATGCATTGAATATAAACCTTGATATGTTTTCAATTTTCAACCAATATCCTAACTTCTTTACCAAGAATTTCTATGGAATAAGGTGCAACTATCTGCAATCAGTATTTTCTCTTGCTGGGGTTCTTGCTTCTATCACTTTCGGAAGTAGGGTATCTTTCGGGTGTGCAAGTAGAACACTTCTGTACTATGCAAAATACTTTTTTTCCCTCTGTGTTGTAATATAAAACATATTTAGAATTAGTCCTGTTAAAGCACTATGAAAAAATAAGCAAACAGTTACATTATCTGTGTCTCAAACGTCTCTCACTCTCAAATAATCAGTGACTTACTTTACAGGTAATTTCCAGTACAGCTTTTCTATATGGTGTTTGTTCACACTATTAGGTTGACACTGCTGCGGGAATGTGCTGCATTACTATATGATCAAACTTTTTACTGCCATTGCTGACCTCTCAACGATAGTTCTTAATTTCTTTGCTTTTAAAACTTAACTTTCTCTCGTTCTCAATATTTGTTTCTCTTCAAGAGTTTGTTGGCTGTATTAAGTTAATAACAATGTTATTTGTGCAAGTTGGAATTTATCTTATCTTTTGTTTTTCTTTTAGGCTGGTGTTGTTGAGTTGCTATTTGAGATGTTAGAGTGGCGAGGATGCAGCAAAAAGAGCCAAGAATCCCTAAGTCTTGGACCTGAATCTTCCAGGTAAGTACAGGCATCATAGAGATGCTACCGCTTCGGGGATGTTTGGACCAAAGCATATTTCTTCAATCAGGAGCAGTTTTAATACTGACCCCGCCCATGATGGGCACAGAGATGTCCAGCGATCTTGCAAGATTTCAGCAAACGTCAATGTTACGGCTTGAAACAGGTGTAAATGTTAGAAAGTACTTGGGGGCTGAGATATTGAAGACAATACAATATAACAAGAGCATGCAAATAGCTTGTGGGGGTGCTGAGGTATTGAAGGTAATCAGGGCAGACAAAGTAACAGATCTCCTGGTGATGTTGCAACAAAAAGAACGTACCAAGTGCATACAGTGTAATTGCTCTCCTGTTGATGTTTCAACAACAGCACAGAGACCTGGTGAACTACACAAAGGAGAGAGCACTACAGTTGGCTATGGGCTTTTATGTGGGGGAGCCAAGCACATCATGGGTCAGTGATGACAAGGAACCATGACACCATCACTTGTTTCTGCCTCTAGGGGTCTTACTTTCGGATACATGCTGCTCATATTTCCCTGATCCATCTTGAAACATCAACTTAGCCTTAGGCAAATTTTATGCAAAGGAACTGAACCTTTCTCTGTTTTCAAATCACTATTGTTAAATAACTTGCCATTGTGTTCGTCATTTTGACTTACTTTGGATATAATGAACCATGCTGCAATAAGGTGATTATTGATTCATGAATAATACGAATTATTTGAGATTTTAACTTTACTAATCTGCCACTAAACCTTCATGGTTTGCAAATCTACTCCTCTCTGTCATTATTGAGGAGCTTAATGTGCTTGACTGTCATTGAATGTACTGTTGATGAACTGATGTTCAGCCACAATTCAAAACAAAGGTCAATCCACTTAAGTGCAGTTAGTTCCTGAATGTGCACCCACAATTTGCAGGGTGAAAACCTCAGCCTGCTTCAAATGCATTACTGTGGTGACAAGCCAAAAGGCCTATCTTTGTGCTTAAACTGGAGTCCTTATGTCTACTGAACATGTAGATTTGTTGTGTCGTGCCTGTGTAAGATTGTCATTGAGTGGGTAGTTATATGATGTGCAAGAAACTGTTGCCTGCTTAATCCATGCAATGTCTTCTTTGGTGTAGAGCCCTGCTCCTTCCTTACCCTAGCAATGGCACAGTTTAGTAACAGTCAGGGATGAGTGCTTATCAATGACTAGCACATGGTTGCTAGCATCTGGTAGCAGAGGAGGTGATGCAAAGCAGGCCTGGTCCCTTGAACCAGCAGGACCTGTTGCTTGTTTGTTCCCCTGTCAGTGTTATGTCTTTTATATAGGATAGTGGGCCACCAAGGAGACACACCCCTTGGCAAAAAAGAAAGTGCAGCTTGATGACCAGTCAGAGCTGGAGCCAGAATTGGAACTTAAAGCCAGTGTTAGACCATATGGGTGTAGCAGGGTTTGTGCACCTCCATTCTCAGGACACTGATTCATCTGGTCAGACCAGACAGAATACACTTGGGTTGCTAGGTTCTCTGTCAGGAGCTCCTCAGGCTCCACAAAGATATCCCTCTTAAATGTATCAACACTCCCAGTAATTGAGCAAGATGTAAACATTCTGCCCATGCAAAATCACACGCACAATTCCAGGTAGATAATGGCTTACTCAAGAAGGCAGATAAAGTGGAGACACTTGCTCTTTCTGACAGATTTCTGACTTTTGAAATTCATGTCCCCCTTGTTCGATGAATTGCAAAAAGCCCAAGAAGCCAAGATAATACAAGCATCTGTGCTAGTGCCTTTCCCTACTCAGAGCAATTCTTGGACAAAGGCTCTAATATCAAGCGTCATGAAAAAATTGCTTGATCATAACTGAACGTAAAGGCATCTTTTACCTATTCTGGTCTACATGACCCGGTAGTGGAATAGCCCTCTGATCTTGGAGGATGACCAAAAATGATAGAAAGGGGAGTAATTAGTTCCTCAACTCATGTGACTTGATGAGGAATAGGAGGCACTTGTTCTCAAAGTTGGACATCTCAGAGGATGGGGTGGAGACAAACTCTGAGTTGGAGGTGAAGGTGGGCAGACTGGGTATTGGCTCTGACGTGACACTGATAGGAAGGTAGTAACCTTCTGGGGCGGGCCATTAACGAAAAGAATGCAGCTCAGCCATGTAATCGAAGTGAGGATCATTAAGGGAATCTACTGTGGGATTGCGCTGCAGATGAGCTATCACCTGCCACTAATTTAACCAGGCTACATCCTTGGAAAATGCAATAGCAAACAAAGAGGTTTCCTCTGCCCCAAGCCCATGCAGAATGTTGAAAGATCCTTCTATGTTCTAACTCTGTTCACTATATACAAGCTGCATATTGCCCACCATGAGGAGTTCAGGAAAGACCATGTGTCTATTAAGTCTGCCAAAAAAATGGGGCTATTCAGAAGGTCTCCAAACTGATGGACTCAATGGTCAAGAGACCTACAGAGGTAGAACAATGGGCAGGTGTTTTAGAGGAGGACTACCAACCACTTAACCATCTGCTCTTGGAACAAGTGAAGACATTTTAGATACAGAATGGAAACTGGAAGACATTAGGAAATGCCTGAGATGCAATAATCCACAAATCCTGGGCATCCTAGAAGGGGTGGAGAGTGTCAATATTGGAAGCATTATAGTTAGATGTTTCCAGAAAGCCTTTCCCAAGACTGAGATAGTGGTTCAGATGCCCAGCATGCACATTGCGTCCCAGTAAAAAAAACACACATTTTTGACTTTGTGGGTTTGAAGGCTTCTTGAACCAGGCAACTTTGATTCACATTGGAAACTTCATTCTGTGTCAGCTTATATATCAAGTTCCCCCCGTTACATTTCCAGAATCATCATTCAGTGTCCTCTCTGAGTTTTGTCATGCAATGTTATTTTGTCAATGATGTCTCAACTATATGGTTACCACGCTCCAAGCTGCATGGGATTTGGCTTTTTTACAGGAGCCTATGAAGTTTAAAACCACTGAAACAATTGCACTCTTTTAAGTACATCAGAAATACAAGCTAAAAGCTATTGGACTCAGACAAAAAGGGCAACCCCTGATGCTTATTGAGTATTGCATAATCTTTTTTCTTCTTTCTTTTCTTGGTCTTTCTAGGAAAGGGAAAATTGAATTTCCTTTGTCTGTAGAGAAAGTGAGTACCTCTTTTGGGATGGAACAATCCATGCTAGCTTCTTGATGAAGCCAGGAGGGGCCACAGTATAGAACTTAGGGTAGGAATAAGGGATTGGGGGTATATTGGGGGCCTCAGTGGGTGGGGTTGAGAAATGGGTGAACTGGGGAAGAAAAAAAATATATACTAATCATGCTATAAATCTGTTTCATAAATGGCTTATGATGCTAAGTCAAGCTGATGTTAACAGATAAAATTAGAGGGTTAATGGATTGGATTTCTTTTCATGATGTACTACTACAAGAGAGTTGCCATACTGATTAAGGGCAATACATGAAAATGTTACCTCACATCAGCAGGTAACAAATGGTGGTGGGAGATTGCTAAAAATGTATCAATCCAGAGATCCCTAACGCAATGCTCAGTAGATGGGCCAAATGAAGTAGATCCTGATATTTTTCAACAATTACATTTGGTGCTTGCACAATGAGAGAGTCAATTAGTTGTTTGCGGAAATACCAATTTACCTTTCTACCTGATTTCGATACATCTAGTAGTGGTAATGGTGAAAGAGTGTTCTGCTCTCTGATTTCTAATTTACACATCATAAGTCCTTTGGGATGGTGGATGGGTAGCACATCTGTCTTTTCAAGGACCTTATACTGGTGGAGAGACTTTGGCCCTCATTACGACCCTGGTGGGCGGTGATAAAGTGGCGGTAATGCTACCAACAGGCTAGCGGTATATACCGCCAAATTATGACCATGGTGGAAAGATCCCCGAAAGACAGTCAATGTACTACACCGACCGCCAGGGCGGAAACAACAGCCACCACGGGGGGACCCGCCTACAGCCAGGTGGAAGTCAATGTTCCACCCACCATATTATGACAATACTTTCTGCCACCTTTTCCGGGGCGGTACCAACGACATCAAAAGCCTGGCAGAAACTGAGCTCAAAAGTGAGGACTCACTATTGGAGACATAGGAAAGAACCACGCCACCATGGAAACAGAACTGCATGTTTTTCCTATGATATTCTACATTCTGCTCCACCACAAATACCAACGCCGGCGAAGGCGACGATGGTGAGTACAGCGGCCTAGCACACAAGGGATGGGGGAGGAAAACGAGAGTGACACACACATGCACAACACACACCCCACACACACACACATCATACACAAAACCAGATGCATTAAAAAAAATGACCCCGTAACTCGGCGGAATAATGCAATGACAAAACAATTTCACAAAAGTGTATGTAATAAGATCAACACAGTAGAAATAATAAGTTAGGCAAGATAATAGATATATACATATTTACAGAAAAAGGGACACACCCCAGTCCTCAATGTTCGTAGGCCACATGGCCACAGGCAAAGTCCAAGGCCACACATGTCACCTGCTTCAACACGGGGAGAACACTGCAGGGGCATCAGTTGGTAAATAGGCAGGCACCTCAGGGGGGCGGGAGGGTACCTCAGCCGGGAGATGTAACAAGACCACTGGTTCTGTAGGGGGCAACGGGCCCTGTGCTTGACCCTGGGGAGTGATGGGCCACATTCCCTAAGGCGGGTGTCATTCCCACTGGTTCTGGAGGGGCAACGCCGCACAGCAGCCCATGGACACAGGATTACATACCGTCCGCCGGTGGTGACAACTGCACAGTAGTGCTGCTGCTGGTGGGGGGAGGCTCTTGCCCATCCCCTGCCACCTTGGACGGCTGCACAGTGGTGGTGCTGCTGGTGGGGGAGGCTCCTGCCCATCCCCTTCAACATCGAACGGCTGCACAGTGGTGGTGCTGCTTGTGGGGGGAGGATCCTGCCCATCCGGTGCAACCTCGGATGGCTGCACAACCATGGTGGGTGGTGGGGGCTCCATCACAGTTCCTGGTCCAGGCTCCTTGCCCTTCCTGCCTGCTGGTGCAGGCTCCTTGATCTTCCTGCCTGCTAGTGCAGGCTCCTTGATCTTCCTGCCTGCTGGGGCAGACTCCTTGGCCTTTCGTGTGGCAGGTGCAGACTCCTTGCCCTTCTTGCTGGCTGGGGCTGTCACCCTCCCCTTGAGGCTGGCTGGTGCAGGCTCCTTTCCCTTCAATGCATGCGGCCTGGAACCCTTTCCACCACAAGGGGGTGCAGTTAGGACTGGACCCATGGACTGTGTGGCAGAGGTGCTTGGCTGGGTTCGTGAAACCCTGTCCATACGTACAGGATGGAGGGGAAAGATAGGAAAAGTTTTTTATGGACATTGCGGTGGGAAGAGGGAGAAGGAATGGGAGTGGAGGATGAGGGAGTTGTTGTTGGAGGTGTCTGTCTGCTGCTTTTGGATGCAGGTGCATGGGCTGTATGCTGTCGTGAGGTGGATGGCTGTTGGGTGTCTGAGTGCTTGCGTTTGTGTACCTTAGGAGGGGGGGCAGACACAGTGGGAGAGGACACAGGGGACGTGTGCATGGCTGTTGTGGAGGTGTCTGTGAGTGAGGTGTGTGTTCTGCTTGGTGTGGTGATGATTCTGGTAGTGGATGATGATGTAGTGCATGCAGGTGTGTGTGTGGACGTGGCTGGGAGGGAGGTGGTGGAGGGGGAGGAGGGGAAGGAGAGGGAGACAGTGGAAATAGTGGGTGTTGGTGTGTCTGCAACTGGATGGTGTTTGTGTGAGTGGCTGTGGGATGAAGTGTGGTGCTTGTGTTTGCCCGTAGCACTCTTGGGTGTTGTCTTGTGTGCATGTTCATCTGTATGTGCGCTTGGGATAGGTTTGGGTTGAGGGAAGTGGGGCTGGGCAGTGGAAGTTGGAGGGGGGACAGTAGAAACAGGGACAATGGCTGCCATCAGAGAGGAGGCCAGAGTCTAAATCGATCTCTGTTGGGCCGCCAATCCAGTGTGAATGCCCTCCAGGAATGCATTAGATTGTTATATCTGGGCCGCCAGCCCCCGGATGGCATCCACAAAGGTTGACTGCCCTACAGAGATGGATAGCAGGAGGTCAATAGCCTCCTGACTCAGGGCAGCAGGGCCTGAGGCGCCTGGGGCTAAGGAGGTGCCACCCTCCTGGGTGAGCGGGCAACTCAATGAGGGGCTGCTGGGAGGGCGGTGCTGGTACGGTGGTGGCAGCTGCACCTGTAGCTGGGGTGATCAAAGACGTGTCCACCACCACCAGGGAGCTTCCATCAGAGGAGGTATTTGTGTCTGAAGTGTCCCCTCCAGTCTCCGCCGACGTGCTCCCCTCGCCCTCCGTCCCACTGGTGCCCTCACCGTTGGTGGACTCTGCCTCCTGGGTCCTGTGGGATGCAGCTCCCTCCGTCACCGGGGGCCTCTGCTCTTCCGCCAGATGATGCTAATGCACATAAGGACAGGATGACAAAACAAGAAAGGGGGGAGAGAGACAAAGGATACACTGGGTCAATGGCTGCACCAACACCACAGTTGGCATACATAGCACCCTCACACACAGGAAAAGTTCTACGCAATATGCATTGCACTACCAGAGAAATAGCATGCCTCCAAGGCATGTGGAGGAGTACACTCTGCCAAATTCAACACACCTGAGACCCACGCAGCCCTGACCAGTAGTGGATGACTACGAGCTAGGTAGCTAAATTTGCCCTTCTGCACCCTAGCCACCAGGGAACCTACGCTGCAATGTCAGGCCTGGCCTGGGGCAACCACTGACACACATCCCCCACCCGGATACCACCCTGCCATGCGTAAGTTGGAATGATGGGCACTGTACTCACCCACTTGTGGCTTCTGTGATGTCCTTAAGCGCCCATCCAGCTCAGGATAGGCCACCGTCAGTATGCGGGCCATCAGGGGGGTCAGAGTTCATCGGGCACCCCTTCCTCGTTCAGAGGCCATCCCCAGCTGGGCCTCCGCCGTCTTCCATGCCCAGTGTCCCGGGTCCTCCCACCGTTTGCGACAGCGGGTGCTCCGCCTGCCAGAGACTCCCAGGGTCCGCACCTCCTTGGCGATGGCATGCCATATACCCTTCTTTTGATGGGCGCTGATCTGCAGAAGCATTACAGACAGGAAAATAACATTAGACAAACAGTCCTACCTGTTACATATATGACCCACCATACACCTTCACATCACCATTTCCACACACATGGCCCAGCACACAACCTGTACGCTGCCAAGAGGACATCCACCCACCCCCCTTACACAAGACCATCACAAACACAACTTCATGCATTCAAGCCACATGCATCGTGCTCACAGTGTGCTCACCTGTTGGTCTGGAGGCCCATACAGCAGTCCATACTGGGGTAGGACCCCATCCACTAGTCTCTCTAACTCCTCCGAAGTGAAGGCTGGGACCCTTTCCCTGGTCACACAGGCCATGGCCGGTTCCAGACACAGGTCACAGCAGCACATGCAGTGTAGGTCCTCTCCTATGGAAGGTCAGGTAAGGAGTGAGGAATATGATAGAAAATGGCAGACACGTCTGTGGCGGTGTATACTGTCACCGCTGGTGCAGATCACCATTGGCCACTGTAAGCCATAGGGCCCAATGTTAGCCAATGAGGAGTTGCACGGCGTTACCCGACCGCCTGCCACAACAGCGCACAATGTCACGGAATTACCTCACTTCCACCTGTCCCTCCACACAGGACAGACGGATGCCATTTCAGGGTGGGGTGGGCAGGCCCTGGAATAATGTTGCGTCACAGGACATATTAGCACATACTGGACAAATCACAATGACCCATTTCATGTTTACAGGATGCAAAGTTCTGTTCTGGTTCCATTGTTCAGTTTGTGACCGGCTCCTCACTCTTGTGTCCCTTAGATACCTACTACTGCGGATGAATTGGAGATGGAGACATACCCCCATGTACAGACCCCTGGTGGACTTGGCTACACTGGAGGACAGGCACATAATACTCACCTATAGACTGGACAGGGCAACAATCACTGAGCTGTGTCCCCAATTGGAGCCTGACCTGATATCTGCTATCCGTCACCCCACTGGGTTACCCCCTCTTGTGCAAGTGCTATCTGTGCTCCATTTCCTCGCAACTGGTTCTTTCCAAGTGACAGTGGGCTTGGCAGCAGGAATGTCACAGCCAATGTTCTCAATAGTGCTGTCAAGAGTGTTGTCTGCCCTGATAAAATAGATGTGCAGCTACATTGTTTTCCCCCAGGTTGAGGATTTGGCCACAGTGAAGGCAGAGTTTTATGCAACAGGACATATCCCCAACATCATTGGGGCGATTGAGGCAACACTTATTGCATTTGTCCCCCCGGCAGAATGAGCAGGATTTAAGGAATCGTAAGAGTTTCCACTCTATGAATGTTCAGATGGTGTGCTTGGCAGACCAGTACATCTCCCATGTCAATGGTAAGTATGCTGGGTTGGTGCATGATGCCTTTGTCCTAAGGAATAGCAGCATCCCAAATGTGATGACCCTACTACAGAGGTACAGGGTGACCCTGGTTCCCACTGAGTATATGTTGGTGTATGTGTATGGTGTGGGCCATATCGGATAGTGTGTGTCTAAATGTTGTCCCTCAATGGCTGCTGTGAGGAATGCCAGGACAAGAGCAGAAGAATGTTATAATGAGAGATATGGGCGAACCAGAAGGATAATTGAAAGGACCTTTGGCCTCCTGAAGACCAGGTTCCCGTCCCTCCATCTAAAAGGTGGATCCCTGTGCTACTCACCCATTAAGGTCTGCCAGATAGTGGTGGCATGCTGCATGTTGCTTAACCTGGCCCTCAGACACCATGTCCCATTCCTGCAGGAGGAGGAGGCTGGAGATGCCCACATGGAAGCAGTAGACCCTATGGACAGTGAGGATGAGGAGGCAGAGAATGAGGATGAGGACAACAGAACAAATGTGATCTGACAATACTTCCATATAGATAGGACAGAGTTACTTCACATTTCAGTTACTTTTGTTTTCATTTGTGTAGAATTGGCATGCTGATATATGCAACTTCTATGCCCACTTTATGTTCCCTCTGGCAAATCATTTTGCAGATGTTGGTGACCTAACAAATATTCCTGGTGTGATCACTACCAGCTACAGGTCATTTATCTATGCTCATTCTCTGTACAGTTGATTTGCAATTTGTGTACCTGTTACAATTAATACATATTTGATATACATGATATACTCCAAAATGTATTTTTTTTCAAAGGGTGTTTATTGAAGTGCTGACATATAGGGAGAAACTGCAATGGGATGGGGTGATGATGAAGGAAAGTCCAGGATATTGTTCCAGTCTATTTGTAGCACAGTAACACAGGTGCATATTCATGGTGACATAGGAAGGGGAGCAATGGCAGTTCACGGTGGACCGGGTGACAGAGTGGGACACAAGGATGACAATTAGAAGAGTCTCATTTCCTGGCTGGGGTCTTGGCAAGTACCTCTGGCTTCTCTCTGGATCACATGGAACATTTTCAGTGTGGTTCACCTTCTGCAGGGGGAGGGATGCTGGTGGCCTGTTGGTCCTGTGGCGGCTCCTCCTGTCCACTAGTAGCAGCGATGTTGGAATGCTGTTCAGATGTCTGGCTAGTGGCTGGGTAGGTCATCCAGATCCTGAAGACCAGAGTTGCTGTCATCACTGTGGGCCTCTTCAGTTGGGGGAATCAATAGTGCTGGCACCTCCTCTCTGGTGACATTGGCTGGGTTACCTGTGGGGATGTAAATGATGTGTTATGGTTTCTGTGTCTGACATATTGTACATCCGTGGCTTCCCCTCTTTGGTTGGATTTGCCCTGGCACCTTTCACTTGTGTATGTTAGTGTCTGGTGGGATTAATAGTTCTCTATGGTGTGCATGCTTAATGATGACTGTCCATGCAGGGCTGTGAGGGGTGTCCATGCTTTGATATGGCATGCAGGGCTTAGCATTGGGATGAGTGAGATGTGATGGTGAGGTGTGTAGGAAGTAGTGGAGTTATGGGAGTGAGGGTGAGGGTATGTGATGGCATGCAGGTAGGGGGGGGGTGATAATAGTAGAGAGTTGACTTACCAGAGTCCAGTCCTCCTCCAACTTCGGCCAGGCCCTCAGGATGCAGTATTGCCATGACTTGTTCCTCCCATGTTGTGAGTTGTGGGGAAGGAGGTGGGGGGTCCACTGCCAGTCCTCCGTACAGCAAGCTGGTGTCTTGCTGCAATGGAACGTACCTTCCCCCGTAGGTCTTTCCACCTCTTCCTGATGTCATCCCTAGTTCTTGGGTGCTGTCCCACGGCGTTGACCCTGTCCACGATTCTCCACCATAGCTCCATCTTCCTAGCTATTGATATCTGCTGCACTTGTGCTCCAAATAGCTATGGCTCTACCCTGACAATTTCCTCCACCATGACCCTTAGCTCCTCCTCTGTGAAACCAGGGTGTCTTTGTGGTGTCATGGGTGTTGTGTGATGTGTGTTGGTGAGGGTGTGTTGGATGAGGTGTCGGCGTGTGTGATGTGTAGTGCATGAGTGGTGTATAGGTGTGAATAGTGTGTGGCTCTAGTTGTGTCAGTGGTCTTGGTGTCTTTGTGTTGGCAATGGTTTGTAGTTGTAAGGGGTTGTGGGTAATGTGGGTGTGTGTTTTATAGTGCTGTGGGGGTGTGGGGGTGGTGTGTTTATGGGTGTCAGGTGTGAGTTGTTTGGTATGTCCAATGTGGTGTTGTTTCATTTGTGGGTGTCCATTGTGAGCTCGCAGTATGTACCGCCAATGGTTTACCACCGTTGAATGTCCACTGTGGTGATTCGTGGGCCTTAATGTGGTGGGCGTAGTTCTGTTGGTGTAACGGTGTGGGTTTTGATACCGCCAGTTTATCACTGTTCTTTGGTCTGGCGGATTTGTGTATGTTGCTGAATACTGATGGATTGGTGTGTGTTTGTCATAATATGGTGAACGGATATCCATCACTGTGGCGGAAAGTTGGCAGCCGTCAACCGGGCACTAAGCGGGATTTACCGCCAATGTCATAATGAGGGCCATTGTCTTCAGGATGGACTTGATACCCAAGTCTTCATGGTTTTTGACTGCCAGAGATATGGGCAGCCACTTCAGTAGCTATGTTATTGCTGACATGGAAAGTGCCTAAGCAGAAAGTGCCTTCAGAAATTGACCCCAACAGGGAGAAAAAAGCTCAAGGGCAAAAAATCTCCAGGAAGGCAGAAGGATCCAGGCCAATGGGAAACTACTGGAAAACAATGAGAAAAGCAAAGAAGACAGTTGATTCCCAAAGAACCTAAGGACGGTCTGGGGCAATGAAACACACCACAAGAGAACAGGAAGCATTGCAGTGCAAGGATTGGACAGAAATCACTCTATAAATAGGCAAGAAACAGGAAAGACCTTACAGGAAAATAGGCTGCCATACTGGAATGGAGACGTCTCATAGAGATCAATGTGGGAACTGCCATCTTTGATTAGCAGTATAATCTGTCCCAGAGATTCTCACTAGAGGACTCTGGGAAGGAGAAATGGTCACACTATTGAGCTACTGAGGCTGTCTCCTAAAATGCCACCAGAAGGAAGACTGATGTGCAGGCAATACCAGCGGGTTAGTCATCTTGAACTGAGTGAGCTAAGAGACTGCGGCAGCCCAGCGGTGCCTCTGTGGTCTCTCCTGCACTCTTTTTCACTCCCACAGGAGTGCATACCTCATCTACATGACACTACTTTTTTCCATGAACCAAAAACTGCATTTGTTCAGGAAAAATGCATGATTCACAACTCTTCTGGACCTTATATTAAGGCTTGTCATTGATCAAAAGAGGAGGAGGCAGAGAAACAAACACGAAACATGATCCACTCGGTATGGCTTCAATTGAAAGGTGTGAAACATAGGGTGGATTTTCCAAAGAAGAGGCAACTGGAACTTGTAGGTAAATGGATTCATGATCTAAATAATTTTAAAAGACCCACAGAATCAAAGTTTAAATTTATTGTGGGTGCGATGAGAAAGTAAGAATTTGGAGGGGACCTCGACTTTATCCCTGATTTTGTATGAGGAGGGGAGATGCAGTGGTTATCAGCACAAACTTTCATCTGTTTTTGGGATACCTGACGACTATGTGAAATCTTCAGTCGAACAACTTGCAGCTGTCAAGCAAAGCTTACGACAGTGGGTGCCGTAACAGAACTCTAAAAACCAGAAGGAACTCTATGAGTTATTGCACAAATACTTTACACGCTGCCTTCTAAGTGAAGCCTGAATGCTCAGTGCCGAGCTGCCACAGAGTGGGCACAGGATAATTTGTATTGTGTTGTGACTTACCCTGACTAGGATTGTGGTCCCTACTTGGACAATTGTGTATACCTCTGCCAACTAGAGACCCAAATTTCTAACACTAAGCTTTGTTAAAATCTTATTTTCCTCACATTTTTCTGTTTTTCATGTTTGTGTACCTGACTCCCTTCTTTCTTTAGTAGTAGTATGTAGCTTTCTTCTGCTTTCTTACTAAGCTTAGCCTTCCCTTCTCCCTTTATATAGCCTGTAGACTGGTACTGTAAGACTAATAGGACAGATTTTTGGGACAGGTACTCTACCAAGAAGATTGCATGCCCAAGTCAGATTTTCGATGTATGTAAGTGAAGATTTTCTTTTTTATGCTCATGCTCAAACAGTAAAACAAGCGTGTGGCCATGGTCATGGTGCCCCCCCCCATGTTTATGTTGTCTGGATGAATTATTAATTTATATAGTATTATTCCATACCAGCACTTTCAATGACAGTGCAGCATGGCTGGAACTGGAAAGTAGTATGAGGACAGTCCCATTGAATTTGCTAACCAAGACCTCACTAAGGTCCTCCTGGATTGACCAAATATTCATTCCACTTCAAAGACTTAGCTCTGCCCTCCATTAAGAAACGTTTGTGGTTGATTTGACTACCGGCTTTTCTAACATAGTGAACCAACAAAATTTCCAAAGTGAATGACAAAAGAAGATAAAACTGTAATGATCTATTGCTGTTGTATTTTGTTGAATTGGTCATTAAAAAATAACAAAAGGAGGTGTATCTGGCAGCTAAAATGTGTTATGTTTTTTTCTATTGGCACCAGCCACCAGTACAGGGGCCAGCGGCAGCACCAGTGCACCAGATGCAGCAGCGGTCGGAGGGGCAGAACCGACGGCAGCAGGGACAGGCTTTGGTAAATCATATTGCTTGCTTATTGACAATATACTAGTATACTCACTGCAAGGGCATTGCTTGTGAACACCCTGCTTAAGGAGCTACAATGAAGGTTGAGTTCTTAATGGTCTCTCCTATCTGAAACTCAGCAGAAAAACGCTCATAATGAACAGACATTACAAATGATGGACTGATGAAAAAGGGAATGAAGGATGGATGGTTAAAAGCAAGAATGGGTGAAATGATAAATGAGTGAAAGAATGTGTGGGTGGGAGAAAAGATGCATAGGTGAGTGATAGGAGATGCATGGGTGGGTGAAAAGATGGATGAAAGGGTATATGGGAGATAAAATGGCTCGATGGGCAAAGGGTGGATGGGTAAAAGGATACACGGGTAGGTTAAAGGATGGGTGGATGGTAACAAATGATGCGTGGTTAAATGGATGGATGAGTAAAAGTATGGTTGAAAGGGTGGATACTAGATAGGTGAGTGTATGGATGGACGGGTGGGCATATGAATAGATGGATTGGAATGGTGAAAGACTGGGCTAGAGAGAATGTAGAGCTTAAAAGGTAGATATCAAAGGGTAAACAGATGAATGAAAAGATAAATGGATAATTGCTTGGATCAAGAAATATGGAAGGTCTTCTGGAGAGGGATGTACCTGTTCACCTACTTTGCTGGGCTTGCTTGGTTATCAAAGCTTTGGTTCAAAGTAGGGGGTATTTTAATTTTCTGTCCACTGTAGTTGTTAAGCAGGGCAGATATGTATCCTCCCACCCATCATCATTCATTGCCTCCCTGCCCATGGCATTTAGTCACTCATGCTACTATGATGTAACTGCAGTGTAGTTCAATTCAGCAGTACAATAGTGTTGTTTGTGCAAAGTGTATTTGCCTCAGTTAATGTAGCATACACAAAGTTGTCAAGCATTGCAAACTTAAAACAAGATGTGTTTCCCTTCCCTTCAAATGTCCGATCTGTCACCTCCTAGTACTTCCGTACTTTATTCTTTCCTAAATTGTGTGCCAGCCACCCAAAAAATTGAAGAATCTCTTTTTGGCATATGCCATATTTACATACAATTGATTTATATTTCGTGGCTTCCATAACAGATTCATACCACTTGAAATTTTACCCTTTCAACATTCATCAACTACAGTGAGGCATGTGTGAGTAAAAAAATGGCACTGTGGCTCGCAATTTTGTGACTCTTAATCAGCTACATCAAATTCCAATGGCCTTAGTGGTCCAGCAATGTACAGATGTTGTGCCACTCTACTTTTTAAACAATTGTTTGCACAGAGCGCTAGTTACATTTTGTCATTTTTCTTTCTTGCTATAGCTACTCCTGATGTAGAAGGAGGACAAGGCTGAGGCAGCTGCCAACATGTCCGCTGGTCAGAGCTAGTCCAACTAACTGCCATCACCTCAAGCAACCCTTCAGCAACAGCGCCATTATCACTGCCACCAGCTAGGAGCCGCTTGCCCATGTCCCACAACTGCTGCCCACCCTCACACTCAGATTGCATATTCCAACGCCTCATGTGCCTGGACCGCCAGGTGGCACATATTGAGGCAACCCTCAATGATCACTGGACCCACATAGGGAACACCCACTTTTAACACTTTTTTTCATTTTTTGTCTTGGGACACTTGTTGTGGGCACAGAAGGTGGGGAAAGGGAGTTGGGATGTTTTTTTTTCAATTTGGACGTTTTCTTTGGACTTTTGCTGGACTTTGGATTTTCATTGGACTTTATTTGGGGAGGCGGTGGGCCTTTTGTGGGTGGAATAGGTGGGCTTTATAACTGTAAACAATTTCTTTTACTTTATTTCTGTTTCAAATCTTTATTTGGGTGTTTTAGTTTGAACTGCTGTCTTTTAGTGTAGAGCGTTTTTGAAATCTGCTTATAAAGTGTATGTCAGTTAGTCATTCCCTTTCTCTACTACCCTCTGTAACTATATTGACCGCTAGAGGTGATTGTCGTTGCCTATTTTGCCTACAAAACATACACAAACAACATCTTTGGTAGTCTTCATTACTAACGGAAGAAGTTTACTTCACTCCATAGTTATCTAATCTGAACAGATGAAGCAAGGGGTGCTACCTCAGTCTTCTTCCTGCAAGGTTTTCTCATGGTGCCATCTTATGGTGGTAGTAGTAGTAATAAGAGACTAGCTCGTTACTGGGGAAGATATCACAAGCAAGGTGCCACTCCAACCTATGCAAACTCAAACTGGAGGATTAATCAAAGTCTTATACATCACTTTCAACTAGATTCAAAGAAAACAGAGAGTTAGTGGGTTATATTATATCATAAATTTAGAAAGACCGAGACCAGACTACCACAATGACAGTATGACACACAATGAAGAAGACCTGATATGATAATACAAACTAGCAAAATCAACTTCTTCTGAGCAATAGGGAGTCATTTTTTAATGAAAATTAAGCATAGGAAATTAAATCCTTGAGCCAGGAGAAGTGGGCTCAGAGTCAGGAGTGATGTGGACAAGGTTAAGCATTTACACAACACACAACACAAGGCCTGAGTGTTGATGTTGACAAATGATGCGTGGGTGAGTAAATGTGGCCATTGTGGGCTATTGCTCAAGTAATAGAACATCATGCAGTGAGTGAGTTGATGCCGCTTTTACCACATCTGCCCCAGCAAGTTTGTGATCCATTTATGTTGTAAAATGAAGTCACAGCTGAATAAAAATCACGCAGCCTGGGGTACGAGGATTAGGGGTTCAATGAATGGACGGGAAAGGGAATTTGGGGAAATGTGGGGCAAAGACAAACACTACATAAAAGAAACAACAACAATATTCAACGGGGCACTGAACAGCACACCATCATCAATCTGTTGTGGAAAGAAATGAAGGAATGAGTATGACGCAGTTCAGTTAAAGGCATTAAAACAGTCCTGCAGCTCCCAAAAGACCCAAAATAGTATATCTTGAAATGTTCTATCCTCTAAGTTTGAAAATTACAAATTATGAGGAGTGACATTAACCCATTATGATTGTTAAAAGAAAAATAATACTGTATTGCCAAAGTGGGCAGTGCATCTGCATTCTTCTTGGAATGTCCGTCACTCTTTGGTGTCTGGCTAAACCTGTTCAGTAGGTAGGCAAGAGTGTTGAGCGTTCACCAAGTTTCGTTGATACAGGAGAAGACCTACGTATTGAAAAACAGATTGTAGAGTCAAGGAGAGGGACAGAAGGAGTGTGAGCTTTAGGAGGAGTCAGGTGTGTACCAAGAAGACTCAGAGGCAGAGCAAGAACATAAGAGGCGTTTCAAGTTAGAGCCAGCAGAGCAGCAAACACACACTCAGCAGCATTTCCCAACTGAACATATCTCTCTCCGGTCCACAGAGCTAAGTGAGTATTAGGCCTCAGAGTCTTCATCATCATCATGGTTTCTCTTTGAAGTCAATAACTTTCTTCTTCTAGCTGTTGAGGTAGTCTGGCCTTGAGTCCTTACATTCTCCTCCTTCTGAATCCAAGCAACTCCATCCCACTCCTAACTTCAGCGAGATACACCTCTAGTGCACTGCTGTTATAGAAATAGAGAAACACAATTGGAGTATTTGTGTTTGTTAACTAAAGTGACTGGTCTGATCTCTGAAAAAACAGAAAAAAGGAGTAGACTCTGAAGGTAAATTTCACTGAGTTTGAAAGGCCAATCACCTTTAGGAAAAATTATCACCCATCAACCCCAATGGCATGTGAGTGAGGCAGGCATTGTCTCCATTGTCCTGAAGGGAATGTGGAGACTTCTTCACTGCACTCTGGTTCAACTCCAATCCAGCCACATATGTGGCTAAAAATTGTTGGGGAAGCATAAATCAGACAGAAATATAGCATTCCACTAGCAACAGGTTCATCAACGAAAAATTAAAAAGGTCTATGGTGGCGCTGGCAAAGTCATTTTGGGAAGTAAAGGGCATCCTCAAACTCAGGTGGTTCACCCAGACGTTGGTCAGCGAACACACTTGGGGGCATATTTGTAATGCCTTAGTGCCACCATGCGCCACATTAACGTCATTATTTGTTTACGTTAATGTGGACCAACGAGGCCGAAATCCCTGCGCCCTATTTACAGAGTGGCACAATGCATGCATGCATGCCTCCACTTTGTAACCCTGTGCGTTACATTATGCCTGCGACAGGCTTATTATATGCAAAGGTGGCATTCCACCATTGGGGAGCCCCAGAAATGGTGTAAGGAAATCTATGATATTTTCTTGCACCATTTTTTACGGCACCTTTAACGCCTACTCAAGAGCGCATATACTCTGCAGGAGTAGCACACTAACCTGGACCATAGTGTGCTGTATTTTTAATATGTGCACACATGGTGGCAGTAGGGGGGTGCTAAGGGGCACAGAGAAAGTAGCACTGCACTCGGTGCAGTGCCACTTGCCATAAATCTGCCCCTTGATTCTGACCAATCATCCTCTTTCTTCTTCTGTGCTGTTTTGGTTAAACATTGAGTGAACAAATAACAAGCCAACTGATCAGAAAAGGTTACAGAAACACTGTCAGGAATGGTTTAAGGCTACCCAGAGATACACATATCCCTGGCCACAGGAAGGGACATTTGATGGTAAGATATTAGACCATCTTTGCCCTGTGGTGAATCTTTTGTGAGAAGTCTGAAAGCTCTTCAGGTACCAATACATCTTGTACCTCATCTGCTCTCCCCCCTCCATATGACCCTACAACTATCTCTCCTTAGGTATCTGGCATTTATCCACTAGTGCAATTACAAGAAGCTGCGGTGGGATTTAGGAATCTTGAGGTTGATATCTCTCCACTAGGGACCCCTTAGTGTTGCCTTACAGATGCCAAAGACAAAACTCCCAAACACTCGCAAACAACAAATAAGGGTAGGTGACTCTCAGTTTTCAGGACAATCAGAAGCACTGTTTATGTTAAATTTAGTTTGGGTCCCTCCTCAGGAGTTAAGAGACAAAGGGCAGGGTCCAGGGGACAATGATGACTAGTCACTTATATCATCAGCAACCTCACACTTATTACAAAAAAAAGGCATGCTAGGGAGGGTAGTTGAGGAACCGGTGCCCTCCCCACCACAGAGAGATGCAGAAGATCCACAGTGTAATGATTATATAAATAGAGCCGTTAGTATGGCCAGATGGCCAGCTCCTTGAGGAAAAGATGAGGACCTTAAAAAGACTGAGGATAACTTATGAACTTGGCAGAAGAAAAAGGGAAGCATTATAGTTCCATTAGAGAGTATTTGTGAATGGTTGTCACAAAGTGAAGACAAAAGAGATGTGAGGGATGCAGGAAGAGAAGGACGTCATGATAATATATCAGAACGAATACAGGGAAGTTTTGAGAAGATGGGGGACAGAGTAGAATCAATAGATGGACATGTGGATGACACAGATCAAATGCTTCAAATGCCAGAGGCTAGATACTCCACTTACAGCAATAATACTGGAGGGAGGCCCCCTCATTGACCTTGACCGTATAGATGGATCAATGGGGTTGACCAGCGACACTAATTTGATTATAAAACCCAATAGAGAATGAGAGCAGGAGCACTTTCTCAAATACCAGGTGACCCCGATCGACAGAGCTTGAACAGTTACGGTTCCAGGTAAAACATGGTCAGCCATATCCCAGAACAGGATCTTATAAGGTTACCGGAGGATTAGCACTATGTGATAGAGCGATGCAACAGATGAGTGTTCACTTGGCTTAATATGGCAATGATCTCACCCCTCAACAGTTGGTATAATAGTGTACCCTATAAAAACAATTTAGCAGGATGGACTGAAGGGGTAGCCCCACATGGCGAAGAGAAGGGCCCTTCAATCCACGTAATATGGCAAATGCTGAGGATTATATCCTCCACGGTGAGGGCAAACCAAACTGGGAGTATCCCTACATGCAGAAGAGTCTGCGTGTGTGGCAAACGTTTGCTAAACAGCATAGTACCCAACATCCCTTTACCCCCGTACAGCAGATGCCCCTGATACTTAAGGGACCTGGGCCACCTCATTATGTTCCCCGGCCACAAATGGATAAGGAAAGCCTTGAAAAGCTGTTACCACCACTTACAGAGGGAACAGGGAAATGGATTAGAACCTTTGGAAAACAAACTGCAGGTGTCACGCTGGAAATAGGGCACATAAATAGTCTACTTAGCTCTCTTATAGGAGATGGGAGAGACACTGTCTTCCATAAGACTGGAGTAAGAATTGCCAGCCTTACTGAAACCAGAAATGATTTGTCCCCATTTAACTTGGTTCGGACAGTAGTCTGGTACCAGCTGAGGAAAATGTATCCTCATAGGCAAGACATTGGGTCTCTCATGGCTCAATCCATGCAGCCGTAGGAGGACCCCATCCAGTTCCTCAGCAGGATGAAAGAGAAATGGATTCAAGAAATAGGCCAGGGTTAGGAAATAACAGGGGGACATGCTGTGCTGTTCCATAATGTAGTAACGAAGGGTTTACTCTCCGATGTGCAGGATAATCTCAACAATATAGTGGCATTGGAGGCCAAACCCTGGATGGAGATACAGGCACACATAATACACTTTTGTAAAGAGTGAGAGAGGAACACGCAGGAGGTAATGGAGAAAGCAGCAGCAAAGTTAGTGCAGCAAACAAATGGCTAAAAAAGGACCAACGGAAGAGTCTGTATTAGCAGCCACCACTCAGGTGACTGCACTTTCTGTGGGGCTGATCCCAGAGACCATCCAATAACAATACCGGCAACAGCAAAATAATGCAAAGGCACAAGGAAGTAGCAGAGGGGGACAAGGAGGTATAGGAAGGGGCAAGGTAGGAGATGGATCAGGCATGTCATTATTGTCCCAGATATGTACATTTTATTATAGAATGCAGGACCAAGATACAGGATGAACAAGGTGGAAGGACTGTGGCTTATCACCAGCCAGAGAATGCAGTAGTACAACCAAAAGCAACCCCAAAAATAATATGCGCGCCCCAGCCACCACAACAAAATACAAAGCACCAAGTAATGCCTTAGATGCAACAAATGCCACCACCACAAAGCTACTAAGCACCCTTAATGGTGACTCCTCCCCAAGGTTGACAGGGAGGTAGGAATGTGAGAGGAGGTAACCCTTTTCAAACAAATTACGTGGGAGGATATATGCAATGAAAAAGCTTACTGAGTAAATCCCATGTGTCCAGTATTGTCAGTGATGCACAAGCTAGACGAGGAAGCCACTGTGATGGTAGCTATCAATAATAAGAGGTATTCATTCCTCATAGATACGAGAGCAATCCAATCTTGTTTCCAAGAGGGAGATCTCCCAATTTCTAACAGATCAATGGACACACAAGGATTCTGTGGGGTTGTAATGAGCGTTCTATTCACTAAGCAGGTGGAGATGGAGATAGGAGGGAGGCATGTTGATGGTTCCTTACTATTTTCCAACTCCAGTGTTGCCAGTAAATAGGCATAAGGTCGGTGGGGGCTCTACAGTTTCAAACAAAACTTCTGTTCAAACTGCGGGGGCATTTTCTCTGTTCTCTTGTGTCTGCTATCACATGTCTTCATCACCGTCATGGGAATACTGCTACCAGGCCCCTGGGCTTACTACAACTTCTGAGGTGCACTGTGGCAGGGCGGTCGCAGGTCCTGCAGATCGGCAATGGCTGCATACTTAAGGGCTGCCAATCCCCCACAGAGCGGGATGTGCATAAGGTCTGTGGGGGGCTCTACGCTTTCAAAGGAGACTTCTATTCAAACTGTGGGGCCATTTTCTTTCTACTCCTGTGTCTGCTATCACCTACCTGTCATCACCATCATGGGCATACTGATTACAGGACTCTGGGCTTACTATAACTTCCAAAGTGCAGTGTGGCATGCAGTTAAGGGTGCAGCAGATAAGTAACAACTTGATTCTTAAGGACTGCCAATCCCCAGCGCTGTGGGATGCACCAGGTGTGTGTCTGCATGAAGACCAGGCCAAGAGGTGGCCCATTTGCGCCCATCAGAGCACAGAGGAGGATGGGCTGGGCCACCCCTTAGTCATCTGCCTTAAAGGTATTATGTTTTGTGCTGTCTTTCTCCAATTTGGCCTTTCCAGTGCTATATCAATAATTTCAGCACAGTTCTAGAAAAGCATTTCTGACTTTCAATGTGTGCATTTGTTTCTGCTTCGAATTAGTTACGGGAAAGAGAAAGGCCTATGAGACAGTAAATGGCCACCCACTGCAAAAAAAAGGCCATAGCTCAATGGATGGAAACTGTGCAATGGATAGAATCGGTGGCCTCTTGGAAGAAGAAGAGGATATTTTAAACTCTCCCTGCACCCAAACAACAGCCTTGCCCTGCAGGGAAAAAGTGCAAAGAAGAGAGCCCCAGAGATGTTCATTAAGAAGATGCTGAGCACAGCTTCTGATGTTTCTTTGCCGGGCCCGAACAAATTTTCAAGCACTGTTCATGATCCATCAGGGGACAATACAGTGACTCAAGTAAACCCAGATGTAATATGTAAAAACAGGTTTGCTTTTTTATGTCCACAGAGTGGCGGTGTGGCTGATGGAGAAAAGAGGGCTTTGGATGCACATTCTAGTGCGCCTGTGAATATAGCAAGCTTATTGGAGGCAATGGGGGGCCCAGCAAAGAGGTTGGGGAGTTGAAATGAAAAATTGGGAAGATCAAGCCAGTAAAAGCGGTCCCAATGGTTACTACACCTTCTATCTATTGGCAGGAGGACTGGAGACCCTGCCTCAAAGACCCACCTGTAGTGCAAGTGCATCCACCTCCGGCTTCCCAGCCCTAGCAGCCCAGGCACATATAGTCCTAATCTGCCAAGAGGCTCATGGAATTCCCTAGGGTCAGTACCAGGCCCACTATTACTGATACACATGGAGAACCATTGAACTTACAGATGCTGGGGCACTCAGGGTGTGGGAGATGGTCAAAGAATAGCTGCAATGTGGATTGGGATCCTCCAAAAACCTGGGACCTTAAGGGCGGTTGCATCAATTTTGGCAACCATTGTAATCCCCACTGCCATCATCACTCATGACGCTCACACCATCACCGAGTGAGAGGCCCAGAGGGCATGGAACTCCTGCCATTCACTTCAACCCGGGCCAGATTTTCTTGTCCCAAGTTTCTAAGGTGGCCCTCGGATGCTGGGAAGATCAGGACTTCCTGACTACCAAAGTCATTCACTGGTTTTGGAATGTGAAGGGTTATTATTAAATTATCAGGAGTGACATACAGTGAGTAGAGGGTATTGAGACTCCTGGACAACTTTATGATGTAGTAAGAGTGTTTTTGAAGAACTAGGATCAGGTTAATGGGCAACTTTCCATGAATGGTCATAGGATTTGTGGTGCCACTACCCAAATCCAGATCTGGTATAGGGTTGGGCTTCAAGTACAGTATGCCCCTAGACACATTGCTTGGGACCCCATTAGGTATAGCAGGTTGGGAAAGAATTGATTGACTGAACATCACTCCTATTAGGGACATTCTTGCAGGTAGTCTTCAGGTCAGCTATGGATCTACTGAATTAGAATCTTTGGAAAGCGCTCCTATGGGGAATAGTGGGGTGTGCAATTTGTAAGAGGCTGACAATATCCTGTGCCACAAGGGTGGGCTCTATCCTGTGTAGTCAGGTAGCAATGTTTGAGCATGCTAACAAACAAATAAAAATGTTGTTGTGGAACAAAGTGGGGATAGGTGCAAATGGGGATGCAAATTGGTTGCAGTTCATAGATAACTATGACATATGTCTCCGTCAGAAGACATGGAGCACTTCTCTTGGTATTAGGAATGAATATACTTCATTTTGCACGCACGCGGTCCAGTCACCTAGGCTATCTGGGGGTCTGGCAATGTGGGTTCAGACAGATCTGCAGTGTTCCATCAGAGCATTGCCTGCTAATTCTCTGGATGTGTTGGCTATAAGGGTGAAATTCAGAAGGGGTAATTCCTTGGTGCTGATTAATGTGTAATATTGGGTTGATGGGAGGAAGAAAGGAACATAGGGGGTCATTCCGACTCCCGCCGGCGGCGGTAACCGCACGCCCGGCAGGAGCCGCCGAATGACCGCACTGCGGTCAAATGACCGCGGCGGCCATTCTGGCTTTCCCGCTGAGCTGGCGGGCGACCGCCAGAAGGCCGCCCGCCGGCCCAGCGGGAAAGCGCCTTCAACGAGGAAGCCGGCTCCGAATGGAGCCGGCGGAGTTGAAGGCGTGCGACGGGTGCAGTGGCACCCGTCGCGATTTTCAGTGTCTGCTTGGCAGACACTGAAAATCAATGTGGGGCACTGTTAGGGGGCCCCTGCAGTGCCCATGCCATAGGCATGGGCACTGCAGGGGCCTCCAGGGGCCCCACGACACCCATTACCGCCATCCTGTTCCTGGCGGTGAAAACCGCCAGGAACAGGATGGCGGTAAGGGGGTCGGAATCCCCATGGCGCCAATGCAAGCAGCGCCGCCGTGGAGGATTCCCTGGGGCAGCGGGAAACCAGCGGGACACCGCCGGTTTCCCGTTTCTGACCGCGGCGGTGGAAGCACCGCCAGCCTGTTGGCGGTGCTTCCGCGGTCATTGGCCCTGGCGGTCGGTGACCGCCAGGGTCAGAATGACCCCCATAAACTGTAAGTACCATTGAGGATGTTTTTCCGGAACACAGAGGCAATGGAGAGCTCATTGTTGCAGGCAACCTGAACTCCACTTTTTAACCTGTTATATCTCTTGATTTAAATTCATTGTTTGAGCAGGATGCAAAATGGAAAATCTCCCCTATAGATCTCACTACTGTCAAATGGTCTCTGAGGGCTGCACAGCTTTTTGCATTTACCTTAAACTATGACCTCAGAGGAGCAAAAGGACGAACTATATCTGACACTGAAGGCAGACATACCTTCAAAACGCCAGGTCACACAAGCTGTATTAATTACTGTTTAATTAGTCTGAAGGGCAGGGTGTATGTGCAGGAAAGGATTGTCCTTGAGAGGTCGACTAGTGATAACAACACCCTTAGCCTGTTATTGTTGGGTACTCTTGCCAATGTTCCACCAACCCAGAGCCATGCACAAGTGCGAGGTATAGAACTTTCTAATAGCGGAAGGCTATTATGTGGAAATGAGTGTAAAAGCACCCAAGGATTTTGGAGTTAGTGAATGACAAGGCCAAGGAGCAGGTAGACGTATTGGATAATCTTACCCCAGAGGAGAGAGGTTTGTTTCTGGGAAAGACTCATGAGATTTTCTTTGATAATATAAGGGATACTATGGAAGAAGATATCAAGTGCACTTGTACTGTTCAAAAGGAAGCCCTTTGGTACAATAAAGAATATAGGCTGGTCAAAACACAATTATTGGGGGCAACTAAGGCCAGGAACAGGTCTCAACGGATGTTATGCCTGGCAAACTACAAAAAAAACCTTGAGATTGCTAAGAGCAATTGGGAGTACTTACTTTGGGGTGAGCTGAGCCATGCCTTGATTTCAAAAGACAATGCAAGATTTTGGGCTACCCTGGCTTAGAGAACTAATGATCGTAGGAAGTCTGTGAAGTACTTCATGCAATAATAGGACTGGGTGTCAGATTTTAGGAATTTATACTCTTACAATGATCGCTATTGATCCCCTGCTGGCGGCTAAACTCAAGAACCATAACACCCTAGAGCTGAACCTCGGGGAGACTGAGGAGGCAATTAGATTTGCACTATTGAGAAAAGCACCAGTCCCCAATCAGACCCCACATGAACTCTTTAAATTACATCTGGGAGCTTCGGGTCCTTACATGAATCATATTTCAAATGCTACCCTGAAGAGTATGCAGATCTCTACATCTTTGCACTCAGTAGAAATTATTCCAATCTATAAGAAGGGCAATCATAGCATCCCAAGGGATTACCTACCAATTAGTTCAATAAATGCCTCCCAGAAGATCTTTTGTAAGCAGGTCCTAAAACTCCTTGTTGACCGGACTGAGGAGAATAATGTATTATTCAAATTTCAGGTGGGTTTCGAACTGGTACCAGGACAGTAGATCAAATCTACCACTTGAACTGTTTATACTGAAAGCCTGTAGCGGCCAATAGGGGGGCAATTTTTTGTTGCTTTTATTGATCCATGCAGCTTTTTGATTTAGTCCCTAGGGCTACGTTTTGGTCAAGATTGGACAGGATGGGCATTCTGCCTAACCTATTGGCAATATTGGTACAGTTCCACAAGGAGAACTATGCAAGAGTCAAATGGGGGCAGCAGGGGCAGTTTACCTCTCCAATAAGCATCCAGCCGGGGGTCAGGCAGGACTGTGTACTGGCCCCTATCTTGTTTTCTTTTTATATCAACAATACTATAAAATGGCTGAATAGGGATGTTGTGATGCTCCCAACGTGTGGGCGGGAGAGTGCCCCTCTTGTTTTTCATGGATAACACTCTCCTGATCTCTAAATCATTAGAAGGACTCCAACAGCTTCTGGATGATTTTAACACTTTTTGTAATAACCAAGGGCTAGAACTCAATAGCTCAAAAACCAAATTTATGATTTTTAACCGAGCAAGAAGCAAAAAGTAAAGTTGGAAGTTGAATGTAAACACAGATCAAATAGAGTAGGTCCCCGATTTTGACTATCTAGGAATACGAAAGACACCCAATTTAACTCCATGATATACTACTCCTCAAAACTGCTGTTGACCCCTAACAAAACTTACTTTGAGAAACCTGCACCAGCGATTGAGATCTATAAAGTAGAAGGTTTGTGAGCTGACCTTTATGGAGCTGAGATTTTGGGCAATGCAAATTGTAATATTCTATTGACCACAGAAAGCAGATTTATTAGACTCCTATTTGCCCTTCCAAAGAGTACATCTTTGACTCCACTATTCCTTGATTTGACATTTAGGAAAATATCTTGGAAAGTTGAGCTTAGGCCCTTACCTTATTGGTATAGGATATGGACTTTGCCTCTTTTAGGATCATACAGAGAACCCCTAAAGGATCTCTTGCCTCTATCTTCCACCCAAGATATACCATGGTTTATGCATGTCAGGTCTATTCTCAGGAGGCTCAGCATGAAAAAATACTAGGCAGCACTGGCTGATCTTATCTCCATTTCTGAAATGGACATTAAATTAGCCCACTGACAGTATGCTCAGGTAGAATCCAAGTGCAGTAGTAGGGGCACTGTCAATTTGGAGTTTTTTTATGATGTAAATTGATGACATCAGCCCCCACCCCCCCCCCAGTGTGGAAATTGTTTCTACAATTCAGATATCAGACTCACTTTTTGTGCTAAATGTGCCAATGCAAAAAACAGGAGCACTGAGTGCCCATCTAGTAGGGGGCTATCTGAATCCATATAACATCTCCTATTTTGATGTCCAGCGTATGGTTCCCAGAGGAGAAAATGGTTATTGCCCCTGTGTAAGACTCTGGGCACAAGGAGGTCCCAGGTTGTCCTTAGCGTTTTAATGACTGACACCTCCTGGCTGGTGGTGTTTGCTGTTGTCAGTTATGTCCAGGCAGTTTGGATTTGGCATTCAAAGTACATCTGTGCTTCTGATGTTAATGTCCACCAACTAAGGGGGGGGGGGGCTGTCCGAAGAAATGTGCTCATACTGGTGCCTCTGTTTTGTTCAGTGCACATCTGCAGAGGGATCTAGCTTGACAACTGGAATGTTATTGCTATGTTATCGCTATGATACAGTGTATTTTATATGTTTTTTGGGGATTAGTGAAGTATTATGGACCATCTGTTTCGTGCTAGTGGGATGGTTACTCTAATAAGTATAGACGTGTGGAGTTTAAAAGTGCAATATTTGTTTTTTTCAGAAACGTTTTTGTATTTGTACTTTTATGATCTGTGTAGATCAAAATAAAGTTATGACTGACTGACTATTTTCTTCGGCCGCCCCAGCCAATTTATTGTGGAGAGATCCTATGGCTAAGCTAAACATGACTATCCATTTTGAGCCTGACGGCACTGTGGTTTTTTCTACCTCTGTAGTCCCTCCTTTTAGGATCATGTATGTAACAGCAGATTCTTACACTGGAGACCAAATCAGAGCTAGACACACTGATTTATTTAGTAGCAATTACTACAATGATATATACAATAGGAGCAGAAGTGCCAGAGCTATTGGGAAGGGAGATCCAGCTACCCAACGAGTTTCCTTCCAACAGAAGGGGCAGGATTCTTGGATACCTGACAGTGAATTGTTATTACAAATAGAGGCCTTAGAAAAAACACTGATTTATGGTGCTCTGTCAACCTGTGATCATAACCACGCCCTATGGGCATGCATTATATTTATTAAGCCAGGTAAAACGGTCAACGAAATATTGGATGGGCAGCTGTTTGATGATGATCCCAAGAAAATGATTATAATTTTTCAGGATGACATACCACTAAGGACAGTATTGGAAGTAACACCAGGTAGAGCCTTGCATTCTGTCAGGGATTCAGAGTTTTCCTAAGTACCAGATACTCAAGGTTCCCCTTAATGTAGGCCTTAACTGCACTGCCACCCCATTCTGAATAACACTAAAGGAGGATCCTATCCTACTCAGGATAAGGCAGTATAACCTCTCCAAAGAAGCAGATGAGGGCATCGCCCCCACCATGCAGGCAATGCTAGAGCAAGGAGTTATAAAACCCTGGAGTGTAAACTTGAGATACCCTGATTTACCCAGTTAAGAAATCTAGGGGTAATACTTGGTGTATGGTTCATGATCTGCACCCCCTGAATGATGTAGTGGTACTGGAATTCCCAAATGTCCATGACCCTTTCATTATTTTGACAAATATTCCTCAGGATGCCATTTCTTTTCTTTCATATATCTTAAGCACACCTTCTATAGCATCCTTCTACCTCCATATAGCCATTATTTGACAGCATTCTCCTATTGTGGGACTCAGTATTTGGTTTCTTGTTTCCTAAGTACCAGATAATCAAGGGTCCCCATAATGTAGGCCTTAACTGCACTGCCACCCCGTTCTGAATAACACTAAAGGAGGTTGCTATCCTACTCAGGAAAAGGCAGTATCGCCTCTCCAAAGAAGCAGATGAGGGCATCTCCCCCACCATGCAGGCATTGCTAGAGCAAGGAGTAATAAAACCCTGGAGTATAACCTTGAGATACCCCGATTCACCCAGTTAAGAAATCTAGGGGTAATACTTGGTGTATGGTTCATGATCTGCACCCCCTGAATGATGTAGTGGTACTGGAATTCCCAAATGTCCCTGACTCTTTCATTATTTTGACAAATATTCCTCAGGATGCCATTTTATTTCTTTTATAGATCTTAAGCACACCTTCTATAGCATCCTTCTTCATCCAGATAGCCATTATTAGACAGCATTCTCCTATTGTGGGACTCAGTATTTGTTTTCTTGTTTATTAATCTCCAAGTACTTTCAATAGGGTGGTGAAAAATGATCTGTCAAACTTTCAGTGTGACAGTACTCTGTTGCAATATGTTGATGCTATACTAGTCTGCAGCCCCACAGAACAACAGTGTAGGAAAGATACTGAGTCCCTTCTGGGCACTCTTGCATAGAGAGGATATAAAGTGGAGAAAAACTAAGTTCAGTACTGTCAGGAGGAGGTCCAGTATCTACGGCAACTACTACAGCTTCTGGTCAGCGAGTGACCCTTGAGAGGGCAGCATCTATATGCCAAATGATTAAACCAGAGGCTGTTAATGGAATGCAGAAGTTCTTTGGATTCTGCAACTATGTGAGAGAGTAGGTCTTTGAGTACAGCACTGTAACAGCACCCCTGCTGACCTCTATTGAGTAAGAAAAAGACTGATATGATAAAATAACATGAACACCAGAAATGAGGGAAAATTCCCAAAGGTTGAAAACTGAGATAACAAACGCCTCAGTTTTGGGGATCCCTGACTACACCAAAGAGTTTTACCTCTTTTGCCACTGCAATGGTCAAGTGATAACTGCCATCCTCACACAAAAATATTTTTTTAGGATACAAACTCATTGCATATTTCAGTGGTCTGTTGGACTAAGTCATGAAAGGATATTACCCCTGTGAACAAGCCCTTGCCACAGCAGCCTTTGCGGTACAGAAAAGCACACCCATTGTCATGGGGGCACCTTTGAAGCTCAATGTGGAACTTGCAGTATTTGCCATCATTCAAAAGGTTGAGACTGCCCTAAATATACAGAGAGCATCAGGGTATGAGGTAACACTGTCACTCCCATCCTTGAAAGTTGTAAAATGCCATATGATGAATCCTGCAACATTTTTTGCTCACCCTATATTGGACTCTGAGGATGATGCACGACTGTGCAATGTATATCCCTATAAATCCAGCCAAGCAACAGAGGATTCAATTCCTGGCAGTATTGTATAATTTATTGACAGATCCTCTACTGTCAACCAAGACACAGGAATAAGACACACTGCAAGCACACTATTCTGTAAAAGTAGCAGAATTGATAGTCCTAATAGCGGCAGTTAAGCAGGGAACAGAAAAAGGTATCACAGTCTATTCGGATTTGGCTTCTGTAACTACTACAGTCCATTCAAGCATCATGAGATGGAGTAGAAGGGGCTTCCTCAAGTCAGACTGGATCCCTGTCATGCATAGAAATCTGTTAGAGGCCTTAACAGAGGCACTTGCCCTACCACAAGCAGTGACCATTGTGAAGTGTGAGGCACACACAAATGGACAGGACTTTGAGTCACGGGTGAATGCATTAGCAGATTGGGCAGCTAAAGACACAGCTAGTCCCTCACTCCCACCAATACCATCAGGTTCACAGAATATCTAGTCTTAATGGCCCAGGCCACCTAGCCACATGAGCCCGAGTCAAACACTACCACAGATATTATTACACCTCAATAAGTTGAGACAGCAGTTTTACATCTTCGAGAACTACAGGAAGCTGCTTCACTGCATGAGAAACAATTATGGGAGGTTAGAGGGTGCTCCCAGTCAGGGGATTATTTGATTTATCCACAAATATCCACAGGTAAACTACTGATGCCTCAGGCCTTTCTCATAATAGCCCTTGAACAATTGTACTTACCGGCTCACAATTTGAGAGATAACGCATTTATGCAGAGGCAACTAGATTGGTTTATTCCCAACCTGCATGATATGTTCACTATGAACATTCATAATTGGCAACAATTCTCACCAAGCTTCAAACTGAAGGTAATACATTTCACCATACCACGACCACAAGGTCTCTTTAAGACTCTCCATATTGATTTTATTGATATGATTGATTGATGGGACAACTATCGCTACCTCATAATTCTGGTTTGTCCTTTTTCCGGTGGGTTGAAGCAGGAGCCTGTGTCCACTGGGATGCCAAAACAGCTGTTACTTTCCTTTCTGTGAGGTGAGTCCCCGTTGAGGAATTCCTGAAGGGATAAAATCCAATAATGGCACATACTTTGTCAATTCCATTTTCACACATCTCACAAGGATGCTGGGGATAAAACATAAACCATCTTCTATTTATCTCCCCCAGAGTAACGGTATAGCTCAGTGCCTTAATGGCTTGCCGAAAAATAAGATAAGCAAATTATGTGCCCATTGCACAACAAATGGTTGTATTGCTTACCACTAGTACTATTTTCTTTTAGGAACACACCCAGGGCCTGATTTATACCTTTTTAGCACCACATTTGCATCATTTTTTTATGCAAAAGCGGTGAAAACTTACAAAATATAATTGAATTTTGTGAGTTTGCGCCGCTTTTGCATCAAAAACTGACGCAAATGCGGCGCTGAAAAAAGTATAAATCAGGCCCCCAGTTCCAGCTACTACTTGACTCTCCATCAGATAGTGACAGGAAGGCTAATGAACAAGCAAACACCTGCCACCAGATGTAAGGTGCAGGCAGAAAGTACAGCTTAAATTCTGAATGATGAACTGCATGTTTATCTCTCTGAATAAACAAGGGCTGCACAGTTCATTTCCAAGCAGGCAACCAGAGAAAAGGACTAGGGTGCCACCACTGAGGTCAATCTCCCAGTCATGCAAATAGGAGATTGAGTGATAATAAAGAGTTTTGACCAGAAATGGAAGGATCCCAAGCTTGATGGCCCCTTCTCAGTAACAATGGTTACTCCCACATCAATCAATGTAGATGGCAGGTAGCCATGAATCCAACTATCAGATGTCCGGATGGACCCTGCGTCACACCAAGCACTGTCAGCATTGTAAAAGGGAAAAGGGGTGAAGATGATTGCAATTGCAACCCCACCCCCTTACACCTCTGCCTTTGGACAATTTTTCAATGCTGCAAATGTAAAGTTATGTATTTTGGTTTTCTTTTTTGTCTTTTTATGTTGTCATTTCTGTTGCTGTATCTCTATAGTGATACACGCTTAAGCTCTGATCACTATGTCACAAATCTGCAAAGAGAAATGTCTATACATACCAATGTGTCTCATAATATTCATGCTAGCTTGTTAGATAACACGTGGTTTCAACACAAGTCAGAAATAGGATTAGAAGCACCAATGAATCATTCTTGTTTGCTCATTGATACGCCATGCTACACAATCAGTTAAATTACACTCAACTAAAGATGTCTCTTACAACTTTACCTCTGTAAGATTAAGGCCTGAATGCAGCCTACACATGACAGGGTAGCATATTTTAGAGTTAATACCACAAAGTATGGCTCCCTAGTAGAAATATTACACACCCTCAGAGATAGGCAGCATATTAAGGATGAAATAGACAAATGCAGAAGTTAGATCATACCAAGAATACTACAAAATGAAAAAAATGGTTCTAGACTTAGGGGGTGATTCTAACTTCGGCGGGCGGCGGAGGCCGTCCGCCAAAGTTCCCCCACCAAAATACCGCTCCGCGGTCGAAAGACCGCTGAGGGTATTTTGGGATTTGCCCTGGGCTGGCGGGCGGCACCCAAAAGGCCGCCCGCCAGCCCAGGGCAAATCAACCTTCCCACGAGGACGCCGGCTCAGAATTGAGCCGGCGAAGTGGGAAGGTGCGACGGGTGCAGTGGCACCCGTCGCGTATTTCAGTGTCTGCATACAAGACACTGAAATACTTTGTGGGGCCCTCTTACGGGGGCCCCGCGGCACCCACTACCACCATCCTGTTCCTGGCGGGAGACCCGCCAGGAACAGGATGGCGGTAGGGGGTGTCAGAATCCCCATGGCGGCGGAGCGCGCTCCGCCGCCATGGAGGATTCTGCAGGGCAGCGGGAAACCGGCGGGAGACCGGCGGGAGACCGCCGGTTTCCCGCATCTGACCGCGGCCGAACCGCCGCGGTCAGAATGCCCTGCGGGGCACCGCCGGTCTGTCGGCGGTGCTCCCGCCGACTGTCAGAATGACCCCCTTAGGCTTTTAAGGGTGGCACACCCGCCCACCAGATGCAATAATTTCTTAGTAAACCCCTATGCTTATGACCAATGACATTCCGATACTGAATTTTCCTGTAGGGCCATGTCCCCATGGAATGGCATTGATATTAGTCAGAATGCAATAGGAAAGTGTGCATGTATATGAGATGATAATTTTGCGCAATATACTTGGATGGATGGTGCAGTAAGCCCCTGGACAGTCGCATCTGTTTCTTTATGTTTTACAGGGAATGGCACCATCAATGTAGGGAAAAATATCAACTGCAATACCACAACAGATAATGTTGATATGCAGAGGAGGCACCTCGAACCTCATGGACAATTATTGGCAGTGCAGAGAACTGCTTTAAAACCAGTTGCCTCTTAACTAGAACAGCATATCATCTTTGGTTACTTTGCACACACCAGTCTTGGACATTCCAGGAAGAAATATTTCCAAGCTACATGACCACTCCATAAGTTGCCCAACGATTTTGTTGCACCGTCAGGAGAAGATCTGCAGAATATTATGCCACTGCTTCCTGGTAAGATGTATCCCAAGAGCACAGGTTGTTCAAGGATGCCCAGCTATGTTTTGGCAGTGTCCTACCAGCCTTTCATGCACAAGCAACTGCTTGTTGCTTGCTAATAACTAGTTGGGAACTAATGTAGGCAATCAATGCCACAAACAACAGATTCAATGTTTTAAAAGCAGACCTGACTGCCATGAGAATGTTGATCATGCAGCACCATTATGTACTTGATCTTATGACACCCATGGAAGGAGGAATATGCACCAAGATAGGAACTGCTTGCTGTATTTATGTCCTTGCAAACACTGTCAAAAGCCATACAAACTTTGCACAGCTTACAAAAGAAAATGGTGGATGAAAAAGGTGCCCCAGATGAATGGTTTGAGGGTTGGTTCTATTGGCTACCATCCTGGATGTCGGGACTGTTTAAAACTTTATTATTGCTTTTGATACGTTGTGTTATTCAACTGGCTATAGTTTGCTGTAAGAGAATGAGCACAAAGGTGGGAGGGATGTTCACAGTCAGGCCACCTAGACAAGAAGTAGATGCTCAAGGTAATACATATCATTTGATACCAAGTACAGATCCAAGATTAGAGAAAGTAGTTGAAATGTCAGCTAGAGGGGGAAATGTTAAGGAAAGAATAATATGGGAGGAAATCTCAACACAACAGACATCAGTAGAGAACGTTGTAGAACTATACATAGTTAAAGAGTAGTACAGGCCCAAGCTGCAAGGACACAAAGTAGGTGTGAGTTCACTAGAAAACAAAATATAAACTCAACAAGTTTCAGTTAAAAGGGAAAACATATTTAAGCCTTGAAGAGTTTATGATCATAGCACACAAGTACATATTTCATTCTCATTGTCAATAAAGACGTGGCTTTGAAAATATTGGTCAAAGGTAACTTTAGTCAAGAGTATATAGAGTCACATAAGATGTCCTTGGCACAGAACAATAAATGCTTCCACACTCAGGGAAGAAGGTTAATATTCTACCAAAGCTCCATTGAATTACAATAAGGGGAACCTAGAGAAGATGCCACAAGTTTAAGGACACAAATTAGGTGGTGTTGGTGTGACAGCATGTAATTTCCTTTTGAAGTCAGCATTTTGTGACTGTATAAAGGGCTGCTTGCAAGCAGTCATTTGAGATCAGCTTTTCAGCTCTATGGAGAAGACTGGTCTCACGGCTGTTGTGATTAAACCTACATTTGTCTTGCCAGATAAGTTTTGTCTCTCTTTATTCCAGTTTTTCCCAATATTGGAAGTAGTAGAGTTTGCAAAAGTCCTGAGTGGCGGGAGTGAGAAGATTTCTCCTGAGCACATATGTATAGAAAATGAACATAGAGCTCAGTATCATAGTGAATGTATGGCCACCAAAAGAATCAAAGAATCAGTTCCAAAGTAGATTTAACTCCTTCAGCTATAGGAGAATTGTGACTCAACCCGACAATTTCAGCTGTCAGGTCTTTAGATGGGAACAAGTCGACTTTACCCTAAAGACAAGATTGCATTTTTTATGTATTCAGCCTGACTTGGCTTCCGATTCTTTCTTGTCTCAAACCTTTTCAAGGAATGATTCAGCAACTTCAATAATCTTTTGTGAAGGAAGAATGATTTGACCAATGATTGATGGGGCTTTTGAATATCTTTGTTAGAGCTCATCCCCAGGAGGTTTTTGGGACCTGGAATATGAGTGATGATGAAGTTATATTGATTCATAAAACAAGCCTAATAAGCTTGTCGACTATTCCTGCACTGCATCTTCCCGGAAGATTAGAGGGTGCAGTGATCATTGTCAAATTAAAATCCCATTAATTCCAAGCTCCCATCAAGACATGTCTCCATTTTGAGCAAGCCTTTTTCATGGCTAGTAGTTCTCTTTCCAGAACTAAGTAATTCTTCACACAATTTGACAGAATATGAGAGAGGTAAAAGATTGGATTTTCAAACCCATTGTCTTCTTGAAGTTGCACAAGGACTGATTCAATAGCTTGGTCAGAGGCATCACTCTTAACAATAAACTATTTAGTTGAGGGGGCTGGCATAAGATTTGAGCTTGAGTAAAGGCTTGCTTCAGAGCCTGAAAGATTTCATCAGCTACAAATGCCCACTGAAAGCAAGGCTAATTATAGGAGATGTTACTGGTCAACTGAGCAAAATTATCAATGAACTGCTGGTAGAAATTGGTAACACCAATGAAGCATTGTATCTCCTTCATGTTTAAAGGAGAGAGTCAATCCAAAATGGCATGGACCCATGAAGATTCCAGTGCAGTTTATTCTAAAACCTAAGTAGTCCACTTTAGATTGTTCAAATTCATATTTTTCAAACTTGCAATAGAGTTGCAATAGGGTTGACACTTGACTGCCATACTTGTAGTGTAATGGAGGATCTTTGGAGAAATCCTATATATCATCCAAGAAATATGTTGAGATATACTACGAGGAATTGATTCAGCATTCCTGAAAAAATGTGATCCATAAAGTGCAGACAAAGGTGCATTACTTAAGTCAAAAGGCAGTAGATTGTATTTAAAGTGGCATCCAGAAAACCTTCTTCCATTCATCACCTTCTTTTATTTGAAGAAGGTGATAGTGATGACACAAATGTTATCTTTTGTGACAAAACTCTTTTATAAAATGGTGTCAAGCTTACTTTTAAAAATAAACTGTTAAATGCTAAAATTGTAGTGGGCAACCATACTTGACCAGAAATATTTTCTATAAGTTTAGCCTAACTAACACTGTCAAATTAATAAAATGTGAAAATTGAAATGCACCTAACACAGAAATGGATTAATGTATTTTTAAAATTGCCATGACTGACTGTGTGTCATGGAATAGAAAAAACAATAATACAGTAAGGCCTGTTTTTGCATTGAATATTTGCTATGCAAGATGTTTTTCTCTTCGCTGAAGATATTGCTGTTTCCAGAAGCTATGGTTTAATTAGTTAGTGAACAGACTCTTCTTTGTATTAGACAACGGATAGGGAGGTTCTCACGGTGAAAGATGTGGATAGCAGGAAGGATAAATCATGAGGAGAAAACTGTGAAAAAAGAATAATGTACCACAGCATCAAAGGACCTATTTGAAAGACAATTGTACTCTGGGCGAAGGTGGAAAGTAAACATGTTTCCAGGACCATGCTGCTATCCTACCGTCAGCGTGAAGAACAGAGAACATTAATGTTGCAACATAGAATTTGTGTGCTTATATTAATGCGTGTTCCTAGAGTAGGTAGGCAGATCTGAAGACTTCTTCCTTGACTCTCTGACCGGAGGCTCTCTCTTGAGTTTCTAATGCTTTTCTTCACGAGGGGCATGTTTCCTTACAATGTTTTGCTTTTATTTTAGCAGAGAATACTTTCCAGCTATTTTACTAAAGCTTCATACTTATGCTTTACTGTCTCTCATCAGAGCTCTTTATGGGTCTGAACTCTCTTTATTAAGTAAACAGAAAGAAATGTAATTTGATTAGATCGACTAATGACTTGAGCTCCCTATTTCTCTGTAAACATCAAAGATCCATGGATCTGTTTGCAGGGTATTGTTTAAGAGATTTAAGTGGAGAGATCTCCACACTTCAGCAGTAGGCTTGACAAGAATCTAATTTAGTGAATATTTTGGCACCCCTTACCAGTTCCTAAAAGTCCTCTATTTGAGGAACAGGACATCTATCCTTTGTAGTGACTTTGTTCAAGCATTGAAAGTCAATGCATGGTCTTAGCTCCTTAGATTTCCAAGGAGCGAACAAGAGTGATGCTCATGCGGGAGAGGTAGACCAGGTTTGCAGGTTTTGTCTTAGCAGATATTGCCTTAAGGTTTCCTTTAATGATTCTGACAGAGAGCACACCCTTCTAAAAGGAACAATGACTCCTGGTTCAATAGGAATAGCACAAACAATACTCTCAGTGAGGAGGTAAGGATGTTTCATCTGTTTTCTCAAAAAGGTCAGAAAAAGTATAGTATTGAATATGAACTCCTTTAAAAACAATTATCATGCTTGAATCTTGTAAAGACATCATTTCCTTCGGGGTCCAATAATCTTTTGAAGCATAACACTTTTTATGGCAAATTGGCAAGATAAAGAGATTGTTCTAGTTTTCCCAACTGAGGTAAACAGTATGGTGAATCATACAAGGATCATCTAGATTTGTTGAATAATTAGGAAAAGATTTCAGATCAAAATCGACAGTTTCTTAATGTTTACCAACCACCGTTCTCAAAAGTATGGTAATTTCCTTGACTTGCCCTGAATTTAAATTCACAGCATTGGATTGAGAAGGTCCCATAGAGATCAATGTGGGAGCCATCATCTTGGATTGGGCAGTTTAACCTATCCCAGAGATCCTCACTAGAGGACACTTAGAAGGAGAAACAGTCACACTATGGAGCAGCTGAGATTGTCAACCAAAATCTCTCTAGGGGGAAGGCTGGTGCCAAAGGCCACACCGGTGGGCCAGCTTGGCATTTAAACCTTTTTCAGGCAGTCCATTTGTTGATATCTGCTGCTTTCTCCAGTGGGTTGAATTAGTTTAGAGAAGCTTGGTATGCAGGCCTCGTAGGGCAGTACCATGCTTACAGTTGCCTTTGCTTCAAGGGTAATGTCGCTATTGGGTATTGGTGGCATTGGATCTAACATGTCACTGGTACTTGGCATAAATGAGGTGCCCTGGCCTTTGCGGGGTCCTTACAGGGATTTGTTAGATATGCAGTATACTTTGAACTATTTTGCTTAAAAAAAAAAACTTAAGGCTCTTACTATCTACGAACAGCTTTGGGGAGTATGGCCTAAAAGGATTGTCATTTCTCAACTGAATAAATAACCCTCCTTCTGATTCAACCACTCCTTTAATGTTTTCTTTCATGGTCCCTTTCTTAGTTGCAAATGTGTGCTCTGGTCATATAGGTCAGTTCTTTTAGGGAGAAGTACATTTACCATTTGTTCGATGTGTTTGTGAATATGCCATTCCTCACACGGCCTTTTTCAAGTACTTACAAGTGCATTATTTTTTTTTGTAATCTAGCAACGTTTTTCCTTATTTTCCCTTATTTAAGTGCTGGCAGCTCTTCCTCAGAGCGGTATTACGAACGCTTAACTAATGTTATTATAGCTACAACATCCAGATAGCCTAACTTGCCCTTGGCACTTAGGAGACAGATATCCGTAAAAATAAGGAATGTTTGCCAAGATCATTGACACTATTGTAGATGGGCATAACGTGAATTACATTTCTAATATGAAGACCCATCAATTCAAATTATTAAAAAATTACACCACACCAGAAAAAGGTTGCACCAAACGAGTTGGGAGTAGAGATACATTACTTTCGGTGTAGTATCCTGGAGCTATTTCCGTTTATCTGCTTGTCAAGTGCCAAAATATTAAACAATATTGGAAACAAGCATTCACCAAAGTAAATAATTTGCTAAACACCACACTCCTTCCATCTCCTAAATTAATTATTTTTGTTCATTGAGTGGTTGTGAAATCCACACATGAATGAATCATGCTGTTCTCAATGGTTACTGACAGACTTCAAAATGTCAGTACTTGGGGCTGCTTTATACTTTTTGACACAAACCTGCGTTTGCGCAGGTTTGCATCAAAAATTATACCGCCAGCTAGCACCATTCCTGGATGCCAGCCGGGCGTCATATTTAAGCTATGACGCGAGCCAGCGGTAAGGTCCTGTTAGCGTCAAAATTATTAACACTAACCGGGTGGGGGAGGTGTAGGGGAAACTGAAGATTGTGCGTGAAAGAATGGCGCTAGTCAGGTTAGAGTAAAAATAAATTACTCCAACCTGATTAGCGTCATTATTTCCACGCACAATCCCCATGGACATGACTCCTGTCTAAGTAAAAACAGAAGTCATGCCCCCCAGCCCAATGGCCATGCCCAGGGGACTTAAGTCTTATGGCCATTGGGCACAGTGCCATGTAGGGGGGGCAACTAAGGCCCCCTATGGCACTTTGCGAAAAAAAAAAAAATACTGACCATGGAAATGAGCCCACAGGTCCCCTAACGCCTGCCCTGCCACAGGCGTTAAATAATGGTGCTAAGCAGGCTTAGCGCCATTATTTAAGGCCCTCCTCGTCCTCTGCGTGATTTTTGCACAGAAGGATAAATAAGCCGCTAAGGCCTTTGAGTCATTTTTTGCCCGGGAACGCCTACCTTGCATCTCATTGACACAAGGTAGTTTTCCACAAGAAAAAAATGACTGTTAGCCATAACTGTTGCCCATTTCTGCCCCTCTTGGGGGCAGATTGGCCTATTATTTTTAGGCTGTTCTGTCCCCAAGTTGGGCAGAAATCACTAGAATGCCAGGGATTTTTTTATATGTTTATTTATGTGGGGGGCATTGAACTGTTGGCCATTTCTGCCCCCTGGGGGGCAGATGGGCCTTTTTTTTTAGGTCCATCTGCCCCCAATGGGGACAGAAGCCACTTAGACACCAGGGATACTGTGTGTGTGTGTGTTAGTGGATGGGGGGCGGCCCCTTGGGCAATGGTCACCCCCTTTTGGCGTCACGTGTACCAAGGCCATTTCTGCCCCCCTTGGGGGCAGATCGGCCTATTATTTTGAGGCTGATCTGCTCCCAAAGGGGGCAGAAACCAACAGAACACCAGGGATTTTTAAAATATGTTTATTTATGTGTGGGGGTGTCCCCTTAGGCAAGGGGCGCCCCACCAAGGGGGACATTTAGCTGTTTGCCATTTCTGCCCCCCTTGTGGGCAGATGGGCCCATTTTATTTGGGCCCATTGTCCCCAAGGGGAGCAGAAACCACTTAGGCACCAGGGATAGTGTGTGTGTGTGTTTTACTTTTTTGTTTGGGGGGTGCCACTTGGGCAAGGGTCGCTCCCCATGGCGACACACTACTAAAGGTATTTTCTGCCCTCCTTGGGACGGATAGGCCTATTTTTAGTAGGCCCATCTGCCCCTATGGCAGAATCTACTTAGGCACCAATTTATAAATGCTTGATGGTGGGGTGTTTGTCAACTGGCGAAGTATTTGCATTTGTGATTAAAAAATGTCTCCTTTTTGTTCTAGTTTAAAGCTTTTGCTTTCTTTGCTGTTGCTCCTTGCGGTTTTGGCAGTGGTTGACCTGCGGTTTGCATAGTTGCATGTTTTAGGTAAGTAAAAACAATTTACTCCAAAGGAGTATTGTTACCATGCATGAATTACATGTTTGTAGGTGGTGTACTAAACGCAGGATTGTGTGTGAAATTGTCCTTAGATTTGTGCACAACTATATTTGTGTTGTCTTATTTCTAATTTGATTTTCTTTCTATCTTTTTAGTGGGATATCATTGGTGATTGCTGTGTCTGTGCAGAGTAGTTGCTGGTGAGTCAAGCTTTTTCAGGCAAGTGAGCGGTATCGTTTTTGATTTTAGAACTCTTACTGATAAAGCAACACTTTATTACTTATCTTACACAGTGCTGGTTGTTGGTGGTGCATTTGTCCAGTTACTTTTCATAGGAAAGATCATGGCTAGCCGCAGGATGACCGCGCAGCAGGTGGCTGGTATGCTTTTTGAGTCATTGTCTGATCATGATTATGAGACAGACTCTGCATCTGAGGCAGAGGAGGAAGTGAAAGATTCTGGCAGTGAAGTTTCTGTCGGAGAGGAATCTTCTGATGAGGAAGCCACTCTCAGTGCAGATAGAGGGCCTGTTTTAGAAGAGGATACTGGTGTGCCATTAGTGCAGCAACCTGGGGCTGAAACGTTTCCCGTTAGAAGACCTGAACTCTGGGTTGCATCAAACATGGAGCAGCCAGAGTTGCCTGGCTTTACTGGTCTCCCGGGGTGTAGTGTCAATACAGATAACTTTTTGCCTGTCAATTTTGTCTGAGTTATTTGTGGATGATGTGTTTTTGGAATAGATTGTTGAGCAGACTAATTTGTATGTGGAGCAGCATTTGAGGGACAACGCTGCTAGACTTAGGCCACACTCTAGAGCTAACCAGTGGATTCCCACAAATTTGGAGGAGATGAAAAGGTTTTTGGGCTTAACTCTTTTGATGGGGTTGATAAGGAAGCCGTCAATGGCTTTGTATTGGTCTACTAGTCCCTTGATGGCAACAGCTATATTTCCTACAACCATGAGTCGTAATCGGTATTTGCTTCTTCTTAGGATGCTGCATTTTGTTGACAATGCATTAGCCTTGCCACAAGATCACACTGATTCTGACCGTCTTTTTAGAATTAGGCCTGTACTTGATCATTTTGTAGATTGGTTTTCAGAGGTCTATGTTCCAGGCAAAACAATAGCTGTGGACGAGTCTTTGGCCCTCTTCAAGGGTCGTTTGGTTTTTAGGTGGTACATTCCTAGCAAGAGGGCACAATATGGACTTAAATTGTATATGCTGTCTGAAAGTAGTACAGGATATGTGTATAGTTTCCGTGTCTACACTGGTAGGGATTCCACTATTGACCCCCCTGGTTGTCCTCCCACTTATGGAGTTACTGAGAAAATTGTGTGGGAACTTGGTAGACAACTGTTCAACAAAGGTCACCATTTGTATGTAGATAACTTCTACACTGGAGTGCAGTTGTTCAAGGAATTGTTTAGAGTGGACACTGTTGCTTGTGGCTCAATTTGTTGTAACCAGAAAGGCCATCCAAGGGAGTTTGTCTGTAAAACACTTGAGAGGGGACAGTGCAGTGTCTTGCGGAATAATGAGCTGCTAGCTTCGAAATTTTCAGACAAGAGGGATGTCTACATGCTAAGTACCATCCATGATGAGATTACTTCCCCTTGACTGTTTGAGGACAGGTTGCTGAAGTGCGCAAACCTGTGTGCATTTTAGATTATAATAAGCACATGGGAGGTATAGATAGAGTTGATCAGAGGTTGGAACCTTATACTGCTATTCGTAAGTCTTACGTTTGTTATAAGAAGTTAGCAATTCACCTCTTCCACTTAGCAACTTGTAATGCTGTTATTGTGTTTCAGGATAGGTCTCCAGAGTCAAAGATGATATTTGCGAAATTACAGGAGTCAGTGATAAAGAGCCTTATTGTGGTGGAACAGTCAAGAGTTCCTAGAGAAGCAGTGGTGGAGGATGTAGCTAGATTGAAAGATCGCCACTTTGCTGAGTACATTCCTCCCACGCCCAAAAAAGACTTTCCAGCTAAGAAATGTAGAGTGTGTGCTCGAAGAGATATCGGGAGGGAGACTCGAATGTACTGCCCAGATTGTCCTTCAAAGCCTGGGCTGTGAGTGGGTGGTTGTTTCAAGAATTACCACACCCAGAAGAGTTACTGGGAACTACCATGAGTGTAAACTGCCGGTTTTATATTTTCATGTGTTCAGTTCCATGGTTGGCATTTCTGTCATGTACTTAGGTAGAGCTTTTGTGTTTGTAGTTTTGCAATTATTTCTAATTAGTTAGTGGTTTCTTTGTTTAAAAAAAAAAAAAAAGTGATGCCATTGTGTGTGGAGTGCTTGGCTGACGGTGTACATATTGACTTGCTGTTGGCTACTTCAACACACTGCCAGCCAAACGCCAGTCCACACACTCCCATCAGCTGATATGATTGCAGGATCAGGCATGTGGGCGTATGTAAGTGATGGGCCCTTGAGTGGCGCTGTCTGTCAATGCGAGTGTTGTAATGTGCTGGGCCTGTGGCTGGGGGCGTGAATGGTCTTGTACATGTCATGCATGAAAGGTGTGTGAATGGACTGTAAAGCAGTTGGTGCCTTGCCGTGGCTTTACAGCTCACAAGCTGTGAGTCATTGGTTCAGTTTTTTGGCCTTTCAGTTATTAACAGTGCATTTCATTTTTGTGAAATCTCTTGTTAATAAAATTTGATCCACTGAACCATCACTCACCCTCGTGCCAAATCCAACCAGTACGTGTGGTAAAAATGACAAAACCTGTTCCGCTGTAATCAGGCGTTGCAGCACACCTGTGACACGCTAGGTGTCTCGCGTGGGACCCCGATGATGAAGCATGCCACCAACTTGGTTGGTTGGTGAGGGGTATTTTTAATATGACGTAAGTGTTCCTTTTCCCAATTTTAGTGTTAGTGAACATCACATAAGTATGTGGACACACCAAAGTGATCTATTGCAGAACTACCTGTGTTTGGGGGGGGCACCTATGTTTTTGGTCCCGGGTGCGGCCTTCATCTAGGGAAACCTACCAAACCCAAACATGTTTTAAAAATAGACACACCAAGGAGTCCAACGAGGTGTGGCTTGCTGGATCCCCCACCATTTTCTTACCCAGACTCCTCAGCAAACCTCAAAATTTGCTTAAAAAATCATATTTTCCTCACTTTTCTTTGTAGGATCACCGCTGCAGCACAAATTTCCTACCACCCAGCGTTCCCCTCAGTCTCCCAAGTAAAATGATACCTCACTTGCACGGGTCCCCAAAGCAGTCAGCTTAAAAGATGTATAAAATAAAAATATATGCATATCAACTCGCTGTGCTATCCCTTCAATCTCTACAGGTTGTTGGCATTTTTCTGTTGCAGGCACCTGGGCCACCCACACAAGTGAGGTATAATTTTTATCAGGAGACATGGGGGATCACTGGGTGGAAGGAAATTTGTGGCTCCTCTCAGATTCCAGAACTTGCTGTCACTGAAATGAGAGGAAAAAGTGTTTTTTTGGCCAGATTGTGAGGTTTGCAAAGGATTCTGGGTAACAGAACCTGGACAGAGCCCCACAAGTCACTCCATTTTGGATTCCCCTATGTGTCTAGTTTTCAAAAATACGCAGGTTTGCTAGGTTTCCCTAGATGCCAGCTGAGCTAGAGGCCAAAATCCACAGCTAGGCACTTTGCAAAAAACTGCTCAGTTTACTTTGTGAAAATGTGATGTGTCCATTTTGTGCTTCCTGTCGCGGGTGCTAGGCCTACCCACGCAAGTGAGGTACCATTTTTATCGGGAGACTTGCAAAGCAAAGCAAGTGTTATTGCCCCTTGTTTTTCTCTACATTTTTTCCTTCCAAATGTAAGACAGTGTGTAAAAAAGACGTCTATTTGAGAAATGCCCTGTAATTCACATGCTAGTACGGGCACCCTGGAATTCAGAGATGTACAAATAACCACTGCTTCTCAACACCTTAACTTGTGGCCATTTTGGAAATACAAAGGTTTTCTTGATACCTATTTTTCACTTTTTATATTTCAGCAAATGAATTGCTGTATGCTCGGTATAGAATGAAAACCCATCACAAGGTGCAGCTCATTTATTGGCTCTGGGTACCTAGGGTTCTTGATGAACCTACAAGCCCTATATATCCCTGCAACCAGAAGCGTCCAGCTGACCTAACGGTATATTGCTTTAAAAAATGTGACATCGCAGGAAAAAGCTAGAGTAAAACATGCAGAAAAATGGCTGTTTTTTTCACCTCAATTTCAATATTCTTTTATTTCAGCTGTTATGTTCTGTAGGAAACACTTGTAGGATCTAGACAAGATACCCCTTGCTGAATTCAGAATTGTGTCTACTTTTCGGAAATGTTTATCTGTCTGCCATCCAGCATTGGTTTCTTACCCATTTCTGTCACTAACTGGAAGGAGACTGAAAGCACAAAAAATAGTAAAAATGGGGTATGTCCCAGTAAAATGTCAAAATTGTTTTGAAAAATTGTGTTTTCTAATTCAACTCTGCCTGTTCCTGAAAGCTGGGCAGATGGTGATTTTACCACTGTAAACCCTTTGCTGGTGCCATTTTCAGGGGAAAAAACACAAGCCTTCTTCTGCAGCCCTTTTTTCCCATTTCTTTTTTTTTTTTTTATGAAATTTTCGCTGTATTTTGGCTAATTTCTTGGTCTCCTTCAGGGAAACCCACAAAGTCGGGTACCTCTAGAATCCCTAGGATGTTGGAAAAAAGGAACGCAAATTTGGCTTGGGTAGCTTATGTGAACAAAAAGTCATGAGGGCCTAAGCGCGAACTGCCCCAAATAGCCAAAAAAAGGCCTGGCACAGGAGGGGAAAAGGCCTGGCAGAGAAGGGGTTAAAAGATAATAATTGCACAATTCAGTTTCTGTGTAGCTTCCAAACGTATTTACAAACTACAGTTTTGTGAAATAGATTTTGCATGCAACACAAATCAAACCCAAGTGGGCATTTTTTTAAAAACTGTGGCAAAAGGCGATTTACAACTCTTATGAAAATTAATTTTTTTAATTACAGTAGGCACAATAATAATAACGATAGTGCTGAAGACCACTTATAAATTATGAGTTGCAGCAGGTACGAAATGAGGCGACCACATTGCTATGTATCCCTGCCTTATATATGTTTGTTTAGCAGAGTATCACAATAACTAGTACTTCCTCCTTGCAAACCTCCAACATTTGTACATATTTTGATAGGATGTTAATTGCATTTTAGACACATGATGAGCCCATTGCATGAAGTTTCTGTCTGCACTCTTTTACTGTTCTTCGTCTTCAACCCATTGGACGCTACTAAAGTGACATTTAAGTCAACAGCGCACTTGCTGACACTGCTGAAATGTAAATCATTTCACAGCACCAATTAAAGGCAATCTGGTGCTTTCTTTAAATTATCAGTGAGCACTGCATGCTGATTCCATGAACTTCAAAATGAAAACGCAATCAGGTAATTGTTCATCCACATCATGTTTCAGACAATTTTGTGCCATGTGCACTAGGCTTAGCCATACAAGTCAGTTATGGTTTTTATCTGGACAAGTGTGGAAATGCTGGGTGGTGAAAACCTTATAAATCTCCACACAGTTTGGAACTTTCCTTAACTGAAATGTGAGAGAAATGTGTGTTTGTTGCCAAAAAATGTCACGGGATCCTCACCTGTAACAATGAATTAAACAATCAATTAATCAACGTGTACAGCACAGCTTGTCACCAGTGACAAGGCTCCGGCAGGGTTTTAGTCGAAGTGCCAAGTTTTCAGCAACCCATGGAACTCCTGTAGAATAGGGAAGGTCCTGAGGTGCAGGGGAGCCTTGTATGCGGGCGTGTGGGCCAGAGTGAGGGAGGCAGAGTGGAGGTGTCTGGAGGGTTTTTGGAATTTCAGGCGGTGGTTGACGTAGGTGGGTCCAGTGTCATGCATGGTTTTGAACACGTGGTTGAGGAGCCTGGGCTGGCATTTCTTCTGAACCTGGAGCCAGTGGAGTGTTTTCAGGTGGGGGGGTGATGTGGGTGTGACAAAGGAGATCCAGGATGAGTCTTGTTGTGAGATTCTGGATGCTCTGTAGCCTTTGAACTAGGGTGTTTCCATAGTCAGTCGTCATATCCGAGTTTAGTAGATTTTCCTGGATGGTGGCTGAGATAGTATCCATATCTATAGACATCTACATTGTAAAAAAAGAAGTACTGCTGTTGCTGGGTGAAATGTGGTTTTAACACAGAAAATCTTTGGTGATGCCCTTTTTAGGGGGAAAAAAACATACTCTTTCTTGCGCAGAACTTATGTCCCAGTTTGCTCCCCAAAATTAATTTCTATTAAGATATTTTCCCTTTAGAGGAATCTACAAACCATGGGCACCTTCAATACCCCCAGGATGTTGGGAAAAACAGATGCAAATTTGGCGTGGATACTGTGTGTGGAAAAACATCTTTGAATAGAGGCGGTTTCTTCTTGAGGGTGGGGAAGTGTCACTCCCTCACCCGCTGAGAGCTGCACAGGCAAAAATAAAAAGGCAATGAAAAGGTTGTCCACTGCATCAGCACCAGCTCTGAGACCAGAGACATGCTGGGCATGTCCTCTGCTGCCGGTTGGCAGCAGGGAACTGAAGCAGGGCTGACTGGATGCTCCAAAGTCTACATGTCACTTTGGCTGGCTGTTTTGCCTCGACCAAAGTGACATACACACTTTGAAGCTGAATGTGTAATGCATGTAAGTGTGTAATGCATTTATGTATAGTAGTTATGTTTATTTTGTAGTTAGCTTTATGTTTTTATTTGAGCCTTTGGAGGGAGGGGGTGTTTTATTTTGAGCTTTTGGAGGGAAGGGTGGTTTACATTTAGGTTTTAGAGGCAGGGGTGTTTTATTTGTTTTTGGGAAATAGTGGGGCACTTCACTCATCCCACCACTTTCAAAGGGTGCGAGCCGCCCCAGGCTTTGAAGGTTTATCCCCAAACTACCCCAAACATCAAAGCAAGGGGTTAGCAATGTGGGAGAGGGGAAGGGAGACCTGGAAGACTGCATTCCTATATTTTTTTAGTCCCTCCGTCCGATCTAACTGCAGATTGAAATACTCTTTCTTGTTTGTTACAATACATGAAATACAACATAGAACACAAGCAAGTGCATGTTGAGGTTTTTGGTGTAGTCCTCGTCTTTCTTTTTGTGAACCATCTTTAGCAAAGGCAGGCTGGGTTATTTTAGCATTTTTTAACCAGCCATGACATTTCGCAGATGTTTACATTTATCAGCGGTAATATTAGTCCACTGGCAACAAGATGCCAAAGTAGTTTGTTTTTTATCTACAGACTCCCTGCTTTCCAATACACAATGATCTCTTAAAAGTGGCTTCTTTATGGTTAGTTCAGGATGACAAGGCTACATTGTTGGGAGGCTAATGTGAAATAAGGCGGTGACATTCAAGCGAGTCAGAGGGAACAAGAGCAGTTTTTCCAGACTTACACCTGCCTCCCAACCACCCACAGCCATGCTGCATTCACAGATATGATTCAGTGTAAGGTATGAATTACCAGTAAAACAGGGATGACATTAAAAGACAACACCTGCTTAAAGTTGTAGCATAATTGATGAAAGAAACCTCTCACGGCTATGCCCCCAATAGGGTTGCAGTACCAGAACTGTCTAATATTCTCATTTATATGTTCACAAAGACAGGGGTGTACCTCATGTGGCACTCACAGGTAAATAGATTAAAAATGGTGTGAAAGCCTATTCATTGTGACAAGAAGTATGGGAAACTGCATGTGGGTGAACAGAGAGTTGGTTTGTGTTTCTACAGGAGGTAGCTTTATGGTAATTGTTTACTACTTACTGCAACACTCTATTTACTTCCTATTAGGAGGAGGAGGAGATACATTACGTTTATTTTTTCTAAGAATTGAGAAACCTTCCCATGATTGTCTACACTTTTGTGTAGCGGACAATCAAGAATGATCTAATTTATTCAATTTTATTTTATAAAAAGGTATCATTTAAAAAAAAAAAAAAAAAAAAAGGAAAAGCATTTTTTGGTCTTGATTAATCCGTTTTATTTCTAATTGTGTCTTTCTGCTTGGGATGGCAAGTGCAGGGATCTGCACACCCCTGGCTGATCAAGCAGTGCTGGGGAAAGGAAAAAGAGGGGTTGTAAGAAATTGAGTTAGTACTAGTCAACGAGGTGATTATCCACCGTGAGTGATAATCACAATCTAAGTCAGGGTGAAGTAAGCACCCTCCTTGTCCCTGGAACTATGGGACAGAGCAGAGAGGCTTAATTTAGGGCAAAACATAAAGTATTTATATAGTACCAATCAGTAAAAAAAAGTCGAAAGATTACACAATAAAAATGCCAGTCTCCTTAAGAACAATAGAGTATGTTTCACTAAATAAAATAACACATATGTGACTGATCAGAAATATTACTAAAACTCGTAAAGCACCAACTGCAATTATCTAGCTGTGGTAGACCTGGATCTAGGCGTGATTTGGGGCTGACTATGATGGAGCACCACTCAGATACAGAAACCAGATTTTACCTTTTGATATAATGGGGGTCACCCACCGCCAGGACCCCTGGTCCTCCGACCCCCCACCGCTCCACCATCAAGGAGCTCCAGGCCTTGAGCATCGGATATCCCATGAACAGCTGCTTCACTGCTTTCCTACACTCAACCAAAGGACACTTCACCTGCCTACTCTGCCATTTCTCCTACAACGCTGGCCCCCTTGTGCACATTAACGCCTGCACTGAGCCCACACAGAAAACTACAAACAACCAAGCACCACTCCAGTGCATCCTGCTAAACACTCACTGCTTATGCAAACATGCCACGGAAATCTGGGACACCAACACCACCCACGACCTAGACATCTCCTTCATCACCAAAACATGGCTAACACCCTCCTCAAACTCCAACATCGTCACAACCACCATTGATGGCTACAAAATGATACACTGAGACCCCACCAACAAACATGGTGGGGGCATCACCATCATCTTCAAGGAAACCATACAATGCACCACCACCAACGATGACCCAACACCCCTCATGGAGCACCTCAGCTTCCAACTCAGACTGATGCCAACACCACAATGCGAGGCACCTGTAAATACAGACCCCCAGGATCATGCATAGCCTTCTGCAAAAACATCGCCAACCTCATCGCCCCCTCTCACCATCGATTCTCCCCACTATGTCCTACCTGCCCATCTCAGTTTCCACCTTAACAATCCTAATAATGCCAACTCCACTTCCCTCATAGAACATCGGCCTCATCTAACTGGTCACCAAACCCACGTACAAGTCGGACACACACTGGACGCCATCTTCACTTCCCGTGACAGAATCAGTTTCACTCATGTGACTGAATTCACCTGGACAAACCACATCATCATCCACTTTACCATCTCCAGTTCCCTGCACACCACCTCCAAGCACCTCAGAACAGAGACATTATGGCACAGGACATACGCACTGCACAACCCAAACTCGTGGCAGACCTCGACCTCAACCAGGCCGTCCAAAACTACACCACCTGATCACCAAGTCTGCTGACAGGTACTGATTGCCATACTTGGGAGTTTGAGGCTGCGCTCTCCCAGGTGAAAAAAAATCTTCTAAAGATATTTTTTGTATTAATATATCCAAGGAGTTTGACAAATATATGCTCACTTTGGAATACTCTCTAATTAAACTGATGTATTATGTGATTAACACCCTTCCTTTTTGCCATGTGGTGGTTTGGATGTCTTTTTGTGAATAATAGGCTCATTTTATCAATCAGTCTTCATGGATTAGCTCCAATAAGTGGAACTCTGAGTGTTCACTATACTCTGCCAGTCTAGGATAACAGTTATTAATGGAGGTTGTAGGGATATTTTTTGGGAGTTTGAGGTTGTACTCGGCTTGTGGTACAATCTTTCTTAGTAATGTTAATTCTTTTTTTTATACTGAAGGAGCTTAACTGTGTTTTAGTTTGGAATACTTTTATTATAACCTTTGGAGACATCCCCCCTTTTATTTTTGCCAGGTGGTGGTTTGTAGTCTGCTCTGACACTATTACGCGGTTTGCTGGAGCCACTTGTTCCTTTCCAGGACTTGTCTGTTCCACGCAAGAGAGAAAAAGTTTTTGAAATCTCCAATCAACCCATCAAAATTGGTTGTGGCATGTGCTAGTGATTATGAGACCCTAAACGGGTGGGCGGTACAACTTAAATAGGGCACTGATATGCATTGCAAGTCTTTGCTTAGTCGGAGGTTTATGCAGAAGCACAACACCAAATTTCTATTATGTGTTTCCTTGCTAGTGAATTCGGTTCCTAATATTGGGTCTTTCTCTTATTTTACTTACACTATTGAGAGAGCTATGGTTGTCACGACCTACTTGGACACTGTGTTTACTTTTAATGTGTGGCACTATAGGGGGGCATTAACCCAGCAACTTAGATGCAAGTCGCACTTTAGCATGTTTGCCCCCTCCGAATACAAGCAGGTTTTTGTGTGGCATCATGTGTGTGAAAGGCTTTAGGTTTCTTCAAATTGCACAAGGGGCTAAGGTGTTTTCTGTTTTTTATGTCTATGAATTACTTAGATTGTTTTTGAGGCATAACAATTCAGAAGGTATATGATGCTTGTATTCTTAGAAGAGAGAACACCAAGAAGACGTATTCCTATTAAGTTCCTTTCTGCTTCGGTAAGTTATATTTGTCGGACTATTTATATTTTGTACTTGAAGTTATATTGGCTTGAATATTTTTATAGCTTTCACTCTCTGTGCACATTGGTATCCAAATTGAGTGGTTGCATTGACATTTGTCTTCACACTCCTTTTCTCTGTCATTTTGTCTTTCTATGTTATTTCATAATTATGTTGGTGGATGGGGAGGGTTTATCTTCATCTTTTTATGTTTTTGTTTTTGCATGTTCTAAGTTCATAGTAACTTATTTTACCCTTGTATTTTTTAAGATCTTGGGGCCACTCTTGGAGTTTGTCTAAGTTCAAAGCAACGTACACATCCTATTCATGTTATATTTTTTCTCTTTTTTCTTTTTCTTCTATTTCCTTATCCTGCTTAGGTGTTTAGATCTATCTTTATCCCTGAAGAACCTGAGTTCCCACAAATCACATGTTGGCTATTTCAGCACTAAGAATGCAGATTACTACAATGCCTAGATGGCGACTACAATGGGAAACCAATGGAAAATTATGTGTAAAGATATGTGATCAACTTTGGATTTCAATTGTTGATATTGATGGACAGATAGGAGTATTAGGTATATTATTGAGAACAGAGTGTATCTCTAAGTGTTACATTCATGTACATTTACACTAATGAAATAATATAAAAATATCTGTAAGAAGTTTTTCTCTTGTGGTGGATTTCTTGGTCCTTTTTTGGTCTATTCAATCATACTCTCCTGCAATCCCCTGTTTAAAATGTTTAGTGTAATATACAGCAAGTCTGCCATAGAACAAAAAATGATAGGATGGAGGATGTACTATTTTCTGGCACTGTGCCAGTAGGAGAATCCCCCCTAGCCCTCACAGCATTGGAGCATAGCTGTGAGCCCTAATTCTTTATAGAGTTTCCAATTGTTCCTTCAGGATTTAAACGTGTAATGGTGATATTATAATAGAGGTATTCAGACTGGTGTACAGGAAAGAGCATGTTTAGCTCCATGAGCACGCATATTTCCATTGGTTGCACAACTTCAGAGTATACAGAGTTCAATACAAGGTCCACATGGCATCAGGAGCCGCTAAACCACTCTCCTCCATTCTAGTGCATTTGCAATTTCCTGCTGCTCCAAGATGCCAGAACCTAGCCTGTTAGCACAGAGTCAACAACCATATCGAATCACAAGATGAGAGCCTTGACTATGAGAAGCTTTGCCTCCTTCATCAAGAAAAACGCTATAACTGTCATGTCATTGTAAGGATGGCAAACTTCAGAAGCCAATAAGACTGAGGGCCTGATTTGGAGTTTGGCGGAGGGGGTTGTTGTGTCACAAATATGATGGATATTCCACCCACAGTATTACAATCCCATAATAGTCCAAGGCAAACATAATACAGCAGACGGGGTATCCACCAGACTCTAAATCAAGCCCTTAGCTCTTCAGGCACACTAGAGTGACAATGGAAGCCTGCAAGCAACATTTTGTATAATCATTTGCTAGAGCGAAAGGATTTCTTGTCAATGGACCATTTGAAGGACTCAAAGAAAACAACTGGTGATATTGCATGTATGGAAATGAATGGTATTCTAGGCCAAACCCAGATATATTATCAATCTAAATGAGTGACATTAGCTCAGTTTGCTAATTTTGATTCATGTTTGTGTTTGTAATAGAGAATTCATCAGAATGAGAGGGGTGGAAGAAGAAACCAGGAAGATAAAGGGGAGGAATAAAGTGAGAGGAGAGAGGCAAAAGGAGAAGGGAAGACGTTGATTTTAGAGAAGAGAGACTAAGATACAAAAGGCGCAGTGGAGAGGTTAGGAGAGACAACTGAAGATGGGAGATGAGGGAGCAGAAGAGTGTGAGAAAAAGAGTAGAGGGACAGCTGCAATGGCAGTAGAGAGAACAAAGGAAGACAGGGAGAAGGGGAAAAGACAAAAGAAAGTGATGGGACAAGTAGACAATGGCGCAAAAAAGTACAGAAACAGTGCAGAGGTTTAAAATGAGAATTTAAGATAGAGAAGCAAAAAGAATCACAGAAGTTAGAAAGGAGAAGAGATAAGATGAAAATGGAGGAAAAAGGAAAGGAAACTCAAATAGGAGATGAAGAGCAGGAGAAGGTAAAGGAAAGTCTGTGTAAATCAAAACTCGGGAGGAGATAGAAAACATAATAAAAGGTGGAGTCTATAATGGCAAAGAATACATACAGAGTGTGGAGAGTTTCCAGGGCTGTAAGAAAAGGGGAAAGAAGGTTAGTGCCTCACACACAGGAGCAGCTTCTCCATTAGGATGCCTAAAATCCCCCCCTCGGAATGGAAAATAAAATGGTAATACATTAATTTTATTACCATTTTATTTTCCATCCTGTCCCATTGTGAACAGAGTGTTAGGATGGGAAGGGGTCACTGCTGCTGATTGGAAGCAGTGTGCTATGCATAGTTTAAAGTGTGTATGTCTTTTTGGCTGGCTGTCTTGAGACGTCCAGCCAGATATGCACGTTTTAAACTTCTCTAACCTAGGTGTGTTAAAACAGCTGGGTTTGAGAAAGCATAGACCTTGAGTGCTCTTGAGAGTACTGAGGGGCCGCTCCCTCCCATACTGGTGCTTCTATCATGCTGGTTACCAGCATGGGGCATTTCCCTCAGGAACCCCGTGCTGAGGAAGGGAATGTGCCAGTTCTGGTGACATGAAGAATCGCAATAACCAGTACCCTGTCCTGAGTATTCATTCGGCGCTTGTTCACCCCCGGAGGCCTCCAGTACAAGTACACCATTCTGGTGACAAATATAGCAACTGGCGACGAGGAGGAGTAGCTCCACCCACTTGACACTCGTTTCTCTCTGCTGCTTCCCCTCACTGTACCCATGGCATTCATGCTTCTTCTCCACTGTGACATGCTGTGCCTGCCGAACGTGCGCGCACACGCTCAACTCGTGCAAACGTACATCACGTGTGTGGGCCTATAATTGCTGCCAGTTGTTCTGGCTGCTCATCGGAAAGCATCCTGCTGTGTATCAGCCCTGAAGCCATTTGTTCACTCTGCATCAGGCCAAGTAAGAGATGAACTGCCCTAAGGTTGGGAACATTTTGCTGATTATTTTATACTTTGCTGCCTCTTCTCCAGAAGGCAGTTTCAGCACATTCAACTGAATCCCTATACATTTCTGGAGATCCCAGGGCCTGTAAAGCCACAACTACTGACCGACAGCTGAGGACCCTGACTTACCTATGTACTCACACATGACGTAGTGCGGTGTTGTGTGATTGTACCCTGTTAAAACTGTACTGCGTTTGGTTACCGGGCTACCTAAGCATGACTTCCACTCTGGCACTTGAGCCTTTTGTAATGGATGGACCTCCCCCAGCACTGGCTGCTAAAAGGAAGGGCTGGGTGGAAGGTTTGGAGGCCTATTGTGTGGCAATATCTCTTGATGGTGGAAAGCAATGCCACATGCTGCGGCACTTAGGAGGTGCAGTCATACACAACCTAGGAAAATCTGTTGTTGAAGCTGGCCGCCATACACCTCCAAGTCATTGAAACAAGCACTTTCAGCTCACTTTGTGCCACTTGTGAATCCAGACTATGAAAGATTCCTGCTCCACCAAGCTTGTGAGTCACCAGATGAGTCCTTGGATGCCTTCTATGCCCGTCTGCGGACTTAGCCAGCACCTGCATGGAAGGGCTGTCTCTCTGTTAAACTTCAGGATAATATCCTACAGGTCCCAGGAATGCCAATATTCTGACGATGGTTCAGTCCAAAGAACTTTCAAAAGTGCGTGCTGCACACATGGAAGCAGCTTTGCAAAGACAGGTGAAGGCTGAACTGGTCAAGGCAGTGGCTGCTGCGAGTACAGACAAGAAAAAGACACACACAAAGCTCAGCCCCAGTCCCAGGAGGTGTTATAACTGTGGGACCTGATCCCCAAGGACTATGGCTTGCCCAAGGAAAGAGGTGCTCAGCATGTAACAAGGCCAACCACTTTGCAATGGTCTGCAAATCCTTGTCACAAAAGAGGGGACAGAAACAAAAGACATTACATGTGATGCAGACTCCTGAAAACCCAGAGTACAAAGAAGACATTGGCGATGATGACACGAAAGGCACAGTTCATGTCATTCATACCCTAAAGCCCAGTGGATATCCAAGAAGAAGAGGCCCATGTTGCAACATCACCATAGCAGGCCATCAGCATTAATCGACACAGTGGTGTCCATCAACACCATGATGCAAGAGGTCCTGAAAACGCTACCTATTCAACTAGTCCTGCGTCCCACATCCACTCAAGTTTTCGAATATGGCTCTTCAACCCCACTTCCACTGGCTGGCGTGTTTACGCAGAAATTCAACACGAATCCCAGTCCACCCATGCTAAAGTCTACGTAACTAAAGATGGACCCGGAATGTTGCTGAGTTGCCAGACGGCTCAACGTCTACAGTTGGTCGCTTTTGCCTTCAGTGTTCATTGAGGGACTTTTAATGAACTTGTTACATAGTTTGAACCCCTTTTCAAAGGCATTGGATGCCTCCACATAGACGAGTCCATCCAACCAGTGGCCCTGAAACATCAGAGGGTAGCATTTCATCTACTGCCCAAGGTTGAAGCAGAACTAATGAAGCTGGAGCAAGCTGACATCATTGAGAAGGTGGACGTCCTCTGTCCGTGGGTGTCTTGTGGTGGCCTGAAAGCGAAAGAAGCCTGGAGAGGTCAGAATCGGCATCAACATGCTTCTTCCGAACCCAGCCATTCGCAGACAGCGACACCTGACACCCACAGTTGATGACATCATGGCAGAAGTCAGTGGATAGAAGCCGTTTTCTTAAATGAATCTCCGGGCGGGCTACCACCAGCTCATGCCTTGCACCAGAATCCAGAGTAATCACCACCTTCTCCACCGACGTCGGTCTACGCTGATAAAAACAACTCAACTTCGGAATTTCCATTGCCACTGAAGTCTTTCAAGACACTATTGAGGGGTCCTAGCCGGCCTAGAAAGAGTCATCAATGTCAGAGATGATATTTTGGACCATACGCCCACTTTGAAGAAATACAGAACTCCAAAGACTAAAAGATAATAGCCTAACGATCCATAAATAAAAATGTGCTTTCCTACAAAGGGACATAGCATTCTTTGGATACCAGTTCTCCGAAGATGGCTCATGCCAGACCCAGCGAAGGTCTATGAAATTCAGAGAGCCCCCGTGCCCACCAGTGTCACTGGAGTGCCCAGTTTCCTGGGGATGGTTACTTACTGCTTAGGGTTCAGCCCAAAACTAACCACGTTTAGAGACTACGCCCTCTGCAAAAGCTGACGAAAACCACCAGCCCATGGAGGTGAGGGCTGGCACAGGAGGAGGCTTTCCAGAAAACCAAGAATGTCCTGTCTGCTGTAACCTCCTGCCCACTTCAACCCCAGTCATGAATCAGAGAGATCTGTTGATGGCAGTCCCATTGGCCTCGGACGGGTGGTGCCCCAGAGACAGGAAAATGGAGAGTAGGCTCCTGTAGCCTATGCGAGCCAAGCTCTGACAGAGACTGAACAATGATATTCCCACATTGAAAAAGAAGCAATTGCAGTACACTGGGGTTGCCGCTATTTCCACTTGTACTTATATGGCAGGCCATTTACAGTACACACAGATCACAAGTCCCTTGTTCCCCTCTGTACAGGATCCTCCTCCAAGCCACCTCCGAGGATTGAGAAGTGGATCCTTCAACTACAAGATTACTGTTTTTCAGTGGTCTATCAGCCAGGATCACACAATATGGCAGACTACCTTTCACAGCACACCCAACCTGCCACTCATGAAGAAGAGTTAGAAGCTGAGGAGATGAAGTAATACGTACACTTGGCTGTGGAACACTCTCAACTGCTTCCTATCTTCCTTGACGACTTTACACAAGTGATGCAAAGGATGACTGCCTTCAGCTGGCCATCTCAGCAGTCACCTCAGGAAACTGCAGCACCTTAAGCAAGAACATGGGCAACCACACAGAAGATGCCAGACTGAAGCTCACCTCTCTACACAATGTCTGCCTGCCTGGAGGTAGCCATGTCCCCTGAAGGCTGCTTAATAAGAGGTCCAAGACTAGTCATTCCAAGAGAACTATAGAAGCACGTGGTTGACCTTGCACACACCACTCACCAAGGAATTGTCAGAACCAAGTCCAGACTGTGATCTAAGGTGTGGTTTCCCAACCTAGACAACCTCATAGAACACACGGTGAGGCACTGTTCAATATGTCAAGCAGCTGGTTCCTCCAAACCTTCAACACCGATCATCACATACCCGTAGTACAGAGCTAGTGCCAACTTTGGGAGCTTACCGGATAGGCAGCAAGTGCTGGCTGTCATTGATAACTTCACAAAATATCCGTTAGTCGAAATTGTGGAGTCCATCATGGCAGACAACACTATCACCTTTCTGGAAATAGTGACGGCCACTCACGGCCTCATCCAAGAACTTCGAACTGACAATGGGCCTCCCTTCTCCAGCCAAGAGATGTCCGAGTACCTGCGATCAAGGGGCACCCACCACTTAAAAGTCATGCAACAGTGGCCCCAGGTCAATGGTGAAGCAGAATGTTTCATGCAAAATCTGAACAAGGTTCTCCGGACTGCCCTTGCAAACAACCAGAACATGGAGTGTGCATTATACTTTTTTCTGAGGGAATATCAATTAACACCCCATGCCATAACCACATTAAGCTCCTCTGCTCTTTGCATGCAACGTCCTGTGAGGGGCACCATTCCTCATGTGGAGGCTGCCTAGCCACAGTAGCATTAAGCCGAGAAGCCCTACATCAATGTCAAACCAAGACTGATATTGTTTCGAGAGCGAGACGAGCTAGAAGACAACTCATACAACTGTGGGATAGTGTTGCTGCTTAGTCGGCACCCAAAAGGAAAATTTTCGCTACCTTTTGAAATCCACCGCTGGACAGTGACTGCTGTAAAAGGACCATGATCATCGCCCAACAACAGGGCGAGACGTTTACGAGAAATATATCTTTCTTCAAGTTTTATCGTGCCCCAGAAGAGGGCTCAAAAGAAGATGCAACACGTTCCATCTCTGAAGGAGAGGATGAAGAAAACATTATAGTGCAGCCTGATAACTCACTCCCCCAAGAGACAACCCAGGAAATGTTGTTTGTTCCCCAACCACAGGGGCCATCATCACTGAGAGTGTCCTTCGAGGCCATTTTGGGAATGGGCCTGCGAGGGAATGAGACGTCCAACAATGATCAAACTCCCAAAGGAAGTCTCAAAGCATCAGATGTCCGAGGCAGAGTGGGACCAGAAATTACCATCTGAGATAATGCCCACTGAAGTCCTCTCATCTAAGAGACTATGGCCCTCATTTTAACCTCAGCGGTAAAAACTGCCTACTGCCACGGCGACGGTCACAAAAAGACCGTCGCCACGGTTACCAGCCATCCGCCATTTTATGACCACCGCCGGATTTCCACTAGGAGGATGGTGGAAATCCGGCTGTGGTCATGCCGGTGGATGGCGGTAAGGTGGTGCTGCTGCTCACAGCAGCGCCACACCAGTAGTCTGCTGTATTATGACCCATAATACGGCCTGGTGGTGTTCTGCTGGCGGACGCTGCTGCTGGTAAGTCGGGTCTCTGACAGGGGAGAGGAATGGGGGTGTTGTGTGTGTGTGGGGGGTGTGTGTGAATGTTTGCGTGTGCGTGGATGCAGGTATGTGTTGCGTGTTGGATGCAAATGTGCATGGATGGAGGTGTGAGTGCGTGTGTGTTGTGTGTTGTGACTGCGTGTCTGTGTCATGTCTGACAGTGAGTGTGAGTGGATGTATGTGTTCATGGATGTTTGTGGGAATGGGTCTGTGTGTGAAGGGGGCATGAATGTGGGGGGTGGAGTGGCTTTGGAGAGGAAGGAGGGGGTGGGGGTATCTGGAAAGGGAGGGGGGAAGACCTCTATAAGTGACAAGGAAGGGATTCCCTGTCACTGATAGTGCCTACCTCCATGGTTTTCGTGGCGGTAAGAATGCCACTGAAACCATGGTGGTAGGCGGGGTCAAAATCCCACAGGCGGTACAGTGACAGCCGCCGGGCTGGAGATTGATATCAGTGGTCTATCAGCCAGGAAGAATCGCAATGACCAGTGCCCTGTCCTGTGTATTTATTCTGCGCTCGTTCACCCCCGGGGTGTCCAGCACAAGTACACCAGCCTGGGGGCGAACATAGCACTGCAGGGCACTGCAGCTTGACTAAGGCATAGAGGCATTCAACCTTTTTAGCCCAGATTTAAATGGACTCACTCTGGCTCTGAAGTTTACCCTCTCCATCCATTCCCTAGACAATGATATTCGCCAAGGAGGTAAAACTAAAATTCCCAACTTTCTCAGAACAAAATAGATTAATGTTTTGTGGTTCTGGAAAGATCAGGAACAGGCACTTTTAAAAGGTTTATGTAAAATCATCTTTACTCTTTCCTAACATTACAATTCTACCCCTATTTTATCTATTAATCATTATTGACCTGTTAAGATTGCCCAAAATAACTTCTAAAGTCCTTTATGATTGCGCTTACTGTGTTAGGTTTTAGGTTTTCGTTTCAAAAGGGAAAATACCAGATGTTTTCATTAGGAATATTTCTGGTTGTTTCCAATTTACTTTAATCTGTGCCACAGCAATTGCTTCTTGCAAGTCGCTTCAATGATGCCAAAAAGGTTAACATTGAAGTGATGTCCCTTCCTGTGATGTTACTTCCTGAGAAGTCAAGTTGCAAGCAAACCAGAAGTACCTTGGATGTTCTCTTTTGTCCACGGCCCCAAGAAAGACTAGCGCTGATGGTTAATGCTAACGGATGTGAATTCATGCATTTAAGAAATGCACAAAAAGCAGTAAAAAAAACATGCAGGGATAAGAATTGTGCTGGTAACCTATTCGCTCAATATTTGTGAACTCCTATGTAGTAACGTACAAGCTCTAGAAAGGTATAGTACAAATTTGGCGGAAGTCTAAGATCCATTGCTCTGTGTCAAACCATATTTTGAATAGCGGCCAGGTTCATGTCTTTGAAGGATGAGGTAATGTGAAGAAAAATCTGTACTGTTTTTATTTTTTCATCTCCGAATTCAATTGTATGCTTGTACAGTCTATTGCTTTGCACAAACAAGCATTTTCTAGCATGCTCTCGGTTCACTGGTGCTGGGAAGCCCTGTTGTTAGAAAGGCACGGATTGCAAATACACTGCTGCTTTGTTCACTGTCCACTCAAGTTCTTCCCTTGTGCATTTTATCGAGATTCAGTTAATTTCCACTTCTTGTGTTTATGCTCCTGGCATGATATAACCTGACCCGTAATAAATGCTTACAGGTGTCTCAACATAAGGGCACAGATGTGCTTTTGTTCTTGGTGAGAGCACAAAAGAAACGGAGTTCCGAAATGTTCTATGAAAAAAAATATATAATTAAAAGAGCAGTAAGATTGAGCTGCCATCTGGTGGACCAGGGTTGTAATGTTTCATCACTGAGGCCAACAGAACGCGATTTATAAAAAACGGTTGTCAATCAATTCCAACCACATAAAACGTGTATAGTGATTCCAAAATATATTTTATCAAGAGTATAAGGAAAGGAATATAGCGCGAAACGCTTACCAGCGAGTTGTTTGCATATTAAAACGTCAGGAATCTAAAAGATTGGCAGGGCACGTGCCATTTGGCACATGCGCCCGAGCCAGCTCTGTCAGGTTGAGTTAAAAGGTGAACTGCAAAATGTCGGACATTACCTTCACGTCTGTAATAGGTAAAATAAGCATTGGAACAGACAACAGGTCTCGAATTTGGGACTGTTGGCTTTGTCAGTGTTTTTTAGTGATGCTGCACAGCACGTCTAAAGAGTAAATAAACAAGCATTTGCATTAGAATGTGTCTCGACTTTGCTCGACTTAGAGCTTTTAGTGATGTAAATTCCTAACTGGACTTTGCTTGCCATATACATTGAAATTGAAAAGTAAAATAGTTGACATATGTGGGCCAATTCAAAGCGCGACCGCCATCAGAGTGAGTGCGAAGGAGAGACAAAAAAGGAAAAAGTTCACTCACAGTCACGTGTATCGTCAAATGTGCAATTATCCATGTAACAGGGTCGATGGCCAAGGCAGTAACAAAATCGCCCCAAGGAGGGACAAAAGTAAAGCATTTATGATGGTAAAGAACTTTTGAAAGGCAAGCCCATGAACGTGTGATAGTGTTGGGCTTGCAGTGGGCATGCTTAAAAGTCTCCACATAGTTTACAACACATCAGAGCGCTTGCGCCCTCGACCTAAAAAGGAGCTAAGACTCGTCACCTCATTTTGTAGACATACGCAACACATGTGTGCTCCAACAAAGTGGCATAGGCACTTTTTCCTTTTCATTTACTTTTATCTGAATTGGAAAAATATTGAAATAGTAAATTAAAAGCATGTGTCTGTTTCTTTAAGATGCGGGTGGGCCATGGAACACAGAGGGCACAGATGGAGGTAAGAAACACTAAGGTCATGGATGGGGAAGGAACAGTAGGTGAGGGGCGAAGAAACTCTGTGGCAGAAAGAACACAATGCGCAGAGTCCGGAAGCAATACTGTGTGCATGACTAGGAGAAGCAATACGCAGGGGGATGCAGGGGGAAGCAGTAGCTAGGAGCTGCTAGGGGGAAAACATAGGTTAGTAAGAAACACAAGAGGAAAGCAGAGGTGGTTGGGGGGCAAGCACAAGGGGAGAAACGCAGAGCAAAGTGGATGGGAGAAGAAAAGTACACAAGAGAGACAGATGTAAAACACATGCACTCTTGTAGAGTACTTTAACAGGAAGTAAAATGTAGTGCATTAAAAGCACACAGTGAAAGGACACAAGTAATGCATCTATAATCCAGGGGTGGAATAAACCCAAGAAGAGGAACTAAAGCCCACACAAGCTTGCAAATTATGAGCAATCCAATGAAAATGCCAATAAAGTCAATCAATGGGAAGACATGGGAGGGCTCCAAGTCCATTATAGATGACAGAAAGTTATTTTGCCCGCAGTTTGCGCTGGCTGATATTCAAGACCTGAAAACAGAATTGAGAGCTGGCTGTAGTAGCCCCTAGTGGAATATATATAAGTTACTTTTAATGGTATTAGTGAAATTGATACTTGGGTCAACATTTTGACAATAGAGGTAACTAAATCCATGTGAAGTTTCAAGGCACCTTTTGCCTATTTTATTGATTTATGTGTAGCAAAATGCAATTATATTGTAATTGAATTCATATAGTGCTTCATACCCCAATTTGGCTCATTCAAGTGCAATTATATTGTAATTGCATTCATATAGAGCATCATACCCCAATTTGGGTCTTTCAAGGGTATTATCAGAGAGGTAACATACTACATTGTGTGAGAGCACTTGGTTGGAAGAGACTTATACTTGCAGCGACCTACATAGGAAGCATGTATTATAGCCTTAGAACCCACCGTAGCAGGCTCTACCGGCTATTAAAAGCCCTCTCCCCGCGTTAAATGCCCGAGCCGAAGGCGAGGGCATTTAACAAGGGAGAGGGACTTTAATAGCCGGTAGAGCCCGCTACGGCGGGTTCTAAGGCTATTAGAATATTCTGCCACACAGGGCAGAATGTTCTATTAAAAAAAAAAAAATTCACGGAGCCCGAGGGGATTAAAATCCCCTCGGGCTCCGTGAGGCTTTGTTCACAGCTGTTGCTGTGAACAAAGCGAACATTGGAATGTTGGCGCTGCGGGCTTTTACAGGCCTGTAAAAGCCCGCAGCACTCCATTGTTTTCAATGGAGCCCCCAGCATTCCAATGTTCTAATATGCCTTACTGACCATGGTGCTCCTTTAATGTCCTAGGACTCTGAGCTTAATGGTGTGATGACAGAAAAATCAGAGAGATACATCATTCGCAGGTCACATTAGTTGGATTTTATAAATGCCTGTAAAAGTCCCATATCAATTTTACCGTGATTACTGAGGATTTTTCAACCCACCTTTTGTGTGGTGTGCACTACCACTTTCTCTCCAGTCATTTTCACATTAACTCCTTTTTGAGTAAAGCTCTAAAAACTCAGGCCTATATTTACATGTGCCCTGCACTGCCAAAGCATCACGTTTTGTGACACACTGGTGACGCAGGCTGCTCATTCAAATCTACAATGCCACACAAAGCCACTTTGCCTGGCCTTTTATGGCCTTTAGGTATGGAGTAAGGCAATGTAGGGCAAGTCGTTGCGTTGCCTACCTTTACATCAGGGAGGCGTTGCCATGGGTGTTGCATGGGTGTTCCCATGCAACATCCACGGATTTTGACTCATTCCCAGGTTTAAAAGGTTTTGTAAATCAGGGAATGCGTCAAAAGCCTATGCCACCTCAGGGGTGGCGTAAGAGTGACACAACAGGGGAAATAGCTTTATTTTTCCCCGAATTTTTCCTCTTTCGATGTGTGGTGCATTCTGCAGCACACATAAATGGAGGATCTCACCTCCATTGATTGTTTTTGTGCAGGAAGTTGTCCCTTCCTGCACAAAAACAATCATCCCCACAATGCAGGCACTTTGGAATATGGTGCAAGGGTGCCTGCTTTGGCGCATGGCAGCAATTTGTGCACATTGAAAGGGGAGAGGACAGAAATGCACCGTATCTTGTAGATATGGTGTATTTCTGCCCTTTCCCAATGTGCAGGGCGGCGCTGCAAGGCACTTGCTGTGTCCTGCACCACAAGCCTTGTACATATGGCCCTCACTTTTTTCAGCACATTAGCACATTCCTTGCATCTATACTTATGTTGAGACTGTAGCGGCGCAGCACTTCTTGAAGTAGCTGTGTGCTTTATAAATCCATCCATTCATTCATTCACTCATTCATAAAGCAAAAGGGACCTCCACATTATAAGTCTTTTGGGACAAGGGAAGAGAGGGATTGTTTGGGAAGATGAGGAATACAGATATATGATAGAGATGTGCCTGTTGTCAGTCCGTTACATTGAATCACATCGACTCAGTTGTTACTGCTTCTCAAAGGGCACGTAAACCGGTAGCATACATACAACAAAGTCCATATGAGTCCCATTGACTCTGTTGTCAGTACGCTACCAGTTTGTGTGCCCTTTGTGAAGCTGCAACAACAGAGTCCATATGAGTCAATATAGCGTACTGACAACCGAGTCCATATGGTTCAATGGAGGATACCATTGAATCATATGGACTCTGTTGTCAGTACACTACTGGTTCACATGCCCTTTGAGAAGCTGTAACCGGTGGCTTACTTAGTCTTCTGTTGGTTTCCAGTAGCATAGACTGGTACACATACAGCTAATGCTCACAAGATAGCTGCCGAGAATATCCCTAATGGTTATTTTAGCAAAATAAGGAAACAGTGCACAAGAGAAAAATGCATTAAAAGAAAGAATTTTGAACTAATTGTACATGTACGCAACCTGCGAATGAACAAATGAATATTGGTCACAAACAAGTGGCTGTGGAAAAAGCAGTCTTGTGATATCACATCATTTGCTAAAAGGAAAATGGCAACATTCTGTTGTCGGTTACGAGGTGACCATGGAAATGATGAATATACGAAAAAATGCGAATTACACAAATAAATACACACTTTTCCTGTTTATACTGACCTCTACATGCATTTTTTCACTACTTGTCATATTCGGGAATTTCACTGAAGTAAATGTAGAGCACATTCATTTTACAGCTTCTTACATAAAAGTGTTATCTTTCATACTTTCCCTCTTCTTGCAGCAGCAGCCCACCATTAACAATGGAGGAACCCTATGCTCTCACCTTTTGTAAAGCATGGCGAGCGTCTGTCAGGCTGAGCAAAGGTCAGAATGACAGACACTCACCATGTCATGGTCAGGCAGCCAGCCAGGTGCTTTACATGCGCTCAATGCGTAGGCACATTCCAACATGAGCCAAGCTTTGCTGGGCTAATGTCACAGTCCTGAGGTCATAGCCCCATCAGCCCTGTATTTTGGGGGCCCTTCTCTTGACAAAGGGGTGAATCACTTCAGTTTTAAGCTCTGAATTGCCCAGGGCTGGGTGTCTATAATGACCCTCGTCACAGTGTGGGGTGGGTTCAGGAACTGCCACTGACACCATACCACTCATTGGCTGACCTTGTCATTTTGTAAGAGGTGTCGTGATCATCCTAATTTCTCTTCCCTCCCAGAAGCATCCAGTTCCTTCCAGTGCCTTCTGCGTCCACTCCCACTACCTGGACCTACCGTCACCACAGGGGGTACTTTTTTTTTTTAATGTTTGGGTGTGCTCTTGCATGAATGACTGTATGTGTATGTGCACATGCATGTGCATGCTGTGAATGGGTGTGTGCTTGTGAATGGTGGATGTATGTTTGGGCTTGTGAATGAACTGGTGTGTGAGTCTGCCAGTGTATTGGTGTGAGTGTGCATTTGCATGCCCGCCACACCAGTAAGGCACATTACAGGCTGCCAATGTCTTCTCGGTATCCCCCTTTTTGCGTTTGAACAAAATATCAAATAAAACATTTTGAGATACAAAAATAATATGTCAAGAATTTCAGGATGTCAAAAATATCGTCAACAGGAATATTGAATGCAAGAATCTTGTTTTAAGTGTTATTTTTAATATTGTAAAAACTATTGATTTAGAAAGTATTGTTGCATGTAATATTGTTTGTATTATTTTGAATGTAATTTAGTGTAATGTGTTTGCTTATATATGTTTATTAATGTTTTATTTGTGTTTTTAATGAGATAATTGATTAATTATGCAATTGTTGAAATGTATCTTTTAGTTTCCTAAAAGTCTTGAAATAACAGAATTATATATTTTTAACAGTGGGATATAGGGTTTTTAGGAGGTCGGGGTGAGTAGATTTTTAAAAAATTGGAATTTTAATTTGAATTTAATGACTTTTTTAAATGTTTTGCTAAATACTATTGTACAATTTTTAAATTTACTTTGTTACACTAATAATTGTTATAAATAACCTATAATTATCTGGAATATATATTATTATTAAAACATATTTTCTATTAAAACTATTAAAGTATTATTATTTTTTTAGCAAAATGCTAAATATGCAAAAAGTCAATTTAATAAAATAATTAAACATATTTAAATGAAAATAATTTGATAATTTGTGTTATTTTTTATAAAATTCTAATATTTTAAAGATTTTTATGTTGAAAATCATGAAGTCATTGTAAAAATAGTTTTTGATATTTTAATTTTTTTATATTTACATTTAATTGAAACTTTTTTGAAATGCTGCGTAAGTAAATTAAATATGTAGAAATGTATATTTAGTTTTATATCTATATGTTATTGGCTTATTAATGCAACAATTTGGTAACAAAAAAATGATCAGATTTTTAATATGTCTTATGTTTCAATAAGCTTTGATTCTTAGAATATATTTTTGAAATGTATTAATTTTCAAGAAAAAATATTTAGCAAATGGTTTAATATGTTGTTTTTTAATTTATGATTGTTCATTTTGGACTCTGATCTATTTTAAAAAATTTTATGGTTCAAAATTTAGTAATTGTTGTAAATATTTTTAAAAGATAGGCCCTCATTATGACCCTGGCGGTGAGTGATAAAGTGGCAGCAATACCGCCAACAGGCTGGTGGTAACTACCATCAAATTATGAGCATGGCGGTGATAACTCCCATAGACAGTCAATGTACCACACGAACTGCCAGGGCGGAAACAACACTCACCACGGTAGTAGCTCTCAACAGCCAGGCAGAAGACAAAGTATCGCCCGCCATATTAAGGCACTACAATCCGCCATGTTTTTCGGGCAGTACCAATCCCATCAAAAGCCTGGCAGAAACACATCACAGAAGAAAAAAGACTCACAGTCGGAGACGCAGGGAAGAACAACACCACCATGGAACCCAAACTGCAAGTTTTTCCGATGATCTTCTACGTTATGCTCCACCTGGAACACCAACGGCAGCGAAGACGATGACGGTGAGTACAGCCGCCTAGCACACAAGGGAGGGAGGAAAAGAGAGAGTGACACACACACACATACGACACACACCTGACACACACACCATACATACAACCAGCTGCACACGGAAAATAATTTGCACCCGATACACTGCAGAATAATGCAAGGACAACAGGAATGCACCAAGGTGAATGTATTGATATCAACAACTAATAAATATTCGAATTGTCTGTGATACAGATATGTACAAATGTACACAAAGGGACACTGCCCAGTCCAATGTTCAAAGGGCCCACATGGCCACAGGGCACAGTCCAAGGCCCAACTCAAATCCTGACTTCATCCGGATAGAACACTGCAGGGGCATCAGTTTGCAAGTGGGCAGGCACCTCACTGGGATGGGGGTAGGAGGGCACCTCAGCCGAAGTTGGGAACAAGCCCACTAGTTCTGGAGGGGGCTCCATGCCCATTTCTCAGTGCTGGGGAGTTCAAGGCCACAGCCTCTCAGGTGGGTGACTTTCCCACTGGTTTTGGAGGGGCTCCATGCCCATTTCTCTGTCCTGGTGAGTGCAAGGCCACAGTCTCTCAGGTGGGTGACTTTCCCACTGGTTCTGGAGGGGGGTCCATGCCCATTTCTCTGTCCTGGGGATTGCTAGGCCACTGTCAACATCAGGGCAGTGCGCGCTCTACGGGCGACTAGAATGCAAAAACCCAGCACTTTCAAGATAACGTAATTTATGCATTGTGCTGATATGCTATTGTTTAACCTTTTGCATTGCAGAGTTTAATCCTGAAGACTTATTTTCAAGGTGCTTATAAATACTGTTCAATTGCAATGTATTGCTGCAGGCTTTCAGAGTGTGTCAGGGTGTGGTCCCTTTCCAGGGCCTTCTAGAAGCATTCCCTGCAGCATGCCTGTGTGTGGTTTGTGGGCTGGGCCAAAACTCTATATAAGGGAGCCAGCCCAGCTCCACGTGCTCACTATTCAGAGGTCCCGGTGCAGAGCAGCGTCAACTTCCTGAGCTCCTGTTCTGGAGGCATACTTTGATCTTCCAGGCCTTACCCTTTCAGTTTGTTGGTGATTCTTGATCAGGGCGGTAAGATGGAGGTCGGGCTGGGCCCCCGATCTCGTTCTCGAAAGCTTTCGAGTTCTTGGGCCTAATTTGCATTATAAAACAGTTTTGCTCTTGTGCGTGTGAATGTGCATTTGGTGTTTCATGGCATTTACATGCTGACACTCGAATCAGCAAGACGCGCAATTCTTTGCTCGTGTACAACTCTTGATATTCATTGTGCGCTACCATTTTATGGCCTTTACAAGGTAGCATTCGAATCGGCAAGTCACGCGATTCATTTCTTGTGCTTAATCCGTGTCACTTATTGTTCGCTACCATTTCATGGCATTTACAAGGTAGCATTCAAAACGGCAAGACGCACGATTCATTTCTTGTGCTTAATTCATGTTGTTCATGGTGTGCTACCATTTCATAGCATTAATATGGTGGCATTCGAATCGGCAAGACATGCGATTCATTTCTTGTGCTTAATTCATGTTATTCATTGTGCGCTACCATTTCATTGCATTCACATGGTGGCCTTCGAATCGGCAAGACGTGCAAATCATTCCTTGTGCTTAATTCATGAATATTCAGTGTGCGCTACCATTTCATGGCATTCGCAAGGTAGCATTCGAATCGGCAAAATGCGCGATTCATTTCTTGTGCTTAATTCATGATATTCATTGTGTGTTACCATTTCCTGGCATTTACGTGGTGACATTCGAATCGGCAAGACGTAATTCTAGAAGGTTCAGGTGTTTCTAATCCATGTGTAACATTTCATTGAGAAGTTCATTGAAAAGTTGTATTAATCCTTCTTGATTCCTTCACAGGTAACCAGACATCTTGAGGCCTAGTTATTTAGTCCATGCTTAAGTTATCCATGTTTCCAGTATGACAATGCTTAGAATCATAGTCTAGTAATGATTAATATGATATAATTTGATATTGTGTGTTTTAACCTTTTGATTCTTACAGGTCCCCTTCCCAGCTGTTCCCTACCTAATCCCCTTTTCCCCACTTGGACTGTCTTAGACTCTGTGACATTCTAATCAGAGTATTGGAACTGTCTTGTGGTGGACGTGTTGGGAACATGCGCAGACCCTGAGGATCTGGTGACTCTGACAGCCACAGTCTCTCTGGTGGGTGACTTTCCCACTGGTTCTGGAGGGGGCTCCATTCCCATTTCCCTGTCCTGGGGAGTGCAAGGTCACAGTCTTTCAGGTGGGTGACTTTCCCACTTGTTCTGGACTGGGTCCCTCGTACAGCAGCCCCTGGAGAGTGGCCTACATGGCTTCCACTGGTGTTGATGGCTGAACATTGATGGCAGATGGAGGTGCTTCCTGGGCAGCCTCTCTAGTTGTTGATGGCTGCACGTTGGTGGCAGATGGAGGTGCCTCCTAGGCAGCCTCTGCAGGTGGAGATGGCTGCACTTCCTCAGCTGGCGGTGGGGGACCCGTGACCACCGGTGGTGTTGGAGGTGTCATCCTGACAGCATCCGCTGGAGTAGAGGGCTTCTTCCTTTTCATGACATGGGGCGTGGAATCCTTACCCTTCCTGGCAGGGGTTGATGGCTTCTTCCCCTTCATGGCAGGTTGTACGTGTTCCTTAGCCTTCTGGGCTGGAGTCGAGGGCTTCTTACCCTTCAAAGAAGGAGTTGCAGGCTCCTTCGCCTTCTTGACTGGAGGTGTGTGTTCCTTCCCCTTCATGGCTGGTGGAGTGGGATCCTTCACTGACTTTCAACTATGACTAGGTGGTGCCAACACTATCGGCCTGGACTGTTTGGCTGAGGTGCTGGGCTGGGTTGTTGGGATCCTGTTCTTACGGGCAGAAGGGGATAGGAGGTACGGAAGAGGTCAGGTTGAGCAAGGAAAAGCTTCTTAGGGATGGTGGGGCGGTACGAGGGAGGAGGGATGGGAGTGGAGGTTGAGGGAATGGTTGTAGGAGGTGTATGTCTGCTGAATTTGGGTGCAGGTGCTTGGGTAGTATGCTGATGTGAGGTGGATGGCTGTTGGGTGTGTGAGTGCTTGCATTTGTGTCCTTTAGGAAGGGGGACAGACAGGGTGGGAGAGGACATAGGGGAGCGTGCATGGATGTTGTGGAGGTGTCTGCTAGTGAGGTGTGTGTGCTGCTTGGTGTGGTGATGCTGGTGGTGGATGTTGGTGTAGTGCATGCAGGTTTGAGTGTGGACATGACTGTGAGGTAGGTGGAGGAGGAGGAGGAGGGAGAGACAGTGGAGGCAGTAGATGTGGTTATGTTTGCAATTGTCTGGTGTTTGCGGGAGTGCTTGTGGGATCAAGTGTGGTGCCTGTGTTTGCCTGTGCCACTCTTGGGTGTTGTCTTGTGTGCATGCTCATCAGTATACTTTTACTCTTCAATGTATTTATGTTTTAAAAGTTTATTTATTGTATATTTTTGCATGTTTAAACATATATTTCTGCTTACAAATAAACTTCATATGTAGAGAAATAAAAAAAATATTATTAAAGAAAAACTTAAATTGTATTTAAGTAGTGTGATATGTTGTCCATTTTTAACTTGTTTAACATTTTATAAACTGGCTCATATATGTGATTGGGTATTTGCATAGCATTATTTAATTTATACTTCACACTTGTTAAACATTTTTACAACATTTTAACATGTTTTATATGTTTAATAATTTTTTACATTTTTAATACATTTCTTCAACATTTTAAAATTATTTTGTATTCATTTCTATGGGGCGAAGGTCTTTTTTAATTTCATTTAGCTACTGTTTTTTACTACTAACTTTTATTTTGTAGTCTATTTGTGTCATTTTTAGTCTATTTTCTGGGATGCAGGTTGGGGTAAGGTGGTGCTGTTTGTCATAACAGGTAAGTCCTTTTTTTTTTTTTTTGTGTATGGGGGATGTGAAGGGGAGGACAAAAAATTCTGTTATACTGTTTTTTGCAGTTTCTTGTCTGTTTAGTTTACTAATAGTAGTGCTTTTCACTAGTGTGTAGTTGTGGGTTTTTGTACATTGTTTTAATAAAGTATTGTTATGGTATATGGTGTTATATTACTTATTTTATGAGGCTTAAATGAAATGTATATTTTGGGGGATTGAATGTTTTTTGCATGTGGGTTTTCTGTTTTACTTTACTATGAGCATTTGGAATTATAATTTCTTTTAGGAAATCTCTTTTGAAGGCAATATATTTTCCTTTGATATCATTTTTTTCGGATTTCCAGGGTGGGTTTATTCTAAACACTTTTTTGGGTTATTTTATGGTAGCTAGATATTTTAGATTGATATGAGGAATCTCTTTTGGATTGGTTTTAGTTATCCATTTTTTGGTGCTTTTTACATTGTATTTTCTCCATTTCTGGCCAATTATTATTTTTGAATATGGGGATACAGAGAAGGATCTGCAGTTACAGAACAGTAAGTCACATTTATTTTATTTGTTTTGGGTGGGAAATGTTATTTTTTATTGTTTGTGTAATTATACGTCTTTGTTATTTGGAAATGTGTAGTTTATGTGTCGTATTTACTTTCTGTGACAAAGTTAGCTTGTTCTTTGAGCTGTTTGGTTGATGAGGTTTAGATTTCTCTTGCAAATAATGTATTTATTATTTTAGTATAGCAGTCTAATTTAAGATTGGAGTTTTATTTAATGCTTTGACTTGTGTAATAAAATATGTTTATTATGTATTATTACTTTTGTAGGTCTTTTGCAGGTTATTTTTAATTTTATAATGTGCTTTTGGCTATCACTTGTGAGTAATCCACTCCTTTGTTGTTTATGAAGTTTCACGTTAAACTGAAGTATGCCGTGAGTTCTTTTAGTATGTTTACTTGATTTAGGTGCAATTTGGGACCAAAATTGCTCCATTCATGGTTGTTGGTAGCTTTGCTCTTTTTATAATGCCTCTGTACATTTATAGACTGTAGGTTGGTTCTACTTAGTGTCGATTGGAACGTCAAATGCAAAAAAACAAGGTGATTGATGGGATGCTTGAATTAATCTCAGCCACTGATAATTGCTCATGCCGCATCCCATTCCATTATGATTCACCCATGATGTCACCTCAGTTTGGACCCAGTCATTTGCAAATCAGTCACCCTGAGAGTGGAGGGGTGCTTGTGTTCTCTTACATTAATTACATCATCTTTTGTAGTGGCCCTTTCATAGCATTCATGGGAATATTATTTGGTACATTGGTACATTGATCAAAAATGTCAGTTGGAAATGTACCAAATATTAATCTTGGTTGTAGGTGTAGCCCATGTGAATTAGTAATTGCTTTCCTTTCTAGGATGTCATATATATTGGTCACTCTCTCATTGTATCAGAAAGTAGTATAATAGTATTTTTTAAACAATTTTATTATGTTTATTTGTGAATATAAGTGTACAAGCAATAGCAATGATGTAAATCCACAAAAAGATAGTGTCAAAGAAAAATTTCAAAAGAATATAGTAGAACTGCAAAGACATGGGGCCTGATTACGAGTTTGGCGGTCTGGGGACTGCCACGGCGGCAGTGGCAGTCCGACCTCTGCTGTGTTGGCAGTCTGACCGCTATATTACAATACATGCAGTTACAGAGACGAAATACCGCCTTGGTCCTGCCCACGACACCAGCAAATTTAGACCACGTAGCTGGCATGATAGGCCAATGCGTCTACCTGAGGGCAAAGAGTGCAACCGTTGTCTCAATTACGATGTTGTTTCCCACTGACGTGACCGTGTTGGTCCAACTACCACTTTTGTTCTGGTGGAAATGGAGGGATATAAGGCCAAAACTCATGTGTAGGCAGCCTCACACACCCAGTGTGCCAGGAGCTGATCATACATGTCCTGCCGCTGCTTGTGCTGCTCAATGGGGCACAAAATCAATGTAATCATGGACGCAACCGATGGTAAGTCAAACACCTACCTGTTTCCTCCAACTCTACAGCAAGTCGACTGGCCGGTATTGACCTGGTATGACAGCTGTGTTCCATGCCCTAAACATATGTGAGGTGCCTCTGGCCAGAGTTGTACACAAAGCATGTTCCAACACAGCCCCATGGCACCCCCTTTGGCCAGGTCACTAACACTGCACCTTTACACTCCACTTAACTTGATATGTGTGCACATCCCAGTTTCAGGGATAGTGATGTATTGATTACATTACGTCACACAACATCAAATCCACATCAATATCACCCCTGCAAATTGAAGTGGCATCCTCACATTTTACACATGCCATGGCCTGTCATGACAGAACACATACATTTGTATGTATGTGTCATTGAACCCAAACACCTTCCCTGCAAAATCCTTATAGTGGACTCACACATGTCACCTACATTGCAAGAGAATGTAAGGTTAATAGGATGCAGAACTATTTCTGTGACAAACCTCATGAGCACACAATGTAAACAATCTCTGCAGAATAGTTATGGTGGCATGATGGGGATAGCAGGAGGGCTGCTGGCCCGGGATACATTTCACTTTGCACATGCATCAAAAAACACTATTTGCACTAGAACTGTGGCCTGATGAATATCATGGACAACCTATATCATAACTAAGTGCCATGCCCATTTGGTAAATGTATACGTCCAAGTCTAGAAAGCAGATACACCAATAACATCATTGGTCATGCATTTAGATAAAGTAGGTGTAAGGTACACACATTAAATTGGACAAATGTCCATTCAATTGTATAAGAAGGTAGCACAATTAAACATCCTCCATGTGTGTACAAACAGACCTCTAGCTTGCACACATTAAACAAATGTCCAATCTACATCAGGGGGGGAAATGTAACCCAATAGATGTTGACAGTGGCCAAGCTAAAAATAGATACTTACCATATGACTCACCTCCAATGCAGTGCCACCCCAATTGGATCACATCCCACACATCTATCCTAAATACCCAATAGACCTAGACAGTGGCCAAGCCAAAAAGAAAAACCTACCATATGACTCAACATCCAATGCAATGCCACCCCAATTAGATCATATCCCACACATCTATCCTAAATTTCCCCTTGCCTTGGGTGACGCTAGCACTGGTTTCAGAGTCAAATAATACCAACCTCATCAATTGGATTATCAATCAGGGTGAAACAAACACAACTGAAGTCATATGTCACAAATTATTCATGACCATCAAAAAGGTAGAAAGGTAATCACAGGACCAATGTATAGCAAAGCGAACAACTGAACTTTATTTACAATCCTCCAAAAATGGCGAAGAGGCCAATGGCCAGTCCTCGGTTAAAAGGTGTGCTGTGCACACTGCTATACCCCACAACTTGCCTCACAGATCACTGCCACAGAAATCTCCACAGGAAAGTGCATTCAGTGGGCATTCCAGACACCTCAGTGATCACCATTGGGAGGGGTGGGGTTAGGTTTTGGATGGGTATGTTTGGTCTTGGGAGGGGTAGGCTTCACTTTGGGATGGATCAGCTTCTTCTTGGATTTGGGCGGGTATGGCGGGATCTGGGGGGCAGCTGTCACAGGGGAGGACTAAGACGTGCAAGGGACGGGTTGGGGTGTGGTCAGGGTCCTTTTTACTTTGAGAGGGGGTGGATTCCACAGGGGTAAGGGCAAGCATAAAACTATTTTTGAGAAAATGGGAAGGGTGTACAGGAGGGATTAGTTGTTGGGAGATTGAGGAAGTGCTTGTGTCAGGTGTGGCTTTAGGTGTTGTTGGTGCTGGTGTGTGTGTGTCTGAAGTATGTTTGTACTTAATTGGTGTCTGTTGCATGTGTGAGTGCGGGCGTTTGTGTCTTGGTGGGCTGTAAAGTGGATGTGATGGGTATGGTGGGACTGGTGGATGTGTCTGTGTGTATGGGGGTGGTGCCTGAAAGAATGGGGGATGTGGTGTCTGTGTCTGTTGGTATTGGGGTAGTGTCTGGTAGTAAGGTGGATGTGGTGGTTGTGTTTGTGGGTGTTGGGGTGGTGTCTGCGGGTATGGTGGATGTGGCTGTGTCTGTGGATTTTGGGGTGGTGTTGGGGGTATGCTGGATGTGGTGGCTGTGTCTGTGTGTGTTGGGGTGGTGTCTGTGTGTATGGTGGATGTGGTTGTGGTTGTGTCTGTGGGTGCTGAGGTGGTGTCTGGGGGTATGGTGGATGTGGTGGTGGTGGTGATTGTGAATGGGGTGAGTGCTTGCGTGCTTATGTGACTTGTGATATTTGTGTTTATGAATGCTGCTTGTGGCTGTTGAGGTGTGTGCATGTATATGTGTGCTTTGGACAGGTATGGGAATAGGAAAATTGGATGGGGATAATGAAGGTGGTGGTCGGATTGTGGGGGTGGAAGGCTACCATGAGGGAGGAGGCCAGAGCCTGAAAAGATCTCTTTAGGCCTGACATAGTACTGTGAATGCCTTCCAGGTACGCAATTGTCTACCTGGATGGCCAGTCTGAGCCACAGAGATGCTCCTCAGGAGGTCAATAGCCTCCTCACTCAGGGCAGAAGTAGTGGGGGATGAGGTGCCTGTCAAGAGGAAAACGCTACCCTCTTGGGGGAGTGGGCCCAGCCAATTGGGTGGGGAGCAACAGGGAGGGTGGAGATGGAACTGGGGGTGGTGGACAAGGATGGAGCAGGTGCAGGTCCTGAGTGTTCCACCACCACTAGGGAGTGTGCACTGGAGGTCGACTCAGAAGAAAATGATGTGGAGCCGTTCTCCTCTGGCACTCCTCTCACCCTCTATGACTGTGGGTCCCTCCGTGTCTGATGTCTCGTGGCCAAAGGTACCATGGCCAGCTCTTTCCTCACTGATTTTGGCCCTGTCTCCTCGGCTTGCCAGTGATGATGCTGAAATGACAAAGACACATAGGTTCAGTCCATGTGCTGAAATACACTTGAGCAACAGCTTTAATTAAAACCCCTTACCATAATGTACAGTAGCCCAGATTCACAAGGTCCTCCAAAGTGCCTCCAACATTTACAAAACTGCATGCATGCATGCTACATGAACTGTAAACATTTGGACACAGGAAAATCAGAATCAGAGACAACTTTAATTGCATGAGTGAAGTTGTACAATCACAGTGCCCATGGATCAAGTAGGAGACCTTGTCACCTTGAATGGTTTGGCTCTTATGGCACCCATCACTAACCAGCATCAAATACAATGGCAATGCCATGGGCATTCTCAAAGATTTTACACAAGGCCCTGCAAACAGAAAATGTTCATATACACAATACCACATCATGATGAAATGATGGGCAAATAATCCAGCCATGTTGCAGTAAGACGTATAGTAGCCCAAAGAAGGCGACATGGAAACACCCATGTCACACTGTAAAAAGTCACCAATGGTGATTTCACATTATGTACATTGTCAAAATGGTGTAATGGAAATTGTACCAATGTTGCTTTGCTAGATAACACATCTTGCACAGAAAAGTACACTGGGTACAATCTTGTCAAAATGTCTTCAGGATTTGTCAACAGATATCCACAGCACAATAATTAACGTAGGCCTAGGGATAACACCCTTCTAACATTGCATTACTAACAGGGAATAGTCCATTGAATGTTGTTGTGGCTCAGGGATTCTCCAAAATTTGAAGAGGATCTTTACCATGGGCCTGAATGCGCACATCTCTGTACCTTTATGTCATGCAAATACAGATTTCATTGGATTACTGAATGTGCATACTCACATATGATTCCAACATTTCAGCATGTCACTCCCTGATGCATGCCAACAGTCAGGTAATGAATCTCCAACAACTGACATGTGCAAAGCACTTAGCCAAATGATTTAACATTAATCACATGGAAATGCACATTGTGAATAAGCCCTGTCCTGAAGGGGTTAGGGTATGTGTGACCTAACAAACAATGTTGACTCACTCATGTCTATGGTACCAAATTAACTGTATACCCATCATATGAAGATTTTGGCATGGACACATGTGTGATGGAATCAGTCATCATCCCATGAAGACGGGTAGCTCATGTATGAAACAATAGTGGAAATGATACTGCAAAAATACAAGGTACACCTGCTAACATGTAGGCACAACTACTGATGCCAACAGTGATGTTACCAAAATCATTTAACTTTACATTCCCTACTTACCAGGGGAAAGTATTGCTCAGTGTTAGACCTGACAGCCTTAAGGTGGTCATCCCCCAACTTTTTGCCAGCCTCCATCCACTTTTCTGACACTGTTTTTGCTGGTTTTAGGACTCTGCACACTTTACCACTGCTAACCAGTGCTAAAGTACATATGCTCTCTCCCTTCAACAGGATTACATTTGTTCACTCCCAATTGGCATATTTGATTTGCTCATAAGTCCATAGTATAGTGCACTACGTGTGCCCAGGGTCTCTAAATTAAAAGTTACTAGTGGGCCTTCAGCATTGATTGTGCTACCCACAAAAGTAACCCCTTATCCATGTCTCAGGCCTGCCATTGCAAGGCATGTGTGTGCACTTTCACTGCCATTTCGACTTGGCATTTAAAGGTATTTGCCAAGCCTTAAACTCTCCTTTTTCCACATATAAGTCACCCCTAAGGTAGGCCCTAGGTAACCCATAAGGCAGGGTGCCTTTTACCTATGTAGGTAAAAGGCAGGACATGTACATATGTGTTTTATATGTCCTGGTAGTGAAAAAACTCCTAAATTTGTTTTCCACTACTGTGTGGCCGGTTCCTTTCACAGGACAGCATTAGGACCACCCTCATGTACTTTTTGAGTGGTAGATTCTGATCTGAAAGGCGTAATCAGGTCATATTTAGCATGGCCAGAATGGCAATGGAAAATCCTGCTTATTGGTGTGGTTGGAATTTATATTACTATTTTAGAAATGCCACTTTTAGAAAGTAAGCATTTCTCTGCACTTAAAAACCATCTGTACCTTACAGCTTGTCTCCAATCAATGTCTGGGCTGGACTGGTTGACAGCTCCCTTCTGCATTTCACCCAGACAGCCACAAACACAGGACACCCAGGTCCTCATTATGACATTGGCAATGAGTGATAAAGTGGCAGAAATACCCCCAACAGCCCTCTGTAATTACCACCAAATTATGACCATGGCGGTGAGAACTCCCATAGACAGCCAATGTACCACACCATCCACCAGGGTGTTAACATCACACACCACAGTGGTCACCATCAACAGCCAGGCGGAAGACAAAGTACCACCCACCTTATTATGACACAGCACACCGCCACAATTTCTGGGGAGGTGCCAACGCCATCAAAAGCCTGGCGGAAACCGAACACAGAAAACAAAAGACTCACCAACAAGTACACAGAGGACTCTGCCGCCACCATGGAACCGGAACGGCAAGTCTTCCTGATGCTCTCTACGCAATGCTCCACCTGGAACACCACCACTGATGAAGAGGATGACGGTGAGTACAGCCGCCTAGCACACAAGAGAGGGAGGGAGGAAAACGAGAGTGACACACACATGCACAACAAACACCATACACACACCATACACACAACCATACACACAACCAGCTGCACACGATAACCAATCGCACACGACACAATAAAACATGGACCAAATTACGTAAGTACTGAAAATGTATTAGCAAGGGAAAAGCCACCACAAGAGCATGATATGTACAATTGTCCACACAGGGCCAATGCCCAGTCCAAAGTACAAAGGGCCCACATAGCCACAGGACACAGTCCAGGGCCCAACTTGTCTCCTGATATCAACTGCACAGAACTCTGCAGGGACATCATGTTGTAAGTGTGCAGGCACCTCAGGGGGAAGGGGATGGGGGCACCTAAATTGAGTTGGGGCTCTTACCTACCAGCATACCCATGATAGGTTGGCACAGATAGTATCCACCCTGGAGCACAGTCAGAGGATGCAGGAGGAACACCACCAACATGTTATGGAGCAGTGTAAACAGCACAATGCCACAATGGCCAGCATAGCAGGTGCACTGCTGCAGCTGGTACAAACCCAGTCTGAAACCCACACAGGACAGGAGGCCCCCAGTACAGCACCGGACACAGACATGACAATTACACCATCATCAGAAACATCCCAAGAACTACCATCAGAGGAAACCCTCAGGCCAACCATGTCATCCCCTCAAGGTCAACAGCAGGCGCCCAAACCGACCCTCAGGCCAAAATGTGACACTGGAACCCCAGCAAAGAACAAGGCCCCATTAAAGAAATAACTCAGCAACAATCTGCACAGCAACCATCCCACTCAATCAACTACCACACAGTGCTAAGAAGCAATATGAACTAATGTAAGAATTGATGGACCAATCAATACTACCGACAAGGCTGCCACCATGTTGGCACTGAGGACAACCACCCATGACTACTTGCCATCACTGTAAATAGCACTATTCACTCTCTGCCACCAATAAAACACATATCACACCTGTGACACTGTCCCCTGTCATAAAATGTGAACAAAGTGAAGTATGGATGCAGCTGGCTGATTACCACTTTATTGTCAATTTGTTGCATTAAAGGAATCCTCTGTGCCTAAATGTGGCCCCAAAGTAAATTCACTAAATTGTATTCGGTACCATGCAGACCTGGACCCAGTTTCACACATAAGAATCAACCCCCCCCATATGACAAAGCACACTGACAGTATGTGTCACAAACCCCAATGTCAGCCCTTAGTCCGCATAGTTACTGGAAGTAGAGTTGTATCAGCTGGGTCCTGGAATTGACATCTTCCCCTTCCTCATCATCACCACCACTCTCCTCACCTTTCTGAGGAAGCTGGTCAGGATATACAGCACCCTCCACCTCCAATAGGGGGATAGAATTTCTCACTGCCACTTTGTGCAGCGTGCAGCAGGCCACCACTATTCTACACACCTTTTCAGGCCCATAGGCCAGGGAACCCCCAGAGATATGTAGACAATAAAAATCTAGCCTTCAGGAGACCTATTGTTCGCTCTACCACCCTCCTAGTACATCCATGGGCCTCATTGTAATTCCTCTCTGCATCTGTCCCAGGATTCCTCACTAGTGTCAGGAGCCAACGCAAGTTTGGATAGCTCAATCACCTTAGAAAGAGGTGCAATACAGATTAGTCATGGTCAAGCCTCTTAGTCAGACAGCCTGGCTGTCTGCTATGTGGCAGTTAGTGAAAGAAACACTTACCTATGATCCACCCTCTGTCCTCTTGGAGTTGTTCCATCTTCTGTGGCACACTACTGTTCCTCAGCACAAAGGAACCATGGACTGAACCTCGGAACATGGCATTCACATGTGAGATGTACTGGTCTGCAGAAAATACCAATTAGATGTTCATGGAATGAAAGTTCTTTCTGTTTCTGTACAACTGTTCACTGACTCTTGGGGGATGATTGGTATGTGGGTGCCATAGATGGCACCTATCACATGGGGTATGTTGGCAAAGGCATAGAATTCTGACTTGATGGCAGGGAGGTCAGTACTTTGGGGAAATCTCACCTGGGACTGCAGGGGTCGTCCAAATGCATTTAGAAATCTTGTCAGTACCATGCTGAACATTGGCTGTGACATTCCAGCACCCATGCCCACTGTCACTTGAAATGAGCCCATGGCCAGGAAATGGAGTCCGGAGAGCACCTGCACTTCAGTAGGGATGGCATGCTGATTACGATTTCCAGGAGTTAGTGCAGGATCCAGTAATGCACAGAGTTCCAGAATTGTTGCACGGGTGAGTCTGTAATTGATTATGATCTGACACTCCATCATGGTCCTCATATCCACTAGTGGTCTGTACACCAATGGTGCCCTTCGTCGCCACAAGCGTCGGTACCTACGAGGGATATCAAAGAAGTGTGCAGAACACACATACATAGGCACACATTGTCATCAATTGTCACTGCATACTTCATTGTAGTGACTCAACAGTAACATGTTCTTGACAGATCTACATACACACCACAAAGAGGGAACAGTATTTTTCATGTCTGTTATTTTTTTAAATGGTCACATGCATAGGTGCTTCATGTGGTAAATAGGGCCTGCATTGTGCACCATTATTTTTTATAGATGCGTAGTTAATGCCAAAATGTCTGCCTCCTGTAATCCAGGCCTGTCGTTGTGGAAGAGACCGCATACCGCTAGTGGTTGATGTAAATGCGTAAGGCGGTATTTACCGCTGTTTGCACCGTCATTGGTTAACATGGATGCCAATGGGGAATCCTGGCATATCATGATCGCCGCTGGTGGTGACGGTGGACAATGCCGTGGTACGTACGCAAATTTGTCATCTATACTTCACTTGACTCCCTGATCTCGTGCGAACAGGTGCTCCACTGTGTGTACTGCTGTGTCCTGCCTCTGTGTAGGAAAGTACCATCTTTCCTGGTATGTTACCCCCCATTTTTACTTGTGTGTCAGTTTGTTTTTGCCTAGCTCACTGGGATCCTGTTAGCCAGGAACCCCAGTGCTCATAGTTTTTGGCCTGAATGTGTGTTCCCTGTGTAGTGACTAACTGTGTCACTGAGGCTCTGCTAATCAGAACCTCAGTGCTTATGCTCTCTCTGCCTTTAAAATTGTCACTGCAGGCTAGTGACCATTTTCACCAATTCTAATTGGCACACTGGAACACCCTTATAATTCCCTAGTATATGGTACCTAGGGACCCACGGTATTATGGTTCCAGGAGATCCATTTGGGCTGCAGCAATTCTTTTGCCAACCATAGGGAGCTCAGACCATTATTACACAGGACTGCCACTGCAGCCTGAGTGAAAGAATGTCCACGTTATTTCACAGCCATGTTACACTGCACTTAAGTAACTTATAAGTCACCTATATGTCTAAACCTAACTTGGTGAAGGTTAGGTGTAAAGTTACTAAGTGTGAGGGCACTCTGGCACTAGCCAAGGTGCCCCCACATAGTTCAGGGCAATTTCCTCCGACTTTGTGAGTGCGGGGATACCATTACACGTGTGCATTACATATAGGTCAATACCTGTATGTAGCTTCACAATGGTAACTCCGAATATGGCCATGTAACATGTCTAAGATCATGGAATTGTCCCCCCATGCCAAATCTGGTATTGGGGTGCCAATCCCATGGATCCCCAGGGCTCCAGCATGGACCCCGGGTACTGCCAAACCAGCTCTCTTGGGTTTCCACTGCAGCTACAGCTGCTGCCAACCCACAGACAGGCTTCTGCCCTCCTGGGGTCTGGGCAGCCCAGTCTCAGGAAGGCAGAAAAAAGGATTTCCTCTGGGAGAGGGTGTTACACCCTCTCCCTTTGGAAATAGGTGTTAAGGGTCTGAGAGGAGTAGCCTCTCCTGGCCTCTAGAAATGCTTTGAAGGGCACAGATGGTGCTCTCCTTGCATAAACCAGTCTACACCAGTTCAGGGAACCCCAGCCTCTGGACAAAGGAAAGGGGAGTGATCTTTCCCCTGTCCATCACCACCCCAGGGGAGGTGCCCAGAGCTCCTCCAGTGTGTCCCAGACCTCTGCCATCTTGAATCCAGAGGTGTGAGGGCACAATGGAGGCCTCTGAGTGGCCAGTGCCAACAGGTGACGTCAGAGACTCCTCCTGATAGGTGCTTACCTGACTAGGTGGCCAATCCTCCTCTGAGGGCTATTTAGGGTCTCTCCTGTGGGCTTTTCCACAGATAACAAATGCAAGAGCTCACCAGAGTTCCTCTGCATCTCCGTCTTTGACCTCTGCCAAGGATCGACCTCTGACTGCTCCAGGACGCCTGTAAAACTGCAACAAAGTAGCAAGAAGACTACCAGCAACATTGTAGCACCTAATCCTGCCAATTTTCTCGACTGTTTCCTGGTGGTGCATGCTCTGGGGGCTGGCTGCCTTCACCCTGCACTGGAAGCCTAGAAGAAATCTCCCGTGGGATGACGGAATCTTTCCCCTGCTAATGCAGGCACCAAACTTCTGCTTCACTGGTCCTCAGGGTCCCCTCTCATCATGACGAGTGTGGTCCCTGGAACACAGGAGCTGGATCCAAGTGACCCCGACAGTCCAGTGTTCCATCTTTCCAAATTTGACAGAGGTAAGTCCTTGCCTACCCTCGCCAGTCCGTAATCCTGTGTACTGCGTGAACTTCAGCTGCTAGCGCTTCTGTACACTTTTGCAAGGAATCCTTGGTGCGCAGCATGGCCCAGGTCCCCAGCACTCTGTCCTGCATTGCTCAACTAGCTGAGTTGACCACTGGCTTCGTTGGAGCCTCCTTTGTAGTGTTGAGACGACTGCTATGCTCAGTTTTCTTGAACCTGTGTTCAAGTACTTCTGCGGGTGCTGCCTTCTTCTGCATGGGCTCCCTGTGTTGCTGAGGGCCTCCTCTATCTCCTCTTCCAAGTGGCGACCTCCTGGTCCTTCCTGGGCCCGGGCAGCACCCATTTTCTTTAACTGTGACCTTTGCAGCTAGCAAGGCTTGTTTGCGGTCTTTCTGCAAGGAAACAACTCTGCATCCTCCAGCATTCCGTGGGACATCTTCTGTGCAAAGGAGAAGTTCCTGGCATCTTCCGTTGTTGCCAAATCTTCAGCTTCTTCCACCCGGAGGCAGCCATTTTGCACCTCCATCTGGGGTTTAGTGGGCTCCTGCTCTCCCTGGACACTTTTGTGACTCTTGGACTTGGTCCCCTCCTTTACAGGTACTCAGGTCCAGGAATCCATCTTCAGTGCTCTGCAGTCTGTTGTGGTCTTTGCAGAATCTCTTTAGTGTGTATCTGGGGAAGTAGGGTCACTTTACTCCTACTTTTCAGGGTCTTGGGGTGGGGTATCTTGGACACCCTTAGTGTTTTCGTACACTCCCAGTGACCCTCTACCCACTACACTAGGCCAGGGGTCCCTAAGCAGTTCGCATTCCACTTTCTTAGTATATGGATTTGTGTTGCCTCTAGGCCTATTGCATCCTATTGTATTCTACAGTGTTTGCACTACTTTTCTAACTGTTTACTTACCTGATTTTTGTTTGCATGTATATTTTGTGTATTTTACTTACCTCCTAAGGGAGTATATCCCCTGAGATATTTTTGGTACACTGTCACTAAAATAAAGTACCTTTATTTTTAGTAACACTGAGTATTGTGATTCTTATGATGTAGTGCTATATGATATAAGTGGTATAGTAGGAGCTTTGCATGTCTCCTAGTTCAGCCTAAAATGCTCTGCTATAGCTACCTCTATCAGCCTAAGCTTCTAGAACACTACTAATCTACTAATAAGGGATAACTGGACCTGGCCGAAGGTGTAAGTACCATCAGGTACCCACTATAAACCAGGCCAGTCTCCTACACTCTGGTCATGGATGTGGCTCGTGTTGCAGGGGAAAGGGCCCCGGCCTTCACCCAGGAGGAACTGGAGAGGCTAGTGGACGGGGTCCTGCCCCTGTACGCCAAGCTCTACGGACGGCCAGAGGTACAGGTGAGTTGGGGTTTGGGGTGCACTGTGTGGGTGTCTTGGATGGTTTTGTAAGGACATATGTGTGCACCTCTGAGCATGCATGGGCCATGGTGCATGGCATGCTGTGTGTGGATGTCCTGTAAGTCTGACAGTACTCTCCGTCCCATAGTGGACGAATAGCCAGCTGTACCTATCTTGCAAGTGCCTGGCCTCTGTGTTCCATATCTGTGTCACCCTTTTAGGTCAGCGGCCACCAGAAGAGGGCCCTTTGGCATGACATCGCCAAGGAAGTGCGGACCCTGGGGGTCTACATCCAGCGGAGCACTCACTGCAAGAAGAGGTGGGAGGACCTGCGGCTCTGGGCGCGTAAAATCTGTGAAGCGCAGCTGGGGAAGTCCTCCCAATGTGGAAGGGGTGCCCGTCAGGCACTGACCGCCCTCATGCAACGTATCCTGGCGGTAGCGTACCCAGACCTGGATGGGCGCTTGAAGGCTGCACAGCAGTCACAAGGGGGTGAGTACTCATGTCACAATCTTAAGTCTGGATGGATGCCTGTGTGTGCATTAGGGTTCATGCTGCTTAGAGACAGGGACTCTGACTATTGTCCATCTACATGATGGCCCCCATAGGGTGTAGGGCTGTCTTGGTCAGGTCTCCCACACGTCGGGTCCTTAGGTAGTTTAGGGGATGGGTGTAGAGTAGGGCTCTGGTCCTTAGGTAGTTCAGGGGATGTATGTAGAGCAGTGGTCTGGTCCTTAGGTAGTTCAGGGGATGGGTGTAGAGCAGGGTTCTGGCCAGTAGTCAGGGGCATGGCCATGGGCATAGTGAACGGTGCTGCCTGTTGGGGGAGTCTTCTGGGTGGGTGTATGTCTGGCCACTATGTACCTATATTCAGCTATTTACAATTGTCCTGTTTTGTCTCCCCATCCCTGATCTCTTGTGTTGTTTTTGTACATCAGCAACATCTGGCGAGGGAACTGAGGCACCGGCAAGTGGGGAAGCAGCAGCCCACGGATCCTCGGAGGCAGTGTCATCTGACACCAAGGGGACCAGTGGGTGGGAGGGCGAGGGGAGTATCACAGGGGAGGCAACTACCACTGGAGTTAGTGACTCTGATACCTCCTCCAATGGGGGCTCCCCGGCGGTGGCGGACCCTAGTGGCTACACCACTACAGTGACATCTTCCACCACCCCATTCCATCACCGCCCTCCCTTCTGCTCCCCACCGAGTTGTCCGTGCCCGCTCACCCAGAAAGGAGGGAGTCTTCTTCGCCCCAGTCACCTCCTCCCCTGCCCCAGTCAGCCCTGCTGCCCTCACAGAGGAAGCTATTGACCTCCTGAAAACCATCTCTGTAGGGCAGACAACCATCGTCTATGCCATCCAGGGGCTAGCATCAGAGGTGCAGCAGACGAACGCATATCTGGATGGCATTCACAGTGCTGTGTCTGCCCTACAGAGATCTTTTCAGGCGCTGGCCTCCTCTTGGACGGCAGCCAGTTTCCCTGGCCATTCTGTCCCCCCTCCAACCTCCTCTACCCGTCCAAAGCACACAATCTGACACTCAGTCAAGCACCTCAACACACAAGAAGCACACTTCAAAACACAAGCACCATACCTCCCACCACAAGCATTCATACAGCCAACATACACATGCACACACAACAACATCCACTTCCCCCAGTGTGCCCACCCCTTCCGCCTCCCTGTCTGTCCCCTCTACATGCACACCCTCATGCACTGCACCTTCAGTCACTGTTGCTGCTCCTCTTACTGCACTCACCACAATCGCAGACATCCATATGTGCACCCCAGACACCACACCTGCACTCACCACAACTACTGTAGCTGACACATGCAGCACTCACCAGACTTGCAGACACCCACACAACATACGTCCACACTGGCATCCTATCTTCTCCCACTGTGTCCACCAACCCTCCTCCAAAAACACACAAACGCACCAAGACACCCACGCATCACACATCCACCATACCTCAGCATCCTGTCCAGTCACCTGCACCCACTACACGCACCCCTACACCACATACGTCCACATCCTCTGCCTCCACTCCCACGCCCTCAACCAGGACCACACCAAATGCTCTGAAGAAACTTTTCCTCTCCCGTGCTGACCTCTTCCAACCCACTGCCCACCCTGTCTTGTCCCTAAGCGTGAATACCTCCTTGCCCTTTCCACTACTTCCACTTCACAGCCCACCCCTGTCCGCCCCTCACATTCCCGTGCCCCTTTCCCAGAGAAAAAAAAAGCCCTGTGCAGAGCCAAGTCCATCTGGCTTCACCCGCTTGAAACATCCCCCTCTTCAAAGGACAAACCCCCTCCACCTTCCAGGCGCAAGTCCAAGGCCCACCCTCGTCGCAAGTCCCCACCCCCACCACCCCCTGCCCCCATTCCGTGAGGTGCCTGGATGCCCCTTTGTTGCCCCAGTAGGTAGAGTACTGTGCACTTTTGGGAGAGAGGTTGGGGCCGTTGTTGCCCATGGAACTTCTTGCGCAACAGACTGGCCATTGGCCTTGTAGAAAATAGTTGGCTCTGTGAGCTGTAATAAATATTTCTGTGTGGCCTGTGTTTTGGCGGCACATTGTTGAACCCTGGTCTTTCGTTTCATTGTTTGTGGGTGCGGGGCATTTGTATGTACTATGGTCAAGATGCATTTGCCTTGTGTCGGGTAAGTACCTCTTGCTGGAGGGTGTATGGGTTGTGCTACTGTGAAGGGTTGGGGGGGCGTTGCAGGGTGGGTGGAGTGGGTGGGTATGTAACTGCCCTTTCCTCCCTTGTTCGTAGGTTGCAGTACTTACCATTGTTGTCTTCGTCAGCGGTCTGTGTCGTGGAGGTGTATGGCAAGGAGCAGGGCTGGCATGATCTGCAGCTCTCTATCCATGTCTGCTTCGGCACGTTGCGTGGGCCTCCGGTGAGTGTTTCATTGGATTTGGTTAATTTCCGCTTGGACTTGCGTGGCGGTGGTTCCCACCCCGAAACTGGCGGTGGACTAATGGTTCATAATTTGATGGGCAGGTTGGGCCTTTCCGTCGGCTTGTGGGCGGCCTTTGCTGTCGTCGTTGGCACTCCTCTACTGGGGGTGGGTGATTTTCTGGATGTCTGTGTTTTGATTGGTTCATTATTTGGCAGTCCGGACCACTCCTCTGTTGGCGGTTTTTACCTCCACCGCCGGCGGTGCAGTAGGGACCGTCGTGTTCATAATGAGGGTATAAGACTCTTTTTAACCTTTTAAAAGTAATATTTCAACTTGTGCACATTGAATCTTTGTCATTTTTACCTTATTTTATTCATATAAATATCTATTTTTCCAAACCTGTGTGGTGCATTTTTGTGGTGTTTTTACTGTGTTACTGATGATTTGTTGCTTAAATATTTTACACGCTGCCTTCTAAATTAAGCCTAACTGCTCAGTACAAAGGTACCAGAGGGTGGGCACCAAATAATTTGGATTGTGTGTGATTTACCCTGACTAGGATTGTGGTCCCTACTTTGACAAAGGTGTATATCTCTGCCAACTAGAAACCCCATTTCTAGCATTGGTGATCAGCGTTGAGGATAATACTTGTGTTTGTAGAGTGCCATACAATAGCTACATGTACACTATCCACCCACAGTCAAAGATCATTTTTTTGATTTGTTTCTTTTTGCTACAAATTTCCCTGCTTGACATTTTCAATCTAAATCCTAAACAATATGTCTCTGGCTTGGTCCGCAAGTGGAGCTGGAGATTTGTCCCTAGCCAAGGTGGAGACATATAGGCCCTCATTACGACTTCAGCGGCCTTGCTGAAAGAAAGCAGAAGCCGTGGGCGCCACAATACTGCCAGTGCTGGCGGTATTGGTGTCTCCCCATTATGACATTTCTGCTGGCCCAGCGGAAAAGTCACATCAACATTGCAGCCAGCTCATGATAGAGCTGGCAGCAATGTTGATGTGCAGCGGGTGCAGCAGCACCCATCGCGCATTTCGCTGCCCGAAATTCGGACAGTGAAATGCATGATGGGGCTATGCCTGGGGGCCCCTGCACTGCCCATGCCAGGTGCATGGGCAGTGCAGGGGCCCCCAGGGGCACGCGAGTCCCCCTTACCGCCAGCCTTTCCATGGCTGTGTTTACCACCATAGACAGGCTGGCGGTTGGGGACTCATACACCCCAGGGCAATGCTGCAAGGGGGATTATGACCACCTGGCGGACGTCAAGTGGAGGGGCCTGCGGTATGGCCGTGGCTAATGCGCCACAGTCATAATACACTGGCGGAACACTGCCAGCCTGTTGGCGGTGTTACCGCCAGTGCACCGCCGGCCGCCAGGGTCGTAATGACCCCCATACTGTCAACTAGTTGAAGGATTTCTGCAAAGGGATAGGGGTACCTACCCGCAGAGCCTCCAGGAAGGAGTCCCAAAAGGCACTGAGGGCCTGGGCAGAAGACCGCTCACAAGAGCATGTTGAGTTGGGAGAGCAAGTGGATGGCTCTCAAGAGGTTTTACCAGCAGTAGTGGGGGGTGGCTCCCCTGATTTTGTTCCTCCTGCAAGACCTGGAAGCAGTGTCTCTTATCATGGCCCAGACGCAGAGGAAAGGAGGGAGGAAAGAGAATTTCAACTACAGTTGGAAAGATTGAAAATAGAGACAGAGGAGAGCTGAGACTGAGAGGGCCTTGGCAGAAAAGAAACTGATCTTGGCTCATGAACTGAGTCTGAAAGAGCTGGAGCTCAAGTCTAGGCAGTCTGAGTCCAGCAGTGATGGTGGTAGCATACAGAACCTGCTGGAGACACAAAGATTTGTATACCCAAAGATGTGGTGCCAAGTTATGTGGTGGGAGATGAACTTGATGAGGGGTTTACTGCATGTGAAGTTGTATTAAGGGGTTCCTGAAGTGCAATGGGCGGGGGGCTTGTGGAAACACGTGCCAATACGTGAGAGGAACACACTTCATACACTAGAGGTTGGGGATCTGAACAAGTATGCCCCTATGAAAGTCATTTTGACTGCCAAATTTGGCCTGACCCCTGAAAAGTATTGCCAAAGATTCAAGGACAGTACCAAGCTCCCCAACCAAACCGGAGTAGACTTTTTTGACTTTTCTAGTAAGGCACTGAATGGGTGTGTCAGGGCAGTAAAGTAAATGATTACATGGGTTTGTACTACTTGATCCTGAGAGAACATATGCTCAGGTTTGCTTTACAGAGTTGCGCCAGCACCTAGTGGACAGTTAGCTGACTGATCCAGGAAGCTTGCTGAGGAGGCAGACCTCTGGGATAACACCAGAGTGTCCAAAAATGTATGTGGGGAGGACACCAACAAAGGTGGTCTGGGCCCTCAACTGAAGAAAGAGGGGGGGAGAAAAACTTAAAAATAAGGAGTTCTCAAAATGCCGCCAAAATAATTCTCAAGGGAATAGTGGAAACCAGTCCCAGTCTAAGGGGGTCATTCCTACTGGCGGTTTCCCACCGGCTTCCCGCTGCCCCAGGGAATCCTCCAGGGCGGCGTTGCAAGCAGCGCCGCCATGGGGATTCCGACCCCCTTCCCGCCAGCCTGGTTCTGGCGGTTTTCACCGCCAGAATCTGGCGGGAACGGGTGTCGTGGGGCCCCTGGGGGCCCCTGCAGTGCCCATGCCACTGGCATGGGCACTGCAGGGGCCCCCTAACAGGGCCCCACATAGATTTTCAGTGTCTGCGTGGCAGACACTGAAAATTGCGATGGGTGCAACTGCACCCGTCGCACCCCTTCCACTCCGCCTGCTCCATTCGAAGCCAGCATCCTCGTGGAAGGGGGTTTCCCGCTGGGCGGGCGGCCTTCTGGCGGTCGCCCGCCAGCCCAGCGGGAAACTCAGAATGACCGCCGCGGTCTTTTGACCGCGGTACGGTCTTCTGGCGGTTCCCGCTTGGCGGGCGGCGACCGCCGCCCGCCAATCTAGAAATGACCCCCTAAGTCTAAAAAGAAAGGGTTCTTTGACAGTAAGCCAGGGAGGTTTGTACTCCAATGCATAGAGTGCACTAAGTATTGTCACTTTAAGGACAACTCCAAATGTCCAAAGAGGGCACAGGCCCCCACTGGAGGGAAGACACCTGGGTTGGCTAATGCAGTGCTCGGGGAGGAGGTAGTCCCAGTTAGTTTTGGGGAACAGATAGAGGTAACCCTAGTGTCCCTGGGGGGATGCAGAAAAGGTGCCAAAAGCCCACATGCCTGTCAATACTTCCAAGTATAGCCAGTGGGTCGCCATTAATGGGCTCTGACACAGGAGCCAGCATGACTACAGTCAGGGTCAGCTGGTGTCAGCAGAGCAGGTCCTACCGAACACATTCCACCAAGTCATAGTCGCTGACAATCGTGACAGCCACCTACCGGTAGCTCTGGTCTCTTTGAGTTGGGGGGTCTCAGGTACTCTGGAAGTAGCTGTGAGTCCTGCCATGCCTGTAGATTGTCTGTTAGGCAATTATCTTGAGCACACTATCTAGAGGTAGGTAGAGCTAAGTTCTCACTTGGAGATGTTGGGATTGCCTGAGTGGGTCTGAATGACCACAAGGTCCATGGCTGACAGGGAGGGGAGTCAAGGGCATCTGGAGCCTGGAAGAATGGCCCAGACAGCTGCCATGGAGAGGGGCAAGGGGCATGGGAAACCGGTCCAAGATGTTCCTACGGTGTTTGACGGGATCTCTGAGGAGGAGGAGGCCCCTGAGCAACCGGCGAGGATATTGCTGCCCTAGGTGACCTAACTGAGCTTGCTGGCTGGCAAGTTGATGGTGGGCCAACCAGGGAAGAATTTTGCAAGGTGCAGAAAGAGTGTCCCACTCTTGAGGGCTTGAGTCAACAGGCCTCAGACCAAGCAGGTGAATCCTCTGGTGATCACCTTATCGATTGAGAGAGTGGAAAACTTTATAGTGAGCCTAAGATACCGGAGGCTGGGGCAGCATGTGTGCTGGTGGTCCCCCAGAATCACAGGGCCTCCCTACTGGGCCTGGCTCACAACATTTCCCTGGCAGGACATTTAGGGCAAGACAAGACCTTTAAAAAACACAAAACACAAAAAGGGTATGGAGTTCACTTGAAATGAGGAGCTTATACCAAGGGAGATTATCCAGGGGCTCCTGGACCTCAATGGGTGTATGAATAAAGTGTGAGTGCTGTAGAGTGGTGATGGGTAGGGAGAAGGGGGAAGGGGGTTGTAAGGGTATTTCCTTTACGGACTAGGTGGTATCACACACTACATAGGCCGTCATTACAACATTGGCGGTAAAAGCCGCTTACCGTCGTGCAGAAGACCGCCAACACACCGCCGCGTCAGTGGAATTCCGCCACGCTCATTATGACCCACTGTTTGGAATCCGCCAAAATTCAGACACCCACACAAGTCCGCCACACCAAAGGTCAGTGATAAACTGGCGAAAACAAAACCTACACCATCACGCCAACAGAAATACGCCCACACTATCATGACCCACGAATCCACGCGGCGGTCTTTCAACCGCGGTATTCCATTGGCGGTACACACCGCCGTGCTCAAAATACACATACATCTCCAAAACACCACCACATTGGACAATTCAAAATACACACACCTGATACACATACACACACCACACACTCAATACAATATAAAACACACGCCCACATCACCCACAAACGCTTACGTCATAAATTGCGACATAAAGCCAGAGAGAGACACCACCAGATAGAAAAATAGCATCCACAGGCACACAATACCATCACCCACAGAACTTCCACGCACCTCACACAACACACCACTACATATCACCCACTTATCACTACACACACCACCCCACACATCACCCACACCACCCCATGGCACGGCAAAGACACCCCAGGTTCTTGGAGGAGGAGCTCAGGGTCATGGTGGAGGAAATCGTCCGTGTAGAGCCACAGCTATTCGGATCACAGGTGCAGCACACCTCTATAGCTAGGAAGATGGAGCTATGGCGAAGAATAGTGGACAGGGTCAATGCAGTGGGACAACACCCAAGAAATAGGGATGAAATCAGGAAGAGGTGGAACGACCTACGGGGGAAGGTGCGTTCCGTGGTCTCAAGACACCACTTTGCGGTTCAGCGGACTGGGGGCGGACCTCCACCTCCTCCCCCACAACTAACAACATGGGAGGAGCAGGTCTTGGCGATTCTGCATCCTGAGAGCCTCGCAGGAGTAGATGGAGGAATGGACTCTGGTAAGTCAAATCTTAACTATTACATCCCCCACCCTACCTGCATGCTATCACATACCCTCACCCTCACCCCCACCCCCATCACTCCAACTCCTCACAAATGTCCCAATATCACAACCGACCCATCCCAACACCAAGCCCTGCATGCAACTACAAAGCATGGACAACCATCACCAATGCATGGCCACTGCACATACCCACACACACCCCTACAAAATTATCACACAAGGTCCAACACAAGAATGCAAGCATTGGGGTACACGGTCACCCACCCATTGCACACCATGCCACACACAGATGTAATAAACATCCTTTTATACCCCTGCAGGACTCCTACCCAACGTCACCGGACAAGAGGGTCCACACATGTCCACACCACCAACAGAAGAGGCCCACAGTGATGACAGCAGCTCTGTCCAACTGGATCTAGATGACCAGCCCGGCCCATCGGGGACCTCTGGACAGTCGGTTCCCCTCACACAGTCACAGGCCACCACAGAGCTTCCCCCCTCTGGAAACACCAGCACAGCACCCACCCAGCGGGCCCATACCTCTGTCCCCAGGACACGCCAATCAGCAGTGTTTCCACCACTACAGGGAACCCAGGCTAACCCACCACCCCAACAACAACAGGGACCTGGGGGCAGTGGCAGTGGGCACACGGTCCAGGGGACGGAGGCCCAGGAACACAGGGGAACTGGGAGGGCTGCTGTACAACAGGGGGAAGACAGGCCAAGGGAACCCACTCTCCACGAGGTCCTCTCCAACATCATGGGAGCCTACCACCATTCCCATGAGTTGATGGCAACGGCACTGGCCAAATTTCAGGAGACCCAGCGACTGCAGGAGGAACAGTATTTGGGCATCAGGGAGGAACTCAGATCCATCAATTCCATCCTGGGCTCCATCGTAGGGGTGCTGAAGAAAGTCCTCAACACCAGGAGGGACACTGTGGCACAACAAGGGGCCCTTGACACTAGCCTGGACGATGAACTGCCCACCACCTCCGCCGGCGCTAGTGGACAGGAGGCACCGCCACAGAACCACCACACCCGCAAACGGTCCCTGAGATCCAGGACAAAGACAGAGAACGATGCCAAGACTCCAGCCCAGAAATGAGACCACCCTGAATGTCATCCTTCTGTCCCACTTTGTCACTCTGTCCATCCTCAAACTGCCCCAGCTCCACTTCCTATGCCCATTTGGGCAATGCACCTGTGAGACTAATAGACTGGACTCTGCCATGGACATTCCTCCACCATCACCCCTCGCCATATTACAACCCCCTCCAATATTGAGCACTTAAATAAACACCCTTGAAGCACAAAACAATCTGGAGTCAGTCTGTGATTTCGAAATAGTGTCTTAGCAATTACAGTGTCAAAATGCTCTTTCAAATGTAATGTCAACATACCTATGTCACACAGCTCTAGTCCATGAGGAAACAAAGCAGATGTCAGACAGTGGGACCCACATCTGTGAAATAGTAAGGGAAAGTGACAACTCAGTGACCATACACTGGGTGGAAAGGACAGACAGTAGAGAGGTTGTAGTGTTAAAGTACATATAGTAAGCATGTTTGCATTCTTACCTGTGTCTCACTGGAAATATTGCTGAATCACCGAGTTCCTGTTGTCCATGTCCTCTTCTTCTGCTTCCTTGTCTTCACTGTCCACAGGCTCCACAGCTGCAACAACACCACCATCTGGACCATCCTCCTGCAGAAAAGGCACCTGTCTTCGCAAAGCTAAGTTGTGAAGCATACAGCAGGGCACGATGATCTGGCACACCTTCTTTGGTGAGTAGAATAGGGATCCACCTGTCATATGGAGGCACCTGAACCTGGCATTCAGGAGGCCGAAGGTCCGCTCTATAATCCGCTCAGTACGCCCATGGGCCTCATTGTAGAGTTCCTCTGCTCTTGTCCTGGGATTCCTCACTGGGGTCAGTAGCCATGACAGGTTGGGGTAACTAGAGTCACCTGCAAATGGCGAGGGACAACTGTTAGACACAAACTAACCTGTAGGGATATCCCCAGACAACCATTCCCACTGACTTGCTTCCAGGTGCTCACCTAATAGCCACACACGGTGCCTCTGGAGTTGACCCATCACATAAGGGATGCTGCTATTCCGCAGGATATAAGCGTCATGCACTGAGCCATGGAATTTGGCATTCACATGAGAGATGTACTGGTCAGCCCAACACACCATCTGCACATTCATGGAAGGATAACTCTTCCGGTTTCTGTACACCCGTTCACTCCTGCGGGGGGGGACCAAGACCACATGTGTCCCATCAATGGCACCTATGATGTTGGGGATATGTCCCAGGGCATAGAAGTCACCTTTCACTGTAGGCAAATCCTCCACCTGAGGGAAAACGATGTAGCTCCACATGTGTTTCAGCATGGCAGACAACACTCTGGACAACACCTTGGAAAACATAGGCTGGGACATCCCTGATGCTATGGCCACTGTTGTTTGAAATGACCCACTTGCAAGGAAATGGAGTACTGACAGCACCTGCACTTGAGGGGGGATTCCTGTGGGATGGCGGATAGCTGACATCAGGTCTGGCTCCAGCTGGGCACACAGTTCCTGGATTGTAACGCGATCAAGCCTGTAGGTGATGATCACATGTCTTTCCTCCATTGTCGACAGGTCCACCAGCGGTCTGTACACCGGAGGATGCCGCCATCTCCTCACATGTCCCAGCGGACGGTGCCTATGAAGGACAACAGCGAGCACGGAGTCAACCAACTCAGAGGTACGTACCCACAGATTACACAGAACACGAATCCTAATCAGTAATGTGCCCTGTATGAGTGTTGAGGCAAGGCCTAGGTATGTGTGACGCAGTTAGAAATTAAGCCATGTGGGCCCCTGAAATGGCGGCTGCCTGACCTGTAAAGTGGGAGAATGGGTTGTGAGGTAACTGCGCTGGCGTTGTACACCGTCGCGGTAGGCGGTCGCAGACCGAGGCGCAATTCTGCATTTGATAACATTGGACCCTATGGGTCCCAGGGGCCAATGAGAATGTACGCCAGCGGTGACAGTACGCACCGCCGCAGACGTGACCGCCATTTTCTATCTGTTCAGTCACTCGATACCTAATCTTCGACAGGAGAGGACCTACACTGCAAGTGCTGCTGTGACCACAGTCTGGAAGAGACAATGGCTTGTGCGTCTGGGGAAAGGGCCCCTGCCTTCACATCGGAGGAGTTGGATAAACTCGTGGATGGGGTCCTCCCCCAGTACACGCTACTCTACGGCCCTCCAGACAAACAGGTAAGTACACTGGGAGCATGCTGTATGGGCTATGCCTGTGTGGAGTGGGGTGGATGAAAGTTGGGGGGGGGAGATTGGTGAGTGCATGTGCCACATGGCAAGGGTAGGGATGGGTGCCAATGACTGTGACGGTGCAGTTGGTAATAACTTTTCTTTTCTCCCTGTACAATTCATGTAGGTCAGCCCCCACCATAAAAAGGATATTTGGCGTGCCATAGCGAAGGACGTCCGGACCCTGGGGGTCTATCACAGACGGAGCACCCACTGCCGTAAGAGATGGGAGGACATTCGCTGCTGAAGCAAGAAGACGGCGGAGGCCCAGCAGGGGATGGCCTCCCAACATGGGAGGGGTGCCCGTCGCACCATGACCCCCCTGATGTTCAGGATCCTGGCGGTGGCGTACCCGGAGTTGGATGGGCACTTGAGGGCATCACAGCAGCCACAAGGCGGTGAGTACACTCTCATTCTGCTGATTTTGCACGCAGTGGAGGTGCCTGGGTGGGGGAGGTGGTCTGTGGGTTTCCCTAGGCCAGGGCGAGTGTGCTAGTTAGGTCCCTTTGTTCTGGCAGACCCTGTGGCACCCCACCCCACCTGTGTACAGTGCCAAGTTACACCTAGTCAGGCTCCTGTGACATCCATGTGTGCTGATGTCGGCCATAGCCTTGTAGGCTATGTCCCAGGGATTGAACAGTGTACTCCAAGTGCGTGGCGTAGTGCAGGGGGCTTCTGTGTCTGTCGTATCCGCCAACGGTAGCGGTAATGCATGCACTCAACATGTCTTTCTTCTGTCGTCCCCCCGTTTTTGTGGTCTCCCTGTTCTTGTGTGCATTAGCATCATCAGGCGGAGGAGCAGTGGCACCGTAGCAGAGCACATGGCCCTGGAGGGCGAGACAACGGACTCGGAGTTCACCAGTGGGACGGAGGGCGAGGGGAGCTCCACGGCGGGGACAGGAGCTGAGACCAGTGATACGGACTCGTCCTCTGATGGGAGCTCCCTTGTGGTGGCGGCAACATCTGTGCCCACCGCATCTACAGGTACAGCCGCCACCCCCCTACCAGCACCGCCCTTCCAGCAGCCCCTCAGCCTTTGCCCCATGCCCGCTCACCCAGGAGGTTGGGCATCACCTTCGCCCCAGGCACCTCAGGCCCTGCCCCAGTCACCCCTGCTGCCCTCAGTGAGGAAGCCATTGACCTCCTCAGGTCCCTCACTGTTGGGCAGTCTACCATTCTGTTTGCCATCCAGGGTGTAGAGAGGCAGTTGCAACAAACAAATGCATTCCTGGAGGGCATTCATTCTGGTGAGGCAGCCCTTCAGTGAGCTTTTCAGACTCTGACCCCAGCACTGATGGCAGCCATTGTCCCTGTGTCTAGCCTCCTCCCTCCAACTTCCTCCACCCAGACCCAATCCCCCGTACCTCAGCCTATCCCAAGCACACCTTCAGACCCGCATGCACATACCTCAACACACAAGGGAAGCTCTGGCAAACATAAGCACCACACATCCCACAGGCACTCACGCAAGCATCACACACATGCAGACACAGCAACATCCACTGCCTCCAATGTGTCCCCCTCCTCCTCGTCTCCCTCCTCCCTCCCAGTCTACACTCACACCTGCATGCACTACATCTACAGCCCCTACTTCCATCACCAGCACACACACCACCACACCCCGCTCATGTGCAGTCACCACCCCCACTGCCATTCACACGTCCCCTGTGTCCTCTCCCAGTGTGTCTGTGATGCCACCTCCCAAGATACACAAACGCAGGCACACACCCACCCAACAGCCATCCACATCACGACAGCCTCCAGCGCTTGCACCTTCACCCAAAGTCACCAAACGAACACATCCCACAACCTCTACCTCTTCCTCCACTCCCAAACCCCCTCCAGCTACACGTCCCAGTGTCCCGAAGAAACGTTTCCTGTCCAACCTTGACCTCTTTTCCTCACCTCCCCCACCCCGTCAGTCTCCTAGGGCCGACTCTCCAGGTCCCAACCTAGCACCTCAGCCACAATATCTCCGGGACCAGTGGTGCCTGTAGTGACCAGAATCTGGAGTGCACCGGCCACCAGGGCAGCCAGTGTGGCACGGAGCCACATCACGGACAGTCCCCCACCTGTCAAAGATCAAAAGTTGGCCAGTGCCCAGCGGGAGAGGGGGAATACTCCAGCCACCAAATCTGCTCCCAGCGGTACAGGTGGGAGTGTGGAGTCAGCTGTGACACCTTCCAAGAAGGGGAAGGGCCACAAGAAAGTCTGCAAGTCTGGGAAGAGCAGCATGGCGGAGAAGACCGCCATCATCCCCGCTGCCCAGGAGGCCACCGCCAGCACCAGCCCAGCTGCCAAGGAGGCCACCGCCAGCACCAGCCCTGCTGCCCAGGAGGCCACCGCCATCATCCCGCTGCCCAGGAGGCCACCGCCAGCACCAGCCCAGCTGCCCAGGAGGCCACCGCCAGCACCAGCCCTGCTGCCCAGGAGGCCACCACCAGCCCAGCTGCCCAGGAGGCCACCGCCAGCACCAGCCCAGCTGCCCAGGAGGCCACCGCCAGCACCAGCCCTGCTGCCCAGGAGGCCACCGCCAGCACCAGCTCAGCTGCCCAGGAGGCCACCGCCAGCACCAGCCCTGCTGCCCAGGAGGCCAGCACCAGCCCCGCTGGGACAGACAGGACCGCCAGCACCAGCCCCGCTGGGACAGAAAGGACTGCCAGCACTAGCCCCGCTGGGACAGACAGGACTGCCAGCACCAGCCCCACTGGGCCAGACAGGACCGCCAGCAGCTGAGTCACTGGCAAGGACACCGCCGCCACAAGCACCGCTGAACAGGACACAGCCGCCACAAGCACCACTGAACAGGACACCGCTGCAACAAGCACCGCTGCCAAGGACAACCCCGCAACAAGCACCGCTGGCCCATGAGCGCCAAGGGCACTGACTCTACTGAGTCCGTCACAAGCAGGATGAAGCACTCTGGGCACAAGGCCCCCTCCAGAACCAGTGGAGAAAGGCATTCACTACCTCTGTCCAGGATTGAACAGTGGGCAACCTACCCACTGTAGAGACTTGAGAGACTGTGGCTTTGCACTCCCCAGGATATGGCAGTGGGCAACCCACCCACTGTAGAGACTTGAGAGACTGTGGCTTTGCACTCCCCAGGATATTTCAGTGGGCAAGCCACCCACTGTAGGGACTTGAGAGACTGTGGCTTTGCACTCCCCAGGATTGAACAGTGGGCATGTGGCCCCCTCATGGATTTGGCATCGTGCACTCAACCGGCTGAGGTGCCCCCCCTTTCCCTCCCCCCTGAGGTGCCTGTTTTATTGCTATCTGATGCCCCTGCAGTGTTCTCTCCGTCATGGTCGGGGATTGAGTGTGGGCCTCGCCCATGCCGTGTGGGCCCAGTGTTCCACGGACTTCAATGGAGCACTACCTGGACTACTAATCTTGGTGTAAATATTTGTTAATGGTGTATATATATTTTTGCGTTCTGGATTTTAATAGATTACATTGGTTTCACTAATTTGCTTTTGTCTTTGCATTCTTCCGGGGGGTTTGGGGGGTGTAACTGTATTGTATTATGCTGTATTAGTGTGTGTGTTGTAATGGGTGAGGGTGGGGTTGGGGGTGTTGCGTGTGTGTGTCCCTGTTTTTTCCCTCCCCCTCCCCTGTGTCGTAGGTGCAGTACTCACCGTTGTCTTCGCCGCGGGCGTTCGTGCTCCTGGTAGAGGAGCAAGAAGATGAGGGCTGGCAGGATGTGGAGCTCGGGTTCCATGGCCTCTGGATTCCTCGTGGGGTGTGTAGAGGTCAGCGTTTTCCCTTCGGAGTCCTGTTTCTGCTGTGTTTTTGTCCGCGGTGAATCCGCCCCGGAAAAGGTGGCAGATTGGTAGGTTGTGATACTGTGGGCAGTACATTGTCCACCGCCTGTCAGTTGGCGGTGACCGTCAAGCTGTTTGTTTGCACCGCCATGGCGGTCGGAGTGTTAAAGTGGCTGTCTTTGTTGGCGGTTTCCGCCATGGTCGTAATTCCATTTTTTTTACCGCCGGCCTGTTGGCAGTCTTACCGCCGCTTTAACACCGTCCACCAGGGTTGTAATGACCACCAAAGTGTCATGCTTCATCATTTGACCACCTAGCCCCACCCAGGTAGGACAATGCCACCTGGGCGGACTCAACCTCACCGTTAAAGGAACGGGAGGGAGTGCATAAATTATTATTATCTGAAATAAGCGGGATCCAGCTAAGCTAGGGAAAGATAGAAAAACACTTAAGCAGTTACCGGTGTGCAATTTACACTTTTACTAGTGGTGTCTGCTGATGTATTAAAAGCAAGGTTGGGACACCAGAGTGAGAACAAGGACTCACTGGGTCACCTATCTAAAAATGGCCGACATGTTTCTGCCCTCTACAATGAGCCAAGGAAGGTCTGGGGGCATTCTTCAGGGCCTAGGATCCCTAAACATCATGCAATGCAGAGACAAACATCCAACACTTAGTAAGAGAGTGGGTACAGAAGTATAAGAAATAATTAGGCCTACCTGTGGCGAGAAACTACCTAGCATAGGCCCCACATCTAAAGGCTACTTGCCCCAGATTCCAGGAGGGGAAGTGTCCCCTTATAGTCACACTTACGTCAAAGGACTTGAAGCTTGAAGCGGTCCAGTGAGGGGACGGTCTAGGTGCATAGCGAGCGCCTCCTTTGACTGAGGGGGCCAAAGAGAGATCTGCTTTTTCCACTCCTGAGGGACATTACCAGTTCAGAGTGAAGCCTTTTGGCTTGAAAAATGCCCCCGTTAACTTCCAATGGTTGGTTAAGGGGGTCCTAGCTAGTAAGGATGCGTTCTGCACCGCCTACCTAGACAACATTGCCGTCTACAGTTCCAGCTGGGAGGAGCACATGCTCCACCTCCAAGAGGTGCTCCAGGCCACTATCAAGGCCAGTAAGTGCCAGATTGGGAAGGGTTCTGTAGTGTTCTTGGAACACCTAGTAGGTGGTGGCAAGGTGTAGCCCCTACAGGCCAAGATTGAGACAATCACTGCCTGGCAACCGCCTACAACCCAAACAGAAGTGAAAGCCTTTCTAGGCCTCACTGGATACTAGTGTAGGTTTTTTAAGGGTTATGGCACCATAGTGGCCCCCTTAACAGAAAGAACTTCCAAAAAGCAACCTAGGTTGGTGAATTTGACAGAGGCTTGTCAGAAAGCCTTTGACTCCCTAAAGAAAGCCAAGTGCACTGCATCCGTGTTTAGGGCCCCTGACTACTCCAAGGAATTCATTGTGCAGGCAGACGCTATAGAGCATGCCATAGGGGTGGTTCTAGCACAGATGAATGATGAGGGCCTAGACCAACCAGTAGCCTTTATTAGCAGAAGGCTATTACCATGGGAACCGAGGTGGAGTGCCATTAAAGGAGAAGCGTTTGCTGTGGTCTGGGCACTGAAGAAGTTGAGACCATACCTGTTTGGGACTCACTTCCGGGTTCAGACAGACCGCAGGCCCCTCAAATGGCTCATGCAGCTGAGGGGTGAAAAGCCTAAACTCTTGAGGTAGTCCATTTCCCTACAGGGGATAGACTTTATGGTGGAGCATAGCCCGGATACTGACCAATGCTGATGGCCTCTAGAGATTCATCCATCTTAGTGATGAGAGCTCCCAGGGGGTTGGGCAGATATATCCACTTTTAGCTGGGGGAATACATGTTAGACCTGACAGCCTTAGGGTGGTAATCCCCCAACTTTTTGCCTGCCTCCCTCTACTTTTCTGACACTATTCTGCTGACTTTAGGACACTTTGCACTTTACCACTACTGACCAGTGTTAAAGTGCATATGCTTTCTCCCTTAAACATGGTAACATTGGTTCACTCCCAGTTGTCATATTCGATTTACTTATAAGTCCCTAGTAAAGTGCACTGCATGTGCCCAGGGCCGGTAAATTAAAAGCTACTAGTGGGCCTGCAGCACTGATTGTGCTACCCACATAAGTAGCCCGTTACCCATGTCTCAAGCTTGCCAGGGCAAAGCCTGTGTTAGCAGTTTCACTGCCACTTCGACTTGGTATTTGAAAGTATTTGCCAAGCCTTAAACTCCACTTTTTCTACATATATGTCACCCCTAAGGTAGGCCCTAGGTAACCCATTAGGCAGGGTGCTATGTAGGTAAAAGGCCGGGCATGTACATATGTGTTTTATATATTCTGGTAGTGAAAACCTCCTAAATTTGTTTTCCACTACTGTAAGGCCTGCTCCTTTCATAGGCTAGCATTAGGACTGCCCTCATGTACCTTTTGAGTGGTAGATTCTGATTTAACAGGGGCAACCAGGTCATATTTAGTATGGCCAGAATGGTAATAGAAAATCCAGCTTATTGGTGCAGTGGATTTTATATTATTATTTTAGAAATGCCACTTTTAGAAATTGAGCATTTCTCTACACTTAAAAAACATCTGTGCCTTACAACCTGTCTCCAATCAACATCTGGGCTGGGCTGGATCACAGCTCCCTTGTGCATTTCACCCAGGCAACCACAAACACAGGACACTCAGTCACATCTGCAGTCATCTGCATATTGAATGGGTCTTCCTGGGCTGGAAAGGTGGAGGGCCTGACACTTACATTTCAAAGGCTAGTGGCCTGCCATCACACAAAGGACTTCCAAACCGCCTACTGGGACCCTGGCAGACAGGACTGCACTGAGAGGGGAACTTGTGTACTTCAAAACCACTCTTTGAATTCTCCCCCACTTCAAAGGCATTTGTGGGTGTATATATACTGGGTCTCTGACCCCACCAACTTAGACACTTCTGGACCTACACCTGCATCCTGTCAAGAGGATCTGCCTGGCTGCCCAAAGGACTCACCTGGACTGCTTTTCTGAGAAGGCTTGCTGCCCTGCTGTTGCCCTGCTGGCCTCTGACTTTGCTGGAAGGACTCTGTCTTGCCCCAAAAGTGCTCTCCAAGGGCTTGGAGTGAGCTTGTCTCCTGTTTTCTGAAATCTCAAGGCCAAAAAGACTTCATCTCTTCAGGAAACTCCTTTTGCATCAGAAATCGTTGCAGCACTATCCTAAATTGATGCAAAGCCTGCATTGCGACCGGGAAATCACCGCACAGCCGACTGGAATGACACAGGCTGACTTCCTGAGTGGAAATTTGACGCAGCGCCTCCCTTGCAATGGAAAATTTGACGCATCGCCTACCAGATCAATGAAGCGCCCGTGCCTTCTTCCAGCAAGTCAAGGATTTTCCCCACATTGTCCCTTGGCATCAAAATATTCCTGCATCACAGTGAGGAACTAAGAATGGGCGCTGAAGACCGACGCAACCTCTTTGCAGTGTGGAAAGAAACGAAGCATCATCTGTGCATTGTTGGAAAATCCAACGCACAACATATTTTTCCACACATCTTTTCCTCTCCGGTCTCCGTGCATCATTATTTTTGACACATACCAGGTACTGTGTGTTAAAAAGAGACAACTGGTTATTTTGAAGGATTAAGACTGTTTTTAACCTTTTAACAGTGATATTTCAACTTGTGCCTATCGGATCCTTGTCCTTTTGACCTTATTTTATTTTATTAAGATAAATATTATCTACATTTCTAAACCTGTGTGGTGTATTTTTGTGGTGTTTTCACTGTGTTACTGTATCGTTTATTGCATGAATACTTTACACATAAGCCTGACTGCTCAGTGCCAAGCTACCAGAGTGTGGGCACAGGATAATGTGGATTGTGTGTGACTTAACCTGACTAGGATTGTGGTCCCTACTTGGACAACAGTGTATACCTCTGCCAAATAGAGACCCCATTTCTAACACTCAGTGACTGCACACAACAGAGAATGTCTGCTATACCACATGTATAATGGCCACTACCACATGAGAGACAGTAGTGAGGTACCAGTACTCTTGACACGCTGAAGAGAAGTGGCCTGTTGGGTATATATGTCAATATACTCTCTTGAGCAGTCCTCATGTTGTTTGATGTTGGGGCTGTCACACTGAATACAAGTTGACCGTTGGGTACAAATGACACCCACAACTTGAAACAACATGAGATGATTGACCACTGCACTCAGCTGTGTGTCTGCTCAAGAGACTATGGCCCTCATTACAACATTGGCTGTAAATGCCGCTTACTGCCATGCTGACAGCCTCTAACATAGCGTGACCGCGGAGGTATACCGCTCCAGATATTATGACGCACATAGAAAAATCCACCACTATACAGACACCCACACAAGTCCGCCAGGCCAAAGGTCACTGATAAACTGACGGTACCAAAACCCACACCTTTATGCCAACAGAAATACACCCAAAGCATCTTGACCCATGAATCACCACAGCAGTCATTCAACCGCAGTAAACCATTGGCGGTACACACCGCCGAACTCAAAATACACACATACTAACAAAACTACACCACATTGGACAATTCAAACTACACACACCTGACACACATACACACACAACACTCAGACCACTATAAAACACACACCCACAATACCCACAACCCCTTAAAATGAAAAACAATATTGCCAACAGAGAGAGAGTCAAGCCAGGAGCACCCACTGAATCTGAGCCACATAACACCATCACCCATACATCGTCTATGCACCTCACAGCACACATCCCAACACATCACCCCACACACCCTCACACATACCACTCACACTACACCCATGGCACCACAAAGACGCCCCAGGTTCTCAGAGGAGGAGCTAAGGGTCATGGTGGAGGAAATCATCCGGGTAGAGCCACAGCTATTCATATCACAGGTGCAGCAGACGTCCATTGCTAGGAAGATGGAGCTATGACGGAGAGTCATGGACAGGGTCAACGCCGTGGTACAGCACCCAAGAACAAGGGATGACATCAAGAAGTGGTGGAACGACCTACGGGGGAAGGTGCATTCCATGGTTGCAAGACACCAGGTAGCTGTACAGAGGACTGGCGGTGGACCCTCACCTCCTCCCCCACAACTAACAACATTGGAGGAGCAAGTCTTGGCGATCATGCATCCTGAGGGCCTGGCAGGAGTAGCAGGAGGACTGGACTCTGGTAAGTCAAATCTTTACTACTTCCCCCAAAGGTTCTCACAGTTATCCTCCTTGTTCACCCATGTGCCTCGTTGTATAGTTCCTCTGCCCTTGTCCTGGCATTCCTCACTGGGGTCAGTAGCCATGAGAGGTTGGGGTAACCAGTCACCTGTAAATATTGAGGGATACATGTTAGCCACAAACTCCCCCTTAGGGCCAAACTCACACCCATATACCTACATCAACTGGGTGAGGACCATGGTCTCACCTATTAGCCATACCCGGTGCCTCTGAATTTGAGACATCACGTATGGAATGCTGCTATTCCTTAAGATAAAGGCATCATGCACAGAGCCAGGATACTTGGCATTGACATGGGAAATGTACTGGTCCGCCAAACACACCATCTGCACATTCAGAGAGTGAAAGCTTTTTCTATTCCTGAACACTTGTTCATTTCTCCGGGGGGGAGGGGGACAAATGCAATATGTGTACCATCAATGGCACCAATGATGCTGGGGATATGTCACAGGGCATAAAAGACAGCCTTCACTGTGGCCAAATCCTCCACCTGGGGGAATATGATGTAGCTGCGCATATGTTTCAGCAGGGCAGACAACACTCTGGTCAGCACGTTTGAGAACATTGGCTGAGACTTCCCTGATGCCATGGCCACAGTCGCTTGGAAGGAACCACTTGCCAGGAAATCTAATGGATACCTGTGGGCTGGCGGATAGCTGAAATCAGGTCTGGCTCCAATTGGGCACACAGTTATTGGATTGTGGCCCTATCAAGTCTGTAGGTCAGGATAATGTGCCTGTCCTCCATTGTCGCCAGGTCCACCAGGGGTCTGTACACGGGGGATGTCTCCATCTCCTATTCATCCTCATCGGTTGAACTCTAGGGTGAAAAACAGTGAGCAGAGGGTCATATTCACACATATGTGAAAATAAAAATGCATTTCTTCCTTTACAGAAACAGTATGTGAGCTTGAGAGTCAGTTGATGTGCCAATGTCTGCTGTGATGCAGTAAGGTGCCATCACCTGTGCCCCCCTGAAATGGCAGCTGCCTGACCTGTGAGAAGAGACAAGTGGAAATGAAGTAATTCTGCTGACGTTGTGTGCTGTTGCGGTCAGCGGTCGACGACCGCCGTGCAACTTCGCATTGGTTATCATTGGGCCCTATGGGTTCCAGGAGCCAATGGTGATGTATGCTGGTGGTGATGGTATGCACCACCGTGGACGTCACCGCCATTTTCTATCTGTTCACTCATTTGCTACCTGACCTTCAACAGGAGAGGACCTACACTTCAAGTGCTGCTGTGACCTGTGTCTGGAAGCGACAATGGCTCACGTGTCTGGGGAAAGGGCCCCCTGCCTTCACTTCGGAGGAGTTGGAGAGACTGGTGGATGGGGTCCTACCCCAGTACACTTTACTCTATGGTCCTCCAGACAAACAGGTGATTACACTGTGAGCATGATGCGTGGGCAATGAATAAATGAATTGCTGTGTGTGTAAGCCTCGTGTAGGGGGGGCTGAGGGGTCCTAGGCAGAGTGCTGTATGTCTGGTGGTCAATGTCTGTGTGTAAGGGGATGGGAGGGATATGGTGGGCCATGAGTGTAACAGTCTGTACAGTATGACTTATCCCTTTTTCTGGGCATATTTTTCTGCAGGTCAGCGCCCATCAGAAAAAGAGTATTTGGTGTGCCATCGCTAAGGAGGTGCGGACCCTGGGGGTCTTTGACAGGCGGAGCACCCACTGCTGGAAATGGTGGGAGGACCTGTGCCACTGGGCAAGGAAGACAGCAGAGGCCCAGCTGAGGCTGGCCTCCCAAAGAGGAAGGGGTACCCGTCGTACCCAGACCCCTCTGATGTTCCGCATCCTGGCGGTGGCCTATCCAGAGTTAGATGGGAGCTTGAAGACATCACAGCAGCCACAAGGGGTTGAATACAGATTCAGAATCATTACTTTGCATGCATTAAGGTTTTACCTGGGTGGGGGATGTGGGCTGTGGGTGCCCCTAGGCCAGGGCGAACATGGCAGAGTAGGTCCCATGTTGGGCAGGCTCTGAAGCACTCCAACCCCAATAGTGTTAGTGTGCATCTACTATTGGGCAGGGTCCTGTGAGTTTCAGGTGTGCAGCTAATGGCGTTAGGCATTGTACCCCATGGGATGGTGACTAGGGCATAGGGCTGATCCCTGTGTGTTGTGTACGCCAACGGTAGTGTTGTTGCTGGCATTGACCAAGTGTATCCTCTGTCTCCCCCCCTTCTTGTTTTGTCACCCTGTCCTTGTGTGCCTTGGCATCATCTGATGGAGGAGTAGAGGCACCGGCGACGGAGGTAGCTGCATCCCACATGGGCCTGGAGGCCGAATCCACCGACGGTGAGGGCACCAGTGGGATGGAGGACGAGGGGAGCACCACGATGGAGACAGGAGGGGACACTACTGACAGAGACTCCTCCTCCAATGGAAGCTCCCTGGTGGTGGCGGACCCCTCTGTGCCCACCCCAACAACAGGTACAGCCACCACTCCCCGTACCAACACGGCCCTCCCAGCAGCTCCTCAATGTGTTTCCCGTGCCTGCTCACCCAGGAGGGTGGGCATCTCCTTTGCCCCAGGCATCTCAGGCCCTGCCCCAGTCAGCCCTGCTGCCCTCAGTGAGGAGGCTATTGACCTCCTGAGATCCCTCACTGTTGGGCCGTCAACCATACTGAAATGCCATCCAGGGTGTAGCAGGGCATTTGCAACAAACAAATGGATACCTGGAGGGCATTCACTCTGGCGTGGCGGCCCAATAGAAAGCATTCCAGGCTCTGGCCTCCCCAATGATGGCAGCCATTGTCCCTGTCTCCAGCCTCCCCCCTCCAACTTCCTCTACCCAGTCCCAATCCCCTCAACCCCAGCCTATGCTAAGCACACCTTCAGACCAGCAGTCACCCAGATTAACACACAGAAGTGTCTCATGCAAACACAAGCACCAGACTTCATCTCACAGGCACTCACACAAGCACCATCCCCATGCAGAGACACCAATATCCACTGCCTCCACTGTGTCCCCCTCCTCCTCCTACTCCACCCCCTCCCAGTAGCGTCTCCACCCACACCTGCATGCACTACATCCTCATCCACTACCTCCATCACCAGCACGCCTATTACTACACGCCCCTCACTGTCAGTCACCACCCCCACATTCATGCACATGTCCCCTGTGTCCTCTCCCACTGTGTCTGTGACCCCTCCTCCCAAAGTACAGAAACGCAAGCACACACCCACCCAACAGCCATCCACCTCACAACAGCATCCAGCCCATGCACCTGCACCCAAACACAGCAGACTGACACCTCCTAAAACCACTCCCTCTTCCTTCACTCCCAAACCTTCACTCTCTTCCCACCCCAGTGTCCCTAAGAAGCTTTTCCTCGCCAACATTGACCTATTCCCCACCCCTTTCCCCCATCCTTCACCTCGGGCCAGGGTGGCCAGAGCCCAGCCCAGCACCTCAGCCACCCAGTACACGGCCAATGTGGTTTCTGCAGCTGTGAGAGGCTCCAAGGAGGCATCCGTCACAACACCTGCCAAGGCCAAGAAGGGTCCGCCACCTGGCAAGGGCAAGAAGGGGACAGCATCCAGCAAGGGGAAGGAGGCATAACCAGCCAGTAAGGCCAAGTCAAAGACTCCAGCTGGCAGAAGCAAGGAGGCACCACCATCTGCCAAGGGCAGGAAGGGGCACAAAACACCAGCCATGGCACTTCAGCCGTCCGAAGCTGCAGGTGAAGGCCTGGAGACTACCACCACAACTGCCAGTATCGCCACCTGCACCGCGGCCAGCACCGCCACGTGAACCGCGGCCAGCACCGCCACCTGCCACGCCACAAGCAGCACCACTGCCAGCAGCAGCAGCCCCAGTGGGCAGCTGTCTGAGGCTGCAGATGAAGGCCTGGAGGCTACCACCACAACCACCAGTATCGCCACCTGCACCACAGCAAACACCGCCACCTTCCCTGCCGCAAGCAGCACCACTGCCAGTAGCCGCAGCCCCAGTGGGCAGCCGTCCGAGGCTGCAGGAGAAGGCCTGGAGGCTACCACCACAACTGCCAGCACCGCCACCTGCTGCGCAACTGGCATTCACTGAGCAGCCGTCACTGCCGGATAACAGTGTGTAGTGATGACTACATGGGCTGCAGTGTGTCCTGGCCCCTGCAAAAGCTGTCGTTGTGACACCCAGGTGAGATACTTTGTCCTTGCACTCCAAAACATCTGCATCATAGGGCGCAATGCCCCCTACCGAACCAGTGGAAGAAGGCATCCACTCATCGCATCCTTGCCAGGATGAAGCACACCGGGCACAAGGTCCCCTCCAGAACCAGTGAAAGAAGCCATCAAATCAGCCCCTCCTTGCGAGGATGAAGCACACTGGGCACAAGGCCCCCTCCACAACCAGTGGAAGAAGGTATCTACTCACCATATCCTTGCGAGGATGAAGCACACTGGGCACAAGGCTCCCCCCAGAACCAGTGTAAGAAGGCATCCACTCAGCCCCTCCTTGCCAGGATGAAGCACACTGGGCACAAGGCCCTCTCCAGAACCAGTGGAAAAAGCCATCCACTCAGCCCCTCCTTGCCAGGATGAAGCACACTGGGCACAAGGCCTCCTCTAGAACCAGTGGGCAAACCACCCACTTGTGAGACTGTGGCTTTGCACTCCCCAGGACCAAGCAGTGGGCAAACCACCCACTTGAGAGACTGTGGTTTTGCACTCCCCAGAACCAAGCAGTGAGCAAACCACCCACTTGAGAGACTGTGGCCTTGCACTCCCCAGGACAAGCAGTGGACAAACCATCCACTTAAGCGACTGTGGCCTTGCACTCCCCAGGACCAAGCAGTGGACAAACCACCCACTTGAGAGACTGTGGCTTTGCAGTCCCCAGGACCAAGCAGTGGGTATGGAGCCCCCCTCCAGGAGCAGTGGTGTTGTACCATTTTCCGGCTGAGGTGCCCCCCCCTTCCCCGTCCCCCTGAGGTGCCTGTGTGCTTTCGACCTGATGCCCCTGCGGTGCTCTCTCCTTATTGAGGCAGGAGTCAAGTGTTGGATTGGCCTATGTGTTTTGGCCCAGTGGGCCACGGATAATTTTTGAGTGGGCATTGTCCTGCCTTTTGTATATATTGTATGTATTGTACATACTGTTTTTTCTTTATGAACATATTTCTAAATATTACTAATATTACACTCATTTGACTCCATTCCTTTTGTCCTTGCGTTATTCCAGAGGGTTAAGGGGTGTATATGTAATGTTGTTGCATGTGTTTGTCAGTATAGTGTTGGGACTCAGGGTGGGACGGGGGTGTTGCATGTTGCGTGTGTGTGTCACTCCCTTTTTCCTCTCCCCCTCCCTTGTGTGCTAGGTGAGGTACTCACCGTGGTCGTCGTCACTGGCATTCATGTTCCTGGTGTATGAGAAGATACACCAGCATGGGGAACACCTCCAGCTCGGGCTCTATGGTGTCCTGGTTCTTCCTTGGGTGTCGAGAGGTGAGTCGTTTCTCTTCAGAGTACTGTTTCATCGTGCTTTTGATGGCGTTGGTGCCGCCCTGGAAAAGTTGGCAGGTGGGCGGGTTGTAGTGGAGTGGGTGGTACATTGTCTTCCGCCGGGCTGTTGGCAGTTACAGCTGTGGTGTTTCGGAGTGGCGGTCGGAGTGTTAAAGTGGCTGTATGTGTTGGCGTTTTCCGCCATGGTCATGATTCAATTTTTTTTACCGCCAGCCTGTTGGCGGTGTTACCGCCGATTTATCACTGACCGCTAGGGTTGCAATGAGGGCCTATATTGGTAGTGGACTGTACTCTGTTCCGCTGGTCGTTATGGCAAGACTCAAGGCACATCACCATGCACCAACTACCATACCTACACAAGCAATAGTTCATCTTGTGTATCGCTAATTGGCCATCTCCAATATTCTTGGGGTGATGGCTGCCTCTAACGCATTAATCTGGCTATGTAACAAGAATGAATCTGCCAGGACTCACCCCCTTGTAGCTGCTGTGCTACCCTCAAATGCCCATCAAGCTTGGGGTAGGCCCCCACTAGTATGCAGGCTACCAGGGGGGGGAGGGTTCGGCATACACACTGCCCAAATTGGGAGGACAGGGCCCAGCATCTCAGGTCCTCCCACCTTTTTTGACAGAGGACGCTATCGATGGGTCCACACCTTCTAGGCAATGGTTCTCTAACTCCTTGCTTCCGATGAACTTTGACCTGTGTGGATGCAATAGATAAATGAAGAGGTCACAATTGCACTGTTTTTAGGGTAACTGATTGTGTAGCTCACATTTTCTAAACACCTAGCAGAAGCATTTTGGAATTGTCAACACACAACATGTTCAAAGCACACATGACGATAAGTACAAGGACATAAATACACACTTTTGGAGTCATCTGCTGACTATCCAAAAACCTGGTCATGGCCTACACTGGCTAACAAAGCCCACTAGCATATTGTAGCCCGGGGCCAAGTAACATGTACTGTGATGTGAGCCAGTAGGAAACACAATGAACAGTTGTGACCTTCTGAAGGGTAAACTACAACTGTTCAGACACTTTTACATCCAGGTACATTGACTCTCTGCATACGGTCCATACAGGCAACTACTATTGTACAGACTACACCGTAAGACCTGCAACAATGAAAGGCCTGGCATGGGTGTCACTGAAAGGTGCTTCCCTGTGGGTGTGTGGACATGTTGTCTACATAATGGAATGTCATCCAAATTCTGAGTGGGTTTGTGTGGTAAGTACTGGTATCACAGGAAACACCTCTTACCATATGTGGCACTCCTACAGAGATGACATTTAACATACCAAGGTATGTTTGGGCTGATGCAACAAACCTAGAGATTAACATGTCATGATCTCTCCTGCCTCAATAAACTATCTGCACTGTGTTTTTTTCACTTGTGCAATAGACCTGTACTGTACAAACATGACTTTTGGAAAGGTGACAACAGACGTGTAGGAGTGAGTGGCCTGTCATAATGCAATGACACACATTGACAATGAAGGCCAACGGAAATAAGTGCCAGGCCAGTTGGTTACGTCAGTCCCCATTCCTAATGTAGTCAGAGTAAAAGCATGCAGGCCAAATCTTGCTTCAGAAGACTCATTTTGCCCACATCCAGTGATCAGAAAGCCTACAGGGAGTGGGCCCAGTATGTCAGTTGCATAGACACAGTTACTTTGTAACAGTCTGGGCTACGTCCCGTACTGTGAAAAGGCTTTGAACAGCCTTGCCCTCTGCAGGCTGAGCATACATACCCTACATGAACAGCACATTATCATCACTTCATGCATGACAGTACATCCTGTGACACTCCTGTATGTGAGTTCAAGGTTGTGTGGCACACTGAAAGGCTCAGTGAGCTGTACATGGTCTCATACCACAGTTTGCCAAGGCCTGATCTGGGCTGAGTGATTTGTTGGACTTTATACTTTGCTAACTACATCCTCAGCTGACTCAGACAGTACACATACACAGCTCGAGCTGCAATGCAAATACATGTAAAGTGTTATTTACAATCATCAGATCATGAGACAAATCATTGTTTGGCTCTAAAGTCGACTTGCATAGATGTTCAAATGCAACAGAAGGAGGATCTAGGGCTTATCACACATCACAAAACACAACGGTCATTTGAAATACACAGAGTACAGGGCTTTACAGGTATAACAGTGTAGTGTGTTGCTGGTTATTGATGCCATAGAACCGTGGTGCACAGTACCCCACTGGTGATGGTATTTTTGGCGGTCGGAATATACTTCACAGTATCAACGGCCACAGGAGGAGCAGATCGGTGTGTTATGTGCACATGCATGTAGTAGACACATGTCTGCACAACCATGCAGATCATAGCTGGACCTTGAGTAGTAGACATTTTTGAAGTGTAATGGGTAAATGCATTTCCAGTAAGTAAAGTTTTGTCCCATGACTTTGGTCTTAATCATCAGATATGGTGGCCTGGACTCAGTGACTAATTCTCCAACTCATTTCATTCCACAAATAGGTACCCTGGGAAAGGGCGGATGCAATGACCTCCAGTCTACTGTCTATTTCCAGACCTCCAGACCATGGAAGAATGTGACATAATATAGCAGTTCCATCTGACTAGGTAAATAATCTAAGATCTATGTCATCAGTTAGAGCCAGATCTAATGTCTCAGAACAATAATCCAACACGAATACCACCCATTATGAGGCTCATGGCAGTATTACTCTTCCTGCCAACAGGATAATTTCAATATACAGTGGCTATATCTGGTGGTATGTAAGAACCTATGTTCAGTAGTGTTTTAAGAAATGTGCTATCAGAAATGATGAAACACATTGACAGCTTTATCAGGTTCCCCAGATGTGAAGATTTAGCCAATTTGAAGGTTGACTTCTAAGGATTTGTTCGCCTCCCACATGTTGTGAGAGCCAATGATGGCACCCATATTGCATGGGTGCCACCGCATGCCAGTGAACAAGTCTATCGTAACAGAAAACCCTTCCATTCGATCAATGTGCAAGTTGTCTGTTTGTCATATTACGACATTTCAAATGTCTGTTCTCGGTTCCAAGGTTCACCAATGATTCCTTTGTAATGCGGAAAAGCACCATACCCCAGCTGATGTCACAACTGCCACCTGAGAGGACCTGGCTTGTTGGTAAGTCACATCTATCATGATCTTGTGTGTGCAATGTCAGGTGCTACAGCAGGAAGTATTGTAACTCATTGTGGCACTTATGTCTCGTTACAAAACAGGAGACTAAGCAAATCCCAACAAACCTCAGTTGTTAACACCGCTGAGGAATCCAACTACGCTAGGGGAAGTCCACTTCATTGACGCCCATGGAAGAACACAGCAGCCAGTTCAGTGGGATTTTGGGCTCCTGAAGGCCAAATTTTGCTGTCTTGACAAGACTCGGGGAGCCCTCACCTACTCATCCAAGAAGGTGTGTCAAATCACAGTGGCGTGCTGCATGCTTCATAACATCACCCAGTGAAGGAACCTCCCTTACTTCCCAGAGGAGGGGAAGCTTGCAGTGGCCCTGGGTGAGAATCCGGAAATGCCAAACAAAGATGATCAAGATGAAGAGGAAGGAGCTGACTTGTGACAAGATCTCATCACCAGCTTCTTCTCATAAGTGTAAGTATGTCATGATAGATCATGACTTCGACTGAACATTGAACTCTTGTGATGACGTGAGGAGTATATTTTTTAACAGTTCTGAAGCTGAAGCTCTTGCAAATACTGCCAAAGTGTATCTGATGAGGAAGCTTTTGACATAATAACATTTAGGAGATTTGGCATTGTTTGTGTGAGATTTATAACATGGACTGCGTTCTCCAGATGTCTGCTAAGTGAATGATGTCATATATAGTTTCATAACGTTACTGCTTGTTTTGCGTTTGTTCAGTTACCTTCACCAAGACATCTTCATTGGGACATTTCCACGTTGTGACATTGGTAGGTATATGATGCTATTCAGACATACAAAGTGGACATGGATTGTTCCTGGGAATGTAGGTCACAGACTTTGGGAGTACAAGACCTGTACCAAGACAGCTTGCACAGAGATAGGATCAAAGTTTGGAAGACTCAATTGGACTTGTTTCTTGTCGTATGGTGGCCCTAATGCATCATGTGTGTCATCATATTGCCAGAAAATATGTAGTCCTAGGCCGAATTCATGTTAGTTTGGATTCACATTGGTTAAACACTCTTTAGAATTCTCTGTAGCTGTTGATGTGTTTCATCAACAGTAGGCCAAAGTGACTGTGACACATCACTGACATTTGTTTGTGTCAGACCACCAGATGCAGAAACACTGTATTATAATGACCTTGTGATCAGAAACTGTGGTACTGTCATCTGTCTGCATTATATGATATTGGATTCCTTTTGTGAGGAAACCAATTTCATGTTCACCTATTCGACAGGACAATGTCTGATAAATCCCTTCCTTCCATGGTCTGGAGGTCTGTACCTGTATATCTGATCATTTACCCAGTATGATTCAATCATGTATGATTTGCTATGTTTCATACACATTGACAGCCTATGAGGTAAACAATGTAAAACATGTTCTTCTTTGACAAGACACTTGTATTTACGTGTTTGTGTGGAATGGTTGCAAGCCGGAGCTCAACTTTGTGTACATGTAACATATCCCTGCTTCTACAAGTAGCTTGTTTTTTCATTGTATGGTTCACATGTTCTTACATATCTACATTGCTAAATGTGAAATTTAAGACAGCAGTCAATGTGTTTGTGACTTGTGAATTTATTTCAGTGCTAAGGGAGAAAAAAAAACATATGGCAAAAGTAACATAAATGAAAAGTGAAGGGGTCAGTCATGGTGAATAAAATCATAGGAGTATATGCCACAGCATCAGAAGTCTAAAGTCCAGGGTCCTGGATCAGCCCACAGAGTGAATGTGTGACACACAAAGGAGGATATTAAGAAGGAGGTGTCTTGCTGGCAGCGATGGGTGTTTTGCCATCCGCACCTCCTAGATTTTTACATGGACATCCCCGCTTGCGATGACTGAGGTGTTCAGCTGCTGCAGAGGCAGGGGTATCTGAGGGTGGTTGGTCCTCTGGCAGGGCCTGCCTTCCTGTGTCTGCCTCATGTGCTTAGGATTGATGTAGTTGGCCCCCAGGAAGGGACAGATGTTGGAGGGAAAAGCCCTGTTTATGGTTGAATCGATGTCCCTCGGCACCCCTATTAGGGTTATGGGCCTCCACTTATTGGTTCATGTCCATCTGCAGCTGCTTGATTTCCCTTAGTTTGGTTAGAACCTAGTCCATCATGTCTTGGGACTCCTAATAGATTTCCAAGACTTGACTGGTGGCATCCAGGTCATGAGTGGCCCCAGTGGCCTCTCTCTGCTGGCCTACTGCGTCCCTTTCACGGACCCTACTCCCACAAGCCTGTGCCCTTTGCACAGGGAGCCCTTTCAACTGGGTCTGGGATCCTCAGTGTCAGGATTGTTGATTTGCACCTTAGGATCCAGGAGGGGGGGGGGCACAAGATGGTAGCAACTGTGCTAGGTACATAGGTTTGCATGTTGTTTTCTATGATGTTGAAGCAACTTGGGTGGGAGGTGTTGTTGTGAGCAAACTGAGACTCACTGTTGCCATCTGACCAGGCTGCCCAGATGCACCAGGACCATCATCCATGTCCACATGTCCAGGAGTGTAGTCATCACTGACTGCTTCATCCAGAGGTGAGTTGGGAGTGTGGTCTGTGGACGATATCTGTCCGGGTCCTGCGGCAGCTCAACCTGTTGAGAAATATAGTGCAATGTTATTGGTTGAAGTGTGAAATCTGCATCCAAAGTTTTTGTGTTAGTGTAATTAGAGACCTTGGACACTCTTAAGTGGTAGGTGTGCTGTTTGTGCTCTTTTACCATGGTACTGAAGTTTTTGGCATGACGTGTGAAGCTTTCAGAAATTATTAGACTCAATCAGCTCATTAAATGGGGTAATCAGTTGCATTTTAGCTGAGGGAATGAACATGACATCATTGAAATAGTTAAGCCAACACAGAGGAAAGTATATGTGTATTTGACCATTCTAAGGCTTAGTTGGTGAGATACAGGTGAACATACAACTTTGTGGTATATGTAAGTGTAGCCATCATATGAGCAGTGCTGAGTTAATGTGTTAACTGCCACTACCAATCTGATGAAGCAGCTTAATGCCTTAGGAATACTTGATGTACACACTTGGTAAAGTGCCCTTTCTTGTACTCAGTAGTTTCATATTGGGATACCAAGACAAGCGCAAGCTAGTGTCATAAGGACTCTAATATTGCAACAAGACTTTTGGATTTGGGGCAGCAGCAGGTGATTGAGTCACTCCCACACTAGTTTGTAGCTGTTGGCCCAGCCCCCCCCAGCTTTCTAGCAGCACCTCACCCAAACCTAAGCAGTAAAGATGATTTGTTGCAGCCTTGCGCATGGAACTCTGAAAACCCCTGTTGGAAATTGTGGTAAACAAGTCTTACCCTTTTCTCTCCACATACAAGTCTTCTTACACACACACACACACAGTCAAGAAAAGAGATGCAGAATATTTTTCAATATATTTTTTTAAAAGACTGTAATCTATAATAAAGAATATAAGCTGCAATAATTAGGATAATGAGGAATAACAAAATCAGAATTGTGAAAATTAAAGATGTGAATATAAACAACCCCAACGTATCGCAATTCCATGAATATACAACTCCTACCTAATAACCTAATCTCTAGCCCCTAAGCTAGAGCATGGCGATATACGCCACATCTGTTTGTGCAGTGTACATGAGAAGCACACCCCATCCCCCTTACCTTGGTACAAGGTCAGGCCTCCAGTCTCCAGATTAGGCTCTGCAGAGACACAAAGGCTGAGATCAACTGCAAACTGGCACAAAGTGGATGGAAAACCTGGCTGGCACCTCCTCTAATGCCCTTTGTCCTATAGGATGTTTTTAAAGGGGATATGTTTATGTTCATGCAGAGAAGCCAGACGCAGGTATGTACCCAACCGCTGGACTGTTTACGCAGGCTTGGGACCGGAAATACAAAATATTATTCTGTGTGCCTCAGGTTCCGTTCTTGTGAATCTGTTTAATGGAACATGATCCATAGAATGTCATCCATAGTACTCATAAGGACGCTTTCACAAAATAGCAGCTGTTAATGAAATTAAAAATATTGCCACTAAAAGAAGCAAAAGAAAAATGAATAAAAATGAATACAGAAATACAGAGCATAATGAGGCAAAAGGGCACAGGCCGCAAGCCTAAGCTAAGCTATCACTGTGCCTAAGCGATTAACTAAAATGGACCCACAACACTAGGTAGACAGACACGTCTCTGAAATGAGCATGATATGTAGGTTGGTCACTCCCATGTGAGTGAAAATCATTTTAGAAGTGGCACACAGGTGTATTTGGACAAGTGCAGAAAGGCCTGTTGTTTAGAGGTGCAGAAACAGGACCTCCTCGTAGTTGCAATCAAGTCACATGCTGAGTCCCCACACTAAGCAAACGCTATACTCCCAGAGGAAGGTACAACATTTGAGAGATGGCACACAGGTGTATTTGCACAAGTGATGTAATGCTTGTTGGTTAGAGGTACAGAAACAGGGCCTCCTGGTAGTTGGAGTCATGTCACTTGCTGACACCCCACTCTGCACAAATGCTAAACCCCCAGGGGAGGACCCATCATTTGAGAGATGGCACACAGGTGTATTTGCACAAGTGCAGGAAGGTATGTTGGTTAGGGGTACAGAAACAGAGCCTCCTGGTAGGTTTAGTCCTGTCAGTCTCTGTACTTACCATCACTTGACAAATGGTTAGTCTTACACATTCATTGCCACACTGCAGTTAGGTTGACCCATATATTTACATGTTGATATATACCATGGGTCTTAGGATGATGTTTTGATGTTGAAACACTTACAGACCCCATTCCAACATATAGCATATAATGGGGATTGATACATGTGATGTTATGTACGACAACACACGTCAACAAGCTTACATCTCTGCAACTCTGGGTATTGCATGTTGGAAAAGTAGATGAACAACACAATTGGCAAAAAGTGAGATGTGAGCATGCCGACATTGAAGATTTGTGACAGTTTTTGTGTTGTAGCTTGCCAGACTCCACTCCACCAGCTATTCGTGTTAAGCCCCCAGGATGAAGGATGGCCAAGACCTTCTCCTCACAGGGGAACAGTTGTAATGGGGCACTGGGAGGACTAACATCAGTCTTATTGGCCTCCATGTATTTCCTGGAGGCTAAGGAACACTCCTTTCTCCTTAGGTCATCCCACCTCTCTCTAATATCCTTCTTTGAGAGCAGGGTGGTGCCTACATGCCAACAGTATTCACTTGGTTGACTATCCTTTGCCACTTTTCCATTTTTCTACTGAGTGGGGTATGCTGGACTTGTGCTCCAAACAATTGTGGCTCTACTCTTATGATTTAATCCACCATGACTCTCAACTCATGTTCAGAAAAACTGTGATTTTTGGGACGTGGCATGGGTGTAAACTGAAGTGGGTGAAAGGAACGTACTTAAAAAAAGTGATATAGGGAGTACATTGACAAAAGTTTGTGAAAAGTGTTGAATGGGATGGTGGAAAAAGGGGTGCCTTTCATGTCAATGATGTGAAAAACGGGGGGCTCTGGTCTTTTTGTTGCAGTGTAGAAACAAAGGATCATGGTCTGGGTGTCTTTTATAATGTGCTTTGCAGGTGTGTCCCCTGTGTCAGCTGTGTTGTTTTTTAATCCATCCAATGGGCACTTGTCTGTTGCTTTGCTGAATGCAGACCGTGCAGCCGACCACCGTCAGCTGACAGTCTCAAGGAGATTGCCACGTTGACTCTGTTTTTGTTATAGGCTTGGCGGTTCCACGGGGCCGTGAGGGCGACAGAGTGTGAACTTCCAAGAATGCAGGCTCCGAGCAGCTGGCGGCAGCCATTTGTTTTTGGTGGTCAGTGGTTAAGCCTACATACATAGTCCGACCAACAGTCTATCATCTGTAAAAAAGGAATCTGATATAGGAAAGGCATCTAAAGAAAACCACAAATGGAAAAGAGAGAAGAAGAAAGAGAGAAAGAGAAAAAAAACAATATATCTAAGACAAAAACTTCATATAATAACATCTATGCTATAAAAGCACAATATGGTAATCTAAGTATACCAGAAAAGAACAAAACTTTCCAATAATATTATAATGAGTATGATATAGAGGTCATTAGGTAAAAGTTAAGGAGAATAATTAATTACAACTTTAGAAAAATATGTAGTAAGCAGAACCCATAAAATATCTAATTTCACATATAATGGAAAAGAGTGCAAATTGGGGAAACTCCCTGAACCACGACTCCGTAACAACGAAGTCGTGGACAACGAAAGCGGAACAATGCTTTTGTTAACCACAACTTTGTTGTTTTGTGCCTTATCCACGCATGTGCTGAACCATGCACATGCGTGGTTAAGGCACAGAATAAGGTTGTCGGCTGAGGAGGACGACGCAATGAGTCAGGTAAGTGGGGCTGATTTAGGGGCTGGGGGGTCGGGATATTTTTAGTTTTAGGGGCAGAGGTGGGGGTTAGGGTTTTAGTTTTAGGGGCGGGGTGGAGGTTGGGGTATTTTTAGTTTTAGGGGAGGGGCGTCGGGCGGTTTAGGATGGTTTAGGGGAGGGGGGTCGGGTTATTTTTTGTTTTAGGAGTGGTTTAGGGGCGGGGAAGGGGGATCGGGGTAGTTTTACGGGTGGGGTGGGGGGTTGGGGGGTTTTGGTTTTAGGGGCGGGGTGGGGGCTCGGGTAGTTTTAGGGGCGGGGGTTTGGGTGGTTTTAGGTTTTAGGGGAGGGTTGGGGGATCGGGTAATTTTAGGGGCAGGTGGGGGGTTCAGGTTTTAGGGGTGGGATGGGGGCTCGGGTAGTTTTAGGGGCAAGGGTGTTGGGGTGGTTTTAGGTTTTAGGGGTGGGGGTTGGGGTGGTTTTTGGTTTTAGGGGTGGGTTGGGTAATTTAAGGGGCGCGTGGGGGGGTCAGATTTTTGGGGCAGGGTGGGGGGCTCGGGGTAGTTTTAGGGGCAGGGGTGTTGGGGTGGTTTTAGGTTTTAGGAGTGGGGGTTGGGATAGTTTAGGTTTTAGGGATGGGGTGGGGGTTGGGGTTGTTTTAGGGGTGGGGGTTGGGGTGGTTCTAGGTTTAAGGGGTGGGTTGGGGGTAGGGTAATTTTAGGGGCTGGATGGAGGTTGGGGATTTAGGTTTTAGGGGCAGGCTGGGGGGCTCGGGGTAATTTTAGGGGCGGGTGGTTTTAGGTTTTAGGAGTGGGGGTTGGGGTACTTTAGGTTTCAGGGATGGAGTGGGGGTTGGGGTTGTTTTAGGGGCAGGGTGGGGGTCGCAGTAATTCTAGGGACGAGGTGGGGGGTTGGGGTAGTTTTAGGGGCAAGGGTGGGGGGTTGGTGTGGTTATAGGGGAGGGAGTGGGGTGGTTGCGGTAATTTTTAGGGGTGGGGTGGGAGGCCAGGGGTGACGCATGCTGGAACCATGCATGCCTATCAGTAATGCCTTTACCAGAAATGCCTTTACAACGAAAAATCGTTATTAAGGCATTCGTGGTAAAGGCATTAGTGGTAACAACGCGGCCGTTCCAGCATGCGTTGTTCCGACATACATTAGTGCAAATTGTATTTATTGAGTCAATGGTTATGGCATACTAAATTCCACCACTGTTGAATGGATTTAATATTTGTAGATTTCCATTTGGATGTAATCACCTGTATACCAATTGTTAAGAGAAAATCCACAAATTTACCACGCAATCTGGAATGTGCCTAAATCGACGTCCACCAAGGAATATATTTTCTAATGAAAATGGTGCATAGTCTCCAGCAAACATCAACAAATCTAGCCCATAGCTGATCCCAGAAAATGGTAACTAGTGAAAAAACATATGTATAGATGAACTGGAATGGGAGATACACCACCTACAGATATCTTGTTTGGGAAACTTTAATTTCAGAAGGTGAGCTGGAGTGTGAAATAGTATATTGTGAAAGAAATATAGGGCCTGATTACAACTTTGGAGGAGGTGTTAATCCGTCCCAAAAGTGACGGTAAAGTGACGGATATATCACCAGCTGTATTACGAGTCCATTGTATCCTATGGAACCCGTAATACGGCTGCTGGTATATCCGTCACATTTGGGACGGATTAACACCTCCTCCAAAGTTGTAATCAGGCCCATAATGTTTGTGTTAAGTTTGCCGTTCAAGTGCAGTGGAATTAATTTTTGTCCAAAGCTTGTCCCAAATAAAGGAAGGCCAACTACATTGCAAATCCAATTCCCACACATTTTCCTACTTAGTCTTAGGTCTTGCATGGAATGGTGTAATGGAGTTTTGTAAATTAGGGAAGCTGTGAATGGGAAATATAATGAGAAAGGAGCAGACTGCACAATATCATTTTGACCTGAAGAATGTGAGAAGAATCGATGTGCATTTTGAAGAGTATCTTTCTGTAGCTCATATTGTCTTAGGAAAGTAGGGGCACATTGTATGACTGTGGGAGGAATTCAAAAGGATTTACCAAGTTGTTATATATTAATTGTGAGATAGTGACAATACTCCTATCAATCCAGCATCTCAACATCCAGGGCTTCCCACTGATTTTAAGGTGTTTATTATACCAGATTGGGCTGTGCGGAATTTGATCACATGGGTACATGCTAGAGATGAAAAGTGATTTGAGTAGGGAACAAGATGTCAAATTACTGCTGGCAACCAAAACCTGGAGGGTTTGGAACATGTACAACATATAGTCATGGGAAAAGGAAGCTATCAAGGAAGAATCTAGTTGGAACTATAAGTTGGAATTAGTATCCCTTGAGTCAGAAAAAGTATGGGAAATATCTTTAATTCTAAATGCTTTATTGTAAAGAAAGAAATCAGGAAAAGTAACAGCTCCTGCTGATTTGCAGAAAGTTAGTCTGTCTACAGAAATCCTGGACCATTTCCCATCTCATAGGAAATGAGATGAAAGTCTATTTAAGGTATTAAAATTCTTCTGAGGAATCTTTATAGGTAACATTTGAAGAATTTACAATTGGACGTAACAACATCTTGATGGTATCAAAACCACCCACCAGGACATAAATAGAGGTGACCATCCCTGTGTGAGGCGAGTGATCCCGGAGGTCATTCCTTCCATATTAAACTTTAGTGTGTCTCTAATGTTAAAAGAATAAAAACTTCCCAAACACTTAGGGGCATATTTGTACTCTGCTTGCGTCGAATGTGCGTCAAAAGTTTTGACGCACATTCGCCGCAATCCCTGCCCCATATTTATACTTTGACGCCCGACCCAGAAGACGTCAAAATCCCACCATGTGCGTCATTTTTTGGAAGGGGGAACCTGCCTTGCGTTAATTATATGCAAGGTAGGCGTTCCCTTCCAAAAAATGACATTAAGGCCTGTGCACCTTATTTATACTCTGGCGTCATTTTGATGCACAGGAGGGGGCGGGCCTTAAAAAACGCCGCCCAGCCTGATGGGCGCCGGTTTTTAACGCCTGGGTCAGGGCAGGTGTTAAGGGACCTGTGGGATCGGAAGGAGCCCAGAGGTGCCCTCCCATGCCCCCAGGGACACCCCCTGCCACCCTTGCCCACCCCAGGAGGACACCCAAGGATGGAGGGACCAATCGCAGGGAAGGAAAGGTAAGTTCTGGTAAGTACATTTTTTTATTTTTTGTAAGTGGCATAGGCGGGCCTAATTTGGGCCCCCCTACATGCCTATATGCCCAATGCCCAATGACCATGCCCAGGTGACATAAGTCCCCTGGGCATGGCCATTGGGCAAGGGGGCATGACTCCTGTCCTCCTGTCTTTGCTATGACAGGAGTCATGTCAATGGGGATTGTGCGTCAAACAAAAATGGCGCAAGTCAGGTGTGAGGCCTGATTTTTGCCTCAGACCTGACTTGCACCATTTTTTGACGCACAACCCACATTTTCCCCATACGCCGGCGCTGCCTGGTGCAAGTCATTTTTTTTACGCGTACCAGTCCGCAGCGCCGGCTAACGTCATTCCATATATAAGGCGCCCTCATGGCGCGTTGGAATGGCGTTAGCCGACGGTAACATTTTTGAAGCACAACTGCGTTGGCGCTGTTGTGCATCAAAAAGTATAAATATGGCCCTTAGAGCCTCATTACGAGGACCACCAGTCTTGTAGTGATGGTCGGATCACTGCAACTCTGGCGGGCCAAGTGCCACATTGCACCCCTGGTGGGCGGACTCGCCCGGGGACCACCATCTCAACCGGGATCATGGGGACGGCAGTCTGAGATGTGCTCAGCCAGGGCCGCTCCGAGTTCAGTGCTGTCTGGCAGATTAAAACTCAGCTTTCTTCTAGCCTTCTCATGGTGCGTCCCCGCCATGAGAAGACTGGCAGAAAGCCAGTGCCGGAGGCCACTTGGGAAGCCTGCACTGCCTTTTCCCAAGGAATGGCCAGTGTAGGGTCCCCCTGCCAAGCACCATCAGAAGGCACACTGCTTGTTTTGCAGACAGTGTGCATTCCGAGGGTGCTGTGTGTTATGGTGTTAGCCTCACTTCCCCTAAGGGAGCTGAGATCAATTCAGTAGCCCTGTTCCCGCTGGCCAGCCCGGTGGGAACCGCGTACTACAATGTTCCTGCCAGTCAACCCAGCAGGAACATTGTAATACACTAGGAGGGAACGCCACCACCATGGCTGCTAGTTTGGCGGTCCTGTGGTGGGACCGCTAAACTCATAATAAGACCCTTAATCTTAAGAGGGTTCCATGCTAGACCCATGCCAACAGATCCTTTAAGCAATATTTATTTAGGGGCAAAACTTCTGATTTTCCTATGTTAATCTAATCACCTGACACTTCTGAATTAAGGTGCAACTGATTTAAAAGGGTAGGAAGTCAGGATTCAGGTTTTGATAAGTAAAGCAAATGTCATCAGCATATGCAGTATATTTATTATGCTTCCTTAAATTGAAAGCCATAGAGAGTGACTGAAGTTTTAAATTGATGTAACACAAGAATAAATAATAGCAGAGAAAAGGGAAGTCCTAGCCTAGTACCTTTGTTGAGAGAAAAGTAAGTAGGTTATATCATTAACCAGGACTGTAAAGCAAGGCGATGAGTAGGGCAAGGAATTAGTTGTAAAAATCAGGGACCGAAACCATGCAATGTGAGGGCCTTCACAAGAAACCACTAATTAACTATATTTAAAGCTGTTTCTGCATCAAGGTCAATGCAGCAAGAGATAAGTTAAGTTTATATGCTTTATTAAGAACATCAAAGTATGTATGCCTATTATCTCTTATATGTCTGGTTTTAACAAAACCAGATTGTTCCAGATCAATGAGACCAGGAATGAAATAATTCAACTGAAGAGTTTGGGGATGAGTAAATTAGAAAATTGGAGATAAAATTTGACAGAGAAGCCATGTGGCCAAATGAGCATTGAGGCCTTGTGGGCTTTAATAGAGAGAAACTTGGTAGAAGAGTGTCGGTCAGGAAATGAGTTTAAACCTGGTTGCAGCCCCCTCCTTATACAACATTTGCAGAATAATGCTCTGTGATCCTTTTTGTAAATCAATGTCCAAAGGTTAGGATCTGGATTTGTGGGGCTATATATATTGAATATTGTGAAGAGAATAACATCAATCTTAAGCTTAAATAAGAGCCACCGACCTTCAGTTCATATTCCTGTGATACAAGTGAAATGTCTAGGTGTTTATGACAAAGAATAACCACTCAATATTTATGAAGAAAAGATGGGGAGGACAACATTCCACCAAACAAACATGTTTTAACATGCCAATTTTCTTTTCAGACAGATGGTTTTCTTGAAGTAAGGCCAGTTGACATTTCAGGCTAAATAAATGTAATAATACATGTTGGCATTTAACTGGGGTTTTCGAACCCTTGAAATTCTGTGTAATAATTCTAATATTAATTCTTAAGGATGGCATGAGGAAACCAAAGTAAAACCACAGGAAGAGTTATGGGCTAAAAAGCAACAATACAGCAACAAGTTTCTTAATTGAAGATGTAACAAAAATAACACTGAAGAACATCCTGAAGGATACCTAATGAAGACGTGCCAAGACACTTACTGAAGCTGTGCCAATCATGTCTCAAATGTACTAGGCTGAAAACACAGCTATTTAGAGGAAAACCACAGAAGGGTGGCATGTAAACACAAAGAGAAAACTATAACAACAGATCAGACTAGACCACCTAACACTGGATTTGAACAACATTGAAGGAAGGAAATGAGGACATATGTGGAACTCCAAAGTACAAGCATTAATGAAACAAATGAATAGAAAAAAAGAAAGGGATCCATAAGAAGAGCACATCCTAAAATAGATAAAATATTTAATTAATTAGACAATAAACAAACGTTAAAGATATCAGAATTTTAACATTGTCTATAGTCTCCTTCTCCTCTTGACTAAGTTGACGAATGATGTCTTGCAAATGATCCTGCTTCTTAAAAGCATTGGCTTTGTTTTCTTGGATGATTTTAAAGTAACACAGGTGTACCAGCTCATATCTAATGTTAATAGAATTCAACTGAATACGCATCTCATGGAAGTGCTTTCTTCTTGCTGCAGTAACATTAGAAACATCCTGTGAAAAGGAGACTTTGGACATCATTATGAGGTTGGCGGGATGACCATCGGCCCCCAGCCCTATGGAGAGGAACCCTCCAATTAATAGGAAATGGCAAGTGAAAAGCAATTCAGTGTCATAAAACAGGAGGTGACTTGCTGTCCAAACTGAAGAATATAAGTATAGCCCACCAAAGACCATGCCACAAAATCAATAATAAACTGCCCATCCACATAGAAATCATGGGTATACAAGTTGATGTATAGTTAATCACCCATACCCACCAAATTTAATGAATGATAAGAGTATTTGGGGAAAAATCAATCAAGTATCCAATCAGGTCAATCATGTATCCAAAACGTATTACCTGTGGGGGAAGTAGTTGTGCAGCAGGAAGATTACCCCAGCAGAACCAGAAAGAGCTCCACAAAATGGCAGTCGATTCTGAACTCATGCTGCTGGGATACCACAGTATTATTGTTAAACATAGAAAAATTATGCAACTACATTTTTTAATTATATTTAGATGTAGGTTTTTTGTTAGATGTTTCACACTTTTTTTGCAGCTTTGCTCTTGAGGGTGTTGTAACGTGGAGCAGGATCTTTCTTTTCTTTTGCAAGAAAAAGATAGTATCAGTTTAATTGTAAATGTTTATTTGTTAGTAGTTTGTCAAGGTTAAGGTCATTATGTGTATTTTTTACTTGCTTTTGGGACGAGTTTATATTTTATAATAATTTATATATACTTACTTTGTTATATCTTTTTTGCTGGTTTTTGATTGGTGGTGTGTTTTTGACAGGTTAGCACTTTTCAAAGTCTTAGGCCCATATTTATACTTTTTTTGCGCCGCGTTTGAGTCATTCTTTGACTCAAAAGCGGCGCTAACTTACAAAATACAATTGTGTTTTGTAAGTTAGCGCCGCTTTTGCGCCAAAAAGTGACGCAAACGCAGCGCAAAAAAAAGTATAAATATGGCCCTTAGTATTTTCTTGTAGCAAGTATATGTAAAGAGATAGAAGTTTGAGAGAATTTGTTAATTATTTGCAATTTTACATTTATTATTTTAAATACAAGTATGTTCTAGTTCCAAATTAGGTTTTACTTACTTGGCAAGGTAGTTGTCAAGATGTATATATATTTGAGTTCAGTTCAGTTCATAGGGAGTCATTCTGACCCTGGCGGTCGGTGATAAAGCGGCGGCCAACCCGCCAACAGGCTGGCGGTCCAAAAAATTTAATTCTGACCCTGGCGGGAATCGCCAACAGAGCCCGCCACTTTAACACTCCGACCGCCACGGCGGGACACACAAACAGCGCGGCGGTCACTGCCAACAGGCAGGCGGCAGACAATGTACCGCCCACCCTATCATAACTCACCAATCCGCCACCTTTTCCGGGGCGGGAGCACTGCCGATAAAAAAACGGCGGAAACAGACTACGAATGGGAAAACGCTCACCTCTATACACCCCACGAGGACGGAGGACAGCATGGAGCCCGAATTGAACATCCTACCTGCTCTCGTCTACCTGCTCATCTACCACGACCAGGGCAGAGGAATGGTACAATGAGGCCCATGGGCGATCCAGGAGGATCATAGAAAGGACCTTCGGCCTCCTGAAGGCCAGGTTTAGGTGCCTGCATATGACAGGGGGATCCCTAATGTACTCACCAAAGAAGGTGTGCCAGATCATCGTGGCATGCTGTATGCTTCACAATCTTGCATTGCAACGCCAGGTGCCTTTCCTGCAGGAGGATGGTCCAGATGGTGGTGTTGTAGCAGCTGTGGAGCCTGTGGAGAGTGAAGAGGAGGAAGACGACGGGGACGACACGGACAACAGGGACACAGTCATACAACAGTATTTTCAGTAGCACACAGGTAAGAATCCCCCACGCCATTTTACATTTACTTCTGGCCTCCTGCATCTCTACTTTCTGTGTTTCCCCCCAGTTCCTTTCAACTGAATTGTGACTTTCCCTTCCCTTTTCAGAGCTGTATGACCCACTGCGTGACTTCTGCTTTGTTCGCCCATGGAGTAAAGCACATTGACATTGGTATGTTGTCATCACAATGTAACTGAACATTTTTGAACCGTTATGTGTAATACATTTGTTAAGAATACAAGCAAACTCCTGAGTGTTTTAAGTGCAATTAGTGATTTATTTAAAGTGCTACATATAGGTCCATGATAGTAAAACGGTGATGGGTGGGGGTGGAGTGATGTCCATGGCAGAGTCCAGTTCTCGGTCGCACAGGTGCATTGTCCATATGCCTGTGGAAGGATGGAGCAGGGGCAGTTCAAGGTTGGACAGGGTGACAATGTGGGACAGTGGAATGACATCCGGGGGGATCTTATGCTGGCGGGGGTCTTGGCATCCTACTCTGTCTTCCTTTGTGATCTCAGGTTCCTCTTGCGGGGTGGTTGATATTCAGCAGGAGGTGGGGTTCTGGTGGCCCGTCGTTGTGTGGGGGCCTCCTGTCCACTAGCACCGGCGGAGGTGGTAGGCTGTTCCTGGTCCAGGCTGGTGACAGGGGCCCTTTGGGGTGCCACATGGTCCCGCAATGTGGTGACTATTAGGTTCAGGGCCAGGACGATGTTCCTGAGCTCCTCTCTGTACCCCATGTACCGTTCCTCCTGCTGTGCCTGGATCTCCTGGAACCTGGCCAGTACCGTCGCCATCGTCTCCTGGGAGCGGTGGTATGCTCCCATGATGGTGGTGAGGGCCTCTTGGAGAGTCGGTTCCCTGGGCCTGTCCTCCCGCCCCTGTCGCACTGCAGCCCTCCCAGTTGCCCTGTTTCCCCGGGCCTCTGTCCCCTGGACGGTGTGCCCACTACCACTGCCCCCAGGTCCCTGTTGTTGTTGGGGTGTTGGGTCAGCCTGGGTGCCCTGTAGTGGCGGACACACCGCTGATTGACCTGTCCTGGAGACAGAGGCATGGGCCCGCTGGGTGGGAGCTGTGCTGACATTCCCTGAGGGGGTTAGGTCTGCTGTGGCCTGTGTCTGTGTGTGGGGAACCGACTGTCCAGAGGTCCCCGATGGTCCGGGCTCGTCATCAGGTTCTAGGTCGACAGAGCTGCTGTCCTCACTGGGGGCCTGTTCTGGGGGTGGGATGGACATATCTGGACCCTCCTGGCCGGTGTGTTGGCGTTCGGGCCCTGCAGGGGTGAAAGAGTATGGTTATTGCTTCTGTGTGTTCCATGGCGTGCGATTTGTGGGTGCCCTTGTCCCCCAGTGCTGGCATTCCCTTGTGGCAGGAGTTGTGAGGGTGGTTTGTGGGGGGGATGGGTATGTGCAGTGGTCATGCATAGGTGATGGGTGTCCATGGTTTGTGTTTGCATTCAGGGTTTGGTTTTGGGTTGGGTGGGTTGTGCTGGTGAGACATTGGCAGGGAGGATGTGTGCTGGGGGGTTGGGGGTGAGGGTGGGGGTGTGGGTTGGCATGCTGGTGGTTGGGGGGGGGGGAGTAGTTGAGACTAGACTTACCAGAGTCCATTCCTCTGCCTACTCCAGCGAGGCCCGCAGGATGCAGGATGTTCAAGACCTCTTGCTCCCATGCTGTGAATTCGGGAGGAGTGGGTGGTGGTCCGCCGCCAGTCTTCTGCACAGCGATGTTGTGTCTTGAGACCATCGACCGTACCTTCCCCCGTAGGTCGTTCCAGCGCTTTCGGATGTCTTCCCAGTTTCTGGGATGCTGTCCCACAGCGTTGACCCTGTCGACGATCCTTTGCCATAGCTCAGCCTTCCTGGCTATTGTGGTGTGTTGCACCTGTGTGCCAAAGAGCTGGGGCTCTACCCTTATTATTTCCTCCACCATGACCCTGAGTTCTTGGTCCGAAAACCTGGGGTGTCTTTGGGGTGCCATGGGGTGGTGTGGATGAGGTGTGGGGTGGTGTTTGTGGTGATGTGAGTGGTGGTGTGTGGTGATGTGTGCGTAGATGTGGTGTGGTTGATGATGCTGGGTTCCTGTGTGTGTTGGGGTTTTCGATTGCTGTGCTCTCTCTCTCTCTCTCTATCGCCTTCTCTCCGATTTCCTACTAGTGGGGGTTTGTGGGTGATGTGGGTGTGTGTTTTATAGTTGCTTGGATGTGTGGGAATGGTCTTTGTATGTGTATCAGGTGTGTGTATTTCAAATTGTCCAATGTGGCTGTGTTTTGGAGCTGGGTGTGTATTTTGACCGCGGCGGTGTGTACCGCCAATGGAATACCGCGGTTGAATGACCGCCGCGTGGATTCGTGGGTCGTAATGGCATGGGTGTGTTTGTGTTGGCGTGGCGGTGGAGGTTTGGTCATCTCCAGTTTATCGCTGCCCGCTGATGAGGCGGCCTTCCGTGGATGTCGGGTTTTTGGCGGCTTGGCAGTTGTGGGTCAGAATGACCGTGGCGGTTTACCGCGGCCGCGGCGGTAGAATGGCGGTCTTCTGACCGGCGGTAAGAGCCTTTTACTGCCGAGGTCAGAATGACCCCCATAATCTTTTTTCGGCAATACCAACAATAAGCCACAAAAGCACATAAACAGTAAAGGAACAACAGTAACCATAAAACAGTAAATCAATAAACTCATAAAAATATTTAAAGTCATAAAAAATATTGAAATCATCATTCTGCATTCTGGCATCAATTGCAATAATACCATGGTCACTTTTAATCATGTTTTCTAGAGTGTGATAAGGCTTTTCCTAACTTGTATGGCTTTTAGAATATAATGTGCCACCCTATAACACAAAATAAGGGAGTTTAAAGCTAACAGGAATTCCATTGCATCCTGGTGTGTTCTTATATTAAGTTCGTTAAAAAGCGGTTTGAGGTAGAAGGTTCTAAGATGTTCATAGAATTTACATAAAACAAAACAAAATGCAATGTACATTGTTTGCTAACTCCATCACAGGGGCATTTAACTGTCTCTTGCGGACAATGCCTAATTTGGAGAAATGCTACTAGATGATGTGCAATACCCAGTCTTAGTCTAGTTAAAAGAAACCAGTGCTGCATGTTGGTGACTATAGAGAGATAGCCATGCCTACTAGCATCCAATGAGTAGGACATGTAAAAACCAACAGTGGTTTGACTTTCTATCGTCCGCCTTATATTGCATAAATGTGTCATTAATACATTTTTTAGATAACAACAGCCCGTCCTCTGGATTAGGTTTTATAGATCTATTAAAAACAGATTTAAAAGAGGAATCATTAAAAGCTAGCCATGGTATATATATGGCATTATCCAATTTCATGCAGTCTAAAATGAGTTCCTTAGTAAAAATAGTGGCTTCCTTAGACCATATGCTGTGCCATAATAGCAAAGGTCTCACCAGTAGCACATCTTCCAAATATTGTAAACCCATCTCTTGATGTGTAATCCAGTTGGAGGCTGAGGTGGGTAAACATAATATATGTTTTATAAAACAGTTCTCCTCTGGTTGTAGGGGGGCGCTTTTTGTATATCCCCACACACCTGCATCATACGCTACCGTGGAAACAACTCTAGCCCTGTAAATGTTCAGCATAGTGCCTATTGGACGACTCCCTAGTTTACTGACCAATTTAAATATAGCTTCCTGAATTTCTTCTTAGTTTGTTCCTACCTGAACAGACCAGCTGATCCCACTGCCCATTACTGGAGAATGATACGCCCAGGTAATTAAAGCAAGTGACAGTACTAATTTCCATGTTCTGGATGTGAAAACTCCTACATTTTTTTTACTTTATTGCCACATGCCATAGTAAATGTTTTAGATGTATTAATTATCATACCCCTTGATGACATGAAGTGTTCAAAGCGGCACATTAACTTCTGGAGCCCCATGGGTGTTCTGGAAATCAGGACAACATCATCCGCATAAAGTAGTGCAGGCTCGGGGTGTCCAGCCACGTACGGGGGATCGGCCTGTAGTACCTGCAAATGTTTATGTACCCCATTAATAAATAGGGAGAACAATAACGGGGCAAGGACGCAACCTTGTTGAATACCTCTTCCTATCTTGAAAGAGGTGGTGCATTCTCCCAGTTGGCCAAAGCGATCCTTGCGTGTCATATCTCTATACAGGGGAGCCAAAGAATTGATGATATACCTTGGGACACCCATGTCTAATAGTGTAGGCCATAGAAGGGCATGTTCCACTAGGTCGAAGGCGTTACTGAGGTCTGCAAAACATAGATAAAGAGCACCTTTTTTGGCCTTGGTGTACTTCCCTATTATTAAGTCTAAATTAGCACATTGCTCTATGGTACATAATTCTTTCCTAAAACCAAACTGTACAGGGTCAGGACCCAATTGTTTATTCTTACCAGAATGATTCTACTGAATGTTTTCAGGGAAGGGTACAACAATAATATTGGGTGATAATTTTTGGGGTCGGCCTTATCTCCCTTCCTGCATATCGTTATGATAATGGAGGTGTACCAAGACATCGGAATATCCCCAGATATGGCCATGTTGAATAGTCTGGTCAGGATTGGTACCCAAAAATTGGTGTTATGTTTGTAGACGTCCACTAGTACCCCGCCAGGTCCTGGGGCCTTACTCTCGGCATTGGTTACGATGGCAGAATAAACCTCATTCATTGTAATCTGCGAATAGTTAGAGACCCCCAGCTCAAACTGCCCAATTAGATCTACTGTTCCAGTCCCTTCCTTAAAGACTTCTGAATAGTGAGCCACCCATGTTGCAGAAGCCACACTAGATCCCAGATCTGGTGTCACCCCTTCTAAGAGGAAGGGGGCATTAAGTGTTTCCCAAAACAATTTAATGTTGTTAGTTTCCATCGCCAGGGCTAGTTTAGACCATGCCTCTTCCTTTAGTTTTTTCTTCCTTTGCTCCTGAGCCTTCTTATATTCTTCTCAGAGTGACTTAATTACCACTGAGTTTTTGGGTGTTGTCTGAAGGGCTAATTTGAGATTCCCCCTGGCTTTGGTGCAGGCATGGATGAACCACCCCTCATTATACTGAGGCCACCTATGTTGAGGGTTATAAGTCAGGAGTCCCTGTATATATACAGCAATTATACTAAAACATATTAGTAGCCATGGTGCTTCGATATCCTCCAGTAAGCAATAACCAATTTCTTGCGAGCAACCACGTATGACATTCCACAGAAAGTAGACAGGCTTGATATCTTCCCATTTCTGTCTCACCCCATTGGTTCTATGTGCCTCAACCTGATTACGGGTAGCATAAAACACATCCCTTGACCCCCAAAAAGTAGTTTGGAGAATGATTCGATCATGATCACTAAGTAGAATCAATCCCATATAAGGTGTATCACAACCGTTTTGTGCAAAGGATGACACAATAATATACTCTATAACAGAGGATGAGTTGGCACCTCTATGAGTTGGAACTAATTCGCCATTATCTCCTGGCTTACGTTCCATAAGCGTTAAATCAAATGTGGACAACATCAGGTTAAGGGCCTCCCCTTACTCATTGAGGCAAAAATGCTCAAACCCTGCCCTATCAGGGGTGGCAAGCCCACAGGACCGAGATAGGGTCCGGAAGCAAGGCTGGATATTAAAATCCCCTGCCCAAAATATAATGGAATTACAGCAGTTCGGGTGTAAAAAATTCTATTAACTTTGGTCCAAGGTGTGAACAACCCTACAGCGGGTAGAGTCAAAGGCGTTATTATAACAATTAATTAGGATCACATCAGCCATATTCTTATACTTAAGCCACAACAAGTGGAAGTAAGCGGACTCCAGATAAGTCTTTTTGACCACTAAAGAGAGTTTATTAGAGATAAGCACTAGGAGCCCCCCCCCCTTAGCCCTCCCAGATTGTGATGGTATAGCTGGCAGGAGGTGTGAGGTAAATCTGTGCGCATAGACTGGTGTTTCCTGGATGCAGACCAGATCTAACTTGTTAATTATTGAGCCCCACTCTTCTGTCTCAATTTTACCACGTATGCCCTGTACATTCCATGTTGCAAAATAGTGGTGTCCATTATTATTATCAACGACCACCTGAGTCCCCTTTCCGAGAGTGACTGCTTTGTGAGCTACTTCTATCGGTTCCCCATCACCGTTGTTGATAGTATCCACAGAGTCCATACCATCTGTGCCCTGTTGTACTAAGAGTGCTTTGTTGAGGCTCATGACCATCTTACGTTTTACAGTTCCCACAGTACTAGACCTCATCGTCTCGCTGTCTACATGACCCTTGCATGGCAGTCAGTCATTATCTGTCAGTGATCTTAATGCCTGATACTGATTACCTAATCAAATCAAATCATTAACATTTATAAAGCGCGCTACTCACCGGTGCGGGTCTCAAGGCGCTATGGGAAAAAAGGGGGGGGTTAACGCTGCTCGAACAGCCAGGTCTTTAGGAGTCTCCGGAAAGCGGAGTGGTCCTGGGTGGTCCTGAGGCTGGTGGGGAGGGAGTTCCAGGTCTTGGCCGCCAGGAAGGAGAAAGATCTCCCACCCGCCGTGGAGCGGCCGATGCGAGGGACAGCAGCAAGTGCGAGGCCAGAGGAGCGCAGGTGGCGGGAGGGGACGTAGAAGCTGAGGCGTCTGTTGAGGTATTCCGGTCCCTTGTCGTGGAGGGCTTTGTGTGCGTGGGTGAGAAGTCGGAAGGTGATCCTTTTGCTGACTGGGAGCCAATGCAGGTGTCTCAGGTGTGCGGAGATGTGGCTGCTGCGGGGTACGTCTAGGATGAGACCTAGAAGTAACTGGGAGGAAAAGTATAAATTATCAGTACGTTTGGAGCCTGGGCGTGCCAAGATAATCCATGACTGCATATGATGTGAGTGTCTATGTCCTGGCTGTACTGGTTGCAAGTATCTATAGAATACACCCAGCAGGAGCAATTCTGGGGTGTTACTATCTTGAAGGCGAGAAGAGGCCCTGAACATGATATCCCTCACCAGCCGCGGACTTCTAAAATAAATAATTATACAATCATCCCCATGTTTTTTTTACTGGGGGGCCCACCCAACCTACTCTCTGAGTTAGAATTATCTGATGGGCATAATCCATTGAGCATAAATTGTTCTGCACTAGCCAATGCATAACCTTATTCTTCAAGGCCCCCTGATGTTCACTCTGATCAGGCCGTAGAGGGGGAACATTGGCCATAATAATAGAATAAGGCCAACACTCTGGTGGTAGATTAACAGTAGGCAGTTCTTCTCTCAAAGGTAGTTGGGCAGACCCGATCTTCTGGGGGTTCAGGGTGAACCGTTCAGATGCTGCAGGATTTTGTATAGGTCAGAGGCCATCTGAAACAAGTCCCAGTGGTCTCTTCTTAGTGACTGTATGCCACCCACTAGGTTGGTCTATTTTTTGGGCCTCCCTTACTTGCCCTTGTATAGGGGCCCTATATCCAGTGCTCAATACAGTTCCTCTCAGATCTATAGTGTCTGAGTCCTGTGATATAATTGTAGGACCTATCTCGTTATGGGTAGTATTCTGTGCCACAGAAATCGGGGGGTTGGAAGACACCACTGGCAGAGAGAGCTTCTGACAAATTGCCAGTATTTTCCCCATCTACCCTCCAATTTGTCCAATTTATCATTGATTGGCTTAAGCAAGTTGTCAAGGAGGGATGTGAAATCCTTCCAATCTGTAGGTACAGTATTTCCAAACATAATAGGACCCAGGCTACTATCAGCCCCCCTTCTGCACTGTTTTTTCCTTTTTACAATAGGTGACTGGCTTGCTGGTGTACGGTTGACGCTGGGTGGGGTCCTAGGCTCTATCTGGGCATGCCTATTCCTCATGCCCCCTGAATCAGTAGTGTGATGAATATCGGGTACAGATTCTTGGGTATAAGGGGACCCTCTAATTCTTCTCCCGGTCCTGCAATCCTCAAGGATAAACGCCTTTCGGCGAGGTCAATTTCCTTTGAGATGACACCTACTGTTCTAACTAAAAAGGAATCACTTGTGGTTCGGCAGGGTTCCATATCTGCCTTCTGACCCCCCACCTTCCGCTTGCCCAGAATTAGGGGTTTGTGTTACCACCTCCTTGGATAGCCAATTTCTATCTGGGGGGACCTATACTTGTTAAAAGTTATCACAAAATTCCAGAGAGGTGACTGAAAAAATCTCTAAAAAGTCAATAAATGTATGAGACTAAAATGCATAAAGGAGGATAAGACACAAATCCAAAAGAGAAGGCCCAGCCCAGTCTCTGTCGGCCGCTGACAGGCACAGATGGGCCCGCTCTTGGCCCGGTCTGGGCTTTGGCACGCGACTCGCGTGTGTTCTGCGAGGCAAGAGCAGAGTGATGCACGCAGTGGAAGTGCGAGTCTCAATTAAAGCCCCTGGGGCGTGACAGAGCATCGTGGGCGTCCTCCTCCCTCAGGTCTCCTGAGAGGTGTGGTTCAGACCAGCCTTCCACCCCGTGTCAAGAGTAGAGTGATGTGTGCAACAGAAGCGCGAGTCTCAATTAAAGCGCTTTGTGTGCGACAGAGCATCATGGGCGTCCTTCTCCCTCAGGTCTCCTGGGTGGTGTGGTTCAGACCAGCCTTCCCCCCAGTGTCAAGAGCAGAGTGATGCACGCAGCGGAAACACGAGTCTCAATTAAAGTGTCTTGGGCGGGACAGAGCGTCGTGGGCGTCCTCCTCCCTCAGGTCTCCTGGAAGGTGTGTATTTCTTTTTTAAGGGTCTTATTAGAGAACCTGGCAAAGGTTCCTCCTCCTGCAGCATTTTTCATTTTTCAAGTATTTAGTCATTTGTGTGCCTTTTATATTGTTCATTTAATTGCTTGATTTAATTGGTTAAGTTTGTTAATAGTTACATTGTATTTGTTAGTTTAGTTGTAGTTTGATTTTCTTAATCAGTTATGTCCTAAGGTAAAAGCTAATTTAGGTTTTATTTTTATTTTTTACTGTATGATATGTAGTTCTCTAGTTCTGAATAATATATATATATATATATATATATATATATATATATATATATATATATATATATATATATATACTTACACATACATATGTTTAGATATATTTATTAAGATTTAGATTGCTTTATAAATGTTTGTAGTTAATGCAAATATTTATTTGGCTATATTGTCAGCAGTTTAGGTATATATTTTATGGAGGTGAATCATAAATATATTGGTGAAGTTATATAATTTTTCTTCCTCAAACTTGCCTATGCAGTGTTTAATGTTTGTTTTAAATAGTTGTAACAAGTAACAAGTGATGTTTTGTAGATTTATTAATGATAATGTACTTGTTTTGGTAATCTTATTGTAGTCAATAGTGGGTGAATTCATATTTTTGACACATTATGGGGGTCATTCTGACCCCGGCCGGCCGCGAAAGCCGCCGGCCTGGCTGGAACTGCCAGAATACCGCTGCGCGGTCAAAAGACCGCCGCGGGTATTCTGGGTTTCCCGCTGGGCTGGCGGGCGACCGCCAGAAGGCCACCCGCCAGCCCAGCGGGAAACACCCTTCCATGAGGATACTGGCTCCGAATGGAGCCGGCGGAGTGGAAGGGGTGCGACAGACACTGAAAATCTTTGTGGGGCCCTGTTACGGGGGCCCCACGACACCCCATACCGCCATTCTGTTCGTGGCGGCCAAAACCGCTAGGAACAGGATGGCGGTATGGGAGTCGGAATCCCCATGGCGGCGCAGCAAGCTGCGCCGCCATGGAGGATTCCCCAGGGCAGCGGGAAACCGGCGGTACACCGCCGGTTTTCCGTTTCTGACCGCGGCTGTACCGCCGCGGTCAGAATGCCCATGGGAGCACCGCCAGCCTGTTGGAGGTGCTCCCGCGGTCGTTGGCCCTGGCGGATTTTACCGCCAGGGTCAGAATGACCCCCTATATGTTTATTTAAATGTGACAATATAGGTAAAAATCAATATTTTTAACAATAATATTTGTGTTCTCAGTATTAGTGGTTTATTCTAAAAGATTAAAAATGGCCAGGTAGTGCTATATAAGTTAGGAACAGAGGCCCATATTAATCAAGATTTTATGTCGGGTTTGTGTTATTTTTTAACGCAAACCCAATGCAAAGTCTACTAGTGGTATTTACAATCCAACGTGAATTGAGTCTGTGGTTGAGTTGTCACCCAAATTAATCCAGTGCAGCACAATGTGCTGCCTTTCACTACTTTGTGTCAAAGGGTATACTCATGGGACCACCCATGAGTTTTGATGTAAATCCCTATCTAAGATGAATTGTACACAAGGATTTGCACCAAAATCCTCCACCTCCCTGAGGCAGGCATACTAACAAGAAATGTTTTCATTTTGCCTTGTTTTGCTTTTTTGCAAGTTGAAATGCCTTAAAGTAGAGCTTTTATTCAGGAAGGTCACTTTCTAGAAGAAATACTTTGACTTTCTTTAGCAGAAATAGTTTGACTTTCTTTAGCAAATACCAAGCTGTCTTTGTGTTTTTTGGCAATGTGTTCATTGAGGAGGAGGTTGGTGTCCCAGAATGTTAGACCTGTCAGTCTTAGGGTAGTCTTCTCCCAATTATTATACCTACTTCTTCCATTTTTGGTACTGAAATTATTTTTTGTTGGCCTTAGGACCTGTGCTAAAGTGCTTCGCTCATTCCTCTAAACATGGTTTGATTGCCTTACACCTAAGTGGCTTTTTAAATGTACTTAAAAGTCCCTTATAGAATGCAAACCATATACCCAGAACATGTAAATTAAATGCTACCAGAGGGCCTTCAGCCTTCAGTATATATATATATATATACAGGGAGATTCCTTATTACATTTAACAAGCTATATGTACCAAGTGAGAGCCGATAGTTACATCGTGTTTGGTATCTATAGTACTCTAATGATAAAACCTCTTTAATGGTAAAGTCAGATATTTCATTACAGTTCTGAAAATACCACTTTTAGAAAGTTGCCATTTTCCTGCTCTTAGCCCTTTGTGTCTGCAGACTGTCTTAGGTCACATGACAGGGTGTAGCTGACAGTTAGACTTTGTGAATTCCTCCCAAACAGTCACATAATAGATGGATTGGGTGTACCTCAATCTGCTGGCAGGATGGAGGGCAGGAGCTGAGCACAGCCCCACTTGCACCTGGATAGAGTGTGTTATGTCTTTACACAAAGGGCCTAACACCTATCCGTTGTCACTGCAGCCTCCTTGGTGCCAGGGCAGGGGAGGCAAGCAATTACATGCACTTCAAAGAACCTCTGTAGAAGCTTTTCCCACTTTCCTGAAGAAGGACTCCAGGATAGGACCATCAAACTCACTCTTGAGTTCACTCCTGGACCTGCTGAAGGACACTCAGAGGACTGCCTCCTGTTGTGGCCAGTTGTGCACTCTGCAAGGAAGCTTTGCTGTTCCTGGAAGGACTGTTTTGCTACCTTGAAACTCTGCATATTCCAATGAACCCAGAGCTACCCGATTGACTAGCAGCGCTAGTTTGCTGTAATCTCATTCAGAGCCACATGAACACAAAATGCTCCCACCATCGTGAACCTGTACCTAGACCCAGCCTGAGTAGGTACATGTCAGAAATTGGGCTTCTAGTTGGCAGAGGTCTGCACACTGTCCAAGTAAGGACCACAATCCTAGTCAGGGTGAGTCACAACACAATCCAAATTATCCTGTGCTCACCCTTTGCCTGCTTGGCACATAGAAAGCAGGGTTAACTTAGAAGACAAGGTGTAAAGTATTTGAGCAATAACTCTTACAGTAACAGAGTGAAAAGGCCACAGAAATACACCACACAGGTTTAGAAAAAAAGCTAATATTTATCTGAATAAAATAAGATAGAAATGACAAAAATCCAATGTGCACAAGTCGAGATATCACTTTTTAAAAGTTTAAAAGAGCCTTAATCCTTATAGAATCTGGGGTTGTATCCTTGTAATACACAGTACCTGGGATGCGTAAAAAAAAAAAAAATGCACGGGGGCTGCAGAGGAGGAAATGGGTTGAAAAATAAGGCACTGCATCGGATTTTCTGGCATGGCACAGTCAGTACATTGTTTCTTTCTATGCTGCAAGGTGATGCATCGATTTCCAAGAGCGCAACCTTGGTTCCACACTGAGATGCAGGGATATTTTGATGCCAAGGGACGATGAGTTGAAAATCCTTGACACACTGGTAAGAAGAAGCAGGTGCTGCATCGATCTGGTGGACGATACTGCAAATTTTCAGCCGTGAGGCAGGCGCTGTGTTGATTTCTGCAGGTGTTGCATCTATTTTCCAACACACAGGGATTTTCTTCTCTGAGTTGAAGTCTTTGTGGCCCTGAGACTTCAGAACTTGAGGCAAGCTCAATCCAAGCCTTTGGAAAGCACTTGTGGGGAAGGCAAAGTCCTTCCAGCAGAGTCAGATGTCAGCAGGCAGAAGGGCAACAAGCAGGACAGCAGTCCTTCTCAGCAAAGCAGTCCAGGTGAGTTCTTTTGGTAGCCAGTCAGTCCATCTGACAGAGTCCAGGTGTAGATCCAGATGTGTCTGATTTGGTGGGGTCAGAGACACAGTATATACACCCAAAAGTGCCTTTGAAGTGGGGGAAACTTCAAAGAGTGTTTTTGAAGTGCACACGTTCTGCTTTCAAACACGTCCTCTCTGCCAGGATCCCTGAGGGGGGTTAATCAGTCCTTTGTGTGAGGGCAGGCCACTGGCCTTTGAAGTGTAAGAAAGAGCCCCTGAATGAAGATGTGACTGAGTCTCCTGTGTTAATGGCTGTCTGGGTGGAATGGACAAGGGGAGCTGTCAACCAGCACAGATCAGCTGTGGATTCGAGATAGGTTGTAAGGCACAGAAGGTGATAAGTGCAGAGAAATGCCACTTTCTAAAAGTGGCATTCCTAAAATAGTAATAATAAATCCTTCCAGATCAGAATCCACCAGTGAAAAGTATATGAAGGCAGTTCTAATGCTGGTCCATGAGAGGAGCAGGGCTCACACCAGTGGAGAGTTTTTCACTACCATGATTTTAAAACAAATAAGTGCATGTCCTGCCTTTTAATTAAATAGCACCTTGCCCTGTGGGTTACCTAGGGCCTACCTTAGGGGTGACTTAAATGTAGAAAAAGGGGTGTGTAAGGCTTTGCAAGTCATTTTAAATGCCAAGTTGAAGTGGCAGTGAATCTGCACACACAGGCCTTGCAATGGCAGGCATAAGACATGGTTAAGGGGCTATACATGTGGGTGGCACAACTAATGCTGCTAGACCACTGGTTGCATTTAATTTACAGGCCCTGGGCCCATGTAGTGCACTTTACTAGGGACTTAGAAGTAAATTAAAAATGCCAAGTGGGTATGAGCCAATAACACCATGTTTTTAAGGAGACAGCACATACATTTTGCACTTGTTAACAGTGGTAAAGCGTCCAGAGTCCTAAAGCCAACAGATATGAGGTCAAAAAGAGAGGAGAAGGAAGGCAAAATGTTTGGGGTAACCCTTCAGAGAGGGCCATTTTACAACAGTACTGAACCCCCAAGAGGTGCTCCACCAGACCTGGACCCTTGGTTGTGTTGCTAAAGGTACCTAGGTGGCCAAATCCTAAAACTGAGTACTTTTGAGAATGAGGACTTTTGGCCAAAACTGCACTGAGAATGAGGAGGAGACCGAGGCCAACCTGCTTGCCTATGCGCCCGAGGTACAGTTGAATTGACTGTGGTTTCTCCCGCTACGTAGTTCTCCACAGCAGCAAACCCTTTTCAGCTGTTCTTTGCCAAAGCGGTATCTGGCCTTGTGAAACTGTCTTCGGTTAGAGCCCCTTGCCTCGTCCCACTGGAGATTTTTGACTTCCATTTCAGAGACTAAGGCCCTCATTATAACATTGGCAGTAAAAACTGCCTACCACTGCGGCGGCCGGACTCAAAAGACCGTCGCTACGGCTACCAGCCGTATGCCATATTATGACCACAGACGGATTTCCGTCAGAAGGATGGCGGAAATAAGGCTGTGGCCATGCCACGCCAGTAAACTGCCGCCGGCTGTATTATGAGAATTAATACGGCCGGCGGTGTTCTGCTGGAGGATACTGCTGCTGGCAGCAGCGCCCTGTTCCGAGGACCCCCTGGATACTCGTAAGTGGGTGCTCTGGCAGGGACGGGGGGTCCGGGGTGTTGTGTGTGGGCATGTGTGTGTATGCCTGTGCAAGCGTGTATGCGGTGTGTGTTGCGTGTTGTATGTGTGTGCATGTTTGGGATTGTGAGTGCGTGTACGTTGAGTTGTGTGAATGCGTGTCTGCGTGTATGTATGTAAGTGTGTGTGAATGGATGTATGCATGCATGGATGAATGTTGAAATGGGTGTGTGTATGTGTGTGTGCGTGTGTGTAGGGAGAGGCGTGTATGAAGGGGGTCTGGAGAGGAAGGTGGGGAACTTGTGGAGGGGGAGGGGGATAGGGAAGACCCCTATCAGTGGCAGGGAAGGGATTCCTTGCAACTGATAGTGCCTACCGCCATGGTTTTTGTGGCGGTATAGAAGCAACGAAAACCATGGTGGTAGGTGGGGTCATAATCCCGCAGGCGGCCAAGTGACAGCTGCCGGGTTGGGGATTGATGTCTCCAGCCTGGCGGCTGTTACAGGCGTGGCGGTCGGTGTGGTACATTGGCAGTTTGGCTTCAGACAAACCGCCAATGTCATAATATGGAGGAAAGTACTGCCAGCCTGTTGGCAGTACTTTCCTCCATATTACCATCGACTGCCGGGGTCATAGTGACCCCCTAAGGCCTAGTTTACGAGTTTGGCAGATGGGAACACCCGTTCGCCAAAATCCTGACAAGGTAGCCACCACTGTGGTGGCGACCTCCCCGCCGGCCCCATTATGACTTTCCCGCTGGGCTGACTGGCGGAAACCAAGGATTCAGCTGGTCAGCCCAGTGGGAAAGTGGTGGCAGCATTACGAGCCGGCGGCAATGCTGCCACCCGCAGGGGTCATGAGCACCCTCATAATGCTCACTGTCTGCACAGGCACGGGCAGTGAAGGGCCCCCCATTGCCCCCTGCACCTCTTCTCTAGCAGCCTTTTGATGGCAGTGACACAGCAATGAAAAATCTGGCAGGTAACCAGGTTGTAATTAGCAATGTGGTTCTGAGTACAGCGCTGCCCTGGCTGATTGCAACATGCACCCGCCGTCAGGATCACCAATCCCAACAGAGACGGTGGTACCCTCGTGGTCGGACTGCCAGGGTCGTAATATGCAGGTCGGACAACCACAGGAGCGGGAGTCCAGCCCGCCACTGCGAGTCGGGCGGTTTAGTGACCGCCAGACTCATAATTAGGCCCAAAGTCCCAAATTAGATATCTTCACCATGGATTTAACCCAAGGTCATACACTGACAATGCTCCCTTCTTGGACACCTCCTGCAGCTTTGCCCTACTGAACTTTACCTTCTCAGACACTGTTTTTCAAAATGTCTTCTAAGTCCGAAGGATATGCTCTTACCAAGTCCAATCCACTTTTTGTATTCGAACCATGCACCAACACAGTCGGTCGTATTTTTACTTTGGCCCGAACTTGCGTAACTGGATATCCATGGTTGGTGCTTTGATCTTTTAGGCTCTCATTTTAATTTAAAAATTAAAATTCATAACTCCAGTTCTACTGATTGGCTGTTTGTCATTTAGGTGTTAAATACTATATTAAACTATTCTATTTTTATAAATTGTTTTGGGGGTTTTCTTGTGTTGGGTATTCACTTTATCACTGTATGTGTGCTGCATAAATATATCACACATAAGATTGACTGCTTTTTGTGCCAAGCTACGCAAGCTTAAGTACAAGCTAATTTAATTACTTTGCCCCTCATTACAACATTGGCGGTAACTGCCGCCTACTGCCACGGCGATAGCCACCAACATGCCGTCGCTGTGGCTACCAGCAGCCCACCTGCATTATGACTGTAGACGGAATTCCACCAAAAGGCTGCTGGAATACCGTTGACGGTCATGGTGGCGGACGGCGATAAGGTGGCACTGCTGTCAGCGGCACGCCATCAAGACACCGCTGACTGTATCATGAGCCATGATACATCCTGGTGGTGTTTTGCTGGCGGACGCTGCTGCTGGCAGCAGCGCTGCGTCCTGTCTCCTGCCTGGGGACCCCCTGCAAGCAGGTAAGTCGGGTTCTCTGACAGCAGAGAGGGTTGGGGGGGTGGTGTGTGCGTGTGTAAGGGTGTTGTGTGTGGGGGGAGGTGTGTGTCTGTATTTGTTTGCGTGCATGTGGGTGTGAGTCGCGTTGAATGCGTGTGTGAATGTCTGAATGTGAGTGTACGTGTATGTTGTGTGTTGTGAATGCGCGTGTGCGACAATGTATGATGGTGTGTGTTCAAGTGTGTGGGTATGTATGTGTGCATGCATGGGTGGATGTGGGTATGCGTGTGTGTATGATTGTGTATGTGTATGATTGTGTATGTGTGCGCATGTGGGTGTGTAAATGTGTGGGGGCAGGAGAGGGAGGGGGAGAGTGGGAGAAGGTTCTGGGGAGGGAAGGTGGGCGGGGAGACCCCTATCAGTGTCAGGGAAGGAATTCCCTGGCACTGATAGTGCCTACTGCCATGGTTTTTCATGGCAATACGCTTGCCACGAAAACCATGGTGGTAGGCAGGGTCATAATCCCAAGGGTGGGATTATGATGGCCGCCTGGCTAGAGACCAAAGTCTACAGCCCGCGGCAGTTACCACCCTGGTGGATGGAGTAGTACATTGGCGGTTTGGCTTGAGCCAAACCGCCAACGTCATAATTTGGGAAAAGGTACCGCCAGCCTGTTGGCAGTATCTTTCCCCAAATTACCGCCGTCCGCCAGGGTTGTAATAAGGGCCTGTATGTGGTTCACTATGCAAGGGACTGTGGTTGTTGCTTGACCTGAGCTCAACCCCAGTCAACTATCAATTTCTCACAAGGGCGAATCCAAGTCACATGGCATTTAGTAAATGTTAGGGTTCAAAGCCATCTAGATTCATGTCATTGAGACAGGTTTGTACTGCATCTTTTTTATTGTTCTTGGCAAATAACAAGATTTCTCTCTCGGTCCAGGTACAACCTACCACCCATATTCTAGAGCACGTACAGCAGCCATGGTCATAAAGGTATACTGCATCATTATCCCAGTATCTTAAGAGAAATGGCCACAACAGAATACATGAACACATTGCCTTCTCAAGATTACCATATAGAATTTGAATTCTCTTCTAGAGGAAATGAAATAGACATTTCTCTGAAATTATATCAATGATAGGGTCATGGCACTGGCATAAAGACTTACCCAAAACATACAACTCCAGTAAAATCAAAAAGACCTGTAAAAATAATCTACAAGGAAATTCACCTAAGTTAAGCAGTGTCATGAGCATCAGGGAAAGACACTCTTAGGCATCCACGATTATTGCCCTGTAGCAAATGTAATACATTTTTTCCCACAACAGCACCCCCCTTATTTTAGGGAGCAGTTGACAGATAGCGATTTGCAGAAAAGGGGAGCACAGATCACCTTTAATGACATACTATGCCTAAGAGGGACATTGCACAGCCAAATGCAAATAATCCCCAACACACAATTAAATTCTTCTCTAATCATGGAGATGGATGAAGTAGTTGCCAAACATTGACCTTCAGTTAAGTCTGCTTATTGTGTAGGAAATTACATGTTCTGCATGATTACCCCCACTTTTTATGGGACTGATACTGCTGCTTTGTTTGACTCTGCACACTGGGGCTTTGGTAACCAGGCCACAGTCAATGTGTTCTCACTCCAAAAACATGCCAACATTGGCTATACCCCTAATTGGCATACTTTGCTTACTCATAACTCCCTAATATATAGTACAACAAGTATCTACGACTTGTAAGTTAAATGCCACTAGTGAACTGCAGAACCCAATGTGCTTCCAACTACAGTGACAGTGCAAACATGACTTCAGGCTTACAACTGTGGTCTGTCTGTGCAATTTTACTGTGAAGTCGACCTGCCACAATAGCTCCTTTTGACAGGCCTAAGCTTTCCTTTTAAATATTAATAGGTCACCCCAAGTAGGGCTTACTGCCCACAAGGCACGGCGCATAATATTTAAAAGTAGGAAAAGTAACGTTTTAATGTTGTGCATGTCCTTACTGTGAAAAGGCCCCAAAAGCTATTTTTTTGTAGTAGGATTAGTAGGGTTAGCTGTTCCATGGAAGAGCAATCAGATAAAATTTTACATTTATTAAAGTTATCTCCAGGTAAGAAACAGCTGACAATGTAATGCTTGGACATTTCAAAATAAAATATTTATTACACGCCAAATTCACTTGTAAATTCAGATTTTTGATATTTTGGAAGAAGTACTTTCAGAAAGTTACCTTTTCCCTTCTTAAAGCATCTGGAGGCCTATTTGCATGAGGTCCATCTGGCAATCAGGAGCTGAATAGCCCCCTTGATGAGGTGTGAACTTACTCCCATAGCTGAGACAAAGGCTTGGGAGTGGAACAGTGTTTCTGTTCCTCTGGCAGAATGACCATCTGGGCTTTCCCCTGGAGCTGACTATCTTCAAAGATGCCTTCCATGTCACAGGCAAATGTTAGCTCACACCTGGACAGGGCCCTTCTTTGTTTCCCCTGTCAGACAGACACCAGTTCCAGTGGGAGAGGAGCTGCCTGCAGAACTGGTTTAATTAGCAACAGAGAATTGGTTGTTAATTTTCTTGGTCAGACTTTTGGAATGAGCACACAGGCTCTGCACAAGGGAAGCAGGGTTTCGCCATCTTGGATTTAGTTGAAGAGGGACAATGTGGGACTATTTGCAGTAGGGCACAAGGGAAGTGCTTCAAAAGTGGGTAGGGTTAACCCTGGAAAGCTTTTCCCTATTGGTTAGGTAGGGGGCTGGAGTCATCATTACCTTTAGCCTACTGCCAGGCGTGAATGTTGCTCCTTTTTCAGAACACTACCTCACCTGTGGAAGACAGAAGAAGGACTGCTGAGTATTTGTGAGGTGACTGGAAAGGCTGGACTTGCTCCAACTTGTACCCAGTACAAAGAAGTGGACTCCAAGGGTCAAGTTGGCTGACCTCATGTGAAAGTACATGGCCATGACAAGCTGTTAGAAGCCAGTTTCCTGAAGAGTTCAGCTGACCAGTTACTTCTACGACCTGACCTGAACCTTACTGCAGGCTTCTTCTTTAGTGAGTCTTGACCCCCAATGTCCTGTGACCCTTGGATGTTTCAAAATGTACTCCTCATAACTAGTGTTTAATTTTTTTTTTAAATAAATCAGTGCAAGGGCCCATGTCAGGAGGCCACTGCACCTTGCACCACGCATTATTTCTGCCAGCGCTGCCAGTGAGATTACCAACCCAGCTACTAACCATCACACTGCTAGAAGTGTGATGATTCAGACTATTCCAGGACCCGAAAGTTATAAGGCTGGATTGGCCGGCAGGTATCAGTTTTTAATGTATATTGAGTTAATAATCAATTGTAGTTGTGCCCAATTCTAAATTAGACAAACAGTGCCATTATGTGGCAGACTGCCATAATTGTTGGTGTTGACATTTAAGTGCTTGTGCCGAGCACCAGAAACCACTGATTCAAAATAAGCACTGCTGCTAACAACATTAGAAACGTTCTGGCTCCATAGAGCTGTGACAACAAATCTGCCTAGTCAATTTGATGAAGGTGCGTTGCCACTGCGCCAAAAAGACAGATGGCTCCCACTGACAACTTTTCCACAGCAGCAAATCAGTTTCAGCAGGACAGTGCAGAGAAGGTATCCTGCCTCCCAGAGCCCTTTTTGGATGCAGGTTGCAGACTTGCCCCACTGGAGGATTTGACACTCCAATAAAATGACTAAGTCCAAAGGAAGAAGTCTTTATCTGGGAAAGGTGCCAAAACTATCTGACTTTGAAGGGACTTTCATCAACTTTCTTCTATCAGTAGAGGGTTTTTGACTCCCATTCCCATTATAAGTCAGAAGGTAAAACTTCAGACCGGGACAATCCTGGTTTCAGTGTCTGACCCACAATCCATTGCAACTAGCCTTAAATCTTGCTTAAGTCATGGTAAAGTGCAAACAGATCACCAGGGTTAACTCTTAACAGTTTTTGGACGTATTTTTATTTAACACTTTAAAAAAACATATCTCCAGTTCCCCTTATTGGATTTTGTCATTTTAGTGTCATTTTGTTAATCAAATCACTATTTTTTTTTTTAATTTGAGTGGGATTTTTATGCCAGTACACTAATGACTATGGGGGTCATTCTGACCCTGGCGGTAAATACCGCCAGGGCGGGGGTTGGCGGTAGCACCGCCAACAGGCTGGCGGTGCTCCGCCGGGCATTCTGACCGCGGCGGTACAGCCGCGGCCAGAAGCGGAAAGCCGGCGGTGTACCGCCGACTTTCCGCTGCCCATGGGAATCGCCCATGGCGGCGCAGCTTGCTGCGCCGCCATGGGGATTCTGACACCCCATACCGCCATCCTGTTCCTGGCGGGTCACCCGCCAGGAACAGGATGGCGGTATGGGGTGTCGTGGGGCCCCTGGGGGCCCCTGCAGTGCCCATGCCAATGGCATGGGCACTGCAGGGGCCCCCGTAAGAGGGCCCCACAAAGAATTTCAGTGTCTGCTTTGCATTCGGAGCCGGCTTCCTCGTGGGAAGGGTGTTTCCCACTGGGCTGGCGGGCGGACTTTTGGCGGTCGCCCGCCAGCCCAGTGGGAAACCCAGAATGACCGCCGCGGTCTTTTGACCACGGAACGGTCTTCTGGCGGTTCCCGCTTGGCGGGCGGCTCCCGCCGCCCGCCAAGCTTAGAATCAGGCCCTATATGTTAGACTCAGACCACCAAGCCCCATTCTATGGTTATGTGGGAGGATTGTGATGCAGTGTTTCACTCTAATTATTTGCATCTACCACCAACCTGACTGGAGGGGCTGGAGTGTGACTTTTATATAGGTTTATCCTTGCAATCACACACTTAAACTGGCAAAAAGGAAAACAATGTTTATGGTGGCCAGGAGATTAGAGCAAGGAAGGAAAATATATCTGGTGTGACTTTATTTGCAAAATAAAGATAATTAAAAAATAGTCACACTCCTCAGTTTCTTAGACAAACATATGATTATAGTAATGGACGACTAAAAACTCATTTCATGATCGAGTTTGAGGGTAAGTCTCTATTTCCCAAAGAAGTATATAATTTCTAGAACTCTGGGGCATATTAGACATTTCATTGGCATAACACAACAGCCCAGATTTACAAACTGAATGGTAGCAGCTAAAAAGGCTGTGCTGCTTTGGGTGACATGGAGAGTGCAAAGATATGGCACTCTTCTCCCCCTCCCCTAGTGATTTCAGCTGCTGTGTGTGATGCCACACCTTTGCGCAAGGGTGTGTGTGTGAGTTTTGCATAGGTTTTGTAAGGGAAGGGTACCCCTCACCCCGCCGGGGCCCAAGAAATATTTGTGTAGTTTTTTTGTGTCAAATTCGAGGAGGAGCTGCACATCCATGAAAACATTTTTTTTTAAATGGAAACACGGTCACCCGCACAAGTTTATACTGCTGCTACTGGGTGAGCCAGGACCCCGGGCAAATGTTAATAATAGATATTTGTTTTGCTTTTCCCTCATTTTCACTGCTTTCTCCTTACTTTTTCCACTGTTTTTTGAGTGCTCTCTCCTTGATTTTCCCTCGTTCCCACTGCTTTCACCTTGCTTTATCCCCATTTTTTGTGTGCCTTCTCCATGCTTTTCCCTTTTTTCACTGCTTTCTCCTTGCTTTTTCCCTCATTGCTTCTCCAGCATACTACCTGTTATTTTCTGCCTTGCATGTAGCCCTGCCTGACCCCAGCACCCACTGTCTCCAAAAAGGAGAAAACGGATGCCTTGGGTGGGGCCAGGCACTCAACATTTTAAGGTGAGACCCCATAGGTTGGGGACTTCGGGCCAATATAGGCCCGGGGAAGTGGTCTGTGTGCCCCCCTTTATAGGCTGGGCAGGGCACAGGGGTTGGGGTCCTCAAGGCAAATATGCCCCCTCCCCTTTAAAAATGTGGGAGGCCACTGGGGTTGGGTTCACAGGGACAAAATTGGCCCAGGGACTTGAGGGCTGTGTGACCTCCTGCCCTGTTGACTGCCTTTGAAGGGTTGGCCGTAAGGCCTGGCCTCAGGCCACCTCTGCGCCATGCACGGTCAAAGACTGTGCAGGGTAGAAGTTGGATTAATTTATGACAATTAAACATTACGTTAAGTTAATAAAAAACATAGAAATATACTGAAAAAAACAAAGGTTACAGGGACATTATAGTTAGGAAATTAAAATGGAAAAAAAAAACTTTGAAATTTATTAAAAAAACAAAGGTTGAAGGGACGTTATAGTAAAGTTCACATTTTACTCACACAAAACCTTAGAAATTCAGAAGTTACATTTACAGTTTCCTCAAGTAACTATAACTCGTGACCTAAAGTAACTATTACTCGCAGTCTCGCCATGCACTCCTAGTTTTCCCATATATTGCAACACTCATGGCATCTTATATGACGATGTCTCAGCAACATTTGCTGTAAAATCATTGATGTGAAAACTGTGCATGGAAGTGGTGCAAGTTATAGTTACTTTAGGGCAAGAGTTATAGTTACTTGAGGTAACTCTAACTACAACAGGTGAATTTTTATGGTTTGGTCCAGTTAAAATGTGAGCCTAACTGTCGCATTCCTATAACCTTTGTTTTTTCAGTGAATTCCTATATGTTTTTTCAAATTAAAGTAATTTTCATTATTATACGCTAATCCAACCACCACTGTACATGGCCTTGGCCTTGTACTGTGGCATTTGGCCACAGGGTCTGACCTGAGCCAGGCCCTGCGGCTAACTCCTATATTTACCCAACCCTACACTGCACACACCCTTTGGCCATGCACAGGAGTAGTTGACAACAGGTCCACATGCCCCCCTCCTTCGGCCAGTTCTGGCCCTGGGGACCACATTCCCGAGGTCCAGCCTTCTAAACTTTATTTTTTTGGGGGAAGGGGGCTAATGCAGCCCACATCTCCAGACCAATTGAGCCCTGGGGATCCCAGCCCCAGGGGTGCAATCTAAATATGTATTATTTATGAGGAGGGGACGCGGGATCCCTTCCCCAGGCCAATCTCAGCCCCAGGAACCACATTGCCTGGGGCCTGGCCTAAATATTTAATTTTCTTTTTTAAGATGGGGTCCGCGCAGCCCCCTTTTCCAGGCTGAACTTGGCCCCAAGAACCCCATTTCCCAGGGCCTGGCCTAATTACTTATTTTCTGAGGAAGGGGACCACATGGACCCCCTCCCAGGGGCGATCTCTGCCCTGGAGACCCCATCCACCAGGGCCTGGCTTTCTAAAATGTATTTTTGTTTGGGGAGGGTGAGACTCACGGCCCCTCTCCCCAGGTGGAGCTCAACCCCTGAGACCCCATCCCCTGAGGTCCAACCTAAATTTTTTGGGGGGAGAGGGCCACATGGCCCCCCTCCTCAAGGTCAATCTCAGCCCCGGGGACTCTGTCCCCTAGGACACAGCCATGTTACCTGGTTGGCCCCCAGGGGACCCAGTGACAATATTTGGGACCGCAGAGGGAGAGTGTAGGCCCTCACAGTCTCAGCCTGCTCCCCCAAATCCTGTGAGAGCAGTTTCCTCTGTTTCCCTGCCTGCATCTCCGCTGGCTGGGAAACAGAGGAATCCTCCACTCACATGAAGTGAGAGCTGTTTGACAGCTCTCACTTCAACCAAGGGGACTGTTTGTTGTGACTTGGTGGGAGCTGTCAGCTCCAGCCAAGTCACAGCAAACAGCTAGGTCCCAGGGTGGGCACCACGAGACATAGCAGGAGGCAGTCCTGGGGGGTGGAGGTCCTCAGAGCTGGTATTGGCTCCACGAGGGGGGCTGGGTGGCCCCCCTCCATGAGCATTGCCCAGAGAGGTGGTGGTCCCCGGGCTCGGGGGCCGAAACGGACCCTTCATTCTTTTATTGTAGCCCTGGGGAAGTGGTGGTTCCTGGGGCTGTGGGGGGATGTGTAGCTGTGATTAGTTCCCCGGAGAGATATATATAAATATATATACAAATGCACCTCCAAAGCTGCTTTGTTTACCACTTTGTTTCAATATCTATCTATATATCTATGTATACATATATATATATATATATACATATACACATATATATATGAATATATATATATATGTGTATATATATATAAACACTTGCCTCCACTACAGTACGTATTATGTTAGGAATTTATGCATTAAAGAAATCGATAGTGCAAAGATGGCGATTGCACCACTTTATTGTTAAACCTATTGATATCGTTAGGGTGATTTTGGTTGAATTGTTACAAATATTTGTGTAAATGAATATAAATGCATAAAAGATTGCTAATCATTTGTTATACAGTGAATAATTCAGTAATACAATCATGTTGACACATAACATTTCTGTTTGGCAAAAGATCCATGTCACGTGTATGATTCTGAGGTACAAATAGATGTTTCAAAATGGCTACCGCGTGGTTGACAAAGGTGGAAAACGCCGAAACGCGTTACGTTGCGAGCCAATAAACTTTATTTCAGTATACTTGGAGTGCCATTTCCTTTTTGAGGATCGTGGAGGCAAGTGTTAATTTTAGACACAGTGGTGCGCGTTATACTCGGCACCCCCGGCAATTTGGTGCAGAAGAATACGCTCCACCAAGTACAGATATATATATATATATATATATATATATATATATATATATGTATATATATATCCTCAAACAAAGATGATCTAAAAGTTGCTGGGTGGCGCACTCCACTGCCGGTGCCAGTGACGGAGAGGACCAGTCTCGAAGAATACAAATCACGAAAAGTATTCACTGCACTCCACAAAGTTTCAATAGTGCATATTTATTCCAAAATAACAACCACCAACGCGTTTCAACTCCCTCAGGAGTCTTGTTCACAGTGAGTGAGTCCCTTTTCCCTTTTACTATTTATACCCCATAGTGTTACATCATTCACAATGCATTATGGATAATGTAGTTTCCAATTAAAAATACGTTTTATATTTTTCTAAATTTCAATTAAAAATAAAATAGAAATAAAAAAAATAAAAAAAATACCATTCTCAATATATAGTTCTCTTTACGTGTGTTCTCTTATGTGATACTTTTCCTTTCTGATTCATGATTTCATACTAGTTACATCTGCTACTGATTAATTACTTCACTATAATTATCGAAGCTGTATATGTATGACAATATCAACTATTTAACATCATTTTTCATGTATGTATTTAAAGAGTTAGTGTCAGACTAATGTTTCAGCATTTTCTTAGTCAAAACATTTCTATATATCTACAATGATCTTGAAATTTTGAGATTTGTTGATTTCATTCATTATTATGATTTTAGCAGTCTTTGTCTTTTTTCACTTAATTAATTCTGTTCTGCATAAACATCAATGAACATCAATTCTCTCCAACTTGATAACTATCATCGTTTTACAAGAATATATCATAATTCAGTAATTTTTAATCAATAGCCACCCTACATAGATGCCATTGTTACCATGTATTTATCCATATCACATAGTCACAAATGCACATGTAATTCCTCGTCCATATTCAGCCCATAAAGCATCTTTGTACCGAGCTGGATAATAAATTTACTCTCCATTTGTCTTAACTTTCTAATTCTGTCCCCTCCTCTCTCACTCCTTTTCATTTGCGCTATACACATGAATCGTAACGATCTCCAATCATTGGTATGTGAATTCGCAAAATGTTTTGCCATTGTATAGCTCATATCTTGATTGGTAATGGCTTTAGTATGTTCCAAAATCCTTTTCTTCAATGGACAGATTGTTCTTCCAATGTATCTCAAGCCACATTCACATTCAAGCATATAAACTACATATTGACTGTCACAGGTAATTCTTTGTAAAATGTGTATAGTTTTGCAACTGTGATCCATATAAGTTTTACTATTTCTTGCTATTTGACATACTTTGCATACTTTGCAATTTGACATACTATTGCATTTGTAGAAGCCAATCGTCTCGTTCTTTAGCCATTTCCTCATAATTGGTGCCTCATAATGGCTTTTTACCAATATGCCTTTCAATGAGCGTGACTTCCTTTATGATATTTGTGGTTTGCCACCTATTCTCCTTGCCAGATCTCCATCACTTCTCAATATCTTCCAATGTTTTCTGAATATTGAGTCTATGTCCTTGCTTTCTTTACTGTAAGTGAGAATTAGACGGGGACACATATCCTCCTTGTCACTTCCTCTTTTTGCACCTTTATCTATCAGTATTTCCTGTCAAGAGATCCTCTTAGCCCTCTTCTCACTTGACTCAATGTTTGTTCTTAGATACCCACGGCGCATAAAACATTTTCGTACCATACTGAATTGAGTCTCCATTTCTTTATCATTGGAGCAGTTCCACCTCATTCTTAAGAATTCGCCAAATGGAATACTTTTTATCAATGGCTTTGGGTGGAAACTGCTCCCATGTAGGACACTATTAGTGGAAGTCGCTTTTCTAAATACAGTTGTATTGATTTGATCGTTATCTACATATACTCTAATGTCCAAAAAATCAATTTGTTTGTCACTGACATAATAGGTGAAACTCAAACCACATTCATTTTCATTCAGAATTTCAAAGTATGAAGCAAATTCCTCCTTGGTACCATTCCAAATTAAGAATAGATCATCTATATATCGTAGCCATAATACTACCTTGTCCAGATATTCAGAGTGTCCATCTTGCCATGCAATTTCCCTCTCCCACCAACCCAAGGTTAAGTTGGCATAGCTTGGAGAGAGAGAAATGCCCATGGCAGTTCCTGGCACTTGCTTGTAGATGTTTTTATCAAATAGAAAAATATTGTTATTCAAACATAACTCCACCATCTCCACTAACATTTCAGAATGGCTTTTTTCTTCAATTTTTCTTTGTCGTAAAAAGAACTTTAATGCATTTAATCCTACTTCATGTCTAATAGATGTATATAGTGACACTGCATCCACTGTCACTAACTTGTAACCCGATTGCCATTGAATGTCATCTATTATTCGCAAGAAGACTCACGTATCTTTAATATATGAACTAAGAGAGGAGACCAATGGGGCAATGTAATGATCCACATATCTGGATATATTTTCAAACAATGATCCACAACCAGAAATGATAGGTCTTGCTGGAGGATTTATTAGTGTTTTATGAATCTTTGGAAGAAAGTAATTAGTAGACAATATTGGATGACTTGGATTTAGAAATTTAAATTCTTCCTCATTGATCAAACATTCAGTACGCCATTTTTCCAATTTCTTTGTGATCAGCTCCTGTATATACCTTGTGGGATCATTTCTCAGTTTTTCATAACTCTCTGTGTCATTTATTTGTCAACTTGCTTATGTAACGTAGTCCTTTCGATTAAGGATCACAATATTTCCTCCCTTATCTGCGGACTTGATAATGATATTTTGATTGTCCGCCAATTGTTGTAAAGCTTTCCGTTCAGTTGTAGTTAGATTTTCACCCCTTTTAGAAGGTTTGACATATTCTAGTTTCTCCAGATCATTAATGACCATTTCATAAAATAAATCCACTTTATTTCCTGGAGTTAAAACAGGACAACATTTTGAGGCTGGTTTAAAATGGCTATATTCATGAATATTTGTTGATATTCCCATTGTTTGCAATATCTGACTTGATGTTATCTCATCATTTTCCAAGTTATTCATTAGCTCATAGCAAACTTTTATATCTTCTATTTGATCAGTTATTAGGCCCTCATCATTCTGTGTGTTTTCTTTGTCTCTAGATCTTAATTGATGTTTGCTGAAATATTTAGCTAGCTTGATTTTTCTGACAAATTTGTACGTATCTATTTTGGTTTCATCCCTGTCCATATGATGTTCAGGGCAAAATGACAATCCTTTGTTTAATACATTTTCTTCTTCCTTTGTTAGTATGTGATTGGATAAATTTATCACTAATTTTTCTTCTTCAATTCTTTCCACATCCTCTATTGTTTCCTTTGTCTGTTGCGCAGAGGATAGTTCTTTCTTTCTTTTGCCTCTTCTGATCTTCCTATATCTGATTGTATGTTTTTTGGCTGGCCTCTGCCCATACTGCGTCCTCGGCCCCTGCCTTTTGATGTTTGTTGATCCATACATATGATCTGCATTTCTTCCAACAGTGTTGTTCTGGTATTTACATTTCCAGATTCTTCCCCTTCACTAATTTCAATATCTGATTCACTGATTGTTTCCGACATCACTGGAATTTTTGATTTAATGTCCTTTGAATGTTGTTCCTTAATGCGTTCAAACCTCTTCGCAAAGGTTAGCACTGTGCCATTTTTCCCCATGCCTCCTTGCTCACTGTTGCTCTTTGACATGTGGCTGGTGACCATTTTGTGCATCCAGCCAGTGTGCCTTTGCCTTAGGCTTGCGTGGATGGATATGATATCAGTTTATATGCTTGAGAATCAATGTAGTATTTGTATATTATGGATATGATTTTAATGAAGAGTGCTTATATTACATGCAACTTTTACATTATTTTAATATTGTACTTTTTTATCTTTATTTTTTATTTGAATTTAATTAAAAATTGTAATTATATTTAATCTTTATATTTTTTTAAAATTATTTATTTATTGCATTTTGCCTCAATCCATCCATCCACCACACGTGCACAGTCACGCAACAGCATTCAGGCCCTCATTATAACATTGGCGGTATATACTGCCTACCGCCATGGCAACAGCTGCCAAAAGACCGTTGCCGTGGCTACCAACCAATATCCCTATTATGACCGCAGATGAATTTCCGCCAGAAGGATGGTGGAAATCTAGCTGTGGCCATGTCAGCGGATGGCGGTAAGGTGCGCTACTGCCAGCAGCAGCGCCACGCCAGTAGACCACCGCATACCGTATCATGACCTATGATACTGCCTGGCAGTGTTCTGGTGGTGGACGCTGCTGCTGGGGTATGTTGTGTGTGTGTGTGGGGGTGTGTATGTATGTCACTGCATGCGTGAATGCGGGTGTGTGATGCGTGTTGTCTGTGTGTGCGTGTATGGATGAGTGAGTGCGCGTATGTTGTGTTGTGTGCATGTATGTATGTCAGTGTGTGTGAATGGATGCATGTGGGTATGAGTTTGTGTATGCCGTGTGTTCGTTGGTGAGTGAAGGTGCATGTATGTCATGGGGAGTTCTGGAGAGGGAGAGAGAGTGGGGGAAACCTGGGGAGGGGGAACAGGGTGGGGAAGACCCCTATCAGTGACAGGGAAGGAATTCCTTGTCACTGATAGTGCCTGCCGCCTTGGTTTTTCGTGGGGGTAAGGAAGCCATGAAAACCATGGCGGTAGGGGGGGGTCATAATCCCGCAGGCGATCTAGTGACGGCCATCTGGTTGGAGACTGAAGTCTCAAGCCCAACAGTTGTTACAGTCATGGAAGACGGTGTGGTACATTGGCGTTTTAGCTTGAGCCAAACCGCCAATGTCATAATATGGAGAAAAGAACTGTCAGCCTGTTGGCAGTACTTTTTATTCATTTTACCGCCGTCCGACAGGGTCGTAATGAGGGCCTCAATTTTTTAGGTATAATTCAATTTCCTCCTGGACACCCGAGCTGCGGTGTACTGCAGACACATCAGAATCATTCATTTTTCAATTATTATTTATTGCATTTCCCCCTGGACTACAATGCCTGCCATAGGTGCACACTTACCTTCATTGTTTCAAAGATTATTCCATTTACCCATGTACTTCCCTGACTGCAACAGGTGTCTTCTTTAGAATAGATGGACATAAAGCAAATAGCTATATCTGTATTTTGTGTTGTCTTAATTGAAAATTAAATTTGATGGTATGGTGGTATGGTTTGACTTTCAAGTGGTTGATTCATTATTACCTAAGTAACCAACCACACTAATATTGTCTTTGGCTATACTAATTCAAGCTGCAGTAATGCCATGTTTCACTAAATGTTTTTTTTTTGCTTGTTTGTTTTTAGGTGCACCATAGAAGAAGATTCATCAACCACAGTACTGCCAAACAGAAGGCCTGTGCAAGGACCTCAGTCCTTAGAGCTTTAAGATGGCCCCAAAGAAAGTTGCCCCTAAGAAAGGGGTCAGTGAGAAGAAGCAGCTTTCCACCAGTGGCAGGCTGACAACAACCTTTTTCAGGAGATTTGTGCCTGCTGCACTGACTTCTGGGGAGGAACCTGAGAGCAGCACTCCTGCATCAACAGCACCACCACAACCTAAGCCCAAGACTGCCTATCAGTAAGGCAGCCACTGCAATCATGGCAATGCCAACGAGCAGTGATGTTAAACTGGATTTGTCCCTTTCGCAAAGTAGACCCAACCATTTCAGGAAATAGAGCAAAATGGACAGCAGCCGCAGCTAAATCTTCCTGAACTAGGAGCAGAATAGGAGGTCAAGGGAAACATCCTTTTTTACGACTTTTTTATTACGAAAGTCGTGGTTAACGAAAGCGTAACAATGCTTTTTTTAACCACGACTTCGTATTTTTGTGCCTTAACTACGTATGTTCTGAACAACAAACATGCGTGGTTAAGGTACAAAGAAGGGGGTTGGCGAAGGTAAGTGGTGGGTTTAGGTTTTGGGGTGGGGTTGGGGGGGTGGGGCGTTTTTGGTTTTGGGGAGAGGGTGGGGGTCAGGGGGTTTTAGGTTTTAGGGTGGGGTTGGGGGGTGGGGCGTTTTTGGTTTTGGGGAGTGGGTGAGGGGTCAGGGGGTTTTAGGTTTTAGGGTGGGGTTGGGGGGTGGGGCGTTTTTGGTTTTGGGGAGTGGGTGGGGGGTCAGGGGTGGGGCATTTTTGGTTTTGGGGAGTGGGTGGGGGGTCAGGGGATTTTAGGTTTTGGGGTGGCGTTGGGGGGGTGGAGTGAGGGATGTAGGGTGAATGGTGCCTATTGCTAATGATTTTATCGGGAATGCCTTTACCACGAAATATCGTTGTTAAGGCATTCGTGGTAAAATCATTAGTAGTAAGGACGAGGTCGGTGTTCCGACCTCGTTGTTAAGGTTAGTAGTTGTTTTTAATTCGGTGTTCCGTCATATAATTGGAGGTCAAGCTTCCTGCCGAGCAAGTACCTCCTCCTTTAGAATCATTGCCTCCCAGGTCTCCGGCAAGGAAAAGGAAGGGTCCTACTCCACAATCTTCTCCAAATACTACTTCTGATGATAATGATGATAGGGATATGGAGTGGACCCCAGCGGAGTCCAGGAGATACCATGAAAGGCAAGGGAAAAGAAAAGTTCCTGAAAGCCTTAGAATTATGGAAGGGGATGATGAGGAGGATGACAATGGCAATCCAGTCATTGTGAAAGCTGGCACAGAGGAGTCTGACATTACTATCCAACCTGCTTTGAGCGATGTGGCACAGGTAGCACCACCAGCTCTCATATTTGTAAAGCCCAAGCTGAGACCTGCACCAACTTCTTCCTTAGTAGAGCTATGCACTGAAGAGAGGCAATAACACACCCACCTACCTCCAGATCTTCTTCAGTCAGTGGCAGTGGCTTTCAAAGAAAGTACTCCTCCCCAGTTTGGGACTTTTTTACGCTTATCAAACAGGATGAGAACATTGCAATATGCTCCATTTGCCGTGCAACTGTTCATCAAGGTACGCCTGGTTTCCATTATGGTAGTGGAGGCCAAACAACCAATATGGAAAAACATTACGCAATATGGTGGGAGGAGCAACTTAAAAAAATTGCTGAATATGGTTGTGGTGGTGAAGGTGAGGAGCTCTGGGAAACAGGTGGGAATCATGGTGGGAAGTGATGAAGAGGAAGAAGAAGGTGACATCCTCACCCAAAGCCCTGCGCTCTCACTGCACCAGACTCACCCCTCTCAGCAGCCTCACAATGGCACAAAAAGACCCAGAGTCAGATGGAAACACCACAGCATACATTGACTGCCTCACGGGGCACATTGAGTCTACTTTCACCTACTTCTCGAAAGCTGCCTGCATCACTGGCCCCAGAAAAGAAGAAAATTCCCACAGTAGCCTTCATTGCTACACATAGGAGCGATTGATCATAATTGTTTAAGATGGAATGCCATATACTCTGGTTTCAGGATTCAAAACTGCTGACACACGTAGTTATGTACCAAAATGTTATTATATTGTTATGGGGCTTGTTGTCCCGCTATGGCTATACCTCTATCACCCACATCACGCATGATGTTGGATAGACTGTTAGCTCAATGCTGTGATACCTCATGTTGTTCGTCATATAAATTATAAGGAGTGAGACTGGTCTGCTCCATCTCAACCATCTTCTGACTGAGATAGGATCCTCCCATTACATTCTCAGAGGAGACTGTAACTTGGCCTACGATGTGGTATTTGATCGCACTGGCCCTTTAGACATCAGCAACAATGCTGACAGGGCATATCTTGGAGACGTATTATCGGATCGTGGTTTGGTGGTTCCCTTGCGTCTCTCACACTTGAATGTCCGAGAATTTACCTTTATGTCACTGGTCAGTTGCCCTAGTCAGGGAGTCCTGGAACTTGGAGGCTGTGCTCTTGGATCACTTCCCTGTCCTACTTACTTTGGACCTTGGGCTCATCACCCGAGACGTAAGCCATGGTGCCTTAACTTTTCATGGTACCGCACACCCCAATGCAAGGCCCATTTATGCTCCCACGGTACACCTTCCTCGGTTTCTTCCCCACAGGTCCTTTCGGCGGCCGCAAAGATGACCATACGGGGACAACTCATGAGAGACACATCCCTCGCCAATGCCCAGAGACTATCCCAACAGAAGGACCTTGAGGCCGAGATAGGGACTCACACCCGTAGCTACACTGAGGACCCCTCTCCTTCCATGTGCCGTCATCTCAATTGGGCTAAAATGGAGCTCAATCCTGTACACATCCCAGGTAGAAAATGCCCTTCAATGGCTAAAGGGACATTATAATGAGCGAGGGAAAAAGGCAGGCTGACTTTTGGTGGCCCAGCTATGCCAACGAGAGGCAGCCCTAACCATCCCAGCTATTTAGGCTGCAAGCAGCCATATCCTCATCCACCCACAAGACATTGTCTGCAGATTTGTGAACTTCTACTGGACCCTACACACCCTGGAGATGGAGGAGAATCCTGCCTGAATTGCTGCATTTCTAGATGGTACACATATCCGTAGCCTCAATGCCAATGGCAGGAGTATATTAGAGGAGGAAATGAGCAAGGAGGAGATAGCTCAGGCAATTTCCAAACTCCCTCACCATAAGGATCCTTGGGAAGAGGGATACTCTGGGGAATTCTATAAGTGAAGTGGTAGTAGATTCCCTCTACGAGGCCTTCCCTGAGACAGAATGCTTGTGCTCCTTAGGTTCTATTTCTAAAAAGGCATCAATATTAGTCCTGCCAAAGCCGAGGAAGGTATCTTGTATTCTGTGGGAGCTACAGACCCATCTCACTCCTCAACAGGGATATTAAGATTCTGGCAGGAGTCCTGGCGGTCTGCCTCTGGAAGGTGATACTGTCCCTCATCCATCATACACAGATTGGTTTTGTACCCGGTAGATCATCCAGAAACCACCTCCGTACCCTCGTGCATACCCTGTGGTCAGCCAGAGATCTGGAAGACAAAGTCCTAGCCCTCTCCCTAGATGCTGAAAAGGTGTTCAACAGGATCAGGTACCTCTTCAAGATCATATGATGCTTTGGTCTGGGTGACGATTTTATATCCAAAGTCCATTGGCTTTACAACTTGCCTACAGCTCCTGTGAACTGCGGAAGCTTCCTGTCAGATCCATTCCCCATAAAACGTTGGATTTGACAAAGCTGCCCATTGTCACCAATTCTGTTCCTTTTGGCTATGGAACTGCTGGCAACCTCCATCTGACACTCGCCGCTCATAACCAGTGTCCCCATACCAGGTAGCATGTCCGCAATCTGTCTCTACGCTGATGATTTACTAATTACCCTCACAGACCTCCCCCACTTGCTCCAGGCATTGCAAGGCATCCTTGACGACTTTGCGATACTGTCAGGCTATAAGGTAAACTGAAATAAGAGTGAGGCACTACCTTTGTCCCAGGTGACCATGTGCACAGCTATAACTGACTTCTCATGGAGGCTGTCGCATCTCAAGTACTTGGAGATATGTGTCAATAGAGGCCTAGACCGCGTGCTAGCGGTCTAGGCCTCTAGCTCCTTGACCCCTTTCTCACTGCACAAAGCAGGACTTTGAGAAATGATCACACCTGGGCCTCTCCCTATGGATGAGAGTTCAGGCATTGAGCATGGTTACGCAACAACGGTACACATACATCCTTGGCATGCAGCCCCTGCTGATCCCCCTCTCCACATTATGCTCAGTGGATAAGTGCATACATTCCTTTCTCTGGGGGAACATCCTGGTCACACCTAACCAGCACCACACTCCTGGTCCACCGCATGTGCGGCAGACTGGATTTGCCATCAGTGCGAGCACTACATACTAGCCTTCCACCTCTCTCAGCTTACCTATATGCTTCCCATGACACAGGACTCACAGCTATAGGTAAGGACAAAATACACACTAGTGTGGTGTCCTCAGGGACGAAGCCCACTCTATGGTGATGGAGGTTTAACGCTATGTCCTGCTAATCCAGTGAACAGACCATGATGAAATCCTGGCGATGAGTTCACCACCTGTTTGGGGTGGATCCCCGCCTTCATGAACATGCACCAATTTGGGTCAATGCCAGCCTGCAAATTGGGGGAGATGTTGGATTGGAAAAGTTGGCAGTTGGCAGGCATCACCCAATTTGGACAGATCTTGGAATGCTGTAGTCTTAGGCCATTTACAGCTCTTCGTGACGAGTTCAGACTCCCACCGATATTTGTCTTAATCACTGTATGGGAGCTCGTCCTTGGACCCTCAAGTCTTCCCCCGTGGTCTCCTACCTCAGATGGTGCGACAACTTCTGAGGAGTGCCGTCGGATTTCGATACCTTTCTGAACAGCTATCTATCCTCCTTGCCACTCTTAAACACTCTTCACACAAAGTGGCAGATGATGCTACAGATGGACTGTGAACTGGAGGACTGGGCCAATTTATTAGAGGAACGCGATTGTGAAGCGCGGGAGACTCGGCTAAAATTCAGCCTCTTTAAAACCCTGCACAATTGGCATTGGACACCTGTAAAACTGAGGGCAACAGGACTACTGCCATATGTAAATTGTTGGCATTGCCCAGTACCCACTGTGACCTTTTGTACATCCTAAGTGACTGCCCATCCATCCAGCCTTATTGTGATGAAGTGGGGAACATGATAAGAGAGACCATACAAGTCATGACTCCTCTCCTTTGACCCATGATCTTCTTACACAACACAGAGGGGCCCCGGATCTATCTCACCCGCAGACCCACCTCCTGCACACGGTGCTCGCCATGGCCAAGATATGTTTACTTCGACACTGGTGCTCACCTACAACTCCCTCTCGCGATGAAGGTCTCTCATGGACGAATCATCTACAACCTGCATGATAGGATTGACGCCTTTGTTCAAACCCAGGCGTCATTCATTGGTGTCGATGTGCGTTAATTCCAGATTTCCCTTTCCTATACCCATTCATCCCCTAGTACACCTCCTCCACCGCTGATGGTCACACATATACATCAGTGTACCATCCCCCACCCCCCCACTTCCCCTTCCCCCACTCATCCCCATACCTGCCCATTTTCACCTCCTTCAATGCCCCCTCTTGCTCACCTCCCTAGTCGCTCCCTGTGAAGATGGACACGGAGGCCTGGCATTGATCATAAACCATCCCTCCCACCCCTAGACCTAAGCCTCAGCATAATTCTACACACCCCAGTGAGACCTTACATCCGAAATCCATCTGGCATACTGGGGGCCTCCCCAAGGAATACAAACACTTGTTCACGCCTTCGCCCTCGCCCTATTATATGTACAGAACTATGTCTTGCAGTTGCACTATAAAATTTGAGTCATGTGACCATTTACAGGCCCTGCTTCTGATATTTTCCCATAATAATTTTTTGATGTTTCTTCCTTTGCAATGTATCACAATACTTTACTCAGTTAATAAAGAATTGCAAATAAAATAAAAAACATTGGTGTATTGGTATGGGAAGAGCTGCCAATGGCCAGAGCTCAGGAGGCTGGCAATAGAGAATCTGGCTTGTCCTGTATCCAGTGTGTCTGCTGAGTGTGTGTTTGGTGCAGCTGGCGCAGATCTTACAGTGAGAAGGACCAGTCTCTCACCTCAAAATGTGGAGATATTGACCATGATCAAAATGAGCCAATATTTCAGACCACACAATTACACCGTTCCGGAAACAGAACAGGAGGAGGAGAATGATTGGGCAGAATGAAGTGTGTTAGCTGACCAACATCTGGGTAAACCACCTGAGTTGCAGAACAAACTCTACATCTCGGACTAGGTATGCCCATATTGTTGCCTGTGTCAAAGATACAATTGTGTACCTAACTTTCCCGTGCTTTGATTTGAATAGGTAACTAACTACAACTATTGCAACAATGAGTGAGTGGTTATGAGTGATGATTTATATGGTGGCAGACAGTGAGGGAAGGTGTTCAGTTAATAGTAAACTTGTTTTTGATGAATTGCAATGTTTTCTGCCTGATAGGTGATAATTTTTGCTGAAGGTGATTGTCCCTTACAAACTTACTTAGCAAAAATTTACCTGTACGGTTCACTCCTTTTTTCAACCAGATCAGTCAGTTTAGTTAACAAACACAAATCTATACAAAATACTCAAGTATTTTTCTCTAATTGTTCTTCAGCAGCAGTGCACTACACATCTATCTTGCTTGGGTCGGGACTGGGAAGAAGTTACTCAAAGTCAGGAGGAGGATGGAAGGACTCAGGGCAAAACTATCTCATCAACAGTTGGAAGAGGGAAGTTATTGACTTCAAAGGGAAACAATGACTATGAGGCCTAGTACTCAGCTGCGTGGAATGAAGAGAGGTAAGCTGATTTGGGAAATGCTGATGAGTGTGTGTGTGCACTGGTGGTAAAAGTGAAACTACTAGTCCACTTGTTTTTTGCTCTGCCTCTGAGTCTTTTTGGTAGAAGAAGCTTACCTTCCTTCTGTCCTTCACCTTCATTGTACAGTATAGTTTCTCTATATGCACAGGCTTCTTCTTCTCCTGCATGATCGGAAGGCGAGAGCTGAGCTCAACACTCCTGCTTACCTGCCTGACCGGTTCAGTCAGGCACCCAAGAGTGACGAACATTCCTGAGGAGAATGCAGAAGCACAGTCCAATATGGAAATACAGTACACTTTTTCTTTTAACAATCATATTTTTAGTAGGGGGTGGGTTCAATTCAGTCCTCCATAATTTGATTTCTTCAATCATAGAAGATAGAACATTTAGATATCTAATAATGCGGGTCTCTCTGGGGCAGAATGACTGTTTGCAATGCATTTAACTGAACTGTGTTATACTCATTCCTTTGTTGCCTTCCACAGATTGATGATGGTGATGTGCTGCTCATCGCTCTGATGAATATTGGTCTTGTGTTGTATTTGTCTTTGTCACACCTTTCCCCAAGCCTTTCCCCCAGACTCTCTGATTTTTTTGGAGGTGTGTCTTCATTTGCACCAAAATTATCATACATTTGTTGGGGCGGATGTGGTTAATGCGATCCCCACCCACTGCAAGATCTCCTGATACCTATGCAATAGCCCACACCAGCCCCACGTAACCAACCACTTCTTAAGTAAGCACATTATTCTTCAATGTCAACATAATCATTCAGACCTTTGTTATGCTTAAATAAAATTCTTAACCTTGTCAACTACAGAGTACAGACTTCAGTCAATCAATCATAGCATTTGCAGAGCGCAGCACTATTACCCCTAAGGGTATCTGGACACTGAGGGTGCTGTGTCTCTGTGGAAAAGCAATTTCTTAAGTCTCCTTCTGAAGTCCATTAGGAAGGGAGCTCTTCAGAGGTGGAGGGGCAGGCTTTTCCAGGACTTGGCTGCTGTGCAGGAGAAGGAGCGGCCTCTGCTCTGGCTGCGATGGATGTGTGTGTGGATTATTGAGGTGGATTGCAGTTGTCTTGCTGGGACATAGATGCTCAGTCGAGGCTTAATGTAGGATGGCCCTAGGTTGTGGAGAGCCTTGTATGCAAGTGTGATGATTTTGAATTGGCATCTCTTCTGGACAGGCAGCTAGTGGAGGTTCCTGAGGTGTGGGGTAATGCTTGAGAACTTTGGGAGGTTGAGGATGAGTCTGGCTGTGGTGTTCTGTAGAGCCTGGAGTCTTTTAAGTAGCTGGGTGGACACTCTGACATAGAGAGCATTGCAATAGTTGAGGTAGCGGTTGATCAGAGCATGGATGACTGTCTTTCTGGTGTCTGTAGGGATCAATTTGAGGAGTTGGCAGAGCATATGGAGGATGTAGAAGCAGAAGGAGGTGGCTGAGTTTACTTGTTGATTCATGGATAGCTGGCAGTCAAGGATGAGGTTGGTGGAGGGTTTCTTTAGAAGGGGTCTGGCCTATGCATGCTTCCATTCATCCGGGAAGGTTACCATGGGGATGGAGGTGTTGAAGATGCAGGTTAGTTCTGTGCTAATAGTGTTAGATCTAAGGTTGAAAATCCAGTGGAGGCAGGGGTCAGTGGGTGTCCCAGAGTGGATGGATGACATGATGGCTTCAGTCATTGTGTGGTAATCTGGGACCAGGAGGTTATTGTGTGGCTGGTGTTCACTGCTTGAGAGATGTTGTCTAGCCTGGAGGTAGAGGACTGGGAGTCGAAATTGTTGTATATGGTGGTGATCTTGCTGTCGAAGGAGCCTGAGAGCACAAGTATTATATTCTGTGTTAAATAAATGGAAGCATTCTAGCTAGTGCACTGAGTACAAATTTGTTAATCACAGGGGCAGCTGCAGTGGACAAATAATTATCTTTGATTCAAGTGACCCCGCTCTTCTCCAAATGCCCTTCCATTCAACCCTGACTCCAAAGAGGCAGGTGATAAATAATATGTCTCGTACATCATGTATAACATGCGGATAATAGATATCATGTCTGCCGTAATTAGAGGGTGGGAAAAACGATGCACTGCAGTACAGGGAAATGAACAGGATATATAGATTTTATTGGGCACGTTCACCAAAGAGTATCCCATCTGCAAAACATGAAATCACAGACCCTTAATCCCACTTTCCTACCTGGCCTCACCCTCAAACAGAAATGCTTTAAATCAAATACATTTGCTTGGCAGTAAAGGAAGGGATCTTTACCTACGGATTGGTTTAGACTAGAGTTTGAGGAAGGGGTTACTCTGTCACAAACGTGACAGATGTATTAAGATTTCTGTACAGCATATGGGATATCCACCATTTGTGATGGAGTAACCCCTTACGCCAAACTCTTAATCAGGCCCTTAGTCTGCTGCAGCAGGGTAAGGTACAGGCAAAAAGCTAGGGAGGTACGGTAGACGTTTTGCACTAAAATAGTGGGGCAGGTGGTTTACTGATGATGTAGCTTAGGCTTAGTCAGTCTTTGTAGCTTGAACTGAAAGTTGATGAATGTCAAATTTTAAGAGGCTTAAATCCATTATGGAAGCCATATGAATCATTTGTCCAGGCCGTAACATGTGGCACATGCCAAAAATATTTTTGTTCAATATGTACAGAACTTAGGAACTAAAAAAAGGAGTATGGTACTATGAGGTGATTGAGTGGGCACAGAGAGGGAAGAGAAGGCACCTTGTTTTGGTTTGCACTCAATTGAAAGCTTTGTAAATGCTACATTAACAGAAGTAGAAGGTGCACACTGCACAGCCAACACTGCAGTGTCTGATTCAACCATGCTGCAGTTGAGTAGGGCTATTACCCTTGTGTCATGACTCACAAAGTGCCATGGGTAGGGAGGTCATGAATGATGATGGGTGAGTTCTGCCTCACTTAACAAAAACAAAGCAATGTGACTTACCGTTGCCCATACCTTCTGCTGCAGAGACTTTCCCTTCAGCGGCTACGTTATCATCTGGTGCACTGGCCCTGCACGGGTAGTCTGTGTGGCTAGTAAAAATCTTATACATTTTATATGTCAGCTACATCTCCACTTGTTTTTTTTAAACAAAATACAAGCACAACACATGACTACAGTTCAGTTCACAGTATCTCTTCTTCCATCTAAAATATCACTTTGGTAATTTTCCTGGTTACAATGTTAGTAAGGCCGGTAGTCAAGCCAACTGTAATAGAGGGGCAGAGATATGATGATGACTGTGAGTCATTTGATGAAGGGGTAGAATAAATTGGTCAATGAAGGGCATATGGTTTGGATTGGCAAAAACAATGGCCCGTACTCATAATACTTTCCTGCCAAACTGTTGGAATCCTGAATAATAATGCATATATCCCAGCATTGGGGGGGGTCACCATAACCATGGCCACTCTCTCTTCATTTGAGCATGAACAAGAAATAGAAGGCCTTTTCAACAAACAAGCATAGAAGAGCTTCCCTTGGTCTGCAAACTCTGTGATCTTCACTGTAGACTACCTAATTTAGTGTTGTAGTCTTAGAGTACCAGTCCACAGGGTATAAAGTTAGGGGAGAAGGACAGCATAACCAAGCAGAAGAGAGCTTAAACTTCAGATTAGTACAGACACAGGAGGAAGTCAGCCACAAAAACAAAAACTATGGTAAAAAGGATAATACAGTGAGGAATAACACAAACAAACAGCAAATAGAACAAAGTGCATTTAATAAAAGTCACAGTATAAGAGAAAGGAGGAAAAATGAATCTAACGAGGAGAGGTAAAAGTTAGAGAATTAAACAATATTAACGAGAACTTACTGAAGCCAGCAGAGCAGTCTGCTGTGTCACTGGTGGTGGCAGTGGAATTCATCCTGTTGCGGCACTGGTGGTGGTACCCTCCTCGGCCTGACCCTCTGATGCCCTCTTCTTGACCTTGGGTGATGATGTAAGAAATAAAGAAGATAAGAAAAATAGATTAAGGGTACAGTTAATCTTCTAGAAAATATTTTGACAAGCAAACGCAGTAATATATTGACATTCTACTTGTCTAAATCAGATTGCTTATATCATCGAGTTGACTTTTTCTTAATTTCCAAAACCTTACCTAAACCCTATTCCAAATTTTCTAAACTGCATTTGGAAATAATAACGTATTGCAGCGAATGACCTTTGCTTCGCAAATCGCAATCCCCTTTCATGGGCCAACTCAGTTAGTTTCCCTTTTTAATGCATACATGCATACTACATATCACTGCAAGATTGGTTGGGACTGTAGAAGCTACATACCAAGAAAGACTCAGAGAACACTAACTCAATGATATTATGTTATTACTACTACCTGTAGGAGGCTGGCTCTCTATAGAGTGTACACAAATGATGTGCATTGTGCAGAGAGTCCAAGCCACCCCACCTTCATTTACAGAGGTATAAACTAGACCAACTAATGCTCTATGTTTTAAGGCAGCTTGGTCGAACAGTTAGGCCAGTCTTGGAGAAGTACTAAGCATTTGTTGCACTCACAGTATCAATAAATGTGGACACACACTCAAAAGAATAACTCAAGACCAATTTACAAAATACTTCAGATTTGTATAAAATTATTATCAGAATCGGTTAGGTACTTTTTAAAGAATGGTTTTTCAAAGTTTAGCCAAACTAGTCTTTCTTGTACGTAATTATGCACCATAGGAATTGCTGAAAGAAAACTTAAAAAATGCATATAAAATCAAGCAATGCATTTATCAATGTTTCCTTTCGTTTATTGGTCGAGGACATCAAGATGTCCTGTGGACCAGCTGGGGAAGTTTGAGCGGCTCCCAGTTTCAGCAGGAGCAGCTGCTGAAAAGTGCTTGGAGTTGGTGGTGCAGGACCACTGCAGGGGAACACTTGGAAATGCAATGCAGAGGCCGACTTCACGGTAAGTCCCGTGGGTCCTCTTAGAGTGTAAAGGTTGCAAGGGGGGGACCCTTAGAGTCCAGCTGGTTTTCCGGTGCAGGGCCCAGGGAGGCCAGATGCAGAGCCTGCAGCTGTGCGCAAAGGTGGCCTTGTAAGCAGGAGGCAGGTCACTGTGAGGATGGATTGCTGGTCAGCAGGGCCACTTTGGGGGATGGCTCTTATGTGTTCTGGAGTCCCTCAACTGCTCCTGGTGGGCTTTTCTACTTGGTGTCCAACATTGGATGACCAGTACCCCAGGATATTGCATGGTTCAGCCACTGAAGGTCAGAGTGCCACCAAACTTGGCACACTTGCAGGATTTGTTCTCTGGGTCTGCCAGGTGGAATGTGGTCTAGCTGCTATGTCCCGTTCCTTAGTCAGCGGCCAGTCAGTGAACTAGACTTCACAGGTCTTTTGCTTTGTTGCAGGGAGTGATGCCTTCACTCTGGTGGGAGATGTTTGGTGATTTTCAGAAGGGTGGAGGTCCTCTGCAGTTTTGTAGAGTCCATCCCATGTCTATGCAACCCCTCAGCAGCGATTGTCGAGTCCTGGGTGCAGTAAGCATGGTTTGGCGCCTTTTTCTTTGTACAGCAGGAATGCAGGTCTCTAGTCTTGGGTCTTCTTTATTGCAGACCTTCTTTTGTCCTTGGAATCTGATCTGCAGGTTTAAGGATTCCCACTAAATACTGCATTTAGTGGGCAGTTAGGGGAGTCCCTAGTCAAGACCAATGTGTCATCTACCTAAGGGTGGCTACACCCACTATGTGACCACTTCCTGTCGGAAGAGGTCACTTCCCTATTTTTGATTGGCTATTTTCCTACCACGCAAGATGGAGGAAAATGATATGGAGGGGTCACATTGCATGCAACACCTTAGGGGTGGTGCAGAGTGGTGGTGGCCATGCCTCCTGTCCTTTGTGCCTTTTCCCACCATTGCTCCTGCCAAAATTGCGGGTTTGCAATAGGGGTGGACATCTGCTGCTAGTAGCAGGGCTGGGGGTCAAGTTTCAATGGTGGCAAGCTTGAAGCTCGCTGGCAGGGCAGTGCACATTCCTGGGGGAGGAGGTGCAACACCTCAGCCCAGGAAGGGCTTTGTTTTCTGAACCCAGAGAGCACAGACTCTCACCCCAGGCTTTCAGAATCCTGTCTGGTGGTGGCAGGCTGGTTGTGACCAGCCAGCAACCATGCCAGGGTTAGTTCGCTTTTGCAGGGGTACCTCTAAGGTGGGCCCTGGGTACATTTTGCAATAAGTCCAATACTGGTACCAGTTTGGATGTATTGTTCTGAGTTGTTTGATACCTGAACAACCCAGGGTTCAGAGTGGCCATCATGTAGCTGTGAAACTCGTACTGACCAGTGTCCAGCACATGCCAGTAAAATGGCTGCTTAATCTCCCAGGCTAGGCAAGGACACTGTAGGGGCACATTGCTCATGCATCTCTGCCCACACATGCATTACAGTGCACCCTGCCCACCCCTAGTTATAGTTACCTTAGGGCATAAGTCATAGGCCCTCATTACAACCCTTGCGGTCGGTGATGAAGTGGCGGAAATACCGCCAACAGTCTGGCGGTAATTACAGCCAAATTATGACCATGGCTGTGAAAACTCCCATGGACAGCCACTTTACCACACTGACCGCCAGGGCAGAAACAACAGCCACCACGGTGGTAGCCGGCTACAGCCAGGCGGATGTCAATGTTCCTCCCACTGTATTAGGACAACCCAATTCGCCACCTTTTCCGTGCCGATACCAAAGACATCAAAAGCCTGACGGAAACACTGCACAGAAGGGAAAGGACTCACCATTAGAGCCACAGGGAAGAACCACACCGCCATGGAGCCTGAACTTCAGATCTTCCCAATGATTTTCTATGTCCTGCTCCACCACGAACACCAACGACTGCAAAGACGACCACGGTGAGTACAGCTGCCTAGCACACAGGGGAGGGTGGGAGGGAAAAGAGAGTGACACACACACATGCAACATACACCCCTCCACCCCCAACACCATACACACAATCAGATGCAGCAATAAAACATATTTACCCTGTACCCTTCAGGAATAATGAAAGGGCTACAGGAATAGACGAAAGTGAGTGTAATAATATAAATAGAGTAGAATACAAAAAATCTATTTAATGGTATATACATATGTACAGTTCAAGGGACACTGCCCAGTCCTCAATGTGCGTGGGCCACAGGGCCACATGACAAAGTCCAAGGTCCCACTTGTCTCCTGCAGCAACACAGAGAGAACACTGCAGGGGCATCAGTTGGAAAATAGGCAGGCACCTCTGGGGGACAGGGAATGGGGGGCACCTCAGCCGGTAGATGGTACAGCACCACTGGTCCTGGAGGGGGCAACATGCCCTGTGCTTGGTCCTGGGGAGTGCAAGGCCACAGTCTCTCAAGTGGGTGACTTGCCCATATGCTCTGGAGGGGGCAACATGGTCCTGGGGAGTGCAAGGCCACAGTCTCTCAAGTGGATGATTTATCCACTGGTTCTGGAGGTGACATAGTGCCCTGTGCTCTTGTTCCTGGGGAGGATGGGGTGAGTGGGTGCTATAACCACTATCTCTGAAGGGGGCATCGTGCCTTGTGCTCTTGTTCCTGGGGAGTGCAAGGTCACAGTCTCTCAGCTGGGTGTCATTCCCACAGGATTTGCAGGGAGCAGGCCGCACAACAGCCCATGGAGGCAGGACTACACACTGTCTGCCGGCGGTGATGGCTGCTCAGTGGTGGTGCTGCTGATAGCTGCTGCTGGTGATGGGGGGAGGCTCCAGCCCATCCCCTGCAGCCTTAGACGGTTGCGCACTGGTGGTGGTGGTGCTGCTGCAGGTGGTGGGGGAGGCTCCAGCCCATCCCCTGCAGCCTTGGACGGCTGCCCACTGGTGGTGATGCTGCTGCTGCTGCTGGTGGGGGGGGCTCCAGCCCATCCCCTGCAGCCTCGGATGGCTGCACAACCATGGTTGGTGGTGGGGACTCCGACTGAGTCCCTGCACAAGGCCCCTTGTCCTTCCTGTCTGCTGGTGCAGGCCTCTTTCCCTTCCTGGCAGCATCTAGGGATGGCTCCTTGCATTTCTTGGCAGCAGCTGAGGATGGCTCCTTACCCTTCCGGGCAGCAGCTGGGGATGGCTCCTTGCTCTTCTTTGCAGCAGCTGGGGATGGCTCCTTGCCCTTCCGGACAGCACTTGGGGCAGACACCCTTTCCCTGAGGCTGCCGGGTGCCCTGGATCCTTTCCCACCTCGAGTGGGTGTGGAGACTTCTGGGCCCGTGGACTGTGTGGCTGAGGTGCTTGCCTGGGTTTTTGCTACCCTGGAGAGACATGAAGGACTGGGGAGGGGTTGGGAAGAGGTCAGTGGTGGAGAGGAAAAGCTGCTTATGGACATTGGGGCAGGGAGAGGGAGAAGGTTTGGGAGTGGAGGAAGAGGGAGTGATTGTGGGAGGTGTCTGTCTGCTGTGTTTAGGTGCAGGTGCATGGGCTGGATGCTGTTGTGAGGTGGATGGCTGTTGGGTGTCTGAGTGCTTACATTTGTGTATTTTGGTGTGTAGGGGGCACAGACAGAATGGGAGATGACACAGGGGACGTGTGCATGGCTGTTGTGGTCGTGTCTGCAGTGTTGTGTGTGTTCTGCTAGGTGTGCTGGTGATGCTGGCAGTGGATGATGGTGTAGTACATGCAGGTGTGAGTCTAGACACAACTGGGAGGGATACACAGTGGAGGAAGTGGATGTTGGTATGTCTGCATCTGGATGGTGTTTGTGTGAGTGCCTGTGGGATGATGTGTGGTGCTTGTGTTTGCCTGTGCCACTCTTGTGTGTTGTCCTGTGTGCATGCTTGTCTGCCTGTGTGCTGGGGATAGGTTGGGGTTGAGGGGAGTGGGATTGGGAAGAGGAAGTTGGAGTGGAAAGGGTGAAAACAGGGACAGTGGCTGTCATCAGAGAGAAGGCCAGAGCCTGGATTGATCTCTGTTGGGCCGCCAAGCCAGTGTGAATGCCCTCCAGGAATGCATTGGTCTGTTGCATTTGGGCTGCCAGCCCCTGGATAGCATTCACAATGGTTGACAGCCCTACAGAGATGGATCTCAGGAGGTCAATAGCCTCCTCACTCAGGGCAGCAGGGCTAACTGGGGCAGGGCCTGAGGTGCCTCAGGGAAAGGAGATGCCCACCCTTATGGGTGAGCGGGCAGGGGCAACTCCCTGAGGGGCTGCTGGGAGGGCGGTGCTGGTACAGGGGTGGCAGATGTATCTGTAGCTGGGGTGGTCACTGAAGTGTCTGCCACCACTAGGGAGCTTCCATTGGAGGAGATATCTGAGTCCGAACTGTCCCCTCCAGTCTCTGCCGTGGTGCTCCCCTCACCCTCCGTCCCACTGGTGCCCTTACTGTTGGAGGACTCTGCCTCCTGGGTCCTGTGGGGTGCAGCTCCCTCCGTTGCCGTGGGCCTCTGCTCCTCCGCTGGATGATGCTAATGCACATAAGGACAGGATGACAAAACAAAAAGGGGGGAAGAAACAAAGGATACACTGGGTCAGTGCCTGCACAAACACCACTGTTGGCGTACACACCACTCTCACACAAAAGGAACAGCCCCACACACTATATAATGCACTACCAGTAATAATGCTAGCCACCAGGGCATGGGGTGGGACACATACCGCCAACTGCAGCACACCTGGGACCCACACAGCCCCGCCAAGTAGTGGATGCCTACAAGCTAGGTAGCAGAAACATCACTTCAGAACCCTGCCCAACATGTGACCTACTCTGCTAAGTCAGGCCTGACCTACGGGCACCCACTGACATACATCCCCCACCCAGATAACCCCCTACTATGCGTAAGTTGTAATGATGGGAACTGTACTCACCCCCTTGTGGCTGCTGTGATGCGCTCAAGCCCCCATCCAGCTCCGGATAGTTGACTGCCAGTATGCGGGCCATCAGGGGAGTCAGGGTTCGATGGGCACCCCTTCCTCGTTGGAGGCCATCCCCAGCTGGGCCTCTGCCGTCTTCTGTGCCCAGCGTTTCAGGGCCTCCCACCGTTTCCGACAGTGGGTGCTCCTCCTGTCGTGGACCCCTAGGGTGGGCACGTCCTTGGTGATGGCATGCCATATACCCTTTTTTTGATGGGTGCTGACCTGCAGAGAAATACACACAGGGAAAGGTATTAGTCAAACCGTCCTGCCTGTTACACTCATGTACCCCTTCAGATCCCCATTTGCACATACAGGGCCAAGCACACAAGCTGCCTGTCACCCAGTGGACATCCACCATCCCCCCCCACACGAGGCCTTCACAAACACCACTCCATGCATTCATGCCCCATGCATTGTGCTCACAGTGTACTCACCTGTTGGTCTGGAGGCCCATACAGCAGTCCGTACTGGGGTAGGACTCCATCCACCAGTCGCTCCAACTCTGCTGAGGTGAAGGCAGGGGCCCTTTCCCCAGTCACACAAGCCATGGTAGGTTCCAGACACAGGTCACAGCAGCACATGCAGTGTAAGTCCTTTCCTGTTGAAGGTCAGGTAGCAAGTGAGTGATCAGATAGAAAATGGCGGTCACATCCGCGGCGGTGCATACCGTCACCATCGACGTACATCACCATTGGCCACTGTACCCCATAGGGCCCAATATTATCCAATGAGCCGTTGCCTGGCGGTTCCAGACCGCCTCCTGCAACGGCGCACAACGTCAGCAGAATTACCTCACTTCCACCTGTCCATCCACACAGGACAGGCAGACGCCATTTCATGGGGGGGCAGGCCCTTGATTATAACTGCATCACAGTACACAATTGGACATACAGGACAAATGCCATATATACATTAAAAATTGACATCATGCATTGTACTGTTGTGGCTATGATGTACAGTTTGTAACCGGCTCCTCACTCTTTTGCACCATAGATTGCTACCGCTGTGGATGAATAGGAGATGGAGACATGCCCCTGTGCACAGACCCCTGGTCTACTTGGAAACAATGGAGGACAGGCACATCATCCTCACCTACAGACTTGACAGGGCCACAATTACGGAGCTGTGTGCCCAATTGGAGCCTAACCTAACATCTGCTATCCATCACCCCACTGGTATCCCCCCTCTTGTGCCAGTGCTATCTGTGCTCCTTTTCTTGGCAACTGGTTCTTTCCAAGTGGGATTGGCAGCAGGAATGTCACAGCCAATGTTCTGAATAGTGCTGACCAGAATGTTATCTGCCCTGATTAAACACATGTGCTGCTACATTGTTTTCCCCCAGGTGGAGGATTTGGCCACAGTGAAGGCTGACTTCTATGCAATGAGACATATCCCCAACATCATTGGGGCAATTCATGGAACACATATTGCATTTTTCCACCCCCCCCCCGGCAAAATGACCAGGTGTTTAGAAATCGAAAGAGTTTTCACTCCATGAATGTCCAGATGGTGTGCCTGGCGGACCAGTACATCTTCCATGTCAATGCTAAGTATCCTGGGTCGGTGCATAATGCCTTTATCCTGAGGAATAGCATCATCCCAAATGTGATGGGCCAACTAAAGAGGCACAGGGTGTGGCTAATAGGTGAGCCCTGGTTCACACCCAGTGGATGTTGGTGTATGGGTATGGTGTGGGCCATATGGGATAGTGTGTGGCTAAATGTTGTCCCTCGATATTTGCAGGTGACTCTGGTTACCCAAACCTAGCATGGCTAGTCACCCCTGTGAGGAATCCCTGGAGAAGGGCAGAGGAACGTTACAATGAGGCATATGGGCAAACAAGAAGCATAATCAAACGTACCTTTGGCCTCCTGAAGGCCAGATTTTGGTGCCTCCATCTAACAGGTGGATACCTGTGTTACTCACCCAAGAAGGTCTGCTAGATAATTGTGGCATGCTGCATGTTGCACAACCTTGCCTTGAGGCACCATGTGCATTTTCTGCAGGAGGAGGAGGCTGGAGATGGCCGTGTGGCAGCAGTGGACCCTGTGGACAGTGAGGATGAGGAGGCAGAGGATGAGGATGAGGATGAGGACAACAGAACCGCAGTGATTCAACAATACTTCCAATGACACACAGGTGAGACAGTGTTACTTCATATTTCATTGAATTTTTTTTGTTTATCTTTGTCACTGGCAGGCTGTTATTTCCCACTTCTATGCCTACTCACTGTACCCTTTGGCAACTCATTTTGCAGATGTTGGTGCCCCACTATCCCTCCTGGGGTGATCACTGCAGCCAACTACAGGTCTTATCTATGAGAACATTACAGTACAGTTGAATTGAAATGTTTGAACCTGGTTAAACAAATACATACTTAAATCATTTGACATACTCCATACTTTTATTTATTCAAAGGGTATTTATTGAAGTGATAAGGAGGAGTGGGGCAAGTGCATTGGGATGGGGTGATGATGGAGGAAAGTCCAGGGTACAGTTCCAGTCTATTTGTAGCACAGATGCATTGTCCATGGGGACATAGGAAGGGGAGCAATGGCAGTTCAAGGTGGACAGGGTGACTGAGTGGGACACCAGGGTGACAATCAGGAGAGTCTCATTTCCTGGCGGGGTCTTGGCAAGTGTATCTGGCTTTTGCCTGAATCGCAGGGAATGTTTGAGGGGTTGTTCACCTTCTGCAGGGGGAGGGGTGCTGGTGGCCTGTTGGTCCTGTGGCGGGGCCTCCTGTCCACTAGTGGCAGCAGAGTTGGAAGGCAGTTCAGATGTCTGGCTAGTGGCAAGGGCCCACTGTTGTGAGACTGCCTCCCTCTTAATGTTGGCTGTGTCTGCCAGCACCCCTGCTATGGAGACCAGGGTGGTGTTGATGGCCTGCAGGTCCTCCCTGATCCCCTGGTACTGTCCCTCCTGCAGCCACCTGTTCTCCTGCATGTTTGCTAGGATCTGGCCCAGCGTATCCTGGGAATGTTGGTATGCTCCCAGGATCTCAGTGAGTGCCTCCTGGAGAGTCGGTTCCCTGGACCTGTCCTCCTCCTGGTACACAGCCATCCTCCCAGTGTCCCTGTTGTCCTGTGCCTTTGTCCCCTGAACTGTGTGTTCAATGGCAATGACCCCAGGTCCCTGATTGTCTTGGGGGCAATGTGTGCCCTGGGGTCCCTGTAGTGGTGGACACAATGCTTATTGATGTGTCCTGGGGACAGAGGTATGGGTACGCTGGGTGGGTACTGTGGTGGTGTTTCCTGAGGGGGGAGGCTCTGTGGTGGTGTGTGGCTGGGAAACCGACTGTCCAGAGGTCCCTGATGGGCCAGGTTGGTCATCCAGATCCAGGCGACCAGAGTTGCTGTCATCACTGTGGGCCTCTTCTGTGGGGGGACTGGATAGTGCTGGCACCTCTTCTCCTCTGACATTAGCTGGGATACCTGTGGGGATGTAAATGCAGTGTTATTGTTTCTGTGTGTGACATATTGTGCATCAGTGGGTTGCCCTCTTTGGTTGTGTTCACCCTGGCAGCTTTGACTTGTGTGAGTTGGTATATGGTGGGCTAGCTGATTCTCTCTAGTGTGCAAGCTTTTGTGATAGGTGTCCATGCAGGGCTGTGAGTGATGTCCATGCATTGTTAGTGCGTGGAGGGCTTGGCATCAGGATGGTTGATATGTGATGGTGGGGGGTGTGGGAGGTGGTGGAGTGATGGGAGTGAGGGTGGGGTGGGGGTATGTGTTGGCATGCAGGTAGGGGGGTGATAGAATAGAGTTGACTTACCAGAGTCCAGTCCTCCTGCTTCCCCTGCCATGCCCTCAGGATGCATGATTGCCAAGACTTGCTCCTCCCATGTTGTTAGTTGTGTGGGAGGAGGAGGAGGTCCACTGCCAGTCCTCTGTACAGCGAGTTGTTGTCTTGCTGCTATGGAACATACCTTCCCCCGTAAGTCGTTCCACCTCTTTCTGATATCATCCCTTATTCTGGGGTGCTGTCCCACGGCATTGACCCTGTCCACGATTCTCTTCCATAGCTCCATCTTCCTAGCAATGGATTTCTGCTGCACCTGTGCTCCAAATAGCTGAGGCTCTACCCGGATTATTTCCTTCACCGTGACCCTTAGCTCCTCCTGTGAGAATCAGGGGTGTCTTTGTGGTGCCATGGGTGTTGTGTGAGTATTGTTGATGAGGATGTGTAGGGTGATGTGTTGGGGTGTGTGATGTAAGGTGCGTGAGTGGTGTATAGGTGTAGGTGGTGTGTGGCTCTGGTCTTGTCCGTCGTGTCTGTCTCGTGCCAATGGCTTGTGTTCGTAAAGGGTTGTGGGTATTGTGGGTGTGTGTTTTATAGTGGTGTGGGTGTGTGGGTGTGGTATGTGTGCATGGGTATCAAGTGTGTGTAGTTTGAATTGCCCAATGTGGTGATGTTTTGTTTGAGTGTGTGTATTTTGAGTGCAGCAGTATGTACAGTCAATGGTTTACCACCATTGAATATCCGCTGTGGTGATTCATGGGTCATAAAGTGATGGCTGTAGTTCTGTTGGCATAACAGTGTTGGTTTGGATACCGCCAATTTATCACTGACCTTTGGTGTTGCGGAATTGTGTATGGGGCTGAATAGTGACAGATTGGTGTGTGTGTCATAATTTGGTGAACGGACATCCGCCACGGTGGCGGTATGTTGGCGGCAGTCAGCGCAGCGGTAAGTGGGATTTACCGCCAATGTCATAATGGGGGCCATAGTGAGGAAAAGCATCAATTATAATGTAGTTTAACATTCTGTGAGTCAATTGTCAAAGTTGACTGTGGGTCAAGAATTTATAGTTTTTTAAAGGAGTATTTCAGTGACTTGTGTGGAAAAAAGACATTGCATAATAGTCACATTATCCCAGGGGTCTATAGCGGGCAAAACATAAAAAGTGGGCAAAGAATTTGGGAATAAATGTGCACAAAACTTTGACAGCAGGCTTAATGTTTGTAATAATTTACATAGTTTCAGTATTAATGATGAAGTTTAGGTATTGAAATATTGGATGATTTAAAACATTTCTTCTGTACAGATGTACTAAGAGTCAATTGTGAAAAGCGGTTGCAAAATGTTCCCAAACATTTTGCTAATGGAATCTGATTTTGTGAACTACCCTATGTACTAATGGGTCAGTCCATAAAATAAAGAATCACAGGGGGTCTCGTAACATCCTACCTAATCAATATTCATTAGGCACATCTCAGTTTGCGATCCCTCTCTGTGATTGGCTGCAGTCACAGGAATTGTAACTGGTAACAGAAAGTAGACCACTATCCCTGTGATTTCATTCTAAAAGAGAAACCATTTTTTAAAGCAACGCGTGCTTTCTCTTTGCAAATAAGTTACCATCACAAATTTGGAGTCAACACTGTTCAATGGTTTGCGACTGAAATTGTGCTCACAAACCACTGATACAGACCAAACTGGCTCACAATTTGGAAGGATCCTGCCTTTCCTCTTAGCTGCTGGCTTGGGCATCTGTATTATAGATCAGCAGGTATATTATTTCTTTATAATAGGTGATAGGTTGAGTCATACAATGCCTATTATAAGGAAATGAGCTATGTGTTTTTTGAAAAATATTCTTATTTTGGATTTTGCAAGTTGCATTAAACACACATCAACAAAGGGTGTAGTCACACACCCTACAGCTAAAGAAGGTGGGAACACCTAGACTGCTTCCCTCTGTGGGCACAGGGCCACAGCAGCATGATTCAGTGGGATAAGTGACAGCAGCTTCCCAACTGAGTAACACAGGCAAAAGAGCCTTCAGGTAACAGCTCCTATAGCCGTGATAGAGATCTATATGTCATAATGATTCAGCCAACACACCCAATCTCTGAAGAACTTGTGTGGGCAGTCTCTGCTCTTCGATGTGACCTTTTTCACCTCCACATAGAGATCCATCGCTGACCTCCACTCCCCCAAAGTCGGGACCGTCAGAACACCTCAGTGTTTTGCTATTTCACACTTGGCTACCAGCAGTCCCAGGTTACAAAAGAGGAGCTTCAACTTTGGGACATCTGCATCACCCAGGGTCCCTAGTAACACATATTTGGGCTTAAGAGGAATGTGCTGTCCTGGCACTCTACAAAAACTCACCCACCATTAGCCTCCAGTATTCCTGAATGTCAGGGCAGCTCCAAAGAGTATGCATAGAAATACCCTGAGTCACTCCACAGTGCAAACAGTCCGGGGATGCAGCCCTCCCATATGGTACAGGCAGTCCCTCTCATAATAGACACAATGCAGAATTTTAAATTGAATCAAGCATAGCCAGGACTTTATGGCAACTTTTCTTGGGTGCGTCATGACTGCCTTTCAGTCATTGTTCTCAAGTTCTCCCCTAGGTCTTCCTCCCAGTGGGTACTGAGCCTGACCAGCTCCTACGCTTACAGGTCCATACACACTATAGAAAACTGAAAAGAAAAAAATAAACAGATATTTCAATTCTAAAAAAAAGAAATCTGAAACGTCTAGGTCAATAACAGAATGATATTTGGTCATCGGAGACAAGTGTTTTTGGTGGAAGAGTACCCTGTCAAATTGTTGCTGAAATTGCTAATTTCTATCATTGGCTTGGGGAAAATAATTCACATTACATCCTTGCTCTGTCTATCCAACAGTAATGACCAAGTGGAAAGGGCCATAGAAATCATGAAATACATTATCAAATTGGCAAAAATTTCAACTTTCCATTGAAGGACTGTGATTTTAGGACAATTATCACAATAGCTCAACCAATACTAATGAAAAAGACTGCAACTACATCCGTCCTGGATAGGCTTTGAGGAGATGTGGGAGAGACAAGGAGAGAAAGGGTGACCTGCGTTTGCTAGTGGATAAGTACCAACCACCCAAGAAATAGTACTGTGACAAATGCTGGACTGTGGCTCATGTGAAAGTCCGATCTGGGGAAATTATTTGAAGTAGATAGGAGCAATGTGAAAGAAAATTGGTGGAAAACTACTAGCATTCTGAAGCATTCAATAGTGAAGGAAGAGATGGATAAAGGCTGAGCTTGAGGAAGAGGAAGTGAATGGCATGGGGAGAAATCTATCTGTAAAGAAAAGGGGAATTGTACAATGTGGTTCAATAGATAGTCATGTAGGCAATGAGGATTTGCAAGACAATGTAGATAGAATGGAAAAGGATATCTGAAGCTTGGGAATGATGGCAGATTACATGGTGGGTGCTATAAGAATGTTACTTTACCATCACGATTCAAATCATGTATAATGGTTGAGTTTTCTTTAATGGGAAGAAAATATTAGGTCCTTTTTGTTTTATCTTTCCATCAATATTGTGTATGTCCTCTCATTGTCTTACACGTTTTCATGGTTATTTATGGATATTACTGTTATTGGCTATCCTGAGCAGCCCTAGCCCAGTTTCCAGGTTCAAAATTAACTAAAACTAAACCTGATCATTCTAGGCTAGAAACACTGGGCACAGATGCAGGTGCAGGGTTGGAGGCAACTTTAGAGCCTTATCCATGCCCTTCTTCCTATTGTATAAAGGTAACAGAAAAAGATCCCCTGACTTCCTGAGGCCCTCTGAAGCTTCTGAGTTCTTGTAGCAGCCTTGCAGGACTCACCCCATTGTAGATTTCCAGGTGGTAAATTTCAGCAGCAAGAAGCCCAGTACTATGCATGGAATATAAAACAGCTGCAGAGCAAGACCAAATAAAACCCTATAAAACCCAGTCTGCAGAACATTCCCTATTCTAGGCTCATTAACTAGTAATAGAAGAAAATTGGTGATGGGGCTATTAGTGGATTCTTCTGAGATATGTGAGATTCTTCAAATAGATTTAGACCTGGTCAAATCTTACCTTATCTAAGACCCATCAGATCATATATAAATTTCATTTAGCAAAACTGCTCAGAGACAAACAAATCAAGAAATAGTGTCCCATTTAAACAAGTAATATGCAACAGAAGCATGACACTCATAATTTAGCAGTACTCAGTGGTTACATAACTTTCTTTAAAGCTTACCATGGCCCTCATGATTTTGAATTCCTGGCTAGCCAGCCAACATTTATTTATAATGCCTTTCCATATAGTGAAGGCCTTATAGACTTATTATTGAAAGGGTCCATCATGCATTTTAATAAAGGAGACAGGGGTGTGGCCTGGGCAGCCAAGATGGCAGGCCAGTTCTAGTGAACTCCCGCTGGACTCCACCGAGAGATCCTCCCTATAGGTGCTGGTGTGTCCTAACAGGTGCCGTGCGGGGCCTCTGAAGCTCCCCGACTGTGCAAGAGGTCCCTGGCAGGCCAGCAGAGTTACAGCTCAAGGGTGACAACATTTTATGTTGCGGCAACTGAGACCCACAGAGTTCTAAAATGACAGGCCGGGATTGAGGACTGGATTGTGCCTAGAACTAAACAGCTGCAACCATGCCTGTCCAGCCACACCAATAACGAGTCCCTCAACATCAGTTCAAATAAGTCCCAGCAGGCCCGGGGACATGCAATATGGAAGCATGGGGGCAAGTGAGCCCTGAGCAGTGGCACAGAAATGGGGAGAGCCTCCTGGTTGACAGGCTGAGCCTGCAGACTGGGACTTGGTACCCCTGGTGTTTGAGGCCACCGTGATGTTGGTGTCCATGCTCTAGCCCGACAAGAAAGGAGGCATGTGGTGGCAACCCTCAGAGCATCACAGTGGCCTCATATGAGGCTACATGAGACCACGGAGCAAAGAGATAGGCCCTGGGGGCCTCAGGCCTCCAGGGTAAAGTTGTGGCTCTGGTCTGGATGACGAGTTAAGCAACGGCGGCATGATGGGGGAATGGACTTAGGCTTGACATTCAGGTATGGGAGTGAGACCAGAAAAGAAGGGGAAGGGTCCTGTTTCCTCCCTCCCCACCGCCACATTTCTCACTACCCAGTCTATCCTGAAGTCAAAGTACCTGGGGAGGTTGAGGTCCAGAGCCTGAGAACAGGGTGTGGCATTGGTGCGAAGAGTCGGGTAGAGCCCCCCACGCCCCCCCAAAGATGTAGGCCTGCAGAATTTGAAACCACACACTGGGTTCTGGGGTCCGACTGCTAGTGCTTCCCAGGTGGGTCACCCCGGAGCAAGTGGGTTGGACCCCCCACTACTGGACACCAGTGAGAACCCAAGAGGGACAGCTAACTAGGGACCACTCTGGCCACATATTCACTGTATGCTGCTCACAATCAGACAGCACAAGGGAGCCAGAAGAATTAGCTGTGACAAGGTCATGCAGGCCCAAGCCAAGATGGATACATTTATGGCACTGGTGGGGAGCAAAAGAAGCCAACAAGGGTGAACAAGAAGCTATAGCCTGGGTCACAACACAGGCGGTATACTACAGGCCGTTCAGGACTCCAAAGCAGGACTAAATATAGACAAAAATAGCGGAGGTGGGCATAGATGTGGCCTTACTGCACGAGGATCTTCGTCTGTCGACCGTGTGACTAAGGCAAAAAGGAGGTTGTCAGAGTTGGAGGGTACTGTGCAAATATTTTACGTGGAAGTGGCCTATCTTTCCCACAATAACAAAACACTACAAGAACACATAGAGGATTTCGAAAACAGGGCTCATGGAAATAACCTTCACTTTATTGAGATTCCATAGGGATCTGAGAGTTCAGCCCCGAAGCCCAGAGGAGCAATGGATATGTTTGTGGATGGACGTGGAAAGACTCTCCACCTGTTTCATCATTGAGTGGGGTCCTCAGGCCATGGGCCGAGAGGCCCCCTTCCCAGGTCCCTCCCTGCCCATTGATCGCTTTATTTCTGAATTCCAGGGACTGCTATGCTGTCCTGAGTGGTGCTAGACAATTGATGTTTCGGTTTGTCTGCATTATGATATTTCCTGACTATACCTGCCTGGTCCAATCACAACACAAATCGTACTACCAGATGAAGCAAAAGTTTTGCGCCATAAATCTGTTTTATATGCTTCTTTACCCAGGCTAAGTTGTGTTTAATCCATGACTCCAAATCACTCCAAATCTATGTTCTTTGACACCCCAGAGGAGACCTGGGCCTGGTTCACTGAGCAGCGGCCACTGACTTCGAATTAACCCCATGGTGGGTGTCGGCTGACCCCTCCAAGACTACAGGCCACAGGCTGGCAGGGACAAGGCGAAGAAGCGCTGGAAGCAATCTCTTCTGAGACAAGGAAGTTGATTAGATGCAGAAGCATCCACGGAATGTGAAGAGGAGCGAATTGATCAAACTGAGGTTGATTGTCCTGTAGACTGTGATTGATAGGTCATCCTTATGGGACCTCTGTGTGGAGTTAGCCTGCAAATGCTGGATGGCATCAGTTCAGAAGGTTTATGAATGCAGAGACAAATCCAGTAAACTTCTTTACTGGCTGGCCACCAAAAAAGCTGAGTCTAGAGTGGACAGGACAGGGCACATAGTAGAGGGCTCAAATGGGATTGCAGCAGCCTTTGCCCAATAATATGAAGAGCTATACGCAGAATGGGTACGCCACTGTTCCATTACGTAAGGATCTTCAGCTGTCCTGTCTGACCACAGTGGAGAGCATAGCATTGGACTGTTCAATCCTACTTGAGGAAGTGGACATAGCTCTATTGGACCTCAACTCTGAGAAAACACCGGGCCCAGATGGGTTTCCATTGGAATACTACCAGCGACTCTTGCCAGAGATCTTTCTACCTCTTAGACATGTTCACAGATGCAATTGAGAAGGGTCACATCCCATCGGACATAGATCTAGCCACACTGGTTGTCTTGCCCAGGCTGGGGCGACCACCGCAGCACTGTGCCACATACCGGCCCACATTGCTCATCGATTCAGAGGTTAAACTCTGAGCTAAACTTCTTGCCAATCGCCTTCTGTGGGTGATACCACAGCTTGTCCATTCGGACCAATGTGGATTTATTCCTTGCCAGAGTACTAGGCACTGTATCCGGAGGGAACACTTGGCTTTAGCCCGATTTAAGTCTATCCGGGGGGTCAGCAGCCCTTTCCTCGATGAAACTCTCACTAGAATGTGGCTTGGGTCAAATTATGGGCTTACATACAGGTCCTCTACGCATCCCGGTAAGCGCTAGTAGGCTTAAGTGGGGTTATATCTCCTACTAAGTGAGTTAGTAACTGGAGTTAAAGTTAAGAATGGGAGGGAGAAACTGTAGTTTACTATTGTAATTCACACACTATCCAGTGCTCTAATTGAAAGTAGCTAAGATTGCCAAAAGTTTTGGCAAAATATTTGCGGATCCATCGTGACCTTCTTTTCTTCCTCTATACTTTTTACTCAGTAGTACATGGTGTACAAGTAGTTTAGCTTCTCTTTATTATTGGAATGACGATCTTGTATAGAGAAGTCTTTCATTCAATATATTTTCAATAAATTATTTATTTAAAATTTGTGGTCTTTGTCATTCTGTGATGTACCATTTACCATTTAATCTTACTTAGTTAAAACTCTGATGAATCCCTTTCTTGATTGCTCCTGGACAGCAAGGCTGGTGCTGGCGGTGGCCTCCTGGGCAGCGGGAATGATGGCGGTGGCCACCTGGGCAGCTGGGCTGGTGCTGGCGGTGGCCTCCTATGCAGCAGGGCTGATGCTGGCGGTGGCCTTCTGGGCAGCGGGGATGATGGTGGTGGCCTCCTGGGCAGCAGGGATGAGGGCAGCGGGGATGATGGCGGTCTTCTCCGCCGTGCTGCTCTTCCCAGACTTGCTGACTTTCTTGTGGCCCTTCCCCACCTTGGAAGGTGTCGCAGCTGACTCCACACTCCCACCTGTACCCCTGGGAGCGGCTTTGGTGGCTGGAGTCTTCCCCCTCTCCCGCCGGGCACTGGCCAACTTTTGATGTTTAACACTGGTGGCCAGTGCACTCCAGATTCCGGTGACTACAGGCACCACTGGTCCCGGAGATGTTGTGGCTGAGGTGCTAGGTTGGGACCTGGAGAGTCAGGCCCTAGGAGGCTGGCGGGGTGGGGGAGGTGAGGGAAAGAGGTCAAGGTTGGACAGGAAAAGTTTCTTGGGAACACTGGGACGGGTAGATGGAGGGGGTTTGGGAGTGGAGGAAGAGGTTGTGGTTGTAGGAGGTGTTTGCTTGGTGACTTTGGGTAAAGGTGCATGTGCTGGAGGCTGTCGTGAGGTGGATGGCTGTTGTGTGGGTGTGTGCGTGCGTTTGTGTATCTTCTGAGGTGGCGTCACAGACACACTGGGAGAGGACACAGGAGATGTGTGAATGGCAGTGGGGGTGGTGACTGCACGTGAGCGGGGTGTGGTGGTGTGTGTGCTGGTGATGGAAGTAGTGGCTGTAGATGTAGTGCATGCAGGTGTGAGTGTAGACAAGACTGGAGGGAGGAGGGAGACGAGGAGGAGGGGGACACAGTGGAGGCAGTGGATGTTGCTGTCTCTGCATGTGTGTGATGCTTGAGTGAGTGCCTGTGGGATGTGTGGTGCTTATGTTTGCCAGAGCTTCCCTTGTGTGTTGAGGTGTGTGCATGCTGGTCTGAAGGTGTGCTTGGGATAGGCTGAGGTAGAGGGGATTGGGTCTGGGTGGAGGAAGTTGGAGGGGGGAGGCTAGACACAGGGACAATGGCTGCCATCAGTGCTGAGGCCAGAGTCTGAAAAGCTCGCTGAAGGGCTGCCTGACCAGAATGAATGCCCTCTCCAGGAATGCATTTGTTTGTTGCAACTGCCTCTCTACACCCTGGATGGCATTCAAAATGGTAGTCTGCCCAACAGTGAGGGACCTGAGGAGGTCAATGGCCTCCTCACTGAGGGCAGCAGAGGTGAGTGGGGCAGGGACTGAGGTGCCTGGGGCAAAGGTGATGCCCACCCCCCTGGGTGAGCGGGCATGGGGCAAAGGCTGAGGGGCTGCTGAGAGGGCGGTGCTGGTAGGGGGGGTGACGGCTGTACCTGTAGATGCGGGGGGCACAGATGTTGCCGCCACCACAAGGGGGCTCCCATCAGAGGATGAGTCCGTATCACTTGTCTCATCTCCTGTCCCCGCCGGAGCTCCCTCGCCCTCCGTCCCACTGGTGAACTCCGAGTCCGTAGTCTCGCCCTCCAGGGCCATGTGGGATGCAGCTCCCTCCTGCTCCGGTGCCACTGCTCCTCCACCTGATGATGCTAATGCACACAAGAACAGCGAGACCACATAAAGGGGGGGATGACAGAAGAAAGACATGTTGAGTGCATGCATTACCGCTACCGTTGGCGGACACGACAGACACAGAAGCCCCCTGCAATACGTCGCGCACTTGGAGTCCACTGTTCAATCCCTGGGACAGGGCCTACAAGGCTATGGCCGACATCTGCACACATGGATGACACAGGAGCCTGACTAGGTGCACTTGGCACTGTACGCAGGTGGGGTGGGGTGCCACAGGGTCTGCCAGTAGAAGGGGACCGAATTAGCACACTCGCCCTGGCCTAGGGAAACCCACAGCCCACCTCCCCCAACCCAGACACCTCCACTGCGCGAAAAATCAGCAGAATGAGAGTGTACTCACCCCCTTGTGGCTGCTGTGATGCCCTCAAGCGCCAATCCAACTCCGGGTATGCCACCGCCAGGATCCTGAACATCAGGGGTTCATGGTGCGACGGGCACCCCTCCCACATTGGGGGGCCATCCCCAGCTGGGCCTCCGCCGTCTTCTTGCTCCAGCGGCGAATGTCCTCCCATCTCTTACGGCAGTGGGTGCTCCGTCTGTGGTAGACCCCCAGGGTCCGGACGTCCTTGGCGATGGCACGCCAAATATCCTTTTTCTGGTGGGCGCTGACCTACATGAATTGTACAGGGGGAAAAGAAAAGTTATTACCAACTGCACCGTCACAGTCATTGGCCCCCATCCCTACCCTTGCCATGTGGCACATGCACTCACTGTCGTTTCATGCACGCCTCAATCTCCCCCCCCCATCTTTCATCCACCCCACTCCACACAGGCATAGCCCATACAGCATGCTCTGAGTGTACTTACCTGTTTGTCTGGAGGACCATAGAGTAGCGTGTACTGGGGCAGGACCCCATCCACGAGTTTCTCCAACTCCTCTGATGTGAAGGCAGGGGCCCTTTCCCCAGACGCACGAGCCATTGCCTCTTCCAGACTGAGGTCACAGCAGCACTTGCAGTGTAGGTCCTCTCCTGTCGAAGATCAGGTATCGAGTGATTGAACAGATAGAAAATGGCGGTCACGTCCGCATCGGTGCGTACCGTCACCGCCGGCGTACATCCTCATTGGCCCATGGGACCCACAGGGTCCAATGTTAACCAATGCAGAATTGCGCAGCGGTCTTCGACCGTCTACCGCGACGGTGTACAAAGCCAGCGCAGTTACCTCACATCCCATTGTCCCACTTTACAGGTCAGACAGCCGCCATTTCAGGGGGCCCACATGGTTTAATTTCTAACTGCGTCACACATACCTAGGCCTTGCCTCAACACTCATACAGGCCAAATTTCGGGTTATGATTTGTGTTCTGTGTAAGCTGTGGGTACGTACCTCTGAGTTGGTTGACTCTGTGCTCGCTGTTGTCCTTCATAGGTACCGTCCGCTGGGACATGTGAGGAGATGGCGGCATCCCCTGGTGTACAGACCGCTGGTGGACCTGTCGACAATGGAGGAAAGACATGTGATCATCACCAAAGGCTTGATTGTGCCACAATCCTGGAACTGTGTGCCCAGCTGGTGCCAGACCATGATGTCAGCTATCCGCCATCCCACAGGAATCCCCCCTCAAGTGCAGGTGCTGTCAGTACTCCATTTCCTTGCAAGTGGGTCATTTCAAACAACAGTGGCCATAGCATCTGGGATGCACCAGCCTATGTTTTCCAAGGTGTTGTCCTGAGTGTTGTCTGCCCTGCTGAAACACATGCGGAGCTACATCGTTTTCCCTCAGGTGGAGGATTTGCCCACAGTGAAAGGTGACTTCTATGCCCTGGGACATATTCCCAACATCATAGGTGCCATTGATGGGACACATGTGGCTTTGGTACCCCCCACAGGAGTGAACAGGTGTACAGAAACTGGAAGAGTTATCATTCCATGAATGTGCAAATGTGTGTTTGGCAGACCAGTACATCTCCCATGTGAATGCCAAATTCCCTGGCTCAGTGCATGACGCTTACATCCTGCGGAATAGCAGCATCCCTTATGTGATGGGTCAACTCCAGAGGCACCATGTGTGGCTATTAGGTGAGCACCTGAAAGCAAGTCAGTGGGAATGGTTGTCTGGGTCTGGGGATATCCCTACAGATTAGTGTGTGTCTAACAGTTTGCAGGTGACTCTGGTTACCCCAACCTGTCATGGCTATTGACCCCAGTGAGGAATCCCAGGACAAGGGCAGAGGAAAGCTACAATGAGGCCCATGGGCGAACTCGGAGGATTATAGAGCGGACCTTCGGCCTCCTGAAAGCCAGGTTCAGGTGCCTACATCTGACAGGTGGATCCCTATTCTACTCACCAAAGAAGGTGTGCCAGATCATCGTGGCCTGCTGTATGCTTCACAACTTAGCTCTGTGACAACAGGTGCCTTTTCTGCAGGACGATGGTCCAGATGGCGGTGTTGTTTCAGCTGTGGAGCCTGTGGACAGTGAAGATGAGGAAGCAGAAGAAGAGGACATCAACAACAGGAACTCTGTGATCCTGCAATATTTCCAGTGAGACACAGGTAAGAATACAAACCTGCTTACTACATGTACTTTAACACTACTACCTCTCAACTGTCTGTTGTTTTCACCCAGTGTATGGTCACTGAGTTGTCACTTTCCCTTACGATTTCACAGATGTGGGGCCCACTGTGTGATATCTGCTTTGTTTCCTCATGGACTAGAGCTGTGTGACATAGGTATGTTGACATTACATTTGAAAGAGCATTTTGACACTGTAATTGCTAATACACTATTTCGAAATCACAGACTGACTCCAGATTGTTTTGTGCTTCAAGGGTGTTTATTTAAGTGCTCAATTTTGGAGGGGGTTGTAAAATGGTGAGGGGTGATGGTGGCGGAATGTCCATGGCAGAGTCCAGTCTATTAGTCTCACAGGTGCATTGCCCAAATGGGCACAGGAAGTGGAGCTGGGGCAGTTTGAGGATGGACAGGGTGACATTGTGGGACAGATGGATGACATTCAAGGTGGTCTAATTTCTTGGTGGGGGTCTTGGCATCGTTCTCTGTCTTTGTCCTGGATCTCAGGGACCGTTTGCGGGGTGGTTCACCCTCTTCAGGGGGTGGGGTGCTGGTGTGATGGTCCTGTGGCGGTGCCGCCTGTCCACTAGCGCCGGCAGAGGTGGTGGGCAGTATATTGTCCAGGCTAGTGTCAGGGGCCCCTTGTTGTGCCACAGTGTCCCTCCTGGTGTTGAGGACCTCCTTCAGCATCCCTACGATGGTGCCCAGGGTGGAATTGATGGATCTGAGTTCCTCCCTGAAGCCCAAATACTGTTCCTCCTGCAGGCGCTGGGTCTCCTGAAACTTGGCCAGGACCGTTGCCATCGTCTCCTGGGAGTGGTGGTATGCTCCCGTGATGGAGGAGAGGGCCTCGTGGAGAGTGGGTTCCCTTGGCCTGTCCACCCCCTGTCGCACGGCAGCCCTCCGAGTTCCCCCGTGTTCCTGGGCCTCCGTCCCCTGGACCGTGTGCCCACTGCCACTGCCCCCAGGTCCCTGTTGTTGTTGGGGTGGTGGGTTAGCCTGGGTTCCCTATAGTGGTGGACACACTGCTGATTGATATGTCCTGGGGACAGAGGTATGGGCCCGCTGGGTGGATGCTGTGCTGGTGTTTCCAGAGGGGGGAAGCTCTGTGGTGGCCTGTGACTGTGTCAGGGGAACCGACTGTCCAGAGGTCCCCGATGGGCCGGGCTGGTCATCTAGATCCAGTTGGACAGAGCTGCTGTCATCACTGTGGGCCTCTTCTGTTGGTGGTGTGGACATGTGTGGACCCTCCTGTCTGGTGACTTTGGGTAGGGGTCCTGCAGGGGTATAAAAGGATGTTTATTACATCTGTGTGTGGCATGGTGTGCAATGGGTGGGTGACCATGTACCTCAGTGCTTGCATTCTTGTGTGGGACCTTGTGTGATAATTTTTTAGGGGTGTGTGTGGGTATGTGTAGTGGCCATGCATTGGTGATGGGTGTCCATGCTTTGTAGTTGCATGCAGGGCTTGGTGTTGGGATGGGTGGGTTGTGATAGTGGGACATTTGTGAGGAGTTGGAGTGATGGGGTGGGGGTGAGGGTGGGGGTATGTGAAAGCATGCAGGTAGAGTGGGGGATGTAATAGTTAAGATTTGACTTACCAGAGTCCATTCCTCCATCTACTCCTGCGAGGCCCTCAGGATGCAGAAACGCCAAGACCTGCTCCTCCCATGTTGTTAGTTGTGGGGGAGGAGGTGGGGGTCCGCTGAACCGCAAGGTGGTGTCTTGAGACCACGGAACGCACCTTCCCCCGTAGGTCGTTCCACCTCTTCCTGATGTCATCCCTATTTCTCGGGTGCTGTCCCACTGCGTTGACCCTGTCCACTATTCTTCGCCATAGCTCCATCTTCCTAGCTATAGAGGTGTGCTGCACCTGTGATCCGAATAGCTGTGGCTCTACCCGGACGATTTTCTCCACCATGACCCTGAGCTCCTCCTCAGAGAACCTGGGGTGCCTGCCATGCCATGGGGTGGTGTGGGTGATGTGTGGGGTGGTGTGTGTAGTGATAAGTGGGGTGATATGTAGTGGTGTGTTGTGTGAGGTGAGTGGAAGTTATGTGGGTGATGGTATTGTGTGCCTGTGGATGCTTGGTAGTTGTTTGTAGTGTCTCTCTCTGGCCTTCTCTCTGTAATTTTGTCATAGGGGTTTGTGGGTGATGTGGATGTGTGTTTTATATTGTATTGAGTGTGTGGGAGTGGTGTGTGCATATGTATCAGGTGTGTGTATTTCGATTTGTCCAATGTGGCTGTGTTTTGTAAGAGTGTGTGTATTTTGAGCGCTGCGATGTGTACCGCCAATGGAATTCCTCGGTTGAAAGACCGCCGCATGGATTCGTGGGTCGTGATTGTGTGGGCGTATTTCTGTTGGCGTGACGGTGGAGGTTTTGTTTTTACCAGTTTATCACTGACCTTTGGTGTGGCGGACTTATGTGGGTGTCTGAATTTTGGCGGATTCCGAGCAGTGAGTCATAATGAGCGTGGCAGAATTCCGCTGCTGTGGCGGTGTGTTAGCTGCATTGCGGTAAGCGGCTTTTACCGCCAATGTTGTAATGAGGGCCTTTATCTGTAAGAAGGGACTGAAATTGTCTACATTAACCGTGCGTCCCATGATTGTGGCAGAATTTGGGAGCACATCATGAACATGAACTTATAATTGGGCTATGACCCGATGGGCTAAACGAAAAAAGCCCAAGGGCACCATCCTAATATTAGAATTTGACCTTCCATCATCTGACTGTGCTAAGGCAACAGCTGCCTAGAAATGCTACTCTTTGAATCATTTGAATATCATTCTAATTTAGAATTGCCAATAACCTGTGTGTTTTGATGCATGCAAAAGGGATTTGTTTATTAGGACTGTAGTATCTCCTTTAACTTTTTCCACTAGAGTGTTTGTGGCATTTGTCAAAATGACTGTATGTGGTGTAGCCTGGGATTGAAGGGATCATACGCAATCCACATTGCTGAGATTATATAATCAACGTCTCTGCCTTTTTTGAGCTTTTGAGACCCCACACAATAGAGCAATACAAGATTTTAAAACACTAGGTAATCTCTGCTCTTTCAACTCCACACAAGCTTCTAGGTCCTCTATAGGTTTTACTTAAAACACATAACATTTACATTGGAACTTACACTGGAACTATATTTTCTAATTTACACAATCTCACCATATCAAGCAGCAAACAGAGTGTTTCCTTGGGGTGGGCATAACTCAATTGAGTCTCATGTAATCATAAGAAATCCATATGATTACACTTGAATTATGCAAGAACAGTAATTCTGCGTTCAGTTTGTTTCATTAAATGTTCTCTTGTACTTGGGTTTTTCCCTCCAAACTACTCTTAATTATTTGAGGAGCAGTAATTGCCTAGTTATCAATAAAGCTAAATTGCAGTGATTATTCTGATTACTTCGGCATAATTGAAATTCTGCCCAGGCCTAGTCATTTCTCAATAAGTCTAACAATTGTGATTAGGGAGTCATGGGTCAATTTTCAAGGATACTCTTAGCATTGCTCCTTTCCTCCACCAAAGGGGGGCATATCTCTTTATCAAGTGAACGATCATCAGTCATATCTTTGTGGTAGTTAATGTAATGCTAGGGCAAGTAACGGGTACACCGGATGTCTTTGCCAACTGAGTATTATCCTTGTGATGGACCTTGATAGTTCCCAGAAGTGAATATTCAATTCTAGCAATCTTCTCATCCAAACCACCTGCTTCTTTTATAAAAAAATCTTCACTGCACAAGTCAATTGATGTTCCCCTCCTTTATTTTTTCCTTAGAAGATATTCGCAGCTAGAGACAGGGGGTGCCCTTCTGTTTTCAATTGAACCTTTACTTAATGAAAGAAGTCAGGGTAACCAAAGATAAAAACATCTGTAAGGCTTTCCTTTTCTGAAACTTTTTGAGATATAGATGAGAGTATCACTATGAAGCCCCAATCTTGCATTGTGTCAGGTTATGGCTACCTGGAGAAAGCCCAACTTCTATATAGCCACAAATAGTCCGAAGACCAAACCCAAAAAACAGGCACAACATTCAAAGCAACACTTAACCCCTTCTGGCCATGGACGTAAGGGTTACGTCCATGGCTGCGCCTCTCCGGCACCAAACATGTAACCATTACATCCGGTTTCTGGCCCGCTTCCCCCGAGGTCCGCCTCCCCACCCACCCAGGTCATGGCTGGAAGGGGAATCTCTTTCCCTTCCACCCCTGACCCCCCGATCCTCCCAGTGACGTCTGATGACATCAGCACGTGATCACGTGCTGACCTCATCAGGGGCCGACAGAAGCATGAAAGGAAAGGAAAGGCGTTTCCTTTCCTATCATGTCTCTGCAAGCACTTCTGCTGCCTGATCTTGATGCGATCAGGCAGCAGAAATGCCCACAAGACACCAGGGATTTTCTTTTTTTAAATGGACATGAGGGGAGCGGCCCCTTGGACAAGGGCCGCTCCTCGTGGGGGCAAAATATTTTTAGGCCATTTCTGCCCCCCCCGGAGGCAGATCGGCCTAATATAATTCGGCCTAGATGCCCCTAGGGGGGCAGAAAAACCCTAGACACCAGGGATAAAACATTATTTTTTTTATTTTATTTTTTTATATGTAGGGAGCGACCCCTTAGGCAAGGGTCGCTCCCCGGGGGGCAAAATATTTTTTGCCCATTTCTGCCCCCCCCGGGGGCAGATCGGACTAATTATATTAGCAGAAGCCACTAGACACCAGGGATTTTATATTTTCATACTAACGCATAAGGGGAGCGGCCCCTTGGGCAAGGGCGGCTCCCCAGGGGGACAAAATACTTTTAGGCCTCCTCTGCCCCACCTGGAGGCAGATCGGCCTAATATAATTAGGCCGATCTGCCCCCGGCGGGGGTGGACAGAAACTTCTAGACACCAGGACTATATATATCTTTTTATTTACTTCATGGTTTTATGTATAGGGAGCCACCCCTTAGGCAAGGGTCACTCCCCTGGGAGGGCAAATTGTATTTAGGCCATTTCTGCCCCCCTTGTGGACAGATCGGCTGATTTTTGTTAGGCCAATCTGCCCCCAAGGGGGGCTGAAACCAGTAGACACCAGGGATTGGTGAGTGTGTATGTGTGTTTTGTTTGGGGGGCAGCCCCTTGGGCAAGGGCTGCTCCCCATGGGGGCACATTATTGTTGGCCATACATGCCCCCCTTGGGGGCAGATCGGTCTATTTTTGGCCGGCCCATCTGCCCCCAAGGGGGGGCAGAAAGCCCACCAAAGACCAGGGAAGATTTTTTTTTCAAAATAAGTGGGTGGGGGTATGGCCATACCCCCACCCAAATAAATGGGGCCAAAGTTGTTCTGCCACCAGTGGGCAGATGGGGCAATTACCCCCGATTCACACCCCGGGGGGCAAAAAGTCTACTAGATGCCATGGAATTAAAAAATAAAAATAGTGGGGTTGTGGCTACCAACCAGTATGGGCCTGGTAATGCCCCCACCCCAACTAAAGGGGGTAACAGTCTTTCAGCTCTCTCCCTGCACACTATAACATCTTATCCCATGGCAAGCAAGAGGGCATTTGATTATTTTGGGTTTTGGTTTTACTTTTGGGGCATGAGAGCTTGGTAACTCTCAAAATCGTCTCACTTGGAATGGTGAGGGCTGCACCTTTTTGACTTTGGGACGCTGCAATGTAGAAAAATCCACAAGACCTAGACACATCTGAAAACTAAACATCTGGTTAATTCCAGGGTGGTGTGCTTCTTATGCACCCCACCCCATTTTCTCACCCACAATGCCCTGCAAACCTCCAACCTTGCTGGAAATCACACATTTTTCCCACATTTTGTGATGGAACCTTCCGGAATCTGCAGGAATCCACAAAATTCCTACCACCCAACATTGTCTCATCCATACCGATAAAAATTCTGCTGCACTTGTCAGCCTAAAAATGTCTTTTTTCAAACTGCCCTTTTGGGCCCGCTTTGGTTCCCTCTCAATTTCAACATGTTTTTGGCTCTTCCCTGTCACTGGCACTTGGCCCCCCTACACAAGTGAGGTATCATTTTTACCGGGAGACTGAGGGGAATGTTTGGTGGTAGGAAATGTGTCCCAGTGCAGTGATCCCACACAGAAATGTGGGAAAAAGTTTTTTTTTTAGCTTAATTTGAGGTTTGCTGAGGATTCTGGGTAGGAAAACATCCACGCAAGTCACACCTCCCTGGACTCTCTCGGGTGTCTATTTTTGAGAAATGTCTGGGTTTGGTAGGTTTCCCTAGATGGCTGCTGACCCCAGGACCAAAAGCGGAGGTGCCCCCCGCAAAAATAGGTTGTTTTGTATTTGATAATTTTGATGTGTCCAGATAGTGTTTTAGGGTATTTCGTTTCGCGAGCACTAGGCCTAACCACACAAGTGAGGTACCATTTTTAGCGAGAGACTTGAGGGAACGCTGGAACTTTCTGTCACTGAAATGAGAGGCAAAAGTGCTTTTTGGCCAAATTTTGAGGTTTGCAAAAGATTCTGGGTAACCTGGTGAGAACCCCACAAGTCACCCCATCTTGGATTCCCATAGGTATCTAGTTTTCAAAAATGCACAGGTTTGCTAGGTTTCCCTAGGTGGCTGAGCTAGAGGCTGAAATCTACAGCTAGGCATTTTGCAAAAAACATCTCAGATTTCAATGTAAAAATGTGATGTGTCCATGTTGTGTTTCCTGTCGCGAGCATTATGCTTACCCACACAAATAAGGTACCTTTTTTATTGGGAGACTTGAGAGAATACAGAATAGCAAAACAAGTGTTTTTGCCCCTTGTCTTTCTCTACATTTTTTCCTTCCAAATGTAAGACAGTGTGTAAAAAAAGTCTATTTGAGAAATGCCCTGTAATTCATATGCTAGTATGGGCACCCCAGAATTCAGAGATGTACCAATAACCACTGCTTCTCATCACCTTATCTTATGCCCATTTTGGAAATACAAAGGTTTTCTTGATACCTATTTTTCACTTTTTATATTTCAGCAAATGAATTGCTGCACACCCGATATAGAATGAAAAGCCATTGCACGGTGCAGCTCATTTATTGGCTCTGGGTACCTAGGGGTCTTACTGAACCTACAAGCCCTATATATCCCCGCAACAAGAAGAGTCCAGCAGACATAACAGTATATTGATTTCAAAAATCTGACATGACAGGAAAAAGTTACAGAGTAAAACGTGAAGAAAAATGCCTGTTTTTCACCTCAATTTCAATATTTTTTTAATTCAGCTGTTTTTTTCTGTAGGAAACACTTGTAGGATCTACACAAATGACCCCCTGGTGAATTCAGAATTTTGTCTACTTTTCAGAAATGTTTAGTTGTCTGGGATCCAGCATTGGTTTCACACCCATTTCTGTCACTAACTGGAAGGAGGTTGAAAGCACACATTTTTTAAAAATGGGATATGTCCCAGTAAAATGCCAAAATTATGTTGAAAAATGTGGTTTTCTGATTCAAGTCTGCCTGTTCCTGAAAGCTGAGAAGATGGTGATTTTAGCACCAGAAACTCTTTGTTGATGTTATTTTCAGGGAAAAAAACACAAACCTTCTTCTGCAGCTCTTTTTCCAATGTTCTGTTTTAAAAACAACATTTTTGCTGTATTTTGGCTCATTTCTTGGTCTCCTTCAGGGGAACCCACAAAGTCTGGGTACCCCTAGAATCCCTAGGATGTTGAAAAAACAGGACGCAAATTTGGCATGGGTAGCTTATGTAGACAAAAAGTTATGAGAGCCTAAGAGTGAACTGCCCCAAATTGCCAAAAAAGGCGTGGCACCTGAGGGGCAAAAAGGCCTGGCAGCAAAAGGGTTAAAGAACAATAATAACAATAAAAAATATGAACTGACAGGGAGAGAATCTCTCAAAGGTCAGGCAGTATGCCTTGACCATGGAAATTAACATACAATGAATTTTGATGATGGATCAGTTTGCAAATTGTTAATGAATGTTTAGTGAAGTTGGAGATCTGTTCTAGAATCTTTTGTGTTTGGTATTTAGATAAGTCGCATTTTTAATTTTGATCTTGGTTGCAATGAGGTATGGAGCAGGGAATACCTTTGAATCTGAAAATGTATTATTTTTATGTGAATTACTTCAACCAATTGAATTAATGATTTTATAAGAATGTGATAAGTTTAATGGGTCTGGACCCAAAATAAACTAGTCTTGATCTCCTAATTAGTTACCACAAAATAACTGGAAATGCTTAACTGATAATAATCATATTTAGAGCACCAAAGACATCTCTATTTGTAAGAAAATGGGTTATTAATAAACAAGGTTTGTCAGAGTGAACCTTCTGAGTCATTAAGATAAGCTGAGCTCAACCCCCTGGGAGCTATGACACAGAGCAGACAGGTTTAACGTAGGGCAATGTGTAAAGTAATTATGCAATACCAAAACAATAACAGAATAAAAAGCACAATCCAAATCTTAAAAAAGGGTACACTTTAATCACTAACATGACAATAAGGCAACAAAATCCAATAAAGGGAACTGTAGAGATGAATTCTAAAGTATTAAATAAATTAAGATAGCACCAAAAAGAGTTAAGCACCAACTGTGATCAACCGGTTGTAGTGACCAGACCTGCTCACGATTTAAGACCAACTGCAATGGATCGCAGGTCATGTACAAAAACCAGGTTCAAGTTCAATGGAATTTTTTCCTTGGGTCTTAGTCTAAGAAATGGAAGCCAACAATCATAAGTGGGGTAAGGCAGCAGGATGTAGCTGAAAAAGTGTTCCACAATGTCAGATATCCATTGATCACAGTCCTAGTGAAGCCACTAGTTTTTAATAGAAAACTCAAAGTGGGAGAAATTCAAATTTTGCTCCAAGAAATTTCCTTCTGCTGGCCCAACATTTTTGGCACCTTGGCCTGGTCAAGATTTCTTTGTTCTTTGATGCTCAGAATTCTTGGGCTGCAGGCTGTAGCTGAATATCTTCTCCATGCCACCCACTGAACTGGATTTGATACTGCAGAGAGGTTCAGAGTGTTACGCTGTGGGACAATAATCCTCCTGCGGCGCTCCATTCTAATCCTACGGGGAGGGCCGCGGTCTGCTTTTTGGAGCGTCAGGCCTGCAGCGGGACATTTGTTCTCCCGCTGTGTCCATCTCTTGTGCGGCGGCGGGGTTGGAGGGCCCAGGGTCAAGCCGCAGATCTTTTAGCGGCCGCAGCATGGTCTGCCTTTGCATCGCAGGTGACCCCTGCAACGCATATATAATACTTATCTGTTCTCTTGGCTTTTGGCTCATGGGGGCTATGTTTTCTTGGTCCCAGAATGCTTGTCTATTCCAGCATGCACTGCTCTTTCCTTTTACTAGTACCTTTCCAAGATGGTGTTTCTCCTATTTTTTCCTATGATACTTTCCCAACTTAATATTAACTTCCTTTCCCTGTTTGTTCACTTCCTGTTTTACTGGTATATAAGGGGCTTGAGTTTCTTTCTTCTTTGCGTTGCAACACTCAGGTTTGATGATCCTCGCTCCTGTCTGTTCCTGCTGTGGATTGCTTTCTGCTTGGTTTTCCCTACAGCTTCCTGATGTTTCAGTTCTTGGAGTACTGAGTTCTACTGTGCCTTTTCTGATTTTCTGGAGCTCCTTCCTAGAGTTTTTTTTTTCCTCTGGTGGTTCTTCCTCTGGAGCTCCTTCTGGAGGGCACGGACTGCTTGGGCTTTCATTTTGCCAGCAACAATGTGGCTACTGGAAGGGGTATTCCTTATCTTGGCCAGACCAAGACATACAAGATCAAAAGTCATACTTCACCTACATCTGACAGAGGTGGTAAGAGAAAGGCGAATCATGAAGGGGTTTATTCCCGTACTCTGGAGGCATTGAAGTTGAAAAACGTTTACAAGTCCTAGGTTATCAGCAGTGGTAGGAGAAACCCAGCCAGACACAGCCAAGTATTCAAAGACCATTGTAAAGGTGCAATGGAAGTCAGGACTCAGTCCATCAGATGTCAATCCCAGAGTCCAAAGCAGGTCCAGTTGAAACTAGTCACATGGAAATTTGCATGGATAGGCTTTTTGTAGCTTGGTGTGTATCTGCAATTCGAACAGAAGATCAGCCCCATGTCCTTGGAGTCCACCTCTTTGTCCTGGGCACAAAAGGGAACAGGTTCAGGGTTCTTAAGTCACAGACAGCTGGTCTAGTCTACTTTTCTTCCTCAGGTCCAGAACGTGTTCTGAGGGGGTTACTAATGGGATAAGCATTTCCAGTGGCAACCCTGCCCTCTTTTGCATCAGTTCTTGCCTACCCTACTGCAAACAATTCCAGATTGCTCCTCAAATCCAAAATGTTTAAATTTGTTTTTTTCCCTATGGAGACACTGGGTGCCCACCGAGAGTTGCGGCCAAGAGAATGAGTAGCCTCTTCTCTGTGGTCACTCCAAACCATTCCTAGTGGCAGCTCTCCCCCACTGAATTTGGTGCTTTCCTGACTGGGAAGACAAAATCATGGGCCTACCCAGGTGTCATCTGACATCTGCCTGCGGCAGGGTTGAACCGTTTGAAATAAATAAGGCTTCTGGACATAGCCCAACTTTGCACCCTGCCAGAAGAACAGAAACACCTCCCCACACACAGACCTTTGCCTCTGCTCTGGGAATAGTTTCACACTTCATTGAGGGTCATTCATCAGCTGGGTGATGGTTGGAAGACTCATGGAAATTAGCCTTCAGGACTTTCAGGCAGGGGAAAGGTAACTTTCTAAAAGTTATGTTTACTTAATATTTATTAGAAATCTGACTTCATAATTGAGTTGGGTTTTTAGTAGCTATTTAAAATAATAATTTATTTGCTGGTTTCTACCCAGAGATAGCAGAATCAGTATGTAATATTGCTTCCCAATGTTTATCTATGGGCAAGTCAGCCTTCCTGCAGTTAAAATAGCTTGAATGCTAGTCACTGTAGGATATGTTATTTTTACATTTCTACATGTCCTACTTTCAAATTCTACATACCTGGCCTTGTGAGCTACAAGGCCTGATTAGGGGTGACTTATTAATATTTAACAGGAAGGTTCTTCCTTGTGAAAAGAAACCAGAAAGTGGGGGCATGTGCACTTTATGACTGGTTAGTGGGTTAAGGAATACTGAGTTCTAAGGGTAACAATACAGATAGGGTACAAATCCTCCATCAGAAGGTGGGATAGCTACCATCCTACATGGGAGTGCACATCACTAAGGTGTAAATCCCTAGAAAGATCATAATCATTGGTGTGGTCATTCCTAGGACAGTGTTCCATTGTAAAATCTATACCCTGTATAGAGCTGGACCATGTCAACAGCTTTGCATTAGCATCCCACATTTTGATGAGCCTTTTGAGTGGCCTGCGGTCTGCCTGAACCAGTAGATGAGTACTATACAGGTATAGTCTCAGTTTGTTTCAGAGATTAAACTGCAGCAAATGTTTCCATCTCTTTAGCACTCCATCTTTACTCCCTGAGGAGTAGCTGCCTGCTGATGAATGCTACCAGTTAGTCCAGTCCCTCCTCATTAAACTGTGAGTGAATTACCCCAGTGCAATGCTCTGAAGCACCTGTCTCTATGATTAGTTCTTTATTGAAGTTATGTGCCTTAAGAATTCATCGTGAACACATGGCCCTGTTCTCTTTTGGCAAGCCTTTGTCCAGAACACATTTCTGGGTTACTTCTTTGGCATAACTTCAGGTGGGGAAACAATGCTGCAATACACTTCTCAAACCCCCAAAGAGGCTCTCACTTGGGTCTGAGGTTTGGGAGGCTCCTAGACCAGGATGGTCCAGATATTGGGTTGGAGCAGCTGTCTCTGTCCTCAAACAACTTGGTACCGCAAAAGAAACCTACCTATCTGGCACTTACCTGCCTTGGAAGTCAGATTTGCCTGCTGCAAAGCCTGAAGCACATCCTTCAGGTGGACCAGGTGGTCTTCCCAGCTGGAGCTGAAGACTGCAATATCATCCAAGTAGGAGACATCGAATTCCTCCAACCCAACCAGGATCCTTTTTACCCCAAAGGGTATTACCCGAAACAGTAAATGTGCCTCAGGTGTGGAGAATGTTGACCCTTCCTTTGCATTCTTGGGGCACTCAGCCAGTACCCTGAATTTATTTCCAAGTACTGAGAAACTTGGCAGCCCCTAGTTTGTCAATATGCTCCACAGTGCTAGGTATGGGGGGTACATCAGTCTTGATGACTGATTTGAGTCCCTTGGAGCCTACATGGAACCTCATTTCTGGAGGTAACTGGCTCACTTTCTGGAAGCATACACCTTTTGGGGGTTGAGCAGAAAGGGAAAATGGTAGGCTGAGGGGCTGCCACTGCGATCTGCTCCTCCACAAATCTCACCAGAATGAAGTTGCTGAGTTAGTGGGCAGTCAGTATGGTTAATAGTATGAGCAGATCCAACATGTTCTGACTGCAGGCAGAGAGTTTATTATTTACTTGTTATCGCATCGCACCTCTACACAGTGTTGGAGCCCGCAGACCGTGTCCCCTCTGCACTCACTTGAGAGCATGAGGTTGCTTGGAGGCTATCTCTCCAGGGAAGTAGGGGCAGTGATAGCCTAGCCACCATCCAGCTGCACATGAAAAGCCAGACAATCCATACAGGGGAGCAGATGACCCCACGAATATGTTTTCTACCAGAGCCTCTCGGGGAGAAGATGAAGACTTGCCCCAGGAAATTCAGAAGAGGTAGGGGATTGTATAGCCCATGCTGATGCTGGTTCTTTGTAAACAACTAGACCTGCAGAGCCGAGAACAGATCCAAGAAGCACAAGTAAGTCAGATGTATGGGTTGGATGTGCCTACTATGCTGGAGACATTAAGCTGGGAGTCAAGCTGCAAAGGATATTAGCAAAGGCTCTGTAAGGCTAATTTAGACAACAGGTACCATTTGAAGTTGGCTAGGGCCAGAAACAAGGAGATAGAGGTTTCCGAAGGTCCCTTGGGAAGAGATCACTTGCTAATTAGGAGCACTTTGACTAAAACTCCCAAGGTTAAAAAAGAAAAACTTAGCTAGAGGCGCTGTAGGAGCCCGAGGTGCTGAGGTACGTAAACCATAAATACAACCATCACAACCAACACACATTGTGGTAAATAGTTTTGAGGATGAGAAAGGATTTCCTGATGGATTTGCAGGTGGTGCCGATGGTGGCGGTGGTGAAAGGGGATAGAGCGATGGAGACATCACAGACAGGAATGGGAGAAAAAGAGTCCCTTCTTCCCCCCTCTTTGAGTTCCTCAGATGAGTGAGTAGAAAGGCTCCAGCCTCAGTACCGGCCCCTTGGTACAGGCTAAATGCAATCGTGGGGGCATAAGGATTAGATTTTGATGTAAGGATGGCAGGATTCTGGACTATGCGAAAAGCACATCCAGAAGGACATCCTTGGTGCTGGACTATCTGCAGTTGCCTAGAGTTGGAGATTAGATGGCTCTCGAGGGCCAAGATAAGTAGCCCTGAGTGTGTTGATGCTGGGCCGATGCTGATGAACAAATATGTACCTCTCTCACAATTAGGCTGTCAGGAGCTGGATGCCATAACCAGTTTTCACTCATTTCCAAGCAATGTTGGGTCAAGGGCGGAAGAATATGCTAGTGAGAAGCAAAGCGATTCCCACACTGAAACTTTGGTAGAAATACTTAAGTGAATAGTTAGGATTTTAAATGTAGATTTGCTGAATCCGAAAGCAATCAGGTTGCCATTTGCGCAAAACGTCAAGTTCTCAAAATAAAATTAGATGACCTAGCAGTAAAAACTGTCCCCTGAGAGGCAGTGGTAAACCAGATGGTACCAGAGACAGGGAAGAACTCCAGGGACATATCTACTCTAAAGGCCCTGGACATGGCCATTCAGGAAAGACTGGAGAGGCTTGAAAATCATCCCAGATGGAATTACATAAACATTTTGAATGTCCCTGAAGGTGCAGTGGGTACAGGCATCAACTCCTTTGTGAAATGTCTTATTCAGGATGGTCTCCTTAAGGCTGAGGTAGGCCTACAGATTGGGAAGGCCAGGTCACTGGCCCTCAATATTCGAAGAGTACACAGGGATCCTTGAAGGTTGAATCCCAATAGAATCCACCCCCCCCCCCCCCGGGAAAATCTTGGTGAATTCCCAACTTATTCTGTGAAAGAAGCAATTATGGTCAGGTGCTAAACTCTAAATCGTTTCTATACAATACTTTTTTGTGCACAGTCAGGTCCGATTTGTGTCGTGAGACACAAGAGACAATTACACTTGGGACAGAAAATGATTGAATTACAGGACCTAGGGGCAAGGGCACAGATTAAGCTTTTGACTTTCCTGAGGGTCTTGTGGGATATTAAAATGCATCTGGTTCACTCTGAGGCTGAGGAAGGTGGTCTGATTCAGAGCTTTAGGAAAAATAGGTCGAAGTTTAAAAAGTAGAGAAAGTAGAAAATTGGCTACAGGATATTTTTTTTAAATAACACTAACTCAATTTCAGGTGATTGATGTAGAACCAGGGAGAGGCACCCAAATGGCCAGAGATGGCCGCTAGTTTAAAGGGGGGCTACCTATGGGGATGCATGAGGTGGGCACTTTGGGTGGGGAGCAGAATAGGTAAAAAAACATTATTGAGTCGATGTCTATTACGCATAAATATTTTAAGGAAGCATGTACTCTAGAGTAACGATGCCTGGGTCGCCTGATATGGCAAATCACTTAGTAAAAATAATTTCTTCAAACGTTAATGGGATGAGGGATAAGAAGAGGCAGAGAAGCATTTTAGATTTTTTTAATGAAAGGGCGAACAAATAATCCTTTTGCTGGAAAGGCATCTTTCAGCAGTGAAATACAAAATGTTATGAACACTCAAGGCTGGGTTCAGGAATTAATATGCACCTTACAGATTGGGCAAAATAGGGGAGTGGCCCTATTGGTTAGAACAGTGGTTCCAAATCCGTGGTCTGGGGATTCCTGGGGAGTCCATGAAGCCTCCTCAGGGGGGTCTTTGACTGCTTAGAAAATTAACTAATATTAATAGATTAATAAAGTGTATTTAAATTAAGAGGCTAAATGTACAATTTACATTTTTAAAACAGACTGTAAGTGTCAAGGAATTTGAAATTGAAGGCTAAAATTTAATTAGTATCCTCAAATTGATTCATGGGAGCAGTGCAGGTGCATCAAACAGAATATAGTATGGATGATGTGTGGCTTCAGTTGAATCAAGGAAAGGTCCAACCTTCCTATTAAAGTTACATTTGTGAGTTTTTGATTTTATTGTTTTTCAAAATAAAGTAAATGTGTTATCCTTTGTGTATGTGTTTGAGGGAATGTTTGTTTCTGTGTTTTTTTGTGTATTGTTTTGTTGCTCAAATAATTTACAATGTTTAGACCTGGGTTGTGGCTTTGAGTAATGACTCTGTCGGGGATGCCTGGATTCTAATAATGATGCAGAGGGGCTCTCTGGGTTCCAGTAATGATACAGTGGGGGTGCACAGAAGTCAAAAGTTTGTGAACCACTGAATTGGAAGCAAAGCAAACATACAGGTGCACTATCTATTTAAGTACACCAGTAGGAGATGAGCAATTCCTGAACTGCAAATAGAGCAGAACCAGTATACCTGTGTAATATACTATGTACCTAAATGAGATGAACAGTCTATGTTGCGTCAACTCTTTACAGATATATTATAATGCCACTATTTTGAGGGGATGGGGAAGTTTTAAGACTTTGAATAGTAGTTGATTGGACTGATCTACCTGTAGGCAACATTGCAATTTCCCCAAGATGACGGCCTGCTTGAACAGTATCGGGGGGGTTAGGGCTTGTCAATATTTGTTGGAATACTAGGGAGGATGGCCAAAGAACAGGTACATTTTATAGCATAAAAGACAGACATAGGTGGTCATTCTGACCTCGGCGGTAAAAGGCGCCTACCGCCGGTCAGAAATCCTCCATAATTCCGCCGCGGTCGCGGTAACCCGCCACAGCCATTCTGACCCGCAGCAGCCAAACCTCCGAAAATCCGACAGCCACAACAGACCGCCAGACCAGCGGTCGGCGGAAAAGTGGAGGTGACCAAACCTCCACCGTCACGCCAACAGAAATACGCCCATGCCATTACGACCCACGAATCCACGCGGCGGTCTTTCAAACGCGGTTTTCCATTGGCGGTACACACCGCCGCGGTCAGAATACACACAAACGAACAAAACTCAGCCACATTGGCCGATTTGAATTCCACACACCTGATACACATACACACACCACTCCCACACACACAATACAATATAAAACACACACCCACATCACCCACAAACCCCTACGACCAAAAATTCAGAAAGAAGCACTGAGAGACACATCAGCGATCACAGAATACCATCACACAGAGGCACACTACACCATCACCCACACAATATCCACACACAAAACAACACACACCACCACACTCAACACACTTAACTACACATACTCCACCCCACACATCATACACACCACTCCATGGCACCCCAAAGACACCCCCGCTTCTCAGACGAAGAACTCAGGGTCATGGTGGAGGAAATCGTTCGGGTAGAGCCCCAGCTCTTCGGCACACAGGTCCAATACACCAGCATTGCCCGGAGGACGGAGCTATGGCAGAGGATTGTCGACAGGGTCAACGCTGTGGGACAGCACCCCAGAAATCGGGAAGACATCAGGAAGCGATGGAACGACCTACGGGGGAAGGTGCGTTCCATGGTATCCAGGCACAACATCGCCGTGCAGAAGACTGGCGGAGGACCCCCACCTCAACCCCCACAATTTACAACATGGGAGGAGGAAGTCTTGAACATCCTGCATCCTGACGGCCTCGCAGGAGTCGGCGGAGGAATGGATACTGGTAAGTTGAAGCTTCACTACTGCTTCCCCCCCACCTGCATGCCAAATCATACCCCAACCCTCACCCCCATCCTCGAACCCCACCCTCACCCCCACCCCCATCCTCACCCCCACCCTCACCCCCACCACCATCCTCACCCCCACCACCATCCTCACCCCCACCCCCAGCACACCTATTCCCTGCCAATGTCTCACCATCACAACCCACACATCCCAAAACCTAGGCCTGCATGCGTCCACTAAGCATGGACACCCATCACCAAAGCATGCCCAATGCATATACACATCCCCCCCACAAGCCACCCTCACCAAAGCCCCCACACACGAATGCCAGCACTTGGGGACACGGGAACCCACAGATACACCCATATGCCACACATTGAAACTATAACCATACCTCTATACCCCTGCAGGACCCGACCATCAACACACCGCCACGGAGGGCCCAGAATTCTCCACACCCCCCACCCAAGAGGCCGTCAGCGATGACAGCAGCTCTGTCGACCTGGACACTGATGACCAGCCCGGACCATCGGGGACCTCTGGACAGTCGGTTCCCCTCACACAGGCACAGGCCACTACAGACCCAAACCCCTCTGGGAACACCAGCACAGCTCCCACCCAGCGGGCCCATGCCTCTGTCTCCAGGGCGCGTCAATCTGCGGTGTGTCTACCACTACAGGGCACCCAGGATAACCCACCACCCCAACAACAACAGGGACCTGGGGGCAGTGGTAGTGGGCACACCGGCCAGGGGGCAGAGGCCCAGGGAAACAGGGCAACTCGGAGGGCAGCTGTGCGACAGGGGGGGGACGGGCCCAGGGAACCCACTCTCCACGAGGCCCTCACCACCATCATGGGAGCATACAACCGCTCCCAGGAGACGATGGCGACGGTACTGGCCCGGTTCCAGGAGATCCAGGTACTGCAGGAGGAACACTATCGGGGGTACAGGGAGGACATCAGAGCCCTCACCTCCACCCTGGTTACCATGGTAGGGCTGCTGCAGGACCTCATCAACACCAGGACGGACACTCAACAACAACAAAGGGCCCCTGCCACTAGCCTGGACCAAGAACAGCCAACCACCTCCGCCGGCGCTAGTGGACAGGAGGCCCCCGCACAACAGCAGCCCACCAGACCCCCACCTCCTGCAGGAGAAGAACCACCCCGCAAGAGGGCCCTGAGATCTCGAAGAAGACAGAGTAGGATGTCAAGACCCCCGCCAGCAAAGGATACCACCTGATGTCATCCCACTGTCCCACATTGTCACCCTGTCCATCCTTGAACTGCCCATGCTCCATCTCTCCACAGGCCTCTGGACAATGCACCTGTGTGACTGTTACTCTGGACTCTGCCATGGACATTCCTTCACCATAGCCCCCACCCACTTGAAACCACCCATCCCATTTTGAGCACTGAAATAAACACCTATTTTGCACAAAACTATCTGGAGTCTGGCTGTGATTTCAAAATATTGTAATTGACATGACAGTGCAAATATGTCCTTGTACATAGTGAAGTCAACAAACAGCTGCCACAAAGCTGTAGTCCATGGGGAAACGAAGCACAGGACTCGTAGTGGGGACCCCAGATCTGAAATAGGGAGGGAAAAGCCACAACTCAGTCATCATACACTGGGGCAAATAGACAGGCAGCAGAGATGCAGGAGAGTAGTTCACATTTACTAAATTATGTTTGAATTGTTACCTGTGTCCTATTGGAAGTACTGTTCAATGATTCTGTCCCTGTTGTCTGTTTCAGCCCCGTCGTCTTCCTCCTCGTCACTCTCCACAGGTTCCACAGCTGCCACAACACCACCGTCTCGACCATCCTCCTGCAGGAAAGGCACCTGGCGGCGCAAAGCCAGGTTGTGAAGCATGCAGCAGGCCACGATGATGTGACACACCTTCTTAGGTGAGTACATTAGGGATCCACCTGTCATATGCAGGCACCTAAACCTGGCCTTTAGGAGGCCAAAGGTGCGTTCGATCACCCTCCTAGTACGCCCATGGGCCTCATTGTACCGTTCCTCTGCCCTGGTCCGGGGATTCCTTACTGCGGTCAGTAGCCACGACAGGTTGGGATACCCAGAGTCCCCCAATAGCCATACACGGTGTCTCTCTAGCTGTTCTATCACGTAAGGGATGCTGCTATTCCTCAGGATGTAGGCGTCATGCACTGACCCTGGGAATTTGGCATTTACATGCGAGATGTACTGGTCAGCCAAACACACCACCTGGATGTTCATGGAATGGTAACTTTTTCTGTTCCTGTACACCTGCTCCCTGTCTCTTGGGGGAACCAAAGCCACATGGGTCCCATCAATGGCACCAATGACGTTGGGAATATGTCCAAGGGCGTAGAAATCACCCTTCACTGTAGCCAATTCGCCCACCTCAGGGAAAATGATGTAGCTCCTCACGTATTTCATCAGGGCAGACAACACTCTGGATAACACCTTCGAAAACCTGGGCTGAGACATCCCAGAAGCAATTCCCACTGTTGTCTGAAATGACCCACTTGCCAAGAAATGGAGTACTGACAGGACCTGCACCAGAGGGGGAATCCCTGTGGGTTGGCGGATGGGGGACATCAGGTCGGGCTCCAGCTGGGCACACAGTTCATGTATAGTGGCACGGTCAAGCCGGTAGGTCAGGATAATGTGGCGTTCTTCCATTGTCGACAGGTCCACCAGCGGTCGGTACACGCGAGGATTCATCCGTCTCCTCGCCAAACCCAGCGGACGGTGCCTAGGAAGGACAACATGGAGCACACAGTCAAGCAACCCACAGGTACGTACTCACAGCTTGCACAGTAAACGATTCTCTATGCAGTGAATGGCGTGTCTGAGTGGCTATGCAAGGCCTAGGCCTGTGTGACGCAGTTGAAATTGAGCCATGTGGACCCTCGAAATGGCGGCTGCCTGACCTGTGAAGTGTGACAATGGGATGTGAGGTCAATGCGCTGGCGTGGCACACCGCGGCGGTCGGCGGTCGAAGACCGCGGCGCGAAGCCGCATTGGTTAACATTGAAGCCTATGGGTTTCAGGAGCCAATGGCGAAGGGCGCCGGCGGTGGCGGTACGCACCGCCGCGGTACGCACCGCCGCGGACGTGACCGCCATTTTCTATCTACTTATCCACTTGCGACTTGAACTTTCACAGGAGAGGACCTATACTGCAAGTGTTGCTGTGACCTCGGTCTGGAAGGGACAATGGCTGCTGCGACTGGGGAAAGGGCCCCTGCCTTCACTGGAGAGGAGTTGGAGAAACTTGTGGATGGGGTCCTCCCCCAGTATGCGCTACTCTACGGTCCTCCAGACCAACAAGTGAGTTTAATTCAATATGGATTTGGGGCCACTGGCTGGCTTGGGGGCCTGGCGGAGGGCCTGGCGGGGGGCCTGGCGGGGATGGGGGGCATGTTGGGCCTGGCGGGGGGCCTGGAGGGGGGCCTGGCGGGGATGGGGGGCATGTTGGGCCTGGCGGGGGGCCTGGAGGGGGGCCTGGCGGGGATGGGGGGCATGTTGGGCCTGGAGGGGGGCCTTGCGGGGGGCCTGGCGGGGATGGGGGGCGTTGGGCCACTGGCAACGAAAATGCAGACAAACTTGAACGTGGTATTTCTCCCTCCCTGTACGTGTCACATAGGTCCGCGCCCATGAGAAGATCGGGATTTGGCGTGCCATCGCCAAGGAAGTCCGGACCCTGGGGGTCCACCATCGACGGGGCACCCACTGCCGCAAGAGGTGGGAGGACATCCGCCGCGGGACCAAGAAGACCTCCGAGTCTCTGCTGGGGATGGCCTCCCAACGTAGGCGGGGTGCCTGCCGTCAACTGACCCCCCTGATGTTCCGGATCCTGGCGGTGGCCTACCCTGATTTGGATGGGCGCGTGAGGGCAGCACAGCAGACACAAGGGGGTGAGTACAAGCATTATCTACTCTGTTGTCGCGCAGTGGAGGTGTCTGGGTGGGGGAGGAGGGCTGGGGGTCCCCCTAGGCCAGGGCGATATCTGTAGGCTGGGCACCCCCGTAAGCCCCTGTGTCCCCAGCCACCACCCTCAGTAGTGTGTCAGTACAGCCATCCCTGGGCCGTGTCATCCATGGGTGCAGTTGTCAACTCTAGGCGTGTAGGGCATGTTCCACAGAATGCGTAGCGGACCCCAAGTGCGCAACTTAGTGCGGGGGCATCTGTGTCTGTCATGTCCGCTAACTGTACCGGTGATCCATGTACTCAAAATCTCTTTATTTCTCTCTCCCCCCCCCCCTTTTTGTTTGTCTTTCTGTGCTTGTGTGCATCAGCATCATCAGGCGGAGGAGAAGTGGCATCGGGGCAGGAGGGAGCTGCATCTCACATGGCCCAGGAGGGCCATGCCACAGAGTCTGACTGGACCAGTGAGACGGAGGGCGAGGGGAGCTCCACAACGGGGACGACTGGACCCTGCAGCGACACGGACACGTCCTCGGAAGGGAGCTCCCTTGCGGGGGTGGCACCATCCGTGCCCCCCGCCATTACAGGTACAGCCGCCACCCAGCGCACCATCTCCGCCCTCCCAGCAGCCCCTCAGCGTTCGCCCCGTGCCCGCTCTGCCAGGAAGCCGGGCATCTCCTTCGCCCCAGGCACCTCAGGCCCTGCCCCTGTTACCCCCGCTGCCCTCAGTGAGGAGGTCATTGACCTCCTCCGAACGCTCATTGTTGGGCAGACTACCCTTTTGAATGCCATCCAGGGGGTGGAGAGGGAGGTTCATCGCAGCAATGCGTACCTGGAGGGCATTCATTCGGGTCAGGCTGCCCATCAGCGATCGTTCCAGGCTCTGGCCTCAGCACTGACGGCAGCCATTGTCCCTGTCTCCTGCCTCCCTCTACTAACTCCCTCCTCCCAGTCTCCTGTTCCTCTGCCTGTCCCACCCACACCATCAGACCAGCCTGCACACACCTCAACACCCAAGAGCAGCTCATCCAAACATAAGCACCACAGATCACGCAGACATTCACACAAGCAACATTCCGATGCAGACATGCCAACAGTCACTACCACCTCTGTGACCCCCACCTCCTCGTCTCCCTCCTCCCTCCCTGTGACGTCTACACTCACACCTTCATTCACCTCACCATCAGCCAGTGTTTCCATCACCAGCATACCCTCCACTACAGTCAGCACACGTGCAGTCACCACCCCCACTGCCATTTACACGTCCCCTGTGTCCTCTCCCACTGTGTCTGTCACCCCCTCTTCCACACCACACAAACGCAGCCACCCACCCACCCAACAGCCATCCACTTCACGACAGCCTCCCGCTCCTGCACCTGCACCCAAAGACAGCAAACTTGTCTTGCCTACAACCACATCCTCTCCCTCCACTCCCATACCCACTGTACCTACCACTATCCATTGTCCCAAGAAAATCTATCTCTCTACTGCTACCTTCTTTCCTGACCCTGAGCCCCCCCCCTCCTTCTCGTCGGGGTAAAAAGAGCACCTCAGCCACCACCAGCCCTGCAGCCCCCTTGACAAGGGTGCAGGGGTATTGGAGCCCACCAGCCCGCAGGTCTGGATCTTCGCCCAGCAGCAAGGGGACAGCCAGCCCACCCCCTGGGAAGAGGAGCAGAAGGCGGAAGGGCCGCCGCCGGAGCCCGGATTCGATATCCCCCCAGGACACTAGCCAGCCACCGTCAACAGCCACAGCTCCAAAGGGAGGAAAGGGCCACAGACTCCCGACTAAGGAGGGCAAGGGCAGCAAGGCGGAGAAGTCAGGCAGCAGGCCTGCTGCCCATGGAGGACCCGTCACAGCTGCCCAGGAGGAGCCCGCAACCCCCATAGCCGCTGCCCCGGGAGGAACCGGCACAGCTGCCCCGGGAGAGCCCACCACCCCCATAGCCGCTGCCCAGGGAGGACCCAGCCCAGCTGGCCAGGAGGGCCCCACCACCCACAGCCCAGGTGGGCATTGAAGGAGCACCATCCCCGCTGCCCAGGAGGGCACCACCAGGCAATGAGCAGTTGGCCATAGAATGTCTGCCGTCTCCAGCACCGCTCCGCTGGGGACCGCCGTCTCAAGAACCGCTGAACTGGGCCCTTCAAGGCAAGAACCGCTGAACTGGGCCCTTCAAGGCAAGAACCGCTGAACTGGGCCCCGCCGTCTCCAGCACCGCTCTGCTGGGGACCGCCGTCTCAAGAACCGCTGAACTGGGCCCTTCAAGGCAAGAACCGCTGAACTGGGCCCGCCGTCTCCAGCACCGCTCCGCTGGGGACCGCCGTCTCAAGAACCGCTGAACTGGGCCCTTCAAGGCAAGAACCGCTGAACTGGGCCCCGCCGTCTCCAGCACCGCTCCGCTGGGGACCGCCGTCTCAAGAACCGCTGAACTGGGCCCTTCAAGGCAAGAACCACTGAACTGGGCCCTTCAAGGCAAGAACCGCTGAACTGGGCCCTTCAAGGCAAGAACCGCTGAACTGGGCCCCGCCGTCTCCAGCACCGCTCCGCTGGGGACCGCCATCTCAAGAACCGCTGAACTGGGCCCTTCAAGGCAAGAACCGCTGAACTGGGCCCTTCAATGCAAGAACCGCTGAACTGGGCCCTTCAAGGCAAGAACCGCTGAACTGGGCCCTTCAAGGCAAGAACCGCTGAACTGGGCCCTTCAAGGCAAGAACCGCTGAACTGGGCCCCGCCGTCTCCAGCACCGCTCCGCTGGGGACCGCCGTCTCAAGAACCGCTGAACTGGGCCCTTCAAGGCAAGAACCGCTGAACTGGGCCCTTCAAGGCAAGAACCGCTGAACTGGGCCCTTCCAGGCAGGAACCGCTGGCCCTTTGGCAGACGTGGCAGGGCAGGATCTGTCTCGGGCAGGGCTGCAGGATGTCCTCTGGCCAACATGCCTCCTCCAGTGGCAGTGGAGTCTGTTATGGACTGTTTGGACTGTGGCTTTGCACTCCCCAGGATGGCCCAGTGGGCAGCCAACCCACTGTATGGACTGTATGGACTGTGGCTTTGCTCTCCCCAGGATGGCCCAGTGGGCAGGCCACCCACTGTATGGACTGTTTGGACTGTGGCTTTGCTCTCCCCAGGATGGCCCAGTGGGCAGGCCACCCACTGTATGGACTGTTTGGACTGTGGCTTTGCTCTCCCCAGGATGGCCCAGTGGGCAGGCCACCCACTGTATGGACTGTTTGGACTGTGGCTTTGCTCTCCCCAGGATGGCCCAGTGGCCAGGCCACCCACTGTATGGACTGTGGCTTTGCTCTCCCCAGGATGGGCCAGTGGTCATGGAGTCCCCTCGTGGATCTGGCGTCGTGTACTCAAGTGGCTGAGGTGCCCCCCCTTCCCTTCCCCCTGAGGTGCCTATCCTTTTTTCTTTCTGATGCCCCTGCAGTGTTCTCTCCGTGGAGTTCTTGTCGTGGGACTTGTCCTTGCCCCTTTGCTCAGGACCCCTGTGGTCCACGGACAGTGGTTGGACTACATTTAGTAGCTGTATATATTTTGTACATAGTTTATTTATTTATTGGGATTACTGCTGTCCATTTTTCAATATATCTGCCCGTTTAAGATCTCTTCTTTTGGTCTTTGCATTATTTCGGAGGGGGGGGTTTGTGGGTTGTGACAGTGATCTGTGGGAATGCATTGATGTGTGTGTTGTAGTGGGTGTGGGTGGGTGGGTGTGTGCCGGTAATCTTTTCCCTCCCCTGTGTCGTAGGTGCAGTACTCACCGATGTCTTCCGCGCCGCCGGGCGTGCTCCTGGTACAGGAGCAGGTATAGGAGAGCGGGGATGACCTGCAACTCGGGTTCCATACTGCCGGAATCTCGCGTGGAGTATGTGGAGGTGAGCGTTTTCCCGTTCGTAGTCTGTTTCCGCCGTGTTTTTATCGGCGGTGCTCCCGCCCCGGAAAAGGTGGCGGATTGGTGGGTCGTGATAGGGTGGGCGGTACATTGTCTGCCGCCTGGCTGTTGTCGGGGACCGCCGCGCTGTTTGTTTGTTCCGCCGTGGCGGGCGGAGTGTTAATGCGGCGGGCTGTGTTGGCGCTTCCCGCCAGGGTCAGAATTGCATATTTTGGACCGCCGGTCTGTTGGCGGGATGGCCGCCGCTTTATCAACGACCGCCAGGGTCAGAATGAGGGCCATAGTTCCCACATAGATTTTAGCATGTTAGATTAGTAAATAAAGGAACAGGTAGTGCAGGTCACATATAATCCATCGTATTTGTCAGACCATGCTTTAGTGATGCTGGTTCTGGGACTAGATGGAAGACATCCAGTTCCAAGATGGACTATCGACCAAAGTGTGTTAGCTGGTGAATCTCTAGTCCAATATTTAGAAAACTTAGGGGCATATTTATACCGTTTGCGACGAATTAGCGTCGTTTTTTTCGACGCAAATTCGCCGCAAAACCAACGCCATATTTATACTTTGGCGTTAGACGCGTCTAGCGCCAAAGTATGAGGAAAGAGCGTCATTTTTTTGCGTGAACGCCTTCCTTGCGTTAATGAGATGCAAGGTAGGCGTTCCCGTCTAAAAAAATGACTGCGCCGCAAATGCGTCGGATTTATACTCCCGGGCAAAAATGACGCCCGGGAGTGGGCGGGGCAAAAAACCCCGCATTTGCGCCGGATTTTAGCGCCTGGGTCAGGGCAGGCGTTAAGGGACCTGTGGGCTCAAAATGAGCCCACAGCTGCCCTCCCATGCCCCCAGGGACCCCCCCTGCCACCCTTGCCCACCCCAGGAGGACACCCAAGGATGGAGGGACCCACCCCAGGGACATTCAGGTAAGTTCAGGTAAGTATATATATATTTTTTTTTTTTTTGGCATAGGGGGGCCTGATTTGTGCCCCCCTACATGCCTCAATGCCCAATGACCATGCCCAGGGGACATAAGTCCCCTGGGCATGGCCATTGGGCAAGGGGGCATGACTCCTGTCTTTACTAAGACAGGAGTCATGTAAATGGCGTCTGGGCGTCGTTAAAAATGGCGCAAATCGGGTGGAGGCGATTTTTTGCGTCAACCTGACTTGCACCATTTTTAAGACGCCCTAGCGCTATTTTTCCCAACGCCGGCGCTGCCTGGTGTACGTGGTTTTTTTCCACGCACACCAGGCAGCGCCGGTCTGCTTGCGCCGGCTAACGCCATTCAATAAATACGGCGCCTGCATGGCGCTTCAGAATGGCGTTAGCCGGCGCAAAATTTTTTGACGCTAAACTGCGTTAGCGCAGTTTAGCGTCAAAAAGTATAAATACGGGCCTTAGTTTTTTTTAAGGATAATTTAAATAGCTCTACTTAATATAATCTAGGATGCCTATAAAGTTTACTTAAGGGGGATTATTAGTTGTTGGCCCTCCAAATATGGAAGGAGGGAAAGAGAAGAGAAAGCTTTATTACTTGTAAATAATTGAAGTCTTAACAGTCAATTGCTGAACTCTGAGAAGGAGTCTTAGTGAGGCGAGATAAGAGACGGTTGGAGAAGCTAAAACTAAATGCAAAAGCCATGTGGAGCAGAGAAAATATGAGATGTGGAGGGCCAGGAAGCTACAGGGTTTTAATATGGGGAAAGGGTAGGGAACATGTTGGCCTGAAAGGCCAAGACGCAAGAGACACATAATATTATTGCTTTTATTTAGGTGTCAGACCACGACCTATCTGCATCTGATAGTGATAGGTTCAGGGAGGCCATCCAAGAGTACTATCAGCCTTTGCATAATGAGGACCTAGTCCCCAGTGAACGGGCAGTGGAGGAGTGGTTGAGAGTTCCTACACTCCATTCTCTTCATTTGAGTGACCGTAATAGTTTATTAAGGGAGGTTTAAAAAAGAAATCAAGTTAGCAGAACCTTGCATAAAAAGGGAATCCTGCAGGCCCGAACAGGGTCCCTGGGGAAATCTATTGGGTCGTAGATCCTCAGATAATCCAGGTGTGGTGGGAACTTTATAATGTATGCTACGGCAAGGTATAATAACGCCTGAGTCAAGATGTGTGATAAACATTGCTCTGGGTTCAAGTAATGATACAGTGGGGGTGCACAGAAGTCAAAAGTTTGTGAACCACTGAATTGGAAGCAAAGCAAACATACAGGTGCACTATCTATTTAAGTACACCAGTAGGAGATGAGCAATTCCTGAACTGCAAATAGAGCAGAACCAGTATACCTGTGTAATATACTATGTACCTAAATGAGATGAACCGTCTGTGTTGCGTCAACTCTTTACAGATATATTACAATGCCACTATTTTGAGGGGATGGGGAAGTTTTAAGACTTTGAATAGTAGTTGATTGGACTGATCTACCTGTAGGCAACATTGCAATTTCCCCAAGATGACGGCCTGCTTGAACAGTATTGGGGGGGGTTAGGCTTGTCAATATTTGTTGGAATACTAGGGAGGATGGCCAAAGAACAGGTACATTTTATAGCATAAAAGACAGACATAGTTCCCACATAGATTTTAGCATGTTAGATTAGTAAATAAAGGAACAGGTAGTGCAGGTCACATATAATCCATCGTATTTGTCAGACCATGCTTTAGTGATGCTGGTTCTGGGACTAGATGGGAGACATCCAGTTCCAAGAAGGACTATCGACCAAAGTGTGTTAGCTGGTGAATCTCTAGTCCAATATTTAGAAAACTTAGTTTTTTTTAAGGATAATTTAAATAGCTCTACTTAATATCATCTAGGATGCCTATAAAGTTTACTTAAGGGGGATTATTAGTTGTTGGCCCTCCAAATATGGAAGGAGGGAAAGAGAAGAGAAAGCTTTATTACTTGTAAATAATTGAATTCTTAACAGTCAATTGCTGAACTCTGAGAAGGAGTCTTAGTGAGGCGAGATAAGAGACGGTTGGAGAAGCTAAAACTAAATGCAAAAGCCATGTGGAGCAGAGAAAATATGAGATGTGTAGGGCCAGGAAGCTACAGGGTTTAAATATGGGGAAAAGGTAGGGAACATGTTGGCCTGAAAGGCCAAGATGCAAGAGACACATAATATTATTGCTTTTATTTAGGTGTCAGACCACGACCTACCTGCATCTGATAGTGATAGGTTCAGGGAGGCCATTCAAGAGTACTATCAGCCTTTGCATAGTGAGGACCTAGTCCCCAGTGAACGGGCAGTGGAGGAGTGGTTGAGAGTTCCTACACTCCATTCTCTTCATTTGAGTGACCGTAATAGTTTATCAAGGGAGGTTTAAAAAAAGAAATCAAGTTAGCAGAAGCTTGCATAAAAAGGGAATCCTGCAGGCCCGAACAGGATCCCTGGGGAAATCTATTGGGTCGTAGATGCTCAGATAATCCAGGTGTGGTGGGAACTTTATAATGTATGCTACAGCAAGGTATAATAACGCCTGAGTCAAGATGTGTGATAAACATTGCTATACTAAAATCATGCAAAAATCCAACCAAGTCCTATAGACCAATCTCCTCGCTGAATAGTGATTATAAGGAAAATTCCATATAGTAACTAGGAGGCTAGCAGGTGTGATGGAGAGGTTGATAGGTACCGATCAGAAGGGTTTTCTGCCAAGGAGGCAAATGGGGCAATCGGTGCAAAAGTTAGTTGATATAATTGATCTTGCTAATGTCTATGGCATCACTCTTGCAGTAGTGGTTGTTGATGCAGCTAAAGCATTTGACAAGGTATGCTGGAAATATCTGTGGCTTTGTATAAGGGGTTTTAGGTTTCCAGTTAAATGTAATTGAGACATTAAAGGCCCTAGACTGGACCTCTTCTGCAAGAACCGTAGTATGTAATTATCTCACTGACAAGGTTGTTACTGTAAGACACACTCAACAGAGATGTCCCTTTTCTCCTATCTTGTTTGATTTGTTCATAAAACACATTGTACAACAACTGAGATTGGGCGGGAGACTGCTCCTTTTGAGATAGAAGAGAAAAAGGGGAAAGTTGTAGTAATTCCTCAGGATTTATTTTGTTATACAAGTTGTCCTGATACCTCGCTGGGGAGGCTTGAGCATTTGGCTTTGATGTTTTGTGAGTTATCTAGATATACTTTATCATGACAAAACATTGGTTATGACCAGAAATATTTTGGGGAGGTTTGGTAAGGAGCCTGAATTTATGAGATACATGGGGATAAACATTTTTTTTTAAATTGATTGGATTCCGGGGGGACATTGAAATAGAGTGGCCTCTGAGATCAAAGTGCTTACTAAGAAATGGAAAATATCACAATACTCAGGAGAGTTAATTTAGTTAAGATGTCCATTCTCCAAAAATGTCCCTTTTTTATTTAATAATATTCCTTTAAGTTTTGAGACAGCTGCCAATCAGAAAATTCAGGGTGATATTTGTAGCTTTATCTTGGAAAAAGCTGTGGGTTAAACTACAAAAAGAAGGCTTACAACTTCCAGTTAAACACCTTTACTGCTGAACCTTCCACATTAAGGGGGTCATTCTGACCTCGGCGGTAAAAGGCTCTTACCGCCGGTCAGAAGACCGCCATTCTACCGCCGCGGCCGCGGTAAACCGCCACGGTCATTCTGACCCACAACTGCCAAGCCGCCAAAAACCCGACATCCACGGAAGGCCGCCTCATCAGCGGGCAGCGATAAACTGGAGATGACCAAACCTCCACCGCCACGCCAACACAAACACGCCCATGCCATTACGACCCACGAATCCATGCGGCGGTCATTCAACCTGTGTGGGCTTTGCCCATGTGTTGATACACTTTGGCCCACGGACAGTTGAAATTTCAGTGACTGTGCTGGACTTATTGCCTCTATTTATCGGTTACGCAATGTTTATACTTGAATTTTTTTTATTCATTTTCCTATTTTACCATGACTTCAATGAACCTATTTTATACATAAATTTAGTTTCCTACTTTAATTATATCTTTTCATTATTCCGGGGGGTTTGGGTGGGGTCACTTTGACTTGGTGCTCTGCATTGGTGTGTAGATAGTTGGGGGGTGTGTGTATTGCGTATGTGTGTGCCCGTAACCCTTCCTCCTCCCCCCTTCCCCTGTGTCGTAGGTGCGGTACTCACCGTTGTCGTCTGCGCCGGAGTTCGTACTCGTGGTAGATGAGCTGGTAGACGAGAGCAGGTAGGATGTTCAATTCGGGCTCCATGCTGTCCTCCGTCCTCGTGGAGTGTATAGAGGTGAGCGTTTTCCCGTTCGTAGTCTGTTTCTGCTGTGTTTTTATCGGCGGGGCTCCCGCCCCGGAAAAGGTGGCGGATTGGTGAGTTGTGATAGGGTGGGCGGTACATTGTCTGCCGCCTGGCAGTTGGCGGTGACTGCCGCGCTGTTTGTGTGTCCCGCCGTGGCGGTCGGAGTGTTAAAGTGGCGGGCTCTGTTGGCGGTTCCCACCACGGTCAGAATTCAATTTTTTGGACCGCCAGCCTGTTGGCGGGTTGGCCGCCGCTTTATCACCGACCGCCAGGGTCAGAATGACCCAATAAATCCTTTTGGATGTTACTGGGCGTCCAAGACTCCTCTACCAGGGGTATTTTGGTCCAGATGATAACTAATACTGTAAAGTGCAGGAAGGATTTTCTACACACAATGAGGTCCCCTAAGGTTTTTAAAAAAATCAGGCATAAGGTGTTAAAGGCTGCCTCAAGGCTTTGGGCTGAGATCAGGCTTAAACCTGGGATTCCATATTATAGTGCTTATGCACCATTATGTGACTTGCTTTAGACCCCAGAATGTATGGAGGATGCGTTTATTCACCCACTAAGGCACATTGATATAAATAGATAAATGGGATGACCTGCATAGAGTACATGGTTTGGAGTCCTGCGACAATTTGTCTATTAAGACCCATTGAAACCATTTTAGGTTTAAGTACCTGCAGTTAACCTCATTGTATATGCTCAACAGATGGGAGAAAAGAAAGGTGCGTGAATTTGAGGAGAAGATGGTTTTGCAAGTGGTAATAAGGTAGAAGTTGGCCAAATTGTATGGCTACTTCTGTGAAGTTGATGATAAGATGAGGACAGCATCGCATCAAACGTAGAATGGGTTCCTGATGGAGGACTATATCTCAGAGTTCTGGCAAGTATCATTTACTTTGTTACGCTCCACAGTTGCATCAGCCACCCTGAAAAGAAACCACCTTTTTACTTTATACAGGGCATATTGGGCTCTTTTTAAGATGGCAAAATGGAAGAACCAGAAGGTGCCAAGCTGTATGAAATGTGGCTTGCAGAGAGCAGATGACTTTCATATGTTGATAGAATGCCCAGCACTCAAAAACGTTTGGAATGAAGTTAGTAAAATAATTTCTACATTCTTAGGGAAAGACTTTGAGGTAAGCCCTACCACCATTTTATTTGGGAGCTCCACAAACACTTGTGAAGGGTTGGGCCAGAAAAGGAATAAACTACTATTTTATCAAACCTTGTTGGCACAAGCTTTGAACCTTGTGAGTTAGGAGTTTCCTTTGTCATGAGGGAGACTCGACAAGTGATAACATTGCAGCAGATGGGACGAGGACTAAAAAAAAGAACCACAGTTCTGGAGTGCTACCTGGGGTCGGGGCAGCCTTTAGTACCAAGACACTGGACCAGGGACAACTCAAGGGCTCAGTCACCCCTAGCCCTAGAATCTTGGATACCTTATCCATGGCACTGGCTCTCACCTTATCAGAAGGCCTATAGGTCTTGATTTTGAAGGCACTGCATCCTGTGTCAATATAATGGATAGATCAATTGGTGAGCAATAGGGTTTGTGAAAGCAAAGAGGAGAACTGCCCCAGCAATTGGTGACAAACTGTTGGCAAATCGACTACTTCTCTACAGAACCATCTTGGTCCTTGTGTGAAAGAAGGTCTAGGAGAGGCTCACTTTTCTGCTCCTCATCACCATCTGTCACCATGAGCATGGTAATTTTTGACCTCTTATATTGTGATTTCAATCGGTTTACATAGAGGATCCTTAAGGAGTTCCTAAGGTTCTGCAGGTCCACCAGCTAGGTGACATCCTCCTATCTCCCTTTGATTTCATAGTGCCTGTTCCAACAGCAGTGGAAGGCTCAGGGCTCCACTGGCCCCATGACTCACAATTTATGTCTAGGATGGCATTTCACCAGAGTGACCTTCTTGTCATACCACTGTTTCACTATCTGCTGGCCAGTCTCCAAATTTATGTTGGCCTTGTACATGTATTGCCCCATCTTATCTGAGGGTTAATATATAGTCTACTATGTCATCTCGGGGTCTCCTCTGGGCTTTCTACTACCTATCTTTTGCAAGACTAAGGCGGTCATTATGAACATGGTGGGAAAGACCGTCGACCGCCTTGGCGGCGGTGAACAGAATCCCGCCGGCGGCAGCGAATGGAAACCCGCCATATAATGAACAAAAAACCCAACCCCACCAACACATTTCGACATCACCTCTCCCCGCCAGGACCCTGTCGGCGGGAATCCCGGCCCACCCCACCTAGCCACCGCCAAGCACACCCACATCCCGCCCTTCAAATAATGATGCACAAATCACCTCAGCGGACAGTGGAGGCCGGATGACCATTGGCGGCTGCAACCGCCACAGGCGGAAAGTGGGCCTAACAGCAACCAGTGCATACATTGGGTAGACTTAGCACCCACACACCTGACACACATCCAGAACACCATAAAACACTCCCAGACACACCCCACAATCCCTTGCAATGAAACCAGGACCAGAAGACGGAGAGCACCAGAGCCAGACAGAGAACGGCAGCAGACAGGACACGCATAGCGACCCACACAGGAGCACCCAAACACCGTCCCCAGTCCCGACGCCATCCACCACCCTCACCCTGTCCCCCCAAAAAAATCCACACTTCACCAAAAGAAAGCTAAGGACCATGGTAGATGAGATCCTAAAAGTGGAGCCACAAATATTCAGTTCCGAAGTGCAGCACACACCCATCGCCCGGAAAATGGAGCTGTGGCAGACCATTGTCAACAGGGTGAATGCAGTGGGACACCATCCACACACCAGGGACGACATCCGCAAGAGATGAAACGACCTGCGGGGAAGGTCCGGGCCATGGCATCCAGGCACCACATCGCAGTGCAGAAGACTGGGGGAGGACCGCCACCGACACCACCTGACTACACCGACTGGGAGGAGAAGGTACTCCCCATCGTCCACATGTAAGTCGTCTACATTTACCCCATATACACCATACCTGTAATGCATGCACTACCCCACCCCACCCACACCCACCTAGACCCACACCCCTCCCAGCCATTACCCACCACATCCACCACCCTGCATCACCCACAACTCACTACCAGGCCCACATCACTCCCACTGTGCACAGCCACCCACCCCTGCACGTACCCACAATGGAATAATAACCCCCACCACCACTGCCACTAAATGCAATGTCCACCTCACAAAGGCACCCCTGAAGGCCACTGAAAGGCACACCAGCACTAAATTGCACAGTACAGTCCACCTCAAACCCTCATGCATATGTAACAAACATTTCTATGTCCCCCAACAGGCACCACCACCCATGCAACCCTAATGGAAGGGACAAGAAGTGCCACAGCATTCCAGGGAGACAGAAGCACATCACAGGACACTGGTGAAGGATCCCTGGACACTGATGAGCAGGCAGGCCCCTCACACAGCCCTGGATGCTCACCATGCAGCAGCCCCACCCAGGAAAACACTTTCACCCCTAACACCCAGTCAAGACTAGCAGGCCAGGGGAGGTGTGCCCATACCAGTGGACCCAGGGCACAAACAGGTGGAACACAGCAACAGAGGCCACAGTCTCCCACTCCCAACATGCAGGAAGATGAGGGCCCCAGTACTAGTGGCACGTCAAGACCTGCACAGGGGACACAGACACAGGTGGCCAGGGAAAGGTCAAGTGCCCCAGTGGGTCAGGGGGTAGGGCACCGGATAGATGCAGCAGCCCAGGATGTCATTGCAGAGGTATTGGGGGCATACCAACATACCCAAGACAGTTTGGCACAGATTGTAACCACCCTGGAGCAAAGTCAGAGGATGCAGCTGGAACACCACCAACAGGCCATGGAGCAGTGGAAAGAACACAATGCCACAATGGCCACCATTGCTGGAGCACTGCTGCAGTTGGTCAACAAACCCTCAGACAGCCACACCGGACAAGAGGCCCCCACAACAGCCCTGGACAACCAGCAACAGTTGTCCCAGGCAGCTGAAACAGCACAGGAAATACCCTCCCAGGAATCACAAGGGCCAACCATGTCACCCCAAGCAGCTCCACAGCAGGCGCCCAAACATAGTCTCAGGCCAAGATATGGCACTGGAAACCCAGCTAAGAACAAGCCCCCTTCCAACGACTGACACTGCTACTACTGCCAAGCAACCATCCCACCCATTCACCAACTGCACTTAGCTGAGGGCTAAATAAAGTACTGAACTACAAATATGACCCACCTATGATATCAAACATGCCTGCCACCAAATCAGTTTTGAGGACACCCAACCATTACGACTTCCATCACTGTACATAGCACATTTCACTGTATTCCACCAATATACAACATATCTCACCTATAACACTGTCCCCTGTCATCAATGTTGAACAAATTGGAGTAATGATGCAACAGGCAGGGATAAACTTTATTGTCAAATTGTGCATGGTGGTGGTACATTGTGTTTCAAAATAGTCAAGAAGGGAATGCATATATAGTCTGTCTGTACCATGCTGAAGAGGTCCATGACTCGCATATCATGACCAATTCCCCCTAGTTGACATGGCACACTTACAGTATCAGTCGCTAACCACATATACAGGCTGAAGTCCCAGACAGTTATTGGAAGTAGAGTTGTATCAGTTGGTTTCTGGAATTGACATCTTCCCCTTTCTCATCCTCACCATCACTCTCCTCACCTCTCTGAGGTAACGGATCAGGACCTATAGCACCCTCCATCTCCAAAAGGGGGATTGAATGTCTCACTGCCACGTTGTGCAGCATGCAGCACGCCACAACTATCCTACACACCTTATCAGGCCCATAGGCCAGGGAACCCCCAGAGATATGTAGGCACCGGAATCTAGCTTTCAGGAGACCTATAGTACGCTCTATCGCCCTCCTTTCGATATGATTAACTTCTGATTCAGAAGCACCACACGATGATTTGAACGCGGTCTTCTTAGTTGAATTATTCAATGCCAGTTGCTCCACAAGCTACGGTGTTTGAGTCTGCAGTATACTTTTGATTATGGCATATGAAGGATTTCCAGAGCTAATTTAAGATTTTGGATTTACTAGCTGTGTGTTATTATATGAAATCCCTGATGAAGTCTTTGAGAGTGATTATCACCAGACTGATATTTTGATGCTATTTCCGTGGAACAATGAGTTTGGAATTTAATAAGCTTTATTGCATGAGTGCCCTGACACCTGCTTATCAATACGCTCTATCGCCCTCCTAGTACGTCCAGGGGCCTCATTGTATTTCCTCTCTGCATCCATCCTGGGATTCCTCACTGGTGTTAGGAGCCAATGCAAATTTGGATAGCCAGAATCACCTAGAGAAATGGTCAATACAGAGTCGTCATTGGAATGTCCTTAGTCTGACAGGCTGTTTTTCTGCAACGTGTCAGTTAGTGACAGGCACACTTACCTATGATCCACCCTCTCTCCTCTTGGAGTTGTTCCATCTTTTGTGACACACTACTGTTCCTCAAAACAAATTAATCATGGACTGAAACTGGAAGCATGGCATTCACATGGGATATGTACTGGTCTGCAGTACATACCAATTGTATGTTCATGGAGTGAAAGTTCTTCCTGTTTCTGTACACCTGTTCACTCACTCTTGGGGGGATGATGGGTATGTGGGTTAAATCGATGGCACCAATAACATGGGGAATGTTTGCAAAGGCATAGAGGTCTGACTTGATGTGAGGGAGCTCAGCACTTTGGGGGAATCACACATAGGTTTGCAGATGTTGTACAAATGCATTCAGAAATCTTGTCAGTACCTGGCTGAACACTGGCTGTGAGAAATCAGCACCTATGCCCACTGTCACTTGATAAGAGCCTGTGGCCAGGAAATGTAGTGCAGAGAGCGCCTGCACCTCAGTTGGAATGGCATACTGATTACGATTTCTGGGAGTCAGTGCAGGATCCAGTAATGCACATAGGTCCTGAATAGTTGCACGAGTGAGTCTGTAAGTGATAATGATCTGACGCTCCACCATGGTCCCCATATCCAAAAGTAGTCTGTACACAGATGGTGCCCTTCCTCGCCACAAGGGTCGGTACTTGTGAGGGGTAAGAACAAGGAGTCATGTGCACACATACACTGGCATATTTGCTAAACACATTCACTGCATTCTTCATAGTAGTGTTTGTACAATAACTGCAACCTGACAGATGTTCATTGACATCACTAAGAGGGAACGGAGCAAATCATGTGTGATTATATACTCTATGGATAGAGACATAGGTGCTTCATATGGCTAGTAGGCCCAGCATTGTGAGTAATTTGAATTTCAAGATGCGTAGGTGATGACAAAATGTTTGCCCAATGTAGTTCTGCCCCTTCGTTGTGGAAGTGACCTAAGACCGCTAGCGGTTGACGTCAGAGCGTACGGCGGTGTTGACCAATGTTTGCACCCTCATTGGCTAACATGGATGCCAATGGGGAATCCTGGCGTATCATGGTTGCCGCCGTCGGTGACGGTGCATTCCGCCGCGGAACGTACGCGTGTTCGTCATCGTGTGATCACTTGACTCCCTGATCCTGTGTGGACAAGTACTCCACTCTGTGTACTGCTGTGGCCTGCAACTGGCTATGGATGTTCCACGTGGTGCAGGGGAAAGGGCCCCGGCCTTCACCCAGGAAGAACTGAAGAAACTTGTGGAAGGGGTCCTACCCCTGTAAGGTAGACTCTACTGCTGGCCAGAGGTACAGGTGAGTCTAGGTTTGGGGGGCATTGTGTGTGTAATGGATGGAGTGGATTGCTCAGATGTGCGCTCCTGTGAGCCAGGATGGGGCTTGGTGCACGGAATGCTGCATGCCACTGTCCTGCATGTCTGGGAGTACTGTCTGTCCCATGTCTAACAATCAGCCAGCTATTGCCATTGTGCAGGTGCCTGACCTCTGTGTTTCTTCTCTGTGTCTCCCTACTAGGTCAGCACCCACCAGAAGAGGGCACATTGGCATGCCATCGCCCGGGAGGTACGGACCCTGGGGGTCTATAACCAGCAGAGCACCCACTGTCATAAGAGGTGGGAGGACCTGCGGCACTAGGCGCGGAAGATCAGTGAGGCCCAGCTAGGGAAGTCCTCCCAACGTGGTAGGGGTGCCCGTTGGGCACTGACTCCCCTCATGCGAAGGATCCTGGTGGTGGCATACCCAGACCTGGAAGGGCGCTTGAAGGCTGCACAGCAGTCACAAGGGGGTGAGTACTCACAGCCCATACTTCAGCCTGGAAGGATTAGTGTGTGTGCAATAGGGCTCATGGTGCTTAGAGCAGGGTTTTTGACTGGTGTCCAGCTACTGTCTGCTCCCCAAAGGGTGTAGGTGTGTCCCTGTCAGGTTTCACCTACCTCAGCTTCAATGCAATGACAGGATATGGGTGTAGGTCAGTATACTGCTCAGTAGTCAGGGCCACGGTCATGGGCCTAGTGCACGGTGCTGCCTGTTGGGTGTGTCTACTGGATAGGTGTATGTCTGCCCATTGTGTATCAGCATTCAGCTACTTACAAGTGTCTCTCCTGTTTTGTCTCCCCATCCCTGTTCTCTTTTGTGTGTCTGGTACAGCATCAACATCAGGCGAGGGAGCTGAGGCACCAACTAGTGGGGAGACAGCGGCCCACGGATACTCCGAGGCAGAGACAACGGATGCCCAGGGGACCAGTGGGTGGGAGGGCGAGGGGACTTCCACAGGGGAGACTACTACCACAGGGGGTAGTGACTCTGACACCCCCTCGGATGGGGGTCCTCCGGCAGTGGCGGACACTAGTGGACAAATCACGACCGTGAGATTTTCCGCCACCACCCATACCATCAGCGCCCTCCCTTCTGCTCCCCACCGAGTTGCCCGTGCCCGCCCACCCAGAAAGGTGGGCGTCTCCTTCACCCCAGGCACCTCCTCCCCTGCCCCAGTCAGCCCTGCAGCCCTCACAGAGGAGGCTATTGACTTCCTCTGTGTGGCAGACAACCATTGTCAATGCCATCCAGGGGCTAGCATCAGAGGTGCAGCAGACTAATGCCTATCTGGATGGCATTCACGGTGCTGTGTCTGCCCTACAGAGATCTTTTCAGTCTCTGGCCTCCTCTTGGACGGCAGCCAGTTTCCCTTGCCATTCCGCCCCCCCTCCAACCTCCTCTACCCCTTCCAGCACCCCACTCCCTTCACCCGTCCAAGGCACACATTCAGACATGCAGTCAAGCACATCAACACCCAAGAAACACACTTCCAAACACAAGCACCACACATCCCACCACAAGCATTCACACAGCCAACAGACAACTGCACACACAACAACATCCACTTCCCCCAGTGTGCCCGCCTCTTCTGCATCCCTGTCTGTCCCCTCTACATGCACTGCACCTTCACTCACTGTTACTGCTCCTCTTCCTGCACTCACCACAATAGCAGATAGCCATACATGCACCCCATACACCACACCTGCACTCACTACCTCCACTGTAGTTGACACATGCCGCACAAGCACCCGACTTGCAGACACCCACCCAACATACATCCACACTAGCTGTCTGTCTTCTCCCACTGTGTCCACCCCCCACTTCCCAAAACACTCAAACGCACCAGGACACCCACCCATCAGACATTCACCACACCACAGCATACTGAGCAGTCACCGGCACCCACTACACGTACACCTACCCCCATCCATCAACTCCCTCTGTCTCCACTCCCACACCCTCATCCATGCCCACCCCAATTGCTCCCAAAAAACCTTTCCTCTCCCGTGTAGACCTGTTCGAACCCACTGGCTCACCCCGTCTTGTCCCGAAACGTGCCAACCTCCTTGCCCTTTCTGCTCCTTCCACATCGCGGCCCACCCTGGTCCAGCATACCCATTCCCATGCCCCTTCTCCAGTTAAGAAGAAGGCCAGCTCAGAGCCTAAGGCATCCTGCTCCTCCCGAGCCAAACAGCCCCCACCCCCTCTAAAGGAGAAGCCCACCCCCCATCCAACCTCCTCACGCAAGTATAAGTCCCACCCCATCGTAAATCCCCACTCCCCCACCCCAATTCCGTGAGGTGTCTGGATCCCCTATGGTGCCCTGTTGAGTGGAGTCCCCATCACTTGTGGGAGTCAGGTGTGGCCAGTTGTGGCCAAGGACAATTGACTGTTTATGGACTGGCCATTGGCCCTATTAGCATCATTTAGCTCACTGAGCTACTGAATAAAGTTTCTGTGTGTCCTGTGTTTGGGCTGCACGCAGTTCCACCCTGGTGTTTGTTTAAATAATTTATGGCTGTGGTGCTATTGTATGTCCTATGGCCAAGTTGCAGTGGCCTTTGGTCGGGTACGTCCCTCTTGGTGTGAGGTGTCTGACTATTGCTGCTGGGAAGAGTTGGGGGGCTTTGCGGGGTGGGTGGAGTGGGTGGGTATGTAAGATTGCCCTTTCCTCCCTTGTTTTGTAGGTTGCGGTACTTACCGTCGTCATCTTCATCAGCAGTCTCGGTTGTGTAGATATATGGCAAGGAGCAAGGCTGGCATGATCTGCAGCTCTCTGTCCATGGCTGCCGCTGCACGTTTTGTTGACCTCCGGTGAGTCTTTCCTTCTATTTGTTTCTTTTCCGCCTGGCTTTGTGTGGCGGTGGTTCCCGCCCCGGAACTGGCGGCAGAATTGTGGTTCATAATTTGATGGGTGGGTTGGGCTTTTCCGATGGCCTATGGGCGGTCTAAGCCATTGTCAGTGGGACTCCTTTCCTGGCGGTGGGTGGTGCGCGGGATGCATGAGCTTTGTTTGGCGGTCCAGACCGCTCCTCTGTTGGCGGTTTCTACCACCACCACCGGCGGTGCGGAACGGACCGCCATGTTCATAATGAGGGCCTAAGGGACTTATTTGCAAGAAGTTTGTGCTGCCGCTGTATCATTTTTTTGATGCAGCCGTGGCACTAAAACAACTCCATATTTGCAAAGTGACTCTAGAGGCCTCTAGCATCACTTTTTCCACGCTAGCATCAGTTTTCAATAGCGTCATATCTGGCTGCGTAAAATACCAACAATGATATGCAAGGTGGGTGTTCCCCCTTCAAACCTTAAAAAATGACTCTGCGTTGATATAGCTGTATTTAAAAGCTTTTAAAAAAAATGACACATGCTTAGGAAAAGTCACAAAAAGCCTGACTAGCTTCAAAATGTTAACACCTGATCAGAACAGGCGTTAAATGGGCTATTTGGGACAGATACATAAGGAGAACACACAAAACACCCTTGCAACCTGGATGACAACACAGATTTAGTCCTACTGCAGCTTGGGGCACCAAGAAGACAACCCCAAGCCCCACCATTACTGCCACACACCCACACCACAGAGGGAGTGCAGGGGAAAGAAGCGCACCTATCGCCAGTGGACATCCCTGTTTGCCCTCAGGGAGGAAGAGGACATCACATTCTACTGGCTGTGCAGTAAGTCCATCATCGAACTGCTCCACCTCATTGCACCCAGACTGCAGACTAGGGTCCACAGGGTCACCAACGTACCACCATTGACCAAGCTCCAGGCCATGCTACATATGCTTACATCAGGATCTTTCCAGACCACTGCAGCATGAGTGGGAGGAGTGTCGCAGCCATCCCTGTCAGCATTCCTCCCCTCTGTCCTGGATGCCATCACCCACCTCATACCCCACTACATCCTCTTCCCTAACACCCAGCGACTGCAGCAGAAAATAAAACAAGAATTCTACACAATTGATGGATTTCCGCACGTGCTGTGTGCCATGGACTGCATACAAGTGCAACTCGTTCCTCCTACCGCAACTAAACACTTGTACCGGGACAGGAAACATACCCATACCATCAATGTCCAGGTCATCCTTGACCACTGTGGGTTGATTCTGAATGTGGCGGCCAAATAACTGGGCAGTGTACATGATGCCTACATCTTTCGACAGTCCATCATTAACCAGTGATTCCAGGGTGGACAAGATGGAAATGGCCTGCTTGTAGGTAAGCTAAAAGCAAGTACCTAACTTACACAATAACAAATCGATATAAGGGACACAATACACAGCTCATTGTCTGCCTGCACTGGTAGGGACTGCAGGATGAGGCCTCTGTCACATATAAGCACCATGCTTCAGTACACATATGTAATGCAAAACACCCTGACATACAGGTGAAGACATCTCAAACCAGTTTTGTACATGATGCATGATGTAAATGCACACAGCCATACACGGCAGCTAGGAAATCTGCCCAACATCTGTGTGCAAGGGAGGTGTACAATGTACACTGGTGGGTGGGCACATGCAACACATGGGCCATCAGATGTGTCATGACTCAAACATCAGGAACGAGCGGCCACGTAAACAAGGCCCTAGTGGGACACTGTGCCACCAGAGCAACATTTATTTGATGGCCTGGTGACACAGTGTGCCACTCTAAATTTACAAGGCCATGAAAAGTGACCTTGCATGGCTTTTCATGGTCCTGTAAATGTGGGCCCCTTTCATGGATAACGCTGCGGGAAAAAAGCATTCCATGCCTGTTGCTTAGGGTGTACCCATGCAACACCCATGGAAGCTGAAGAAATCAGATACATTCCCAGATTTACAAGGCTGAGAATGTGTCAGATTCAAACACCACCTCAGGGGTGGTATAAGAGTGACATAATGGGTAGAAATATCTCCATGCCTCCCTGTTTTATTCTCTCCCTATGTGTGATGCATCCTGCGGCACACATAGAGGGAAACACCTCTTGTGATGGTTTTGTATGCAGGAAGGTGTCCTGCACAAAAATGATCATCCCCACAATACAGGCACCCTAGCACCATGGTGCAAGGCTGCTGGCGTTGGCACTAGGTAGCAATTTGTTCGCCAGCGCAGAGGGAGAGGACAGAAAGGTGCTTATTTTGTAGATATGGCATACTTCTTCCCTTTTCTAGCAGTGCATGGCAGTTCAACAAGGATTTTGCTGTGTCGCCCTGTGTCAAGGGGCTTGTAGATGAGGCCCTAGGTGCAACCTGACAAACCACGGCCCATGGGCAGGTGACCTATAACTGTAAAAATGCATATTGTTATGTAAAATAACTCCCATTGCACATGTGTGAAGTGTAATGCTACACACAGACATCACTCACCATGCTTCTGAGGCAGCAACCTTGGCTGGAAGCTGCTTATGCATACACAAATTCTATCCTGAAAGCAAAGAAGAACACCTCCAACCCATGACGCAAGTGTGAATTTGTACTTGCTAGGCAACTTTTGTATATGTTCAGTTGTATGGACCCTGAAATTGCAGGAGGCATCAAGTATTGTGTAACAGTTCCCTTTCTCAGAGATGTAGTACAGTGCAGGAATTCATGTAGCTGGAATGTAGATGTCCACTGCATGATACATGTGTTGTGCGCACAAATTGGGCACAATGCCATTACATGTACACAATGTCCCACCTCCCCCTGGACATGAAACCATAGATTGGGAAGTTGTAGTTTTCACATCATGTCACTTATTCGGGACGTGTGAGTACATACTGTGTGGATGACATTGTGTCAACTAGCATTAACAATGTAGGACATTCAAAGGCATGGGAAAAATGTAATGTAGGCCAACACCAACTTCTGGGGATGACTATGAACCCATACATTTGTCAGTGTCAGCAATGTCTGGCATGTTACCAAAAACCTAGGCTAAACCTACAAAACAGATTCACATTCACAATCTGTATCACCACATGTAGTGTGGACACCAAACATTGAGTGGACTAGACCAAGGAGAATCAGCCACCAACAAACTCTGATGCAGAAATATGACAGTCAAAAAGTTGAATTGTATGATGTATCTGCTCATGCACTGTATTTGACATCAATTACAGTGAGTGAACAGCCTCCTGGAAGCGGCCATACCCTCACATGATTGATATCATCATGTGGTCATAAATGGGAGAAGTGCATGACAATACCAATGCACAGAACACACAAGTGCAGGATGTATGTTAATATAGCAATCCAACACAAGGACAGTGTTGCCATTTTTTTTTTACATTTCAGCTGACCAAGGATATGGCATCCAGCAGTGGGTGATGACACCATTTGGAAACCTCCAAGCTGAGGCAGAATAGCCTTCTTCCAGGTGCACATCCACAAAAGAAGCATCATTGAGCGAACCTTTGGCCTACTCAAGGGATGGTTTTGCTGCATGGAAGTTTCTGGGAGGAGAATCTTGTAACCCCTCCGGTATGCAAAATCATATTGGTCTGTGCAATCCTGCACAATATTTATGTCAGGACAAATGTTCCCTGGGAGGAAGAAAAGGAGGCACCAAGGGAAGTGGAGGAGGATGAGCCACCACATCAACGTGACCTCCAGAACACTGCAGCAGGTGAATGGAGACATTCACACATGGTGCAGAACTTCTTTAGTTAAGCACATGTGACTGAAGGCAGGACTGCCAAACATGTCATTCAATGTGTCAATCTAACATATGTCTCGGAGTGTCTGTCACAGTTCTACTTAAAAAAACACACCCACATCCAGAAACCCATAAGTAGGCCACACCAGTTGTCAATCAAGTGTGAACATTGTCACCATCCTCAAATTAGCAGTTACAATGCACTGATCTCTGAAAAGTGTGGTGTGTAATGTATGCATTGCCTGTCAAACAAACATGTTGAACTGAAAACAATCATATCTGACACTGAATTGTCGGCACAAAATGAAAATGGATAGATGAATCACTATGTGCTGCATTAGGGCTAAACAGTATGGCAAGGTATGCAAATAGCAGACATAAACTGCAATAGTGGATCAGTGTGAGACAAGTGTCAACTCAATGGGTCAAAGAGTCATGACACTGGTGACATCTCACAACATCTACATCTTTTGCACTCACATGTATGATAAATGGTAAATGTATAAGTGTATCACAGATAACAGTACACCTATATGTGTAGCACAGTGTCTGTTAAATCTGTATTCATTTTGTCATGGATGCCAATCAGTGGCATAGCCCATCACATACTGTTGCCAATATGTCTGAGTACATCAGGACACAGAATGACTTGTAAATGTATGTGGGACCATTAGCTGTAGTTACCATTCCCCCAAACTACCCGTACTCACTGTGCAGCTGACAAAAGATATGGACTGCAGCTGTGGGTGAGTATGCCACATGAGCACTCCCATATGTAAAATCAGTCATAATAATGTCGCAAACAGGATATGCTACATTGTGGAGGGGACTTCCCCAAGTATTACTTCAGGAGTCAGTATATGTTTGGGGACCAATTAGCCTACTCATCACCAAGAGCAACTAAACCAATACTCGAGTGATGCAAAGTGCAGAACACGTGCAGGGCATAATCTCCCATAGCCCAATGACAATGAGGAGCATGAAGAATGGGATGATGAGTGTGGTGAAGATGGGGTGTAAACACAAGATGTAACATCAAAAGCAGCAACATTGCTGATGTATCATATACCAGTCATGTGTGTGGTAAATGTGTGAATGACTCACACATTGTCAGAAGAGTGTGATTACAAAAAAAGATAACACATATCATCAAAACCGGTGTGTAGCCAAATTACCTGCCCAGTCACAGTGTGAGAAAGTCATCCTGTTTACATATACAACCAAATTTGACTTAGTGAAAATGCTGGTGACTGACCCTGCCTGTACCCTGGGTCTGCTGACCAGGCCTAGGGCTACTACTCTGAATAAAAGGCATATGCAGAAGTGGTACAAGTACAACTGCCAATGACTGACTCCTGTATGTCCCTGGTAGATAATAGGGCAAGGGGGAATCAAACTACCTATAAGTCCCTAGTAGATAATAGGTCAACGGGGAATCAAACTACCTATATGTCCGTAGTAGATAATAAAGCAAAGGGGGAATCAAACTACCCATAAGTCCCTAGTAGATAATAGGGCAAGGGGGAATCAAACTATACATAATTCCCTAGAAGATAATAGGGCAAGGGGTAATGAAAATATCTATAAGTCCCTGGTAGATTATAGAGCAGGGAAGTTTTGACTGTTCGCTGTATGTAATATGTGATGCCAGATGCAGAGCCAATCTCAGGATGCAAACTGGCAATGTGTCCCCAGATGCCAGGCCCCTGGATGGGGGGGAACATGAAAAAATTGCATCATTCACATATCCCTTCACATGTGTGCAGTTGCTATCACAACACTTGCCTGCAGTGGAGACTGCAAATGCCCCCTCCATTGCCTTAAAGCCTGCTGTCTGCACTGTGGGACACAGCACATATTGGCAGACATATGCACTGTCCTAAATGTGGGTGTGAGGCCCACATCCCATGGCAAGTCCATGGCATCCCTGGGGATAAACTAAGCAGTGGAATCAAGTAGCAGCACAGAGTTGACACATCGAGCAAGCGTTCAAAGGTGTAATGTCAACAAAACATAGGAAATGTGCCCTTGCATGGTCTGATCCCTGTATTGCATGTACTTTCACCCATGTACACTTACAAAACATACATTGAACACATGGAAATAGAGGAGGGTGGTAAACATAACTATTCACAGGCAACACAGCAATCCATATGATTATAAAAATGAATTCCTCATGACACCATATGTATATTCACATATTTCAGTCATTGGGTCAAAAAAATCAGACACCTTCTCCCGGTGCATATTTTTTTTAAACCTATTGCGTGTGGCAAAAATGACACATCCCATGGGACGCATCAGAACTTCCTTGTGGTGCTTCATCATGTGTCCTAAAAAAAATCCACGCGTTGGTTTGTAGCATAAAAAAAACACATTGACTCAAATCGTGCCGCATCAGCAAAGGAAGTGATGTAATGGATCAGCCATGCTGCAAACCAGGACCTGTAAAGCTACTTTCAGACATCATCTTAAGGGATCGTGACCTCCTAGATTACCTCGGCATAGGGGTCTGTGGAACTGTTGGTAAGTGCCCAATCTAGGGGAGTGACTCCTGTATCACATGTGGAAGTAGATGTCTGCTGCCCATAGGGCCTCCTTTACTAAGTTTGGACAGAGGGCAGGACTGCAAGTTGTGTTGGTGAGCCAAACAACATCCCTGACAAGTGCAGCAATGTGCTGTAAGTATGACATATCACACATTCCTGTACTTGTCCCCTGTGCTAAACCACAAATTGATGATGAGTCAATCAATCAACATTTACAAAGTACAGCTTATCACCCAGGGGTCTCAAGGTTCTAGCTGGGGGACACAGGTCAGTCAATGAGCCAGGTCTGGAGGTCCTTTCTGAATTGAGCCAGCGATGGGGACCGCCTGAGGTAGAGTGGCATCAGGTTCCAGATCTGCTTGGTGAGGTAGGGAACGGTTCTTCCTCCGGTCGTGCTCTTCCAGATCCTGGGGATGGTAAGGAGGGTCAGTTGCACTGAGCGGAGTTGCCTGGAGGGGGTGTAGAAGGAGAGGCGGAGGTTGAGGTAGGCAGGTCCGAAGTTGTGGAGGGCCTTGTATGCATGATTCAGGAGTTTGAAGGTGATGCATTTGTCGACGGGGAGCCAGTGCAGGTCTCTCAGGTGGGCAGAGATGTGACTGTGGCAGGGAATGTCCAGGATCAGTCTGACCGCAGAGTTCGTATTCTATTGAGTCTTGATTGGAGATTTGTGTTAATTCCGTCATAGAGTGCATTGCCATAGTCGAGTTTACTGCTGACGAGTGCCGGGGTGACTATTCTTTTTGCGTCAGTGGGGATACACTTGAAGATCTTCCAGAGCAGGCGAAGGGTGAGGACACATGATGAGGAGATAACGTTGACATGGATGGCCATGAACAGTGATGAGTCGAGAATGATGCCGAGGTTGGAGGTGGGGCTGTTCTGAGGCTCCAGGGCCACCAGGAGTTGTCCAGCTGGAAATGGCGGGGCCCAGGATGAGGATCTCTGTTGTCTGGGTTGAGCTTGAGTCAGCTGTCCTGCATCAAGTTAGTGACTGCCTTCATTCAATTATGAAAGTTCTTTTAAGCTGATGGTTTGTTGGTGAGGGAGAGAATGAGCTGTGTGTCGTCAGTGTATGGGACAATGTTGGGCCCGTGGCGTCTGACGATCTCGGTGAGCAAAGCCATGTAGATGTTGAAGAAGGTGGGGCTCAAGGTGGAGCCCTGGGGAACTCCGCATCTGGTTTCTGTCAGCTTCAAGGTGAAAGGTAGGAGCCTGACTCTCTGGGTTTGGCCGGTGAGGAAGGAGTGGATCCACTCCAGTGCTTTGCCGCAGATGCTGGCATTGTGTAGTGTGGTGCACAGGGTGGTGTGGGAGACAGTGTATAAGGCAGCAGAGAGGTCGAGGAGGATGAGGGCAGCTGCCTTGCCCCGGTTCAGTAGGGTGAAGATGTCCTCTGTGGCTGCTAGGAGTGTAGTTTTGGTGCTGTGGTTTCTCCTGAATCCGGATTGGGAGGGGTCGAGGATGTGGTTGGCTTCGAATGACCTCAGTGGGCTGTGTGTTGATGGCTTTTTTGATTACCTTGGCTGAAAAAGGGAGCAATGAGGTTGATCTGTAGTTTTTCAGCTCCGTTGGGGCTGTGGAAGTTTTCTTCAGGAGGGGGTTTATCTCTGCATGTTTCTAGGGATCCGGGAAGGTGTCAGTTTCCATGGAGCGGTTTATGGTACGGCATACCTCTGGAGCAATGATGGCACTTGATTGATTAAAGATGTGGTGGGGCATGGGTCCGAAGGTGCCCCAAAGTGGGTGATATTCATGAGCTTGAGGGTGTCTTCTGAGTTAATGACGGTTCAGTGCTCCACTGTCGGTTGGTGATAGGCATCCATGGTGGTGGGCGGGGCTTTGTTTGCAAAACCTTCATAGATATCCTGAATTTTCTGGGGGAAGAAAGTGGAGAGGCTGTCGCAGAAGACTTGGGAGGGCGGCATGTCTGTGGTGTGTGTGTCAGGTTTTGTAAATTCCTTGACTATGGTGAAAAGTTCCATGCTGTTTTGCACGTTGGTGTTGATTCTGCCCTGAATGGCTGATTTTCTAGTCAATCTGTTGAGCTGGTGGCGTGATGTGATGGCGTCTTTGAAGGCTTTGTGGTCTGTTTTAGTTCCTATTGCTACTCCACCTCCTCCTGAGTCGTCTGCATGTGCTCTTGGATTTTTGGAGGTTGGGAAAGAAACAGCTGGGTCTCATGTAGTGTTGATTGGTGGCGGGGTTTGTTAAGGGGGGGCTAGGGTGTTGGCACAGTCAGTGATCCATTGGTGGAGGTTGTGGGCTGAGGTGTTAGCATCCCCGGTATCTGGTGGTGGGGAGTGGCAGACCACAGTTGTGATCTGGGCTTTGGTGACCTTGATCCAATGCCTGCATGGAAGCTGTGGGCGTGGTGCTGTTTGACCGTCTTGGTGAAGGAGAAGTGGATGCAGTGGTTGTCGGTCCAGTGGAGTTCGGAGGTGTGTGAAAAGGAGATGTGGTTTCAGGCAGAAAAGACAACGTTGAGAGTGTGTCCTGCTGAGTGCGTTGGGATGTTGACTAGTTGAATGAGTCTGAGTGAGGCGAGTTTCTCAATGAGGGTAGAGGTGTTTGGGTTGCTATGGTTGTCGAGGTGAACGTTGAGGTCGCCAAGGAGTATGTAGTCCGTTGAGGTGAAGTGATGGCATGGGAGGTGATGAAGTCAGCCAGTGCTTCGCTGAAGGATGGGCAGGGTCCAGGTGGTCTGTAGATGAGCGTTCCATGGAGGGTGGTGTTTGGATTAGGCTGGATCTTAAAGTGAAGGTATTCCGCAACAGGGGTCTTGACATCAACACTGGCCCTGAGGCAGAGTGTTTTTTTGTGGATAATGGTGACACCTCCTCCTGGTCGGTTGACGCGGTCTTCTGTGTGATCTTGTAGCCATTGGGGAGGACAATGTCCGTAGATGAGGAGGTGGAGATCCAGGTCTCCATGAAGAAGCCGACGTCAGGAGGGATGGAGTCGAGGAGGTCTCAAACTTCTATCGCATGCTCGATGAGGGAGCGAGTGTTGAGTATTATACATCTGAGGTGTCCGGGAGGTCCAGCCGAGGGGGTGTTTAGTGTGCAAGGACAGGTGAAGGTGCAGCTGCAGCAGGAGAATGGGCCTTGGGTTTCTTTGGATGAGGCGTGGTGGCAGGCGGTTCAGCCTCCGGTGTTGAGGGCATGCAGGGTGCTGGTGTCGTATTGGTGAATGGGGCAGGAGCCAGGGTCTGTGGCTATGGTCACAGTCCAGGCGCGGATGGGTGCAGACAGGCTTGCTTTGGTGCACCTTCAGGAGCACGGCTACACAGCAGCCGCCATTAAAATGGGGAGGGATATAAGAGGGGTCGTTCAGCTGGGAGGGGGCGGGCTGCAGGAGCAGCAACAACAGGGGAGACGCAGGAATTAGAGAACGGAGGGCAAAAGGCAAATTAGAGTTGAAAAACAGAAAGAAAGGCAACTGAGCAAAAAGGCAGAAAAACGAAGAAGGCAGCAAAGAGAGAGACAGAAGGCAACTACTAGGCCCCCAGGGATGAGGCGCAGGCCAGATGCCTGCGCGTGGAGGAGGGCTTCGAACACAATGAGCCAGGCAGGCACAGAGGGTGAAGAGCAGCAGCAGCAACAGGTGGAGCTGCACTGGGGTGCGATGCTCACGCTGACCAGAGGTCAGTGAAGTTGCTCCCTTCCCCGCATAACAGCCACCATTAAGAAAAGGAGGAAGATGGGAGGGGTTGCTCAGCTGGGAGGGCGGAGTGCGGGAAACATGGTGCTGGGAGGAGCAACAGGGGCAGCAGCAGCAGGGAAGGCACAGGGATTAAAGAATGAAGGAAAAAAGGCAAAAAAAGAGTTAAAAAACAGAAAGAAAGGCAATAGAGCAAAAAGACAGAAAAAGTGCACAGAAAAAGGCAGAAGGCAGCAGAGAGAGACAAAAGGCAAACCCTACACCACCAGGGATGAGGCACATGTGGGAGCCTGAGGGTGGAGGAGGGCCTCAAGCAGAACAAGCCAGGCAGGCTCAGAGGGCGAAGTGAGGCAGCAGCAACAAGTGGAGCTTCATGGGGAAGCAATGCTAATGCTGACCAGCTGTCAGTGAAGTTACTCCTTTCACCGCGCAGCGGGTGGCATTAAGAAGGGGAGGTAGATGGGAGTCGTTGCTCAGCTGAGAGGTGGGAGGGTAGGAAACTCTGTGCTGGGAGAGTCTGCAGGGGCTGTAGCAGCAGCAGGGGAGGTGTGGGTATCGGACAATGGAGGAAAAAAGGCAAAAAGGAGTTAAAAAAACAAAGAAAGGCAACAAAGCAAAAGAAAGGCAACAAAGCAAAAGGCAGAAAAAGGGCACAGAAAAAGGCAGAAGGCAATAGAGATCGACTTAAGGCAACCACAAGGCCACCAGGGATGAGGCACAGGAGGGAGCCTGCGGCTGGAGGAGGGCCTTAAACACATGAGCCAAGCAGGCTCAGAGGGCGAAGGGCAGCAGCAGCAACAGTTGGAGCTGCGCAGGGGGAGCGATGCTAACACTGACCATAGGTAAGTGAAGTCACTCCTTTCACCGCCCAGCAGCTGCCATTACGAAGGGGAGGGAGATAGGAGGGTCATTCAGCTGGGAGGGTGGGAAACAAAGCACTTGGAGGGGGACTGGGCTGCAGGGGCAGCAGTGGCAGGGGAGGTACGGGGATCAGAGAACAGAGGAAAAAAGGCAAAAAAAGAGCGAAAAAAGCAGAAAGAAAGGCAACAAAGCAAAAAGGCAGAAAAAGGGCACAGAAAAAGGAAGAAGGCAGCAGAGAGATAGACAGAAGGCAACCACTAGGCCACCAGGGATGAGGCACAGGTGGGAGCCTGCAGGTGGAGGAGGGCCTCAAACACAAGCCAGGCAGGCTCAGAGGTTGAAGGGCAGCAGCAGCAACGGATGCATCTGCATGGGGGAACAATGTTAACACTGACTAGAGGTCGGTGAGTACCAATGCATGCAACCTTTTGTTATTTTGCAAGGGTATATGTTTGCCAGGGACACGTGTACATGTGCATGAAGTGACACCTTCCTGCCCATACACAATCTTCAGTGGTGTTGTCCTTTGCCTATGTGCGCTGTAGATAGCAGCACACATAGGAAGCAGGACAACGTGGATAAATAAGGAATTCCATTCCCATTGGGCCACTGCGATGCTGTCCCCTGAGGAGACATATGACTCTGATGCATTATGAGCCTTGTGCCCATGGCCAGGCACACTGTGCCACATGAACTCACCAGACATGTTGCTCTGGTGGTGCAGGATGAAACATGGGCTGGTAACTGTGGCTCATTGTGTTAGTGGTTGATATATGTCATGGTTCAAATGACATCACACCCCAAAAAAAGTAATTTCAGAGAAAATGCATTATACAAAGGCTTACAAAAACTGGGCTGTCATGCCCCCACACTGAGCAGTGTCCCTAGCATACCTGTTGAACATTTTCCTGTTATCACCACAGTGCACATGTCACCAGATGTGCTGTGGGCAGCCCGAGGAAATGTGCACAATTCCTATATTTTGCCTGCTGCCACGGCATATGTCAACGTGTGCCACCCTGGGAGATGTCCCTTAACATTGGAGATCCAAATTTGAAGCACTTCAGTGGATCATGTCTCACGTAGATGAGGCATAATGTATGTGACTATAATCATAGTCATAACATGTTGAATGTCATACACCTGATAATGTCACACACATGTTTGTACCTTAAATGAAAATGTAGTGGTTTGGGGATGTAGGCAACATGTATTTTTGTTGTTGTTTACCATGCAGCAATGACATCTAACAATGTCTATTAAATGAGGGAACAAGAATGTCTAACTACTGTTGTATGTTGCATAGTCATGTACATGTGATTACAAGAGTGAGGCAGGAGTATTGTTAGTCATGGCTGAGTGTGTTCTGTGAGCCATGTAGTTGCAGAGTGCCATTACACTCAGCTAGCCTTGAAAAAATGTGGGATAGTTAGTAATTTGAAATCCTTACCCTCTGTACCTAAGACATGTATGTACAGTACCATCAGATATGTGTACATATCAGCCTGACCTACCAATGTATGACATTGAGACATGCCCAATGGCCCATTGGAGTTGTCACAATCATAAAGCTATAATGGTCATTTGCAAGTCATGTGTAATGTGTAATATGTGACCACAGTGTTCATTGTTCAACATTCACAGTGCTATGTCTCATGTTATATCTTGCAGGTGGACCTGAGCCACACACGACAGGTGAGGTGGAAAGCTTCTGTGATCTTTATGCTACCATTGAGTGTCATCCTTTATGTGTAATGGCCAGTGCAAGTATTGTGTGTGATGGTGTATGCTGTGTGCAATGCCATGTACAAAATGAATGTTACAAAGTGAAACTCCTTAGGCTAAACATGTGTATGGACAGTAAGGTGGAGGTTGGGCTCAAGATGTGCCTTTGCATCTGCCTAATGTCAGAGTGGTTCCAATTGCTATAACTGAGGGCCCACAAATATGCTAGTATAACCAAAGAGCATGCACCCACCTATGAAATGATTAGGCTGCATGATGGTATGCAGCAAGCTTACATGAGTTGTGCACCCAGATGTATAGTCAATGGGCTGCATAGTGAGACACATACAGTTACCCGGGGAGTATGCTAGGAATTACGGCATGGCCCACCATGTATGTACATGAGTGAATATGGGAGTAGTTTAATGTATCTCTGTGTGATGTGAATGAGCTATCCATCCTCCATTTTCACATAAGATACCTGACACATGTTTATTCCATGTTGCAATGTGCCCAGAAATGTATCCTTGCCATATCAGGCATATAATGTTGTGAGACATGCCAACTAACTTACAGTCCTTGCTCAGATGACTTTGCTAAATGCCAATAGATCCAAGGGCAATGGAGTATGCAGAAGGGACATTGATGAGCAATGCAACATGATGATTGTACCATACCATTAGCACAAAACAGCATAGTCAATGATGTGTGTAAACTTTCCTATGCAATACATGCTAAATATCTTCTTTCCAATTGCAGACAGTAAATATTTGGATTTGAACGGACAGGCATGAGTACCAACAAAGGCCAGATAATTCTGTAGACATTCCATGCAGGATTAAGGGTCTCTATAGAAATCAAGTTCATGATCCACACCTTTTCTTCTATCACAGGTTTGTCAGACAGTTATAGATTTGAACGGACCAACATACATAGAAGCATAAGGACTAGGTAATTATTATATATAGATACCCCTTCTGGATCACCTAGCACATTATAAAATGACAACATGCTGTAACCAACTGTTAACAACCTTTTCTTCTTTTGCACACTTCTCAGACAGTACTACCATAGCAATAGAAGAGGCAGAACAGAGTACCAGCAGAAAGAGCAGGTTATTAATTGCTAGATTTTCCTTGTGGTGCATCTGAGACATTGAATCAATCAGGTGCTTTAATGATTTTTATTTCTAAGGCATATTAGACCCTGCTACACATATGTTATTACAGGCATATGTGAGTAGAAGCAGAAAGACAAGGTAATACATTAGATTACCCTTGTGGTGCACCTAGTACTGTGTAATATGGCAACATCCTTTAAGCAACTTGTCTTCTGTTGCAGGCATCTACAACAGTACTACGCATGTATTAGATAAAGCACATGTGAGTAGAAGCAGAAAGGCAAAGTAATTATTTGGTAGATTTGTCTTATGGTGAACCTTGTAGATTATAATATAACAACATACTTCAACCATTTTTTGTTTCTTTTGCAGGCTTCCTAGGCAGTGCCACTTATAGATTAGAAAAGGCAGATGTGACTAGAAACAGAAAGACCAGGTAATTATTTAGTATTTTTTCCTTGTGGAACATCTGAGACATTGGACCATAGCCATGTGCTGGAAACATTTTTTTCTTCTATTGCAGACATCGTAGACAGTGGTACATCTAAATTTGACTGGGCAGACGTGAAACAGACAGACCAGGTAAATATCGGGCAGACCTCACTTCCAGTACATCTGGTAGATTACAAAGTAATGACCTGTTTTAGCCATTGTTTCTTCTACTGCAGGTGTTACAGACAGTACTCATATAGAGTTAGGCAGGCAGGTGTGAGGACAAACAGAAAGGTCCAGGTAATTACTTGCTACATTTTCTGAGAGATAGCTCAATAATGTTCCTGTTTTCTGCAGGATTTGCTGCATAGTAGGCTCAGACTGATTGCCATCAACATGTTTAAGCACAAAGCTGTCACTTCTGCAGAAGGCAGTGTTTCTCCACAAAGAAAGAAATACTGTCTTGCGTTCAAGAAGAATGGATTAAAGAAATTGTGGAGACTGAGACACAGAAGTCACAGAGCAAGGTTTGCATACAACGGGGTGAACTATTCAATACAACCCAGATGTAGATCTGATTTGCAAAGTATGTGCCAAAGCAAAGATTGCAGGGGACTTTTTGGCAGAGAAGAAATGGAGTGATGGCTGAAAGCTGGTCTACTTGAAACGCCATCTAGCTAGCAAAGTTCATGAATCTGCTTTGGTGACCCTAAAAAACAAAGGTACTGTAGCAAGGCTGGGATTTGGAGTGCACACCATGCTGACGGAAACCGCCAGTGAAAGAGCAAACAGACTAAAAGTGGTTGAATGGCAAAGATCCCTGCCTGAAGAGATGAAGATTCTCATCAACAATGTGTTTGCTCGCAGTCAAGACGAACACTTCAATGTTGACTGTTCAAAACATCCATGACCACCTCACATTGTATGTGAAGATACCAGACAGCTGGAGGAGCAAGAACTATACCTTTGAATATTTGGAGGCCATCAACAGCGTGATACGCTCTGATGTCATGGCAGAACTTCACAGTGCTCAATATCACACGTTGATAATTGATGAAGGCACAGATATTTCCGTTACAAAAATGTTCATCCTCTATTTCAAGTTCCGATCTGTAACATCAACAGAGCGCTAAACAGTGTTTGGGGGAATTGTTACTCGGAATGCGGAGGGTATCACTATAGCTGTAAAAGACTTCTACACTGCCAATAGACTGGATCTTATGAATATGGTCATATGGTGCATCAGTGATGCTGGGAAAGAACTATGGTGTTGCTACCCCCCTTAAACAGTCCATTCTCCGTCTATTTAAGCAGCACTAAAGTGCGCACAGAGAAGATTTGGGAGTTGATGATACCTGGAAAAAGTGCAGATGATTAGAGAAATGGAGACATTACTGAGTACTGTTGTACTGATGATGTCGTTCGGCAATACAGAGATTATAAATATGTGATGGCAGAACATGTAAAAGACCGATCGTTTAGGACCTTTCAAGACATGGTGAATTCACTCTGCAGAATGCTGCACAGTAGAATGTCATATCTCAGCTTGATGATGTCTTTGCAACTTTTCAGGCTTCAAGTGCAGATTACGAACGAGGATTCAGCCTCATTAGCTCAATCAAGTCCAAATTAGGAAACAGACTGGAGGAGAGTCACCTAGATATGCTGATGAGGACACAGGCCTACCTCTCAAATGAAAAATGTGAATTAGATCGAGTAAATGGTCAGTTCCTTGGTGCACATACCCTTGGCTGCAGCGCACAGAGACCTTACACTGCGGTACACAGTGGAAAAAAATTAGTGGTAACATTGGTATGTAGCAGTTTTTATTAGGACTGGGTACTTTATTTGGTTTTTTTTCTTATTGGGTGATATTGGAGGGGTGATGTTTTAGGTCTTTGTACTTTAAAAAAATATAAATATTTTTTTAATTTCATATAAAAACAAAAGCATATATCTTTGTTTAGGACTAGAAGTTTAGTTAGTTTAGGTATAGCAATAGTTACTGTTGTCCTTGTCTACAGATGTGTTTTAAGGGGGATTGATGTTAATCAAGTTGCGTTAAAAGTATAGGATAAGTTACGATATGTTAAGTTAGGTGTAGTTATAAAGTATTTTAAAGTGTAGGATAGTTAAAGATAATTAGGATAGGTAGTTTCTAGTGTAAGATCAATAGTTTCTTAAAACATTTATTGTTTGATACATTATGGTCTCCATCATGATTTACTGTCTAGGATTTAGCATGTCTGAACAGGTTTTGCTCGGTACATGCATTTGGCTTTACATGCAGTATTTGGAAACATGTGGCAAGGTGTATACCTTATGGGCAAGTATGTGTCAGGATGGCAATGAGATCTATCTACAAACATCATTTAGCAATGTGAGTGGCAATGTGGATGTGAAATGATACACATCCCATTACAGGTATTCATGTACATTTGCTCTGTGTTGGTAAGTCATGGGACATGCATTTGTGGAATGTTGTTGTCATTGCACTCACCCTAAATCATGGATTTGTAACTCACACACTTATACCGCCCGACAGATTTAAACTAGCATCATTTGGTTGTCTCATCAATGTGAGATTTTTGCTACTGTTCTGGCATAGGCCAGCCACATGTGGTGTGAGTTAAATCAGTTGTTACAATGACTGTATGATTCCTCAGCCTCATGACACCAGCGATTACAGCCAGGCACTAATGAAGGTCATGAAGTAGAGAGTAGCTGCCTTGTATGGTAGACAAGTTGTCCTTATTTGAGCTGAGGAACCTCAGGACTGCTGTTCTTCCACATACTGTACAAAGGTTACTTTAATAAAAGATTCTCATTAAAAGATTCCTAGTCATTATCAGCATACTATAATTTGGCTGTTTCGATTGACAGACATTTTTTGAGTTTCAAAAAATAAGCAAGCCAGGAATTGAAGATGAAGAGGAATTTTTTTCAAGTGATAGTCTAAGTCAAACAGTCCCTGGACAAGTACAAGTAAGTTTAGATATGAAGGGGTGAGTCAAAGGATGGGCAATGTGCTAAGGGTCAGAAAAGGCAGGTTGTGCGACGGTGTTAGTGCCATTTTCCTCTATGAAGACAGGGGTAGGTGCATGAACATGTTACGTTCAAAAAGGTTGGCTCCATCCCAGAAACCTACCCCTTGCTGTCACACACACATTCCCTTATCCAAAGAGAGACACATTTTTTAAAACAATGTAATTGAAGCAGCAACCCTGCTTCCCTTTATTTTAGCAATATCAAACAATTTATTAGAATGACAATATAGGTATTGCAATATACAAGAAGAAGGTCTGCCAGTTCAGGCTGTGTTGTGAAGTACAGCAACGAGTGCTACCAGGTCTACCAACGTTATTAATTGCATTCTAGGTATAAAGCAGGTCTAAGGTGCATGCTAATTATTTTTATTCTGAAATGATACATTTAAGACCTGCATAATTTTACTTAATTAGTCTGTCAGAGAAGAATACATTTGATGTACAATTGCCTGTATAATTTGACTAAAATGATTCTTTCAGAGCAAAATATAATAGATATACAATTTCACAGGGAATATTTAATAATGTTTAATAATGTCTAGTAACAGTTATAGAGATTTGGAAAATCACCTCAAAAGTGTTAGAAAGTCTGCTTAGTATCTCGCATTTTGAATGGGTTTTGGTCGCTGAGAGCCAGTTGCAATTCGTCAGTAATTCAGGATTTTGAATGAAATAGAACTATGTTCAATAAATGAATGTTAAGAGGGTTGTCAAATGTTCTGTTTTACCTCTTTTCAGAAACTAGCATGTACATTTATCTGCAGTCTGCATAGGTAATTACTACATTATCACTCTTGCAGTTGGATCTTCGGCATTCATCTTCTTCTAAAAGATCTGGGGCCTCATTTACAAGGCCCGTGGTGCACTTGGTGCACCGCCCTGTGCCACCAGGAAAGGGCAGAAAAGCACTTTATCTACAAGATACTGGGTATTTCTGTCCTCTCCCCCTATGCTGCCACACAAATTGCTGCCATGCGCCAACACAGGCACCCTTGCACCATGGTGGGGATGATTGTTTTTGTGCAGGAAGGGACGCCTTCCTGCACAAAAACAATCACAAGAGTTTTTTTCCTCTTTCTATGTGTGCTGCTGATGCAGCACACATAGAAAGAGGAAAAAACTGGGAGAAATAAAGATATTTCTCCCTGTTGCGTCACTCTTGTGCCACCCCTGAGGTGGCATAGGAATCTGATGCATTCCTAGACTTGTAAATCTGGGAATGCGTCAGATTCCTTTGGGTTCTATTGGTGTTCAGTGGGAACCCCCCAAGCAACACCAATAGAACGCCCCTTTCATGCAGTGTTGTGTTAAAGGGTCCATATTTACAGGGCCATGAAAAGCCACACAAGGTGGCTTTGCATGGCCTTGTAAATATGGGCTGGTAATCTGCACCACCGGAGCGGAAAAAAAAATAACGGTCTGGTGGCACAGTGTGCCGCTAGGGCCTCGTAAATGAGACCCCTGGTTTGAAAAGTTTGCTGGGTGCCCCATAAGGCCTCATTTTCTCAGTTGCTCCTTGGGATCAATTGTTTGCATACTAAAATTGGTTGTAGGTATTTTTGCCAAACAGTTGTAAGGCTAGATACTGTAGCTCCCTTTACCAATCCTGTCTGTTTTTATCCAGCAGCGGCAAAATTAGGGCCGTATTCAGAGGTTGTCGAACAGTATGCTTTATAAAAACATGGAAGATGTCTTGCTTTGCTGGAGTCCAAGTGTCATAGGCACAAATACACTTGCAATATGGTGGGTGGGGTATCCGCCATTTTTGGGATTCAGTATCTCATAAACAACACTCTAAATAAGGCTCTTAATTTGTGATAATTGTAAACATCGTGGAGTCCAAGTTAAGAGTTTGGGAGAGTTAGATAGTATCCTAATGTGATATAAATGTTTTTGCAGTGTTTACATTGAACACGTAATATTAGTTAAAATCCTGTAAGACATTGCCTGACTTTCCTGCAGTTTGACTTTCTTGTGGTAGATGGTTTCTATCGTGTAAAGTCATAAAAGGAGTGACATTTCGAATACTGTCCACTAGCTGATTGAACGAGTATATGTTTAGACGTATATATTTGGACCAATACCTTTTTGCTCTCAATTTAAATGTGAGGGTTTTCCTATGGTGCCGTAAAGGATGAATATAGCTGTTGCTTGTACAATTGGGTGGTGAAAAACTGATCTTATGAAGAGCACAATATTTGTTTTGATGTGTAGGTTTCAGTATTTCTGAAGTTAACTATGAATAAAGGCATTTGTTTTTGAGCACTTATTTCTTTCTGACTACCTATCTCGAGAGTTTTGAGATTTATTCAGTGACCACTGCTAAGCTTGTGATTATATAAATACTTTTGAAAAAGGGATTTGTAACCTGTCTATGCCAATTGTACCTTTCTTCCTAGGGGACCCCATTAACTATTTCATCCTCGAAACATGCTTTAACTCTGGGTTTTATTCTGAGTTTTATTCCACTACTCACTCTTCTGAGTGGCCCGTATCTGTGAATATGCAAACTCCAGACTTCATTTCCCAGGCCCAGAGACAATGGGATCGATTTCACTGGGTGCTCCTCTGCACACCGTGAAACTGCTGCAGGGCTGAGACTGAAGGAAGCTAGCTCTTTATGTAGTGGACCAAAAAGAGGTACACTGTGTAAAGAGTTCAAGAAAACCCCAGAGGAACTACAGAGGCACAGTGACACCCCAAATGCTCTCCTTTGCTGTAATGTAGCGAGCATTTAGGCTTGTATGAGGGTAGTGCTAAGCATGTATTGCACACACAAAGGCAGTAAGCGAGACCCACCCTCAATAAAGAACTTTAACAACAATTTATAAAAATAACACATACTTTTATATAAATTTTGATAACAAGATCATCGGAATCGGATGAGCACTTTTCGAGTTATACATTTTTACAGTTTTCAAAAGTGGACAGTGCAATTTTTGGAGCGGTAATGTTATCCTGGGGGAAAAACAGATACCATATACAGGTTCTTAGCAGCGACTCACAGGACCCATCTTCTGGAGTTAAGGTAAGTATGGGGCAAGGTCTAAGGCAGCACAAACAGGTCACTTCGAGAGACAGTGGGGCGTCCGGGTGCAGAGGTGCTTTTCAGCGTTAGGTGCCCTAACGTTATTCCATGGGCAAAGAAACATAAATTGCATTTGGGCACTTAACAATGGCCTACTACAGGACTGTTCTTCTGGAGGCAAGGTAAATATGTGGCAAGGTCCAAGGTCACTTGGGTGGCAGTGGGGCATCCGGGTGCAGAGGTGCTTTTCGGCGTTGGGTGCCCTAATGTTATCCTATGAGAAAGGAAACATATAGTGCATCTGGGCATTTAACAATGACCTACAGGACTGTTTTTCTAGAGTCAGGGTAAGTATGGGGCAAGGTCAAAAGCAGCACCAACAGGTCACTTCGAGAGGCACTAAGGCATCCGGGTGCAGAGGTGCTTTTCAGCCTTGGGTGCCATAATCTTATCCTATGTGAAAGGAACAGGCATTGAATATATAGGTACTTAGCAATGATTTACAAGGCTGTTCTTCTGGGCTTGAGGTGAGTATGGGACAAGGCCCAAGGCCACACCAACAGTTCACCTCTGGGGGCACTAGTGCATCTGGGTGCAGAGGGGTGTTATGGCACTGGGTGTCCCTTCACTTCAATGGAGATCGGTCAGAAAGAGACTGCAAGTAGGGACTGGGCAGTCAGTCCATAGGAACCCACAGGGGTAGTGACCCTTAAGACCCTCAGACACATAGGAACACTGTCCGCCCACTTCTCCTCAGACTGTGGGACTCAGGTGAAGTTGTGTCTTTTGGTGTTGGGTTCCTGTGCAGGGGATACTCACTGTCTGCGGGGGCTGCAGAAAGAGTCTGCAAGCGTTGTTGGGAAGTCCACAGTGGGCAAACTGTGACACCAGTTGTCCACTTCAGCTCGGGCTGGGTGGCTCAGGTGCAGTGGTGATTTCGAGGTTTTGGTGGCCCAGTCCTCACAGTTCTTTTTTGTTTCTTGACTGCTCCAAGGGAGTTCTTCTTGCCAATTTGCTAAGCATTGAAAACTCTCTCAGTTTCTTGGAGGCTGCAGTTGCAAGACAGGTCAGCCACTCCTCAAGGGTAGGGGGCAGCAGACAGGGTAGCAGTATTGGCACCAAGTCACTCATGCTTCTCGGTTCTCCTTGTCAACTACTTCTTTGGTGTCCAGCATAGATCTGAGGTCCTTGTGTCAGGGGGGTCTCCTAAATACTAAAAAAACAGGTGTGCAGTTTTCAACTTGCAATTTGACCTGACAAATTAGGTTTTGCCAGGACTAAATTTTCCTTTTTTATACTTATAAATCACCCACAACATAGGCCTTAATACCCCATAGCTTAGGGTGAAGAGTATTTAAAAGTAGGACATGCATATGTAATGTTTTGCTGTCCAGCCTTTTTTCACTGTGGCAAGGCTGCATTTCCCAAAGCTTAATACTGGTGTATACTACTACATTTAATAAGTAATAAATTCTGTTTTGAAATAGCTAGAAAAATACTTAAATTACTAATTTTAATAGTGATTTAAAATCCAACGTAATGGTCAAGATGGATTTTATGTTACTATTTCAGAAATGACACTTTTGGAAATTTGTCATGTTACTGCCTAAAACCGAAAGACGTTCCTGAAGTGTCCAGCTGTCATCGCCCCCTGATGGCTCCAATGTGGCAAGATGTGTATTGCTCCCAGGCAGTGGGTAAAAGGCTCAGGGTGTGCGGAGAGGGTCTCTCCTCTTGACAGGATGGCCTGTCAAGGATTTATATTCCCAGCCACTTCCTGAGCTTCAAAGGATGCCTACCCTGTCACTGGCAGATGAAGCTCACACCTAGGCCTGTCTCTCTTTTGTCTTTCTAGTCAGGCTGGCTCCAACCAGAACTGATGTAGGGGTATGGACAAAGGATTGACCTCCACCCATGGGCTGGAACTGGGCATAAATGTGAACCACACAGACCTTCCCTTAGAACACTCCTAAGCCTGTGAAGAATCAGAAGAAGGACTGTTGTCCTGTCTGAGGACCCTGAAAGAAGGACACACCTGTTTGCCTTGAACCCAGTACCCCAGATTTGACTTGAAAGTTTAGTTGACTGACTTTCTGTTTGACCTACAGAGAAACAATATGTTTCCAGAAGACTCTCGCTCTACAACTGCCCAGATGGCCAGTTCCAACTGGACCTGTCCTGGATCCTACTGCTGTTCTCTGTTGGAGTAAACCCTGACCTCAAAGTGGTGCTCCCAAGTCCTGGGAATTTGGCTGATGTTAGATATACTTCTCCTGTCTCCAAACTGCAAGAAGTGGGACTTAAAAACTTTTTGCCAACTTTCTGCTTGGAAAAACAACCCAGACCAAAACTGCACCTGTTGATGTTCAATTTCAGGTCAGCCTCAAATTGCCTGTTTGCCCTGCTAAAGGAGATCCAACTTCTACAAAAGTTTCTATGTCCGAACGTGGACAATGAAACAACATATCTAAGACGTAATACTAAAACAGAGTCAGATATATTTATTAGTGAGTTGAAAGATAGCTCTAGTTCTGTATTTAGTGATGAACTTGGTAAATATAACACCATATTATTTAAACACCATAAAAGGAATGTTCCTTTCAAGTTGTCAGCGAGACCGGATCCTCGGGGTTTGTGCCTGTTCCCAATATGTCCACATCTTGGCAGCTCCAAACTCTCCTAGCTGTCATAGCACAGATTTAAAGAATGGCCAAGTGGGGGATGGGGTCTTAGGTTCGGAACAGCGGAGAAGGAGACATGTGGAAGCAAGAGTTAAGAACAAAATAGCAAGGTTATTCACATTAATCTTCATGAACTTTGTTTTAATTTTCTATGCTCTAATAACATGGGAGATCAAGAACATTTCAATACCGTGACTTTTTTATAATTATATACTCTGAACATTGAACTCTCTCAAGTCAGTCCTTAGATTAGCAATTACGTCATAACAAGAATCAATGAGTGCATTAGTTACAAAAGAATTAACTGCTATAGGATTTATGAATGATACTGTAGAATAGGCAAACTGACTAAACTTGTTTTGTCTAGAAAGATCACACTCTGTTTGATCTGAGTTTCAAGATTCAATTGCCCAGAAATTATTGCACACCTTATTGCCAGACTGCGCATCAAGACTCAAATACCTGGAATGATTGTACGCTCTGCAGATCTGAACCGCAAGAGTTAATTGCTAAGAATGAATTGTGCACACTGTTGCTGATTCAACGATCAAGATTCAAATGCCTCTAAATGATCGCGCACTCTGCCGATCCGAACTGCAAGGGTTAATTGCCAAGAATGAATCGCACATACTGTTGCCGATTCAACCATCAAGATTCAAACGCCTCAAAATTATTGCGCACTCTGCCGATCCAAACTGCAAGGGTTAATTGCTAAGAATGAATCGCGCACACTGTTGCCAATTCAATCAAGATTCAAATGCCTCGAAATGATCGCGCACTCTGCCGATCCGAACTGCAAGGGTTAATTGGCAAGAATAAATTGCACACACTGTAAATCACAAGGCCAAAACTCAAATGTTTCTAGAAACGGAGTCGAGGGCCTACCCTGACCTCCGCCTTACCGCCCTGCTTGAAGATCAGCAAAATATTGAGGAGCGGGCCAGGTAAATGCCTAAGTAGGCCTCTCCGGAACAGGTGTTCAGGAAAATGCTGCTGCTCTGCACCGGGACCTCTGAATAGTGAGCACGTGGAGCTGGGCTGGGTCCCTTAAATAGACCCAAGCCCCGCTGACATGCCACACCCAGCCAGGCTGCAGGAAAGGCTTAAAAATGAACAATACATTGCAAACAGCATTAATTACATTTCAGGATAAATACCTGCAATGCAAAAGGTTAATATACAATATCAACACGTAATGCATGAATTATTACATTGCATTAGGTTTGTCATTTTGCATTATGCTGCCCGTAGAGCGCGCACTGTCCTGGTGTTGACACACGTATTGTAACAAACTGAAAGAGATTTTGGTCAACATATGCAAAGACAAGATTGCTGAGACAGTCAAGTGTTGTTCATGGGCATCATCAGTGGTTATATCAGAAAAAGGATTAGGGGGGCTGAGGGTGTGCATAGCACTGTGCAGTCTAAATGAGGAAAGTTTGGTAGACTCTCATTCCATATCAATTCCCCTGGAAATGGTATCCACTTTAGTTACTGTGTCAACATTTTCTACCCTAGATCTTGCTGGTATTCCACTGAGGAAAGATGAAACTAAAGATTACCAATATCTTACTACATTAATCATTGCAGAAGGCATGTACAGCTACTGCTTGCTAGTGCTGCTTCAGTATACCAAAGGCTAATGAAAGAAACATCAGAGAATTTTGCTGGAGGTACTGCATTCCAAGATGACATATTGGTTTTTGGGAAGGATTAATATGGCCATTGTAAAACCTTGAGGATAGTACTAACAGCTCTGCAAGAAAAAGGTTTCACACAAACTAGCCAAATGCACGTTTTGGAAACAAGAAGTTGAATTTTTGGAATATACAATTTCCAACATGGTTAGAAGGCCCAAACATTGACATGTTACAGCTGTTACCATGACACTCAAACCAATAGCCAAAGAACAAATTGTGGCTTTAGGAGTCTTAACAGAATTTTACTACAAAATCAAACTAAGCTTTGCTACTACAGTAGAGCCTTTGAGGGATATTCTTTAGAAAAATTTAAAATGATACTTTGAGTTACTAAAAAACAAAATTAATAATCAACCATGTCTGAAACCCTATGAAGTAGGAAAATAACGCTTTGTGGGTGTTTATGCCACTAGTTTTGGTTTGGGTGCCTTACTCATACAACATGGAGGGAAAAAATCCTACTGCTCCAAAACATTGAAAAACTCAGAAAGACTCTGTAATTGAGAAGGAGCTGTTAGCCTGTGTGATGGGGTTCTGAGCATTACAGAATGTGCCTGTGGGGCACAAAATGTACAATAAGACTGGACTATAAACAGTTAATTAACAAGCTGTCACCTGGTGGTGGTAGACCTATGATGGCAATATTACAACATGTGCTTACAAATTGCAGACATTTCGAGTTAGCATGGAGTATAGCCCTGATTGTTTGTCCAGGCATCCTGTCAAAATGCAAACTGAGGGAGAACAGAATGAACTGGAGTATGAAGTAGCTTATATCTTCATGATGTGAGCATCTTAGAAAAATGAAGGTGTTGGAACTTCTGTGATTCCGGAGGGAAAGTGGTTAAGGTTAAGAAGGACCATTAATTGATTAAAGTGCAGCAAGATTTACTGGAAGGTTGTCCTGCTGAACTAACCATATTGTGGGAACTTAAAATGTACTATGAATTGTGGAAGGATTTAGGCGTGTGCTCAGAGGGGAAAGATCATTTCTCATATAGTTTAAGGTCTAGACTAGCGCAGTGTGGCCATGAAGGATATTTTGGCATATCCTGCTCTAGGAGACAATTACCTGAGCAATATTGGTGGCTGGGGCTGGATATTATGTTAGATAAGTATTGAAGACATGAAGCCAGTGCTCTTGCAGTGATAAATCAGCAGCAGCCATTGTGACCTAGTCTTTGCCTGTAGTACTATCTGATGCATCTTAGCAAAAGCTAGGTATTGACATCATTGGTCTATTTTCTGTCATTCCCAAACAAGGATACTATGGATTTGTATTTGTTGTTTATTTTTGTAAGTGGTCAGAAGTGAGGATAGTAGGTAAGGTTGATTCTGAGGTGATTGTGGAGGTTCTAGATGAGCTGCTCTGCAGAGTAGGCATTCCAGAAGTCATTGTTTCAGAAAATGGTCCTCAATTTGAGATCAAACTTATTGGGGATTATTTTTCCAAGTATGGCATTCAACATAAATGGATTTCCTTGTCCAATCTTGAAGCCAATGGTCAAGTTGAGAGGTTCAACAGAGTGATAAAACAGTTATCCAATTAACAACCAAAGGTGGTCTTATTGGAGGAAAGCATTGCAAGCCACTTTACTAACCTGTGCTACTATGCCTAATCCTATATCTTTATTGCTGTCGAAAGGGTGCAAAGCTGGTTCCAAGTTAGTCCCTTGGTGACTAAAGAATAAGGGCCTTATTACGATTTTGGCTGTCGGACTGCCAGACCGTCAAGGTGGCGGTCCCAAAAAGACCACTGCACAGGTGGTCTCCGACCGCCGTATAACGATTTATGCAGCCGGAACAGCCGACCGCCATAACAAATGACTGCAATCTTGGCGGTGTCCACTCTGTTGCCGTCATGGTTGCATGGAACCATCAAGCCCATTGCAAAAATACATTTGATGTGGCGGTCTAGTTGCTGCGGTGAGCTGTCCTTGGTCGGCCGCCACGGTATGCAGTCAGCAAAGCAACAGACAAACACCCATTGGATGGATTAAAAAACAATACAGTTGACCTACATTTGCCCAGTCGAGACATGTGAAAATCACACTATAAAACACACCCCTTCCCAGACCATGATCTTTTGCCTCTCCACTGCAAGAAAGAGACCAGAGACCACCATTTTTCTCTTTATTGATAGATAAGGCACCCCTTTTTTTACCATCCCATTTAACACCTTTTATTCACTTTTGTCTATTTACTCCCTATTTCACTTTTTTGTTAAGTAAGTCCCTATCACACACTTTAATTTACATCCATGTCACAACTCAAAAATCCATGTTTTTCTGAAGGTGAGTTGAGAGTCATGTTGGATGGAATCATAAAGTAGAACCGCAATTGTTTGGAGCTCAAGTCCAGCATAATCTTCTCAGTAGGAAAATGGAAATGTGGCAAAGAATAGTCTACTGAGTGAAAGCTGTAGGCACCACCCTGAGCACAAAGGAAGGCATTAGGAAGAGGTGGAATGACCTGAGGGGGAAGGTACATTCCCTGGCCTCCAGGCAACACATGGAGTGCCGGAGTACTGGTGATGGCTCTTCCAGTGCCCCATTACAACTCTTTCCTGGGAGAAGAAGATCTTGTCCATCCTGCATCCTGCATCCTGAGGGAGTGGGGGAGTGGAGTCTGGAAAGTTACAACACACAAATTTACACAAATCTTCAATGTCGGGTATGCTCACATCTCACCTTTTGCCACTGTGTTGTTCATCTACTTTCCCAACATGCATTTCCCAGAGTTGCAGAGTTGTAAGCCTGTCAATGTGCAATGTTGTTTATAACATCACATTTATCAAGCCCCATTACATGCCTTATGTTGGAATGGGTTCTGTAAGTGCTTCAATAACAAAAGATCATCCCAGGACCCATGGTATGCGTCAACGTGTAAATGTATGGTCCAACCTAACTTTAGTGTGGCAACAGATATTAAAAGACTAAACATTTGGCAAGCTTTGGGAAGTACAGAGAGTGACCTGACTACAACTACCAAGAGGCCCTATTTCTGTACCTCAAACCAACAGGCCTTTCTACACATGCCCAAATATATATGTGTACCATCTCTGAAATGATGTACCCTCCCCTAGGAGTTTAGCATTTCTTTAGTGTGGGGAGTCAGCAAGTGACATGTGTTGTAAAGCTATTTTAGCCATGTTTTAGACATGTTATTTAATCAAACTAGGCCTGCAGTTGTGCACATTAGCACAGTTACATTTTATTCAGCATCACTTTGTTTTTCTATCATTAGCCACATTTGCGGTGTTGTTTTATTTTCTCTATCTGGTTGTTCTTTCACTTAGGAAAGCACTACGTTCTTAACAAAGCATTAATTTCATTTTGTGCCTTCCTCATGGCTGAAGCCAGATAGGGTTGCTGGCAAAAGTGTTAAGCTGTGTCTCCGACTTTCACAGAAATAGACATATCCTTATGTGGGGACCTTTTCTTAGAACATCTGCTGTTTTATTATAAAATACTTCTCTGTCCCATACACGTTAGAGGGAGATTCCAGCCAGATGACCATGAGTGCATGCCGAGCACTCAGTGTCTTCGCTACAGCTGCTCTTTTAGTCTGCCGAATCTCTGGCCTATAAGGGGATGGTGTCTTCTTCGACAACGTGCTTCCTTGCTCAGGTATCAGGGGTGATGTCTTCCCAGGTGGGAAAACTGAAAGGCAGATTAGGGCTCATCATGCTGTGCTCTCAAATAGCTTAGGTAGGAAATATATACATGTAATAACAGTATGGTGGGGCTGTTTGTGTGTTTCACTCTTCTTGTCACCATTTTGCCTCTAGCGTGTTTTACCATCCTAGTTATTGCTATACATGACATTTTATCTATGATGCAGTTACTTCAATAAACCCTATTGAACTATAATCTGCTTCTGTTTGTCTTTGCCTGTGTGAGACTAATGTAACTGAGAGAAAGGGATGAGTTCTGATCTACCACGACTACCCTGAGGAGTCTTCTCTGTCATGCACCCAGTTGCCACAATCATCCCCACTGTCGAGTGAAGGTGAGGCACTGATAGTTGGATGGAAAACCTGAATTGGGCCGACAGGTGTCACATGGTGTGGGATTGTACTCAGTTCCCCACAACTCAGGTGATTTTGCCACCCAAATCCAGTAGTCTCATTAGGATAATGAGAACCTACGCGACACAGTGCCGCCAACATTTTGTCAGGCACTCATTTTTGGATCCTCCTAAGTATCTCTGTCTTACTATGTGCTAAAGGCACCTCAATGCTATATACAGAGATTGGTATTGAGAATTTCCTCCTCAGCTAGGTAGGTAGTACTTATCCAATGCTGTAGGTTGTTCAAGCTTGAACCTTAAAAGGATCAATCCCCATTTAGTGTCCTTATCTCTGAACAAATACCTAAACCATTACCATGGTGAACCTGCAACGGGCAGTAATTGCAGTAAACATGCAACCACCCCTCACAGAACATTTATTGACAAAAGGCCTTATAGGCCAGGGGATCCAGTCACATTTGTTGTTAAGGCTCATCTGGCCTACAAAACAGAAACATTTTATTCTTGGGTCACCTTTCCAGCAGTTGAAGGGAACACTAACACATTTCATTTCTACACACCTGCTAACATACCTGCACAATACAGAGCTTATGCATACTTAGAGATACCAAGGGCCATATGTACGAACACATTTTCCCATAGACACAGAATGGGCAAAAATGCTTGCTACATCTGGCCCCAAGTCCTTATCAAGATCATAATAATTGGCTTGATGGCACCCTACGATATACAATATTACATGTAAGGTTAGGTCCTCTGAGCAACAGTGGTCCTACCTGGCCTTTACTGGCGACATACACACCGCACCCTGATGCAGCAACCTTGGTCGTAGCTGAGGTCCGACCCTTAAATATAGAGCTCACGGCAATATACAGACTGTTAGTATAGTTTGTAATGCAAACATTAAATACTATCCCAGCACGTGCTTCCCCAGGGCAACCACATGCAGTTACATTAGGCAATTTATCCTGCTACTGTACGTTCGATCATGGATAAAGTACCCACCAAGCGGGAGGAGATTCCGTTTTGGTCAGCTCAAAAAATGAAGGCGTTGGAAGCAGTTTTTCCCCATACTGGCCCTCATGATAAACATAGAATACTCTCTATGACCTTGCCATTTGGGAAGGTTCTCACAGTAGATAACTGTAATAGTTTGGGCATGGTATTTGCCACGCTCTCTACTACCACACAAGGTACAGTGACACTCACCAATCTTCCGGAGGTCTTTTCAAGATGAATACGGGGCTGTCCCAGCCCTTGATTTGGGGATGCAATTGATGGGCAAATTTGCCACAGTGTCTTCAATAATATTGAGTAATCTCAAGGGGAAGCAGTTGCACTAGCAGTGCGTAGGAGGCGTTAGGACGTTTCTGCACAGGATCAAAAACATGGGCTGCCAAAGATTACCCCCAAGACCTACTCTAGTATTGGTCCAGATAGTCTGGGGGCCAGACCCATTAAACTACAATTACAGTGTAGAACTAATAAAGATTCTACCAAGCAAGCACCTGAAGGTTCTAGAAAATGCTGGGATAAAAAAACAACAAACAGCTAAAAAAGAAAGGGGAGAATCTCCTCATTCAGAGATCCTTCAAAACCGCTATAATCTTAGAAATAGAGACAGTATAAAAACGCCTGACAGATATCAATATACTGATACATGCCAATCTTGCTCCTTTCAGGACTCACCAGAAAAACGCAGTGTGAGAGCAGTATCAACAACTTCAATATCATGGTAACATAGCACAACCAGCAAACCTACCACTTAAGATTGTCCAAGAAGTCTAGTTACAGTGACACAAATACTTTGGATGTAGATTCAACACTTCAACCAATAACAATGTACTCTATTTATCAACAGGTCAAGCTGACACAGCACCTAGCCAGACATTGTCCACCGACTAGACTCCCAAACTACCTCTGCATGAAGCCCTCAGTGATGACAACACTCCTGGACATGTGGAAGTGAATGATGGTCCTGCCCCATCTGGGCAGCTGGTCACATGGCAAAAGTGAGTCTCACTGTGCCCAGAACAAAACCTCCTACCCCAGTTGCTTCAACATCAAAGACAATAATGTGCCCACAGCCTCTGTACCTAACACAGTTGCTAACATCTTGTGCCCCCCCAGTCCTGGATCCTGAGGTACAAATCCTAACAATGAGGGTCCAGGACCCAGTTGGAGAGGGCAAGCTCTGTCAAGGGCACAGGCTCACAGGGGTAGGGTCCATGGGAGGGATGCTGTGGGCCAGCAGAGCGATGTGTCTGGATCACTCATGACCAGGAACCCATTAGCCAAGTCTTTGGGGATCTATCATGAGTCTCAAGGCATGATGGGCCACGTACTAACCGAACTTCAGGAGGTCAAGCAGCTGTAGAGGGACATGAACCATCATATGGAGGCCCTTAACTCCAACATGGACACGCTAATGGGGTGCTGAGGGACATCCATACAACCCATACAACCCTGAGCATGGCTTTTTCACCAACATCTACTCCTTCCTGTGGGCCAACTACATCAAGCCCAAGTACATCTATAGCAGACATAGGAAGGGAGGCCGTGCCAGAGGGCCAGCCACTTTCACATACACCTGCCTCTGAAGCAGCTGAACACCACCCTCGCAAGCGGGGACGTCCATGTAAAAATCCAGGAGGGGCGGATGGCAATACACGCATCACTGCCAGCAAGAAACCTCATCCTTAATGTCCTCCTTTCACACATTCACTCTGTGGACTGATCCTGAACCCCATTCTATTTCTGATGGGAGGAGTACTCTGGACTTTGGACTTCGAATGGTGTGGCATCTACTCCTATGATTTCATTCACCATGACTGTCTCCTTCACTTTTCATATATGTTACTTTTTGCCACAAGTTTGTTTTCACCCTTAGCACTGTAATAAATTCACAAGTCACAAACCCATTGTCTGCTGTCTTAAATTTCACATTTAGAAATGTAGATATGTAAGAACATGTGAACCATACAATGAAAAAACATGCGACTTGTGGAATCAGGGATACGTTACATGTACACAATGTTTAGCTCAGGATCACAACCATGCCACACCAACACATACATACACGTGTCTTTTCTGAGATGATTTGTATTACATTGTTCAAATCATAATCTGCGAGGATGTCAGAAACATAGAAATTCATACATGTTTGATTCATACTGTGTAAGTCATCATATTTACAGGTACAGACCTCCAGATCGTGGAAGGAATGGATATATCAGACATTGTCCTGTAAAATAGGCAAAAATGAATTTGGTTGATGTCATCAGTAGGAACCATATCACCTACCTCACAAAAGGAATCCAACATCATATAAAGCAAGACTCAGATGGAAGTACAACCAAGTGCTTCTGCATATGGCAGTATGAAACAAACAAATGCCAGTGATGTGCCACAGGCACTTTGGCCTACAATGATAAAACACAATAACAGCTATATACAGTTCAAACAAAATTAGTATTTAGCCAATGTGAAGGTAAACTAACATGTATTAGGCCTACAAATACATATTGTCTGAGCACATGATGATACATGTAATGCATCATGGCCACTAAACGACAAGGAACAAGTCCAATGGAGTCTCGTTAACTTCCATCCTATCACTGTGCAAACTGTCTTGGCACAGGTTTTGCACACCCAAGGTCTGTGATATAATTTCCTTTGAACAATTCATGTCCATTTCGTGTATTCAACAACATCATGTGTCTGCTAATGTCACAACTCTGAATTGTCCATCTGAAAATGCCATGGTGAAGGTACCTAAAAACACAAACACAAAGAGTTTAGCTATGAAACCATACATATGATACAATTCACATAACGTACTTCTGAAGAACGCAGTCCATGGCAAAAATCTGACATCAACAAAGCAACATCAATAAAATGTGAATGTCTCAAAGCCTTCCTCATCAAATGCCCTTTGCCAGATTTTGCCAGAGCTTCAGCTTCCTAACATTTTCTACAACATACACCTCACATCATCACAATAAGAATTAATTGTGTAATCAAAGTCATGCCATCTCATGACATACGCTCATGAGAAGAATCTGTTGATGAGATCTTGTTGCAAGTCAGCTCCTTTCTCTTCACCACTGTCCTTTTCATTTTCCATTTCTGGATTCTCACCTGGTGGCATTGCAGGCTCTCCCTCCTCTGGGATTTAAGGAATATTCCTTCACAGCGTGATGTTATGGAGCATGCAGCAGGCCACTGTGATTTGACACACCTTCCAGGACGAGTAGAGGAGGGCTCCCCTAGTATTGTTCAGACAGCAAAATGTGGCCTTCAGAAGCCTAAAAGCCGACTCAACTGGCTGCAATGTTCTTCCATGGACCTCATTGAAGTAGACTTTCCCTGGTGTAGTTGGATTCCTCAGTGGTTGGTATATGCTGAGTCTCCTGTTTTGAATAAAGACATACATGCTACAATAAGTCACACACTTTCTGATTATAGTTCCTGACATTACACACACAAAGTTAGGACAGATCATACTTACCAGCAAGCCAGGCCCTTTCTATTAATAGTTGTGACATCAGCTGGGGTACGGTGCTGTTCCGTAGTATGAAGAAATCATGGGCTGAACTTGGGAACTGGGCACAGATGTTCGAAATATACAAATCCGGCAAGCAGACAACTTGCACATTGATAGAATGGAAGTTCTTCCTGTTGTGATACACTTGTTCACTGGCTTGCAGTGGTACTAATGCAATATGGGTGTCATCAATGGCTCTAACTACACGTGGGAGGTGGCCAAATCCATAGAAGCCAACCTTCACATTGGCTAAATCCTCACATCTAGGGAACCTGATATAGCTGTCAATATGTTTTATCATTCCTGACAGCACATCTTTTAAAACACCACTGAACATAAATTGTGACATACAACCAGATATAGCCACTGTAAATTGAAATTGCCCTGTGGCCAGCCAGTGTAATACAGTTCTGAACATTTGCTGATTGCAGGACATTGTGTGGAATCCTTGAGAATGGCCTTGGCATTGCTATTATATTTGATGCCAACAGATTAGTGAGGGGTGCTACGAAAGCCAAACCATTCATGGTGGCACTGAAAAGGTTTCCAACTTGATCCATGGGTTATGATTTGACAACTTCACTCATGCAATTGAAGGTGTCTGTGATTCTGATTTTCCTGTGTGCAAATGTTTACAGTTCATGTGGCATGCATGCATGTGGTGTTGCAAATGTTGGAGGTACTTTGGAATACCTAGCGGCTGGGGGTTACTGTACATTATGGTAATATTGTGTAATCAAAGCTGTTTTCTAATGTGTTCAGGCACATGGACAGACCCTATTTGTCGTTTCACCATCATCACAGGCAAGGGAAGGAGCCGCGGCTGACATCAGTGAGGAAGCAGCTGGCCACGGTACCTCCATTCTCGAAACATCAGACACTGAGGGACCTAGTGGCCCTGAGTGTGAGGGTAAGGGGAGTGCCATGGAGGAGACCGGCTCCACATCACCTTCTTCTATGTGAACCTCCAGTGGAAACTCCCTAGTGGTGGTGGAAAACACAGGACCTACACCTGCTCCATCCTTGTCCGCTACCTCAGTTCCAGCTCCACTCTCCCTGTTGCTCCCCACCCAGTTAATGGGGTCTGCTCCCCCCAAAAGGGTACATCTCCTTTGCCCAAGGCACCTCACCCCGGCCCCTGTTACCCCTGCTGCCCTGAGTGAAGAGGCTTTTGACCTCCTGAGGAGAATCTCTGTGGGTCAGACTGCCATTCTAAATGCCATCCAGGTGCAAGGCACCCAGCTCCAATAGATAGTTGTGTACCCGGAAGATATTCACGTCTGCTCTACAGAGATCTTGTCAGGCTCTGGCCTCATCCCTCACGGCAGCCTTCCACTCCCCACAAATCCCCCCTCAACCTTCCTCTTCCCCATACAATTTCCCTATTCCTATTCTTGTCCAAAGCACACTCACACATACACACACCTCAACAGCCACAAGCAGCACACATAAACACAAACACCATAAGACACACAAGCACTTAACTGTCACTCACCCCACTCACAACCACCACCACATCCACCATACCCACACACCATCCCAGCACCCACAGACACAGCCACCATATCCACCGTACCCCCAGACACTACCCCAACACCCACAGCCACCACAACCACTATACCCCAGACATCACCCCAACACCCACAGACACAGACACTGTATCCACCATACCTCTAGACACCACCCCACCCACACAGACAAATTCACCACTCTCACCTTACCCATCACATCCACAGCACAGCCCACCAAGAGATGCAAATGCCCACACTCACACAAACAACAGACACCGACAAAGCACAAACATACTTCAGGCACACACACTAGCACCAACAATAACCAAATCCAAAGCTGACCCAAGTACTTCCTCAACCTCATAACTCCTAATACCTACTGTACACCATCTACATTTTCCAAAAGAAAGCTTCCTGTCTGGCCTTGCATTTACCCTGGTGAATTCACCCCCTTCCAAGGCAAAAAGAACCCCACCCCACCCACACCCCAACCCATCCCTTCCACATCTAAGTCCTCAACTGTGACACCTGCCCCCGCCCCCAGATGCAGCCATACTCCACCAGAACCCAAAAAGAAGCCGGCCCCTCCCAAAGTGAAGCCCACCCCTCCCAAGACCAAACCCACCCATTCAAAACCCAAACCCACCTAAGGGTGATCATTGAGGTGCCTGGAATGCCCACTAGATGCCCCTTTCTATAGAGGTTGCTGTGACTGTGATTGATGAGGGAATTTGTGGGGCACAGCAGTGTGCTCAGCACACTTTTTAGCAAGGTCTGGCCATTGGCCTTTTCTCTATTTTTGGGGTGTTGTTAATAAAGTTCAGTTGTTCATTTTGCTACATATTGGTCCTGCCTTCTACCTTTTTGATATTCATGAATAATTTGTGATTTATGACTACAGTTGTGTCTGTTCCACCCTGATTGATGATCCATTTAATGTGGTTGGTAAGATCTGACTTTGGAACCAGTGCTGGAGTCACCCAGGACAAGGGTGAATGCTTGATGGATGGATGTGTGAGATGTAATCCAATTGGGGTGGCTTTGCATTGGGTGTTGTTTCACATGGTAAGTATTTCTTGTTGGCTTGGCCAATGTCAACATCTGTTGGATTACATTTCTCCCCTGATGTAGATTGGACATTTGTTTAATGTGTGCAAGTTTGAGTTTTGTTTATCCACACATGGAGGGTGTTCAATTCTGCTACCTTCCTAAACATTCTAATGGACATGTGTCCATTACAATCTGTGCACCCTACACCTACTTTATGTAAATGTGTGACTCATGCTGTTACTGGTGTATTTGCTTTCTAGACTTGCACTTACTCATTTGCCACATGGGCATGATACTTGGTTATACTACTGGTTGTCCCTGATATTCATCAGGCCACAGTTCCTGTGCAAATCGTTTTTTTGATGCATGTACAAAGTGAAATGTGTCACAGGGCAGCAGCCCTCCTGGGGTCCCCTGATGCCTCCAAACCTATCCTCCGGGGATTGTTTACATTGTATACTTTGGATGTTTGTCACACAAATGATTCTGCATCCCATTTACCTTACTTTTTTTTTTCTTTTTTTTTTTTCCCTTTTGTTTTTAATAAGGAAAGAGTATGGGCTTAGGCTATCCTGTATATATAAAAACTAGGAGTCTCTGGAAGATATAGCTGTTTCACTGCATGACATCAGGGTGCGGTTTAAATAAAAAATGTACATTTTAGAACAAATTGCACTGATGCTACATGATTTATTTTTGCAGAGTCCCCTCCCACTATTCCCTTTAAAGGTGGCCCTCAATATTTTCAACAATCCAGGAGTAAAAACCATTACAAAAAAATGTTCCATGTGCACCATTGCAGAAAACTGCTTCTGCAGGGCTTGTGTGTAGGTAAGAATGCCATATCCTTTGGTAGGGTTTTCTGGTCAGAAATTTACAGAACAGATTGGTAAAGTCTATATGATCCCAATCTTCTGCTCCCTCCCAGTCCTACCCCCCAAAAAAAGAAAAAGAACAACAACAAAAACGCAAAAAATGATGCTATTCTACAATGCCAAATCTGGTTCCTTTCCCTGGACTCAAGGTAATTCTTTGCTCTTTCAGGATTCTGAAATGTTTGTTCAACGTTATTCCAGTCTGTTTGCCTATGCTGTTTGTGTAAAACTGTAATGCTACTCCTTTGGGAGCTTACTGTTGCAATGGGTCCTTTATTAATAATGGAGGCAGTATAGAACAGGATAATCGGTGTACTGGGTTGATTGTTAGTTCAAGGGCTGCTGGGTTCTCTATTGACGCAGTCAAGAGTCCTCCACTCATAGTGGACGTCCGCCTGATGGCTGGTCTAAATGTAGATCGGTTTCCAACTGTGTCTGCAGCTCTAGGCCACATTCGGAAAGGAAAGTTGCTTGGTGATTTTCCCTGTGTTCTTCCAATTTATACCCATCATAGGACATAGTTGGTCCGCTGTAAGCCATAGCGGATGATAAACTGTCCCTCCTCAGCAACGGCCACTGCAGACCTGGCATGGGTTTCCTCCACTCTGGGGACGTCGGAGAGGTAATACTCCTTTTGTATGTCAGACGCTGTATGCTTCTCTCACTGAGAGGCAAGCGGTTGAGAGGACTGACTCCTTCCCGAAAGTTTGATGCCTTCCAGGCTGCCAGGCCGGTCCTAACTATATAAGGGCGCCACCGTCTAGGCATTATATGCCATGTGTAACCATAGCGACCCTTGCCAAAACCTTTCTGTTGTTGGAATCTCCACCTGCTCCCTCCTGGCCTGAAACCGCCATTTGCATATGGGTGGATTCTGCTACTCAGGTTGCGTTGCTGCGCCCTGTTCATTCTAATGATATCATGCCTATCTTGTCCACCACATCTCCGCCTTCGGAGCCGTTCAGTGCAGTGGCCCGGAAGCCCAGGCCACACATGGCTGCTCGGCCGTCGGCCCCAGACTCGACCTTCCCTTGGGACCTGAAGCTGCCTTCCCACAGAACACAGGCCCGGCCTCCCTCTGTTATGCATCTCCCTCTGTTATGCCATTTACCTTACATTCTCATGCAATGTTGGTGATATGAGTAAGCCCATTACAAGGATTTTGCAGGGAAGGTGTATTTGGGTCCAATGACCCATCAATGCAGATGTATATGTTCTGTCATGACAGGCCATGTCATGTGAACAATGTAGGTGTGATATTGATGAGGATTTGCTGTTGTGTGACACACTGTTATGAACACATCACTATCCCTGAAGCTGGAATGTGCACACATATCACGTTTTGTAGAATGTGGCAGTGCAGTGTCAGTGACCTGGCCAAAGAGAGCCCCATGGGGCTGTGATTGGGGCATTCTGTGTGTAAAATTCTGAAAGGGGCACATGACATATATTGGACCACAGAACAAAGTCCACATACCGGGTTAATGGTGGCCTGTCAATTTGTTGTGGAGTTTGAGGAAATGGGTAGGTGTTTAGCTTACCGTTGGTTGCGTCCACGACAACATCAATTGTGTGTGGTATTGAGCAGCACAAGCAGTGGCAGGATGTGCAGAATCAGCTCCATCTCGGCACAGGATGTATGATGCTGTCTACAGGTGAGTTTCACACTTATAGCCCTCTGTTTCCTCCTACTCAAGTGTTGTGGTTGGGCCACCCTAGTCACCCTAGTGATTGGGATGGTGATTGAACTGGTGGCCCGTCCTCCGATAGACCTATTGGCCTATCTCGTCAACGCGCCGGTCTACATTTGCTGGTGGTGTGGGCGGGACCGTGGGGGTCTTTTGTCTATGTAACAGCATTTATCATAATATCGCAGCCAGACCGCCAACACAGTGCAAGTTGGGCCATGGCCATGGCAGTCCCCAGATAGCCAAACTCGTAATCAGGCCGTAAGTGAGGCAATGATGTTTCAATTGAACATTAACAAGGCTATCAAGACTTACAAAAACAAAATGAAAACATTTATTGATGACACAAAAGGAACGTGTTTCAAACTCTCTGTGAGAATGGAAAAGTGTGTAAGATTAAAACACGTTACTGATTCTAGGAAAGGAACTACAAGATGGCCTATATCCACAGTTTGTCACACTGAGTGATTAACACCAAAGTATTGCCTATTACGGTAATCTGCAAGATTCCATTTAGCAAAAAAAAACTATCTGTAGGTTTTAATACAGAGTAATAATAAGTCAATAGGCATTGAAGAGTGGATTGTTATTACTCTGTATTGAAGCCTACATAAAGTTTTTTTTGCTACATGGAATCTCACAGATTACCGTAGTAGACAATGCTTTTGGTGCTGGTCACCCAGTGAGACAAATGGTGGATATATAAGGTTTGATCTGGGAAAATCCTCGGCTGTTCTAGGAGAGACAGTTTTTGCTTAGCCAACTGTAAATTTGTATATCTGTCTAATTTCACCAGCATGTTTGATTGTTGCTTTTTGGTAAAGCTTGCATTCAAAACATTAGGCCTGAGTTGGTTATGTTGACAAGTTATGTGCTTGTTAGGTGCTCTGGACACATTATATCCAATGCTATAGCTCTAATCTGCTTATTATGAAACATTATGACAAAGGCAGTGTGCCTAGTTTAATACTTGTAAAAAGCACAGGTGAAAGCCAGTAGGGCTTTAACAGTTGATTGTTATCACAGTCTGTTACAGACTATAGACAGGAATGTTGTTAAATACAATCTCACAGATAAGCATGGTAGGAAGTGTGTTGGTGCTGGCTGCCCATTTCGACAAACCCTGGGGGTTTTCACTGTGATTATTCTTGTGATACCCAATTGAGAGTGGCTTTGTATTGTTTTACAAATGGATTTTTTCTATATATTTGTAATTGTATTACTGTATGTGTGAGGGTTGTGAGTTGGTGTTCACTTTAATAGGCAGCTGTTTGGTAAAATATAAAGCCAATAGTAAAGGGTAAAGACTTCATCAGTTAATTTGGAAAAGTCCTGACAGATTCTATAGTTTTAATATATTTATTACGACACATTATGACAAAACCAGTAGCCCTAACCTACATATTGTGAAAAGCATGCAATAAAGACAACAGGTTTTTAAAGATGGGTTGTTATTAATTTGTGCTAAATCATAAAGGTCCATATGTATCAAAAAAGCCTTTTGCGAATCGATAAGAGCGAATTTTAAGAAATCGCTAATCTGATTCGCAAAATGCTATGTATCATATTTGCGATTCTGTAATAGCGATTTCTTAAAAATCGCAAATGCTATTACCGAATCGCAAATTGCGATACAGCCCCCATTCGCACCTCTGGGCCTGTAGGCCCATATTTGCGATTTTTTTGCATTTCCCAAATAGCGAATTCCTAACTGGAATTCGCAATTTTGGAAATGCAAAACCCCAGGGTGCTGGGGGCCTAAGGCCCCCTCTGCTGCACCCCAGAAAGTTTTTTTGGACATGTAAGGTGCACACATGCCAAAGGGGCATGTGTGCCTTACATGTCAATTTTAAAAATGCATTTTTAATGCATTTTAAAAATTTGCACATGGTTACCACCAAGTTTTACTTGGTGGTAATTGCGATTCCTTAATGCCAAATTTGCATTAAGGAATAGCTTGATACATGTGGTTTAGAAATTGCAAATAAGGATTCCTTATTTGCAATTTCTTATTTAGAGAATCACAACTTGCAACTCTCTTAACGGTCTTGCAATTTAAGGAATCGCTATTTTAGCGATTCCTTAAATTTGTGTTGCAAATGCCTTTCATAAATACTGAAAGGCATGTTTGCATTTGCAAACAGGCATTCGCACCGTTTGCGAATGCAAAAAGGCTTGATACATCTGGCCCAAAGGTAGGTATTTTGTTACATGGAATTTCACGTATTATAGGAGTAGGCAAAGGTTTTGGTGTTTGGTGATCCATCAGAACAAACCGTGAGGATAGAAGAAGTGCACAAGAAAAAGTCTTGTTAGGCTCTTGTAGGAGAGATAGAATTTTGCTTTGCCAGATGTCATTTTGTATGCATTTGTACTTTTCTGACTGTTTGCTGGCTGCTTGCCTTGTGTAAAGCTTATGCTTGGTACAATGGGCTTAAATTAGTTATGGTGAAAGGTCAATGATAAAGGCTGTATACCTAATTGTTTATTATGAAAAGTTAAGATCAAGGCAGTAGTTCTGACATATTGAATGTGAAAAGCATATTTTAAAGTAAAAAGGCATTTTAAGGGTAGATTGTAATTACTTTAAATTAAAGATCGTTTTTTTGTTAAATGGAAACTCATTGATTATCTTAATAGGCAAGGGATTTGTTATCCCCTCTGACAAACCATGACTATAGAAAATTTGCATTGTGAGAAAATTTGGTAAGCCATTACGAGAATTAGTAATTTGCTGCACCAACTGTAATTTTATATACATTTGCAATTTTATGACTGTATGCCTGATGGGAGACATGTGGGAAAGCTTATGTTCAGTGCATGAGGCCTGAGTTGGTTATGATGACAACCCAACAGCAACAGCTACAGGCTTGATTGGTGTGGAGGATAAACGTATGCCCAATGCCATAGGTTAGACCTGTTTATTATGAAAAATTATTACAACGGAAGTAGGTCCTACTTATTTATCATGAAAAGTATATGTTGAAGACAATAGACATTTAAGAGTGGGCTGTTGCAACTCCGTATTAAACCCTATAGGTAAGTGTTTTATTCCATGTAAATATATTAGGATTCTTACCATGGTGGTGAGACTGCTTAGTTCTGGGCAGCAGCACAACCGCACGTGGGTGTCTGAGTCAGTCACACACCAACAGGAAGCTGTCGGCCTGACCTCCTCAGCTAGCTAGCAGCACCTCACCCAAACCTAGAAAGTAAAGGTGATTTGAAGCAGCCTAAAAACATGACACTTGGACTCCTCGGGGAAGTCGTGGTGGAACAGATCATACCCCATTTTCCCATTTGCACAAAGTCTTACACACACAAAGGCAGACAAAGTGATGCAGGATATGTTTCAAAGAATGTATTGAAGCAACTGCATTCTATGATGAAAGGCATGAGCGCCAATTATTAGGAAGATGAAACATAAAACAGTAATGATTGTGACCATTAGAGTGAAACAGATAAACATCCTTGCATAATCATGAGTCTAAGAATTCCTAACCTACACCCTAGCATCTAACATAGGAGCATAGCATTGTTAGCCCTTCTGCCCGTACTAGTCTATCGAAGGAGCACATGACCCATATCTGAAAAAGGCAAGGTTCTGCCTGTTGTTCTACTGGCAGCCCTCCCAATTGGCTGGTGTTAGAAAATGGGTTATTGGTAAGTGCAGGTAGGTACCTACACTTAGCAATAGGCCACTAGCCTCCACTTAGGTCCAGTTAGGTCTCAGTAAATTAAACCCAGCTCAACCCTTTTTAGCTTGGCAACGAGCGACGAGGCTTAACTTAGGAGACGGAGTGTAAAGCATTCAAATATCACAAAACAGTAAATAAATAAAACACAGGAAACAGTATAAAAATCCACAACCAATTGAGAAAAATAGATTATATTTTTATCTTTCAAATGACACAAAAATGAATAAAATCGGATGAGGGGAACCGGAGATATGAATTTTTAAAGAATTATTGTTTTCTAGCGCCTAGAAACAAAAAGCGCCAATCTGGTTATCTGGTCGCACCTCGACTGGGGCAAAGTCAAAGTTTAAGGCCGACTGCGATGGAGCTCGGCTCGGCTACAGCCCGTGGGAGGCCTCGGTCAAAAGTTTACCTTCACACTTAGTCGTTTTTCTGAAGATTTTCTTCAGCGGGACGAACCTGCCAGTCCAATCTGACCTCCTCGAACTCTTTTCCGGATACACGTCGCGGGAGCCCTCGGTGAAGAGTTTTACCTTTGGACTTAGTCGTTTTTTCAAGGTGAAAATCCTTCGACCGGGGCAAACCTGGATCTTGATCCGATGTCCTTGGAGCTCTCCTTGGATACGCTGGCTGGGAGGTCCCGGTCAACTTTCTAGGTTCTGACTTAGGGCCAGATGTAGCAAAAAAAGATTTTGCGAATCGGAAATTGCGAGTCGGTGCGACTCGCAATTTCCGATTCGCAAAATCGTATGCAGAATGGTGTCTCAGACACCTTCTGCGAATCTTAAGGGGGTTGCAAAGACCCACCTCATTAAAATTAATGAGGTGGGTCTCAATTTGCGACCCCCTTGAGATTGCCTGCACTCACAGGGATGGTGGCTTGCTGGAGACAGCAGACCTCCATGTCTGTGACTGCTTTTTCAATTAAGCAGTTTTTTTTTTTTTGTATTGCAGCCCTTAATGGAAAATAAGTTGCAATACAAAAATAAAACAAAACCATTTGGTTTCGTTTTTTCAGAGTAGGCAGTGGTCCATTTTTTTTGCAACATTCACAGAGTGGCATTTTGCAAATGAGTTAGCACCCACTTCAAGTGGGTGGTAACTGCGAATTGCTTTGCGACCGCTTTCGCGGTGACAACGCAATTCTGCATCGCGGTGCGAGTCGCAAATAGGAAGGGAACACCCCTTCCTATTTGCGAGTCACATTCACATTTTGCAAGTCGGTACCGACTCGCAAAATGGGAATGTGCATCGCGATGCGCGTTTTGCATGGAGCAAACTGCGATTTTCGCAGTTTGCGCCTAGCAAAACGCGTTCTACATCTGGCCCCTAGTCTCTTTTTGGGTGATTTTCTTCACCGGGACAAACCTGCAAATCAGGCCGGGTCACGGTTGAGGCAAGCCGGCTAGAGTTGCTGCGGCGGGTCGGTCCCTCTATTGAGCTTTTTTTTTCAGAAGTTGTCCAAACTTCTCCAAACTTCTGGATCTTCTCCCAGATGTTCCTTTAAGGTTCTTTTGGGGTCCACAGCTCACCCCAAGGTTCCAGAAGCTCTGAGATGATCCTTGGGGGTGTGGACTTCAACCCCCCGAATGCACCTGGCGCAAACTCCTTTTTGACCACTGGACAGTGGTCAGCTGGTTGATTTCTTCGAGAGTTCGTGCAGGGGACTCTGGTTAGCAATTTTTAACCTGTAGCAAACAGGGAGTCCCTCCTTGAACCATTTGAAGCCAGGCAAAGTCCTTCTTGTGGTGAAGCCCAAGTGTGCAGCTGGTGTAGTCTTTCAGAGTTCAGGGTCCAGGTGCAGGCAAGGGTTCCAGCAGGGCAGTCCTTCTTCTCCTGTAGTTCTTCCTTGTTGGAATCTGATGGGGATCTGAGGTGAGGGTGCAGGTCTGCCAGTTTTATCCTTGCTCCTGGGTGAAAAACAGGGGGGTCCTGGTTCTCCAATCAGGTGCAGGGTCATTCCCCCTGTCATGACCACTTCCTGGGAAGTGTGGCAAAAATCATTCCAAGGAGGCAACATTCCTCAAAAATCCATCATAGCTGAAAGTGATTTTGGAGGTTACATCTGGCTGAGCCCACCCACTGGTGTGGCTAAAAATCATAAGCACACCCCTCTCCTGCCCTCTCCTAATCTAATCAAGGGGGCACCTAGTTGTCTGGGGTTGCAGGATGTGGGGGTGTTGCTGGGTTGATACAAAGGTCCTTCTCTGCCTTTGAAGACCAGTTTGGCAGCCCTCCCCATTCCTTCCTCACCATCTTCTGAGGGGAGATCTCCTCCCACAGGCACATCTCTTTTTGTGGAGCCAGGCCACTTCACACCTCATCAGAGCACAGCAGCAAAAACACTGCAGGGCTGAAGTTGGCAACTTTTCAGGTAAAGTTTAAAACTCTTTACCTGAACAAGTTATATTAAATCACACAACTGGAAGTTGTGGGATTTATTATAACAATTAATTTGATACCAAACTCTTTGTATCTGTCACTTAAGGGGACTTTTAAAATTAAAATAAAGTCTCCCCATTCTAGCCTATGAAGGCCATTCACTACAATGAGGGAAAAACACATTTGGCTGTTTTTACCTCACCAGGACTTATAAAACTATTTTTATAAGGTCCCTGCTTATAGTTACATGGCACCCAGTCCTAGGGGCACATAGGGCACATCTTAGGGGTGACTTACATGTACAAATAAGGTAGTTTAAGACTTTGGAACTATTTTTTATTCCAAAATAAAATTTGCATATCACTTTAATTTAAAAGCAGCCAGCAAGGCAGACGTGCCTTTAAAATGACACTGGGCACCTCAGCAGTGCACCTATGGGTGCACTACCTATGCTGGGGTCCCAAAACCTACATGCCCTACCATATACTAGGGACTTATAGGTAGGTTGACTTAGCCAATTATGATTAGCCTAATTTGCATATTGATTTTACACAGAGCACAGGCCCTGGGACTGGTTAGCAGTACCCAGGGCACCCTCAGAGTCAGGAAAACACCAGCCAAAAGTGGAAAATGGGGGCACAAAGTTAGGGGGCCTCTGCACTCAGCCCTGTTTTCTCACAGCTGGAAAGAGAAGGCCAAGAACAGTGAAGCTATCAATGAAGTGGCGCACAACATAAGACAGCTGGCTGGAATGTCCCCTCTACCCTTCTTCGGCCTGGGTGGTGTTTATATGATAAAAAGTGTTGTGTTCTAAGAACAGGCCTGACGTGATAATATGTCTATGGTTAGAAGGTTGACTCCATAACTCTTGGACCGGCAATACCCCATAAACCATTGTCTATAAATGTGACAGCTTTGAGCAGGGAACAGAGTGAAATATGTGCAAGGGACAGATAAATGTAGAGCACAAACAAGCATGTTTTCTAAGAAAGGCAGCTAATAAAATGTCAAAAAACAAGCTAATAGTGACCTGTGCTAAAATGTAATAAAATCAATAAAAGCGAATATAATGTGTTTGCTTCAGAAAGGCACTGACCATGGGCCTAAGAGCTGAACATGGGTGCCCAATCTAGGCGCTAAAAGGAACACACAACAGAATCTCATAATTTTCCTTAGTAGTCAAGGGTTTCGGTGTTGCTCACTCCCTCTGACAAACCATCATTATGGAAGATTTGCAGTGTGACAATGCTTGTGAAGCCCTGTTAGATGACATAGTATTTTGCTTTGCCAACTGCAATTTTGTATATATTTGTAATGTAAGACTGTATTCCTGATGGTTGCCTTGTGAGTGACCACTCCTCCCCTCCCTCCTAGCACAGATGGCTCATCAGGATATGCAGGCTACACCCCAGCTCCCTTTGTGTCACTGTTTAGAGAGAGGTGCAATCAGTCCAACTGTCAAACTGACCCAGACAGGGAATCCACAAACAGGCAGAGTCACAGAATGGTTTAAGCAAGAAAATGCTCACTTTCTAAAAGTGGCATTTTCAAACACACATTCTGAAAATCAACTTTACTAAAAGATGTTTTTTTAAATTGTGAGTTCAGAGGCCCCAAACTCCACTTGTCTATCCGCTCCCAAAGTGAATCTATGCTTTGATCATATTTAAAGGCAGCCCCCGTGTTAACCTATGAAAGTGATAGGCCTTGCACCAGTGAATAACGAATTTAGCAGTATTTCACTGTTAGGATATATGAAACACATTAGTATATGTCCTACCTTAAACATACACTGCACCATGCCCATGGGGCTACCTAGGGCCTAGGGGTGTCTTACACGTAAGAAAAGGGAAGGGTTAGGCCTGGCAAGTGGGTACACTTGCCAAGTCGAACTGGCAGTTTAAAACTGCATACACAGACACTGCAGTGGCTGGTCTGAGCCATGTTTACAGATCTACTATTGTGAGTGGGCCAACCAGTGCTGCAGGCCCACTAGTAGCATTTGATTTACAGGCCCTGGGCACTATACTAGGGACTTACCAGTAAATCAAATATGCCAATCATGGATAAACCCATTACATACACATTTTGTATAGGAGCACGTGCACTTTGGCACTGGATAGCAGTGGTAAAGTGCCCAGAGTAACAAAAACAGCAAAAACAGAGTCCAGCACACATCAACAACCTGGGAAACAGAGGCAAAAAGTTAGGGGAGACCACGCCAAGGATGCCAAGTCTAACACACCCCCTTCTACTCAGAGGCCACCAAGATCATCTGCGGCATCCGGCAAGGCTCCTCTCTGAGCCCCACCTCTTTCACCTCTACATGGCCTCGCCTAGCCACCATCGCCAGACACCACGCACTCAACAACGTCTCATACGCCGGCAACACTCAGCAGTGACTCACTCACAGCTTAAGGCAACTTCCACAATGGAATGAGGGCAATTGCAGCCTGGATGAAGGAGAGTTGCATCAAGCTAAATATAAAAAAAGCAGAAGTCCACATCATTGGCAATAACCCCTCAGCCTGGGACATCTCCTGGTGGCCCACCACCCTCGGAAGTGCTCTGGCCCCACTGACCACGCCCGCAACCTCAGTTTCATCCTGGACCCAGCACTCTTGATGAACCGTCAAGTCCGCGCAGTCTCCTCTTCCTTTTTCAATACTATGCGCATGCTCCGGAAGATCTTCAAATGGATCCCAACCGAATCCAAAAGAACAGTTACCCAGACCCTCGTCATCAGCCACTTGGACTACGGCAAGCAATGCACTCTATGCTGGACCCACCACCAAGGTACAGAATAGACTACAACGCATCCAGAATGCCTCCACCTGTATCACTGAGAATGCCCACAAACACAGCCACACCTCCATCCTACTGAGAGACTTACACTGGTTCCCAATAGAGAAGAGAATCACATTCAAACTTCTCACCCACGCATACAACGCCCTCCACAACGCCAGACCAGAATACCTCAACCAAAGACTCCACTTCTGCATGCCCACCCGGCAACTCCGCTCCGCCAACCTCGCCCTCGCCCCCATCCCACGCATCCGGAAGGCCACAGCCGGGGGAAGGTCCTTCTCCCACCACGCTGCCAGGACCTGGAACTCCCTTCCTATCCACCTCAGAAGATCTCCCACTCTATCACAATTTAGAAAGGACCTCACAACGTAGCTCTTCACCTGATCCCCTCTGACCTTCACTTCTGCCACCCCCCAGCGCCTTGAGACCCTAGCGGGTGAATTGCTGTGCACTATAAATACATTGATTGATTGATTCACATGCAGTCATTCATGCCCTACCTGTTTCCTTGTCATTACCCACCAGTAGATATTTTAAATACAGAATACAGAGGCGAGGTCCTGCAACGTTTAAGCACATCTGACTAACTCAGATTAATGAAATTATGAGACCACTAGAAAAATGTTTTGACAATTTGGTTAAGTCCCTTGAAACAATGTGTTTTTGTTTGTCACTTTGCTTACTTTGCTTGTCAATATGTTTTCCCCTTTCATTTTCGTCAAAATGACTCTGGGCCTGATTTAGATCTTGGCTGAGGGGTTACTCCATCACAACGGTGATGGATATCTCATCTGCCAAAATCTAAATACCATAGAAAACAATGGAATTTATAAATTGGAGAATGGGATTTCCATCACCATTATGACGGAGTAAGCCCTATGCCAAAATCTAAATCAGGCCCTCTGTCTTGTTGAATCACAGAAGAAGACACACTCTCAATTGCCCACTTTCTTGTACTTGTGTTGAGATAAGTTCCTTTTAATGCAGTGTGGGGTCAAAATGAAACTCATGAGTATCAAACATTATGGTTGACTACACAATCTTTCCATCTGAATAACCAATAAAGCCCTTTGCTCTTGTTATCAATATCCTTTTCATAGTGAGCTGTAACACACTACATCTACTAAACTGAAACTATGTACATAACAACAGTAAATGACTCAACCAAAGTTTTTGTTTCTTTCTATTTTTCCCTTTGATACAAGTAATATTCTTGAGTGGACATCTTATCCTAGCACAGCCCATCAGTCGGTTTTATTTTTCTTCATGTCAGTAAAGAATTTGGACCTTCTTCACAGAGTATTTGGAAAACATAATGGAAACAAATATTGTGATACAAAAATATGATGTCAAGAATATTGCGATATGAAAAATATTGCCAGCAGTAATATCAAAGATGAAAATATTGTTTTTAGTGTTGCTTTTAATACTGTTGTCAAAAATATTGATGTTCAAATATTGTTGTATGTAATATCTTTTGTGTTAATTAGTGTGTGATTTATTGTAGTGTGTTTCAATGTATACTGTATATAATCTTTTTATTTGTGCTAAAGTAATATATTTTTTTGTTTTGAAATGTTGACATTTGTAACTTTAGTTGTGTTGATGTATTTAAATCATTGCTTAATATTTTTATAGTAGTGAGAATTGATTTTTTAGGGGATAAAGTTGGGGAGATTTTTGAAAAATTTGTTATTTTAATTAAATTAGAAGATAATTTTAAAGATATGCAAATAAAGAATGTAGACAATTTAAATTGATTTTGTTATATTAATATGTTTAATACACTATAATTTCAGGTTAATGAAGGAAATATGTTTTATATAAACAAATAGTGTAACATTTAAAAATAGATAACATAATTTTTATAAAGTTAAATATTTAGAAAATGTTGTATTTACAAAAAAATTATTTAAAGTTATAGAAATATTTAAATATTTCTTGTTTTAAAATTGTAGTTTTATTTTAAAAATATATTTAATTTTTTTAAATTATAAGTTTTAAATATTTTTATGTTATGATTACTAATTTTGTATTATGATTTTATTTGCCATTTTACGGTTTACCGTTTAGGAAAGGTATTAATTATTTTGAACAGTATATGAATTATCGATAGTAATTATGTGTTTATATTTTAAAAATAAAAAATGTATATATGTAGGTGTGTAGTTTTGGTTAGTGTGTTTATAGATAACATTGGGGGTCATTACAACCCTGGCGGACGGTGTTAAAGTGGCGGTAAGACCGCCAACAGGCTGGCGGTCTTTTTTTAAGTATTATGACCATGGCGGTGTCATCCGCCGCTTCTCCGTTCAGCCCGCCAGGGCGGAGACGACTGCTGGGCTGGAGACCTGGGTCTCCAGCCCGGCGGCCGTCACAATACCGCAGCCGGTATTTTGACCCGGCTTACCACCGTGGATTTCCAGCGGTAGGAACCGCCATGAAATCCATGGCGGTAAGCACTATCAGTGCCAGGGAATTCCTTCCCTGGCACTGATAGGGGTCTCCTCCACACCCCACCCCCACCCGACTCCCTCCCCTACACCCCCCACCACCCCTGCCACTCCCCAAAGGTGGCAGAGCCCCCCCTCCCCACCCCGACCCCCAACATCACATGACTCACACACACACACACGACACGCACGCAGGCACCACCAACACACACACGCACACACATCAACATACATGCCTACATCCACACACTCAGTCAGACACGCACACCCAGATACAGACATACACGCAGACATCCATACAGACATACATACAGACATACACGCACTCATTCCCAAAACACGCAACACACCCACAAGCATACACGCACTCACACACCCCCTCTACATACACAGACGCACACCCCCATGCACCCACGCAACACACATCACCCCCTCACCCCCCTCCCCTAACGGACGATCGACTTACCTGTTCCGTCGATCCTCCGGGAGGGGACGGGATCCATGGGGGCTTCTCCGCTGACACCACACCGCCAACAGAACACCGCCGCGCCGAATCACAGGACGTGATTCGCTGGGCGGTGTTCTGTTGCCGTGGCGGTGGAGGTGGAGCAACCTCCACTTCCCCGCCGCCCGCCAGTATGGCTGTTGGCGGCTCTCCGTCGGAATAAGGACGGAGAGCATCCAACAGTCATAATACGCCGAGCACTACTGGCGGTCTTCCGCACGGCGGTCCCTCGGCGGTCTTGTAAAAAGACCACCGAGGTTGTAATGACCCCCATTGTATTTAATTTTATAGTAAAAAATGTGTTTGAGTGTGGAGATATGATTGTGTGTTTAATATGTTTAGTTTGAATTCCTGTATGCAAAATGTTACATTTTGAAGTGAATATTGTAAATTGAGTATCCAATACATTTTTCAAATAGCCTTACATTGGAGTGGGAATAGAAAATGTCATCCTCTAGTGTCCAACACCTTCCCTCCAGTGTAGCGTAGATTAGAGTAAGAATAGAAAACGTCACCCCTTTAGTCTCAAACACCTTTCTCAAATTGGAGTGGAAATAGTAAATGTCACCCATTTAATGTCCAACGCAATACCCAAAATTGTTTTTTTATTGGAGTAGGAATAATATATGTCACATCTTTAGTGTCCAACATCTTCCTCAAATTGGTTTAGACTTGAGTAGGAATAGTAAATGTCATCCCTTTAGTGTTCAAAGCCTTCCATAAGTTGATATATACAGTATTGGAGTGGTAATAGTAAATGTTACCCGTTTAGAACCCAATATCTTCCTCAAATTGGTGTAGATTGGAGCAGGAATAGTAAATGTCACCCCTGCAGGGCTTCATTTACAACCTTTTGGTGCAGGGCAGTGCCATAGGCCTTCTTATTGTGCTGCCCTGCATCAAAACGAAAGGGAAGGAATATACCATATCTAAAAGATACAACATATTCTTGTCCTTTTCCCCTGCACTTGCACACAATGGGCTGTGCATCGCCATTGCAAGCACCCTTGCACCATGGTGCAAGGGTGTCCGTGTTAGAGGGATGATTGTTTTGTGCAGGAGGGACACCTTCCAGCACAGAAAGATCATGAGAGATGTTTTCTGCTTTTTATGTGTGCTATAGAATGCAGCAAACATCGAAAAAGAAAAAATGAGGAAAAGTAAAGGTATTTCTCCTTGTTGCACCTCCCTAACGCCTGCCCTGGGGAGGCCTAGGCTTTTGACACATTCCCAGATTTACAAAACCTTGTAAATCTGTCAATGCATCAAAATTTATGGATGTTGCTTGGTAACACCCACTGCACTACCCATGGAACGCCTCCTTGAAGCAAAGTAAGGCAACGCAGTGACTTGCGCTGCATTGCCTTATGCCATATCTGAAAGGCCATATCTACAAGGCCTCGAAAAGCCACAAAAGTCACTTTGCGTTGCCTTGTTGATATGGGCATGTAGCCTGTCCCGCATGTGCTTCAAAAAAATTGACGCACCTACTGCGCAAACAGCTTGAAAAGGAGGCCATTAGTGTAAACAACCTTCCCCAATTGGCTTAGATTAGAGTGGGAACAGTAAATGTCAACCCTTTAGTGCCTAACATCTTCCTTTGGTTTAGACTGGAGTGGGAGTTGTATATGTCACCCCATACGTGATGAACAACTTCACCAAATTGGTTTAGATTTAAGTGGGGATAGTATATCATCTCTTAACTGTCCAACAGTGATTCAGATGCTCCATCGTGGTCGACGATTCCACATGACTAGATACCTTTGGTTGGAGATTTGTCCCTTTTCGCGCTCTTTTACGCTAAATTCTTCAAAAACTCATAACTCTAGATCTATTGATTGGATTTTTGTCTTTGTGGTCTTGTTTCCTTTATTTAAAATTACTCTAGTTTTCTTACCTGGTGTTGTGATACCTTTGTGGTATGCTTTCAATGGGTTACTCTTTGAAGTGTTGCACAAATACTTTACACATTGCCTCTGAGTTAAGCCTGACTGCTCTGTGCCAAGCTACGTGAGGGTTGAGCACAGGTTAATTTAGGTATTGCTTGTGACTTCGCACGGAGAAGAATTGTGGTTGCTGCTTGAGAAGGGTTTTACCGAACCTGAACTGGTATCCCAATGTCTTGCAGAGAAATACACATTCTTTTTACTTTTAGGAGATTGTATCATAGTTTTACATTATGGGTCTGATTCCGAGTTTGATGGTCCTAGGACTGCCAAACTCGCAGTGGCAGTCCGACCGCCTCAATCCTGGTGGTCCGACCGCTCAATTACGATCCTTGCAGTCAGACCACCAGGAGACCTCCACTTCCACCCGGATCAGGAATCTCGACAGGTTAGCGGCGGTGAAAGTCATGGTCAGCCATGGTGGTGCCGAGTTCGGAGCCGCCATGCTAATCATAACTTTCCTTTCTGCCTACCATTTCATGGTAGGGGCCCTGCCATGAAAAGGCCGGCAGAGAGACAAAGTTAGGGGCCACAGGAGCCCTGGCACTGCCTTTGACCATGTCATGGGGAGTGTAGGGGCCCCTTGTCAGCACCCTTGGAATGCACGCTGTCTGCTATGGCAGGTGCTGTGTGGGACAGCATTGGCCTTGGCTATACGTTAAACATTTTCATGGCAAGACTCCTGTTCGGAGTCTTGAAGCAACAGCAAACCAATGGCTCTTCTGTGGCTCCACCCCCACTATTTATTTGCATGCGTATCCTCCTCTATTTGTGACTCAGGCTTAGTATATGGGGTTGTCAGTCACTTGATAAAATAGTTTGTAAACAGCTTGGATAGCTGCACCAGCATCAACTTTCCAGTAAAATTAATGAGGAGAAACACCGAAAAGGTGATTGAATGAATGCTGACAAGTGGCAATTGCTCAGGATCAGGATCACAGTCCAACCCATTGCTTTTCATTCCCCATGCCACTGTAGACAGAGGCCCACTGTTAGAAATTCGGTCTCTATTTGGAAGCGGTATGCACCCTGTCCAAGTAGGGACCACAATCCTAGTAAGGATAAGTCAGAAACACAACCTAAATTAACCTGTGCTCACCCTCTGGTAGTTTTGCGCAGAGCAGGTAGGCTTAACTTAGAAGGCAATGTGTAACGTATTTGTGCAACACATACACAGCAATCACAATGAAAACACCACAAAAAGAGCGTACACAGGTTTATGAAAAACAGAGCTTATTTATCTGAGTAAAGAAAGATCAAAACAACAAAAATCCAATAAATATATCAAGAAAAATCACTTTTGAGTTTGTCAAAACAAGAGCGCTTTATATTGTTTTAGTTTTAGGATATTTATGGTACTTTTGGAAACAGGCTTGTTCTACTGCGAGAAGTGTCATGAGGTTTGGTTGTGCTGTTTGGATCTGGCCTGGGCATTGGAGTAAAAAATATGAACTGTGCCTTAATTTGCCTAAGACCACTCAGGTCTACCCTGTCTGTAAGCGCACCGTCACAGGGTGTGAAAATGAGAATACCTGGGCCCGCCGTGCGGTAGGGACCAGAGTTATGTCGAAGCACAGCCCACTTTTCTCAGGAAGTGTGGATGTGGAGTACTTCATCCCTGTTGCTTAGGCAACCAGTTAGGGCACCACGGATCTTGGAGGAATCCTCAGGGGGCGACACACAAGTCAGGCCGGTGCCTTGCTCAGGCTGGGTGCACACGGAGCCTTTCTTCCGGAAAAGTGCAGATCCTGGCTGCTACGGTGAGTGTCAGTGGGGCTGCTCGCAAGCAATTGTAAAGCAATGTGGCTGGTTGAGTTGAAGCCGCTCATGGGTCTTTGTTGGTCAAGGCGGCAGGTGAAAACTAAGCTGCTCTCTGAGATGTTGTTGAATGGGGGAAGCAGGCTCAGATGAAGCTAACCTGGGATGTTTGCAAATGGTGTGCAGTTCCACAGATTCATTCACAAGTTCTTTGATATCTCTGAGACCTTGAGGGAGAACTGGGAGGAATCCATTTGGCCTTGGAGTCACTCTGGGTGCAGTCTGTAGCCCCTCTTGGCAGGGCAGAGCTCAGCAGGCATCAGGGCAGTGTAGAAAAACAGGGTAGCAGTTCCTGGGAGAAGTCAATCACAGCAATGGGGCAATCCTTTCAGCTCAGCAGTATTTACTCCAGCAGAGGTTCTTCCAGGTCCTAGAATGACCTGCTTTTGGGAGGGTCAGAGATCCAGTACTTATACCAAAAAGTGTTGTTGATATGGGGGGTGACTTCAAAGGATTTCCTTTCAGCCCAGACCCGGCTCCAGACTTTCAGTGGGAAGTAATCAGCCCCTTTTTGTCGGCTGTGGCCACTACCTTTTGAAATCCTTCCAGACCTCCTCCCTAGGAAGACCCATCAGCATGCAGATGGATGCAGATGCAGTGAGTATCCTGTGTTGTGAATGTCTGAATGGAATCCACAAGTGGAGCTGCCACCTAGCTCAGGCCAGATGTATAATGGAGACAGGCTGTAAGTACACAGGACAGTGAAGGCAGAGAAATACCCACTTTCTAAAAGTCACATTTCTAAGATGGCAATAATAAATCCAGCTTTACCAGTAAATTGGATTTATCATTGCCATTACACTGATACTAAACATGAGGAAGCTAGTCCTCTCTGATCAGGAATTACAGCTTAAGAGTTAAGGAATTCCCAATGCTGGCTTATGAGAGAGGCAGGCCTCACAGTAATGAAAAATGACTTTGGGGAGGTCTTCATTACCAGGACATATAATGGGGCCTACGTTGTTGGTGACATATGTGTAAGAAAAGGGGAGTTTAAGGCTTGTCAAGAGGTTTTAAATGTCATTTTGAGGTGGCAGTGAAACTGCACACCCAGGCTCTGCAGTGACAGGCCTAAAACATGTTTACAGGGCTACTAAAGTGGGTGGCACAATCAGTGCTCACAAGTAGTATTTAATTTACAGGCCCTGGGTATGCGGTATACCACTTTACAAGGGACTTACATGTAAATTAAATATGCCAGTTGTGGATACACCAATGTTACCATGTTTAGGACGGCAGTGGTAAGGTGCTCAGAGTCCTAAGGCCAACAAAAAGTTACAGCAACAAAACAGGAGGTAAGGGCAAAATGTCTGGAGTAAGATCAGCCTACAGAACCCAGGTCTAACACCCACCGAATGCAAATCAGTGGTGACCATGTGCCTCATGGAAACCATCCATCACAAACATTGGTCATCCAACCCCTCCACTCTTAACACCCTCAAATCCCACTGATTAAGATATGCTCTGATCTTGTGGTACATGCACACAACATCCTGATTCCCCTCTGGTGCTGTGTAGCAGTTCATGTGATTTGTCACCTTCCCCCACCAACAGGACTACCTATATTACAGATCTTCCAGATAAATGCCTTCCTCCATCACTGTGTCTAGCATAATTGAAGCGAAGAAACGTAATACTGGACCTGCAAAGCACATTATGTCACCAAGATAATTACAGTCATATTTTTCATGCCCATCTCTCACTCATCCTCCATCAGGTCTTGGGTGCTGCTACCCAAGACAAGATAAAAACACATCTCAGACAACTCATGCACAAGATCAAAATACTTCTCACATTGATCACATGTGCAACACTGCCAGTCACACACTTCCACATATGTAGCATATAGCCCGTCTTGGAGTGCACTTCGGAGTCCAACAACGGGGCGTAAAGCACTTGATTCCTTCTTGTTAGACTCTGGTATTAAATCCCTCTGTGTTCATTATGCTTAGGTTTTCCATCTTTTTTGTCCATTACATTTATTAAGCAATCTCTCATAGGCAGGCCTTTCTCTGTGTCCGTCCCAACTCTTTAATCAGTAGTTAGGAATTCTTCATCATACTACTAACCATTGTTTTTTTAGAGCTTCATTTCAACTTATCTTTCCAGCTAATATGGATTCCTAGTGAGGCTTTCCCATAGTTGCTTGTACAATGCATTGATTACAGTTTCATCACAATTAGGCAAATAGTTGACTGCATCACAGAGAAAGGTCAAGTTTCTCACTCACTGATACAACAAAGATGCCTCAGGAGTGAGCACACGAGTATCCACTTTTACCACTAAGCACCACTTGCCCTTAACCACCAGGTTCTCACTGGGGATGCTTGCGAGTCAAACGGGAAGCCGAACATGAAGCGTTTAGCCCTATCATTCTTTGTTCAGCTAGTGAAGATACTGTAACTTTTTCTATCCAGTTTTGAGAAGATTTTATGTAACCTGACAGAGACATGATGGGCCTGTATGTTAGACCTGGCAGCTCTTGGCATGGTTTCCAATGTACTTTTTTGATTCTGACCCCCTGTTTTTGGATCCTGTGCTATAATTCGTTTTTAATGGTCTTGATACATGGGGCACTTTACCACTGCTAACCACTGCTGAGCCAAAAGGTGAGTGCTCTCTGTCTAAAAGATATTGGTAATTGGTTTTCCATTAGAGGCACATTTGATTTACTGGTGAGTCCCTAGTAAAGTGCCCTATTTGCGCCCGGGGCCTGTCAATCAAATGCTTCTAGTGGGCCTGAAGCATTGATTGTACCACTCACATGAGTAACCCTATAAACATGTCTCAGACCTGCCACTGCAGTGTCTGTGTTTGCAGTTTGTCCCTCCCAATTCGATCTGGCAAGTGTACCCACTTGCCAGGCCCAAACCTTCCCTTTTACTACATGTAAGTCACCCCTAAGGTAGACCCTAGGTAGGCCCACCGGCAGGACGCAGTGTATTTAAAAGGTAGGACATGTACTGGTATGTTTTACATGTCCTGATAGTGAAAAATTGCTAATTTCATTTTTCTCTATTGCAAGGCCTATCTCTCATATGGGTTAACATGGGGACTCCCTTCAAATATCTTTTAAGTGCAGTTTCCCATTGGGAGCAGAGGGAGATGTGGAGTTTGGGGCCTCTGAACTCACAAATTAAAAATACATATTTTGGTAGAGTTGGTTTTTAGATTGTCTGTTTGAAAAAGTCACTTTTAGAAAGTGGGCATTTTCTTGCTTAACCTTTCTGTTCCTCAGCCTGCCTGTGGAATCCACGTCTGGGTCAGACTGACAATTGGGCTCTTTGTGAATTCCATCTAGACAGTAACACAAAGGGAGTGGAGAAGTGTCCTGCCTATCCTGACAAGACTTCTGAGCTAGAGTGGGAAGGGAGGAGCTGCCTTATACATGAAAGGCTATGCTTTACCTCACACAATGCAGACTCCAACCCCCTGGTGTGTGTCTGGGGCCAGGCCTGGACAAAGCAGGATCTTGTGAACAGCAAGATCTTGTAAAGTTTGCCCACTTCAAAGGCTGAAATGAGTATAAGTAGTGGAACCCAGAACCCAGATTTTCAGATTACTTCTGAGTCAAGAGGAACCTCTACCAAGGAGAAGAGCTTGCTCCCTGTTCTGAAGTCTCAGGAATATTAAAGACTTCATCTACCAGTGCCTGGGCGCTTCTGCTGAGAGTCCTGACTTGGTAAGTGGTGGCAAATCCAGTCCCTCGGTCCTTAGAAGTGAAAGCTGGTAAGCTGCTAGGGAAAATCCATGCACCGCTGTGTGAACAGCAGAAAAATCTACACATCGCCAGCATCACAACTTAAAAATCAACGCATCGCCGGTAATATCGACGCATCGCCAGCTCATTGCGATTTAATTGCTGCCGTGCATCCAGATTTTCCACACATCATCCCTGGGCTTCAAAATCTTCAACATCACTGCACAGACCTGAGGCTGCTTGACCGGAAATCGAATCATCCCTTCTCTGCATGGAAAGAATCAATGCATCGCTTGCCTGGTGGAGAAAGAATTGATACGCAGCCTTACTTGTGAGTAAGGAATCGACGCATCGCTTGCTTCTCCAATACACGCTTGCCCCGGCTCCTTTATTTTTGACACATACCAGGTACTTTATGCTTAAACAATGCATCCATTGATTTCTGGGGATTAAGACTTTCTTTACTTTAAAATGTCATATCTTTGCTTGTGTATGTTGGAATGTTGTGGTTTTGGTCTTGTTGTATTTAGAGGAATATTGGCTATGTGTCTAAGCTGGTGTGGAGTCCTTTTGTGGTGTTTGATCAGTCTGCTTGCTTGTGCCAAGCTACCAAGGGGGTGAGCAGGGGTTATTTGAGCTTTATCTCTCTTGCCCTGAATAGAGTGAGGGTCCCTGCTTGGACAGAGTGCAAACTGACTGCCAACCAGAGAACCCCTTTTTAACACTGAGGTGGTCATTACGACCCTGGCGGTCGGAGACCGCCAGAGGTAATGTAGTGTCCGTACCGCCAACAGGCTGGCGGTACGGAGGCCCTCATTACGACCACAGCGGTAGCACCGCGGTCGCACCGCCGGGGCCGGCGGTTTCCCACCATTTTAGCCCCGGCAGTGATAATCCGCCAGGGCAACGCTGCAAGCAGCGCTGCCCTGGGGATTATGACATCCCTACCGCCAGCCTGTTTCTGGCGGTTTGCACCGCCAGGAAGAGGCTGGCGGTAAGGGGTGTCCTGGGGCCCCCTAACAGGGCCCCGGCCAGCTTTTCACTGTCTGCATAGTCGCACGGCCGCAACACCGCCGGCTCCATTAGGAGCCGGCTCCTATGTTGCGGCCTCATCCCCGCTTGGCCGGCGGGCGCAAACTTGGTTTGCGCCAGCCGGCCCAGCGGGAATGTCATAATGGGGGTCGCGCCGCCGCCCGCCAAGGTCGTAATGACCCCCTGAGTGATTGTTGTAAAGAAGAATGACTTCCTTAGGCATCAAGGAAAGTATTGTGAATTCCTGACATCACATTGGCTGTCTTTCCTGCATCTTATAGCTGGAGTTTGTGACTACACATCCATCTAAGGCAGTGCACAAGTATATTCACTGATTAAGAAAATGTGCATGAAATTGTCCTCATTACTGGATTTTCTTATGCCCTTCACAATTGAGTTGTGTTATTTTTCAACACCGCAGGGCTAGCTGTGTTTCTGATGAAACAGTCACAATGGAATTGAAAAGGTAATGTTGCAACTTTATCTGAAGACTTTTATTGTTTACATCCACCTGTTTGGGTGAGTTACTACCCTCTCCAAACCTTCCCTGCAAGAGTTTGGAAGGAATGAAAATTCTACATTTTTAATTTCCTTAACCTCAGCCTCTTAATTTCTATTTGTCGTTATTTTCTATTTAGAACATTTTCAGCAGCCTTTCCTTTCATGCCCTCCGTGCCAAAATAAAAATTACTTTAAAAAAAAGTAATAAGGATGAATGGAGAAAAAGGAAAGAGGAAGGGATAATGTGAATAGTAGTATATTGTACTGTATGTGATTGTTATGTCTCTAAAGGTGGAAAGATGTATTAGAATGATTGATTACGCTATTCAATAAGTGTGATGCAACCACTATTTGTGACTCTATCCATGTGTTGGATGCTGGGTATGATCTGTTTTAAACAACTTTTCTTTCATTGGATAATCTACAGGCCTATGAGTGTTCCTCTTCCTAATTTTCATTGATTCCTTGAGATAAAGTGAGCTTTTGCTCAGAAAACTATCTAAGCTAAGTCACTTAGCAGGTTGAGGAGGGCTTCACATTAATTTTCCAGGAGACCTTCCATCTGCTGTACTGGCATTAGTCTGTGCTGCCTCATCCCAACCAATCAGGGGCAATGTAGAAAACATATTGGAGCTTATGCAGCATTCTTTGATAAACCATTTTGTGAGATCGACTTGCATCTAGGTGTCTGGGCAAAAGATGTGTCTTTAAATTAGCCATCCAGATATTTTCTCTGTCTTTCTTGATTTGTTTAGAGTGAATTTGCTTAGTCTTCACCTGGCAAAGTTGGCTTGGCCCGCACAGTTATAGCATTTTCGGAGTCAATTATCAGTAGCCAGTTATTCGTTGTGCTTTGAGACGTCATCTTTTCCCTACGTGTCACAGATGTGCTTGGCGGGTGTAGGGACTTATCAGTTTGCAGCTTGTAGTAAAAGAGCTCTGACTGCCATTTTTATATGTGGCAGGTATCCAAAACCTGCTTCATAGATTGCTGTTGAAACAAAGCATGACAGCTGGAGAATTATTTTCAGCTTAACTGTTTAAGCGGCCCAAAACCCTGACTGCTGGGTTCAGCCTCAAACTGTCAGTGCAACATGCCTGTGTGCTACACCTTGGCCATGCATGATGGTGTTGAGACCACAGTGTTGTCAGTTGTTTACTTTACATGTGAAGCAGGTGAGTTCTCTGGATGCTGTGTCTGCTTTTTGCCAGCCTGTGTTTAAGTGGAAGTCCCCTGTCAATGTTTAGGTCTAGCGTTAGCCAAGACCTTAAATTTCTGCCAACATTATATAGATAACATACTTACTTAAAAGGGCTTTTAGTCAGCACTCTTCATCCATTGGCCTGCTGTTGTGTCATTTACATGATTCTTCCAGCCACTACAGCCTACAGCATGTAGCGGTGGGTCAGCCTATTTAGCCAATGGCCAACTTCACTTTGAGTGACTGCATTGAGCACTTCCTTAAAGAAAGTAGTTCTCTTCAGTGCCTGTGTTTTGTTTTGTTATGTTTTCACTTTATTATTACATATTACATTCCTGTGGCATTTGTTTGTACAGCCTAATAAGGTAGCCATATGTGAGCACAGGGCACATTCCAGCTTTGTCAGTGCTTTATGCTGTTAATGTGTATGTAAATTATTTTTGTGTGACCTTTGTTTATCTGACTCCTGCTATATTATATCATACCAGCATTGGAAACTGTTTTTCCAATGCTATTCCTTTTTTGCTATGCAGCAATGAACAACATTTGTAAGTGTGCTGTATGTCATTCTGGTGTATATTTTAATTAAGGGCCTCAGTTACATTTGTAAACCAATTTAGTATGTATGTCTTGCTTTTCTGGATTTTGTAGTGCTTTTTCAATGCTTTTAAATGTTGTGCTTGTATGGAATTTTAACTATTATTCTACTAATTGAAGTTGTGTTTTTATTCTAATCAGTCTATTTTGAAGCCCATGCTGTTTTTCTTTCCTGATAAAAGCTGTTTTTAAAAACAAAAAAGGCTGCTTTATTAAAAAGCAATAACCAACATGGTAGTTTGAAGACGCCAGCTGGCCACCATCCCTGTGATGGCAGCGATTCGTAGTGGGTCGTAATTTATGACCAATCTCATGAATATTAATGAAGTAGGTCAAATTGCAACCTACAAATCAGAATTTTGCGAACCAACATGTTTGAACAAATATTGGCTTGCAAGAAAAACAAAGCATTCAGCAAAAGTCACTGCACAAATTGTGACCACGTTTGCCCAATGAATGCAGGCAGGGCCTTTCAATGCATTTCTCTGCCTTGGACAGCAAGGTAAGATGGGACAGGATCTGGATACATTGGCCATTGAACAACATCTAGGTCATCATTTCATGATCGTACGACTAGCAGCTCATATTCATACATAAAGTATGATCAATGATGGTGAAGACCTACTTTTAAGCATGCTCATTGCATCATTGAAACAATCCAGCAGCCTTTGCTACGGATTGGCCATGTCTTTAAATATCTGTCATGCAGTAGTTGTCAAGGTAGCACCTTTTCATACTCCAGCTACTAGCACATTGACTCATTATTTAATGAAACGTGCCTGACAACTATTTTTTTCAGTGGCATCTCCCTGCCCCATTACAATGTTCCCTCCAGCATGACCAGTGGGAACATTGTAATAGAGCGTTCCCACTGATTAGACCAGTGGGAACAGTGCTACAAGATAGCATTTAGCTTCCTTGAACGAGCCGAGTGCTATCACGTAGCACAGAGGGGCAAACCAGCACACAGTGCACATTCTGATGGTGCTGAGCAAGGTGGCCCCTGCACTGGCCATGCAATTGGCATGGGCAGTGCAGGATCCCCTGTGGCCCCCAGCACTTGTTCTCTGCCAGTCTTGTCATGGCAGGGTCCCCACCATGAAAAGGCTGCTGGAGAACGAGGTTGTAATCAGCCAGGTGGCACTGAGATCAGTGCCACCCTGGTTGACTACAACCAAGACTGACAACACCCCAACGAGATCTGTGATCCTGGTGGGGACGGTGGTCTTTAAGCTGGTCCGCCTGCCTAACCCGTAATGCAATGGTAGGACTGCCACAGCTGCGGCGGTCCCACTGTCACCGTGAGGCTGGCAGTTCTAGGACCACCAGCCTTGTAATGTGGCAGTTAGTGTCCACCCGCTCCCTAAATGAGCGGTACACACTAAGGGGGTCATTACAACCCTGGCGGTACAAGACCGCCAGGGCTGTAATGACGGAAGCACCGCCAACAGGCTGGCGGTGCTTCCATGGTCATTACGACCGCGGCGGAAGCGCCGGGCCGGCGGTTTCCCGCCACAATGGCCCGGCGGTAGTAATCCGCCAGGGCAGCGCTGCTAGCAGCGCTGCCCAGGGGATTAGGAGTCCCCCTACCGCCAGCATTTTCCTGGTGGTTTGAACCGCCAGGAAAAGGCTGGCGGTACGGGAAGTCGTGGGGCCCCTGGGGGCCCCTGCACTGCCCATGCCACTGGCATGGGCAGTGCAGGGGCCCCCTGACAGGGCCTGTGCGGGTGCAACTGCACCCGTCGCACGGCCGCAACACCGCCGGCTCCATTTGGAGCTGGCTCCTGTGTTGCGGCTGAGATCCCCGCTGGGCCGGCGGCCGGAAACTAGGTTTCCATCCGCCAGCCCAGTAGGGATCTCCAAATGCCCGCATCGGGGGTGCGGCTGCATTGGCGGCCGCCCGGCGGTCCGCCGCCAAGGTCGTAATGAGGGCCTAAGAGTTTGTTTCATCAATGGAGTTCCCTGTTCTCCAAACTCTATATCCATCCAAAATTCTCTCAAGAATAACCAATTTCCATCACAAACCCTTGGTGATGAAATTGCACAGATACATCCATCCTAAACAGCTGCTATTCATGTAAACAGGAAAGGATGAGACTAAAAATGAATGTAAAGTGCAGCTAAGTTCAAGTCTATTACTCTCAAGCAATATTTCTGTAGAAGCAATAACTTTAGCAATCCCATTAGGAAAACAAACAGATGCAGCCAAGGAAACTATTTAGATGACCTGTCTGTTACTTTCTGAATAAATGTCTTTTGTGAAATCATCAGGGTGTGGACCATCCTCAGCATTTCAAACACATTTTAATGGAGAGCAAACTCTAAACCACATGAAAGAGAGGACTAGCAACAGCCATGATCATAAAAATCACGCCTGGACCTACTAAACCTTTGACTTATTTCTTTTTGACCCTTTTCATCCATGTCAAGGGAAAGTGTTTTAAAATTAATTTACATGATATTCTTGAAAATAACATCATGTATATTCAGCTGCAGATAAGATTTAGAATAGACTGAGACACAGTCTTGATGACCCTGTCTGCACTGACTGATCTTAGGTTGACAGCAGGCAAGCACATATGTCATGCCACAACGCGGCAAATGGAAAAAAGGATCCAAATACTAGAACTACGCGCAGAAGACGCAGAAAACCGCTCTCGCCGGAACAATATTTGGGTGATTGGATTACCTGAGCGGGCAGAAAAACCTAACTTGGTGGAGTTTCTTGAGCGCTGGCTGAGAGAGGAGGTGGCTTGAGAATGGTTTATCCACCTTCTTTGCAATTGAGAGAGCACATCGAGTCCCGGCTCGCCCCCTCCTCCCGGGGGCCCCGCCACGACCAATAATAGCTAAATTGCTAAATTGCTTCACTACAGGAATTGAGACTTCTTACTGAACCAGAGCAGGAAGAGAGGAGACAACACGATAGATAACCAAGTGGTCCGCATCTTGCCAGACTTCTCCAAAGAGGTACAGAAACAAAGAGCTTCCTTTAGGGACGCCAAACAGAGACTCTGTAAAATGGGGATTCAATATGGAATGATGTTCCCAGCCAGACTGAGAGTGGTGACCAAAACGGGCATACAATTTTTCAACACAGCCGAAGAAACCTGGCAATGGATTGACACACAATCCCGGGAAGAACAATTACAGAGCTCTGAGACCTCCCAGTCAGAACGGCGGAAGAAAGTAAACCACAGTAGAACCAGCAGAATGGGTAGCCCATCTCCATCCGAAATATTGAAAGAGAGACAAAAAGCGATGGAGGCAGCTGCCTCCTTTGGGAACCCAGACCCGGACTCCTATAAACCGACGCAAGAGGAACCAGAATTGTCAGGATATGAGTTAGAATCGGATCTATCGCGCTCGCCGGATAAAGTTGGCCCCAGTGTGACACCTGGCACCTCAGACTGCATCATTTGAGGAGGCGCTGTCTGAACCTGATTATTGAAAATAGCAAGGCCCAAAATTTAAAGGATGTTACAACCAATGAGACATCGACGAGCTAATCTGAGATCGTCTCTGGGCCCTAATGTGTAACAATAACTGAACTTGCAGAAAAACAGGAACAATGTTGATCCAGTATACTTACCTGCCCCGGGACGGGGAGATGGTGTTGCAGTGTACCTTAGATTTGAGATAAGAGCACTCCCCCCTAATTGACACATTGGATTATAGCTTTTCTTTGGTTTGGGTGAGAGACGTTCCTACTTTTGTCCTGGGGATGGGGAGTAGGGCTGTTAGTTTTAGGGGTTTAGGGGCGGGAATAACTGAGCTTCTGATAAGAATTTCTACAAACAAGGTGCTAACTTGGATATCTACTAAACTGGGAGGAACGAGTGGCAGTGCTAGTGAAGGGATACTTGGCCAGGAGGGGAGAGGAAAACACCGATATGACGACATTAAATTCATATAAATTCCTCACGTGGAATGTAAGAGGCATGCACTCGATGACTAAAAGATACAAAAAAAAATCATATTTACAATGGAGGGTAATTCAGATTTGCAATGCTTCAGGAAACACACTTGACCCAAGCAGAGGGGAAGGCAGTGCAAAAGAGATGGCAAGGTCAGGCTTACTTTTCCTCCTTTTCTGCATTTGAGAGGGGGACACTAATTTGGATTTGTGCGGGGGTCCCATTCCAGATGTTAGATAGCCTAGTAGACCCTGAGAGTAGATTTGTAGAAGTCAGAGGCAGACAGGAAGGCAATGACCTATCACTAATTAGTGTATATGTGCCCAACACAGACCAGGGAGAATTCTTCACAAACATATCAGGCTCACTGGCCCCCTACTTGCAAGCCTCGGTCATACTGGGGGGGGGGACTTTAATTGTGTGGGGGACCCTACCCTGGACAGATCACATCCACCTCTACATGATTCACCACTGGTGAGAACGGCCCGTTCATTCATGACCTGGCAAAAGAACTGGGGGCTGATTGACGCTTGGAGCAGATTACACCCCAACGAAAGAGATTATTCTTTCCACTCCCAGTTTCATGAATTGCATGTTAGATTAGATACATTCCTCTGCACCCCAGATGTATACCCCCAAATATACAATACCGAATACTTAACCTGCACTATTTCCGATCACTATCCCCTGCTATTATCAATGAGATGGGGGGTCTCCTATCCCCAGCATACCCACTTGGAGACTAAAACCTAAAACTCTCGAAGACCCACTTTTCCGAGAAGAGTTACGGCAGCACATTACTCAGTTTTTTAAAGACAATGATGCAACTGCCTTTGACCCTTTGAACGAATGGGATGCTTTTAAAGTGGTGATCCGGGGGAATGCATAGCGGGTGCGCTAGACGTGTGTAAAACTTTACTAGGGGAGACAGAACGAGCTGAGGACAAGCTGAGGGAGGCTGAGAAACGCCGGCCTGAGAACCCACACCTAAAGAAAACCATTTTGGTATTTAGGGCGGAAGTAGCAGACTGCACAGAACGCCTCCGATGTTTTGACCATAGAAGTTATATTGCTCGGGTACATGGGGAGGGAGATAAGGCGGGTCGTCTACTTGCATGGGTAGTATCAAAATCCATTAGGTCCCCAGCCATAATGGATTTAACCACAGAACAGGGGGGTCATATATATGGACAGGAACAAATCAACGAGCGCTTTATATACTTTTACAAACAACTATACAAGACTAGAACCAGTCACCCCCCGGAGGTCATAATGGGATACCTATCGGGGCTACAACTGAACTCATTGCCACCAGAGGCTCTAGAGCAACTGGATGGGCCCTTAACACAAAAAGAAATTAGAGAAGCTATTAAGGGCCTGGCTAGAGGGAAAACCCCGGGGACAGTTGGCCTAGAGTTCTACGCCACCTATACAGACATTCTTACACCACGACTAGAAGGCCTATGTAAAACTGCTAAAAAACAGGGTGAACTACCAACAACGGCTCGGGAAGCGATTATAATTCCCCTGGTAAAAACGCTACAGAGGTAGGGGCATACAGACCATTATCCATGTTAAACCTTGACTACAAAGTTCTCAGTAAAATATTGGCAACCAGACTCCCCCATACGTGACCACATTGATACATCCAGATCAGGCAGGCTTCATCCCAGGGCGTAATACTGCCAACAACATCCGCAGACTACTAGCCATTATGAAAGATCAATCAGCCAGAGCCTCCCCCACTGCAATATTGGCAGTAGATATAGAGAAAGCGTTCAATAGTTTGAATTGGGAGTTTCTTTACAAAATGATGACACACCCAAAATAGGTCCTGGTTATATCTCCTGGGTGAAACTCTTATACACTAAGCCACGGTAAGAGTGAGTACAGGACGGATAATATCCAAGAGTAACATGGTCAAAAGAGGAACTAGGCAGGGCTGCCCCCTGTCCCCACTTCTATTTGCCCTGTCAATGGAACCCCTAGCAGCAGCGGCTAGGATAGGAGGAGGGGGACCGGTAATAATGGCAGGAGGAGAGAGGCATCATATAGCCCTATATGCTGATGACCTCTTAATATTCCTAGAGGAATGTCAAGAGAGATCTGCCAGAGGCACGCTGCTTGTAAGCCAGGTTTGAAAGATGCTCAGGTCTGCAAGTAAGCTGGGACAAAACCAGCCTATTCCCGCTGGGAGGACCCTGGGCACCTCCACCAAACTTAGAGCAAGTCAGATGGATCCCGAATGGGCTCCCATATTTGGGAGTAAAAATTTACCATGATACACAAGACATTCTGGAAGGCAACATTGGTAGCTCCATTCGTTCTATAAAGGCATGTATGGCCTTTTGGCCGACTCTACCATTATCAGTAGCAGGGAGGATAGCAGTCCTCAAAATGATAGTACTCCCAAGGCTGTTATACCATTTCATGGTACTGCCAATCTGGATCCCGAGAGTAATCTTTAAAGAACTAGAAACAATGACAACTTAGTTCATATGGGGAGAGGGCAGGAGAAGAGTAGCTCTGTCTAAACTCCAGCGTCAGACCACAGACGGCGGCCTAGCAGTACCCGATTTTGAATCTTATTATATGGAGGCTCAGCTTCAGTGGTTGGCGCACTGGAGGTCAAGCAGAGAGGAAGAGGGGACAGTGGTGAGGGCGTTTACGCCCCAGGAGCCCAGATTGTTTGGAATCTTGTAGAGAACCCCTGGGAATAGTAAACTAGACCCTCCTGAATTGAAGGTCCTGGCGCGGTGCTGGAAAACTTTCCTACAAAGAATCAGGGTGAGGTTCCCTTATTCCCCGGAGCTCCCTATTATGTCACTAAGGGTACTCCCGCGTTGGGACTCATGGAATGACCTTAAATATTGGGCTGAGGCTGGGATCCTTACAGTAGGTGAATTGTTGAAAGACAGGGAATTAAAGTCCTTTGAGGCCCTCAGGGCGGAATTTGGGATACCGGGGGGATACTTCCTGCTACATGGAGCATTAGTAGCTTCCATCCGTAGACATTGGCAGATGAGAGGAGGGGAAGCCACAACCTAGGCGATATGCACTTATCGGGCTTCTGCCACCAGCAAACACAAAGCAGTTTCGACCCTTTATGGCCTATTGCGGGCAGATAAAACGATCCCCCTGACACTACTTAAACAAGCTTGGGACAAATATCTAAACCAAGACATTCCACAGGAAGAGTGGGAGGGTATCCTGAAGGGACTCCCTGGAGCGACACGAAATGCCAGATTCAAACTCATACATTTTTATGTGCTCCACCAGCCGTACTTGACACCAGCACGTATTAACAAATATTTTGGTAAGGTGACCGAGGGCTGCCCTAGATGTGGCTTGATAGAAGCCGAGTTCAGACACATGTTCTGGGATTGCCCCAACCTGGACCACTATTGGACTGAGATACTCCTCACTATGTTGCGACTTATAGAAAAATAAATACCCCGCACTATGGGACATTGCCTCTTGCACTGGTTTCCACACCCTGCCAAGCATAAAGTCACAAATAGGTTTAAAGGGATGGCCCTTTCACTGGCTAAGTGAGAGATCGTGGCATCTTGGAAAAATCCAAGGGGTCCTAATGCGTCCCACTGGAAAACTGAATTAACAAAGTGAGCGAGTAGCGAAGGAATCATACTTCACCAAGAAGCCAGACGTGGAATCAGATCCCCAGAAGTGGCTGAAGGATGGGCGGTTATACTCGAGGCCCTCAAAGCCTACACCCAGAATCGAATTCCACAGTAGAAGTCCAAATTCTTGAGTCAGGATTCTATCCTCCGAAAGTCATGTTAGGCGCAGCACTACAAAAAGACCTTAAGCACTCAGCAGAAGCTCATGAGGGAGGGAATTGGGGCGGGATAAGGGTGGGAAGTTAATGTGTGGTTTTATGTTAACGTTATTGTGTATGAATACCGAATTGACAATCACTGGGGACTCTTGTCCCACTTGCTAATCATGTAATATAGAATATTTGTCAACTGTATGTTTGCAATGAAAACCTAAAATCACAGTAAAATATGGTTTAAAAAAAAAGGAAGATCTGAGAACTGTAATTTAATATCCCTTTCTGAATAAGGTGATTTTGTAGACTTTTGTGAATGTTTTGATATACCACTGCAAGATGGGCATCTAATATTCTGCAATGGTAAATTAAGATAACAAATGACAGCCACAGTGTCAAGATGTGTATGTGGAAATGCATGGTGAAACATGCATGTATACATCCTTGTGCTGTCTTTTGCTGATGCTTGTCAACATTGATAATAGCCTTTTTTCACTTTTTGCCAATGTTTAAAATCACAATATTGCAGCTACATAAGTAATGAGCATAATTGATCGTTCTGTCATTTGGGAAACATCCATTTAATGCACATACTCCAAAGCTATGCAATAAGGTAAGGGTTACCTGAGGGATGTTCCAATAAAAGTATTGGGTACTAGCCAAAATGTTCTCTAATGCATCTACAGTTAGATTTAACTTGAAATCTCTTGTGATTAAAGATCCATAAACTGCTTAATCAGACAATAAATCATTTAGCACTTTCATAGCACTATTGAGTGCAATAGTTTCTCTTTTATATTAAGTTGAATGTAAACATCCAGAATTAGCAGCTTTTGTAATAACTTGCTACTGTTAAGGAATTTCTCCCACCCGAACTAAGGCACTAGAGAAATCCATACTAATGCACAACATCTCTGTCCCTAGAGCACATTAATTGAAAAACGCTAGGTCACCTGCTAGTTCGCCTTTACTTGCATTCCTGACCCATGGGCTACAGAAAGGTCCATGGTCTGGAAAGGATACATAGTTTAAGCACGACCATTACTGAATGAAATCTATGTTGTGAACACCCACTAAGTTAAACACGATATCATACTGAAGCATGTGTTCTCTACCCGCAACATTACAAGAGCAAAATTAAAGTTTAGATGATGCAGACTGAGGGCCTGATTACGAGTCTGGTGTTTCAAAACGCCAGACTCGCAATGGTGGTTGGACCGCCGTGGCTGTCTGACTGCCACATTATGACCCCGGCAGTTGCACTGCCGTGGGACCAAAAGGCTGACAACGGTCTTGGTTGTGATCAGTCAGGTTGGCACTGAAGTCAGCACCGCCCTACTGGTTACAACCATGTTCTTTGCCAGCCTTTTCATAGCAGTTCAGCCATCATGAAACGGCTGGCAGAGAACAAGTGCTGGGGGCCACAGGAGGCAGTGTACGGGCCTCTCTCCCCAGCACTGTTGGAATGAGCACTGTCTGCTCATTCTGAGGTCGCTGGTCAGCACCGCTGTGCTACAACATTGGACTCTGTTTCATGTGGAGCCGAATACAATGCTGCTGCACATTTTCCACTGGGCGGACCGGCAAAAACCTTGGTTTACACTGGTCAGCCCAGCGGAAAACTCGTAAAAGGGCAGGTGGGGAGACCTGCAGTTACGCGGCAGTCTCCTCACCACGGGTGCGGTGGTTGGGATTTCCGACCACCAAACTTGTATTCTATCCCTGAATCTCTTTAAGGCAGTTTACTTTGGAAGCAATACTAGTAATACTGTATAGACGAGTCTTGATAAAAGAAGACAAAAGAGTCATAATAATTTAATAACCTAGGGACACGCTCCCAGTCCATTGCTTTATTTAATACATTGCTGGTTTACACACCCCTACGCCTATTTACAAACTGAATTTTGCAGTATATAGACAACATGAAGTAAGAAAGGTAATTATACTTTGTGAAAGTTATTAAGCATAGGGTTTTTTAATCAGTATTGTAAATTAATTTCATATATTTAATTTAAGCAAACAAAAGAAAAAAAGGCTAGGCACTATTAACATAATTTTGAATATATTAAATTAAAAATATTTTTCTGAAGTAAAAAGTTGTATTTTTTATTATCCATAAGAAATTATGTATAGAATCAATCAAAAGTGAAGTTCTTAAATTTGATCAAAATGTAATGTTATATTAATTTTAAATTAAAAATGGCTGCTAAAATATTTTAGAATTGAATAATATTTTTTTTTAACTTTTATATTTTTAACAATAAATTATTTGTATTCACTTTTCAAACTATTTTTAATAAGTCAATTTAATTCAACATTATTTCCTATTGAGTTTTATTTTAAGTCCCTCCCTTCACTATTTTCTATGGGAAGGTGTTGCAGTATCTGTGATTTCCCATGGTTGGTGCTGGACTTACCACTGTTTCTTTTTGGCATTAGTAACTGACACTTCAAATTATATAAATTATACCCCACCCCCTTATTCAGGGAATGGAGACAATCACATTTTGTAAATAGCATAAAGTAAAAAGGGTACAGCATTCAAAGTGGAAATTACTTGTGTAAATTACTCACACATTTGTTACCTTTGCTAATAGCCTCAAATATTTCCATTTCCATTGAAAGTGATACATAGTTCTTCATTCTGAATCCCTGTATTAACTCAGTGTAACACAGTGTTTTCCAAACTGTGGGCCACAACCCTTTAGTACAGGGATGCCCTGAGCCGGTTTTGGTGGGACCTGAAATATATATATTTATTCTGTATATATCTTGCCACATTTGCCTTTCTTTAAAGACAGGCATAAAATTTCACCCTATACCTTCGGACAAATTGCTGCTTACATGTTTTAACATGGGGTTTGGTGTTTACAAACACCTCTTACTTTGCATTCAGAGAAGGAAAAGTAAAGTAAAATTATGGCACAGTCTTGGTGGAGTACAGGAAGTGCAAAAGGAAAGGATTTAGGATGTAATTCTTTTTGTAACAAGCAAGTAAATGTAAGCCCATGCAAATGAACTGTACACATTCAATAGTTAGGAAACCAAAAATGAAGCACATTTTTTATAACTCTGTGTGAAGGAAACAAAGATGTTAATAGGATCAAAACAAATCAAGACACTTTACTTGGTGATGGATAAATGCTAAATAATAACCGAAATCCAATTTTCACACATTTTAATTTGTGTGCAGTATAGTTTATTACAGTATCATTATAAAAATATACGCCTGTGCAAATTTAGTTTTAATTTCATTTTAATGCAAAATGTGCTGTCTGTAACTGAGAGTGTGGTACAATATGATGCTTCAGTTACATTAAAAAAACATCTGCCTCATGCCCATTAAAGCTATGTGGGTCACAAACATTTGTTGTTCTAAAAATTAGGGAGGAGTTTAAAAAGGTTTGGGAAGCGCTGGTCTAACTCCTTTAGCAATACACAATTTTTGCAGGAACTTTCTTTGTGGATGAACTTAATGGAAGCAGATAATAAGAGTGTCATAAACTGGGTAAATGGTTGACTGGGTTGTGAGCCCTGGTCAAGCAACAGCCAAAATCCTAGTCAGGATAAGGCACGAGCAAGCCCCAAATGAATCTGTGCTCAACTCCAGTACCTTGGCACAGAGCAGTCCACCCTAACTTAGAGACAATGTATAAAGTACTTGTGCAACACTTCAAACAGTAAAACAGTGAAAATACCACACAAATACAGACATCAAATTTCAGGCTATGCCTTCTGACACATTGCTGCTTATAAGTTTTAGTGCCTCTTACTTTGCAGTCAGGGAAAGAAAAGCCAAGTAAATTATGAGGCAATCTTGCTGGAGTACAGGAAGTGCAAAAGGAAAGGATTTAGGACGTAATGTTTTAGTAACATGCAATTAAATGTAAGTTCCTGTAAATGAATAGCACACTATCAGTGGCTAGGAAATAAAAAATGAAGCATTTTTTTTGTAACTCTAAAGTAGGAAGGAAAGAAAGATTTTAATAGGGTGAAAACAAATCAAAATGTTAAATATTCACCAAAACCCAATTTCCACACATTATCATTTTTGTGCAGTATTACATTTTATAGTGTCATTATAAGAATACACGTGTGTGCAAATCTAGGGCCTCATTATGAGTTTGGTGGGCTGTGGAACGCCATGGCAGCGTTAGCAGTCCAACCACCATCAGGCTGGTGGTTGGACGGCTGTATTACGAGTCATGCTGGCCTATGGAGAAAAGACTGACCAGTTCTGTTGCCACCAGTAGGCACCACAGAACGTGCAGTGGCGAAGCTGCACAAGCAAGCTGGCGGAGACAGTGTTTTCGCCCCACACATTGGCCCTCATTCAGACATTGGCGGTCATCTGACCACCACATTGGCGATGGTGGTAGTTCCGTCGCCAAGCTGGCAGTGAAGACCGCCAAATTATGACCATGGCGGTGATCCTTCCCATAGACAGCCAAAGTACCACCTGAACCGCCAGTGCGATCCGCCCACCGACCATGGCAGTTGACATCTTCAGTCTAACGGAACACCATTCCCTACCCACCATATAATGACATAACACACCACCAAGATTTCTGGGGCGGGACCACTGCCACGAAAAGACTGGCGAAAATAAATCATATGAAAGGAGACACTCACCTCCAGGGACACAGAGGAGTCCGCGGGCACCATGGAACTTGAACTAGAAGCCCTGCCGATGCTGTACCACACTATGGCAGTCTAGGAGCAGCAATGCCGACGACAATGGTGAATACAGCTTCCTAGCACACAAGGGAGGGAGGGGAGATTGACACACCAACACACACAACACACACCACACACACATACCACACACGGAGAAAAATCTGCTGAAAACTACAACAATAGAAGCCAGAAGTAAATAAAGATGCCAGGGCAAATACCTTTGGTCCAACCATTGTAATCTGGTGGGAATAGAGATCACAGAACTAAATCGAACTATATACACAAAGGGCCATTGGCCAGTCCAATGTTCTTGAAAACCCACAGGGCAATGTACAAGGCCTAACTTGACTCCTGACAGCCCAAGTCACTCCATTGGACTGGGACATCATGATGGAAGGCAGGCACCTCAGGGGGCAGGGAAGGTGGGGGTGGTGGGGGGGGGCTTTTTCTTGGGAAGTAGGGTCCTTGGGTTTGGGTTTGGGAGGGGATGGGCCTGTGCTCTTTTGTTTAGGGGGTGGAAGAGTGGGCTTGGAGCGGGAGGTTGGAGTGCCAGTCTTGTGTCCTTTAGTGGGAGGTTTTGCTTCAGAGGGAGGGACATGAGATGACTGGGAGCTGGAGGCACCAGGCTGGGCGAGCGGGACCTTCCTTTTCTGGACAGAATGAGGTGGGGGAGGAGGAGGGAAGAGGTCAAGGCAGGCAAGAAACAGTTTTTTGGGTACAATGGGAACTGGGTTGCAGGTGTATGTACAGTGTGCGTGTGTCAGGTGGATGGCTGTTGAGTGTCTGAGTGGGAGCGTTTATGTGTTTTGAAAAGTGGCTGGGCAGACAGGGTGGAAGAGGACAAGCAGGTCGTGTGCATGTATGTTGTGGTGGTGTCTGCAAGTGAGGTGAGTGTGCTGCATGTGGTCGTGATGGTGGTGACTGTGCATGTGGTGAACGGGGTGCTAGCCAGCATGTCTGCTGTTGTGGTGACTGTGGGCAAGGCTGTACAGGTGGCAGGATCTGGGACTGATGATGCAGTGCTTGCAGGTGTAAGTGTTGATGTGACAGTGAGGGAGGAGGAGGGGACAGTGGAGGCAGTGGCTGTTGATGTGTGTGCTTCTGTGTGTTGGCTGTATGTCTGCTTGTAGTGTGTTCTGTGGTGTCTGTGATTGTCTGTGCGAGTCATGTCTGTGGACTTGGGTGCATGCTGGTCTGATTGTGTGCTTGGATGTGTGGGGGAAAAGGACTTTGGGAACAGGTAGTTGGTGGGGGGACGGAAGAACCAGGGGCACTGGCTGCCATCAAAGAGGAGACCAGAGCTTGAAACAAACTCTGTAGGGCAGCCAAGCCACTGTAAACGACCTCCAGATAGGCATTGCATTGTTGCATCTGTGATGCCAGCCCCTGGATGGCATTCACTATTGTTGACAGCCCTACAGAGATGGATCTCAGGAGGTCAATAGCCTTCTCAGTGAAGGCAGCAGAGCTGATTGGGGAAGGGTCTGAGGTGCCTGGGGCAAAGGAGACGTCCACCCTCCTGGGTGAGCGGGCATGGGCAATTGGGTGGGGGGTTACTTGGAGGGCGCTGCTGGTGTGGGGGTGGTGGAAGATGGTGTAGCTGGGGTGGTCAGAGAGGGTCTACCACCACCAAGAAACTTACATCAGAGGAGGAATCAGAGTCAGTAGTATCAGCTCCTGTCTCCCTCGTGGTGCTCCCCTCACCCTTCAACCCACTGGTCCCCTCGGTGTCTGTGCTCTCCGCCTCCTGGGTCCTGTGGGTTGCAGCTCACCACTCGCCAGTGCCCCTGCTCCTTCGCCAGATGATGCTGATGTACACAAGGACAGGATGACAAAAGGAGAGAGCGTGGGGGAGAAAGAGAGGGAGCAGAGGGTCGATTACAGCAATATGGTACACATCACAAGGACTCACAGGTGCTAACACTGTGCAGTATGAACCACAATACCAAACTGTTGCCTGGGAACTACAGCAGAAATGAACACAGCCACTACCATCTGCACACCTACTGGAACTCACTAAGCCATTTCTTCCTTGGTATGCCACTCTTCATTGCTAAGCAGGACAGTACAAGATTAGACAGACTAGCATATTGGACCATCCACTAACTAGAACCTTGCACCCATACAACATGGCAGGCATCAAGAAAAAATTCCACACAGTGGGTACTCACTCCTTTGTGGCTACTGTGCTGCCCTAAGGCGCCCATTCAACTCCGGATTGATCACCACCAGTATGCGAGCCATTAGGGGGTCAGGGTCCGATGGGCACCCCTCCCTCATTGGGAGGACATCCCCAGCTGGGCCTCCGCAGTCTTCTGGGCCCAGTGTCACAGGTCCTCCCACCTCTTTCTGCAGTGGGTGCTCCACAGGATATGGACCCCCAGGCTCCGCACGTCCTTGGCGATGGCGCACCATAACCCTTTTTTCTGATGGGTGCTGTCCTTCATAGGGAACAGAGATGAAAGGAGACCATGAATTCAACACTACATTCTGTTACAGCAATTGCTTACATACTGCATATATCCCACATTGACCTCACACAGTACTTGTACCTCTGCGTACACATTGCAAGCAGCACACTCCCCAAATGATACACTGCCAGCACATACATACATCTACATACAGCCATGTTCCAAAAGTACCCCAAAGGGGCTCACCTGTTGATCTGGAGGCCCATACAGCTGTCCATACAAGGGTAGGACCCCATCCACTAGCTTCTCCAGTTCCTCCAATGTGAAGGCTGGGGCCCTATGTTCTGTAGCATGGACCATCGTGACTTCCAGACACAGGACACAAAAGCACGCCTAGTGGAGGTGTTGATGTGTTGAGAGTCAGGAATCATGTGAAGTGGGATAGAGAAAACGTCAGTCACGTCCGCGACGGTAAACACCGTCACCGCTGGCGGTGATCATCATTGGTTCCTGTGCCGCATAGACTTCCATGTTAACCAACGAGGTGTTGCATAGTGGTGCAAACCTCCTTCCACCATGATGCTAAACGCTGGTTAAGTGAGGTCACTTCCACCTATCCCTGCATACAAGACAGGCGGTTGTCAGTTCCTAATGCTGGTATGTATGGCAGATCTCATACGAGTGCACTGATTGAAGATAAGTAGTTAACAGTACATTTCAAATGGGATACTACTAATTATGACACACGACTCCTACTACATCTGTGTGACACAAAGGCTAATGAACAGTATTGGTATTTTTGAGAAAAGTCAGTTTGCATGTAGAGGACACAAGTGCAAATTACAATCATTGTTGGAGTATATTGGGTGTGCCTGCTCTGTGTGATATTGTGTGTCCAATCTTCCTGTAGTCACACAACTCTGATGTTTGGTTTACTTAGCTACCAACCACTGCAGAGGAGGAGAAACAGGAGGAGGCAAGCACCAGTGTACAGACCCCTAGTTGACTTGGTTACACTGGAGGAATGTCACATTATAATTACCTATCATCTGGACAGGGCCACAATGACTGAACTGTGTCAACAATTGGAGCCAGATCTGATTCCTGCTATTGGAAGCACTACAGCAATACCCTCTGCAGTACAGGTCCTGACAGTGCTACATTTCCTGCCAAGTGGTTCTTTCCAGGTGACTGTGGGTTCGGCTGCAGGAACCTCACAGCCAATGTTTTAAATTTTGCTTAAACGAGTTTTGGCTGCCTTGATGAAACACATGAGCAGCTATATTGCATTGCCCCAGAGTTAAGATTTGCCCACTGTGAAGGCTACATTCCACACCATGGGACACATACCACATGTGTTTGGGGCCATTGACGGGACCCATATTGTCTTGATCCCTCCCAGGACAAATGAGCAGGTCTACAGGAATAGGAAGAGTTACCACTCAATAACTGTCCAGATAGTGTGCCTTGCAGATCAATACATCTCTCACATTACTGCCAATTTCCCGGATCTGTGCATGATGCCTATGTATTGAGGAATAGCAGCATCCCATAGGTGATGGCATGACTACAGAGGGAGAAAGTGTGGCTCATAGGTGAGCTTGAGTTTTCACACAATGTATGTTACTGTATGCTACCTGAAGTTGTCCTCTCTGCCATTGTGCATGAGTAATGTGTGTCTCTCACTACTTCCAGGTGACTCTGGCTACCCAAACCTATCCTGGCTGTTGACACCAATGAGGAATCCGAGGACATGGGCAGAAAATCGGTACAATGAAGCACATGGTTGTACCAGAAGGATAATTGAACAGACTTTTGGGCTACTGAAAGCCAGGTTCTGATGCTTCCATGGAACTGGTGTATCCCTCCTCTACGCCCCTGCGAAGGTTTGCCAGATAGTGGTGGCTTGCTGCATGCTGCACAATTCGACCCTCAGACGCCATGTGCCATTTCTGTAGAGGAGGAGGAAGACAATGCACCTGTGGCAGGAGAGGACACTGAAGATAGTGATGAGGAGGAGGAGGAGGAGGAGGATGTAGACAACAGGACACATCTGATATAGCAGTACTTTCAATGACACTCATGTAAGACTGAACTTCTGTTCATACCTACATTACAGTTAAGTGCTGTGTGGCTGCTGTGTTGTTCCAAGCAAAAATGTGTGCACTATGTGAGCTGACACTGTTCCATCGTGCCAGTTTGATTGTGATGTTGTACAAGCTTATTCTGCCCATGCAATGTGTCAGTAGTTTAGCTTTGTCAAATACAAGGCCACTGCAAAGTGTATCCTCATCCCATGCAGTAATTAGCATATGTTGCTAGGAATGTCATGTGCCTTACAATGTGCTTGAACAACTGATCTGTGACTTCTATTTCCCTGACAGTGTTGCCCAGACTAGGTGGTCCAGAGGAGGGAATGGCATGCTGACAACATGGCATAGCTAATACTGTGGCATCTTGTGTGAGGGCCTGAAATGGGTTGTTTCTTATCATTGATGGCTTTTTGGAGTCAATTGCTGCGCAAATTACTGTGTAGAAGTGACCAGCTGAATGTAGGCTGTTATGTTACAGGGGCTCATGTTGCTCTAATACCTTTATTTCTCAATTGACTGTCAGTAATGCTTTCCCTATTTTTCAGATGTTGGTGTGGTCACAACTGAGAACTAATGTGATGACTACAGACTGCTTTCACACATTGGTGGATGGAGTCACACTTTACATGACATTTGCAAAGGGCTATACAGGTAAAGACATTGCATTTTGTTGTAAATAAAGCACAGAAACTTAAGTTGTGTTCAAAGGTGTTTATTGAAGTGACAGAAAGGAAGGGATAGTGCAATACACTGGGGTGATGGTGGACAACATCTTCAGTGTAGTGGCCCAGTTGGTTTGTAGCACAGGTCCAGTATCCACGGGGCCACGGGAAAAGAAGCAATGGCAGTCCAAAGTGAAAAAGGTGTCTCAGTGGCGCACAAGGGTGACATTCAGGAGGGGCTCATTTCCTGACGGTGGTTTGGGTTTTGGCTACAGTCTCTGGTTTCTGTCTGGGTCACAGGTAACATTTGCGGGGTGGTTCTTCTGCTGCAGAGGGAGGGGTGCTGGTGGCCTGTGAGTCTGGTGGTAGGTCCTCCTGTCCACTAGCTGCAGCAGATGTGGAAAGCTGGTGAGTACACTGGCTAGTGGAAGGGGCTCGCTGGTGTGTTGTGTACTCATGCATGATGTTCGCCATGTCACCCAGTACCCCTGCAATGGAGGCCATTTTGGCATTTCAGTCCTGCAACTGCTGCATCACCTCCTGGGCATGAGGAAAGAGATGTCAGTGGATGGCAGTAATGTCTCTTACTTAGTTATGTGCATTCAACACAAGGATGATCTAGGACTCCAAAAACCTCACACAACACAATGTGCTTAAATTTAACATATGGCACTGGCCACTAATACCTGCACATTGTCCATCTCATTGATGCCACACATACTGCAAGGCACACAAGAAGTCTAATTGGCACAGAAGAGCACATTGTACCCTGTGAGGAGGAAAAAGGATGGTGAAGTACAGAGAAAGTTGTGCACATAAGGGACTTACTTACTCCTCTGGTGAGCCATAGAGCTGTCCATTCAGGGGTAGGACATCAGTCACAAGCTTCAGCTCCTCTGGAGAGAAGGCATGGGCCCTATCATGTGCTGGACAAGGCATGATTTCTCCCAGAGGCATCACACAGCAGCTCAAGTGCACGGAGGTGTTGCTGGCATCAGTGTCAGGAGTCAAGTGAGTGACTGCCACGTACGCGGTCATCACAGCTGACAGACACAGCCATTGTGCAGTGACCGCCACTGGCAACATCATCAGCCTATGGATGTGTCCAACATAGTTGCAACCACCTACTGCCATGATGTCTTCCGCCGGCGGATCGTGGGCAGTTCCTAATGTCCAATGGAGAAGGTCAGGCATCCGCCATTTTGGCAGCCTGAAATGCAGTTTTAGGCTTTATAAACTGCATCTTGCCTACATAAAGGTTGTTGTACCTCACAAATGTCCTTATTGTGTCTTGTCATATAGGTCCTAGTACTCAACCACCATGGTAGTATGTTGCACAGCACAGATGGCATTTAACAGTGGGGTACAGTCCACCACCGCTGATGTTCATTTTGGCAGTTGGGATATAGAGTCAAATTTCAAGGGGTAATTGTGTTGTAAATCTTTGATTTTTCTCCAAATCCACATTGTGGCCTCATGTGTTGGCAGCACCTTTGAGTAGTTGGCAGCTGTGATGTGTACTGGGTGCCATGTCTATCCAGTCAGAATTGCTTTGTCACATGATATCATTGGCATGCACCATGTATGTTGCCGTGGACACAATGGTTAATGTTAGGAATTATGTTTTGTTGTACATAGGTACCCAGAAGGAGGGAGGATGCTACAACCTCCTGTCTACTGTCAACTGCCAGACCTTCAGACCATGGAGCAACACCACGCAATAATGTATTACTGCCTGGATAGGCACAAAATAGTGGTCTTATGTTGTCAGTTGGAGCTCGATCTAATGGCAGCTATTAATTATCCAGCCAACAAACCACCCATTGTACAAGTCATGTCAGTATTGCACTTCCTAGCCACAGGGCCCTTCCATCATACAATGGCCCTATCTGCTGGTATGTCCCTACCTATGTTCAGTCTGGTTTTGAAGGATGTCTTCTTAGCAGTGTTGAACCACCTTGACAGCTATATCCGGTTTCCCCGACATGAGGATTTAGCCCATTTGAAGGCTGACTTTTATTGTTTAGCAAGCATTCCACATGTGGTGGGGGCCTTTGATGGCACACCTTTTAGCTTTGTTCTACCGCAGGCAAATGAACAAGAAAATCATAACAGAAAGAACTTCCATTCCATCAACGTGCAAGTTGTTAGTTTGGTGAATCTCTACATTTCACATGTGTGTGCCCGTTATCCTAGTTCAGCCCATGATTCCTTCATAATGCAGAAAAGCAGGATGCTCCAGCTGATGTCACAACTGGACCCAGAGAGGACCTTGCTGGTTGGTAAGTCACTTCTGTCCTGATTGTGTTTGTGCAATGCCATGTGCTACAATCATGAATTGAATGACTCATTGTTGCACATAAGTCCCATTCCTTAACAGGAGACTCTGCATATCTGAACCGTCTTTGGTTGCTGACACCACTAAGGAATCCAAATACGCCAGGGGAAGTCCACTTCAATGATGCCCATTGAAGAATACAGCGGGTGGTGGAGTGGGTTTTTGGGCTCCTGAAGTCCAGGACAGGACTGGTGAAGCCCTCCTCTACTCACCCAGAAACGTGTGTCAGTTCACTGTGGCATGCTGCATGCTCCACAACATCACCCTGTGGAGGAATATCCATTACGTCCCAGAGGAGGGGGAGCTTGTAGTGCCAAATGGAGAGAATCCTGAAATGCCAAGTGAGGATGACAGTGGTGAAGAGGAAACAGCTGACTTACAGGAAGATCCCATCAACAGCTATTTTTCATGAGTGTAAGTTTGTCATGCAATGTCATGACTGTGACTGTACAATGAATTGTAGTTGCGAGAATGTGCGGAGTTGAGTGTTTTAGAAACAACTAGGGATCGAATACTCTGCAATATTCAGTCAAAGGCTACTTGAAGAGTTAGCTCTTGACATATGCCCACCTTGCTGAATTTGCTTTGTTTGCTCAGTTTCCTTGCAATGTAATTTTATTTCTATCTGACTGCTATGTGATTTGTGTAATAGGTATGTTTTCAAGCCTATACTACTTGTTTTGTCTTTGTACAGATACCATCACCATGACATCCTCATGTGGGCATTTCAGAGTTTTGACATTGGCAGGTATCTGATGCTGTTCTGACATACAAACTGGACATAGATGGTTCCAGATAATGTAGGTCACACATGTGGGTTGTATGAGACCTGTGCCAAGACAGTTTATATAGTGTTTGGGTGGAACATTAGATGTGCACATTAAACTTGTTGTGTGTGATGTGGTGGGCCGATTGTATCATGTGTGTCATCATGTGGGGATAAAATATGTAGTCATAGATTGCAATCAAGTCATTTTTCCTTCAAATTGGCTAAACACTCTTCTTGCATGACGTGTATGACTCGTATGAGCTATAGATGTATTTCATCATTGCAGGCCACTGTGCCTGTGCCACAGCACTGACTTATGTTTGTGCCATGCCACCAGATGCTTGGTCATTGGATTATGATGGGCGTGTGATCAGGGACTGTTGTACTACCATCTTTCTGTATCTTGGATTTTGAGAAGTTGGATTAATTTGGTGTGGTATGTGATAACGCTTAAGCTGGTGACATCGTCCACTCAAATAGTTATTTATTCTACAGAACAATTTCTTACAAATCCCTTCCTTCCGTGGTCTGGAGGTCTGTACCTTCAAATATTTACTTTGACTCAGTATGAGTCACACATTCCTGTTTCAAAAAGTCCAGACATATGGACAACCTATGTGCTGTACACTCGAATAAAATGTTTGGTGTGACCAGACACTTGTACATATGTGTTTATGTGTAATGGTTGTAATCCTGAGGAGGACACTGCATACCTGTATCATGTCCCTCCTTGCACACGTTAGTTATGTCTTCATCAGATGGTTCACATGGTATTACATCTTCACATTCAAAATGCTGAAATTAAGCAAGAAGACAATGAGTTTGTGATGGGTGAATTTATTACAATGCTGATGCAGAAAATACATTATGGATGGAAAAGTACAAAAAATAAAGTAAAAGTGTCAGTCATGGTGAATGAAATCATTGGAGTAGATGCAACACCTTGGAAGAAAGCCTAAATAGGTTTTGACCCTCCTATATTAAGGAACGGGACCCTTTTTGTATGTAGTCCAGGTAGGTCTTGGCATGAGGGCTACATAAAGAATCTAGATACAGTAGTTGCTCTGTTCGCACTGTCCCAAGGGGCCCATGCCTTAATATAGGAGGGTCAAACCCTATTTAGGTTTTTTCTTATTTCCTCATGTAAGTTCTACATTTATTATTTTTTCATGCACCTTGCACTCACTCTACTTCCCTAAGTGAAGCCTAGGAGTTTTCCCTTTTGGATTTGTTTTTGGTCCTGAAGAAGAAATGCCGACTGATCCGTAGGGACAATATAGGCATGAAACATGTTGACCGCTAATTAGGATTATAGGATGAACTCTCCTTTCCCAACTTCTCTTTCTTCTTGGTAGAGTGGAGGAACATTATTTCCTTGAACACTCCCTTTGTTTTTAACTTTGACCTAGATCCCTTATTAATAATAAACTTATTGACGGTAGGGTCTAGAGCGTATTTTAATATATTTTCTCCAGCTCTTCATGTCTTCTCGTAGGTCTGAGTCTACTCTTACGTCTAACCATGGCACCAAAAGATGAGGAGCAGGCCCTGTGATGAAGCATGACACCCATTGGGTGTGTGAGGGCTCTGACTTCTACTTTTAGTAGTGCCTTCCTGAGCTGTGGTTATTTCTTTGGAACAGTGTACCTTATTAATTTGGATTACATTTTTGGGAGGATGTGCACTGGACCAATTTTAAATCTCCCTGTCCCTCTGTTGGTCCTTAGATTTTTGCAATGTGACATGGTGGAAAACAAATATGGGTGACAGTGACTTACTAAACAGGGGAAGTGCAATGGGGTGTGAATGGACAAAAGTGTGTGCAGGGTGTTCAATGGGATGGTGAGAAAAAGGGGTGCCTAATCTATGTGTTCTACAAGAAAAGGTGCTTGCGCTTTGTTGACTTGCAGGGTAAATGCAAAGGATTCTGGTCTGAGAAGGGTGTGTTTTATAGTGTCCTTTGCAGGTGTGTCCAGTGTGGCAATGTGTGTCAGCTGTGTTGTTTTCAAATTCATCTTGTGTGCTGTTATGTATTACTCTGGTGACCGCAGACTGCCTTGTTTAAGATCGCCAGTGGCTGACCACCATGGGGGTCCTCCATGTTGACTGTGAGCTCGTAATATGGTCAGTGATTGGTCACTGTGCTGTCGGAAGTCAGACCGCCTATTTCCAGGCTTCGGCACTGTTGGCCGTCTGCCTTTTTTGGTTGGCAGTCCTACCTGTATAGCTCATAATAGGGAAGTCTGAAAGACCGCCAACATGTTTTTTTAGGACCACCAACATGGCGGTCTGTGTGCTTGTGATAAGGTCAATGATTGGTTGCTGTACTGTTGGAGGTCAGACCGTCTATTTCCAGGCTTCCGCATTGTTGGCCGTCTGCCTTTTTTGGTTGGCAGTACTTCCTGTATAACTCATAATAGGGCAGTCTGAAAGACCGCCAAGATGATGTTTTTTTTTAGGACCATCAACATGGCGGTTTGGCGGTTTGGCAGTCCGACCGTCAAACTAATAATGAAACCCTTAGTGTTAATTTCAATAGAAAATGTGCTATCTGTAACTGAGAGTGTGCTACGCATTATGCTTCAGTTACATTACAAAAATCATCTGCCTCATGTTCATTATAGCTAGGTGGGTCACAAACGTTTGTTGTTCTAACAATTGGGTCATAGTTCTAAAAGGTTTAAGAAAAACTGGTCTCACAACTTTAACAGTACACAATTGTTGTGAATGGACTTGATAGTAGCAGATAACAAGATTATCTGGATGACTGGTTGACTGGGTTGTGATCCCGGGTCAAGCAGCAACCACAATCCTAGTCAGGATAAGGCACATGCAAGCCCCAAAATAATCCAGTGGTTTGGCATAGAGCCATCAAGCTTGACTTAAATCAATGTGTAAAGCAGTTGGCATGCTGTGAAGAGCAAGCTGGACATTGCACATGGGATGACTAGAGCTTCACGTTTGTGGTCCCCCATGAGCTGATGATGCTGCTGTGGAATTTGACGAGCTTGGGGTGGTTCAGGCTGATTTTCAGAGCAAGCGGAGCCGTTCTTGAGCAAACAGGTCTATTCATGGTCATGAAGAGCCCCAAAGCTTGAGATTAAGGGAGTCATTATGAACATGGTGGCGGTGGCAGAAATTACTACCACCGGCATGGTGGTCTGGACTGCCATATTACGAACACTGGGAGACTTCCACAGGTGGCCCTCAGCCTCTGCCAGGCTCCCGCCGCCAGGCAGCCTGGCAATGGCGGAGTTCTCCATCTGACAGGGCAGCGCTGCAAACAGCGCTGCCCTCTGGATAAAGAACCTGTGTTCCTCCAGCCTTTACTTGGTGGGGAAGGCTTGCAGAAGGGGTGCTCCGGGCCCCCCCTGGGAGCCCCTGCACTGCCCATCCACTTGGCATGGGCAGTGCAGGGGCCCACGTGCACAGCCCCGTCGTGCAGGTCACTGCCTGATTTACAGGCAGTGATGTGAGCAAAGGGTGCTGCTGCACCCGCTGCAGCGCGCCATTGACGACGGATCCATGTAGAGCCCTTGCAAATGTTCAGGCCCAGCATTCTGCTGGGCCGGCTGGCAGAAACACTGTTTCCCCCCACCGGCCAGCGGAATGTTGTTTATATGGCCGGTGGGGTCTTCCACGGGCTGGCAGTCTATGTTTAGACTGCCAGCATGAACACAGCGGGGATTCCTGCCGTGTTCATAATGACCCCTTTAGAGCACAAGAGCCACACCAAGGGACCAGGATCTGAGAGACATCTATTGGGGGCCAGAAACTCGCTGAGCTGGGACCAGGAGCAATTGGGAAGCCTATTAGGTCCCCAAGGCTCAAGTCAGGAGGCCAGGAAGACAGACAGCTAGCCTTTTGAGTCACTCAGTGGTCCTGGCTTCACAATAGGTTACAAGTCCAATTCTTCTGCCCCAGGCAAGAGGGCAGCAGGCAGCAGGTCAGCACAACAAGGCAGCAGCTCCTTCAGAGTAGAGGTCCAGATGAGTGGCAGTCCTTTTAGCAGCACAGCAGCCCTTTTTGCTGGCAGAATATTCACAGGTCCAGGAGTATACTGAAGTGGTGCCATCTGAGGTCCTTCTTTTATGCACTATTGCCCTGGTTCTGGAATGTGGAAGAAACTTGTAGATAGTGGCGTTAAAGTGCATGGGATTTCCTGCCTCCCCTGCCCTGGCTTCAAACTGGCTGAAGTGACAGTGAGGGTCATTAGTTCCTTTGTCTGGAGGCAGGTCACAGCATATTCAAGTGCAAGTGGGGCTGTCAGTGATGGCCCATCTAGTCACACCTAGGCTCTCCATTGTGTGTGGCTGTTTAGGAGCAATACACACAGCTCAACTGCCATCTACACCCAGTCATGTAATCAGAGACAGGCTGCAGGCACCATATTGCTAAGGCAAGAAAATGCCAACTTCTAAAAGTAATATTTTCAGAATTGTAATTTAAAATCCATAAATTACAATTTTAAATTAGGATTCCAGAGACACCAAACATGAATCAGTTATCTATTCCCATTTGGAATTTACACTTATAAAAAGTAATAAGGCAACTCCAATGTTATCCTATGGAGGAATAGGCCTTGCAGTCGTGAAACAAGTTTAAGAGTTTTTAACTATCAGGACATGTAAAACCTTAAAGTACATGTCCTTCTTTTTAGGTATATTGCACCTTGTCCTCTGGGCTGTCCAGGGCCTACCATAGGGGTGATTTATATATATTAAAAAGAAAGGGTTGGGCCTGGCAAAATGTTCATTTGGCCAGGTTGATATTGCAATTTAAAACTGCACACACAGGCTTTGTAGTGGCAGGCCTGCAACATGTTTAAAGGGCAACCTAAGTGGGTGGCACACCTAGTGCTGCAGGTCCACTCGTAGCATTTATTTACAGGCCTTGTAAATGTGTAATGCCACTTTACTAGGGACTTACAAGTAAATTAAATATGCCAATTGGGTGTAAGCCAGTGTCACCATATTTTAAGCAGAAAGCACAAGCACGTTAGCACTGGTTAGTAGTGGTAAGCGTGCAGAGCCCTGAGGCCAGCAAAAATGAACTCAGTAAAAATAGGAGGAGGAAGACAAAAGGTCTGGGGATGAGAGAGAGCCATTTCCAATAAAGATGGTGTAGTCTTTATACATTAAATTTACAAGGACAAGAAATGGCCTATAATAGCAAATACCTGTTTAACGATTGCTGTAGTGGTCCTTGTGACATTAATAGTTTAATGGGTGTCCTCATGCTTGAGGGGGCAAAAATGTACATATCAGAACTCTTTGGTTGTTAGAACAGCAGGAATGCTTTCAGAAGTCTCAATATGTTACTGTGATTAAGGATAGCATTGGGTTGCTAGAGTCATACAGAGGACTGAATGCCATGATGTGATCGCTACCCCTCATAATTCATCAAAACGATCCCCTTAATCACAACTTATCAAATGAGCTTGGAAGGCTGGAATGCAAGTGCCTGGGCATTAAGAGAGCCCCACGTACCAAGACCACTGTTATTCAAAGGCATTGTGCCCTACTTAATCTAGGCTCTGAAGGTTCCACAGTGTTCTCAGCTCTACCCTCACATCTGGATTATTCGTTTAGATTCTCTTGAGGATAGGAACAATTCTGAGAGCTTTTTTCTTTAATTATGCTCGGCTCATAGTCTGGCTGTACTTGACAACTCAACGAGAAAAGTGGTGCTGTTTGAGCCATGGCTGAGAAGTTTCTCATAATGTTGGGTGACATTAAGAAGTGTCAAGATGTAACTGGTTGTAACCGGCCTACCGGGGCAGGTCAAGGAGAGGGACAAACACAACTCTTGTGGCAATCATATATGTTAAGTCCTCAGCTCTTTCGGCTGTTTGAGACACTGTACTTTGACACCTAGAGTGTTTCATGCTAGATGAAATGCATAGCTATCACTCGAAAATATAATGGAAATCCTGAACCGGAAAAAGAGGCATTCAGGAAATGATAGAAAGTTGTGCAAAATATGTACCAGATTTCACTACAAAATGGAAAACACTTGCAGTAAACAAAGGAAGATAGCTTAAGCCCAGAAAGCAGTACAAAACTATTCTGAGTATAGAAGCCAAAAAGAGGTTATGCCTTCCTTCAATCAGTAGAAAAGGTAGAAAGAGCAAGAAATCACTGTTCTCACTACCTCCCTAGTAGAGGGTAGTCCTTCATGAACTCATTTGGCCAAACCCTAAATTGCATACATTTTGAGGTTATTTGGTAACTAAGGTGATCATCATACATTTCCAAATTGTAGAGATCTACGGGCCATCTGTACGAAACAAAGGCTTTGCGATTTCCAAATAGCAAATTTGTAGAAATCGCTATTAGGGAATTGCAAAATGAGATATACGTAGGAGTGTATTCAACCAATAGCGATGTCTACAGATTCGCAGTTAAGAAATCGCTAATTTGGAAATCGCTAAATTATGATTTCCAAATAAAAAATAGAAATTTAGGAAAAGTTGTATTCTGGATGCTTGGTGCTGGTGTGAAGGTGAATCTGGACTACTGGCTTTGCTATGATACATTCAGACACCTCTGGTGCTTTGGGCTTCCTTTCTTCTCACTGGAACAGCGGTGTTTCCACCCCAAACTCTGATTGTATTGTATGTATGGATGTGTGTGGAACATGGAGGTTGTCACAAAAAACAGACACGTTCACCCATCCTGTGCTCATTCTTCAATGTGAATACACAATCAATCAATCAATCAATCAGGGATTTATAAAGTGTGGCTACTCACCCGTGAGGGTCTCAAGGTGATGGGGCAGGTGGGTGGGGGGTGCTAAGGAAGAGCCAGGTCTTGTGGTCCTTCCTGAACTGTGACAGGGTCAGGGACTGCCTGAGGTGGATGGGGAGGGTGTTCCAGGTCTTGGAGGTGCTGTGGGAGAAGGATCTTCCTCCGGCTGTGGTTTTCCAGATGTGGGGGACATTGGCGAGGGCCTGGTCGGCAGAGCGGAACTGTCTGGCGGGAGTGTAGAAGGAGAGTCTGCAGTTGAGATAGGCTGGTCCGGCATCGTGTAGGGCCATGTAGGCGTGGGTCAAGAGCTTGAAGTTGATTCTCTTGTTGATAGGCAGCCAGTGTAGGTCTCTCAGAAGGGCGGAGGTGGGGCTGTGTCATGGGGCATTCTTGCTGAGACAGGCGGAGGCGTTCTGGATGCATTGTAGTCTTTTCGGAGTCTTGGCGGTAGTTTCGGTGTAGAGTGCATTGCCATAGTCGCGGGGGCTGCTGAGGAGGGCCTAGGTGACTGTCCTTCTGGCTTCGGTAGGGATCCACTTGTAGATTTTTAAAAGTACGCGCAGGGTATGGAATCAGCCCTATGAGACGACGCTCACCTGTTGGTCCATTGAGAGCGATGAGTCTAAGATGACACCGAGGTTGCAGGCGTGGTCAGTGGTAGTGGGGGTGTTTCTGAGGGCAGTGGGCCACCAGGAATCGTTCCAAGCGGAGGGTGTGGAGCCGAGCATGAGGACTTCTGTTTTGTCCGAGTTCAGTTTGAGGCAACTGTCTTTCATCCAGGTGGCGACTGCTTTCATTCCTTCATGGAAATTGTTCTTGGCGGTGGTCTGATTGTTGGTGAGGGGGACTATTAGTTGAGAGTCGTCGGCATAGGAGACGATGTTGATTGCATGGCTTCTGATAATGGCGGCAAGTGGGGTCATGTAGAGGTTGAAGAGGGTGGGACTCAGCGAGGATCCTTGGGGGTCACCTCAGCTGATCTTGGTGGCTTCTGAGTGAAAGGGGGGTGTCAGACCTTCTGTGTTCTGCCGGTGAGGAACGAGGAGAGTCATTGCAGTGCTGATCCTTGGAGGCCAGCGTCGTGGAGACGGTAGCGTAGCGTGTTATGTGAGACTGTGTCGAAGATGGCAGAAAGGTCCAGGAGGAGGAGGGCTTGCCTCAATCGAGGAGAGTGTGGATGTTGTCTGTGGCGGCGAGGAGGGCGGTCTCAGTGCTATGGTTGCTTCAGAATCCTGACTGAGAGGGGTCCAGGATGTTGCTGGCTTCCAGGAAGGTGGTGAGTTGTTTAATGACTGCCTTCTCAATGACTTTGGCTGGAAAGGGAAGCAGGGAAATGGGCCGGTAGTTCTTGAGGTCTGTCGGGTCGGCGGTGAGTTTCTTCAGTAGAATGTTGATGTTGGCATGTTTCCAACTCTCTGTGAAGGTGGCGGTTTCAAAGGAGCAGTTGACTGTATGCTGGAGTTTGGGTGCGATGATGTCGCTGGCTTTGTTGAAGATGTTGTGAGGGCAGGGGTTGGCGGTTGCTCCTGAGTGGATTGTTGCCATGATGTTGCAGGCCTCATTATCGTGATGTTGTTCCAGCGGAGGAGGGTGGGGGGCGTTGTGATGCTTCGGTCAACGTGCTGGTGGTGAGAGTAGTGGGGAGGCCATGGGTGGTGAAGCTATTGTAAATGTCTGCGATCTTGTGGTGGAAGTAACTGGTGAGATTTTCGTAGACTTCTTGCGATGGGAGGATGTCGGTGGAGTTGGGGTTGGTGAACTCTTTGATGACAGTGAAAGGGTCCTTGTTGTTATTGATGCATTGTTGCAGGGTGAGTTTTTTGGTGGTCCTAGTGATCTGGTGGTGATGTTTGATGGCATTTTTGAAGGGTTCCTGATTTGCGGGGGGTCTTAATGGTGCACCATTTACTCTCTAGACATCTGCAGACCTGCTTCGATTGTTTGAGTGATGGGGTGAACAAGTTTGTTTTCCTTGCTGCGCCACTGTAGTGGGGTGTCTTGAGGGGGGCGAGGGTGTTGGCGCAGTTGGTGATCCATTTGGGGGAATGTGTGTAGCAGTGTTGACATCGTCGTCTGCTTGGCGGGGTGTTGCTGGTGGTGAGCTGGGCTTCCGTGACCTTTTTCCAATTTCAGCAGGGAAGGTGGGGAGCGTGGTGGCGACCAATGCATTTGTTGAAGGTGAAATGAATGCAGCGGTGGCCGGCTCATTGGCGTTCAGTGGTATGGCTGATGGCGACGTGGTTGCTGGCAGAGAAGATGAGGTCCAGTGTGTGACTGGCCGAGTGAGTGGGTGCTTGAGTCCGAAGTTCATGAGGTTTTCGATCAGGGTGGTGGACTTGGTGCTATTTGGGTTTTCCAGGTGGAAGTTGAAGTCCTCAGTAGGATGTAGTCCTTGGATGGGAGTGCGTGGGTGGTGGCTAGGTCAGCAATGGTGTCGCAGAATGGGGTGGGTGCGCCGCAGAGTAGTGTGAGGGTTGGTTTCAATCTTGAAGTGGAGGAGTTCCATGTTGGTTGTGGAGTCATCGGTGCTGGTGGAGAGGTGTAGGGACTGTTTGTGGACAGTGGCAATGCCTCTACCAGGGCGGTTTGTGCGGTCTTTGCAGGTTATCTTGTAGCCGTCTGGGATGGCGATGTCTGGAGCTGAGGAGGGGTTAAGCCAGGCTTCTGTGAGGAAGGCAACATCCGGGGATGTGGTGTCGATGAGGTTGCAGAGTTCGATGACGTGCCTGTGGATTGAGCAAGTGTTGATCTTCCTGCTACAACACCCTCAGAATGCTCCGCAGGATTTTCAAATGGATTCCCATTGAAGCCCGAAAAACAGTCACCCACGCCCTGATCAGCAGCTGACTGGACTACGGAAACGCACTCTATGCAGGAACTACGGCCAAACTACAAACAAAAATGCAACGTATCCAAAATGCTTCCGCCCGCCTCATCTTCGACGTCCCACGCTGTGACCACATCTCTGCCCACTTCAGAGACCTACACTGGCTACCCGTATCCAAGAGGATCACCTTCAAACTCCTCACCCACGCACACAAAGCTCTCCACAACACAGGTCCGGCCTACCTCAACAACAGACTCACCTTCCATACTCCCACCCGCCTTCTCCGCTCCGCCAGCCTCACCCTCGCCTCCGTCCCCCGCACTCGCCGCACCACCGCCAGAGGAAGATCCTTCTCTCACCTATCCGCCAAGACCTGGAACTCCCTACCGCTCCACCGGCGCCAGACCCAGGACCTCCCAACATTCAGGAAACGCCTCAAGACATGGCTATTCGATCAGTAGCTCCCCCCCAGCGCCTTGAGACCCTGATGGGTGAGTAGCGCGCTTTATAAATTACCTGATCGATTGATTGATTGATTGATTGATCAGGAAACATCTGAGGCTGTGATCTGATTTTTTAGTCCTCGGGTGGGCTTGAGTGACGGAGGCTGGTGAATTTGCAGTGGCGACAGGTAAAGGGTCCCTTGGTGTTACTTGGAGATGCCTGCTTACAGTTGTTGTTGTATCCTGGGTTGAGTGCGATGAGTGCTGCTGGTGTGTAGCGGTGGTGGGTGAGAGGTCCAGGGGCCCTGGCGCTGGCCACGGTTGGGACGCGGGCAGCCGCAGACAGGCTTGCTTAGGTGCACCCTTGGTGCACCAGCAGCGCGGCTGCCCGGCAGCCGCCATTAACTATGGAGGAGGAGAAGAGGACAGCTGGGAGGCCGGAGCGGAAAACGGCATGAAAACAGGGGGCGGGCCACGGGGGCAGCAGTGGAGGGGAGAACAAGAGAGAGGAAGGGGGCAGGCCGGATGGGCAGCAGCAGTGTGAGAGTGAGAAAGAGGAGAGAGAGAGAAGAGAGAGAGAGATGTGAGAATGAGAGGAGTGAGGAGGACAGCACAGAAAGCTAAAGGCACAGAAACAGCACATTAAAAGAAAAAGGAGGAGAAAAGGGAAAGAGGCAAATAAAGAGGAAAGAGCAGAAAACGAAAGGCACAAAAACAGCACACTAAGAGAAAAAGGAGGAGAAAAGAGAAAAGAGGCAGAGGGGAGCCCAGCAGAAGAGCAGTGCTCTCCCACTAGGCACCAGGGATGAGGCGCAGGCAGAAGCCTGTAGGTGGAGGAGGGCCTCGAACTTCTGACCGAGGTCAGAGTTCAAGACAGGACGGGCTTCCACTTACTGGTGGAGCTATGCGTAGGTAGAGCTGTGACTGACCACGAGGGTTCCTCCCACAGCTGCTGTCCCTAGAAATTCACTAGCCTGGCTACACATAGTCATAGAAAGGAATTTTAACTGAGAAGGACATAACAAACCTGAACATCCAGAAAAAGTAACTCTCTCTTTTAGTTTAGTTTTTTTTTTCGAGACAGGATGAAAAGGATGAAATGCACACCTGCCTGTCCAGAGAGGAAAAAACTGTTCATAGCCTCAATGTTCAGCTCAGACTATGAGCTAGATTGGCAATAGGCTGCTGGTTTACCTTCTTGGGACACAGCATAAAATATGGAGTACCGCCTCACTGTGACTCCTGCAAAGCTCTGCCTTAGTGTCTTCCTGAACATTTGGAACCAACAAACTGCACGTCATTCAACCTGATGTTCAGGTTGCCCTCACCATGAACATATGTATGAATAGGAACCAATCAACCAGCTCAGAAGCAGTCCCATCAAGCATGAATACAATTCACACTTCAAAAGAGATGGTGGAGCTGATAATATTTCTTCAGGTGCAACTGTACTACCCCATGAGAGGTTTATTGGCCTGATGAGCAGACTCCTCTGCACCAATCTTTAGTAATTTCAATGTTACTGTTGAGACCCTCTGCAGCGCCTCCCTTACCCCACAGTTCTGTAAGTAATCATATCTGGCCTGAGGAGATCTAGCCTTTCAAACTCCAATGGAGCCTCTGAAAAACCACACTTCTACATGAGACCAAGACTTGGTACACTTCCAGAACCCATTTGTGAACTGGAAACTTAGGGCCCTCTCTAGAAATTGCTTTATTTAGTTTTTATGAAAAAAATGCAAACATAACAATAAACTTTAAATAAATTAGTAGTCCTCTTATCCCACCCAACTAGACTTCTGGTCCATTACTTTCTAGTTGTGAAAATTGGGGTATTAATTGTGGGCGGGTGAATACCCAACTCAAGTAATAACCACAACCATTGTTGAGGCAAACAGCTACATTAAAGTCACTAAATTAACCTGAGTTCAACTCCCTGGTAGCTATGGCACAGAGCAGAAAAGCTTAATGTGTAAGGTATTTATGCTGTACTAAAACAGTAATAAAGTTGAAATGCTATGCAACAAAAATCCCCAAACTAATTAGAAAAATAGAGTAAAATGTAAAAAAACAAAATGACAAAAATCTAATAAGTGGAATAGAGATATGATTTTTCAAAGTCTTCAGTTGAAATAGCTCCAAGAGGCACAAACTGCTAATGATAGTCAATGGTCAGAGTAGAATAGGACCTAGGCACAATTTGATGCTGACCACAATGGAGCGTGGCTTGGATACACTGACCAAGGTTGCCCCTGTTCAAAGGTTTTACCTTTTCACTTAAGTCCATTAAGTCCGAAACCACCACAGGAGTAGACTTCTAAACATGCCCCAGGACCTCAGGGAAGGGTATTAGAGTGGTAGATAGAGGGCAACGGGAGGGTCCAGCCAATGTCCTGCCGCCATCATACAGTTTCTGGAAAAGACCTATTGTAGCTTGTTGTGTCTCTGTAGTTTTTGAAAGAGATCATGATCTTTAGAGTCCACTTTGTCCTGGGCACAAGAGGAAAAGCAGGTCCAGTCTTCTAGGCTCTTTGCAGGTCTCAGATATCAGGTTCTATCCTCTTCTGATCTTCCACAGGTCAAGGAGTGTCCTAAAGTGGGTGCCTAGAGATACCACATTTATGTCTGGCATGAGCTGGTTATTGGGAATAATGTCTGGCTTTGCCCTAATCAATGGTTTAAAAGTTCCTGGAGATATTCCTACCCATTTCAATAATTTACAAGATGTCTGAACTCTTCGACCACACCAAACTTTTGCTCTGAGGGCAGGGAGTGTAAGTAGAGAGTACTACGGTAATCCTAGTGTCCTCCGACATCCAATACCAAAATTCAGTTTTGAGCAGTCCTTGTACCTGCAACAACCTCTTACACAGACTCCTAGCAATTCAAAGCTGAGTTTCCTCCAACCAGACATTAGATACATGAGATTTGTTTGGCCTCCTGCCATAGCCATTGAAGTGCACTGCAAATGTTCCATGTTAACCCAGCTACCTGTTAATCAGACTGTGCCACTGTATTGTCAAAAAGAGGCCTCCTCCTCAGTTTGTTCAACCAGGGTTACACTCACCCTAAATACCCTCTCCTGTCTCCTCCTCATTCTCTGTATGCCAGCCAAAATCCTCATCCTCCTCGCCGAAACATACAGGGCCACCATTCTGAAAGAGCCTCATGCATCCTGGGTGCCCTTTTATGGTTTGCACCTGGTTACCACTAGATCTAGATTGATGGTAATTGCATTTCCTAAAGGGCCATTTTACAATTATTTACAATTCGGAAATCCTTTGTACATGCTGCTATCCGCGATTTCCTATGTAGCAATTTTCAAAATGCAATTTCTACTGGATAGAAATTGCATTTTGCGCTACTGAAACAGCCTTTCATACATTCTGAAATGGCATTTTGCATTTCCAAATGGCCTGAAATTGCAAATTGCACCCTTAGGAAATGCAAAGTGCCTTTGTACATATGGGCCTATATTTGCTGGCATGTACTATTTTAAAAGATAATGATTTTAACTGTCTTTGGGCAAGAGCAGTCCACAAATGGGCAATGTTTTAATGCCCTAAAACTTTTCTCTTCCTTCCTTCCTTCCCCCATAGCACCTACTCATTAGCATTAGGCCATCTCTCTGGTCTCCCACTCCTCCACCCTAACCACCATCTCCAACAGCTGCCCACTGGCAATGCATGCTACATCAAGTCAGTAAATTTCATACCAGCACCATCTTTTAATTAGCAGTAGATAGTGCGTATATCATGGATGCATCTTGTTGGATACATTAGTGGTTCAGTTTTCTGCATTGCAAAGAATAGTGTTTCTGATGAGTGTCTTTGAATTTAAATTACAAAGATCTGTCAAACCATTGTCGTTAGATCTGACATGTGGTATTCCACTAGATTTTCTGCCTTCACTTGCCTGTTTTGTCGAACTTGTTTTTTTGGCATTAGGACTCTGTGCGCTTTACTACTTCCAACCAGTTGTAAAATGCTTGTGCTCTCTTCCTTTAAACGTGGTACAATTGGCCTACACCCAAGTGGTCATTTAATTTATTTATATTCCCTACTAGATAGTTATAAATGTACTCAGGGCCTTTAAATTAAATGTTACTAATGGGCTGCAGTACTCAGCATGACAACTGCTAAGGTAGAATTGTAAAAAATGTCTTCGGCCTGCCACTGCAATCTGTAGTGCAGTTTTAAACTTCCATTGCAACATGGCAAAATAAACTTTTTGAAAAGCCTAAACCTTCATTTTTTTATAATTATAAGTTACCCTAGGATAGGTCGTAAACACTCCTAAGGGCAGGGTGCATAGTACTTAAGAAGCAGCGCTTGTGTATTTAAGGTTTACATGTCCTAACAGTGAAAAGCTTCTAAATTTGTTTTTCACTGCTGTAAGGCCATCCCTCTGCTGTATTTTCACTAGGTTACCTTATTACACTTAATAAGTGATAACTTAAGTTTGGTAACAGAAAGAAAATTCGTCTTCCAGGCATTTGAGATGTAAATGGATTTTAAGTTACTATTCTTGCAATGCTACTTTTACACAGTTTTTTACCTGCCTAAACCAAATGCACCATTCTGTCAGTGTTCAGGGCCACATGACTGTGAATGACACTCCTGTGGTATTTAGTGTATTCCTTCCAGACATGAGGACAAAAAGGCTTTGTGTGTGGGACAGGGTGTTCCTCGCCTCACGTGGTCCTCACTGACCCTGCTAATGCGATCCTTCACCTACATCTCCTCAAGTGGACTTGCATTGAAGAGTATAAACTCTTCAGTGGGTCATACCAGGTCCTTGTATCTGGCACACCCTCCATCGGGGTCAGCTAGAACTTCTCATGTTAGTGTAGTCCAATGTGACCAGATAACAGCGAATGCCACTTGTGCTTCTTGGAACTATTTTCTTCTGAAACTTTGAAAAATCATAACTCTGATTGTACTGTTTTCTCTTCATTACCATGCATGTGGACTGGCTGCTAGGATATGACATGGCCACACAATCTGGACATAGGTGGATCCCCTTTGCTACAAGAAACTCTCCTCAAATGTTCCCATGATCCAGGAAGAAGCAGGCACTGACAGTGATGCCCAGGGGGCTACAGGTGAGGATAGTGCTGCCCTGGGAGACCTACATGAACTAGTTAGATGACAAGAAGAAGGAAGCCCATCCCAGGCAGAGTTCTGCCAGGCACAGAAGTAATGTTTCACTCTCAAGGTCATTTGACCACAGGCTGAGGCCAGGCAAATGCAGACATCTCTGGTGATCACCTCATCTACTCAGAGAATGATCTCCAGTATATAAAGCCGAAGGTTCCTGAGCCTTGGGAAACATTTTTATTTGCTGGTCCCCAGTGCTACAGGGCCTTCCTGCTATGACTCAGATGCATTCTGTCTATCCTGCACCACCTGCTGGGCCAGTGAGTAGTCAGGGGTAGAGTAGAATGCTTCCCTTATTCCTCTCCCTCTATTAGCACCCCCTGTGAAAGGGTGGTCATCAATATTGTGGAAACGTTTGTGGTTCACCCTTATAAGGATTGTGATTATTATTTCAGTGGAGCTTCCACCCCTCAAGACACATAACCTAATTTCTTACATTGTCAATAGCCCTCAGGTATCATCAAAATACTCTATCATCCTACACTTCTTTTATCGTTCTTCAATCTGATGTAAAAGAAATAGAGTTTAGATATTGATATTTAAATTTAATTTGAATGTAATTTATTTAAATATTTAAATATTTATTTATTTCATTATTTATTTTGATTACATATTTAAATATTGATCTAGAGATCAAGACATCAACTTAGTCATTGGAGCCTTGAACTGGAGCTTGTATGAAAGACCTATTCTAAATACTTGCTACCTGTAGGAGGCTGGACTGGCTTGTAGTGAGTACCAAGGGGTACTTGCACCTTGCACCAGGCCCAGTTATCCCTTATTAGTGTATAGAGTGTCTAGCAGCATAGGCTGATAGATAATGGTAGCTTAGCAGAGCAGCTTAGGCTGAACTAGGAGACGAGTGAAGCTCCTACAGTACCACTTAGTGTCATATGCACAATATCATAAGAAAACACAATACACAGTTATACTAAAAATAAAGGTACTTTATTTTTATGACAATATGCCAAAGTATCTCAGAGTGTACCCTCAGTGAGAGGATAGGAAATATACACAAGATATATATACACAATACCAAAATATGCAGTAATAGTCTTAGAAAACAGTGAAAACAATGTATAGTTACAATAGGATGCAATGGGGACACATAGGGATAGGGGCAACACAAACCATATACTCCAACAGTGGAATGCGAACCACGAATGGACCCCAAACCTATGTGACCTTGTAGAGGGTCGCTGGGACTATTAGAAAATAATAAGGGTTAGAAAAATAGCCCACCCCAAGACCCTGAAAAGTGAGTGCAAAGTGCACTAAAGTTCCCCAAAGGACATAGAAGTCGTGATAGGGGAATTCTGCAGGAAAGACACATACCAGCAATGCAACAACAATGGATTTCCAGTCGAGGGTACCTGTGGAACAAGGGGACCAAGTCCAAAAGTCACAAGCAAGTCGGAGATGGGCAGATGCCCAGGAAATGCCAGCTGTGGGTGCAAAGAAGCTGCTACTGGACTGTAGAAGCTTAGGTTTCTGCAGGAACGACAAGGGCTAGAGACTTCCCCTTTGGAGGAAGGATCCCTCACGCCGTGGACAGTCGTGTAGAAGTGTTTTCCCGCCGAAAGACCGCCAACAAGCCTTGCTAGCTGCAAATCGTGCAGTAAGGGTTTTTGGACGCTGCTGTGGCCCAGGAGGGACCATGATGTCGCAAATTGCGTCAGGGGACGTCGAGCAAGACAAAGAGCCCTCTCAGCAGCAGGTAGCACCCGGAGAAGTGCCAGAAACAGGCACTACGAGGATGCGTGAAACGGTGCTCACCCGAAGTCGCACAAAGGAGTCCCACATCGCCGGAGAACAACTTAGGAGGTCGTGCAATGCAGGTTAGAGTGCCGTGGACCCAGGCTAAACTGTGCACAAAGGATTTCCGCCGGAAGTGCACGTAGGCCGGAGTAGCTGCAAAAGTCGCGGTTCCCAGCAATGCAGTCTGGCGTGGGGAGGCAAGGACTTACCTCCACCAAACTTGGACTGAAGAGTCACTGGACTGTGGGAGTCACTTGGACAAAGTTGCTGGATTCAAGGGACCTCGCTCGTCGTGCTGAGAGGAGACCCAGGGGACCGGTGATGCAGTTCTTTGGTGCCTGCAGTTGCAGGGGGACGATTCCGTCGACCCACGGGAGATTTCTTCGGAGCTTCTAGTGCAGAGAGGAGGCAGACTACCCCCACAGCATGCACCACCAGGAAAACAGTCGAGAAGGCGGCAGGATCAGCGTTACAGAGTTGCAGTAGTCCTCTTTGCTACTATGTTGCAGTTTTGCAGGCTTCCAGCGTGGTCAGCAGTCGATTCCTTGGCAGAAGGTGAAGAGAGAGATGCAGAGGAACTCAGATGAGCTCTTGCATTCGTTATCTAAAGTTTCCCCAGAGACAGAGACCCTAAATAGCCAGAAAAGAGGGTTTGGCTACCTAGGAGAGAGGATAGGCTAGCAACACCTGAAGGAGCCTATCAGAAGGAGTCTCTGACGTCACCTGGTGGCACTGGCCACTCAGAGCAGTCCGGTGTGCCAGCAGCACCTCTGTTTCCAAGATGGCAGAGGTCTGGAGCACACTGGAGGAGCTCTGGACACCTCCCAGGGGAGGTGCAGGTCAGGGGAGTGGTCACTCCCCTTTCCTTTGTCCAGTTTCACACCAGAGCAGGGCTAAGGGGTCCCTGAACCGGTGTAGACTGGCTTATGCAGAAATGGGCACCAAATGTGCCCATGAAAGCATTTCCAGAGGCTGGGGGAGGCTACTCCTCCCCTGCCTTCACACCATTTTCCAAAGGGAGAGGGTGTAACACCCTCTCTCAGAGGAAGTCCTTTGTTCTGCCATCCTGGGCCAGGCCTGGCTGGACCCCAGGAGGGCAGAAGCCTGTCTGAGGGGTTGGCCGCAGCAGCAGCTGCAGTGAAACCCCAGGAAAGGCAGTTTGGCAGTACCAGGGTCTGTGCTACAGACCACTGGGATCATGGGATTGTGCCAACTATGCCAGGATGGCATAGAGGGGGCAATTCCATGATCATAGACATGTTACATGGCCATATTCGGAGTTACCATTGTGAAGCTACATATAGGTAGTGACCTATATGTAGTGCACGCGTGTAATAGTGTCCCCGCACTCACAAAGTCCGGGGAATTGGCCCTGAACAATGTGGGGGCACCTTGGCTAGTGCCAGGGTGCCCTCACACTAAGTAACTTTGCACCTAACCTTTACCAGGTAAAGGTTAGACATATAGGTGACTTATAAGTTACTTAAGTGCAGTGTAAAATGGCTGTGAAATAACGTGGACGTTATTTCACTCAGGCTGCAGTGGCAGGCCTGTGTAAGAATTGTCAGAGCTCCCTATGGGTGGTAAAAGAAATGCTGCAGCCCATAGGGATCTCCTGGAACCCCAATACCCTGGGTACCTCAGTACCATATACTAGGGAATTATAAGGGTGTTGCAGTAAGCCAATGTAAATTGGTAAAATTGGTCACTAGCCTGTTAGTGACAATTTGAAAGAAATGAGAGAGCATAACCACTGAGGTTCTGATTAGCAGAGCCTCAGTGAGACAGTTAGTCACTACACAGGTAACACATTCAGGCACACTTATGAGCACTGGGGCCCTGGCTGGCAGGGTCCCAGTGACACATACAACTAAAACAACATATATACAGTGAAAAATGGGGGTAACATGCCAGGCAAGATGGTACTTTCCTACACTACCAATGTGGTTAATCTGATAAATATTGTACTTTTAAATAGGTTTAAATAGGTTGGTTCTGTAGTGAATACTAGTTTGTTTTAAAGGGATTACAGGAGTTAGCTAAGCCTTTGGCTTACAGACTTGTGCTTCCGTCACCTAGTGACTTTTAACCTACTTAGCTTGCTCTGTCTTAGCCCATTTATTTATTTAATTCATCTATGATGGCTGCCTTGTTTATAGTTAGGCCAATTGTTATGCTTTGCATTATCAGTGCCACCACGCTAAGGCGTCAAGATCAAGCAACAAATACAAACAAACAGTAGGTGTTCTCACTTAGGGATTTTCCCTCTATACTTTCGAGGGAATTGTTTATAATAATTGCTGTTCCAAGCATTTCTGTTATCTATTGTTTGGGAACACACCTACGTCAGGGGTCCTGGTAGATCTGTATAAATACATCGCACTTTAGACAGATAATCAGAGTGATTCCGACCAGAGGGCCTCGCCACCATCGCTGATACCGATGCTGCACGTCGTCTTGACGCTGACCCAGTCTTCGTGTCCCTGCGGAGTCTGAGATACAAACCTCATTCCAAGGTAAGGAGGGTTGGGGGCTCCTCTCATGGACATGGCGTTGGCAGATTAGGTTTAGCAAACCCATCTCTCCTTTAGGTAGGAGGTTAGGCCTATCACATTAGGGTATTAGGTCATATTACATCTCGTATGTCTTTTACATGCATTGCAAGATGGTGGGGGTCTTTGTAATAATGACTTTCGTCTTCACAATTCTGTTTCTTGCATTATTCATTATCCTAATCATTGCAGCCCATGCAACATATCGCAAATTGCAGTTGTATTAAATAAAAACTATTGAAACTTCACTGCATCTTCGTCATTGCCTGTATTTGTATGAGTCATGATATATCTGTGAGAGAGGGGTGACCTCTGTTTAACCACGACATTCCCTGAGATGTCTTATTCTCGAGTCCATGCGTAAAGGCTGCCACAAATCACCTTTGGCTATTGTGTTTCTGGTGAATTGCTGCTAGTGAGCCGGTAAGGTTAGGACAACAGTTGCGATTTGTTGTCGGATGGGCATAGTCGCCTACAGACAAAAGTACTGTCATCCTCAAACCAGCGGTCTTGCCTAGAGCAAGAGTCCAAACTACGACATGGCACCACCAACGATGGTGTTTAGGCACTAATTTACAGATACCCCAACTATCACTGTCTCACAGACAACATGTAGCCTAAGTACCATTATACGGAGACGTCCATGGTCTTTGGGAAACTCCTCCTCAGCTGAAAAGGTGACACCTGACTAAGCTGTAGGTTGTTCGAGCTCAAACCCATAAAAGGACTTTACTCACCATTTTGGTGTTCCGTTTTTCGAAACAAAAATGGCTGCTGCCATTGACATTCCTGAAAATGCTAGACAAGCTCTAACACAACATTTATTAACATATGGCCTTACAGATGAGGTTGGGGATGTTACTCTTATAATAGAGGCTAATGAAGTATACCAAACAGAAACATTTTATTGTTGGGTCACCTTTCCTGAGATGGACCAGAGAACACATACATTCCACACATATGAAATTGCGAACGTACCTCAACGGTACCGAGCATACCAGTGTCATGAAATATCGCTCACATACCAAGAGCACCAGAACTGGTTTGAAGGCGCCCTACCACATGTACTACAAAGAGTGAGGCTAGGTCTCTTAAGTAATGACGGACCAACGTGGTCTATGTTTGCCACATACACACCTCACCCAGTCATACAAAATATGAAAATAGCAGGTCTGCGAGATTTATATAATGAACTAGTGACAATTAATAGACGATTAGTTCAGTTCGTAATGCAGACATTGAACACCACACCAGCGTATCCAGCACCACCAGCACCTGGTGGTTACCAATTGGCTACTGGGATTAATCCACAAACAGTGCATACTATCATGGGTAAAGTACCTGCAGAATGGGAAAAAATACAGTTCTGGATTGCCCAAAAAACTAATCAGCTGGAAGCTGTGTTTCCCCATACGGGACCACAGGAAAAACATAGACTGGTTCGGTGGATGACTGTGCCACATGGGGTACAGTCTTCACTGCTATATACACTACCACACATGGTACCCCGACACTTGCCAACTTACCGGAAGTGTTAAAACAAATACAAAATGAGCACGGACTGCACCAGCCTTGGATTTGGGGATGACATTAATGCGTAATTTTGACGCGGTTTCCTCAATGATACTCAGTGATATTAAAGGGGAAGCGGTATCACTGGCAATACGCCAGCTTCTCCGGGAAACTCCATACCAGGAACAAGAGAGACAGCTACCGAAAATTATTTCCGATACCTATACTAGTATAGGGCGGGATAGTTTGGGAGCCAAGCCAAAGAAAATGGAGTTATAAGGTACCACCCAGAAGGAGGGTACAAAGCAGGCACAAGAGGGCCCTAAGAAGCGATGGGACAAACAAAATGATTTCAAAGATAGAAGAAATAAGAGAGCTGATTCTCCACACCCAGAGAACTCCGAAAGGACATACAATCTCAGAAATAGGGAGAACATTAAAACTCCAGACAGATATACTGATTCACGACCCTCTCGTTCATTTCAGGATGCACCGGATCGACGTAGTGAGAGAGGGGGTCGTCCAGATCGACGTCCTGAATACGTGAAACAAAAGAAAGACTCGTCGCAGTCTACCATTAAAAAAGAAGAAAGACTCCTCAGCAAAAGCCACAGTTTAAAAAGAAAAAGGTGGCAGCACTGACAGCTAAAAATGCCAGTATACTTGAGAACACTGTTGAGGAACAAGACGTGGGCAGTGACTCTGTTAGACAGCGCAGCAGAGATCACGATATGTCGCCAGAGTCTGAAAGATCATCTGGATGCGACAGCAACTACTGATTGCATCGCAGTTGAAACTGCGGACAGCTACGTTCTCCCACCCGACAGGGTTTACGATTTAAAGATTCAGATAGAGAGATACGTGGAGCACACCATTAGTGTGATATTTTGCGATGAACTTACTAGTTATATCCTACTGGCCGAAAGAGACTGGCCACCTGAACCCGTCCGTAAGCTCCCGCATGGGGAAGATGTCATTTTGCCTTCTGTCTCCAATCTTGTTCCGGAAGCAGAAAAAGAAGCCTATGCTGCTGAATGGGCTTTAGCGCAGGCACCTGCATTATACTGCAATCATGTAGGTTGGGACAAGCAGTCTCCTTGTCATGTTATTCCCGTTAGGTCTACACCCCAACCGCAGCCACAATATCCTGTCAAACATGAACCCCCACCTCCTCCCCACAACTAACAACATGGGAAGAGCAGGTCTTGGCTATACTGCGTCCTGAGGGCCTCGCAGGAGTAGCTGGAGGAATGGACTCTGGTAAGTCAAATCTTTAACTACCATATACCCCACCCTACCTGCATGCTATCACATACCCCCACCCTCACCCCATCCCTCCAATTCCTCACATATGCCCCACTATCACAAACCACACATCCCAACACCAAGCCCTGCATGCAACAACACAGCATGGACACCCATCACCAATGCATGTCCACTACAGATACCCACACAGACCCCAAAACAATTATCACACAAGGTCCTACACAATAATGTAAGCACTGGGGTAAAGGGTCACCCACCCATTGCACACCCTGGCACACACAGATGCAATAATCAAGCCTTTACACCCCTGCAGGACCCCTACCCAACATCACCGGACAGGAGGTTCCAGACATGTCCCCTCCCCCCACAGAAGAGGCCCACAGTGATGACAGCAGCTCTGTCCAACTGAATCTAGATGACCAGCCCGGCCCATCTGTGACCTTGGGACAGTCGGTTCCCCTGACACAATCACAGGCCACCACAGAGCCTCCCCCCTCAGAAAACACCACCACAGCACCCACCCAGCGGGCCCATACCTCTGTCCCCAGGACACGTCAAGCAGCAGTGTGTCCACCACTACAGGGAACCCAGGCAAACCCACAAACCCAAGAACAGCAGGGACCTGGGGGCAGTGGCAGTGGGCACACGGTTCAGGGGACAGAGGCACAGGAAAACCAGGGAACTGGGAGGTCTGCTGTGCGACAGGGGGAGGTCAGGCCCAGGGAACCCACTCTCCACGAGGCCCTCTCCAACATCATGGGAGCGTACCATCATTCCCAGGAGATGATGGCAACAGTGCTGGCCAAGTTTCAGGAAACCCAGCGGCTGCAGGAGGAACTGTATGTGGGGTTCAGGGTGGAACTCAAGTCCATCAATACCACCCTGGGCACCATTGTAGGGATGCTGAAGGACCTTGTGAACACCAGGAGGGACACTGTGGCACAACAAGGGGCCCCTGACACTAGCCTGGATGATGAACTGTCCACCACCTCCGCCGGCGCTAGTGGACAGGAGGCACTGCCACAGGACCACGACACCAGCACCCCACCCCTTGCAGATGGAGAACCAGCCTGCAAGTGGTCCCTGAGATCCAGGACAAAGACAGAGAACAATGCCAAGACCCCCGGCAAGAAATGAGACGACCCTGAATGTCATCCTTCTGTCCCACTTTGTCACCCTGTCCATCCTTAAACTGCCCTAGCCCCACTTCCTATGCCCCTTTGGACAATGCACCTGTGAGACAAATAGGCTGGACTCTGCCATGGACATTCCTCCACCATCACCCCTGCCCATTTTACAACCCCTCCACTATTTTGCACTTAAATAAACACCCTTCAATCACAAAACAAGCTGGAGTCAGTCTGTGCTTTCACAATTGTGTGTTTGCAATAACTGAGGAAAAACCCAATGTCCATTCTATTGTCTACATACCTATGTCACACAGCTCTAGTCCATGAGGTAACATAGCAGAGGTCACACAGTGGGACCCACATCTGTGAAATTGAAAGACAAAGTGACAAATCAGGGTCCACACATTGGGTGAAAGTGACAGACAGATGATAGGTTGAACAATTTGATCAGATGTAGGAGGCAGTGATGTATTCTTACCTGTGTCTCACTGGAAGTATTGCTGGATCACTGTGTTTCTGTTGTCTATGTCCTCGAATTCGGCCTCCTCTTCTTCACTCTCCACAGGCTCCACAGCTGCCACAAGACCTCCTTCTGGATCATCCTCCTGTAGAAAAGGCACCTGTCGTCGCAAAGCCAAGTTGTGCAGCATACAGCAGGCCACGATGATCTGGCACACCTTTTTTGGTGAGTAGTATAGGAGGCACCTGAACCTGGCCTTCAGGAGGCCGAAGTTTCTTTCAATAATCCTCCTAGTTTGCCCATGTGCCTCATTGTAGCATTCCTCTGCCCTTGTCCTGGGATTTCTCACTGTGGTCAGTAGCCATGACAGGTCGGGGTACCCAGAGTCACCTGCAAATGTCGAGGGACAACTGTTAGACACACACTAACCCTTAGGGACAACCCAGACCCAGACAACTATTCACACAGTATAGGGTCTGTGTCCTCACCTAATAGCCACACACGGTGCCTCTGGAATTGCCCCATCACATAAGGGATGCTGCTATTCCGCAGAATGTAAGCGTCATGCACTGAGCCAGGAAACTTGGCGTTCACATGGGAGATGTCAGCCAAACATACCATCTGCACATTCATAGAAAGGTAGCTCTTCCGGTTTCTGTACTCCTGTTCCCTCCTGCGGGGGGGTACCAAGGCCATATGTGTCCCATCAATGGCACCTATGACGTTGGGGATATGTCCCAGGGCATAGAAGTCACCTTTCACTGTAGGCAAATCCTCCACCTGAGGGAACACGATGTAGCTGTGCATGTGTTTCGGCAGGGCAGACAACACTCTGGACAACACGTTGGAGAATATTGGCTGGGACATCCCTGATGCAATGGTCACTGTAGTTTGAAAAGACCCACTTGTCAGGAAATGGAGTACTGACAGGACCTGCACTAGAGGGGGGATTCCTGTTGGATGGCGGATAGCTGACATCTGGTCTGGCTCAAAATGGGCACACAGTTCCTGGATTGTAGCACGATCTAGTCCCATATTTATACTTTTTGACGCAAAACTGCGCCGGCGCAGTTTAGCGTCAAAAATATTACCGCCGGCTAATGCCATTTTGGTGCGCCGTGCGGGCGTCATATTTATACTTTGACGCACGGCGGCGCAAACAACAGGTGGGAGTCATTATTTTTGACGCACACCGCGGCGTCAAGTCGTAAAGGAAAACGACGTTATCGCGGCGGAAATGCCTGTGGGACGATTTACGACACCGCAAACCGGATATGCGCCGTTTTTTGACACAATAGCGGCAAAAAAAACCACGAACACTGCCAGTTCACCAGAGGAGAGCCAAAATGGATCCCATATGCCACTACAGACCCCAGAAAGATGACAGCAGACCAGGAACCAGCCAGGAGGACCCACACAAGAACCAGGACACTTTTAAGAAGAAAAGAAAGTGTCGCTTCAGTGCAGAGGAGCAGGAAATCCTGGTTAAAGAGGTGACGGAACATCAGCACCAACTGTTTGTCACCTCAAAGTTGCCAATCAGTAGGAGAGAGGCTATATGGCAACAAATTGTCGACAAGATTAACAGTGTGGCTGAAATGCGCAGAACAGTCATCGAGTGCAAGAAACGCTGGCATGACTGCAAACACAGGACCAAGGAAAAGATGGCCAGGAACAGAAAGGCAGCAATGCAGACTGGAGGGGGGAGTCCAGCACACCAGGAGGCCCTGGAACACATGGAGGAGATGGTCGCAGCTGTCATCCCTGAGGAGATCGTCACAGGGATTCAAGGACAGGACAGCGCAGACTACCACGAGACAACGCACATGCAGGGTAAGTCGCATAGGGAATTGAAATGCACTAATGTCAACTGCAACCGGGGGGGGAATACCTACTACACATTGCATGTAAGTCATCATATAAATGGAGTGGCATGGGTAAAGGGGCACGGCAGGGGGGCATGGCCCATTCTGAGAAGACACAGCATTACACAACACCAACAACAGTCCCATGGGGGCATGCTGTAATGCCAACGATGGAGCAAAGGGAAAGCCACGACAGGAGGGAAGGCCACCACGTCAAACTGACATCCTGGCACTCGTCAGCCAACATACCTCCTACATTAACTAGGGCCCTAATAGCAGTCCTCTAGCCAAACCGACAACTGCAATGTAACTGCAACACCAGTTGCCACTACCACCTCTGATCTGTGTGCAGCTCAAGTAGCCAATGGCAGTAACCTCCCCATGGAACATACATACCTAAATTAGGGGGTGAGGATGACATCTGCAACAATCTCCTGAAACAAGACAAAGGCCCCAGTACACTCAAATGTCAATGCCCATAGTTGTCACAAACATCAGCCAAAGTAAACAACAATAGGAGCGACACAGCACTAAGGACACACCCATGCTGCATATGTCAGGGTCCATCCTGTGCCTGGGTAACAAGGCAACATCACAAATGTCATACTGCTCAGACAACAGCATTGAGGAGGGGACACATGTAACTGGTCACTGAAATACACCTGCACAGTCAGAGGACGAAATAGGACACTGATACGACTATCAGGGCAATCCAATGCAACACACATTACCGAACATCAGCAGGACACATTAACAATGTCAACATCCATATCAGATCATAACATTGCCATGCATAGGATATGCAACATGTCAATTACATTTAAGTCAATGTGAACGATCAGGGATTGGGGCAGGTCCTGATAGTTAAGTGTTCTGCCAGGGCCATCAGAACACCCACAGCCAGTGAAAGGTCTCACCATGAGAATGGATATACACTGAGGGTCGAGTAGGACAAGAAGGTGGCAATTCTCTATTTGGCATAAACCAACACCTAGAGGCGATGAGGCTGACAAGTCTGATAACTCAATAACATACATGTGACACACAGGTGGGCCATAGGCCTGAAAAAATGCCCATCTGAAGGACTGCAGATATTAATACAAAACAAGATCACAAAGTGAATTCATCAAAAGGCAGGCACGTCACGTCAAAATTGTCACAACACAGACACACTAATTGTACCCTGTTTCATTGCAGAGGAAAATGGATCTCCTGCCGATATGCCTGTCCCAGATTTCCCTGATGACATGGATGACGAGCCGAAAAACATTCCCCAGGAGACTATTCAAAAGGTCATTGAAACCCCCTAGACCCCACCTTCAGTCACAAGGAGGAGCACAGAACAAGCAGCCATCGCAGAGGATCCACCCACCACCCCAATTGTAAGACCTGTCAGCTCCAATACAGCTGAGGACTCAGACGACACTGGCACCAGCTTTGAGAGAACTGTAGTTGGAGTACAGCGGGAGCTGGCCAAGGAGGTGCGGGTGGGGATGTAAAATATGGCAGACAGCCTTGAGGGGGTGCGTTCATGCATGATGTCATCTGCAGATCAGGCAGCAGCTATGCAAGCCCTAACATCTATCTTGCAGGAACTGCAGAAAACCCAGAAGGAAATCAGCACAGCTGTAATACAGTTGACCCAACACCTACAACAGCAATCCTGTCAACGCGTGCACGAATGCAACATTGAACCCCTCAGGGCCGACCTGGCTGCCTACCATCGTGATGTGGCTGCTATTCTCAAGAACCAGCAGGCCCTTCTTGCAGCAGTACTGCCCTTAAGACCTTCACAGGGAGCAGCCACCTGGATGTCTGACTCCACGTCTTCTAACACTGAGGTGTGTGTTGCCCCTTCACAACCAACAACAACAAGGACAAAGCAGGCAACACACACATCAGAAGAAGAAGACATGGAACAGATCACATTCACAAGGAAAAGTACCCGGAAGCACTAGTCCCTGCCACATGGTTGACATTTACCAAGGTCCTGCGCTTTGTAACTTGCCAGTCTTGCAACAACTGTACTCAAGCACTGTTCTGCAAACCACTGTATATCATGTCACCCAGCCCAGTGATTGTCTCTCTCCTACTCATTGGCTAAGTCTGTCCCTCTGCACTGTCTGAAACAGCAACCCCAGCATGACAAAAGCATTTTGGTAAACACTTGTGTTGGATCACAATGGACGATATCACTATAATGGACTCACAGTCATGGACAATGTACATATAGCACTACAGCACTTTTCAATAAATAGCACTTACACAACATATTTGTCTCTGGGTAATGTGACATATCAACTGCGCAGTAGATAATTGAAATGTCCCTACTGTCAAATAACGTAGCTTGTCAATACAACTGTCCAGATAATATGTAGTTAGAGAAATCTGCACAGTGGCCATGATTGCATCATACTCTGCCCATCCTGAGGGAATCATCTGATGAAGTGAGAAACCATACACCACCATGCTGTGTTTCGCAGCAGCTGCTGAATGGCCTGCCAGTTCAACCGGTACCTCTGTATGATGTCGTGTTCCCTGAGGCCCTGAAGGGTTGTTCTTGGGCGGAATATCCTCTCTTGCCTTCTGCGCTGCCTTTGGGGTCCCTGCTGGTGTTGTTGTAGCTGCTGTTGTTGTTGCTGGGCTCTGCGTCTGCGTGCATGCTGGATTAGAATCACCTCCATGGCTCCCTGTTGTTTGTTCTGTGTGTTCTGATTATATACAGATGTGATTGCCCCATTTTAACGCCTGCCCTGACCCAGGCATACATTTTTGACGCAAATCGGGCTGTGCGTCATTTTCTGGCTCCGCCTCCCGGCCGTGCATCATTTTTGCCCGAAAGCATAAATACGACGCACGGCCGTTTAAGCCAAAGTTTTGGACGGGAACGCCTACCTTGCATATAATTAACCAAGGCGGGTTGCTGCATCCAAAAAATGACGCACACGGCAGAATTTTGTCATCCGCGGGCTCGGGATTCAAAGTTTAAATATGTGGCAACGTTTGCGCTGATTGTGCGTCAAAACTTTTGATGCACAATCGGCACAGACGGAGTATAAATATGCTCCCTAGTCTGTAGGTGACTATTACATGTCTCTCTTCCATTGTCGACAGGTCCACCAGCGGTCTGTACACCGGAGGATGCCGCCATCTCCTCACCTGCCCCAGCGGACGTGCCCTATAGATGAGAACAGCGAGCACAGAGTCAGCCAACACAGAGGTAAGTAAAAAACAATTGTATTGCACACATTTGTCAATACGCTATGTGCCTGTCTCTGTGTATATGCAAGTCTTATATATGTGTGACGCATTTTAAAATAATGCCATGTGGCCACCTGAAATGGCGGCTGCCTGACCTGTAATGTGGGTCAAGGGGATATGAGGTAACTGCGCTGGCGTGCTACACCGTCGCAGTAGGTAGTCGAAGACCACAGTGCAATCCTACATTGGTTAACATTGGGCCCTATGGGTCCCAGGAGCCAATGACGATGTACGCCAGCGGTGACGGTACGCACTGCCGCGGACGTGACCGCCATTTTCTCTCTGTTTACTCACTTGATACCTGAGAGGACCTACACTGCAAGTGCTGGTGTGACCTTAGTCTGGAAGCGACGATGGCTCATGTGTCTGGTGAAAGGGTCCCTGCCTTCACATCGGAGGAGTTGGATAAACTAGTGGATCGGGTTCTTCCCCAGTACACGCTACTCTACGGTCCTCCAGACAAACAGGTGAGTACACTGTGAGCATGCTGTATGGGCAATGCCTGTTTGGAGTGGTGTGGATGGAAGATACAGAGGGGAGATGAGGCCTGCATGATCGGACGGTGAGTGTATGTGCGTCAGGGCAAAATGACTGTGACGGTCCGGACGGTAAAAGTGTTACATTTTCCCCTGTACTATTCCTCTAGGTCAGCGCCCACCAGAAGAAGGATATTTGGCGTGCCATCGCCAAGGAAGTCCGGACCATGGGGGTCCACCAAAGACGGAGCACCCACTGCTGTAAAAGATGGGAGGACATTCGCCACTGGAGAAAAAAGACAGCGGAGGCCCAGCTGGGGATGGCCTCCCAGTGTGGGAGGGGTGCCCGTCATGCCATGACCCCCCTGATGTTCCGGATCCTGGTGGTGGCGTATACGGAGTTGGATTTGTGCTTGAGGGCATCACAGCAAACACAAGGGGGTGAGTACACTGACATTCAGCTGACTCTGCGTGCATTGGAGGTGTCTGGGTGGGCAGTGGGTTCCCCTAGGCAAGGGCGAGCTTTGTAGGCAAGGACCCTTTGTGAGGCAGGCTAAATGGCACCCCATCCCCACCAGTGGTAAGAGCCATCTACACCTAGTCAGGCTCCTGTGACTTCCATGTGTGCAGCATTCGGGAATAGGACATGTACCCCATGGGCCTGTGATTAATTAGGGAACTCCAAGTGCATGGCGTAGTGCAGAGGGCTGCTGTGTCTGTAGTGTCCGCCGACGGTAGCGGTATTGTATGCACTGAACATGTCTTTCTTCTTTCTCCCCCCCCTTTTTGTGGTCTCCCTGTTCTAGTGTCCATTAGCATCATCAGGCGGAGGAGCTGTGCCACCGGAGCAGGAGGGAGCTGCATCCCACATGGCCCTGGAGGGCCAGACAACAGAGTCTGAATTCACCAGTGGGACGGAGGGCGAGGGGAGCTCCACGGTGGGGACAGGAACTGAGACCAGCGACACCGACTCTTCCTCTGATGGGAGCTCCCTTGCGGTGGTGGGACCCTCTGTGCCCACTGCATCTACAGGTACAGCCGCCACCCCCCTGCCAGCACCGCCCTCCCAGCAGCCCCTCAGCGTGTGTCCCGTGGCCGCTCACCCAGGAGGATGGGCATCTCCTTCGTCCCAGGCACCTCAGGCCCTGCCCCAGTCAGCCCTGCTGCCCTCAGTGAGGAGGCTATTGACCTCCTGAGATCCCTCACTGTTGGGCAGTCTACCATTCTGAATGCCATCCAGTGTGTAGAGAGGCAGTTGCAACAGACAAATGCATACCTGGAGGGCATTAATTCTGGCCAGGCAGCCCAACAGCGAGCATTTCAGTCTCTGGCCTCTGCACTGATGGCAGCCATTGTCCCTGTGTCCAGCCTCCCCCCTCCAACATCCTCCACCAAGACCCAATCCCCAGTACCTCAGCCTATCCCAAGCACACCCTCATACCAGCATGCACACACATCAACACACAAGGGTGGCTCTGCCAAACATAAGCACTACACATCCCACAAGCACTCAGACAAGCATCATACCTATGCACACATACCAACATCCACTGCCTCCACTGTGTCGCCCTCCTCCACGTCTCCCTCCTCCCTCCCTGTCACATCTCCACTCACACCTGCATGCACTACATCTTTAACCACTACCTCCATCACCAGCATGCCCATCACCACACACCGCTCACGTGCACTCACCACCCCACTACCATTCACACATCCCCAGTGTCCTCTACCAGTGTGTCTGTGAGCCCTCCTCCCAAACTACACAAACGCAGTCACACACCCACCCAACAGCCATCCACCTCACGACAGCCTCCAGCCCATGCACCTTCACCCAAAGTCAGCAAAGGAACACCTCCTACAACCACTACCTCTTCCTCCACTCCCAAACCCCCTCCATCTACCCGTCCCAGTGTATCAAAAAAACTTTTCCTCTTAAAAGTTGACCTCTTCCCTATACCTCCCCCCACCCGTCCATCCCCTAGGGCCCGCCTTTCCAGGTACCAACCCAGCACCTCAGCCACCACATCATCGGGCACAGTGGTGCCAGCAATACCCGGTTTCTGGAGTGTGCCAAGCAACAGGGCTGCCAGTGTCCCAAGGAGCGAGGCCAAGGGCATTCCCCCACCTCCAAAACAGAAGAAGTTGCCCACATCCCAGAGGGAGAAGGCCAAAACACCTGCCACCAAGGGCTCAGCCAAGACAAGTGTGGGAAGTGGCAAGACAGCTGCACCAGCATCCAAGTTGGGGAAGGGCCTGAAGCAGAAAGGCAAGTCAACATCGCCACCAACCTGCGCGGCGGACAAGACTGCCACCGGCACCGCCAAATGGCCCGCTGCTAAGGACACCGCTGCCAGCAGCCCAGATACAGAGCCCTTCAGCAGCACTGCAGTCAGTGAGCCCGCCACCAGCACCGCCGCTACTGACACCGCCGCCAGCCCCGCGGTTAGTGAGCCCGCCACCAGCACAACCATTACTGACACCACCGCCAGAACCGCCATTACTGACACCGCCGCTAGCACGGCAGTCAGTGAGCCAGACACCAGCATGGCAGTCAGTGAGCCAGCCACCAGCACGGCAGTCAGTGAGTCAGCCACCAGCACAGCCGCAACAATGACTGCCGCAAGCACCGCTGCTAATGACACCACCACCAGCCCCGCCAGCAGCCCCGCGACAACCTGAGCCAGTGGCACCACCGCAGACATGGCTGCCATCCCCAGTGGTCATCCGTACGTGGCTGGTGGTCAGTTCCAGGGTCCTGGGCAGCTTCCATGTTGCCCCACTGTAAATGGAGTATCACATCCAATACCTCAGTCCTTAGCAGGATGAAGCACTCTGGGCAGAAAGCCCACTCCAGAACCAGTGGAGTTTCACATCCACTACCTCAGTCCTTGGCAGGATGAAGCACTCTGGGCACAAAGCCCCCTTCCAGAACCAGTGGAGAAAGGCATCCACTACCTCAGTCCTTGGCAGGATGAAGCACTCTGGGCAGAAATCCCCCTCCAGAACCAGTGGAGTATCACACCCACTACCTCAGTCCTTGGCAGGATGAAGCACTCTGGGCACAAAGCCCCCTCCAGAACCAGTGGAGTATCACATCCACTACCTCAGTCCTTGGCATGATGAAGCACTCTGGGCACAAAACCCCCTCCAGAACCAGTGGAGAAACGCATCCACTAGTTCAGTCCTTGGCAGGATGAAGCACTCTGGGCACAAAGCCCCCTCCAGAACCAGTGGAGACTGTTATCCACTTGAGAGACTGTGGCTTTGCACTCCCCAGGATAAAGCAGTGGGCAACCCACCCACTGGAGAGACTTGAGAGACCGTGGCTTTGCACTCCCCAAGATAAAGCAATGGGCAAACCACCCACTGGAGAGACTTGAGAGACCGTGGCTTTGCACTCCCCAGGATAAAGCAGTGGGCAACCCACCCAATGGAGAGACTTGAGAGACTGTGGCTTTGCATTCCCCAGGATAAAGCGGTGGGCAACCCACCCACTGGAGAGACTTGAAAGACTGTGGCTTTGCACTCCCCAGGATAAAGCAGTGGGCAACCCCCCCACTGGAGAGACTTGAGAGACGGTGGCTTTGCACTCCCCAGGATAAAGCAGTCGGCAACCCACCCACTGGAGAGACTTGAGAGATTGTGGCTTTGCACTCCCCAGGATGCAGCAGTGGGCAACCCAACCACTGGAGAGACTTGAGAGACTGTGGCTTTGCACTCCCCAGGATAAAGCAGTGGGCAACCCACCCACTGGAGAGACTTGAGAGGCTGTGGCTTTGCACTCCCCAGGATACATCTATGGGCATGGATCCCCCTCGTGAAGCTGGTGTCGTGCGCTTATCCGGCTCAGGAGCCCCCTCTTCCTTTCCCCCTGAGGTGCCTGTTTTATTTCGATCTGATGCCCCTGCAGTGTTCTCTCCGTTTCGATCGGGTATCTTGCGTGGGCCTCGCCCATGCATTTTGGGCCCAGTGGTCCACGGACTATATAGGTGCAGTACCTGGACTTGAAATCTTGGTGTACATATTTGTTTATAGTGTATATAAATTTTTGACTAATGGATGTTTATTGATTACAATGGTTACAATCATTTCCTTTTGTCCTTGCGTTCTTCCAGGGGGGGTCTCAATGTAATGTTTCAGCATGTATTGGTGTGTGTGTTGTTGTAGGTGATGGTGGAGGTGGGGGTGTTGTGTGTTGCATGTGTGTGTCACTCTCTTTTCCCTCCCCCTCCCCTGTGTCGTAGGTGCTGTACTCACCATGGTCGTCGCCGCCGTCGGTCGTGCTCCTGGTAGAGGAGCAGGAAGACAATCGCAGGGAGTATTTGGAGTTCAGGCTCCATGGTGTTCTGGTTCCTAGTGGGTTGTGTAGAGGTGAGTGTTTCCCCTTCCAAGTCCTGTTTCCACTGTGTTTTTGATCGCGTTTAATCAGCTCCGGAAAAGGTGGCAGATTGGCCTGTCATAATAGTGTGGGCGGTACATTGTCTTCCGCCTGTCTGTTGGCGGTGACCGCCATGCTGTTTGTTTGTACCGCTGTGGCTGTAGGGTTAAAGTGGCTGTCTATGTTGGCGGTTTCCACCATGGTCATAATTCCATTTTTTTACCGTTGGCCTGTTGGCGGTTTTACCGCCACTTTACCACTGACCGCAAGGTTGTAATGAAGGCCATAGTGCATAAAAAATATAAAACAACATTAGACATATCTAATGGCTTTTTCTGCCAGAACTTAGCACACGCAAGTCGGGACCTGAGTGCATTCTCATTTGGCTCACAGAAACGCTTTTGTCGTTTACCTCAAGGCCATAAAAACAGCCCGGGGCTATTTTCAGCCCGTGTAACATCAATATTACATGATATTGACTCAGAGGCGTTATCCTATGTGGATGACACATATCTCACAGACAACGACCTCGGCATTTATTGATCGAATAATTTTGGGATTTGCAGACCTTGGTTACAAATTCAACTTTAAGAAAAGTAAGATCGCCTTTCTCAGTGTATTGTTCCTGGGATATGAGCTATCGAACGAGGGAAAGAGCCTAGCCCTGCACTTTCTGGAGAAATATGCTCAACTGCACCCTCCTAACACACTTAAGAAACTGCAGTCTTTACTAGGTTTCTTTAACTTTGGCAGAACATACTTTCTAGATTATGCACAACATATCAAGCCACTTTATGACTTGGCTCAGTCCAATTTTTGTAGCAGACACTGGACAGTTGAACACACATGCATCCTTAGGGAAATGCAACAGGACATGCTAGAAGCTAAACACTTACACACACGTGATAAAACAAATTTGGTCATCAGAATAATTGCTGGTGCCATCGGATTTACTTTTGTCACCTTCAACGAGGGTGACACGTTACCCATAGCATATAAATCACATTTATATTCTAATGCAGAACAGCATTTTGCACCTACAGAAAAGATTCCGACGGCAGTTCAAATGGCTGTCATAAAAGAGAGGCCATTTGCCCAGGGGAAACGTATTATAGTTGCCTCCCCGGTGCCGGCCTTAGAGGCTGTCACCAAAGCAAGCATTCCTAACGCTAATGCATTACATTCACGTTGGATTCAATGGGCAACGTCTCTGACCGCCACTGATGTCGATTACATTTTTTATCCAAAACTTCAGATACAAGAGTTTCTCCAGTACGAACAAGATTATCCCACTCCTCTAAATATCTTGGGTGGCTGATCTTAAGGCTAAGCTACTGTGTGTCCATGTAGTACATACATTGGGCCACCAACGTGTAGGAATACACGTTACTGGCAATACATTGGCTGATGAAGCGGCCAAAGCAGCAATAGCTACGGCTTCTGTGGCTGCAGTGACTCGTTCACAAACGAGATTGGATAATGAAATACTGACTGCCGTGAGAGCTTTGGCTGCAGGCAAGCCCCTTCCAAAGGGATACCCTTCAAACTATACTTACCATATCAGTGCACAGAATGTTGCCTATGCAACAATTCCTGGGGTTGGAGATCGTGTGATCCCCAACGAAGACCAGAGATTAGATCTAGTAAAAAGCAGTGCATGAGGGTGTCGCTTCTGCACATGCTGGTATATCGGCCATGATAACACTCTTACAGAAATGCTTCTGGTGGCCTGGTCTATGCAGACGGACAAAGAAATATGTCCTTTGCTGTGACATTTGCCAGCAGATAAAGGGCTCTAATGTCAAATGGCCACCGCAGACATCCCTCTTAGTGTCCAACAGGCCACTACAGTGTGTGTACCTGGACCATTGTGGTCCCTTACAGCCTGATGGTGCCTACAAATACATTTAAATTTTAGTCGCTGTAGATTCTTGTTCTAGATTCCTGTGGGTATAGCCACAGCGGTCAGCTGATATTCGGACTGTTATAAAAGACTTGCTGATCTAAATATGCGGTTGCAGCAGTCCATTCGGACCAGGGCCCTGCATTTGCTTCCAAGGCATTCAGGGACACCATGGGGACGATGGGTGTTGAACTCCATTACTCCTCACCATACCATCCAGAGGAAAATTCGGTCGTGGAGAGGCAGAATCGTGATCTAAAGCAGTCCTTAACAGCTCGAGTACTAGGTTCAGGCCGCAGTTGGTCACATCACCTATATGGGATCCAGAGTGCACTGAATAATCTGCCAAGACGGTCCTTGGGGGGACGCACTCCTTATGAGGTTCTCTTTGGGATACCCATGTATGTCCCAGATCTTGATGCCTCTGGTATGGTGGCAGCAGAAACACCATTTGACATAAATGAACGTCTCACTGTCTTACAGGAGCTTCAGCAATTCCGTGATGATTAATCATCTACCAGTGCTGCCACCTTCGGAATAAGGGAATTAGCGAAAACTTCGACTGGCTCGATTCCTAAAGTTGGGGATCTGGTTCGTGAGAAGATCGCAGTGAAGAAGGAATTTGGTCCATCATACAGAGCACCTGTACCGGTCTTGGGAATACAAGGTACCAGGACTGTCATTTTACCACCAGTGTCTGGTTCCCGAACGAGCAGATTCATTTCCATTGATGACATCAAACTACACCATGTGGCCGATCCTTCACAGTAGACCAAGAGGTCCCTTGGGTGGTTCCCGATCTCCTCTCACTACCCAACAGGACATACATCTACATAGTAGGATGAACAACACTACTACGGACTATGCAACAATGTCCAATGCTGTTCCAGATACCTCCTCGACTATGGGGAGGGTGGAAAATGAACTTTTGCTAGTTCCAGTCACCACTTCGATGACTACTCCTGTCCAAGATTTGGCTGTTTTTTACACAAACACCTCACAGACTGTTGACACTGTCTACCAAAAGCCGCCACGTGAAGTGGACCAAAGTACAAATAATGCACCGGCTCCTATGTTTGCAGAGACTACCTCTGGCTATTTCATTGACATTGATGATTAACTATTTGTCAGAGTCACCAGACCCTCGGGGTCTGTGCACGTTCCCAACATGTCCACCACTGAACAGCTCCAAGACTCTGATAGATAAATCACAGAGACTGAGAGAGTTCAAGACGGGAAGAGGGGATTAGGAAGGGAACAGCTGGGAAGGAGACCAGTAGTAAGAAAAAGGTTAGAACACACAATATGAAAATTATATCTCCTGAAATCAATACTAGACTATGATTGTAAGCCTAGTCACTCTGAAAACATGAACAATCTAAGAGTTAAGTTTAAAATTACTAAGTTTCAAGATGGCCGCATACCTGTAAGGGAATCAAGATGAATTAAATGAAAACTTTCTTATTCAAGTACTTTCCTTTACATGAGAATCAGAAAAAAACATTCTGACTAAATTTTAAACCAGTCATATAAATCCTGTTTTGAGAATGTATACTAGGACCATAAAATATTGCATCTAGAAACTCTGGCCTACTGTGTACTCTTAAAATGTTTCAACACAAATTGCGCATATTGCAGATATATATATATATATATATATATATATAGTAAACACCATAAAAGGATTGTGCACCATGAATAACACAATATGGATTCAGGAAACAAATCACATAACTTGTCAACTCAAATATTACATAATAAATATCTTAGAATAGTGGCATACAATAAACAACATGAAATAAACTTGAGGAGAGAATTGTGCATCTTGCCGATTTGAGTGTCACCATGTAAAATACCAAGAAATGGTAGCACGCAATGAATATCAAAGTAAAATCATCATTAATCGAATCGCGCGTCTTGCCGATTCGTAAAACACGATGTAAATGTCAAGAAATAACAGCTCACAATAAATAACAAGATCAAAGTACAATGAAACGAATCGCGCTTCTTTTGCTGATTCTTAAGCCACCATGTAAATGTCAAGAAATGGTAGCGCGCAATGAACAACAAAGTTAAATCCTCATGAAACGAGTTGCGCATCTTGCTAATTCGTAAAACATCATGTAAATGTCAAGAAATGGCAGCGCGCAATGGACAACAATGTTTAAACACCATAAAACTAATTGCGCGTCTTGCCGATTCTTAAGCCACCATGCCAATGTCAAGAAATGGTAGCACGCAATGATTTCTGATGGGATTGTGTGGGACAAAGTTCCCTTTGATATATACGGGCCTACAGAGATTATTCAAATACCATACGTGTTCAAAATTTCTATGACAGATGTAATTACACCTGATATTGTATCTGATGATTGGGATGTCCAAACAGTTGATTCCATGCTAAGTGAAATGAAGGACTATTCCGCTTTTGAAAGTGATGATGTATATGAACATACAATGAATTATGGGGAAATGTTCTGCTATAACAACTGGGGACATTACTACCTACACGGTACCACTACATACAGGCCAGTATTAAACTACACACAGTGGGAACACTGTTCTACACCACCAGTGGGGAGCCCAAAATACTATAGTGATAAATTTACACATTTTTCTGGGCATGACACAAAAAAGCAGAGTCATATTGTTTTAAAATACCTCCAGCACAAATTAGAAAAATGTTGCTAACTGACACAAAACTGATTTATTCAGATCCCTTTGTTTCCCGGCTCACAGTTGAAGGTTACAAATACTGGAAGAGCACTATTGACTTAAATAGTGTATGGGGAACACAAGATTGGCAGATACAGGGTAGGGAGGCTTTATTTCGAGCGTGCCTGATTCCTGTGCAAATTATTTTCTTAAATGATACTATTCAGCAGACGTCATGTGTGGGGTTAGCAAAAGAGATGAACACGCCCAGTATCCCCACGCCGGCAAGGTTTAAAGATTGGCAATACTTCCTTAATATCACTGAGGAAAGGCTAGATGCAATGGTTAAGGCTGGTATCTATAGTTCTTCACTTTCCAGTCCCGTCGGGTGGTTAATATGGCCCACTGACACTAATGAGTGTCAAGCGCGTTTCTTGTACTCTTCAGGGGGGTTTTCAATTAACAGGCCAGACCCTCGCTTTGTATCGGGTCAACATACAGGTATAGTTACAACATACAGTGTAGGTAAACTGTGCCAGCAATTGGTACAAACTAACACATTAGCAGCAGTTAAGAAACATCTGAACACTCTTTCTGAAGATGTAGACTTGCAGGATTTTCTGCTGGGTCCTAGAAAACAGCGCTTGAAAAGGTTGCTATATGCTATGTACAATGAGATTTGGAAACTTTCACAGATTGAGGCTGCTGCGTGTTTGAGGCAATTGGATAAGGAAAATTTAGAGAAGGCTTTAGCGGTTGTCGACAACGGCATGAATACTCTGTCCAATAGGATTTATTCACTATTGAATATAGTGTCGTCTGCTATTGATATCACTCAGACAGACTTGTCTTGGTTATATCATGGACAGACACAGCTACATTCCATCATGCAGCTGGGTTGGTCTCTACAGACATTGAAAAATGGCCGTATTCCATGGAAGTACATTAACGGGAGTGAATTCTTCACTGCTTTCAATTTTTCCAGAAAACAACAGACAATGGCTAAAAGGGAGGCTAGTTTCACCATGCTTCACGTAGAAAAACTAGATAAGTTGCCCTTCACGGTAGCAGAGAGTCCTTCAACTATCTGGCTTTTACATGGCATAGTTAATTTACCCATTTCGACCTTTCGTTTCTCAAGCTGCCTATAACATCTTGCAGTGGGAAGGTGCGAGCAGCTAGGAGATAGCTATATTAAGGAAGAGCAGGAGTTACCCTTTGATTATAAATGTCTGAACTGTGAAACAGAGGTCTTTCTTAGTGGAAGCGAATGTGAGACTGCTGTTAGTCATTTAATGATATGTAAGCAGGTGTCCCTTCACGGCCTTTGCAATGCGGGGTTTGCGAACTTGGCCTGTTTACTGAAGGGTACTCCCGTCCCTTTGATTCGCCTGGTATTTCATGTACTTTCCAATGAAAGTTATGTGGTACTGAACGATCAAAGTTTTTGCAGCATGCGACCAGGAATTGCCTACGCAATCTCGGTCTCGAAGGTCGTTACGTGTTGTGGACATGTTTTATTCCCCCCCACACAAGAGATAAAAGTATCTGACATGTGGCCCCACATAGATACTGTTAATGTGAGCTATGACCAGCTGAGCAGGCTAAAGGCACTATTGTTTCAAAAACAGGTCACCTTGACATCCGCAAGAGAGACGTATGCTCTCCAGATTGCGAGATCATCCGCTGAGATGCAATTCCTATTAAATACCAATTTCCCCAAGCACTTTGGAGAACTGGTATCCAGAATATTCAATGCTTCAAGCACCACTGGGATTGTCCACTTCTTTAAGGCTGTTGGGTCTGGTTTTGAGTCCATCTTCCTGACTCTCTTCGGAGTCATCCCGTTGGCCATCCATTCGCTCTTTTCAAGTGTGTTTGGTGGCTTTCCGATTATTTTGGCTTTGATTGGCGGACTACTACTACCATTTCTTTTGATTCGCAGTGGTTGTTTCTTTCCAGCTACGCAGAGCAATGGAGCTGCTCCCACCAACTCTGCTGTGTCGTGAACGCATGGTTCGGATCTTTGGCGCACTCTTGCTGGTGGAACTGGGGCAAGACTGGCCATTGTCATTTCGGCCCCTTCTCTGGTGCGTACAACCAGTTTTCCACTACATATGGTGCCTCCTTGAACATCTGCCTATGATCTGTCTTGCTGTTGCACCGACATCTCCTGTGGACCACGAACTGCTGATGTCCTCGATGAGGGTTCATACACGGTCATGCCCCTTGAGACTGAGGTTGCTCCGCGAAACCACCTATGAGCCTTCCGTGTTGAGATCTGCCATGGACGACGGCACTGCAACGGATGACTTTACACCAGAATGTATTGCTCACTACTGCTCTGTGGATCTGTTTGTCCGCCCAGCACTCGATTTAACATCAGATGATGTTGACTCATTTTTGAGGTCCTTGGTTGGTGACTTCGATCACACTCTTCGGGATCATGCGTACAGCAAATAATTTGATGAATTGGCTTGCCATTCTCGATTAAAATGATGCAATTAAATTAACTTGCTTTGGCACGCTGTGTCATTAACATCTCTGTATTTATTTTAGCTGAACTGTTTTTATTCCTTCTTTAACACATTTTAAAGAATTGTTTTAGCTAGTTTTTATGCTTTTAGCTTTTTAGTTCAGAGCAATTTTTAGCATTTGGGTTCCTGTACCTTCGTTATACCTGTTATGGCAATGGGGAGGGTGTAGTGAATTCTAGTTTGTTTTAATGGGATTACAGGAGTTAGCTTAGCCTTTGGCTTGCAGACTCGTGCCCCTTTCACCTAGTGACTTTTAACATACTTAGCTGTCTTAGCCCATTTAATTATTTAATTCATCTAAGATGGCTGCCTTGTTTATAGTTAGGCCACTTGTTATGCTTTGCATTGTCAGTGCCACCACGCTAAGGCGTCAAGATCAAGCAACAAAGACAAACAAACAGTAGGTGTTCACACTTAGGGATTTTCCCTCTCTATACTTTCGAGGGAATTGTTTATAATAATTGCCGTTCCAAGCATGTCTGTTATCTATTGTTTGGGAACACACCTATGTCAGGGGTCCTGGTAGATCTGTATAAATACATCACACTTTAGACAGATAATCAGAAGGATTCCGACCAGAGGGCATCGCCACCATCGCTGATACCGATGCTGCACGTCGTCTTGACACTGACCCAGTCTTCGTGTCCCTGCGGAGTCTGAGATAGAGAACTCATTCCAAGGTAAAGAGGGTTGGGGCTCCTCTCATGGACATGGCATTGACAGATTAGGCTTAGCAAACCCAGCTCTCCCTTAGGTAGGAGGTTAGGCCTATCACATTAGGGTATTAGGGCATATTGTATGTCAATTACATGCATTGCAAGATGGTGGGGGTCTTTCTAATAATGACTTTCGTCTTCACAATTCTGTTTCTTGCATTATGCATTATCCTAATCATTGCAGCCCATGCAACATATCGCAAATTGCAGTTGTATTAAATAAAAACTATTGAAACTTTACTGCATCTTCATCATTGCCTGTGTTTGTATGAGACATGATATATCCGTGAGAAAGGGGTAATCTCCGTTTAACCACGACATTCCCTGAGTCCATGCGTAAGGACTGCCACAAATCACCTTTGACTATTGTGTTTCTGGTGAGGTGCTGCTAGTGAGCCGGTAAGGTTGGGACAACAGTTGTGATTTGTTGTAGGATAGGCATAGTCGCCTACAGACAAAAGTACTGTCATCCTTCAACCAGCAGTCTTGCCTAGAGCAAGAGTCCATACTACGACAGTTCAGCCATGGTATTTATGAAGTCATCCTCCCAATCCTACAAAATGTTAGAGCTGCTAGTATTAACTATTTATTTTCCTATTGCTAAAAATGTGAAATGTAAAAAACAATAGCTAAAGATTAACTCCTATACTTAAAACAGCTTAACCTTGAACCTCCATGATTGTTAATCAGGAACTTGGGGTTTGAATACAAGTTCGGCAGACGGGATGACCTGTCCGCCGAACTTCCGATGGGGAGGCTGCTGCCGTACTGGCTACCTCCGCACCGGGCCCATTCAAACTTTCCCTCTAGGCTGACAGGCGGAAACCAAGGTTTCCACCCATCAGCCCAGCAGGAAAGGGGCAGCAGCATTGTCACCCGCTCATAATGATGCCAGCGGCAATGCTGCTGCCTGCTGAGTGCACTAGCACCCTTGCAAAGCTCACTTTCTGCACAGCACGATGGTGCTGGGCAAGGGGACCCCTGCACTGCCCATGCCAAGTGCATGGGCAGTGCAGGCTCCCCCCTGTGGCCCCCTGCAATTGTTCTCCACTAGCCTTTTCATGGCTGACTTCAGCGCTGCCCTGGCTGATTCTGACCTCCGCCACTGTCAGCCAAATGGGATCAAAGATCCCAGCGGAGACAGCGGTACGTTGGTGGGGCTGCCCATCTACCTTCTAATGTTGCGGTTGGACTGCCAAAACTGTGGTGCTCAAACAGCCACCACGAGTGTGGCGGTTTGAGGACTGCCACACTTGTAATCAGGCCCAAAGTGTCTAAGACAGTGGCAAATTGAAGTTTAAATGCCTCGAGGAGTCCATGCTAATTTCTTACATCTGCTGTAAACCATAGGTCTCAATTCTGAATTCTGGTAGGAAGAGCTCAGAGGACCCATCTTCCATGGCATAAAACTGGTTACTATTAATTTGCATAACAGTGACACCTCCTGTATCCAGCTATTAGAACTGGAAAACCTATAATATTTTTTTTATTTTATTATAATTAATGTTTAGCGGAGCTTACCGTGCTTTGGCTAACATCAGTTGATATCTAAATTCCATAAAAACAAAAGTACACAGTTCCAGCCAATAGACTAGTGCAAATGTAAACAGTAAGTAATAGAGTCTATGAGTCTGCTCTTATTAGAACAAGAGCCCGCACTCACCAAATGGTGACATGCTTCATCATCGGGCTTTTGCTCCTCGTTAGGCCGGCACTGCAATGCCTGACGGGCCCCTCGTGGGGGCTCTTTGCCGGAGATCTTTTGAGTGTAAAGAATGCCGGTAGCTAAGTGCTAGTATGTGGGATTGGTATATGGGTATGTGAAAATTAAAATGGCTAGAGGTCTGGAAATATCGTATTTAATCAACCCAGACCCCTGTCATGATTAAAAGCATAGTGCGGGTAAGGATTAGAAGTAATGTCTAGTCCACCCTCAGAAACAAAAAAACTGTCAGTCCCTGAATTAGGGGAATGAGGAGAGTTAGAGTACAGAACAGACTATACTTCTATCATCGAGGTCAATATGATTCTCGCAAAAAATGTCTGTTAAGATTGGTGCGATTCGTCAGGACCAAAAAACATACCTAATCCCCATGTTATAACCCAATACGGGTTTTCTTCGTACCACAAAAACCCTCCTTGTATTAAAGGATGGGCCCCATCGGGATAGCGATAAGCATCAGTGGTCCAGGCTTGTACAGTCAACCCGCTCGTGTGGCCACCGGGTGGATAACCTACCCCTGCTCCACGTCCTGGGATATCTAAATTCACCTGAGGGGACAGGTTGCCCTATATCACTTTAAAATCTCTGCCACTTTTTACATATACAAACAATATCTTACTTGCAAAGCTGTAAGAGTGGACTAGAAAATCATAACTGCTGCAAAATGTTCATTGGATGGAACCATACAATTATCCACCATGATGGGTTTTTCCAGAGGACCACAGGGTTTTCACTCTTCCATGTTGTTTAGTTCTGACTGCGCTCAGTAGCACACATGCTGGAGAAGTATCAAGTGAAATTCTGAGGGGCAGATTCATAAAGGTAAACTTACACTTTTGTGTTCATGTTTTTTTTTGGTAAGTTTATGACTAATGAGGCTCCACAGTATGGGCTAAGAGGTCTGCACATAAAAGATAGATCAGGCCTCCCTTTTTATGTGCTAAGTTCTCAGACCTGAGTGCGGAATAACCACAGTCGCAAACTTTCTAGAAACTCGTAGTTTGTGAATGCCCAAAAAAATTTAATGACACTGTACTGTCATTACAAAAAATGTATTGACACTGAAGTGTAAGTTTTACTACACTTTACATGTTCCCATTCACTTAAATCAACCTCCAACTGATTAACAAAACATAACATCAGGAAATGATTAACATAACTCTGGAACACACCTGTCACTTTATACGAGAAAACATTTTCTACCTAAAAGATTGCAAATATATTATCCAACCAGTTGGGTGAGGCCACGATATATTCATGTTCAGCTGGCCATCAAGCATTGGGACTGCACAATCTACTTCCCAAGAAGTTAAAAACCTAGGAATCATCTTCAATATACATCTCTAAATGGAAACCTAAATCACTAGTGTGTCCCTGTGTTAACTGCAAATATCTATGCTCCAGAGAATCTTCCCACTCCTAAAGTCTACTCACTGAAAAACATACAGACAGGTTTCCGAAAATCCCAAATCAGACTGTTTGCATATGCCTAAAATTTCTGAAACCCGACCATGCTAACCTAGCCCTCCATTAGAATCAGACATAGTCAATAATTCAATTTAAAACTCTATACATAGTGTACTGGGGCTCGTTGAATTAAGGACCAGGGTACCTCAAAAGGCTGCTACCTCAGTACACAGCGGCCATTGATGTCTGTTCAGCCCCTTCTCTCTTAACACAGTAACATCCAATCAAGTGTCCAAAACACGGTCGTTGATAACTGAGAGTAAAGAACACCAAACTATGGAACTCTTGAACCACGTCTTATGGATGAATTCAACAGCATCAGTTTCAAGAAATTAAAACAAAATATCAAGGTTCAGATAGTAATTTAACGTATATGCTGACCGCTGACAGCATCTCAAAGAATGTCAGCAAGATGATGCCCTGCGCCCTCGAACCAACACTAACTCTAATAACTCTAAAGCTATCCATAGTCCACGATGCAACTAAAAACTCTCAAGTAACAGCATGATTTATGTGAAGCATTGTATAAAACATCTAAACAGATAAATAACAAAACACTAAAAACAGGTTCACACGCAATAACAACTCAATGTTTCTATTGTAAAAAATCAAACATTTTTAAACTGATGCACAGCTAAGCCATTACCAACTTTCTCTGAACTTCAGATATTCATACATATATCTGACACTTCTCTTGAAGTCACATTATTTTGTGGCCTTTATTAAATACTTTTCTGTGCCTCAGCATTACTGAAATTGTTTTGCTAAACTTCAGCATCCAGGCTATTATTTGGAATCTATTGCATCAGTTCTCTGACTAATAAGCATACATTTACAATCAGTGGTACTGGACTGACCTCTGCTGAAAATTAAGGTCCAATGTATGAAAATTATATTAAAAAAAGTGGTTGCAAATGTGCACCACCTTTTTGTGCATGGATTAGAATTTTGTGAAAATACCCCTGTACTGATGGCTTAGTTCACAATCCAACATAGCTCATAACTACTATTCAAAGTTGCAAATTACAACTCACTCAAATGTGTGGCTATCACAAGGATGGTGGCCATTTGGGGTCAGTAGACCACCATATCTATGATCTCTTTTTTAATACTTTTTCTTTCAATTCATGTCACGTTGAAAAAACTTTTTTTGTTTAACTTTCACATTCACTTTGTGAATGGGTTACCACTTCCTTTGAGGAGCTGGAATTTTATTAATGGTTTGCGACTAAAATTGCAGCTCGAAACCATTGATATGCAGCAATCCTAGTCGCAATTGGGAAGGGACATCCTAAACAAGCCCATTCCAAACTGCAATTTGGAATGTGTTTCTAAACCTCGTGATTTCACAAACTGCAGGGTCAGTATCCAAAAACTGTCTTTGTATAATCTTGCCATACATGCTCAATGTATGGACAGTGTGGTTGCAAATACTGAGTACAAAGTTTGCATTGATGTTTTGTAAATTTGTTTTTAATTTTGTGATGAGGCCTAGATATTAATTGGTTGCATTGGAAAATATCAAGTTGAAGGGAGGTTGCAGACAAATAATTATCATTTTGGTAAGTTGCTAGTTGTGATCCTTTGTGGGTGTCCTTGAACATATGGTGGAAGTATGCAAGTGACAGCAGGCCCCCATAACTTCCTTTTTCCTTGGAGGCTGCCTGACACAATTCTAAAAAGGAAGTCTTCCTATTTGTGAATGAGTTCCCAGCTCCTTGGTGATGTATGTCGCTTTTCAGTGGTTTGTAACCGGAATTGCAGCCACAACTAATGATACAATTCATTGCAAGTCGCAGTTAGGAGGGTACGACTCTTTCCATGCCCTGCTCCCGAATGAGATTTCAGAAGTGTCAGTCACAATACTCTTTTTGTGATTTCAAAAAGTTTTTTCTGTACCGCAAAACTTGCTTGTTACATGCATAAAAAACATTTTGTGGTCGTGATTGTGATTTATTTTGAGGCTGTAGATCGCAGGGCTTGTGACTGCAAAAGCCTTTCATCCATCTGACCCTACATTTCTGTTTGCCAGCTAGGCAATCGCTACTCTATACAATGCATGTTCTCATTCTACGATTTTTGCATCCCTATTACACATTTTTATGCAACATACAGTAGTGTGGATTATTTACTTGACAATAGAGCTCTACAGCAAGTGCTTGCTTTGATCCTATTGTAAAGGGTCAATTAGATATTAGTTCTGCCCATTTTCTCTCTATTATTGGCAACGCATACTGAATATCCACAAAACTGAAGCGAGCACAATCTTTGCAACTTCTTTAAAGTCTATGTCATTTTATTTTCATAAACCTGTCCTCCAGAGCATGGAAAGTCATTACGCCCAGGTTCTCACATCTGGTGATGGTGCAGCTGTTCAGCAAGGGAGATTAGGCTTTAGATACGGGATAATGGAGCATTAATGGCGCGCGCAAACACAACGAGCGGCTTATGCTGTGTCTCGTGCCGTTGTGAGGTTATCAGGTGATGAAATGCATATGTCAGAACGAATGCAAGAACAGGATGTTCTGCAGATAGGAAACATAACACCATCGCTAACAGATTAGCTAATGTAGCAATCATATCCGATATGCAGCGGACAAGCAATAAACTGTTTTCACTATCTGAATACAGCTGATAGTCTACGCACAAGCAAATTTGAAGTTAACAACCTATACCCATTATAAAGAGTTTTGTGTTAAATGTAAGTAAGGCCAGGTACAATTAAAAGGCTTTACACAGCCCGAAAAGTGGCCTCAATTTGATATAATTTAATGCAAAAATAGAAAAGACATTGGATGAATGCTATTTCAAAAAATGATTTGGCTCTTGCGGTCTTCTGCTTAATCCCTTAGCTGCTGGTCCTCCCCCTCCACCCCAGTGCTGAGCCCTTTTTTGGCTATTTGGGGTAGTTCACGCTTAGGATTTCATAACTTGTTCACATAAGTTATCCAAGCCAAATTTGCATCCTTTTTTCCCAACATCCTAGGGATTCTAAAGGTACCCAGAGTTTGTGGGTTCCCCTGAAGGAGTCCAAGAAACTAGCCAAAATACAGATAACATTTGTTTTTTTTCAGAAAAATTGGAAAAAGGGGCTGCAGTAGAAAGCATGTGTTTTTTTTCTGAAAATGGCATCAACAAAGATTTTGTGGTGCTAAAATCATGATCTTCCCAGCTTTCAGGAACAGGCAGACTTGAATCAGAAAACCACATTTTTCAACACAATTTTGGCATTTTATTGGGACATACCCCATTTTTACTATTTTTTTGTGCTTTCAGCCTCCTTCCAGTTAGTGACAGAAATGGGTGTGATACCAATGCTGGACTCCGGACGGCTAAACATTTCTGGAAAGTAGACAAAATTCTGAATTCAGCAAGGGGTCATTTGTGTAGATCCTTCAAGGTTTTCCTACAGAAAGTAACAGCTAACATAAAAAATGTTGAAATTTAGGTAAAATAAGGAGCCATTTCTGTCCACTTTTTCTTCTATAACTTTTTCCAGCTATGGCAGATTTTTTAAAGCAATATATAGGGCTTGTAGGTTCATCAAGACCCCTAAGTACCCAGAGTCAATAAATGAGCTGCACCTTACAATGGGTTTTCATTGTATACTGGTTATACAGCAATTCATTTGGCGAAATATAAAGAGTGAAAAATAGGTATCGAGGAATCCTTTGTGTATTTCCAAAATGGGGTAAGAAAAGGTGTTAAGAGCAGTGGTTAATTGCCCATCTCTGAATTCCAGGGTCCCCATACTATAATGTGAATTATAGGGCATTTCTCAAATAGACTTATTTTTTACACACAGTCTTACATTTGGAAGGAATTTTTTTTGAGAAAGACAAGGGGCAATAAAACTGGTTCTTCTATTTTGTGTTCCCCCACATCTCCGGATAAAAATGGTACTTCACTTGTGTGGGTAGGCCTAATGCCCGTGACAGGAAACGCAACATGGACACATCACATTTTTACATTGAAATCTGATGTGTTTTTGGAAAGAGCCTAGATGTGGATTTTGGCCTCTAGCTCAGGGGCGCCTCGGGGAACCTATCAAACCTGTGTATTTTACAATCCTAGACACTTAGAGGAATCCAGGATGGGGTGACTTGTGGGGCTCTCAACAGGTTCTGTTACCCAGAATCCTTGGCAAATATCAAAATTTGGCAAACAAAAAACACTTTTCCCTCAGATTTCAGTGCTGCAAAGTTCTGGAATCTGAGAGGAGCCACAAACTTCCTTACACCCAGCATTCCCCCTAACCTTCTGATAAAAATGGTACCTCACTTATGTGGGTAGGCTTTGTTATGAAGTCTGGTCCTAAATTAGCAAAAACGAAAAAATGTACTTTAGATGGGCATGAGATACTTAAGGTCCCACATTTTACGTATCTGGGGGTCCCCATTGATGTTGATTTTAACTGGAAGTTTTTAGATAATATACGTTCAATACAATTCCAAAAAGCCATTGAAGCTGTTTTTAGGTTTGCAAGAAGACTCCGGCATAAACCTGTTAAGGAAATGATGACTGTCTTCACTTCTAAGTGTCTCTCTAGCGCGACATTTGGAGCTGGGGTTTGGGGGCTTGCAGAATGTACAGGACTTCAGATTATAGAAAATACATTTTTAAGAAGGTTATTATCAGTCCCTCAATCTACATCAGTAAAGTTCTGTCATAAAGAAGTAGGTTTGAGATACATATCTAGCTATATAAAACTTCAACCTCTCATACTGTGGGTAAAAATCTGGACTAAGCCTGAAGCGCTTCTATGTAGAAAGGTGATACAGGACTGTCTCCTTCTGTCACGATTCCTAGATATACCCTGGCTTAGATATGTTTATCTATCTCTCCTATCATTAGGAGTAGGAGATTTTTTCCTCAAACCAGACACTCTAACAAGACAGGACATCAAGAAGGTTAAAGACATATTCTGGCAGAAAAATCAGAACATGGACTCAGCTTCTAGTACAATGAGACCAGGGACGAGTTATGAGATACAACAACTTCAACCAAAGTTGTATCTGACCATCATTAATCATGAGCGACAAAGGTTTTTACTCACAAGACTACGTCTAAATACTTTACACTATCTGGTAGCATTTCCAGTTGCTGGAACCTGGTTTAAGAACCTTCCCCCTTGTTGTTGCGATGGAAAGACATCTCAGAGTACATTACACTTTATGCTTTTTTGCACTTTATATGCTGCTCCAAGAAAAAGGTTTTTACGTCCGCTATTTCAGTCTAACAGTATTAGAACTAGCCAGCTTGCTTACTCCCACTTACATGATCTGGGAAATATGGACATAATCCAGGCTGTGTTAAATTTTATATATGCTGCTGATGGTGTTCGGAAAATGTATTAATAACGTTTTTAGAAATTTTTATGATTGTGAAATTTGTATGTTATTTATTTATTTTATGTCTTTTATGGTCCTTTTGCACCGAATAAAGTAAAGTAAAGAAATAAACTAGACACCTAGGGGAATTTAAAATGGAGTGGCTTTTGGGGCTCTAACCAGGGTCTGTTACCCAGAATCCTTGGCAAATATCAAAATTTGGCACAAAAAAAACACTTTTCCCTCAGATTTCAGTGCTGCAAAGTTCTGGAATCTGAGTGGAGCCATAAACTTCCTTCCACTCAGCATTCCCCCTAACCTTCTGATAAAAATGGTACCTCACTTATGTGGGTAGGCTTTGTGCCAGTGTCAGGAATGGATCACACAACAGTCAATGTTAGTCTTTACATGAGGGCAACTGTTGACCCTGGGATGATCCATTCCTGACTAAAGCAGTAGGTAGAGGCACCCAAGTGGAGTAATGTTTTTATCAGGACAGGTGGGGAAACACCCGGTGGTAAGCATTTTGTGGATTGCAGCATATTCCTGTAGTTTGTGTGACAGAAATGCAAGAAAGAATAGTGTTTTAATTCAACAGTTCACCTTTGCAGGGTATTCTGGGTAAGAAAACTTTGGTGAATCCACACAAGTCACACCTCTGTGGACTCTCCCAGGTGTCTTGTTCCAGAAATGTCTCAGTTTGGTAGGTTTCCCTATATGTCCGCCGAGCCCAGGACCAAAACAAAATGCAGGTGCCTGCCTTACAAAATCAGTTTGTTTTGTGATAGATAATTTTGATGTCTCCACAATACGATTCGTGCAAAAACAACAGATGATGGAGGGAATGCAGAGCAAATCAAACATTCACCCCCAGTCACAGTTCTGGGTTTAATCCATCAGCTTTTTTGCTTGCCATGCCATACCAGTTTGGACCCAGCCATATGCAAATCAGTCTTGACTCAGTTCCCCATGGGAACAGTTGAATTGCCAGGCCAGGTCCTCCCTGAACCGGAAACAAGCACCCTGTGACCAGGTTCAGGGTATCACCCTTCATCAGCCAGGCTAGCTTGAATCTGGTGGCCACAATATGATTTGGGCAGTGGAATTTGGGACTGAACTAAATTGGGGAGCTCCCAAGAGAGCACTCTCTGTGTGCTTGTTGCCACATACACCTGCTCTCTGGGTTGGGCTAACCCACTATTGTCCTGCCTCACAGACTTTGGCTGCAAAGGGACAGCATGACTGTCTTCATCAACTCCCTCAGAATCACTGGAAGAGGGGTTGTCAGAAAAATCACTCCCACAGTCTGAGCATTTGTCCTATCACTCAGATGCTGCCTCAGTATCTGCTGTCTCAGTCTCTGATCCTACGTCATAGCTGTCCTCTATAACCCGAGTTAGAGCTTGAGCAGCAGTCATCCAATGAGACGTCATCTCTGCTACTGGCTAAACTCTCTCTCTAAAACACTAGCCTACGTAGACAGTCACAAAATTGCTGGTGGGTGTGTGTGTGTTGCGTGCAACAGTAAAGGTAAGTCACCTTACCTTCGCTTCTTCCCTCAATCAGCACGTTCTCTCAAGACACTCAAAAAAACAAAAAAAACACACTATTACTTCACTTTGTCACATACTAATCGTCACAGTCTTTAGCGACTCTGGCACCCAATCCAACAATCATTATTAGTGCTCCCACTCCGATGACCTCCTCCTCGGATTCCCTCACTACCTCCTAGCAAAAGTGCCCTTCATCTCTCCATAGACCCCCTTGCACATACATTTCATTTGTATTATAGCGCAGGTAATGGCTGGCTTTACTAATCCACTCAGGTATTTACATAAAATACAGATAAACCTTCTGCACTACTTTATGGCATTAAAACTGTCACTAGACAAAAGTCAGATCCTTTTGTAGCAGAAACGTAATCACAAGAGTTACTTGACTTTTTTATTGCTGCCTAAAAGCTACAGTTGAAACCTGTCAGATGAAGTATGTGCATTGCTTTGAAGACGCAAGCTGCAACTGCAAGAGAACGGGTGGCGAATATATATATATTAATATATATATATATCTATATATATATATATATATGTATAGATATATATATATATATATATATATAAATGTGGGTGTCTATATTTATATATGTAAAGAGCTCACCAGTATATTTGGGTGTGGTTTTCCTGGGGGCGGGTCGCAGCCCCCAGGAAAACCACACACACATTGACAAAAGTGATATCTCTCTCTCTCTCTCTCTCTTTATGTATATATATATATATATATATATATACTGTATATATATATATATATATATACATATATATATACACACACATATATGTATATATATATACATATATGTATATATCTATACATTTATATATAGATATATCTACATATAGATCTATATATATGTAGATCTAGAAATAGATATGTAAATCAATATATAGATAAATAGATCAACATATTTTTTTAATAGTTTATGGTTTCACTGGGGGCCATTGTCGTCACCCTGTCCCCTAGGTGTAAACTCACTTTTCCAGAGGGGGACAACCTCCCCCAAGTGAATTCCCTGATGAATAGTGGGGTTTCCTGGCCCTCAAGAAGGCCTCGTTTCCCGAACGGTGAGGTGTTTGGGCTCGTTTTCCCCACTGGAGTAGGAAGCGGCCTTACCTGTTGCTTCCTTCTCCAATTAGGGAAAACAAGTGTGATGTCTGAGCGAAGCAACAAAGGGGCGCGTGGGGGTCTTGGCAGGAGGCACAGATGCTGGTGCAATGCACTGGATGATTTTTGAACTCCCTCCCTGGTGTCGGCCACTGGTTATGACCCGCACCAGGGAGGTATGATGCCCACACCAGAGGGGTTAAACAGCTGCCTGATTATGGTTCAATGTAAACAAAAACAAGAATTGGGTTTCCAGAGATGTTACTAATCACATTTCATTTTGTCTTGAATATTACAATTATGCAGTTCACTGTTTCAAAGACACATTTTCTGCTAACATTTAAGAACTTGGCAGCTTTGTGCTGGTAATATACCCTTATCTTGGCATGGAAATTGAAAGACAAGGCAGTGAACCCTGTGGAGTTTACTCCAAACTTGAAAAAGATCAGAATTACTCATTTTAATTAAGTAATATTGCTAAGCGTTTTTAATGGGTCTTGTACTAGACTGATGTCCTTACATTTAGAGTAGTCCACCATCCTCACAGACGTTCTCTTAACATTGGCATTGGGGGTAATGTTTTTTATTTTTTCTATCCCTCACTTCTAGGTTTTACCTAGCAGTGATAGGCAGCCAAAAGAACCATCTTTTAGAAATGTGGTCTCTAGTTGGCAGAGGTATACACCCTTGTCCAGGTAGGGACCACAACCCTAGTCAGGGTAAGTCACAACACAATCCAAATTAATCCTTTGGCCACTCTCTGGTAGCTTGGCACTGAGCAGTCAGGCTTAGACCCAATAAGCACAAGTTGAACTATCACTTTTAAAAGGCTTAAAAGAGTCTCAAGCCTTATAAATCAACAGTTGTTTCTATGGTACACACAGTACCTGGAATGTGTCAACAATAACGAAGCATTGAGACCGCAGAGGGGGAGATGCGTGCAAAAATAAGGTGTTGCGTTTGATTTTGTGATGCAGCACAGATGTGTAGTTTCTTTACATACTGCAAGGCATCTGCGTCATTTTTCGGCACGCAGTCTTGGTTCCTCACTGCGAGGCGGGGATATTTTGACGCCCAAAGATGATGCATTGAAAATCCTTGGAAGAAGGAGCAGGCGCTGCATGGATCCAGTAGGCAATGTGTCGAATTTTCCGTCACAAGGAAGACGCTGCATCGAATTTCAAGTCAGGAATTCGGTACTGCGTTGTTCCGGTCGGCTGTGCGGCGATTTCTCAACCACAGTGCAGGCTTTATGTCGATTTCAGTAGGCATTGCACTGATTTTTGAAGCACCAGGAGTTTCTTGAAGAGGTGAAGTCTTTGTTGGCACTAAGACTTCAGAAACAGGAGGAAAGCTCAATCCAAGCCCTTGGAGAGCATGTTAGGAGAAGGCAGAGTCCTTCCTACAAAGTCTGAGGCCAGCAGGGCATCAGGGCATCAGCAGAGCAGCAGTCTTTCTCAGCAAAGCAGTCCAGATGAGTCCTTTGGGCAGCCAAGTAGCTCCTCTGACAGGGCGCAGGTGTAGGTCCAAAAGTATCTGAGTTGGTGGGGTCAGGGACCCAGTTTATATACCCCAAAATGCCTTTGAAGTGGGGGAGACTTCAAAGAGTGGTTTTGAAGTGCACAAGTTCCCCTTTCAACCCAGTCATTTCTGTCAGGGTCCCAGTGGGGGGTAATAAGTTCATTGTGTGAGGGCAGGGCACTGGCCTTTGAAATGTAAGTGTCAGGACCTCCACCCTTCCAACCCAGGAAGACCCATTCAGCATGCAGATGTGACTGAGTGTCCTGTGTTTTTGGGTGTCTGAGTGAAATGCACAAGGGAGCTGTCAACCAGCACACACCACACGTTGATTGGAGACAGGCTGTAAGACACAGGTGGTTTTAAGTACAGAGAAATGTTCACTTTCTAAAACCCGCATTTCTAAAATAATAATATTAAATCCAACCTCACCAATAAGCATGATTTTCTATTACCATTCCAGCCATCCTAAATATGACCTGGTTACCCCTTTCAGATCAGAATCTACCACTCAAAAAGTATATGAGGGCAGTCCTAATACTAGTCTATAAAAGGAGCAGGCCTCACAGTAGTGGAAAATGAATTTAGGATTTTTTCACTACCAGGACATATAAAACATATATGTACATGTCCTCCCTTTCACCTACATAGCACACTGTCCTACGGATTACCTAGGGCCAAGGGGTGACATATGTAGAAAAAGGGAAGTTGAAGGCGTGGCAAGTACTTTTAAATGGCAAGTCAAAGTGGCAGTGAAACTGCCCACACAGGCCATGCAATGGCAGGCCTGAGACATGTTTAAGGGGGTACTTATATGGGTGGCACAATCAGTGCTGCAGGCTAACTAGTAGCATTTAATGTACAGGCTCCAGGAACATGTAGTGCACTTTACTAGGGACCTATAAACAAATCAGCTATGCCAACTGGGGATGAACCAATGTTACCATGTTTAAGGGCGAGAGCATATGCACTTTAGCACTGGTTAGCAGTGGTAAAGTGTGCAGAGTCCTAAAACCAGCAAAAATAGTGGTCGAAAAGTGGAGGGGAGCAGGCAAAACATTGGGGGGTGACCACACTAAGGCTGTCAGGTCTAACACCATCTGATCCCTCTGTCTCAATTGAGCTGGTGGACGAGCTGATGGCTTACCTTTGATGACCTGCACTCCATCTGGCTTTCGGAAGAGTGTGTCAGCGACAGAGCGACAGTAGTATTTGTCGTCGACAAACTGTTGCTCTGTCTTTAAACCGGGCAGGCAGACCATAAGTTTGGTGGAGAGCATACTTCATCTGCGTTGCAATGGAGTACCCTCTTCACCAAACTCTAACAACCCATAAGTCACTATGGATGAAAGGATACAGGTGATCCTAGAAATGCATCATGATTCTAGAATTACATCAACTGCACTGAGTCCTGGGTGCCCTCCCAATTTAGCTTTGCTTCTGTGACAGAGTTTTAATTAGATGAATGATTTATTCAAAATTGTATTTATTCATTGCCACAAGTGCAGTGTCTCTGACATTACTTTAAATAAACCGCTGTTATATCACTCCAATTCAAAACAGTCTGCCCCACTCCAGTCTGCCCACTTCAATCCAAAATAATCTGTCTCACTCCAATCCGACCCACTTCAGTCTTCCACACTCCAATCCAAAACAATCTGTCCCACTTCAATCTTCCCCAATCCAATCCACCCCCCTCCAATCGGACATACGCCAATCCAAAATAATTTGCCCCATTCCAATCCAAAACAATCTGCCCAACTCCAATGTGCTCCGCTCCAATATGATTCACTCAAATCCAAAGCAATCTACCCCACTACAATCTGCCCCATTCCAATCCACCCCACTACAATCTGCCCCACTCCACTCCAAACAATCTCCCTCACCACAATCCGCCCCACTCCAACCCACACCAAACCAATCTATCCCCAATTCAATTCAAATCAACTCACCCCAATCCAATCCATTCTACTTCAACCCAATCCACCCCACTCCATTGCAATCCACCACAATCAACCCCACTCCAATCCAAAGCAATCTGTCCCACTCTAAACCAAAATATTCTGCCCCACTCCAACCCAACAAAAATCTGCCACACTCCAATCTGACCCCCTGCATTCCAAAACAATCTGCCCCACTGCAAACCAAAACAATCTGCTCCACTCCAATACCAAACAATCTGCCCCAATCCAATCAAGAATATCTTCCTCGCAGCAATACAAAACAATCCACCCCACTGCAATGTGCCCCACTCCAAACCAAAATAAGCAGGTCCACTCCAGTTGACCCACTCCAATCCAAAACAATCTGCCCCCACTCCAATCTAAAGCAGTCTACCCCACTCCAATCAGCCCCCTTCAATCTGAAACAAACTGCTCCACTCCAATCTGCTCACTCCAATCCAAAACAATCTGCCCCACTTGACTCTGTCCCACTCCAGTCCATCCTGCTCCAATCTGCCCCACTCCAATCCAATCCATCTCACCCCAATTCAGTCCAACCCACCTCATCCCATTTAACACCTCTCCAATGCACCACAATTCACCCCACTCCAACCCACCCACACCAGTCCAACAAAGCCCAATCCAATCTACCCCACCCCAATCCAGCCCACTACAATCCAGTCCACTACAATCAACCCACACCAATCCAGTTGACTCAACTCTTGTCCAATCCACCCAACTCCAGTCCAACCAACCCCATTCCAGTCCAATCCACCCCACACAAGTCCAACCCAAGTCACTCACTCAAATCCATTCCACACCATTCCACTCCACTCCAATCCTCTGCAACTCAATCTACCTCACTCCAGTCCACCCACTCCATTCCAATCCATCCCAATCCAATCCAATCCAATCCAATCCAATTCACCTTAATCCACTCCAGTCCAGCCCAGTAATGCCCACTGTTAGAAATGGCCCTGTCTGTAGGATTTCCCCTTACTTTTTGCCTCTGACCTCTTGTTTTTTGATCCTGTGCTGAACTTCATTTTTGCTGGATATAGGACTCTAGGCACTCTACGGGTGCTGACCAGTGCTAAGGTGCAAGTGTTTTCTGTCTAAATTGTATTGGTAATTGGTTTACCCATCATTGGCATATTTTATTGACCAGTCCTTAGTAAACTGCACTATTTGTGCCCCAGGCCTGTAAATCAAATGCCACTAGTGGGCTAGCAGCACTGATTGTGCCACCCACATGTGTAGCCCTGTAAACATTTTCATACCTGCCACTGCAATGTCTGCGTGTGCAGTGTTAACTGCCAGTTCGACTTGGCAAGTGCACCAACTTGTCAGGCCCAAACCTTCCCTTTTACTACATACAAGTCACCCTAAGTTAGGACCAGGTATCCCCATGGGCAGGGTTCAGTGTCACACACCACCTCCTCTGCCAGTAAGAAACCGATGCATTGCCTCTCCTGCAAGGAGATAATCAACACATCACTTCCCCTGTCGATAAGGAAACATGACATTACCTCCCCTGTGCAGTAAAGAACCAACGCCATACTTTGTTTTCCAGCACCACACCTCTTCTGCTCCCTGCATCTTTTTTGTTATTGACATGCTCCTGGTACTGTGTTTTAGAAAGAGACAACCCTTTATTCCTCTGGATTAAGACTTTTGCAACTTTGTAAAAAATGACATCTTTGCTTGTGTATTTTGATTTTTTAAAAATTTGGTCTTGGGTTATACAGATAAATATTGCCTATTTTTCTAAACAGGTGTGGAATACCTTTGTGGTATTTTTACCTTGTTACTGTGTGTGCGTGTGCATACAAATACTTTACACACTGCCTTTGAGAGAAGGCTGACTACTCGGGCCAAGCTACCAAGGGGGTGAGCAGGGGCTATCTTAGCTGCATGACTCTCTTACCCTGACTAGAGTGATGATCCCTACTTGGACAGGGTGTAAACCACTGCCAACTTGAGACCTTATTTCAAATATTGGTGGCAGCAATGGGATAGGACTTGTATTTGTACTTGACATACAGTAATTGGTGCACACTACTTCCATATTGGAGATCATTAACCAGCCACATACTGTTTTTGCTTTTTGATCTTTTTCTTTGTGTCTTGTAGAGTTTTTGTGCCTCCTCTAAGTTTAATCTACAATCATGTCTCAGTCTGGTGAGCCAGTAGCAGTTACTGCAGATTTGGTGTTTTAACAGGAGAGGCTGCAGATCTATATGGTGCTTCAGCTCGAAACGTTATGCAAAGAGTTCAGGTGTCCTTTTAAAGACCTCACTAGAAAGGAAGAGCTGGTCAAGGCACTAAGGGCCTGGTTGGCAGCCAAGGAGGCTGGTGAGCATGCAGAGGTGAGCACTGTAGATCTGGTGGAGCAGAGCCAACATGGTGATATTGTGGTGCAACAGGATCTGCCTGTGGGGAAGATACCCTCTAGGGCAGGCAGCAGTGTTTCTTCAGAAGTCTAAGCCCAGAGAAGCTGAATGACAGGCAGGAAGCCAGGAAGCACACTTTGGAGCCTTAAAGGCTCCGGTTGGAAATGGAGGCCATGAAACTGTTCATAGAGGAAAGAAAAATGATCTCGGCTCATGAGCTGAGCTTAATGGAGCTGGACTTGAAAGGCAAGGCCAGCACAGCTGGTAGCAGCGTTTTATCAGTACAGTCTGAGAGAAAGGTGTACCTTCCCAAGAATCTAGGGAAAATCCACAGGTAGTTTCAGGGCTATGAGGAAGGTCTCCACATGCATGGGATCCCTTAGAAAGATTGCGGGTGGGTTTGTGGAACTACGTCACAGTGAAAGGGAGGGACACCTTGTTGGCACTAGGGGCAGCTAGCAAGCTCACCTACACTACCATGAAGGCTGCCCTTATCACTAGGCTTGCATGACACCAAAGATGTACAGAAAGAAGTCCAAGGAGCGTAGAAAGCTTGATTCCCAGACCTGGCCTGAGTATGTGGATTCCTTCTGGAGAGCACTATATGGTTAGGTAAAGGGCAGTGAGGTAAAAGATTATCAGGGGCTGTACAATTTGTTTGCATGGGGGCACTTGTCTACTCTGTGTTTCCCAAAGCTGTTTCAGCACTTCAGTGACAGCAGGCTTACTGACCCCAGGATGCTTGCTCAGGAGGTGGACCGTTGAGAGAGTACCAGGGTCCACAAAACATTGTATGTGAGAGACTGAGCCAAGGGTGGATAGGGTCCCCAACAGAAGAAGGAGTGGGAGGTCAAGGACTATACAGAAAGGTTCCAGGATATGGGGAGGAAAGAGGTTCCCATCTCCCTTCTGTAAAGAAGGAGGGAGGTTCTAGTGGATGGTGGAAGGGCTATACAGAAAGGTTCCAGGATATGGGGAGGAAAGGGGTTCCCATATCCCTTCTGAAAGGAAGGAGGGAATGTTCTAGTGGACGGTGGCCAGTGTGCCTCATTTTCATCCCTGTTGCTTTGAGTGTTCCCAGCTAGGGTACAAGAAAGGGGACTCTGTCTGTCCTAAGAACACCCTTACTGGTGCCCCCCTACAGGGGTGGCCAATGTGGCCTTAGGGGGAGGTGGTCCCCAGGGGAAGGTCATAGACCATGCTGTGATCTTCCTTAGTTGGGAGGTGAACTCATAGGGCAAGTTGGTGATCCCTGATGGTGGAGTTTTCACTCCCACCAGGTGACAGTGAGTGGGGTCCCAGTCATTGCTCTGAGGGACAGTGGGGTTGTTATACCATTATGGTGGAAAGGCTTGTCTCTCCAGAGCAGTACACCGGGCAGGTGTGTAGGGTGACACCAGCCTATAGGCAGGACTTCTTCCACCGTATGGCCCTGGTATCCCTAGAGTGAGGTGGGGAGGTGATCCAGAGAAAGGTCATAGTTAGTCCCCAGATGCCCATAGACTGCCTTCAGTGGAATAGGTTGCCGTCAGTATCAGTGGAACTGGGAGGGGTGGCTGCCAAAGGCGCTGCAACAGTTACGTTTTCTGGGGGTTCCACTCCAAAGCAGAAGGTACAGGACCCTAGCAAGAGGGACAGGAGAAGGGAGAGCCCACCTTTGTCCCCTGCTCAACTTGAGGGTGCAGACCATATGTTTAGTGACCATTGTCAGGATACCACCCCTGAACTGGTGGGAGGTGAAGTGTAAAAAAGGTACAAGGCACCTGGGGCTACTCGCCCACACTTTTTGATGCCACCCTAGTTGGACAGAGTGCAAACCACTGTCAAATTGAGACCCCATTTCTAACATCCACCTTAATCAACACCACTCCAATCCAATCCACCCCACTCCAAGCTATCTTAATATACCCCACTCCAGTCCAATTGGCCCCACTCCAATGCAAACCACCCTACACCAGTCCATTTCACCCCACTCTGATCCATCCTACTCCAAAACAACACCCCACTCCATTCCACTCCGCTCCAATCCACCCATCTCCAATCCAGTCCACCACACCATAAAACCAATCCAAATCACCAAACTCAAATCCAGTCCACTCAAATTCAGTCCACCACGCCCCATTCCAATCCACCCCAATCTAGTCCATCTCAGTCCAGTCCACCCCACTCCAATCCACGCACTTCAATCCGCCCCTCTACCAAAATCCATACCACTCCAATCCACATCACTCCAATTCATGCCACTCCAATCCACCCCATCCCATGCCAGTCCTATACACCACACTCCATTACACTGCACTCCAGTGCATCCCCCTCCAGTTCACCCCACTTCAGTCCATCCCACCACATTTAATCCACCCGACTCAATTCAATCCACCCTGCTTCAATCCAATCCACTTAACTTCAGTTCATTCTCATCCACCCCACTCCAGTCCAATCTAATCTAATCCACACCACCACACTCCGATTCACCCCACTCCAAATCACCTCATTGTAATCCAATCACTTCCACCCCACACCAACGCAATCCACTCCACCTCAGTCCTACCACTAACCCCAATCCAATCTAATCTACCCCACTCCAATCCACCCACTCAATCCACCCCAATCAATTCCACCTCACCCCATTTCAATCGAACCCACCCCAATCTACCCCACTCTACCACAATGTAATCCACGCCATCCATTCTACTACAATCCAATCCACCAGACTACCTCAATCCACTCACTCCAATCCACCCTACTCCACTGCATTCTACACCACTCCACTCTACAACACTGCACTCCACAACACTCCCTGCCACTGATCTCTACTCCCTTCCACAAAACTCTCTAGATTGGGTTGCAGTGGATTGGATTGGATTGGAATCCAATCCACTCCACTCCAGTACACCCCACACCCATCCAACCCACTCAATCCAATCCGACCCAATACACCAGCTCAAATCTATTTCACCACATTCCAATCCCATCCCATTCCAATCCAATCCACTCCACTCCAGGACAACCCAATCCACCGTAAACCTATCGACCTCAGTCTAATTCACCCACCCCACTCCAATCCACCCCATTCCTATCCAATTCACCTTAATCCACCCCACTCCAGTCATGTCCACTTTAATCCACCTCACTCCTAATCATTCCACCCCACTCCAAACCATCCTAATTCACCCTGCTCCAGTCCAATTCACACACTCCAGTCCAACCTACTCCACACCAATTCAATTCACCCCACTCTAATCCATCCCACTGTGAAAAACCACCCCAGTCCAAAAAATCCACCACACTTCACCCTACTTCAATCCAATCCACACCAATCCTATCCACCTAGTCAATCCACCCCCAACCACCACAATCCACCCCACTCAATTCCAGTCCACTCATATTCAGTCCCCTTCATCCCAATCCAATCCACCCCAATCCAGTCCGCTCCACTACAGTTCACCTGCTCCAAGCCACCCACTCCAAACCAGCATCTCCAAAAATCCATTCCACTCCAATCCACGCCACTCCAAACCAAACCATGCCAACCCAATCCAACCAAATCCAAGCCACCCCACTACCCCAATCCACCCCACCCCAATTCGCCCCACCACAATTCACCGTACTCTAATCTAATCCAGCCCACTCCATTCAATTCATCTCACTCCAATTCAATTCACCCCTGTTAGAAATGGGGTTTCTGGTTGGCTAGGGTATGCAACTCAGCCAGGCAGAACTTACCCACTCTAGTCAGGGCAAGGGAGTTACACGTCCAAGATAACCCCTGCTCACCCCCTTGGTAGCTTGGCACGAGCAGTCAGGCTTAACCCGGAGGCAATGTGTAAAGCGTTTGTACAACACACACAACACATGTGACGCAATATCCCCACCACAAAGGAAACACAACACCAGATTATTTGAAAATATACTGTATTGTACACAACGTAATTATTAGACCAACATCACACAACAGTACTATCCTGCTTCCTTAGCAGTTGTCAAAACGTTACACATTAGTTACTCTGCAAACTAGCAGTAGTCACACATAACACACAGGTTACTTAGTATTCTGCAACATAAGCAGTAGTCAGGAAACACGTTATCACATTAGAACACTTTTCATAAGAATATCATAAAACGCCCATAGTAGGAACATTAGAAAATCTATGGCAAGTTAGGGAAACATCTTAGCAAGTCATGCCCATAAAAGGAACATTTGCACATATATGTAAAAGCATCATAGAACAGGTAGGCAATATATCACAATTGGCAAAGTCTGTAGAAAGAACTTCAATTATAGTAATATTGGTCCTTTTAAAAGTACCTGTCTTGATGAAGAGGCACTTCCAGTGCCTAAAACGAACAATGGGGCCCCCGGCACTCCTCTGTGCAACACGGGGTCCTCCCTGAGCATTTAGGACCGAGAGGGGAGGCACGCACCCTCTCTGAATTCCTGACGGGCCCCTTCTGGGACACGTGATCACTGGGGGCCCCCCGGGCCTCCACCGTCCCTCTCCAGGGGGGGGCCCAAGTCAGGGAAATCCTGCAAGTAAGGAGGAGGGTGCCACGCACCCCCTCCGATTTGTGAACGGGCCCCTTTGGGGGCCCGCAAACTCCTGGGGTCTCCCGGGGCCTCCGTCGGCCCTTTCACAAAGGGAGACCCCTTCACTGCAAAGGCTGGCCCTCGCAGGGGCCCTGAGGGATCTGGGGGCGCGGCGAGCCTCCGATGAGGCTGTTGCCCGCTCACCAGACAACCGAAGCCTTCCGAGGCTTCTCTAGGCGAGGGAGAGGCATCCTCCTCTCCTCTCGCCTCTCCGGCGATTCTCCGGCCCAAGGCAGGGCCTTCCGGTGCCCCGGGGGAGCTCTAATGAGCTGACCACGCCCCGGGGGCACCCATAGGAGCACATTTGCTCCGTGTTTCCTTGCCGCAAGATTCTCTCCGTGCCCCGGGGGCACTAATCAGCATGGTTCCTTCGTGTTGTGTTAACACAACTTCCCCGGGTTGCGGCGGTGATCTTTGAGGCACTTTTTAAAGGCAGCGCGCTTAGGAAAGCGCGAGGGCTCGTTTACAAGCCCGGGCTGTCACGTGATCTTCTGCAGCAGTTTACCAGAGAGAGCGCTTTTCCCCAAGCGCTAAGTCAACCCTGTAGAAGATTGGTGCAGGGGTCAGGGGCCACAGCACCCTGCCCCTGGGAACAGTAAGCAAGGAAAAGGTACAGGGCTTGTGGGCACAGCTACAGGCCAGCACAAGGGGTGCAGATGGTGGCAGTTCCTCCTAGTGACCAGGGAGGTCACAGGTCAGCACAGCAGCAGTAGTCCAAGGCGGTTTCCTGGTGAGTCCATTCATCAGCGTTCTGTGTCCAGTTTCAAGTTCCAAGAATGTTCAAATTGTGGGGGAAATTCCCCTGTACTTATAGTCAGTTCTTACAGTGTTTTAAAATGGTAGGGAGAGGAGGTTCCAGCCAGTTACAACTGGTTCTGGGAGTGCCCCCTCTCTCCTTTCAGCACAGGCTCCAAACATCAGTGGGGGGTTAACGATCCTATTGTATGAGGCCAGGGCACAGCCTTTACAAATGTAGGTGTGCCCCGCCTCTCCCTTCTCTCAGCCCAGGAAGACTATTCAGTATGTAGATGCACCTCGGTGACACCTCCACCCTCCCTGTGTACAGGCTGTCTGAAAAGTATGCACAAAGCCCCAACTGTCACTCTACCCAGACGTGGATTGGAGTCAAGCTGCAAAACACCAGAGTCATAAGCACAGATAAATGTGCACTTTCTAGAAGTGCCATTCCTGTGATAGTAATAAAAAATACACCCACACCAGTAAGCAGTATTTATTATCACCATCACAACCATACCAAACACGCCTACGCTACCCCTCATAAATCAGACAATACCCCTTACACATAAGGCAGGGCATTTCTAATGCAATCCTATGAGAAGGCAGCACTCACAGCAGTGAGACACCAAGTTAGGCTGTTTGTCACTACCAGGACAGGCCATGCAATATGGCACATGTCCTGCCTTTCTACATACATGGCACCCTGCCCATAGGGCTAGCTAGGGCGTACCTTAGGGGTGACTTACATGTAGTAAAAGGGGAGTTCTGGGCCTGGCAAGTAAGTTTAGATGCCAGGTCCCTGTGGCAGGAAATTGCGCACACAGGCCCTGTGCTAGCAGGCCTGAGACAGGTTTGAAAGTCTACTTCAGTGGGTGGCGCAAGCAGCGCTGCAGGCCCACTAGTAGTATTTAATTTACAGGCCCTGTGTATAGAAATACCACTGTACAAGGGACTTGTAGGTAAATTAAATATGCCAATTAGGTATAAGCCAATCATACCAACTTTAGATGGTAGAGCACCTGCCCTTTAGCACTGGTCAGCAGTGATAAAGTGCTCAGAGTCCTAGAGCCAACAGCGAGAGGTCAGAAAAACCAGGAGGAAGGAGGCAAAAAGACTGGGGATGACCCTGCGTAAGGCAAAAAGTCTAACACAACCCCCTGCCAGCCAAAAGCCAGGGGAGAACAATCAATACCTTGATGTACTTCCCTGATTGGGGCGATAGAACAAGGACCCAGGCCCACAACAGCAGGGGCATGTTCCAGTTCTACGCCTTCCTGACTCCACTTGGATCTCTCTGTCAATGCTTCCCACGCAGCCTAGACCAACCCATGGGGATTCTCTAACTGCCAATGGCCAGAACCAGGCCCCAGGCCACCTAGGAGCCTCTGGTCTCTGAAACCATAACGAGTGGGGGCGGTAGCCCCAGGTGCAAAGCAACCTGTCTCCACTCCACTTCCAATCAGTTCAGGGGCTCTACCCTGCCACTGATCCACCAACCTAGGGTCGGCACCCATAGGTTCTACAGGGGCTAGAGGCGAGGCTCTCCTCCCTCTACCCCTCCGTCTGGGATCCCGCCCTCCTCTCCTAGGAGGGGTATCACCAGAATCCACACTTGCCAGGGTGCTGGGTACAGCAGCCCTGCACAACTCTCTCGCCAGCCCAGGATCACTACCTGGCGACTGACCACCCAACCTAGGGACGACACCCTTGGGTTGCACCGGGGTCCGGGGCGGGCTTCCACCTCCCTGAACCCGACTTCCAGAGTCCTGCGTCTCCCCACCTCGGGAGAAGCCACCAGAAGTTTTACACGGGGGTGAGCACACTAACCGCCCCCCCAACCAGGTCAGAGTTTACCCCCTGAACCTGTCTATCTAGTCCAGGGACGACACCCTTAGACTGGACCATTGCCCAGTGAACCAGGACTTCCTTGGGAGCACACCTACCCCCTACCAGATCAGAGCTTACCCCCTGAATCTGGCAATCCAACCCAGAGTCACTACCCTGCGGTTGAACCGCTGCCTGGCGCACCAGGACTTCCTTGGGAGTACACCTACTCCCCATCAGGTCAGAGTTTACCCCCTGAACCTGATCATCCAACCCAGAGTCACCACCCTGCGGTTGAATCATTGCCTGGCGCACCAGGACTTCCTGGGGGGCACACCTACCCCCCACCAGGGAAACACCTTCCCCAAGGGCCACACAAGAGTCTGGCTGGCGCAGGTCTCCTGACCTCTGCCCATCTGACAGAGTCTGGATTCCCCCCAACCCAGAAATGGTCTCACCAAGGTCATTCCTGGGGGGCTCTGTTCTCAGAGCTGACCCCTGACCCTCCAGGTTCTCCACTGGGGCCCGCAGCCCCCTCTCAACCCTATGCCTGGATTTCCACCTCCTCCGCTGTAGAGCGAGACTACCAGATACCAGGACCGGCGGAACGCTATCACCAGCCACCCGCCCAAGTCCTAATGACAAAATGGGATCCTTCTGATCAGCTGGTCCTACGGCACAGGCTGGGCTCCCCTCCTGGCGTTCACTCATGGAACCTTCCAGGACCTGGGACGGGATCTCGGGCACCTTGGGCCTCAGCCCAGCCCCATTCCCTCTCCTCTGAGACGGGACATGGGGTCCCTCACCCACCCCAGTGCACTGGGACCTACCCGGGACACTCCATTCCTTTCCCACCCCATCTGGTTGGGAAACACCTAGACCACTCTCATTAGGAACACCCCCTAATGCCACACCAGGCCCTCTGGTATGCAACCAGAAGTCTGCCTCTTTTGCAAGCTCCCTGGGGTCAGAGATCTCACACACTGACAAGTGTTGGCGTAACTCTGAAAAACAACAACGAAGCATGTGCTCTCTGACAATCAGATTAAACAGCCCTTCAAAATTGTTTACTGTGCTACCCTTCACCCATCCATCTAGTGCAATGCAGCAATCCTCCACAAACTCCTCCCAAGACTGGTGGGACAGTTTCTTACCACCCCTAAACCTTTTTCTGTATTCCTCAGGGGAAAAAACATTCTTCACAATCAGTGCATTCTTTACAGCGGAGTACCCCTCCCTGTCACTCTCTTCTAGAGTCAGTAGGGCATCCCTCCCCTCCTCAGGAATAAAGCTCCCTAGGCCAGTTCCCCAATCCTTCTCAGGGATCCTGCGCTCTACCAGAGCCCTCTCATATTCCTTTAACCACTGACGTATGTCACCCCCCTCTTGGAACATAGGTACCAGATCTATGGGTATGTGAGGAACATCTTTTCTACAGCACTGTACATTACTGCCACCACTGAACTCCACCTGCAGCGCTGGTGAGTCCAGAACCTTCAGACTGCGCTCTAGAGCGAGTCTTTCTCTGGCAAAGGCCCTCTCTGCCGCTGCCATTCTCTCCTGTACTAAGGCCTTCTCTACCTCAGCCCTTCTCTCCTCAACAGCTAGGCGCGCTAACTGCAACTTCAGGTCCCTCTCTTCCCGCCTATCTCTTAGCTCATCAGGCATCAAGGAATGAGAGGAAGCCCTGCTTCTTACACTGGACCCAGCAAGGGACTTCCTACCACTGGGGCCTTCCCTGTCAACTGGCGTCCCCAACCGGTCATTCTCACCCTCCTGATCAGCCTCTCTACCACTCTCTAGGGATGAGGTCTGGGAGCCCTCCCATTGGGAACCCTCGCTACACTCAGGATCCTCTGGGTACTCCCTAAGCACACTCCCTCCCTGGGTATATGTCACAAACCTTTCAAAGAAATTCAGAGATCTCCTGAGGTCCCCTTCTACAGGCAGCCCTCTCTCTCTACAGAACCCCTCTAATTCCTCCTACGTGTAAAACGGCAGGTCCTCTAAATCAAAGGTAAGACCCATCTTGAAAAGGTACAAATAACTCAACTGTGACAACCACAATACCCAAGCGTGAGAACTGAAAACAGGAAAAATGACCAAAGAGAGAAAGTTAAGAGAAGCCAAACATGTGATGGTCTAAACGCAATCCTTGTAGTGAAATAATGAGTCACAATGGTATTGTGCAAGCGCAAGTCCTATCCTCACCGCTGACAACCAATGTTAGAAATGGGGTTTCTGGTTGGCTAGGGTATGCACCTCAGCCAGGCAGAACTTACCCACTCTAGTCAGGGCAAGGGAGTTACACGTCCAAGATAACCCCTGCTCACCCCCTTGGTAGCTTGGCACGAGCAGTCAGGCTTAACCCGGAGGCAATGTGTAAAGCGTTTGTACAACACACACAACACATGTGACGCAATATCTCCACCACAAAGGAAACACAACACCAGATTATATGAAAATATACTGTATTGTACACAAAGTAATTATTAGACCAACATCACATAACAGTACTATCCTGCTACCTTAGCAGTTGTCAGAACGTTACACATTAGTTACTCTGCAAACTAGCATTAGTCACACATAACACACAGGTTACTTAGTATTCTGCAACATAAGCAGTAGTCAGGAAACACGTTATCACATTAGAACACTTGTCATAAGAATATCATAAAACGCCCATAGTAGGAACATTAGAAAATCTATGGCAAGTTAGGGAAACACATTAGCAAGTCATGCCCATAAAAGGAACATTTGCACATATATGTAAAAGCATCATAGAACAGGTAGGCAATATATCACAATTAGCAAGGTCTGTAGAAAGAACTTCAATTATAGTTATATTGGTCCTTTTAAAAGTACCTGTCTTGATGAAGAGGCACTTCCAGTGCCTAAAACGAACAATGGGGCCCCCGGCGCTCCTCTGCGCAACACAGGGGCCTCCCTGAGCGTTGAGGACCGAGAGGGGCGGCACGCACCCTCTCTGAATCCCTAACGGGCCCCTTCTGGGACCCGTGATCACTGGGGGCCCCCCGGGCCTCCACCGGCCCTCTCCAGGGGGGGCCCAAGTCAGGGAAATCCTGCAAGTAAGGAGGGGGGCGCCACACACCCCCTCCGATTTGCGAACGGTCCCCTCAGGGGGCCCGCAAACTCCTGGGGTCTCCCGGGGCCTCCGTCGGCCCTTTCACAAAGGGAGACCCCTTCACTGCAAAGGCTGGCCCTTGCAGGGGCCCTGATGGATCTGGGGGTGCGGCGAGCCTCCGATGAGGCTGTTGCCCGCTCACCAGACAAACGAAGCCTTCCGAGGCTTCTCTAGGCGAGGGAGAGGCATCCTCCTCTCCTCTTGCCTCTCTGGCGATTCTCCGGCCCAAGGCAGGGCCTTCCGGTGCCCCGGGGGAGCTCTAACGAGCTGACCTCGTCCCGGGGGCACCCATAGGAGCGTATTTGCTCCGTGTTTCCTTGCCGCAAGATTCTCTCCGTGTCCCGGGGGCACTAATCAGCATGGTTCCTTCGCGCTGTGTAAACACAGCTTCCCCGGGTTGCGGCGGTGATCTTTGAGGCACTTTTTAAAGGCAGCACGCTTAGGAAAGCGCGAGGGCTCGTTTACAAGCCCGGGCTGCGGCGGTGATCTTCTGCAGCAGTTTACCAGATAGAGCGCTTTTCCCCAAGTGCTAAGTCAACCCTGTAGAAGATCGGTGCAGGGGTCAGGGGCCACAGCACCCTGCCCCTGGGAACAATAAGCAAGGAAAAGGTACAGGGCTTGTGGGCACAGCCACAGGCCAGCACAAGGGGTGAAGATGGTGGCAGTTCCTCCTAGTGACCAGGCAGGTCACAGGTCAGCACAGCAGCAGCAGTCCAAGGCGGTTTCCTGGTGAGTCCATTTATCAGCGTTCTGTGTCCAGTTTCAAGTTCCAAGAATGTTCAAATTGTGGGGAAAATTCCCCTGTACTTATAGTCAGTTCTTACAGTGTTTTAAAATGGTAGGGAGAGGAGGTTCCAGCCAGTTACAACTGGTTCTGGGAGTGCCCCCTCTCTCCTTTCAGCACAGGCTCCAAACATCAGTGGGGGGTTAACGACCCTATTGAGTGAGGTCAGAGCACAGCCTTTACAAATGTAGGTGTGCCCCTCCTCTCTCATCTCTCAGCCCAGGAAGAGTATTCAGTATTTAGATGCATCTCAGTGACACCTCCACCCTCCCTGTGTACAGGCTGTCTGAAAAGTATGCACAAAGCCCCAACTGTCACTCTGCCTAGACGTGGATTGGAGTCAAGCTGCAAAACTCCAGAGTCATAAGCACAGATAAATGCACACTTTCTAGAAGTGCCATTTCTGTGATAGTAATAACAAAATACACCCACACCAGTAAGCAGTATTTATTATCACCATCACAACCATACTAAACAAGCCTACGCTACCCCTCATAAATCAGACAATACCCCTTACACATAAGGCAGGGCATTTCTAATGCAATCCTATGAGAAGGCAGCACTCACAGCAGTGAGACACCAAGTTAGGCTGTTTGTCACTACCAGGACAGGCCATGCAATATGGCACATGTCCTGCCTTTCTACATACATGGCACCTTGCCCATAGGGCTAGCTAGGGCGTACCTTAGGGGTGACTTACATGTAGTAAAAGGGGAGTTCTGGGCCTGGCAAGTAAGTTTAGATGCCAGGTCCCTGTGGCAGAAAACTGCGCACACAGGCCCTGCGCTAGCAGGCCTGAGACAGGTTTGAAAGTCTACTTCAGTGGGTGGCGCAAGCAGCGCTGCAGGCCCACTAGTAGTATTTAATTTACATGCCCTGGGTATAGAGATACCACTGTACAAGGGACTTATAGGTAAATTATATGTGCCAATTAGGTATAAGGGAATCATACCAACTTTAGATGGGAGAGCACCTGCACTTTAGCACTGGTCAGCAGTGATAAAGGGCTCAGAGTCCTAGAGCCAACAGCGAGAGGTCAAAAAAACCAGGAGGAAGGAGGCAAAAAGACTGGGGATGACCCTGCGTAAGGCAAAAAGTCCAACAACCCCACTGTAATCAATCTACTCAACTCCAATCCACCCTATCCCATGCCAATCCCATCCATCCCACTCCATTCCACTGCGCACCGTTCCATCCCACTCCAGTATACTCTATAGTCTACCCCACCCCACCCTAGTGGCCTAGTTGATAATTTATTAAATAAACACTACCAATGGAGCATAAGGCAAAATGTACAACACATTTCGTACTGCAGCCACCACATGTGTTGTGGAACTGACATGGAGTGTAACCAGAGTTTTGTCGGTTCTACCTGGGCGCTAGCCAATCAACCATAGGCAAGTGTCTGTTAAAAAAAAGTGGCATAAATGTATTGCATTGTACAATGTGGTGTGATGCCCCAGCATGGATCCAAGAGTATGTCACCTCGAGTGCTTTGCTTAGCTCATATTTATACTCTTTTTGAAGGTTACATATGGTGGGCAGTAATGTGCAAGAAGACAGTTTAGACCATAAATGAAACATATCTTCAAACCCTGGAGGCTGCTACTCCTCTTATCTGATTCAAACCACATTCCAAGCAGTCCTACACTTGCCACACCTGTCGATCTCGAGGCAGGAAGAGAAAGGCAGAAGCAGGTGAGTGCTCATCTGCATGTAGTCAAAGGTTCAATAGGTCACAGTACTAAAAGTTCAGTCAAGAGTTCAACATTTTCACTGTAACAAGGTTCAACAGTTCATTATACAGGAGTTTGATATTTTATTTGATTTTTTCCTCTCAATTTCCCCCCTTTGAGTCAAAGGAGCCTGTGCTCCTGATGGCTCACACCTATCGGTTTATTGACATTAGTCCATTGATGTCTTGCCTTTCATGATCTTTGTCCTCCTGCATCCTTTGATACAAGCGAGCCATCGCATGCTCCATTGGTGGCAATACCATGGTTAACAATGGGTTGAATAGACCTTTTCAGCAGAGCAACAACATTGCAATAGGCACAATCCCAGGCACAATCCCAGGATGATGGTTAGGACGATGTCCATAATTGCTACCAGCCCCTTTTTTATCCATTCTGTGGGCAGCCAGGACCACAATCATGAAACATCTATGCCCTCTAGGATTTCCTGGCCCCCCTTTGTGATTACTTCCACAGCTCCCTTATTCTACTGATGTCAGTCTCCACGTTTCCAGATTTGTTGTAGTAACAACAACTTTCATTGAGGAGTCCACAGACCCCCCCTGCTGTTAATAGATTGAGCGCAAGTGTGTTCTGCACTGTCATGGCGGGTACAGAGTTAACTTCCACCTTCAGCCCTTGAATAGCATCCCTGGTGGCATTGAAGTAAATGACCAACTGTGCAGAAATGTTATTGCTTATTCTAGGTCATATATCTCAAATCTTGGGACATACATAGGAGGACTTTATAAAACATGTTCTGTCTTGTCTCCAGTATAGGGGTAACTGTTTTGTAGTGGTGTGCAAAGATTCCCAAGTTCAGGGGTTCAGGGCTGCTACACGTGGCACTACTATGATATTGGGTTTAGGGTTACCTAGAGAGCACATTCCCTCCAAGTCCTTGGGGATCACCATATAGACCCTATTACCATACACAAAATACATGCCTCCTTGCACCTGGGGGTCAGTCTCATAATATTCTCTAGCAAGGTGGCCCACCCCTTTTGGTACATCATGGTTGAAGCTGCTACACCACCTGTATGTCTCTCCAGGTTATTTTCAAACCAGTGACATTCACCCAAAGAGAAGAGTATGAGCATTGGGCTGTTCACAGCGGGAACTACAGGAGTTGGAGACTATTTGTGAGGGGTAGTGCTTGAACTCGGAGCCTTAATCAAGGGATCATATATGGACCCCTCAGGGGCCACCTGCACAGTATCTCCATCTAAAGTCAGGTTCCAATAATGAACTGCATAACTGACGCTCTGTGACCCAGTCACAAGGGTCAAGTTTCTACTCTGTACCTCTTTCACCTTCATCCCCCAGTTCCCTGTGACTAAATCCAACTCCAGCAGGTTAAGACATTCATCCTCCTTCAAGTTCCCAAGATATTGAGCCTCTGGGTTGCATCCCAGCGACTGATGTCGGAAGCACAATGGGAATTTGTCTTGGGTAGAGTTTTCTTCAGAAGAGAGGGACTACTCATACTGGGTCTGGACATTAGATTTCAAGGTGCAATATGGCTGCTTCCCCTCTAACCCTGCAGCACATGTCCTGTTGACGTCTGGCATGTGGCACACATCTCCTTCTTGCTATTCTCCCATCCCCACAGGTGTGGCATATAACCCTATAGCGTCTCCTGGATGCTTGGACAGTTCTCGACAGATCCAAAAGTTCTTAAGACTCAGAATTTTGGCAAACTGTTCATGCACACTGATCAATGGATGCAATGTTGGCTTCTGCAACAAGAGGGTAACACGGGTAACCATTAAGCTTATTATAGCAACATATTCCTGCCACCTCATTTTTTATTTCAATTTGTTATCTCAGTAAATATGAATGTTCAGTAAAAGTTTTATAAGTCTTGGTATGGCAAGTTCTATGGAGTGTTCAGTCTTAGCTACTCTGGGTACAGGTGGAGCAGTTTCGTAATTGATTTGCTGTCATCTTTTTTTCTTCCTGGTCCGTAGTTGTCTGTTTCTGTGGCAGTTTCCCAGATCTGACCTGCGGCGTCCCCTTCAGTCTAGTTTTCAGCAGGTGCAGACCAACACCCCTCTTCAAGATTAAGGGGGTTATTCTAACTTTGGAGGAGGTGTTAATCCGTCCCAAAAGTGACGGAAAAGTGACGGATTTACCACCAGCCGTATTACGAGTCCATTATATCCTATGGAACTCGTAATACGGCTGGTGGTATATCCGTCACTTTACCGTCACTTTTGGGATGGATTAACACTCCTCCAAAGTTAGAATAACCCCCTTTGTTGTCTACTCTTTACTCAACAGCATCCGGTGTTGCTGAACTCCTCTTAAAATGCCTCAGATTAATCCAGGTTGGGGGTGCATCCACTTTGAACGCAGTGTGAGAGGTTAGTAGAACCTGGCAACACTACACCTTGGCTTGAGGCAGTCTTTCTGTATGAACTCCCTCATTCAGACCGAGTCCCCCGGCTGCAGATTGTGGGAAGGGACTGCAAGAGGGAGAGGTTGAGCACTTTTAGCAAGATCATGATAATTGGTCAGAGTCCTTTGCATCCTTCTGCAATACTGAGCCAGGTCTTCCTCCCCACCCATGAGAGAAACATATAGAAGTCTAAAGTGCTCCGGGTGAGGAATTGGTCTTTCAAAAAGTATTTCATAAACAGTTAATCCATGCTTCTTACTGGGGCTAATGTTCATAAGGACCACAGGGAGAGCTTCTGGCCATTTGAGTCCTGTCTCTTGATGAATTTTGGCCAGTTTATTATTTATTTGCCCATTCATCTTCTCAACTTTCCCCCAAGGCCAGGAGGAGATAAGGGGTGTGCAGACTCTGAGAAATCCCTAGACCCTTAAGAATACACTTAAACACTTGAACTATGAAATGGAGTCTGTTATTGGAGTCATTAGATTCTGGTACCCCAAAACGGGGAATGACATCAAACATGAGCGTTTGTGCCATAGTTTTTGCATCTGCTTTCCTGCATGTGAAGGCCTCCGGTCACCCCGACATTTTAGCTAACATTACTAGCACGTTTGCAGCCTTGTGAGGGGGGTAGGTTCATAAAATCAATCTGAAGATGCTGCATTGGCCATTCTGCCCACTGCCTTGCACCCTCCCCTTGCTGCATGGGTTATTCCTTTGACATGTGATGCAGGTGGGGGTCACTTCCTTCGCTCTCTGGCGAATCTCAGGGGCATACCAATCTTTCAGTATCTCAGTTGTAATTCCCCCCCTTGCACATGTGTGACATTGAATGAAATGGATGTGCCAGCTGTCATTGAAATATGGGAGTAATGGCTGGCCTGCCATCATGAGAAACAGCCAACTGTGAAGTGGGGTCTAAGCTATAGCCTTGAGAAGCCCAAAGTGCTATAACTTCAGTAGTTGCTTTCTATTGCATTGCAAGCAGGTCAGAGATAGAACGAGACGGGGTTTCTGCAAAGCACCTAAATCGCTTTAATAAGTACAGCATGAGAAATGGTGGAACCAGAGGATGTTAGAAACCCTCTCATCTTCCATAGCTGACCTATAGCATGACAGACATTAAAAGCATACCAATAGTGACCAGAGCTTCAGCATACAACTCACATGCTCTAGTAGATTGTGAACACATCACGTACCCAATGCATAGTGCACCAAAATCATGCCACAAAGCAGAACCATCAGTGTAGAAAAAATGGAGTCTGCATTGGGCAGCGGTGTGTGAGTGAGGTCTGGACTTGGAATGGTAGTAATGGCCACAACTTAAGCGCAATCATGAGGCTCTCCATCCTCTGCAGTAGGTAGAAGAGTGGCAGGATTGATGGTGTTGCACCTAACTATTGTGTGGTTTGTGTTTCCAAGAAGGGCCTGGCACTGGACTGAGAGATTCTGGGTACTAGACGGAGAAGCAGTGCTGCAACTGCATGTGGTACTGCAAGAGTTAATGGATGTCCCAGGACAATATCAGCCACGCGCTCCACAAGGTTGGCTGCAGATGTGACCGCACGAAGGCACAGTGGCATGCAGCAGGCCACAGGGTCCAGGAGGGCAGAATAGTAGCCCACTAGTCTTTGTTTATCTGAAAAAGGCTGTGCAAGGACACCAGAGGCCACTCCCTGGCACTCATGGCAGTACAGCGTAAATGTTTTTTTGTAATCAGGGTGACCAAGAACAAGGGTAGAGGCCAGAGCTTACTTCAAAGCAGTAAAGGACTCTTTTCCACCTGGAGTGGGTCTGGGGTGCTGTCAGCGATCAGCGCAAATAGTGGTTTAGCATTCAGAGTAAAATTTGGGATCCACAACCAATAATATCTAACAGCCCCCAGAACTTGGCACACTTGACGCTTGCTGACAGGCTTGGGAATGGTGAGCACTGCTTGCACATTGTCAGGGATCACAGAGGTAGATGCATAGGAGATGGTATGACTTAGATATGTGACCTCGGGAAGGCATAACTGAGATTGGAGAGTGATGCTTTATGGCCCAACTCAGCAAGCTCAGCAAGTAGGGCAAGGATATCAGAATGGCAGACTTCAGCAGAGACACTGGACAACAAAAGATCATCCAGGTACTGTGTCTGGACAGAGTCTCTGGGAGCTCAAGATCCTGCAAATCTTCTTTCAATATCTGGGAAAAAATTGTTTGGCTCTCACAATATCCCATGGGGAGCCTTGTCCAAGAAAGCTGATGGCCCTGAAAGTTGAACGCAAATGCGAACTGAGAATCAGAATGTACTGGGATAGAGAAGAATGCACAGCAAGGGTCCACCACAGTAAAGTGGGTAGCATTCACAGGAATACTGGTAAGAATAGTAGCCAGATTGTTAACCACAGGACTTCAGGGGATGACAAATGTGTTCAGTGCTCTAAAGTCCTGAACAAAACGGTACTGAGGGGTACTGTCTGGTAAGGGGTTTGGCTTCTTTTCAGGGAGTATAGGAGTGTTACATGGTTAGGTACAAGGAACTAAAACGCCCTGTTGCAGGTGAGACTCAATGATAGGGCATGTGCCCATAATGGCTTCCATGGGGAGAGGGTACTGTGGTTTGCAAGGGAATGGGTGATCAGTACGGTAGGTAATCTGGGCAGGACGGGCAGTCTTCAGTAATCCAACCTCATTTTGATGGGTAGACCATAAATAAACAGGTACACCCTTCAATTAGGACAGTATGCTTAGTGCATTATCTTCAAATGAGGTGGCCATCAGTATGGAGCTGAGGCTGTGCACCTTATCACTGGAGAGGGAAAGGTATATTCCTTTAGGGTCATAATAAATTGTGGCTCTCAATTTACAAAGGAGATCATGGCCCAACAGGTTAACCTGCGCTTGTGGGCTGATTAGAAACATGTGTGTATCTTTGACGGGGCCAAAGGAGACAGAAAGTGGTTCAGATAGTTGGAGACTTATGGGGACACCAGTAAAGACCTGAACAATGGTGTTAATATCTGGAGGTGGTATTTGCCTGCCCCTCAAAGAGCTCAGAGATGCCTCAGTGTCGATCAGCATTTTATAGGGACGTCCATCAATATTAACGTTAACCTGGGAGTCCTTGGAGTCCAACACATAACAGGGCATCATGGTGCTAAGTACCTGAGGGGACGGGGAAGACCATCAGGAGCTAAAGGGGTACATGGCATTGAAATTTCAAGAGTGGTCCCACTGTGGCTGGTCACAATGTGGCTGGGTGCGTCAGATCTATTGTCCCTATTTCTTTTCTTGAGGCAGGACCTTACCCAGTGTCCCTTCTCATGACAATACCTACACTCATCATATGGGCGGGGTCCTCACTCTCCCAGACCACTAGGTTTTCCTCTATCTGCTGGGCCCCACTGACTGCGCTCCATTCCTCGCCCCAGTACTGTGGCTTGCAGGTTTTTAAGCTGAAATGCAAGGACCTTACCCTTCTTATTCTCCTCCTTCAACTTATCTCTCTGATTTCTCTGCCACAGATGAGCTGCTATGGCAATGAGCTGTGGAAGCCCCATACCCTGCCACCCACAGCTCAATTTATCCTCTGAAGTAGGGAAGTTCATTTCTGACATAGACAGCAACCACTAAGGGGGCAGAGTCCACAGAGTCTCGATTTACTCCCCCATGTGCTCTAAGGGTAATCAATACTCTAGAAGCAAAATCAACTGGGTGTTCATTTACCCCCTGCATGCATGATTCAACTCTAGTCCAATTTACTTGTGGCTTCCCCACCTCTTCCAATGCCCGTATGAGGGCCCCCCTAGCATTCTTTAAGATGCCCAATTGATCACTATCTGTCGCTTGTATGTCCTACAGGGGGTTCTATATGGGCCGCACCTGTACAGTATTATCAGTGTCATGAGTCTTAACTGTTTGGGCGGCCACTGCTCGCTTCTCAGCTGGAGAAAGAAATGTGTCTAACATTTTAACATCTGGCCAATTTGGGTTGTGTGTGTTGCAAATTGTCTGGAATCACCTGATGAAATCACAGGAGTCAGCTGCCAGTGGATGAGGTCAGAGGTGGTCCATGGAATGTGAACTAGTGTGGTATACCCTCCCTCAGCAGCTGGTGGATATGCCCTAAGGGGTGTAATTTTTACTGGCTTGACCGCACTTTCCAATGAGCCTTCTCCTTTTACTGGCAATTTCCTAATCCTCAAAGCCATTTCCTGATCTCCGGGATCCCGGGTATCTTCATCTTCCTTTTCCTCCTTTCCCTCATAATGTACCTGATCTTCCTCAGGAGGCCCCCCTGAGGTGCTGAGGGGGTTGCTGGTGGAACACTCAAATGCCCCTCTACAACCTGTACCTGGATTTGTAGAGGATTGGGCCAAATTCCCCTGTAGGAGTCCATTACGTTCTCATTGAATGGGGGTGGTCTTGTTTCCTTGTTTCTGGTCTCTTGTTTGCATTCCTACAATGTTGTTTTAAGTTTTATGTTAGTGTCCTGTAAGCTAGCAATAACAGATTTATCATGCCTGTGTGTAGCCTTATTGTACCACCAATAAAAATAGTCTATTTACCCTAGATGGGGCTCTTCTAGGAACCTACTCAAGTATCTCAACTTATCGAGCTCAAAAGTCCCATCATCAGGCAATTATAACCCAGGCTTATCTGCAGTGTAACCATTCCAAACATTACACAATGATACCAACTTTTTCTGTGACAATCCCCCTGTTCCCAAAAATTCTGAAAAATGCTTACACAGGTATGTCACTGGAGTGTTACCGGTGGGACAAGAAACCTTTCCCCACTTTATCTCACCCTTTGTTCTGGCAGTCTTTCACGCCACCAACTCGTCACTCTCCAGGGCACCTAGGGCAGTCACACAGATAGTAAGCACAATAGGTGTCAAACCACAAAGGGGATCTCCATCCTTGCCGTCAAAAATGGAGAAGGGAAAAAAATGAGCAGAGAGAAAGAAAGGTGTTTGAATGTAAATAAAGACACATGGAGACCCTTACCTTCAACTACAGCTCCTTGACACTGCAATAGGTGTGGCTGTCAACCATGTACCCACCCCATCTGACGGTCAGAGTCAAAGCAGGTCAAAGGAGAACTGAGGGTTGTCATTTATGGCCATAAACATTAATGAACGCAATAGATAACCCTTTCATCACTCTCTAAACAATTAAATACCTCCCTTCATGATCACTAGACATCCTAGTCTCTGGCATGACTATTGTAGGAAGTTTACCACCATCAACCACACAATCTAGCAGCAATAGCATTTTCGTTATGAGGAGTCAACTGTATCTCCTGAAAAAAAGCTAAGTCAAACTTGTGCCTGTTTAAATAAGCTGACACCCTCGTGACTTTTTGCTCATCATTTAGCCCACACTCGATCTGGGTCAACAGTTGGACCATGAAACCAGGCTGCGGGCCTAGCATTGTGTAATTGCATGTACAGAAATCCCTATAGAATCACAAATGTGCATGCAATCGTGTGGAGGGAATAAACCTGTGTCAAGTGTGGGCCACCACAAACATCCTAAATAACCTCCACTGTGCACCCCAATAAGTACTGTATGTAGCTTACCCCTAAAGGAAACAAAACCACATAAATACAGCCATGAACAAGTGGCAAAGGAGGAACATACTAGAGGCTGCAGAGGGCCACGCTCTTATCCAGCAGTGTTGCTCAATTTTGTATATCGGAAGGCCAGTATAGAAAGCCTCTCCAACCCCAATCTGAAAGGGACCTACTGAAAAAGGACCAAAGCACACTCTACATTGGAAAGGAAATAAGGAGCCTATGGATGGGATCAGAATCACCACCAGAACTAAAGCAAACAATTGAGCAACCATAGCATTTTGCAGGCCAAGCAGCACCTTTCATGCAAAACCTGTAATACATATAAAGGAAGATTAATTCATGCCACTCGTTGTGTGGGTGCAATGGCCGTCTGTATTTTGCACACGTTTTTGGATCAAAGATGTCGGCTGGCAAAAATATGAGTCTTGATATCTGTGGTGAACCTGAGATGATCTGGTATAACATGGCATGTAAAAAAAATTAGAGACTGCAGTTTCTTCGTGGCACTTGTGAATGTTCAAAATGCCTCCTGTACTGTGATTGTAAACTCTGAAAATAACAAGGCAGTAGCCCGTACCTAGTTAAGATCACACTTTTCATGTCACCGTTCTGTGTCCTACACCATATAATTCAGAAAACAGACAATAGGTGAAAAAATATACCTACCAAAAAAGTCAGAGAGGAGGGTCTCTGAAAAGGTGTCTATGTTGCCAGTTTTGTGGTTTCTGATTTATCAGTTTTTGTTGCACCTAAAATATGCCTCAAGGTCTGCTTTTTATTTTTTCCTTTTTCGTGCTTTAAGACAATTGTCCTTCTGGATGGACACATCATCCTTCATGTCCAGGAATTGATTTTCAGCAAGATCAATCCTGGAAACCAATTTGTCAAGGCACTAGTATAAACAGTAGATGTGTGATGTTAAAGTGTTGATTTTCCCATTGATTGTAAGCAAACTGTGCCTAATGCTTTGCAAGATAAAATTGATGTTGCAGTCCTCCTTAGAATATTGTTTAATTGGCTGATGCACATGTAGTGTCACATCAAATGTTACTGAAGTTTTAATATACATCAACTGAGCTGTTTCTGTATGCAAGGTGTGTAAGATGAGTGTACCCTGGAGCAACTGAACATAGGTCTTTGTGCTACAGTAAGAGTGAGATACATTATCAATAATATGTTTTTGTGTGTGTGCGTGTGTGAGCCCACAAACTGGTATAACACTGTTTTATATCATTCTATTATTCAGGGCCTGATTTACAGTTTGGAGGAGGGTTTACTATGTCACAATAGTGAGGTATATCATTGTCCACTGAAATATAAATTGCATAGGACTTAATAGGATTTAGATGTCCACCATACAAGCCTCCCCCACCTTCAATGGCTCTCTCAAAAGCAATAATATAAGAAACATTTTCTCACTGTCTAATTTTTTCTGAGGCTTCCTAAAATTGTGTAACTTCTGTTAAAAAATAAGCAGGCTTCTTTAAAGTGGCAGACAGAGCAGGATGTTAGTGCACAGGGGACGGCTGATAACCTGGTGTTAAAGGACTCAGGTTAGGCTATCATTTAACACAGGGTTTCCCTAGCCTACCCTTGGACACCCTGAGGAATTTGCACACACAACGTGGGAGTCTCCTTGTACATTCCTCTGAACAAGTCAATGTCTGGGAACTACACATAGATAGTTACAACCATTTGCACTTGAGTACCATTATACAAAACTCTTATGGTGCCCACATCCCATCAAGCCATAAGAGCATCCTTGCCATGACCACTGAGGATTTCATCACACTTAGGGCCTCATTACGACCCTGGCGGCAGGCGGTAAGCTGGCGGTAACACCGCCTACAGGCTGGCGGTGTTCCACCAGCTACTATGACCGTGGTGCATTAGCCACGGCCGTACCACCGGCCACTCCAACATACCGCCAGGCTTCTTCCTGGCGGTCATAATCCCCAAACGCCAGCCTGTCCACGGTGGTAAACACCGCCATGGAAAGGCTGGCTGTAAGGGGGACTCGGGGTGCCCCTGGGGGCCCCTGCAATGCCAATGAACTTGGCATGGGCAGTGCAGGGTCCCCCAAGCACAGCCCCATTGCGCATTTCACTGCCCAATGCGCGATGGGTGCAGCTACATCTGCTGCACATCAACATTGCAGCCGGCTCTATTATGAGCCTGCTGCAATGTTGATGTGATTTTTCCGCTAGCCCAGTGGAAAAGTCATAATAGGGAGCCAGATATACTGCCAGCACTGGTGGTAGAGTTGCGCCCGCAGCTTCGACGGTCTTTTGAAAAGATCGCAAAAGTTGTAATGAGGGCCTTAATTTCTTAAGGGGCCAAAAGCAGCCACTCTTTATTATGCAAAACTGAATAACTCGTTATTAGGATGAACTCTCTAAGAAGTGTATTTATGTAGAAGGGATGCCACAGGACTAGCATAAGGATTTTGTATCACTTTGGGAAAAATAGCATTTTGACATTGGAGCACTCACTGAATTTCTTTCTCCAGCAATGGCAAAACCACTAGGGATTGTTTTTTATGTGGTAAATAACATTTGTACATGCAACACATGTAAACAGGATCTGTGAATGCCTATGTTCACATGCCTTGGCACATGAAAGCCAGGCATATTGGCTTTGACATTGCTTGTTATTATCGGAATCACTGATATTCGACATACAGCCAAATCTCACGTTTACAATATGTGTCCATTATAGAGAGCTTTAGTGAAATGTGAATGATGCAGGTACAATAAAAAGCTTTATTGTGCCCTACAAGTAGCCTCCGTTTAAAATGATACAATGAAGAAGACTTGGATAAAATAACTGCTTTTCCCAGAAATGGCTTGGCCTTAGCCACCTTCTGCTTAAATGATTCTCTGATTAGCACAAGAATTAAGTCCAACATAAAGGAAAACAAGGAAAGTGTTTTAACCCCCTGGTCGCCACAGACGTAATGGTCACGTCCGATGGCGTGGTGCTGAGGCACCAGAGACGTAACCATTACACCCTGGGACCGGCCCCCAGGGCAGGGCTGGAAGAGGAATTTCTTCCCCAACACCCCCGACACCCCCCACCCTCCAGTGCAGTGACGTCCGATGAGGTCAGCACACCAATGCGCGCTGACCTCATCAGAGGTCAACTCCTGTTGCATTGGAAGCAATGCTTCCAGCACAACCGAGGAGGAGCTGATTAGTTTCTCCTCAGTACAGAAAGCAGGGGAGGCAGAAAGGCATGAAAAAGGGAAGGAAAGGCTTTCCGTTCCCTTTCCATGTCTCTCTGTGCATTATGCGATCGTGCTGCAGGAAGTCACTAGGCACCAGGATGTTTTTTTATTTTTGGTGTGGAAATTGTCATAAGGGGGCATTTTATTTAAGGCCATTTTTGTCCCCCCGGGAGCAGATCCGCCTATATTATTTAGGTCAATCTGCCCCCAGGGGGGGCAGAAGCCATTAGGCACCAGGGATTTTTTGTTGATAAGGGGAGCTACCCCTAAGGCAAGGGTCACTCCGGGAGGGGGGGAATTGTTTTTAGGCCATTTCTGCCCCCCTTGGGGCACATCGGTCTACTTCTGTTAGGCCATCTGCCTCCGGGGGTGAGAAAACACTCAGGCACCAGGGATTGGTGTGTGTGCGCGTGTGTGTGTTTTGTTCGGGGGGGGCAGCCCCTTGGGCAAGGGTTGCTCCCCATGGGACCAAATTACTGTTGGTCATATCTGCCCCCCTTCTGGGCAGATCGGCCTATTTTTAGAAGGCTCATCTGCCCCCAAGGGAGGGAAGATTTGTTTTTCAAAATACGTTGGCCATACCCCCACCCCCCAAATAAATGAGGCCAAAGTTGTTCTGCCCACCAGTGGGCAGATGGGACAATTACCTCCAATCCACACTTTGGGGAGGCAAAAAGTCTACTAGATGCCAGGGAATTAAAAAAAAAATATATATATATATATATATTGTGGTGGTGGCTACCAACCGGTATGGTCATGGCTATGCCTCCAACCCCACCTGAAGGGGGTATCAGTCTTTCAGCTCTCCTCCCACACACTAAAACATCTTATCCCATGGAAAGCAAGAGGATATTTGATTATTTGGGGTTTTGGCTTTACATTTGGGCCATGAGAGCTTGGCTAACTCTCAAAATCGTCCTTCTTGGAATGGTGAGGGCTGCACTTTTTGGACTTTGGGATGCTGCCATGTAGAAAAATCCACAAGACCTAGACACATCTGAAAACTAAACATCTGGGTGAGTCCAGGGTGGTGTGCTTCACATGCACCTCGCACCATTTTCTTACCCACAATGCCCTGCAAACCTCCAACTCTACTGGAAAAACACACTTTTTTCACATTATTGTGATGGAACCTTCCGGAATCTGCAGGAATCCACAAATTCCACCATTGTCTAATCTATACTGATTAAAATGATGCCCCACTTGTCAGCCTAAAAGTGTTTTTTTTTTTCAAACTGCCCTTTTGGACCCGCTTTGGTTCCTCCTCAATTTCAACATGTTTTTGGCTCTTCCCTATCACAGGCACTTGGCCCACCTACACAAGTGAGGTATAATTTTTACCGGGAGACTGAGGGGAACGTTGGGTGGTAGGAAATTTGTCCCAGTGCAGTGATCCCACAAAGAAATGTGAGAAAAATTTGAGTTTTTAGCTAAATTTGCGGTTTGCTGAGGATTCTGGGTAAGTAAATCCTGGAGGATCCACGCAGGTCACACCTCCCTGGACTCCCTCGGGGGTCTAGCTTTCAGAAATGTTCGGGTTTGGTAGGTTTCCCTGTATGGCTGCTGAGCCCAGGACCAAAAATGCAGGTCCCCCCGCAAAACCTGGTAGTTTTGTATTTGATCATTTTGATGTGTCCAGATAGTGTTATGGGACATTTCCTTTTGCGGGTACTGGTCCTCCCCACACAAGTGAGGTACCATTTTTATTGGGAGACTTGGGGGAATGCTGGGTAGAAGGAAATTTGTGGTTCCTCTCACATTCCAAAACTTTCTGTCACCGAAATGTGAGAAAAAAATTGTTTTTTTGACCACATTTTGATGTTTGCAAAGGATTCTGGGTAACAGAACCTGATGAGAGCCCCACAAATCACCCCATCCTGGATTCCCCTAGGTGTCTGATTTAAAAAAATGCACAGGTTTGGTAGTTTTCCCTAGGTCCCGGCTGAGCTAGACGCCAAAATCTACAGCTAGGCACTTTGCAAAAAACACGTCAGATTTCAATGTAAAAATGTGATATGTCCATGTTGCGTTTCCTGTCGCGAGCATTAGGCTTACCCACACAAGTAAGGTTTCATTTTTATCAGGAGACTTGGGGGAACACAGAATAGCAAAAGAAGTGGTATTGCCCCTTGTCTTTCTCTACATTTTTTCCTTGCAAATGTAAGACAGTGTGTAAAAAAGACGTCTATTTGAGAAATGCCCTGTAATTCACATGCTAGTATGGGCACCCCGGAATTCAGAGATGGGCAAATATCCACTGCTCTCAACACCTTTTCCTGTCCCCATTTTGGAAATTCAAAGGTTTTCTTGATACCTATTTTTCACTCTTTATATTTCAGCAAATGAATTGCTGTACACCCAGTATAGAATGAAAACCCATTCCAAGGTGCAGCACATTTATTGGTTCTGGGTACCTAGGCTTCTTGATAAACCTACAAGCCCTATATATCCCTGCAACCAGAAGAGTCCAGCAGACATAACAGTATATTGCTTTAAAAAATCTGACATTGCAGGAAAAGGTTACAGAGTAAAACGTGAAGAAAAATGGCTGTTTAATTAACCTCAATTTCAATTTTTTTTTATTTCAGCTGTTATTTTCTGTAGGAAAACCTTGTAGGATCTACACAAATGACACCTTGCTGAATTCAAATGCTGTCTACTTTTTAGAAATGTTTAGCTGTCCGTGATCCAGCATTGGTTTCAACCCATTTCTGTCCTTAACTGGAAGGAGGCTAAAAGCACAAAAATAGTAAAAATAGGGTATATCACAGTAAAGTGCCAAAATTGTGTAGAAAAATGTGGTTTTCTGATTCAGGTCTGCCTGTTCCTGAAAGCTGGGAAGCTGGTCATTTTAGCACTGCAAACCATTTTCAGCAAAAAAAACACAAGCCTTCTTCTGTTGCTGTTTTCCCATTTAAAAAAAAAAAATAGAATTTTCGCTCTATTTTGGCTAATTTCTTGGTCTTCTTCAGGGGAACCCACAAACTCTGGGTACCTCTAGAATCCATAGGATGTTGGAAAAAAAGGACGCAAATTTGGCGTGGGTAGCTTATGTGGACAAACAGTTATGAGGGCCGAAGCGCAAACTGCCCCAAATAGCCATAAAAAGGCCTGGCACCTGAGGGGGAAAAGGCCTGGCAGCGAAGGGTTTAAGAGAGGCCACCAACAACATTTAATTTTGTCTTGCATAACATAATTACGCTGTACATCGTGTTAAACACATGTTCTCTGCTCATTGATGGACTTGGCAGTCGTGTGCTGTTAGCATGTCATTATCTTGGCATGGAAATTGAAAGACTAGACAATGAACCACCAGAAAAGTTTTAAACTAAAACTGGAAAAAAGTCAGTATTATTTATCTCTATTAAAGACTATTGATATGCATTGTTTTTTGCCGGGTCAGCCCCTGATTTATCGTCTTTTGTTGCTGAACCTGTTTTTGTTGGCATTACGTCTCTGTGCCCTTTTCCTTGCTATCCAGTGGTAAACTGCCCGTGTACTCTCCCTAAAACATGATACAATAAGCATATGCCTAATTGATACATTAAATTTACGTACAAGTCCCTAGTAAATAGTACTACATGTATCCTGCATCAGTATATTGCATGCTATTAATGGGCTGTAGTACTCATTTTGCCACCTGCTGAAGTAGCACTATAAAAGATGCCTGCAGGTCTGCCACTGCAACCGGTGTGCACAGTGTTTAATTGCCAGGGTCAGAGGGCAGGGAGAATTGTGTTAAAAAAGTAATACATATATGTTCAAGTTTTACATGCTCTGGCAGTGAAAAACTTCTAAATATGTTTAACTGTGTTGTAAGGCATATCTCTCCCTTTTAATAATACTGGGATACCTAATTACATTTAATAAATGCCAACTGTAGATTGGGAACAGATAGAGATATGCTGTTACACTCAAATTCATTGTAATTTAAAGTCCTGTTTATTGATAAATTCAGATTGTAAGCCACAGTTCTTAAAATGGCACTTTAATAAAGTTGGCATTTTCTTGTCCCAAACTACTGTGACATATGCAAGGGTCCTGGGACACCTAACTGTGAATGGCACCACTATTAGTGTCTATGTATTGCTTGCAGACAGAATCACAAAGGGGGCTTAGGTGTGGACAGGGTGGGTCATCCTGGCAAGCTGACTGGGAGGGGCTGTACCAAGCCCCACTTACGCAGAGGACTTTGATCCTGAACACAAAAAGGAATCTTACACCATGCATCCTGCCTTGTCTCTTGTTACCTCAGATTGTTTGAAAACTTGACAAGGCAAAGAGAAGAACCTTCCAGGACCAGATGTGGGGTAGGACAGGAAGGCTTGTCACACAAAGGATGGCACCAGTTATAAATATTAGCCCTCCTGAGCCACTCGTCAGAACACTCCTGAACCTGTGAAAGTTACATAAGGACTGTCAAGCTGTGAGAGAACTGCCCAGCTGCTGAGGGTCTACTTTGCTTTCTGAGAAGGAGGATTGGATCTCTTTGCCTTCATCCCTGGCTACGTAGAGTGAGTCCAAAGATCAGTTGGCTGACCTCCTGTGTGAGCTGCCTGGACATACCAAGCTTCAGAGGCATCCGTGCAACATTCCATCTGACCTGCTGCTCCTGACCTGGCTGGACCGGCAACTGGATATGCCTGAGCCCTGCTGCTGGGCTTTGCTTGGAATAAGTCCTGATCCCCAACAGGTGCCCTCTAGATCATGGACTTTATATGGCATCAGAATGTACTCCTCCCTACCTGTGAGTTCCAACAAATCTGACACAGTGTGACGCAGTTGGACATAGGACCTCACAGTCTGACAGCTCCTGATCATTGATCTCATTGAGCCAATGCGGCGCATTCAGATTAATGCAGACCTTGAAATCGCAGCAACATACAGCTCCTGATCGGAACCAGTGCTGAGCAATGCAAAGCGTACTTCAAAGGCATAAGGTGCTACTCCCAGCAGGGATCTATGTACCCGGCCCACACTCCATCATGGTTGGGCTTTGTCTTGGTCTAACCAGATAACAGCATTTGGGTCTTTGTGCTTTGAGGTGCTGTTTTGACTAAAAACGTTGACATTGTATTACTCCAGTTCTACTGATTTAATTTTTGTCTACTAGAGGGTCAATTAAGCACAAAGGTAATTTAGTGTCTCTTTGTAGTTCCTCATGACAAGGACTGCAGTTATCTCTTGAGAAGGGCTTCCACCCCTCTAAACTAATGACCCAATTTCTCACAGTCCTCTGCTATGGAAGGAACTTAAAGTAATGGTATTCATTAAATGGAGTTAAGTGATGTACCAAGTGTCGGAATCATTATCATAAAAGGACCATCATGACTATCTCTTTTGTGGTTCCAAACCAATCGTTTGTGGATTACAATCTTTGATTTGCTTTCAACTTTTACCCTTTCAAAGGTATTAATTAATGTCTTCATGAGTGATGATGTTGTTGTTGTATGTCAGAGTGATGTATACAGAAATATACTTTGGCATGTACAGTCGTTTTAAAATATTTTGACGGAAATATCATCCCACTGGGTGTAGATTTTGATTTATTAGCTCTAATGGGGCAATATTTTAAAGACAATATTTAGGACACAATGTTTATGTCAGAGAATATGCTGACCATAATATTCTGGCACCACACCCGTTTGTGCATGTGAGTTAGGCCAACCCCACGTATGCAGCTTTAAAAGCACAGTTTCAATACTGGTAGAAAACGGTTGACTTCCAAAAGATCATCAAATCATTACATTAAATGTCATATTGAGTAATGGATACTTTGTAGGCCCAATGAATATGTATGTTGTCAAAAAGCCCAAAAATCTACAAGAAATTAGATACTATGCACCAACACTACAATTGTATGTCATAGTTATAATGTCAGTTAGTGACCATGGTAAAATGTGACTGAATAAATGTTGAGAACACAGCATGTTTGTCATCGGCATCTCTTTTAAGTCAGTGTACTAGGCATCATACTGGGGGATACATGAGGTTAAAGGCTCAGTTCTGTGAACAGCATGACTTGTTGGCTCTGTCATACAGTGTGAATAAGGTCACAACATATGAAAGAAAATTAGGTCCTTGATTCAGTCTGATCCTAAATCAGTCCCTGAACCCTGGATGCTGGTTGATTTAGCTCACTTGTGTGTTAGAGTGTAGATGAAAGAGTAATTTGCTTCAAGCTGTTTTTTTCATTGTCACAATTACATTGTCTCCCTACATTACTGTTCATAGACCGCTGGGACATCACCCTCCCTTCTCCCATCCATCAGACTCAATGCACGTAAGATATGGCATAAGACCACAAAAATCTGCCCATATTGTCTGGCTGTATCTGTTGGAAATGTATAAAACCAGTTTTAGTATGATGAAGACTCAGTGGGCCAGATGTACAAAGCCCTTTTGCATTTCTTAACAGTCCGAATCGTTAATTCGTGCCGTTAAGAAATGCAAAACAGCCTTTTCTGATGTACAAAGGCCTTTAGGAAATCGCAAATAGGGATTACCTATTTGCCATTCCTATTCAGACATACAAAGCTTTTCCTAAATGCAATTTGGGCATTTAGGGAATGCAATTACCATTGACTTGAAGTCAATGGTAGCCATGTGCAATTTACAAAAAGCACTCCAAAATAATTTTAATAAATTGCAATAGAGCACACTCATGACCTTTGGGTATATGTGTGCTCTTCATGTGCATCACTATATTTGAGGTGCACCAAGGAGGGCCTTTTGCCCATCGCCATCTTGCTTTTGCATTAGCTATTTGGAAAATACAAAAACTGGTCCATTGACAGAAATGCAATGGGATTCCGTATTTGCGATTTCCTAATAGCGATTCTTACTTTGTAGAAATCGTTATTAGGAAATAGGTTTCTCAGTACATAGCATTTTGCATTTCCTTAATAGCGATTTCTATGAAGTCACTATTTAAGAAATGCAAAATTGCATTTTAGTGCATCTGGCCCAATACGTAAAGACGGAATATTTTAGAAGAAAAGATGAGTATGTCTGGATATATGAACTATTGATGGCTTATTGCTTTACCTCGTGTGGAGCACTCATTTAGTTCATGATAGCTTTCTGAACCCACCAATGTCATAATGTGGCAGTAAATACCGCCAGCCTGTTAGCGGTACTACTGCTACATTATCTCCGACTGCTAGGGTCATAATGATCCCCATAATGTCTGCAAGCAAATCCCTCTAAAAAATTTTAAGCTAGTGAGGGAAATTGGTATGGATTTTGACTTAACAGATGTAGATGATCAAATGACAGAGAATCAGCATAAGGGAGTCCTCCGGGAGATAGTTACGCTTTACTCATTAGCCAACGATAAACAGTACCTTATCACAAAAAGCCCTGTAGGCCAATTTCCACAATATCGAGTGGCGCTGGTGATTTTATTTTACTTTGGTTAACTCCTGGTAAAGCGATTAAGGAATGTAATTTATAGTTCTGGATTGGGATTGACCTTGAATGCAGGATTTGTGGTTATAAAAGGAAGGGGCTGGAAAACAATGGTCATTGCTATTTGCAAATGAAATAATCTCTACCATATTTATTGCTACACTATCCCCTCTTTTTGGCTGAAAGGAAAAAGGTCTTGCATCCTTATTTGTTGAAGTCTGGGTTAAGACCATGGTATGGTGCGTTGGTTACTTTGTTGACAATGACGCAGTTAGATGGTGTAATTGCCATTGTCAAGTACATTTTGCTTATTTAAAAAGAAGTTTAAAATTGTATGAGTGAAAAAGTGAACTATTGCAAACCTAATCAAGTGTCTTATGATGTCATACATTTGAGTTATTTTAATAATGAAGTTGTTAATTGTATTGGAAGGTTCTAAGGTTGTAATATTAGGAGTTTGATTTATAATTTGAAGTAGGTCTTTTAATAATTATGTTGTAAATACTGTTGAATGGTTTTGAGTGACTAAAATAATGAATTTATATTATTTTAGTGAATGTAATTGTATTGTGTTATTGTATGTATTTGTATAAAATATGCCTTAAAAGTACAATTGAAGTAAATGATAACAATAATATACCATAACTTTAGGATATTCTCTGTCTCGGTGCTGTACCCAGACATCTGCAACCAAACTGTAGAAAGAAGAGGTTGGCAAGGGAGGTAGGAATTTGAGAAAAGATTTATAGTTTGGTGATAACTTGGGCTGAGCTCAGTCAGTTAGGAAGTCTACATCACAAGCTAATGCTAGCATTGGACCGTTTTACACCTCATTCATCATAGCCTTAAAACATAGTGAACACAGAGATTTTTGTAACATGAATTACAAATTTTATCTGCTGATACTTTGGAGACAATATTTAGGACATAATATTCATGTTGGACAATATTCTGATGATGAGACGTTGGTACCACAACATAGAAAATATGCTTTGACAGTAACTTGTGTCACATCGCATAAGATTTGTTTTCTCTGAGTTTGACCATGCATATATGCAGCAATTAACAGTGGTGCTCCAGCTCAACCTAACTCTAAATGAGCACTAATATCATCATATGTTACATTATACTCTATTTGCAAAAGGAGTAAATCAATATGTACGCCTTGTGAAGAATAGGATATCCTGATTCGTAAAATAAAAGATCTAGCGAAATACCAGAATATTGGAAGATGACCAGTGAAGTATATCATGCATTTTTAAAGAGGCTTGCCATTCAAATGCACAGAAATTAATTATTTAATGATCAATATTATGAAAGCACAGACTATGATATTTGGGAATAAACAATCTATGATGCAAAAGACAGCTCTAGGTGGACAAGCAGATGAGTATTTTTGAGTGCTATTGACAGGCAATTTATATTTGGGACCTCATTGCGAAGCTACTGCAAAAAAAGATCTTCAGGCAATAAATGGTTTTAATAGAGTTAATCAACTCCAGTGTGGCTATTCCATAAAATAACTAATTATGGTTTACAAATAACTTTGCCTCAACTGTCCAATGGCAGCTGTCTATTACTGCAACCTGCTTTTGGAAAATTGAAAGAGAAATGCCTGAAGAAAGATTTACACCTGCCCATGTCTGCTAGATTCAAAGACTATGGGGGTCATTCCGACCCCGGCGGTCAAGGACCGCCGGGGCCGGGGTTGGCGGGAGCACCACCAACAGGCTGGCGGTGCCCCGCAGGGCATTCTGACCGCAGCGGTACAGCCGCGGTCAGAACAGGAAAACCGGCGGTCTCCCGGCGGTTTTCCGCTGCCCTGGGAATCCCCCATGCGCCGCCATGGGGGATTCCGACCCCCTCACCGCCATCTTGTTCCTGGCGGTTCCGCCCGCCAGGAACAGGATGGCGGTGAGGGGTGTCGTGGGGCCCCTGGGGGCCCCTGCAGTGCCCATGCCAAAGGCATGGGCACTGCAGGGGCCCCCGTAAGAGGGCCCCACTTTGTATTTCAGTGTCTGCTTTGCAGACACTGAAATACGCGACGGGTGCCACTGCACCCGTCGCACATCCTCCACTCCGCCGGCTCCATTCGGAGGCGGCATCCTCATGGAGGTCGCCCGCCAGCCCAGTGGGAAACCCAGAATACCCGCGGCGGTCTTTTGACCACGCAGCGGTATTCTGGCGGTTCCCTCCAGGCGGGCGGCTCCTGCCGCCCGCCGGGGTCAGAATGACCCCCTATGATTGGAACTAGGCTTCAGAGCTTTTTGTGTGAGGCATAAGAGCTTATACTACACTCCCTCATTTGCCTGATTAGAGTGAATTCCCCTGCAATATCTAGCCTGTATCTTTAGGCATTTTTCTAGTGTCTTGGCCTGGGCTATTTTGAACTAATTATATAATACACAGGGCACATTTCAGCTTTATCAGTTGCTGCCTCCTGCCAGTGATATTGAAAATTACTTTTCAAGTGGCCTTTATTTATCTGACTGCTGCATATTCACATAATACCAGCAGCTCATGTGAACTTTGACTATAGGCTCATGAGAGTGATCTATCTTTGCAGTGCTGTCTGTCTGCCATTTCTGCTTTCCTTCTTTCTTTCTTTGTTTCCATCAGTCCTTTTTCCTTCTTTCTTAACTTTTTACTTCCTCTCCTCTTTCTTTCCTTCTTTTTCATTCCTACTCCGTTCTTGATTATTTCTCTTTGTTCCTACTTACTTTTCTTCTTTCTTCCCGCTTTCTTACTTTTTCTTTCTTTCCTTCTTTCTTTCTTTCTTTCTTTCTCTCTTTCTTTCTTTCTTTCTTTCTTTCTTTCTTTCTTTCTTTCTTTCTTTCTTTCTTTCTTTCCCGCCTTCCTCTTTCCTCCTTTCTTGCTTTCTTTCTATCTCTCTTTCTTTCCTTTGTCTGTCTTTCTTCCCTTCATCTTTCTTTCTTAGCTTTGTCTTTTTTTCTTTCTGACTGCTGCTTTTCACCACAACAGCAGTTTACATGAACTCTGAATATAAGTTCATGAGGGCGAATTATCTTAGCTAATTGTCTCTCAATCCTTTTTCCCTTCCTTCTTTCCTTCTTTGCTTCTTTCTTTCTTTATGTGTCGGCTCATTTGGCTGACTTCACTATGAGTACATACATACACAAAGAAGTTCCCCTCTGTTCCGGGGAGCAGTATTGCAAAGTTGGCAGTTTTTAGACCAAAACAACACTGTTGCCTTTATGCTATGATTTTCAGACTTATTCAGCCCTGTAGTTTCCCAAACAATATTTTTTGCAAAAACCATAACAAAACAAAACAAGAATTGCCAAAAGGCTGGCTGCCTGTGCCAGACCTATTAGCTTTGCCTCTGCTTGTTAGGAATATACCTACTGTACCCCTGTTGGATGATCGGGTGTTGCTTCGTATGTATGTTTGTATGCAACTATTTTGCATCCAGTTATTTAATATACACCTGCTAGAGAGTAAAGATGTATGTTTTAAACATGCACTGAAAACTCTGGATCAGCAATCGCATGTAACAGACATGTATACATTATTCATATAAGTACGGTACTGGGAATATTTTTAAAAACTGTGCCTGTTGAGAATATGTATATGAAGCATGCAATGCACACAGAACTATTACAAATATTGTGTTTGGCATTATGTGCCCACTCGGTGGTACTTACCTGTTAGGATAGTTTGTGATCTCTGCCTCCACGTTGAGTCATGGCCAGACCTGAAAATTGAAACTGTTCCTGGGCTGATTGTAGCTGACTTGGAGCTGAACATGCACTGTGTGCCCATTGAAATAGAGTGCCCTTGGCTCTGGGGTGCCCCCAAGGTGACTGCAGGAGTTGAAGGCTGTGTCTGTGCTTTGGGGCAACAAACAAAGCTGGAGGCACAGGCAACCCACAGGATGTTGTGTTGTTGTGGCCATCAGATAATGCCATACACCCACAGTGAGAGCTCGTCCATCCCACAATGGTGCCAGGTGACCAACGATGCACACTCTTTTAATACCATTTCCTCATCTTCAGTGCCAAGGTTGTTCATGTCAGTTATTGTGTGATATGTCTGGATGCAATAACTGAAATATCATAGAGAAGCATCCAAATAATTGTCTGGCGGTGGGAAGAACTGGATTTTAGTCTACAGTTGTCAAGCTAACCCATAATTACATAGGACATGCTCTTGGAAAGGAATCTTAGTTACACTTCTTAGGTCATGCCTCTTTTTGGGACTAGCAACAGACCCTTTTTTCATCCCACTTAAAGTTGTGCCTATTCCCACAATGAAAGTACACTTTATGTGCCCTTCCATGTCAAAGGACAGGTTCTGGCATTGCATTACCAGGGACAAGACTAGGCCTCTGTGCAGTTTGCTCCTCAGGTTACAGCACCTCATGGAGATGCCTGTAACGTGTAGCATGGTTTGGAGCAGGCATTTATTTACTGCACTGTTTGATCTTCAGTTTCTGTGAAAATATTCCAAACAGAAAAGCATACTGTTGCATCTTATTACTAGGCACATGAATATAAGTGTGTATAGTGCCAGTTAGATTTAAGGTGTGATACGTGTATTATTGAGCTCTGTGTACAAATGTCAATACATAAAATAGCTAAACACAAAGCATTGACCTTTGGTGCTAAGCAGAAGGGAAAAGGACATAACCCTATAGTGACTGAATTGCCCAATGTGCAACCTGGTAACCTGGGTTCAAATCCTGTCCCCGCAAGTTGACCAAAATGTGGTCCACAGCAAATTATTTTAATTTACTATGCATCATTTTTATGGTGAATGCAAAGTAATTCTGTTCCCGATGTGGTACTCAAACACCTCCCTTGTGCATGGTTAGTACAAAATTATCTTGCTCCACATTTAGTTCTTTGCAAAATTGTCAAGGCATAGGGTTATTTTTGTATGATCCATGTTTAAAACAGCTATTGCTTTCAATATGGCACTCAATGTGGTGAAGCAATATCTGTACGTAATTGAAATTTTAAGTCTTACGATGAGTCGGGCTCTGCTTTGTGGGTATACAGCCGAGTCACACCCTGGCTCAGACTTCTTTGAGTTTGCTGTCTAAGCACTTGTAGCCCCTTGGCATAGCACAGATTGAACAATAGGACACTGGACAGTACTAAGCATATTTTGGCAACATCAGCCTCCTCCGGCAGGCTCTGAGATCCTGGGGCTCAAGCTTATTTTGTTTTGCTACCTTGGATGGGGTGGTGATGATTAATGTAACTGAATTTTTATTGCTACTTTTGATGTCACAATGATCATCTATATGTGACTATATGTGCATTATATTGTTTAAAGTTCTAACATATTAACTGTAAAGTGGTGCACTAAAAGCCTATGATAAGGTGCATTCACTGTAGAATAGCGACTGAATGTAATAAAGTAGAGCTATTTTAATCTAAGTATAATTATTAATTTTGAGTTCATGTGTTTCCTAATGATGTTAATTAATAGTTTTCACTAAAATACTGCTGAATTTCTAGAAGAAAATGTTTTAAATGTCACATGATGTCAATCAAAGATTTATTGAGAACACACTCGTAATTAAGATGTTATACGTGCCTTGCTTGATGTAAATGAATGTGTGACTTCAATTTGCTTTATTTAGCCTATGCAAGACCTATTAGGACCCAATTCGTAAAATGTGTGGAAGAATGTTTAGTCATTCTTGCTAACTTGTCATTTCTTTCAGGCTTCATTCCCATAGAATGTCTTATTGTTCTATTCATGGAGAGCCTGAGAAAGCAACTTTGAATCTGGTGCAACAAGAAACTGATTGGATTTCAGCAAACTTCTCTTGGACTTTGGTTCGACAGGATTGGACTTTGAGCGTGAGTCGCCATTTGGACTTTGAGAGGTACAGACATCTTTGCCCTTGCCCCACATGTTTCCAAATGCTGAGATGAGAAAACTTAACATTTCTCCTAACCCATGAGAAGACTCTTGAACGAGTTTCTGAAATGCTGACACCTTCAATTTTTACTTACTTTTTGCCAGCTTTAGTTAGCTTTATCCTGCCCCAGATGTCATTGTTCCAAGTTCTTTTCGTCCTTTATTTCCTTTTTGCGTTTTGTCCCCATGTCGTGTAACTCAGCATTAGGAGAAAATTGGACACTTTGGGGGTTATTACAACTTTGGAGGAAGTGTTAATCCGTCCCAAAAGTGACGGTAAAGTGACGGATATACCACCAGCCGTATTACGAGTTCCATAGGATATAATGGACTCGTAATACGGCTGGTGGTATATCCGTCACTTTACCGTCACTTTTGGGACGGATTAACACCTCCTTCAAAGTTGTAATAACCCCCTTTGTACCTTGAGGAGATCCCCATTTGTTTGGAGAATTAATTGGATATTTGAGATTTGTTCAAATGCTTAGAACTGGTCAACATTTGTTCACAGAACATCAGGTTCTGCTACTTATGTTTTGTATTACATTGATAGAACTTTTAGTCTGTTGGATGTTGATTAAGCTTCGGCTGTTCCCAAGACCTGGACATCGGATGATTATTCTGTATCTTTATAGTTTTGTTTTGAGAATTGTCTGCATTAAACTGAGCTTGCGGTAAAACATTTAACTTTATTTCAACTTGGGTTTTCCTTGTGTGGCCACATTGATTGTACTGTAAATTGAAATGTTGATTGATTGTGAAGGTTGACTTTTTCTTCACCCCCTTTTGCGAGGATGCAGAGATCCATTGACCTTGTTTAGAGCATACCTGAAATGCTCCAGCATGAGTGAGGTGTGGATCTGACAATTAGCTCTGCTCCACTTTAGCAACGTGGGTAGTTTCCTCAGTTTTTGATATTATCTGTAAAACTATGGGAACGCCCACTGCTTCATTGTTAATCATTGAAATATTTTGACACTCATGCTAAAAGTTATTGAGCTTTAAATTATGTTCCAGTTAAATCTCAGCCATTATAAGATGTAGACTTTGTCCAGAAAATGGTCATGCACTTTTCTGAAAACTATTATGAAGTATTTTATATTTACATTCTAAGAGCCATGACCTGAAAAGCTGTACAGGCTGAGTGCCTAGTGAAGCACCAGTTTTCCACATGAGATGCCTCATAGCAGGTCCAGATTTAAAGTTAGAGGCACCTGGTGCAACAATCTTTTTTTGGCACCCCCCCCCCGACCTCTATCGTCATAGATTTACTCAATACCACTTTCTAAAAGTGCCATTCATCTCTCCACAGCCCCTCTCTCACATACATTTCTTTTGTTTTATGGTGTTACTCTTTCCAACCCTATGGTGTCAGACCACTTTATATCATACACACGTTATACAGAGGCTATGAATCACACGTGTGTAAATCAGTCTGTATGATATGTTACATTAAACAATGAGGTTTACTGTTTTGCGATCTGCTTGTACGCATTCTATGCAGCAGGCATATTAGCCCTCTGCACTACTTTATGATGAGTCAAAACTGCTAATAGACTTCCATCTCTCTTCAGCAGAAACATTAATCACACAACTGGGACTGCTGTGCAAGGAAAAAGCAGGTGTTTTTAACGACCCAAAATTATTTCTGACCTCAGTGCCTCTCCCGAGGTCAGCGCCAGGTTCGGCTGCACTTGCCACATCCCCTACAGCTAGACCTGTCTCACTGTGTAACTCCGATTTCCTCAGAGTTAATGCATTAAATACAGACGGCAGAATTCAGAAACAGTGAGCAGGAGTCACCTCTTTTTCTTTAAAACTTGTGCTCTCAGCATTTCACGCATTAACTCAGAGAAATGCCCCAGGGTAGTATAATGATGGGATTCGCTGGCTCAGCGCAGAACCTAGCTTTGTGTTTGAGGTGTCTAAAATGTATGCGTAAAGCTCCATATTTCTCTGAGTAATGCATGAAATGCAGACAGCACAAGTTGGAAGCAGCGAGCAGAGATTACCGTGCTCTGTTTCCAATCTGTGATATCTAAAGTTCATGCATTACCTCAGAGAAATTAAGTCCTATATATATGATCTTTAGACACCTGAAACACACAAAAAACACCCTCGGCTCTGTGCAAGCCATCGCAGCTCTACATGATACTGCTTCATATCTTAACATGCCATTGGAAAAATCCCTTCTTTTCAATCAATGCTCTGTTTCTCAAACATGAATTAGCATGACTAACTTTAATGACAAATATATTGGACTTTTACATTAGGAATTTTATACATATAATGCTTTCTGGAACAGAGATACTTTGAGATTTAATTAATCTTTTACAAAAAGAAAAGACATAGCTGTATCTGCAGTGGATGTTCAGCTAAACTGTATGAGACCTACTCAAAAAGTGCGTTTTATAGTACACCCAGGGGCATATTTATGAGAGGCTTCCTATTTAGGGTGGTCCAGATCTTTCATGCATATCTATAAGGTCACGCAAAGCCACTTTGCGTGGCTTTGAGTGGGCTCATGATATGAGGTAAAGAAAGGCTGCACAATTCTCTGTGTTGCCATACTCTGTTTTGGGGAGGTGTTCCATGGGCATTGCGGTGGATGTTCCTATGCAGCACCCAAGGATTTTGGCACATTATCAGATTTACAAGGCCATGTATTCCTAGGGATGCGTCAAAACCTCATGCCTCCCCGGGAGGTGCTACAAGGAGAAATATCTTTATTTCTCCTCATTTTTGTCTCTTTCACTGTGCACTGTATTCAGTAGCACATGTAGAAAGAGGAAAAGTCATCCCAGAATTGTTTTTGTGCCAGAAGGTGTCTGTTTCTGCCCAAAAACAATCCTGCATACAATGCAGACACTTTGCACCATGGTACAAGAGTGTCTGTGTTGGTGCTAAACCACCAAAATGGTGCCAGTGCAGTAGGAAAAGACAGAAATGTATCATATTTCATAGATACCACACATTCCTTCCCTTTCCCTTTGATGCAGGGCAATGCAGGAATTGCTGCACTGCCCAGTGCCAAAAAGTAGTAAATCTGCCCCTTAGTAGTACAAACTGCTAGTCATAAACCTATATGAGAAGTTCTCCAACGCTATCTCTTTTGGAGAGGTTTCGCCATGGGTACAGAAAATTACCTCCCACTTGCATGCGTTTTAGCAATAAATGTGGCAGAATCCAGAGGGAGTGGCTGGAAAATAAGGAATAGTAAATAAGTGGTGATTAGTGGAATGAGTGGAATATTAAATCTCATCCACTTTAATTGTCTGCACTATTTGAACTTTTTGTTGAGCTTGCATTAAATAAGTAAATCGATCCCTTTTAATTATGCATGTTCTAAAAATTTAGTTGAATGCGAGTTGAGTAGTAAGTCTCAACTACCCCCTTCCCTGATTTATGTGATTTTCCCTATGTAATGGAAAAAATGAGGCAGACATAACTGGCGTAATTTGCTGTAGCGTTATTATTCAAAATGACAGTAAATTTAGGCCAAGATGATGTGGAATTACAGGAGGAGCATAACCTAGCATTTATTAGTGTTTTCTGATTGTCAAATGCACCCTCACAGCCAAAATGGACCAGTGGATGCATTTTACACTAAGAAAATAGTACAACAACAGCCAGCAGCCACTCATGCATTCTAAATTTGTTGTTCCTGTGCTCCTGCAGTTGTGGTTTTGTGTCATATTATTCAGAATTATGTGAACGGAAACAACTGTGCAGTTTTTGGTAATTTCCTGACAAAAGAGTAACATGAAGTTACTGAAATCACTGCTGTGAGAAGTTGGGTTGTTGGTTGAAGGGGGAGGGGTGGGTGACCCCTATCAAGCAACAGACACAATCCCTGTCAAGTTGAAACACAAAAAGCCCTAAATTAACCACTTGGTAGCTTGGCACAAAAGCAGTCAGATGAAACTTAGAGGCAATGTGTGAAGTATTTATGAAGCACACAAACAGTAATAAAGTGAAAACACAACACAAGAAAACCTACAAAAATTAAGAAAATTATTTGGCACCATCCAATCAATATAACCAGAGTTATGAATTTTTAAAGTTTAAAGTACAATCTAGCGCCTAAAAGATCAAAGTGCCAACCACTGACATCTAGTCCCATAAGACCAGGTTGAAGTTGAAAAATATGGCCTGCCACGATGGAGTGCAGGTCAGAAACAAAGAATGGACTGGGCCCGGTCAGTGCTTACGTTTGGACTAAGAAGAAACTCTGAGAAAAATGTTCTGAGAAAGGAAAGGATGCAGGACGGAGGATCATCGTTGTAGGCGGAGCCACCGGACACAGTCAGCGGGAAGATTTCAACATTCGGACATTGGGGCCACATGTACAAAGCATTTTTCTAGTCACAAACGGGCCAATTCGCAAAATCATCCTGTTAGTGACTAGAAAATGCTTCTTGGGATGTACAAAGCCCAAATTTAATAATAACTTGTTACTGAATCGCAATTTGGGTTTTGCGATCCAGTATCAGGAAAGGGCGTATTCAGGGCGTCACTTCCTAATACCGAATCTGAATGGTACGTATGATTGTTTTGTGACTGTGAATGTGGTTGAAAAACAATCCCAGTTAACACCAATTTCAAATTGGTGTTAACCAATTTGCAAAGGGGAAAGGGTCTCCAAGGGTCACCTTCCCCTTTGCAAATAGAAGCGAAAACAACATTTAAGAGCAGACAGTGGTCCCATGGACTACTGCCTACTCTTAAAACATGAAACTGAAACATTTCATTTTTTTCCTTCTTAAACGCATCTCGTTTTCCTTTATGGAAAACAGGCTGTGTTTAAAAAAACAAGATTACTTTATTTAAAAGCAATCACAGACATGGTGGTCTGCTGACCCTAGCAGGCCACCATCCCTGTGATTTTTGCGATTCCCAGTGGGTCGCAAATTGCGACCTACCTCATTAGTATTAATGAGATAAGTCTATTTGTGACCCACCAGGAATCGCAAAAGAAACTCAATGGAGTTCCTTACATTTGGAATTGCGAATTCCTAATTGCAATTCACATGGAATCCTAATTAGGAAATCTCAATTCCAAATGTTCATACATGTGGCCCTTAGTCTCTTTTTTGGAAATCAAAAAACTCCAGCTGGACAAGGCCCCACTTGAGTCGTTAGGAGTCACTCACTCAGGTGTGGGTTCAAGATGAGGTAGCCTTTTCTGTCCCTAAGGCTCTGAACAGGAGGCCAGCAAACTAGCGCTTGAGTCACTCTGGTAGACCTGGGTGCAGGTGATGAAGCAGGGCTCAAGCAGCTGGGCAGGCCTCTGAGGGTTTACAGCAGGCTCCAGGCAGCAAAGCAGTCCTTACAGGTGAAGCAAAGCAGACTTGTGGAGCACATAGCAGGGCCACAGCAGCAGGTAGTCCTCTGAGAGTTCTTCTGCAGATCCAAAAGGTGAACAGAAGAGTGGGCCTGAGGGTCCCCTTTCTATACCTAGTACCTTTTTAGAAGTAGGAGAAGTCATTAGAGAATTCCCTTTGAAGTTCTTGAAGTTTCCTGACTCCCCTGCCCTGGCTCCAACCTGGCTGCACAAACCATGCAGGGGTGACAAGTCCTTTGTGTGAAGACAAAGCACAGCCTATTGAGTTGCAAGTGGGGCTGTACCCGGCTCTGCCCCCCTCCTGCCAGTTGATGGCATCCACACCTAATCCCTCTATTGGGTGTCTGTCTGGGAGAAATAAACAAATTCCAGCTGCCAACTACACCTAGTCAATTAACCCAGGAGAGGCTGCAGGCACAAATAGTTTAGGGTAGGAAAATGTCAACTATCTAGCAGTAGCATTTTCGAAATTGAAACTTAAAACCCTAATTTACCATTAGAGAGAATTTGTAATTACAGTTTCTCAGATACCCAACAAGAAATGCTTACCTGTTCCCAATCAAACATTAGCACTTGTTAATTGTAATAAGGCAACCCAATGTTATCCTAAGGGAGAAGGTATGCCTCACATTAGTGGAAAACAAATGTAGGAGTTGTATAGTACCAGGACATGTAAAACTTAAATGTACATGTTCAACTATTCAGTTACAATACACCCTGACCTCTGGGTGACTTGCATGCAATAAAAGGGGAGTTTAAAACTTGGCAAGGGAGTTATATTGCCAAGTTGAATTGGCAGTTTAGAACTGAATTCAGGCCTCAATGGCAGGCATGACACATTTTATAAGGGGCTATGTAAGTGGGTGGCACAATAAGTGCTACAGACCCACTAGTAGCATTTCATTTACAGGCCCTGGATACATTGTATGCCACTCTATAAGGGACTTATAAGTACATTAAAAATACCATTCAGGTGTAAACCATATTTACCACGTTTAAAGGAGAGAACACAAGCACTTTTATTTATGCACTTTTCCAAGTTTTAGTTTCATTTGGGTTTCAATAAGAACTCTCGCCACTCTAAGTTATGCTCTTTCCACAATGTTTGTATAGTTAGAATTTTAACTTAATTTCATGTTTTTGGCATCATTCTGTAAAACGATGGTGTGACATTTTAACCCTCTAATAGGTATTGATCATATTTTCAGTAAAAATCAGCAATGTTGGCTTCACGTTCCATATATTCTTTATTTATTTAATAATTGTATAAGTGTGTGCGTGGGTCTCTGTGTGTCCGGTGTGTGTATGTTTCAGGTGTGTGTATAACAATGATAATTCGTAAATGAAAATGATTTGCATTGAGAATTAGGTTACAAAAATTGGGAATGACCTTTCTCTAAGTGAACTTAACTAATTTGATTTTCTTGCTATGAGGCAATGGTTTGGTAATCGGATAAAACAGTTTGGGCAGTACTTGGCCAAACAGTTCCTTAGGAATAGCTGGCCTGTTATAGAAAATCTAATGGACTAAGGTAATTATGGCAAGGATTTTGTTATATCTAATGTGCCACATAGAGCCAATGCAATTGTCAGGAAGTTGAAGTGGCAGGGTCACTTTGTTTTAGCTGCTAACTTTGTAGACATATTGTATATATGCTGCAATTCTGAAACCTGCTGTAACCAAAACTGGTTAGTGTTTTGGCAAGAGTGGTTGAACTTTACAAAGAATATGTAATTGATGTTAACAAGTCTGGGCTACTTACTGCACTGATTTGGGGGCCCTCATTGGTTTGGCCAGCAGATGTACTGGATGGTATAGTCTTGTGTTATCACGGCATCTAGATATGGTTGTGGTTTAGAGCAGGCCAGGTTGTTGAAGTTGTCAAACCAACCACACTCCCATCTTCTCCTTGTGTTAGCTCTCCCTTTCCATCCATTCATTCTCCATCCTTCTCTCTTCTCTCTTCAACCTCTCTGACCACTTTCTTTCTACCACTTCCTCCCTCTCTCCCCTTTTTCTATCTTTCGAAGCCCCCCTGTTCCCTCTGTAATTAATCTTGACGGAAAGTGACAGAGGCATCAGAGCTACATCACACCTGGGTAAAACCCAGTGGAATAAAAGGCCTGTCTGGCCCTGGTAAAGCGAAACGTATACCAGTAATAGAAATGGAACCAAGGCCATTTTAGATTTGGGTTGGCTGTGTGTGGAAGAAATGTACATATATGTTGTTTGGGATTTTATTGGCAGGTGATGGAAGAGATGCTTAAGGGATAGTTGGTGAGAAACTACATTGCATGCACAAAGCAAGAGTTATGTCCATGACTTTTTCAAGCTCTACGGGGGAATGGCCTTGCCATCCTCCAGAAAAAGATGTCTGAAAAACTATGTATAACCACTCACATGGAATTTCTTGGTGCTACCCAGACACACTTCTAATAAACACTGCTGAGCAGAACAATTAGAAAAACTCAGTAAGCAATTTATTTCAAACTATAAATTGTGAGAAAAGACTTGTATTAGTATTTTTCTAAACCTAAGGAGAGTAGTCTACGAGTGATAGCCTGGCGGAATATTGGTCCACAGCTAGTCTGATTTAGCCCAAAAATCCTTGGCGCACAAATATTTTAATCATAGTTTTCAGGGTGACAATAAGGGGCTAAATTTGAGATCTTAGGGCACACCTAGATAAATACTTTTTGGAATTCATGACCGTCTATCCCTAAACCGAATCCTAAGCTCCAGACAGACTGGAATGTGTGACTTCCCAATTGCATCTGACTTGGACCACACTTCACGACCGAGAACCACAGAGACTTCTTGATACCACATTGATTTCGTAAGCAGTACATATTGCTATTAAAATGCATAACCAATCAATCAATCAAACAAATTTCTTAAGCGCACTACTTACCCGGTAGGGTCTTAAGGCGCTGGGAGTTGGTGGGGGAGTGTTACTGCTCGAAAAGCCATGTTTTGAGGTGCTTTCTGAAGGTTAGGAGGTCCTGGGTCTTGTGTGGGTTGGTGGGGAGAGAATTCCAGGTTTTGGCGGCGAGGTGGGAAAAGGATCTGCCACCGGAGGTGGTGTGTTGGATGCAGGGGACTGTAGCGAGGGCGAGGTCGGCGGAGATGTCGAGTTGGTTTGTGGAAGTTGATTTGTTCATTGAGGTAGGCCGGTCCGGTGTTGTGGAGGGCTTTGTGAGCGTGGACAAGGATTTTGAAAATGATCCTTTTGTTGATGGGCAGCCAGAGTAGGGATCTGAGGTGGGCGGAGATGTGTTTGTGACGAGGGAGGTTGAGACGTGTGGCTGCGTTCTGGATGCTCTGGAGTTTTCTCTGAAGCTTGACTGTGGTCCCTGCGTAGAAGGTGTTGCCGTAGTCCAGTCTGCTGCTTATGAGGGTGTGGGTGACCGTTCTTCTTGTTTCCAAAGGAATCTATTTGAAAGTCTTGCTTAGCATGCGGAGGGTGTTGAAGCAGGAGGATGGTATGGCGTTGATTTTCTGAGTCATGAAGAGAGATGAGTCCAGTATGATGCCGAGATTGCATGCATGGGTGGTGGGTGTTGGGGGTGGTCCAAGGGTGGTCCAAGGGTGGTGGGCCACCAAGACTCATTCCATGCTGTCTTGTTGGGACCGAAGATGATGATCTTGTTTTTTTCTGAGTTCAATTTGAGGTGGCTTGCTGTCATCCAGTTAGCGATGGCCAGGAGTCCGGCATGTAGGTTATTCTTGGTGGTAGATGGGTTCCTCGTGAGGGAGATGATGAACTGGGTGTCGTCAGCATATGAAATGATGGTGAGGCCGTGGGGGCGGATAATGTTGTCGAGAGGAGCCATGTAGATATTGAAAAGAGGGGGGCTGAGGGAGGATCCTTGGGGGACCCCACAGATAGTCTTGGTGGCTGTAGACCGGAAAGGAGGGAGGCAAACTCTTTGGGTTCTTTCGGAGAGGAAGGAGGTGAGCCAGTCCAGGGCATTGTGGCGAATTCCGGCGTCGAAGAGGTGTGTGCGAAGGGTTTGGTGGCATACAGTGTTGAAAGCTGCAGAGAGGTCTAGGAGGATGAGGGTGACGGTTTAGCCCTTGTCCAATCTGGTCCTGATGTTGTCTGTACAGGCGATGAGGGCGGTCTCAGTGCTGTGGTTTTTGCAGAATCCAGACTGGGAGACGTTGAGTATGCAAGACATGTTTTTCTATCTTCTCTATGACCTTTGCGGGGAAGGGGAGTAGAGAGATAGGTCGGTAGTTTGTGAGCTCCTCAGGGTCTGCTTTGGTCTTGGTCTAGGTCTATTGTAGGCCTGGGAGAAATTTTAATTACACCTCTGTCTCAGTAATTACACATTACTCCTATGAAGCAACATTACCAAAATTAAGCAATTACGCCAGCTTGAGTAAATAGGAGTACTTTGGGTAACAAATTGTACCAGAGGAGCACAGGAACAATGAACTAAGAGAGAGCAAGCAGCTGCTTCCTACTGCTGTTAGCGTCCTGTAGCATTTAGTGCTATTTTCCTAGCGCAAAATCCAACCCTGGAGTCCATTGTGGAAGCAAGGGTGCGTTTCGCACTAGAAAATAGGGCTAAATGCTGGATTATGCTTCTCAAACAATTACGCATAATTATGAGTAATTTTGTAGTAATTATGAGTAATTACTGCAGGGAGAAATACACCAGTTACACCCAGCCCTAGACCACAATATGGTAGACGCCAGACTTCAAACATGAAACCGTTATATTCAAAACACCTTTCCCCATGTGGCCAGAAACTGCCTACTGCTACTAACAATATGATTATGATCTTAAACTATTTCTGATCTAAGCCTTGAAAAAGCCTCAGACGTGCTTGTTGCTTAAGGGGTGAAACGTTTTGACGGGGCCGTTTTCTCAAGATAAAATAGAATATTGCCAATTAGTTATTTTTGATCTCATATTTGGGCATATTAAAAACTGGAGATTTATCTTATCGGAAGAACTTATAGCATTATCAACCTATCTACCCTACATATCTGGGACACTAATTGCATCTGACGTTGGTCACTAACTGTGTGTCATCTGTATACATGTATGTTGTACATATAAACAAATCAAGGTATCTAATATTTCTATCCACCATTTGGAAAGAGGTGACTGAAGAGGGATTACAGCATCTCTCTCTGCCAAGCCTGATAGGAAAGACAACCAGATAGATTCTCTTGACGCCTAACTGCCCATTTCCACACAGCCATTGGCAGAAAATATCTCAGCTCTTGTAGAGGGCTATGGGGGTCATTATGAACCCCAGCGGTTCAGACCGCCATGCCGGCGGTGGTGGCAAAGACTGCCACTAGCACTGCGGTATGAAACGCCATATTATGCACAGAGGGAGGGCCGCCTCTTCCACCCCCAGGCTACCGCGGACAGGTAGCCTGATGGTGGTGGAACTTATTGTCCAACAGGGCAGCGCTGCCCTTTGGATAATGATCCCTTTTTCCACCAGCCTTTCCCTGGCAGGTTCCCCCACCAGGAAAAGGCTGGCTGAAGGGGTGCTCTGTGGCCCCCCTGAGGGCCCTGCACTGCCCATGCACTTGGCATGGGCAGTGCAGGGGCCCCAGTGCAGTGCCCCATTGCGCAGGTCACTGCCCATTTGGAGCCGCTGTCAATGTTACGGCCCTTTTCCCTGCTGGGCCGGCGGCCGGAAACACTGTTTCCGCCCGCCGGCCCAGTGGGGAAAACATTATACGGCCGGCGGGGGAGTAGTCGCGCTGGCGGTCTTCTGTTATTTTAAAGAGGGCCGCATTTTTATGTCTGAAAGAGAACCCTAAATAAAAGTCCAATGTTCTAAAGGCAAATATAAGTCCTTTAGACCCATATTTATACTCTGTTTGCGCCAAATTTGCATCAAAATGTTTGACGCAAATTCAGCGCAAACCTAACACCATATTTATACTTTGACGCCCGACCCCATGAAGGTCAAAATTCAGCAGTGTGCGTCATTTTCTGGATGCGTGAAACTGCCTTGCGCTAATGACATGCAAGGTAGGTGTTCCCGTCCCAAAAATGACTTTAAGGCATGTGCGCCTTATTTATACTCCTGCATCATTTTGACGCACAGGAGGGGGCGGGCCTTAAAAAATGTCGCACAGCCTGCTTTGAGCTGTTTTTTAACGCCATGGTCTCTGACCATGGAAGCAGTCCACAGGTGCCCTTCCCGGCTCTCAGGGACACCCCCTGCCACCCTCGCCCACCCCCGGAGGACACCCATGGATAGGGGGACCCATCCCAGGTAAGTACTTTTTTTGTTTTTTTTAAGTGGCATAGGGGGACCTACCTTCGGCCCTCCTACATACCACTGTGCCCAATGACCATGCCCAGGGCACAAAAGTCTCCTGGGCATGGCCATTGGGGAGGGGGGCATGACTCCTGTCTTTCTTAAGACAGGAGTCATTTCAATGGGGGTTGTGAGTCAAAAATGGCGTAAGTCCGGTTAGAGACATGATTTTTTACTCTAACCTAACATGCACCATTTTTGGACGCACAACCCCCATTCTTCCATACGCCTGCGTTGCCTGCTTAGAGTCATTTTTGTTTTATTCTAACCAGGCCGCAGCACCGGCTAACCTCAATCCATAAATAAGGCGCCTGCTTGTTGCGTTAGAATGGCGTTAGCCGGCTGTAATTTTTTTGACAGAAACCAGCGCCGGCGCTGGTTTACATCAAAAAGTATAAATATGGGCCTAAGTGTACAATTGAAACTCACTTAAGTTCTTTAACTGGTATCTCTTCATGGTTTTTTAAGGTAATTGTATGGGTATTTCACATGAACAAACAAGCCATATAATAAGACAGCAACATTCACCTTCCTAATCTAATCATGCACCAATAGCTACAACGTGTAATACTCTGTCATTTACCTAACTAGCACCTTATATCATCCCACACAACACCCTCAAGTTCCTAGAGATCTGTCATCTCGTATTTCACTGTGGGCCCAACATTTTCCTCAACATATTTGGACATCCTCTTCCTTCATAAACTACCTGTTTATTTAGAATGTTGCACCCCTTCCCCTGAACAATTTCCAGTTGTTTGCTTTTTCCCGTTAGTCAGGAATATCCTTTTTACAACTATCATCACCATCATAATAGGTTGATAGTATGCATTTGTGGCACAGTAGCCATAAAGATCCACAATACTTCAGTATGGACCAAAATGTCAGGGTTGCCCAAACTGCTAACAGGCGCGCCTCTTTACATTCCTCCCATAACATTTGCTGCACAGGACAGGTCCAGAAAGAGGATAACAATATTACTTCATCATTCCCACACTTTCACAACAGAGGAGAGTCGCTCAACCCGATCTTTAGCGTTTTGATTATTGTGTGGTATGCCCTATGATGTGGTTTAAACTTTATGAGACACAAACTAATTTTAACTCTATTTCGCTCAGACAAGATAATACTTCTTTCCACTCACTCCTCCTGGAACACTCCCAGAGCTGTTTCCCATTTTGTTTTGAGCTTGCTCAAACCATTTGTAGTGCTGTGAGTGATCATCTAGAATATCTAGAATATACTAGATATCTGCTGCACCTTCAGCCTACTTATGGTTACTTTTGCTTCAAATGCTGTGACCACTATGATCAAAGTTTAAAATTGTAAAACACCATATGTCTCTTTTGAAGACCCATATACAATTCCCAAATGTGAAATTAAACTTCCTTCCTTAGCTTTTGAAATGTAATCAAAGAACTTTGCAGCCGATTATCTCGAGATTTGAATATGCCCAGTAGATCTGATGTATTCAATTATCTCCTCTCGTTTTGCCCACCCTCAGCTTAGTTTCTTCTGTTTGCCTTTACTCATTCTATTATTGCTTTGATTTCCTCCACATAATGATCCCTGTTTCAGTCATTCTAAGGGCCTTCTCTTTTACGCTCCTGTGAGCGCGTCTGGCTCTTTAGTTATGATAACTGGTAAGGGGACGCGTCCTTAGGCCGATGGACCTTTTGACCCATTTAAGATGATCACACCATTAACTCTGTACATTACTTGAATAACGCCAAATAAACAATTCAATTCATCAGAGTCAGTAACTGTCACCATGACCCATTTGGCCACGAATAACCACATGTTTTAGTATCAGTTAGAATATTTATTCCCCTAAATTAACAATGCTAAGATCATGCAAATTAGTCTCAAAACCACATGATAAACATACAGAAACAACATGGGTTGACCGAAATATCTAAAGAATCTCAATTTTATTAAAGCAGTAATGACAAGACTTTCAATAGCCACAGTACAGATCAATAGCAAGAGTAATTGTGCAATGGTAATAACATACATTTGATCAGCATTTGAATGTTGTCAGTTCGTTGTCAAAGACAGATGAATAGAGAAAAACACCTCTCTAACTCCAGATTAGCAATAGCATGTTGGGCTTCAAGCAAAAGTTTTATTAACACAAATTTGGAACACATCAAGCTATGGCTCTATCAAAAGCAGCAGTTGATACCTAGAAAACAAAAGACAAATCATCAATACATTTTCTAAATATAATACCTGTCCTTAAGGATCAGCAAGCGTGCTATCTTCATCAGGGGGACATCAACATCAGGACAGAGAGGTTTTGGGATGAGGGGACAGTTCTGAATCGGGGCACTAAGTTCTCCGAATCATCAGGTTAATTTCTAAGGCAGGCAGCAAAGCGCTACAGGCTCTAAGCATCCAGCGCTAACGTAAGCACCAGCATCATCGCATGGAGTATAAGAAATAAACTCAAAAATAATAAAGTACCAAAATGTCAGTAGACAGGCTGGCAAGTGTCAAAGTGACAGAGTCTCAAAGTGACGAATAAATGGATCTCGGAATAATGACTGAGAACTCCAAGAACAGTGCGGTTAAGTTAAAGTTGTCCCACATTGTCATTGGTCAGAAGACGATTGTCCAATCATACTTTTACTACATATCAGAGAGATACTAGACAGACGTTTGCACGTCAATGATTGGTTCTTCTCCATTTGCATGCATTCAGTCGATACAATATCAATTTGTAGAGTCCTTTCGTCCGTTATCAGTAAGCTCATTGTTAGTCTATGAGACCATTTCTTTCCCATACGCTTCGAGTCAACAGGTACAATGATGTAGAAACATTTTCAGGTTACACACATTTCCTCGAAAGGAATTCATTTTGTAAGTTCAAGTTTGAACAAGTTTTAAGATTCAAACAATTAATTAGTTATACAGCGGATTTGAGATCATTCTATTAACGTTGCACTTTTCAGTATTTGGCAGACTTTCAGTTTTAGCTTCAGCCTTGCTAACTTGAGGCCCTTTAGTGAGCACAAGTAAAATTCATAACGTTTAACTGTAAGTATGACAGAGTACTGCATTTTCAAATATATATACATAACCTCTTAATACATGTTACTACATTATAAATAAATAACTTTGCCTAAAATGGTGGCCAAACCAGTAGGCACATTTCGAGTCACACGTTATTTTCTATGTTAAATCAATTATCGAAATACATGAAATAATTACTAATGTTAATTTCATCTCTAACACTACCACTATATTTCATGCCCTGTATCCAATCAGTTCTCCTTCAAACGCATTGATGGATCCACCTGAATTAAGAATAACCCATGCCTTTCTGGAAGGCTCGATAATTTACCGAATATCAAGCCCCCACCCCATAGAAAATGTCTAACACACTTCAGGGTGTTCTACAAGTCCTTGAATACTCCCTGGTCCTTTGGTTACCCCAAGGGAGCATGTAGAGAATATTTTACGGGCCTGATTAAGTCTTTGGCAGTCTCACCGCTGTACCACCACAGTGGCGGTCCCAAGAAGGCCGCTGAGCCGGTGATCTCCCGCCCACCGTATTACGTTGTATGGAGCATGAATCGCCAACCGTGTCAACAGAGTGGTTCTTGCCAGTGGTGCGGCAGGCTGTAGTGTTGACTGTGCGCCCTCAGGACTGCGGCTTCCCGCTGAGACGATTATGAAAACACAGTTGTACTGGTGGTCCCTTTGCGGATGGTTCCTGGATGGCAGTAGGCCATCTCGGTACTCTGTCAGCAAAGCACCAGAACAGTACCCATTGAATGGATTCAAAAACAACACAGCTGATATCCACTGGCCAAGTGGACACACCCGCAAATCACACTATAAAACACACCCCATCCAGACCATATTCCTTTGCCTCTCCACTGCAGCACAGAAAAACAGAGACCAGAATGTACTTTTTTGCGAGATAAGGCAGCCTTTTTCCCTATTTTATTTAACACTCATACACTTTTTGCTTTTTTCCTAATATTTTTTCCTAATATCACCTGGTTTGTTTTAGTCATTTTCACCCACTATAAATTAGACTTATGTCACATAAAAAAATCCCTGATTTTCTCAGGCTGAGTTGACAGTCATGGTGGATAAAATTAGAGTAGAGTAGAGCCACAATTGTTTGGAGCCCAAGTCCAACATACTTCTCTCAGTAAGAAAATGGAAATGTGGCAAAGGATAGTTGATAGAGTGAATGCTGTAGGCACCACCTTGCGCACAAAGGACGAAATTAGGAAGAGTTGGAATGGCCTGCAACACCTAGCGGCCCAGAAGACTGGCTGTGCTCCTCTCAGAACCCCATTACAATTTTTCCACTGGGAGGAGAAGGTCTTGGCCATCCTGCATCCTGAGGGCTTGACAGGAATAGCTGGGGGAGCGGATTCTACCAAGTTACACTTCACTAACTGCCATAAGACTTCAATTTCCTGTATGCTCTCATCTCAGCTTTTACTATTGTGTTTTCTATCTACCTTCCTAAATAAGTTTCAGAGATATTTGATTGTCAGTGCCAATGTGTATTGTTGCATATAAGACCACATGTATCAATCTCCATTACATGTCACATGTTGGAATGGGATCTGTAAGTGGATTACTAGTAAATTATTATCCCAAGACCCATGCTATGTGTCAAAATGTAAAAGTTTGGTCCAGTGCAACTGCATTTTGGCAACAGGTATGTAAGATTAACCATGTGTCAAATATTGGAAAGCAAAGAATGACATAACTACAACTACAGTGACACCCTGTTTCTGTAACAGAATACAGGGTGCAATTATCAATTTGCTTATTTTACATCTTACAACTGATGTTCTCTTCTTACAGAGTTTACCATTTGTTTAGTGTTTTGAGGTAGAAAGTGACATGACTACAACTAACATGACACCCTTTTTCTATAACAGAAAACAGGATGTGGTTCTTAATTTACCCATTTCCACTTGTCTGACATCTTACAACTGATGTTCACTTCTTATGGACTGAGAAACCTACATATAATGCTCTAAGCAGAAATATTGTCTGCCTAGTTTGCTTGATGTTGTCCTGGTTGCCTCAAACAAAACCATTGATGGCATGAGTGACACCATACTAAGTGAATTCATCAATTATTTGTAAGACATTAAGCTAGGTCAGCTGATTGGAAGTGGCAGGTGACCATTGACTCTGACCTGCTCACATAATGCTACATTTACAACCAAGTTGTGTGTTCACCTGTACCATACACAGCTAGGCTTTGGAATGATCAAATACACATATTCATTCTCCACTGTTTTGGCTTCAGTGTTTTTGAGATGTCATATTCATTCATTAATCTAAAATGCAACCAATCAGCACATAAAATGAGCAGCTCAATTCAAATACATTTTTGTATTCCACACATAGGTAGCCTAGAAGAGAGAGGAGATGACAATCTACAGTGTACCACCCATTTCCAGATCTTCACACCATGGAAGAAAGGGATGTAATCAAGACGTTTTGCTTGAACAGGCAAACAATTCAGGATTTATGTTCTCAGATGCAGTCTGATCTCCTGCCTCAAAACACTAATCCACCAATTGTGAGACTTATGGCAGTATTACATTTTCTGGCCACAGGATCCTTTCAATATACAGTGGCTATACCTTGTGGTATGTCACAACTTGTGTTCAGTGGTGTATTACAATACATGCTTTTAGCAATGATGAAACAGACTGACAGCTATATCAGGTTTCCCACACGTGAGGATTTGGCCAATGTGAAGGTTAACTTCTATGGAAGTGGTTACCTGACACATGCAGTTAGAGCCATTGATGGCACACATGTTGCATTAGTATCAGTGGCGGCTGCCACTGATGGGTGAAGCGAGGTGGGGGGAGTTACAAAAAATAAATAAAAAAAACACTTACCTTCTTCTTTGAGAGACGCATTCGTCTCTCCTCTGTCCTCTTCCCGGCAGCACACAGGCTCCAGACCGCCCTCAGCATTCACAATGCTGCTGTGCGTTCACACAGGGACTGGGACCCTGTACACTTTCTCCTACAGGCTGTCCAATACAGGCGGCTGGAGAAATGCAAAGTGCACATGTCTGTTTGGCTAGCTCAAGATGGCTGGCCAAGCAGACATGCACACTTTTTATACACATACCTCTCCTCCTCCAGCCCAGCCCCGCCGCACCCTAACCTGGCTCACAATGAAAAAAAAAATATATATATATATTTAGTTATTGTCATTTTTTTTTTCCTTTTACTTAATGCAGTCGGGCGATGATCCTCCGCCTTAGCGGAGGAGCCGCCGCTGATTAGTAGCACCTCAAGTCAGTGAACATGTTTATCAGAACAGGAAGAACTTCTATTCTATCAATGTGCAAGTTGTCTGCTTGCCAGATTTGTACATTTCAAGCGTTTGTGCTTGGTTCCCAGGTGCAGCCCATCATTCCTTCATACAACAGAACAGCACCGTACCCCAGCTGATGTCACAACTACTACTGGAGAGGGCTTGGCTTGCTGGGAAGTATGATCTGTCCTAACTTTGTGTGTGCAATGTCAGGTTCTATAATCAGAAAGTGTGTCCCTTATTGTAGCACTTATGTCTTTATTCAAAACAGGAGAATCCTCATTTCTCAACGAGTCAATGGTTGTTGACACCACTGAGGAATCCAACTATGCAAAGGGAAGTCCACTTCAATGAGGCCCACAGAAAAATACGATGGGCAGTAGAGCAGGCGTTTGTGCTCCTGAAGGCCGGATTTCGCTGTTTGGACAAGACTGGGAGTCCTCCTCTACTCACCCGGGAAGGTGTGTCAAGTCACTGTAGCCTGCTGCATCTTCCATAACATCGTCCTGCGATAGAACATCGATTATAGTGAATGGAGAGCCTAAAGAGCCACAGTGTGAGGATCCTGAAATGCCAAATGATGGTGTTAGTGGTGAATAGGAAGGAGCTGACTTACGTCAAGATCTCATTGACAACTTCTTTTCATGAATGTAAATATGTCATGAGATGTCATGACTTTGACTATTAAAGCAACTCTTGTTGTGATGATGTGAGGAGTATGCTTAGGGAAAATAATAGGAAGATGAGGCTCTGTCAAATTCTGGAGAAAGGTGTCTGTGGACGATGGTTTTAAGACATGCTCATTTTGTTATTGTTGATTTGTTTAGCTTAGATTTTTGTCATGGACTGTGTCCAGAGGTTTTCTATGTGAATTGTGTCAGTTGTATGGTTTTATAGCTAATTTGTTTGTTTTGGTATGTTTTAGGTACTTTCACTATTGCATTTTCATTTGGACATTTCAGAGTTGTGAAATAGCAGGTATATGATGCTAATGAGACATACAAAGTGGGCATGGATTGTTCCTGGGAATGTATGTCACAGACTTCAAATGTGCAAAACCTGTACCAAGACAGCTTGCACAATGATAGGATGGAATATAAGAAGAATCCATTGGACTTGTTCCAATCATGTGGTGACCAAGATTAATTATGTCCTCAAGCAATATATTGTTGTAGGCTCAAATCATGTTAGTTTCCCTTCACATTGGCTAAATCTTTATTTTGTATGAACTGTTTGTAGCTGCTGATGTGTCTCGTCATTGTAGGTCAAAGTGCTTGTGGCTCATCACTAACACTTGTTGGTGATATTCCACCAGATGCAGAAACACTGGATTGTATTGACCCTGTGATCAGGTACTGTTGTACTGCCATCTGTCTGAGTCTTGCTTTAAATGATGTAGGATTACTTTTGTAAGGTAGGCAATTTGGCTCCAGCTGATGACATAGACCAATTTTATTATTCCCTATTCTCTGGGAAAATGTCTGATGTATCCCCTCCTTTCATGTTGTTAAAGTCTGCTTCTGTAAATGTGATCACTTACACAGTATAATTGAGTCATCTATAATTTGCTATGTTTCAGACGTCATGCCACCCTATGATCGGAACAATTTAATAAAGATGTAATAAGACAAGGCACTTGATTGTATGTGTTGGTGGCAGATGGTTGTGATATTGAGCTAAACATTGTGGGGCATATTTATACTCTGTTTGTGCCGGAATTGCGTCATTTTTTTTGACGCAATTCCGACGCAAAACGAACTCCATATTTATACTTTGGCGTTAGACGCGTCTAGCGCCAAAGACCATGGAGTTTGCATCATTTTTTAGCGTGGACACCTACTTTGCGTTAATGATATGCAAGTTAGGCGTTCCCGTCTAAAAAATTGACTCCGAGGCATGTGCGCCGTATTTACACTCCCGGGCAAAATTCACGCCCGGGAGTGGGCGGGTCAAAAAAAATGACGTACGGACGCGTTTGCGCCGTTTTTTAGCGCCTGGACAAGGCAGGCGTTAAGGGACCTGTGGGCTCGGAAGGAGCCCAGAGGTGCCCTCCCATGCCCCCAGGGACACCCCCTGTCACCCTTGCCCACCCCAGGAGGACACCCAAGGCTAGAGGGACCCATCCCAGGGACATTAAGGTAAGTTCAGGTAAGTATTTTTTTTAAAAAAAATTTATTTTGTTTGTGGCATAGGGAGGCCTGATTTGTGCCCCCCTACATGCCACTATGCCCAATGACCATGCCCAGGGGACAGAAGTCCCCTGGGCATGGCCATTGGGCAAGGGGGCATGACTCCTGTCTTTGCTAAGACAGGAGTCATTTCTATGGGGGTTGGGAGTCGAAAAAAATGGCGCAAATCGGGTTGAGGCGAAAAATTTGCCTCAGCCTGACTTGCCCCATTTTTTGGCCCCCAAGCTCCATATCCCCCTACGCCGGCGCTGCCTGGTGTACGTCGTTTTTTTCCACGCACACCAGGCAGCGCCGGCGGCTAACGCCGGCTAACGTCATTGATTAAATACGGCGCCCGCATGGCGCTTCAGAATGGCGTTAGCCGGCGCTAATTTTTTTGACGCAAAACTGCGTTAGCGCAGTTTTGAGTCAAAAAGTATAAATATGGCCCTGTGTGCTTGCAGCATATCTATGCTACACAAGTAGCTTGTTTTTTCATTGTATAGTTCACATGGTATTACACAGTACTACATTGCTAGATGTGAAAATTACTAAAGCAGACAATGAGTTTGTGACTTGTGAATTTATTAAAGTCTTAAAGGTGAAGACATAATTGGTGGAAAAACAAACATAAAAGAAAAGTACAGTAGTTCGTCATGGTGAATAAAACCATAGATGTGGATGCCAAATTATCTGAAATCCACAGTCCAGATTTCTCCTCCCATCACAAATGAAAAAGTGTCCAGAATTAGTACACAGAGGGAATGCGTGACACACAATGGAGGAAATTATGATCAAGGTTTTTTGCTGGCAGTGGTGTGTGTCTTGCCATATGCACCACCTGGTAACTATCTAATATACATACTTTACCCTGTTCAACTCCATACTTTCAGTTCCCATAGGCTGAAATGTGCCTCTGAGTGCCAGAGCAAATTCAGATTTCTGTAGTAACATTTTGTGGTCCATACATAGGATAAACATGTGATGGATTGTGGAACCCTGTACTTTGTGTACCTAACATCACCATTGTGATGTGTGATGTGTGATAAGCCCTAGCTCGTCCTGGTATTACATTCACACATCTATGCAAGTATACTTTCAGGGTACCTATGATATATTTGCTATTAAGATCATGGCAAAAGAGCAATGAAATGTAAATGCATTACAACATGAGCTGTGTATGTATATTGTTTAAAGCAGTCGAGGATGATGTTAGCTATGTGTACAATCCCACATATCACTTAGCCCATATTAGGCCTCTCCAAACTGTTGTCTGAGAGTTAGCTATACCAAAATGACCCCTTCAGACTGCCACATAACTTAGAGCTCATGTGTTGGATGACCAGGCAAGGCCTGACAATGAGTTGTGCCTATTATGGCCATGTCCCAGGCTGGGGCAGAGTTATTGTGGCAATACAACTGATGCACAAGGCAATCTCCCTATAGACCCGCAGATTCTTGGATGTCCCAAAAATTAGTTTTCTGAACTAATAGTAGCCCTGATTACTTTTAAACACACCACATATGGAATGGTCCCTGGGATAACCCCCTGAACTGATACTTCTATCCATTGACCAAAATTGTCAATACGTGACAATTATTATTGACAGGCCCCTTACTCACACAGATTTGTTGTCACTTGTCCATAGGCCATGTTTGCAATATACAGGCCTATTGCACATGTGGCAAAATAACAGTGCAGACAGATGGTTACTTATGAAGAGATCACTTTATGTGAATCACTAGCTTTGTTACATTCAACGAATCAAACAAGATATGCAATCGTATGTTGAATGTCATCTCTGTGACAGTGTCACATATGGTAAAAGGTGTGTCTTGTAATGCCAATACATACCAAACAAAATCAATAAGACATAGTATGATATTCCACTAAGTAGTTCACATGTCCACAAATCCCCAGAGAGGAAGCTCTCAGTGACACACTTGCCAGGCCTTTTCGAGTGACCAAAATCTTAGGAAGTAGTCTATATCAGTGGTTCCCATCCTGTGGTCTGTGTAACCCCTGGTGGTCCGCAAAGCCTCCTCAGGGGCTCTGCAACTGCTTAGAAAATTAAATAATATTAACAGATTTATAAAATGTATATAAATAAATTGGCTAAGTGTACAATTGAACATTTTCAAAACGTACTGTAAACATCAACGAATTTGATATTGGAGGCTAAAAATTTAATTAGTATCCTCGGATTGATTTGTGGGAGTAGTGCAGGTGCATCAAACAGAATATAGTATGGACAATGTCTGGCTTCTGTTGAATTTAGAAATGCTCCAACCTTCCTATTAAAATTATTTTTTTATTTTTTTGTTTATGTGTTTTTGTGTGTATTGTTTTGCATTTCAAATCATCAGCAATGTTTAAGCAGTTGGCGTCCCCTGATTTCAATAATGATTCAGTGGGGGTCCTTGGATTCCAGTAATGATAAAGTGGGGGTCCACAGAAATTAAAGGTTTTGGAACCACTGGTCTATACTACGGTAGTAGCCTGTATGGACTGTAGTCAATGGGCCTGGCTATAAAGGTGTATGTACAGTCATGCACAAGTAGTTTACCATTCAGAAGGTCACAATGGTGTGTTGTGTTTCATAGTAGCTCACATCACAGTATATGTCAGTTTGACCTGGGCTACGTGATGTTAGTGGGCTGCCTTAGTCACTGCAGCCAATGACCAGGGTTGAGGATAGTCAGCAGATGATTGCAAAATTATCTGTAGTAATGTCTCTGTAGTTTTCAGCATGTGAGTATTACACATGTAGGGCCAGATGTACATAGATGTAATTTTGCATTTCCTAATTATTGACTTCATAGAAATCGATATTTAGGAAATGCAAAATGCTATGTTCCAAGATACCGATTTCCTAATAACGATTCCTACAAGTAGGAATCACTAATAGAAAATCGCAAATAAGAAAGCACATGCCATTTGTGACAATGGGCTGGAATTGCATTAACCAAATGGTGATTTCCTATGAGGAAATTGCTATTTGGGAGATGCAAAACCAAGGATGGCTGTGTGCAAAAGGCCCCCCGAAATGCACCCCAAACATAGTGGTAGATATGTCTTATTAAACTTCAAAACAATTTGGTGTGATTGTTTTAAATTGCACATGTTTATCAGAAGCAAGCCATTTGGAGAGCCATCACCCAGAAAGTGCGGACCGCGAGGGTCTATCACCGGAGCAGCATCCTTTGCTGGAAAAAGTGGGAGGGCCTGAGATGCTGGACCTTGAAGAGTGTGATGGTCCAGCTGGCGCTGTCCTCCCAACGTGGACTGGGTGCACACCAGACCCTCACCCCCCTAATGATCAACATAGTGGACGTGACCTACTCGGAGCTTGATGGGTGGTTGATGGACTCACAACAGCTACAAGGGGGTGAGTCCTGGCCAGAGTCTACATATTAGATTGCCAACTTTGTGTGCTACAGGTAGGCATTTCTTCATCAATGGTAGGCGTGGCCCATATGTGACACACAAGAAGAGTTATTACTCATGTAGGTCTCGTAGTAGCTGCATGCTGATGTGTTTTGCCTATTATCCTTAAGATCAGGAACACAGTCCAGTCCACTACCGATTTAATTGTCTTGAGCATACACATGGCCGAGTAAAATGATTAGTCAGCTCATGTTGTTTGTTTATGTGGGTGACATTTACACCCAACAGGCAAGATGCCACTTGTCTTCAGTGTCAAGAGTGATGCTACCTCACTACTGTATCTCATGTGATGGTGGCCCTCTTACATGTGACATAGCATACAGTGCACTTTGAGTGCAGTCACTAAGCAATACTTCCCCTGGGTAAGCTGGGAATGTATAGTAACGTGAGATAGCAAACATCACTGGTGCCATCAGTATTAGTGCCTAAATGTTGGCATGTGTACCGTTCCCTTTAGTAGTATAATCTACACTACTGATTCACCCATGACCTACATGTCTTCATAGGTTGATGTCTGATTCCAATAAATATGTGTGTATAGACCAAACTGTATTAGAAAATAGTTATATGTGATAGTTATTAAGTTCATGTGCTACCACAGATAGGAGTGCGTAAACATTGGTGGTCGGTCACACATACCCGAAGCCATTACTCAATGTCATTAGTTAGGTCCAATTGCTGAAGCAATGAAGGGCATGACAGGTATACTTACAGTATTTTTTTCACAATGTGAATTCCCATGCAATTGATGTGGAAGTATTCAGCTATGTGATTTGCACATGTTTATTTGTGAAGGTTCACTCACTGACTGGCGACATGCATCAGGGAGAGACACAGAAATGTGTGACTCATAGGTGAGTGTCTACACTCAGTAATACAATGGAATTTGTGTTTGAATGACAAAAAGGTACAGTGATCTACCTTCCTAGTAGGAAACAGTTTAAACCAACTCTTTGTCTAATGGAGATTCCCTGAGCCTCAACAACCTTCAATGGACTATTGGCTTTTAGTTATGCACTGCAAGATTGGTGTTCTCACCAGTACCAATCCAGACTAAGGATGTCCCTAGGCCTAGCAGATTCATTATGCTGTGGATATCTGTAGACACATCTCTCAGACATTTGGCCCAGATTGTCTCCAGTTGACTTTTATGTGCTACATGAGATATATAACAAAGCTACTTATGTACAACATTAATGAGACTATTCTGTCAATGGACATATTAGGGAGTTACCATTGGAAAGTTTCAGCAGTGTGACATGAGTTTTTCCATATCACCTTATTCCTGCTACTGTACATATTGCAGCAACATAGCTGTATTAGCTGACCATCATTTCATCATGGTGTGGTAATTGGTATGTGAATATTTGCTAATTGCTGGGCCGTGTGTGAAATCTGTAGGAATGTATTTGGCATAACCATACTATTTGATGATATCAAGTTACTAAGGTATACTACAAGAGCCAAACTATACAAAGTGATGAGGTATCCTATTTGATACATGGGTATTGTGATCTGACGACCTCACCCATGCAATTGGAGCTGTCGGTGGTTTTGACTTTACTGTGAGCAACTGTTACAAGTCATTTAAGCATGCATGCATGTGGTCTTGCTAATGTTGAAGCCGCTTTAGTGGACCTTACAGTTGGAGTCTTCTGAACAATGTAGTAATATCCTGTGATAACGTTTTTGCGTAAGTGTGTTCTGGCACATGCAATAAATCTATTTATATGTGTCATTTCAGCATCATCCTACGCAAGCATATGAGACAAGGGAGATCTGTAGGGAGGCAGCTGGCCACGGTATCTTCGGTCGTTACACAATGGACACGGAGCGAGCCAGTAGCCCAGAGGGAGAGGTGAGTGCCACAGAGGACAGAGACCTAACACCTTTATCTTCAGATTCAAGCGCTAGTGGGCACTCCCTAGTAGTGGCAGAACACAAAGTACCAATACTTACACCATCCTTGTCTGCCACCTCCCCACCATCTCCACCATCCCTGTTGCTCTCCACCCAATTTCCCAGGCCTGCTCACCTAAGAGGGGAGCAGTCTCCTTTGCCCCAGGCACCTTTCCCCCTGCCCCTGTTGCATCCACTGTCCTGAGTGAGGAGGCTATTGACCTCCTGAGAAACACCTCTGTGGGCAGACGGCACTACTGAATGCCATCCAGGTGCAGGGCAGCCATCTGCAACAGTTGGCGGCCTACCTGGAAGGCATCCACAGTGCTATGTCTGCCCTACAGTGATCTTTTCAGGCTCCGGCCCCCTCTGTCATAACAGCCTTCTACCCATCCCAAACCTCCACAGCACCTCCTGCCTCTTCCCCATCCAATTTCCCTATTCCCATGCCTGTCCTAGGCACACTCACACATAAAGATGCACACACTTCAACAGCCCTGAGCAGCACAAACATACAGAAACTTCAGAAAACACATAAGCATGTAACCACTCACCAGACACACACCGCCTCACCACCACCCCTAACATACCCACAGACACCACACCCTCATACCCATCCACCATCCCCAACATACCCCAGACACCACACCCACAGAACCGTCCACCACCGCAGCATTAATCCACTCTCACCCACAGACCCTTTAACCACCCCAGCATTCCCCCAGACACCACACATGCACCACCAGACCCATCCACCATACCCAGCATTACCCCTGACACCACATCCATGGACCCATCCACCACCTCAGCTTTCCCCCTGACACTACACTCACACCACCAGACCCATCAACAACACCCAGCTTTCCCAGAACGTCCACATCAAACACCACAAAAAACACAAACACCCACACTCACCCACACAACAACTACCTACAAAACACAAACAAGATACTTCAAAGACACAGACACCAACACTAAAAACACACCCCGCCACACCTGACACTTCCACTTTCTCTCCCCTTAACCCCTATCTCCCAAGAGCATCCTACCCATTTTCCCAGGGAAAGCTTGTTATTTGTCCTTTCCCTTAACACTGTCAAAACCAACTACCCCTCCTCAATCCAAAAGGACCTTTTCCACATCCCAACCCATCCCTTCCACATCCAAATCCACCCCGAGAAACCTGATCCCTCACCACTTAACCCAGCCATGCCCCACAGAAAACCAAAACTCCTCCCAAAACCAAGGACACTCCTCCCAAAGACAGGACCACTCCTCCTTAAACCAAGGACACCCCTCCCAAAGTCAGACCCAGTCCTTCAAAAACCAAACCCACCTATCCCAAAACTGACCCCACCCCTTGCAAATGACATCATTGAGGTGCCAGGACTTCCAACTAGGTGCCCCTTCCTGGGGAGTTTCCTATGGCAGTGTCATGAAAGGCACCTTTTGTGGCACAGCAGTGTGCTGGACGACATATTATAATATTGGACCGGTCATGGCTCTTTAATTTAGTACATGTTTTAATTGTTCAAAACATAAAAATGCTAGTTTTAGTACACATTAGTTCTACCATTAATTTTCTACTATTTTGATGTTCATGGATAGTTTGGAAGGTGTGACTACTGTTCTGTTTGCTTCACCCTGATTGATAATCCATTTGATGTGGTTAGTATGATCTGACCTTGGAACCAGTGCTGGAGTCACCCAGGACAAGAGGAAAAGTTCAATGGATGGATATGTGAGATGGATGCCAATGGGGATGACATTGCATTAGGTGGTATTTCATAAAGTAAGTATTTCACCTTGGCTTGACCAATGTCAACATCATTTGGGTTGTATTACTCACTATGATGTAAGCTGTATATGTGCTAATGTGTCAAGCTAGAGATCTGTTTATCCACACATGGAAGGTGTTTAATTGTCATACCTTTGGAGACATTGCAATGGACATTAGCAGAGAATGTGTGTTTCAGTTTCATGACACATCCATATAGATGTATCTTTGATGTTGGACTCACAACAGGACCTAGCATGTGAGCAATGTGAGGGCGTCACAGAGATTAATAGGTGTGTAATTGATAGGATGTGCTTTTGTGTGACACAATTTAATGCACACATCGCTATCCCTGATTATGAGTTATGCACATATGTTGACTTTTGTAGAGTGTCCATTTTTGTGTGTGTACCTTACGCCTATTTTAGATAAATGTGTGACAAATGCTGTTACTGCTGTGTTTGCTTTCATGACTTGTACTTACACATTTCCCACATATGCATGGTACTTGGTTATGCTCTTGGTTGTCCTTGGTATACCTAAAACCACAGGTCCTGTGCACATAGAGGTTCTGAGCCATGTACAAGGTGGATTGCGGCCCAGGGCCGCAGCCTTTCAGGGGTCCCCCGGTAAAGGCGTACCTGTTCTGCAGAGAGTCGTTACATTGTGACCTTTGAATGTTTCTTATACTGATTATTTTGAATCCCATTTACCTAACATACAGAGATTTAATAAAGAAGGTGTGTTTCAGTTTCATGACACAGATGTAACTTTGATGTCGGACTCACAATAGGACCTAGCATGTGAGCAACGTGAGTGTGCCACAGAGATTAATAGGTGTGTAATTGATGAGGGGGTGCTTTTGTGTGACACACGTTAATGCACACATCGCTATGCCTGATTACGAGATAATCAGATATGTTGACTTTTGTAGAGTGTGCCTGTGCAGAGTCAGTGACCTGGCCAAAGAGGGCATCTTAGAGCTTTGATTGGGCCATACATAGAGAGCAGTTCCATGAAGGGGCCCAGAAAATATGTTTGGCTCAGGAACCACAAAGCCATTGCCAGGTCCATTGCGGGGCATCTGTTTGCTGAGGAGTTGATGGAAACAGGTAAGAGTTTAGCTTACCATCGGTTGCTTCCATGGCGGTGTCGGTTTTGCCCATCATCAAGCAGGAACAGCAGTGGCAGGACGTGTACGATCGGCTCCATGGTAACATTGGATGTGTGAAGCTGAATACCTGTGAGTTTCAGCATTACATCCCTCCCTTTCTGCCAGCTCAAATGTGATGGTTGGACCGCCACAGCCACATCGGCGGCAAGGCACTTCATAATTAAATAACACCAGTGGTCTGCCCTCCGACAGACACATTGGCCTATCCTGGCGCTGCTGTGGTTGATATTTCCTGGAGACAGCAGCGGGGCCACAACGGTCTTTCATCTATGTAACAACCTATGTGTCGGACTGCCAATGATGCGGTGGTGATTCCGCCGGCACAGCAGTACAAAGACAGCCAAACTCATAATCAGGTCCTATGAATTGTACAAGTGTATTTGACTGGGACAGATGAGGGCCCTAACACTTTTTTTGGAACAAAAGATTATGGGGCATATTTCAAAGAGTTCACGCATTGCATCCCAACAAGTGAAAGTGCTGCACTGAGTTTCATGAATAGTGAAGCGTAGAACTGCACCATACTTTCAAAGACATGACGCAGATCTGCTTTCTTCATCTGTTGCACTCTTGTGGCTGCCTAGCACCAATGCAGGCACCCTTGTGCCTTACTGGAAGGATGTCTGCATTAAGGTAAGTATCATTTTTACACAGGAATGGGTACCTTCCTGCTAAAAAATGGTTCTTAGAGGCTATTGCTTATTTGTAAATGTGCTGCAGAATGCAGTACTCATTTAAAAGGAAATAACGAAGATAAATGAAAATATTTGTCCTTGTTACTCCTACTTCAGAACAGCACACCATTTTGGCTCATGCCCATGTCTACAAATGTTTGTAGATTTGGGTTTTCTTAAAAATCCATGGGTGGATGCACATGAACGTCTATGCACCGCTCACAGAATGCTTACCCGTTGTCTGACAATTTGTGTTGCTTTACAAATACTAAAAAGAACATTGTACTGGGTCTGCATCAAAAATATGACCCAAAGTACGAAAGGATTTAGCATTTCTTAACAAACCAAATCGCAAGTTCTGTCCATTAAAAGATGCAAAACTGCCTTTTAAGTTGTACAAAAGCCAATAAGGAATCACAAAATGCGATTTCTACCTAGTAAGCGAGCCGAAGCCAGTATGGTAGCACATCAGGATGCTCGTAATGCGCACTGTCTGCAAAGCAGACAGTGCGCATTCCGAGGGTGCTAAGCAGGGGGGTCTCTGCACTGACCAGGACATGGTCATGGGCAGTGCAGGGGCCCCTGTGGCCCCCCAGCACTTCTCTCCTACCAGCCTTTTTATGGGGGTGAACCATCATGAAATAGCTGGCAGAAAGGGGACTCATTATCAGCACAGTGGTGCTGAACCCAGCACCGCTGTTGCTGACCAGGAGTCCGACCGCCGTCAGACCATCAGGAACCATGTTCCTGGCGGGGACTGCGATCCTCTGGTGGTCTGACTGCCAGGTTTGTAATGTGGCCTGCTGGTGAACTTAGGTAAACTTTTGAAGGGGACCTAGGACTCACTCTATCCGACCCAGGTTATATTGCAGTAGGCCTATAACTGGTTTTTGGTGCTAATGATGCACCTTTTTCTATTTAATTTTTTAAAATTCATATCTCTGGTTCCCTGCATTGGATTTTTATAATTTTGTTGTCATTGTAAAGAAAAAAATATTCTCTATTTTCATAAGTTGGTGTTGAATTTTTATTTTGTTGTGTCTTTCACATATATACTGTTTTGGTGATATTAAGGGTCTTATTACGACTTTAAGGGAGGGGTTTTCCTCCATCACAAGTGTGGCGGATATCCTGTCTGCTATACTATGATCCCATGATATTAAATGGAGCTCATAGTACGTCGGACAGGATATACGTCACATTTGTGATGGAGGAAACCCCTCCATCACAGTCACAATAAGGCCCTAAATGTTTTACACTTACCTGTCTCCAGTTATGCCTGACTGCTCATTGCCAAGCTAACAAGGGTTCCGCAAGGATTAATTTATTGAGACTTGACTGGACCTTACTAGTGATTGGGGTATCATTACTATCTGAATGTGCATACCTCCACCTACTAACAATCCACTTTCATACACAAACGCATTTGGAAAAGATCAGCTAGCAACATTAAATTTATCTTTAAGAGAGTCTCTATGCTGTCTTGTAGACCTATAGTGAACTATTTCATTTAGGGCTGACCCATTTAACTAATTTATTTTATCCACCTACCTAAGCTGACAGAAGATAGACATAGGCCCTCATTACAACCACGGCAGACGGGGGAGAAGTGGCGGTAATACCGCCAACAGGCCGGTGGAAAAAAAAATGGAATTATGACTATGGCGGTTACCGCCATTGTCATCCGCCACTTCTCCACTCCAACCGCCAGGGTGGTGACGACCACTGGGCTGGGGACTTCGGTCTCCAGCCCGGCGGCCGTCACCAGACCGCCGGCGGTATCACGACCCTGCATACCGCCATGGATTTTGGGTGGTTTGGAACCCCCATGAAATCCATGGCGGTAGACACTATCTGTGGCAGGGAATTCCTTCCCTGGCACTGATAGGGGTCTCCTCCACCCCCTCCCCCACCCTGAGTCCTTCCCCCCACATCCCCCACCCCGCTGCCAACCCCCCAAAGGTGGCAGAACCCCCCTCCCCAACCCTACCCCCAACATGCACAGACACACACCCCCTCCCCACCCCTACCCCCAACATGCACAGACACACACCCCTACACGTACACATAAACTGCAACAACACATACCCGCACACATACAAACAGACATGCACACAGACCGACCCGCACACATTTCCCATACACACAACACCCCCCCACATGCATACACACACTCACACACCCCCTCTACATACTCACACGCACACCCCCATGCACGCACACAACACACAACATCCCCTAACACCCCTCCCCTAACGGACGATCAACTTACCTTGTCCGTTGATCCTCTGGGATGGGATGGGATCCATGGGGGCTGCTCCACCTCCAGCACCCCGTCACCAGAGCACCGCCACACCGAATCATGGGACGTGATGCGGTGGGCGGTGTTCTGATGACAGGGCGGTGGAGCAACCTCCACTTCCCCGCCGACCGCCAGTATGGCTGCTAGCGGCTCTCCGTCTGAAAAAGGATGGAGGGCTGCCAGCAGTCATAATATGCCACGTGGAAAACCGCCTGCACTGACGGACTTCAGCACTGCGGTTCCTCGGTGGTGTTTGAAAAAGAGGTCGTAATGAGGGCCATAGTTCCTTATTTCTAATACTAAAAGTTATGAACAGGGCCTGCTTCTTTCTTCTGAAGAGTGTGAAACATAGATAATTTTCTATGAACAGCTAACAAATGTAAAAACATAAAAACTGCTCCCTGTTTAAAGAGGAAGCAGGAAGCCATCTGGCAAAATAATATCCTCATCTAAATAAAATGAAGATGCTACCTTCGGAACAACATCTGGATCAGTTCTCAACAATGCTGCATCTGGGCAAACTTTAAGGTCTGTATCCTCAACCAAAATAGCCACCTTTTTTTCTAAACACCTTCCAGATGTGATAGCAGAAAAATGAGTTTAAAAGTCAAGAATTTTTGAAATTTTTTATCTAAAGGTTCAAAAGGAGAACTCTACAGAAATTTGAGTATCAATGTCAAATCCCAAGAAGTCATGTGAGAATAGATATCAGCCCTCTTGCTAGCCAAACTCTTCTCTGTCTCTCAAGTGGTTATTTGCCATCCCTTCACTGTGCAAACTGCAAATAGCCAAACCTAGTAAGAAACCACCTCTAAGGAAGTCTAAAATAAATGTTGTGGGGCAGAATAATTATGGTGCACTAAATGTGTTTGCTTTGCATAATAATAATTCTGATTTCCAGAGCATATTTCTAATGTGGAAGGTCTTCTGGATTCTTGAATTGGAAAGGCTACCTCATCTGACCAAACCAGATCAATCAATTTCTTCCTTCAGCTTCGAAGCCCCAGCCTGAACTTTAACAGGGATGTCCCTGGAAGAAGAGGAGAGGGAGAGGTTGGAAGTATCCATGGATCTGTCACTGCCAACCTAAGAATTACCAGAACCAACCCAAGGTGTCTGAGACCAGTAAGAGGTTACCCATAGATCTTGAGGCTTTTCCTGTGCCTTTCCTTAGCAATTTTGGAATGCAAGGGGATTTGAGGAAAAGGATAACTCAGCACTTTGGCCTGGTAATGGAAAGCCCATGCTTTCTGTGATGGAATAAGAGAACAGAATCTGGAAATCAGCACATTTTGCTGTTTTGTAAATATATCTATCCAGGGAAGACTGAACATCTGGGTGGTCTAATTGGATATTAAAGGGCTGTGAGTTGGTAGGGATTAAGAAGGAAAAAGGGTGTTCATTTGGTCTGCAATTCCCATCTCCTTCCTCCAAAGATGAATTGCTTCTATGGAGAGGACACTGGCCTCTGCCAAATTTCTCATCTCTTTTGCCAGGAGAGCCAGAGCCCAAGCTCATGATTCAAGCTGATGGATCATATTAGCTCGGGCCACCTGATGGTCCGTTCTTCTTTTTACTGTATGGTTCTGAATAAATGCTAAGAAAGCCTGGAGAGCACTAAAGATGGACGTCAGTTTGGATGTCAGTTTCCTTCAATTCAAGGACTTTTATACTTTGATTTGGGACCAGAGCCCCTGAAACTGGCATCCGCTGTAATGTTCTGTGGATTTGGTACAGAAAATGAAAAAATCTTATCCAAATAAACAATTGTGATCTTGTCTTATTGTCATTGTTCCTAGAATGATCTTGTCATACTCCTGAGACCAGGGATTCCAATGCACTAACAGCTGCTGAACTAGTGAAGACAAGGAAAGATGTAGCCAGGGAATGATATCTAAGCAGGATTCCATCTCCCCTTGCAAGTCCCTCCATTCTCTCGCTGCTGCTGAACTCTTTGTTAGGAGATTTAATAGTCCCTCTTCTAACTTGGCCTTTCATGGATTTTAAAAGAATACATTGGCCTTTTCCATTTTAAACATTGCTCCAATGTAATGCAGTTTTTTTTTGGGGGGGGGGGGTGACAGAATATTGGATTTCCTGAAGTTGTAAATGAATTTCAGTTGTTGGAGAAAACTGCAAATAGTCTGGACACCTTGCTGTGTCTTTGAAAAATAAGATGCACTATTTAGAAGATCATCAAAGTACGGAAATAAATGCATACCCCAATCATGCCACTTTCCAACCAGACAAGCCAAGATCTTTGCAAAAATCCTAAGGGAAAGACCAAATGGTAGACCTCTAAACTGAAAATGCCCCCAGTGACAAATGTAAAAACATTCTGAAATTGTTACAAAAATGATGGTATTAAATTCTTGTTTTTAAACCTTTTCACTACATCTTTTTAAACTGATGATCTTATTTATAGTAAATACCTGGCTCTTGGGCAACTGATAGCTATTATTTAATTGCTGCTGTTTTTAATTGATTTAGTGTTTTGTAAAGTCACTTTATATTAGTTTTTATTAACAATATACAATAAAGTTATTCCACACTGAAATCATTTGTGGATAGGAATGTTTAGATTTGAATCTAGTAGGTCCAAAGAAGCAAGAAAATCTCCCTGACAAAACAAAGGAAGAATCATTTGAAGACTTTTCATTCTGAAAGATTAGCACTAGAGTGTTCAATTTCTTGAGGTCCAGTGTATGTCTTTATTCTTCTGAAGGCTTTTTAGCACAAAGATTATGGGATACCAACCCTTTCCACATTTCTTCTGAGATACCAGAATCATGGCCTACTTCTGTAACAACTCCCGGATTCCCTTTAAAGTTGCTCTCCTTCTTTAGGGATACTGAGGAGCATGTGCTATTGTGAAAAAATCATCTGCTGTTTCATGAAATTCTATTTTGTAGCCTTCTTTATTTATGACAAGTACCCAAGTATCTGAGATCAATTCCTTCCATTTGTTGAAAAAGAGAAGAGACTGACCATCTACTGGCCTGGCATAGTCAGGATTTCTGGGAAGAGGATTGATGCGAGGGCACCCAAGCCACATCCACTTCCTCAAAAGGACTGAAAAGATCCATGAAATGCTCTTTTGGATGCAAAATTATTTTGTTTGGAAACTAACAATGTCTACCAAATGGGAGTGCTGGAGTAATCAATTTCCTTTCTTCAGCTGATCTCTTTAGAAAGTCTTCTAGCTGAACCCTAAAAACAATTTGACTCTTTGAAACAAATATCACTTAGCATAGCCTTTTGAGCTTTCTGTGAATGCATCCATATATGTTTAATTGCCGATATGACAGAAGCTGAGGTAGAAGATGAAGCACTAAAGAAACACCAAAGGTATGTTCCCAAGGAACCTGACCTGTTGTTCCAGTGACAAAAGTATTTCCATACAATCAGTACATTCTTAAAATTCCCATGCTAGGGCTTGCAAATCTTGCAACAGAAATTGGACAGTGAAAAATGCAGAAGCAAAGGCTCTTAAAGCAAAATTAGAGGTTGCATAAACTCTTTTGACTTCTGCATTCACTGTTTTATGAACCATATCTAATAGGAAAGCATCTTCAGATATTATGAAACAATGGGATACTAATTCTGTCATGGACAAATCTACCTTTACTGAAGAAGGATAAATTCCTGCTGAAAATTGTCCAAGTGATATCTTCTAAATAGAAATCACAGAAAGCAGCTTCTCAATGTATTTCCACTCTTTACTCAGTACTTTTCTATTAGCAGTGTGCACCACAAGAAGTCAGGTTTTTTTCTGCACAAACATATCTTATTTTTCATTTGTGAATGTACAAGAAAATTTTAGTTTTGTCTAATGTGGGTAAGCAGTTAATTAAAGTCAGAACCCTGAACACCTTCCTGCACATAATCATTTATGGCGTTTTCCTCTTTCTATTGGGAGAATTAATGTTATTTTCCCTGTTGCACCCCCTTCATGCCACCTCTGAGGTGGCGTAGGAATCAGATGCATTTCCAGTTTTATGAATCTGGGAATGTGTCAGATTCTGCCAGATTCCAAGGGTTTTGCAAGGGAACACCCACATTAACACTCATGGAACGCACCCGCAGTGTTATGCGTGAAAGGGGTTCATATTTACAAGGCCATAAAAAGCCACGCAAGGTGGCTTTGCATAGCCTTGTAAATATAGGCCAGGACCCTGCGTCACCGGAACGTCAAAAAGAATGATGCTTCGGTGGCGTAGTGTGCCGCAAGGGCCTTGTAAATAAGGCTCTGTAGGAAAGTACCATCTTGCCTGTCATGTTACCCCCATTTTTACTTGTGTGTCAGTTTGTTTTTTCCTGTGTCACTGGGATCCTGCTAGCCAGGACTCCAATGCTCATAGTTTGTGGCCTATATGTGTTCCTTGTGTGGTGCCTAACTGTATCACTGAGGCTCTGCTAACCAGAACCTCAGTGTTTATGCTCGATCTGCCTTTAAAATTGTCACTGCAGGCTAGTGACTATTTTCATAAATTCTGATTGGCACACTGGAACACCCTTGTAATTCCCTAGTATATGGTACCCAGGTACCCAGGGTATTGGGGTTCCAGGAGATCCCTATGAGCTGCAGCATTTCTTTTGCCACCCATAGGAAGATCAGACAATTCTTACACAGGACTGCCACTGCAGCCTGAGTGAAATAACGTCCACGTTATTTCACAGCCATTTTACACTGCACTTAAGTAACTTAAAAGTCACCTATATGTCTAACCCTCATTTAGTGAAGGTTAGGTGCAAAGTTACTAAGTGTGAGGGCACCCTGTCACTAGCCAAGGTGCCCCCACATTGTTCAGAGCAATTTCCACAGACTTTGTTAGTGCGGGGACACCATTACACGTGTGAACTACATATAGGTCAATACCTATATGTAGCTTCACAATGGTAACTCCGAACATGGCCATGTAACATGTCTAATATCATGGAATTGTCCCCACAAGCCAAATAAGGTATTGGGGGGCCAATCCCATGCATCCCCGGGGCTCCAGTATGGACCTTGGGTACTGCCAAACTAGCTCTCTGGGGTTTTCCCTGCAGCTACCTCTGCTGCCAACTCTCAGACAGGTTTCTGCCCTCCTGGGGTCTGGGAAGCCCAATCCCAGGAAGGCAGAACAAAGGATTTCCCCTGAGAGAGGGTGTTACACCCTCTCCCTTTGGAAATAGGTGTTAAGGCTGCGGAGGAGTAGCCTCCCCCAGCCTCTGGAAAGGATTTGAAGGGCACAGATGGTGCCCTCCTTGCATAAGCCAGTCTACACCAGTTCAGTGATCCTCCAGCCCTTGCTCTGGTGCGAAACTGGACAAAGGAAAGGGGAGTGACCTCTCCCCTGTCCATCACCACCCCAGGGGTGGTGCCCAGAGCGCCTCCAGTGTGTCCCAAACCTCTGCCATCTTGAATGCAGAGGTGTGAGGGCACAATGGAGACCTCTGAGTGGCCAGTGCCAGCAGGTGACGTCAGAGACCCCTCCTGATAGGCTCTTACCTGGTTAGGTAGCCAATCCTCGTCTGAGGGCTATTTAGGACTCTCCTGTGGGTTCCTCTTCAGATGACGAATACAAGAGCTCACCAGAGTACCTCTGCATCTCCCTCTTCGACTTCTGCCAAGGATCGACAGCTGACTGCTCCAGGACACCTGCAAAACCACAACAAAGTAGCAAGATGACTACCAGCAACATTGTAGCACCTAATCCTGCTGGCTTTCTCGACTGTTTCCTGTTGGTGCATGCTCTGAGGGCTGTCTGCCTTCACCCTGCACTGGAAGCCAAGAAGAAAACTTCTGCATCACCGGTCCTCTGGGTCCCCTCTCATCTTGACGAGCGTGGTCCCTGGAACACAGGAGCTGAATCCAAGTGACCCTGACAGTCCAGTGGTCCTTCTGTCCAAATTTGGTGGAGGTAAGTCCTTGCCTCCCCACGCCAGACAGTAATCCTGTGTACTGTGTGATCTGTAGCTACTAGGGCTTCTGTGCACTTTTGCAAGGATTCCTTCATGCACAGCACAGCCCAAGTCCCCAGCACTCCGTTTTACATTGCTCAACTTGCTGAGTTGACTACCGGCTTTGTGGAACCCTCTTTTGTTGTGTTGAGACGACCGTCATGCTCCGATTTCTTGAATGCCCGTTCAAGTGCTTCTGCGGGCGCTGCCTGCTCCTGCATGGGCTCTCTCTGTTGCTGAGCGCCCCCTCCAAGGGGCGACTTCCTGGTCCTTCCTGGGCCCAGACAGCACCCACTATTTTCAACTGTGACTCTTGTAGCTAGCAAGGCTTGTTTGGGGTCTTTCTGCGTGAAAACAAATCTGCATCCTCCAGCACGCTGTGGGACATCTTCTGACCAAAGGAGAAGTTCCTAGCACCTTCTGTTGTTGCAGAATCTTTGGCTTCTTCCACCCGGAGGCAGGCCTTTTGCACCTTCATCCGGGGTTTAGTGGGCTCCTGCCCCCCGGACACTTGCGTGACTCTTGGACTTGGTCCCCTTCCTTTGCAGGTCCTCAGGTCCAGGAATCCGTCTTCAGTGCTTTGCAGTCAGTTGTTGTCTTTGCAGAATCCCCTATCTCGACTTTACTGTCTTTCTGGGGTACTAGGGTAACTTTACTCCTACTTTTGGAGTATATGTTTGTGTTGCCTCTAGGCCTATTGCCTCCTATTGCATTATATTGTGTTCTACAGTGTTTGCACTACTTTTCTAACTGTTTACTTACCTGATTTTGGTTTGTGTGTATATTTTGGAATTTTACTTACCTCCTAACGGAGTATATCGTCTGAGATACTTTTGGCATATTGTCACTAAATTAAAGTACCTTTATTTTTAGTAACTCTGAGTATTGTGTTTCTTATGATATAGTGCTATATAATACAAGTGGAATAGTAGGACCTTTGCATGTCTCCTAGTTCAACCTAAGCTGCTCTGCTATAGCTACCTCTATCAGCCTAAGCTGCTAGAACACTACTAATCTACTAATAAGGGATAACTGGACCTGGCACAAGGTGTAAGTACCACAAGGTACCCCCTATAAGCCAGGCCAGCCTCCTACAGGCTCTGGATTTCAGAGAAGAAGCTCCGGTTCTGCACATCAGCGTATTCCTGCTTTCTGTTTTTTCAAGTATGAAGAGCTGGCTTTGCATAGCCACGTCTTCTCAATGCTTTTCAGGAGAATGCACTGGCTTTGGACAGCCACGTCCTCCTGCTGCTAATGCCCTCCGAAAGAGATGCATTGGGTTGGACGTGTAATGAGTTCCATCTGCATAAACATATTAGAGACACCAAGCAACCTGTGAAAACATACAGTTTGAATGCAGCAGCAGCATCTTTCCCTGAGATCATGGAAGAAGTACTGAGCTCATATAAAGTATAAGATGTTAACTACTAACAGTTTATATGCGACAGACAGGCAGTCCTAAGGAGCACTGCATTCGCTTCCCACTGTCCAATTCATAATATGCCACCCTTTGGGCCAGTAGGACTACTGTCCTTTTAAGGAGCCTGGGTCGCAATGCCCGTATATTGTTAACGTGAAATATGGATAGAGGTCTGCAGTCCCAGGCAGTCCTTTGTCTTAGCACTCAGGCGCAAGCAAATTGCTGGCTCATTAATATTAAAGAGAAAAGCACTTTGTGTCTCACTTCAATGATGCTTTTTGCACTGGGAAGTAGAGGTGAATGCTTTCTAGTGCAATCGGGAACGTCTGCTTGTGCATCATGCCCAAGATCTTAATGTTTCGCTTTGTGCCAGGCCTAGTATCCCAGATCATATAACCAACCCCAGGTCATACCCGCTCCCTGGTACCGTCCATCCTCTCTGCCTCTATCCTTTAAACTCCTCACCTCTTTTGTCCTCTTCACCCCCAGTCCTTCCTCCATTGTAATGTGCCCTCCCATCCTCTGCTTGTACAGGTTGCTTTGTAGTTGGGTTTGAGTTCAACAAATTAAAATATTCCTGCTGGGCAAGAAAGAAATTCGAGATGTTAGCAACATATTTGAATGCTCTAGCAGAATATATAATATGAGACCAGATGTTTCAAACACTTTTGGCGAGAAGGAATGTTTAATTTCAGGACTTTCACCTATTTTGCTCGTCTTTAAGAGACTAAGGCACTGATTCTGACCCCCGCGGTCTGAGACCGCCGGGGCCAGGGTCGGCGGGAGCACCGCCGACAGGCCGGCGGTGCCCCGCAGGGCATTCTGACCGCAGCGCTTTGGCCGCGGTCAGATTTGGAAAACCGGCGGTCTCCCGCCGGTTTTCCACTGCCCCTGAGAATCCTCCATGGCGGCGGAGCGCGCTCCGCCGCCATGGGGATTCTGACACCCCCTACCGCCATCCTGTTCCTGGCGGGTCTCCCGCCAGGAACAGGATGGCGGTAGGGGGTGCCGCGGGGTACCTGGGGGCCCCACTCTGTATTTCAGTGTCTGCTTTGCAGACACTGAAATACACGACGGGTGCCACTGCACCCGTCGCACCTTCCCACTCTGCCGGCTCAATTCTGAGCCGGCGTCCTCGTGGGAAGGTTGATTTGCCCTGGGCTGGCGGGCGGCCTTTTGGCGGTCGCCCGCCAGCCCAGGGCAAATCCCAAAATACCCTCAGCGGTCTTTCGACCGCGGAGCTGTATTTTGGTGGGGGAAGTGTGGTGGGCGGCCTCCGCCGCCCGCCAGACTTAGAATGACCCCCTAAGGCCCTAATTATGAGTTGGGCAGGAGGTGTATTCCGACCCATGCATAAACCACTGTGTATACACAGGTCGAAATTTTGAAGTGACAGGTGTAAGAAATTAGGTTGTTGGTTGACTGGTCAAGCAGCAACCACAATTCTTGTCAGGAAAAGACACAATCAAATTCCAAACTAACCTGTGCTCACCCCCTGGTAGCTTGGCATAGAGCAGTCAGGTTTAACTATTTGTGCAACACTTCAACCAGTAAAACAGTGAAAACACCACACAAAAAGATCTCACACCAGGTTATAAAAATAAAGCCAAATGTAAAAAATGAAACAAGACCAAAACGACAAAAATCCAAGAAGTAGAAATGGAGATACTGAATTTCAAAATATTTAAGTAGAGATAGTGCCAAGAAGCAAGAAGCACCATTGGGAACATCTGGTCACACTGGACTGGGATAAAGTCACAAGTTCAGGTCGACCGCATGGAGCACAGGCTTGCTAAATCCTGGTTGCGTAGCATTGCATTGATCTGCGTCGAAGATGCGTTGTACTACTGAGGCGTGGCAATTGTTACGCGATGCTGCAAGGCTATCATGTGAGGTCCAGTTGCATCACCATTGAGGATATCGTTGTCAGGGCTTGTGAAGGCATATGTTGGGGATGCATTGATCAGTTGAGACAATGCGTCAGTTCCAATGACCGTTGAAACTGCGATGTACGGTTTTGCCATCATCGCTGAGACTCCTATTGACAAAAGTTATGAGGAGCTGCGCCGGGAAAGGATCACACGGAGGCATTTCCAAAGGCTATGTATTGGTTCCGGCATGGGGGTTGATGCTGTGATACAAGTCTTTTGTGATAGGTCCAATCCACGCAACAGTGGCGATGCATTGGTTCTGCACGAGGATGTACCACTCAGCAGACGAGATTAATCCGTTCTGCTTGGAGATGCATCAGTTCTGCTGGCAAGCACCTTAGGCCCACCTCCACTGGTCCAGGACTGGGGTGGCACCACTTGGCAAATTAGACTCACTGAGTCCAGGCGGAGAAGCTGGGTGGCTGGAAGTCTTTTATGTCCCAGAAACTTCAGATTAGGAGGCCAGCCAACCAGCCCTTGGAGTCACTCTGTGGTCTGGGTTCAAGAGAGGTGCAAGTTCAGTCCTTCTCACCCAGGCAAGAGGGCAGCAGGCAACAGCCCAGCACATCAAAGCAGGGGTCCAGCAGAGTGGCAGCCCTTCAGCAGCACAGCAGTCTTTCTTCCTGGCAGAGTATCCACAGGTCCAGAAGTGTACTGAAGTTGTGGTGTCTGAGGTCCATTTTGTATAACCAGTGGTGCCTTTGAAGTTGGAGAGATTTCAGACATGCCTTTGAAGTGCACAGATGACTTGCCATCCCTGCCCTGGCTCCAGACTGACTACAGGGGGGATGCAGCCCTTTGTGTGGGAACTGGACACAGCCCATTCTGGTGTAAGTGAGGCTGGGTCCAGGTCATTCCTGCCATCCTGCCCAGGATGGCCCATCAAGTCACACCTAAGCTCCCATTTTATCTGACTGTCAGAAGGAATACACAAAGTCCAGCTGCTAACTATACCCAGTCATGTGACCTGAGACATCCTGCAGGCACCAAATGGCTAAGGCAAGAAAATGCCAAATTTCTTGAAGTGGCATTTTTAGAATTGCAATTTAAAAACCAACTTCACTATAAAGTAAGACTTAACATTTTGATTCCAGAGACACCAAACCTGAAGGAATTGTCTCTTCTCATTTGAAATTACGTTAATAAAATGTAATAAAGCAACTCCAATGTTATCCTATGGGAGAGATAAGCCTTTTTTCACTACTAGAACATGTAAAACCTAAAAGTACGTGCGTGTCCAACCTTTTAAATACATTGCACCCTGCCCTCTGGGATTTCAGGGCCTACACAAGGGTGATGCATATGTATTAGAAAGGAGGGGTTGGACCTAGCAAAAGATTTATTTTGTCAGGTCAAGATGGCAGTTTAAAATGGCATACACAGGCTCTGAAAATGGCATGCCTGAGACATGTTTAAAGGGATACTTAGGTGGGTGGCACAATCGGTGCTGCAGACTGACTAGTAATATTTACTTTACAGGCCCTGGATACATGTAGTGCATTTTACTAAGGACTTGTGAGTAAATAAAGTTTACTAGTTGGGGATAAGTCAATAGTACCATGTTTGAAAGGAGAGAGCACATGCACTGAATCACTGCTTAGCAGTGGTAGTGGTAAAGTGCTCAGAGTCCTAAAGCAACAATGAATTCAACTAAAATAGGAGGAGGAAGGCAAACATTTTGGGGTTGACCATGCTGAAAAGGCAATTTTCCAACAGCAGGTATTTAACTATGGGATGCATTGAATACCTCAATCTTTATTACATTTTGACAAGTCAACCCTGTCACGACTCACGTGCTGCTTATGCCTGGAATCCGCAGATCGAGTGGCGTGGGTCTTAAATGTTCGGCTTTGGCCCAGTTAGGGGCAACTCTTTCTGGTAGCCACGGTGGTGTAGGCAATGGAAACGCCAAGAACAGACCGTGCCCTTCAGAAATAGCGCCAGAGGGAAAAAAACCCTAAAAAAAGGGGGAAAAAACCTCCAAACAGATAGATTCCTGAAACAGGAACAAAAGAACAGCAATCAACTGAGGCAAAATACAGGAAATACACTGAGTTGATGAAAACCAGCACAGAAAGGCAAAGAAACAGGAGCGAAGACACCATCCAAACAGAAAGTGTTGCAGCGCAAGGAGAGAAAGAATCACAGTCCTTAAATACCAACAAACAGGAAGCGACTGACAGGAAGTACAAAGACACCATCTTAGATAGGGAAAAGAGACATAGAATAGAATGAACTAGGAACCATAGAGAGCAGGGAACAAGGAATGTTGGGAAAAGAAGGGAGATATGGGAAGGGAGAAAAAACATAAAGGAAGGCACAACCAGATAGCCAGGGAAAAGCAGAGAAGAAAAGAAAAGAAAAGAACAGAACAGAACAGAACAGAACAGAACAGAACAGAACAGGTGAGTGGGGGGGTTTCAGACCGGCCTGTGCGCGTAGTGCAAAAAAGGAAAACGAGGCCCCATGCCAATTCTGGGGCCTCGGAAAATGCAGAGTAGCCTGGGGGCGCGACACGCCTTGTGGCCGCGTTCCGCGTCCCGAGCCGAGTGTTCGGCTCGAGACGCACGCGGCGACACGACAGTAGGTCCCCCCCGAAGATCCAGGTTTGTGTGGAAACAATCGGTGAAAACGGCGAATCAGAAGAGGTGCGTGAACAGAAGGTGCATCTTCCCAAGAGCATTCACTGAGAGGATAACCCTTCCAATGAATCAGATACTTAGGACTTTTGTGAAAGATACGAGAGTCACAAATTTCTTGAACCTCATATTCAGGTACATCGTCCACTAACACGGGAGGAGGACAAGGAAACTCACGAGAGTAAGGATCAGGTATATAAGGTTTGAGCTGGGAAACATGAAAGACCGGATGAATTTTCCATGTACCATCAAGTGAAGATGGACAGTGACAGGATTAATCAGCTGAAGGATACGGAAAGGACCGTAGTAGCGGGGTGTGAACTTATTCTGAGAAAGGCGTAAAGGCAAGAATCTTGATGAAAGCCAGACTTTATCCTGAAGGTGATAGTCTGGAATGTCCCTACGTTTCTTGTCTGCTATTTTCTTCATATATCTCTAGGTGTTCAACAAGTTGGATCAAATTAATCTATGGATCTGTAGAAGTCGTCTGGAAAGGGAAGTAACAGCAGGCAGAGGAGTGGTAGTCTGGGGGAGAAGTAGGAAAAGAGGTAGGATGATAGCCATAAGAACAGAAAAAAGTAGTGACGTTGGAGGCACTATGGACAGTATTATTGTAGAAAAATTCAGCAATAGGGAGGTAAGTGTTCCAGTTGCTCTGGGTAGAATTACAAAAACAGCGAAGGTATTGCTCTAATCCTTGGTTAAGACGCTCTGGGGGTCATTCCAACCCTGCCGGTCGGTGTTAAACCAGCGGCCAAACCGCAAACAGGCTGGCGGGGAAAAAAATCGAATTCCGACCCTGGCAGAAACCGCCAACAGAGACCGCCACATTACCACACCGCCCGCCACAGTGGCACAAACAAACAGCGCGGCGGTCTCCGCCAACAGACAGGCGGGAGACAATGTACCGCCCACCCTATCACAACCTACCAATCCGCCACCTTTTCCGGGCCGGTATCCCCGCCGATAAAAACACGGCGGAAACAGCCATTTCGAAGGGAAAACGCTCACCTCCATACAGCCCACGAGGAATAAGGACAGCATGGAACCCGAACTCCAAATACTCCCAGCGATTGTGTACCTACTCCTCTACCAGGAGCACGAACGCTGGCGCAGAAGACAACGGTGAGTACTGCACCTACGACACAGGGGAGGGGGTTGGAGAAAATATTACGGGTACACACATACGCGACACACCCACCCTCACCCTCACCCACCACAACACACACATCAATGCGTACCAACACATCAGAGTGACACCCCCCAATCCTCCTGGAAGAATGCAAACGCAAAAGGAAATTATTCTAAACATAGGAATATATTGTAATACTGGCTGAAAAATATAATTCTACATCAAAAACTGTTATATACATATATGTACAAGTCCGAGCATTGTAGCATGTATTGTCCGTGGACCACTGGGCCCAAATCACATGGGCAAAGCCCAGACAAGATACCTGACTCCAATGGAGAGAACACTGCAGAGGCATCAGATAGCAAAACTACAGGCACCTCAGGGGGAAGGGGGGGCACCTCAGCCAGATGAGTCCACGACGCCAGATCCACGAGGGGCCTCCATGGCCACTGTTCAATCCTGGGGAGTGCAAAGCCACAGTTTCTCAAGTCTCTACAGTGGGTGGCTTGCCCACTGTTATATCCTGGGAAGTGCAAAGCCACAGTCTCTCAAGTCTCTACAGTGGGTGGGTTGCCCACTGTTATATCCTGGGGAGTGCAAAGCCACAGTCTCACAAGTGGATAACAGTCTCCACTGGTTCTGGGTGGGGCCTGGTGCCCAGACTGCTTCGTGCAGGCCTGCCCGACTAAGATGCGGGCCAGCCCCTGGCGCTCATGGTTCATCGGTGCTTGAGATGAAGGGCCCAGTTCAGCGGTGCTTGAGACGGCGGTGCCCAGTTCAGCGGTGCCTGAGACGGCGGTGCCCAGTGCAGCGGTGCTTGAGATGAAGGGCCCAGTTCAGCGGTGCTTGAGATGAAGGGCCCAGTTCAGCGGTGCTTGAGATGAAGGGCCCAGTTCAGCGGTGCTTGAGATGAAGGGCCCAGTTCAGCGGTGCCTGAGACGGCGGTGCCCAGTTCAGCGGTGCCTGAGACGGCGGTGCCCAGTGCAGCGGTGCTTGAGATGAAGGGCCCAGTTCAGCGGTGCCTGAGACGGCGGTGCCCTGTGCAGCGGTGCTTGAGATGAAGGGCCCAGTTCAGCGGTGCTTGAGATGAAGGGCCCAGTTCAGCGGTGCTTGAGAGGAAGGGCCCAGTTCAGCGGTGCTTGAGATGGCGGTGCCCAGTTCAGCGGTGCCTGAGACGGCGGTGCCCAGTGCAGCGGTGCTTGAGATGAAGGGCCCAGTTCAGCGGTGCCTGAGACGGCGGTGCCCAGTGCAGCGGTGCTTGAGATGAAGGGCCCAGTTCAGCGGTGCTTGAGACGGCGGTGCCCAGTTCAGCGGTGCCTGAGACGGCGGTGCCCAGTGCAGCGGTGCTTGAGATGAAGGGCCCAGTTCAGCGGTGCCTGAGACGGCGGTGCCCAGTGCAGCGGTGCTTGAGATGAAGGGCCCAGTTCAGCGGTGCTTGAGATGAGGGCCCAGTTCAGCGGTGCCTGAGACGGCGGTGCCCAGTGCAGCGGTGCTTGAGATGAAGGGCCCAGTTCAGCGGCGCTTGAGATGAGGGCCCAGTTCAGCGGTGCCTGAGACGGCGGTGCCCAGTGCAGCTGTGCTTGAGATGAAGGGCCCAGTTCAGCGGTGCCTGAAACGGCGGTGCCCAGTGCAGCAGTGCTTGAGATGAAGGGCCCAGTTCAGCGGTGCTTGAGAGGGCGGTGCCCAGTTCAGCGGTGCTTGAGATGAGGGCCCAGTTCAGCGGTGCCTGAGACGGCGGTGCCCAGTGCAGCGGTGCTTGAGATGAAGGGCCCAGTTCAGCAGTGCTTGAGACGGCGGTGCCCAGTTCAGCGGTGCTTGAGATGAGGGCCCAGTTCAGCGGTGCTTGAGATGAAGAGCCCAGTTCAGCGGATCTGGCCATGGCGTGGAGCTCATTTGCCACCTGTCCTGTGGCTGGCGGTGCCTTCCTGCCCATCTGTCCTGTGGCTGGCGGGGCCCTCCTGGGCTGCAGTGCCGGGCATGTTGGTGGCCTCCTGCCCACTTGGGATGGGGCTGGCGGGGCCCTCCTGGGCTGCAGTGCCGGGCATGTTGGTGGCCTCCTGCCCACCTGGGATGGGGCTGGCGGGGCCTTCCTGGCCAGCTGGGCTGATGGCGGTCTTGTCTGGCGTGCTGCCCTTCCCAGCCTTCCCTGATCGCCTGTGGCCCTTCCCCACCTTGGGCGGTGTGACAGCTGTCTCCACACCTCCTGCCGGAGCCATGGTAGGGGTTTTTGTGCCTGGTGTCTTCACCCTCTCGCACCGGCCACTGCCTATCTTTGATTGTTTCTCCGGGGGTGGGCTGCCCGTGCCTTGGCTCCGTACTGAACTGGCTGCCCTGGAGGGTGGGGGTCTCCATAGTCCATGGCAGACTGTCATGACAGGGCCCGTTTTTTTTCTGGTGGCTGAGGTGCTGACTGGAGTCCTATGACATGGACGGGGTGGGGGAGTTGGTGGAAAGAGGTTAAGTTTGGACATGAAAAGCTTTTTAGGAGCAATGGGAGGGGTAGGTGTAGTGGGTATGGGAGTGGAGGAAGAGGATGTGGTTGTAGGAGTTTGAAGTCTGGTGTCTTTGGGTGCAGGTGCTTGGGCTGGAGGCTGTCGTGAGGTGGATGGCTGTTGGGTGGGTGGCTGCCTGCGTTTGTGTATCTTGGAAGAGGGGGTCACAGACATACTGGGAGAGGACACAGGGGACGTGTAAATGGCAGTGGGGGTGGTGACTGCACGTGTGCGGGCGGTACTGGTGTGTGTGCTGGTGATGGACGTAGTGGCTGAAGATGTAGTGCATACAGGTGTGAGTGGAGACGTGACAGGGAGGGAGGAGGGAGACGAGGAGGAGGGGGACACAGTGGAGGCAGTGGGTGTTGGTATGTCTGTATGTGGATGTTGCTTCGGTGAATGCCTGTGTGATGTGTGGTGCTTATGTCTGCCTGAGCTTCCCTTGGGTGTTGAGGTGTGTGCAGGCTGGTCTGATGGTGTGTCTGGGATAGGCAGAGGTACAGGTGATAGGGTCTGGGTGGAGGAAGTTGGAGGGGGGAGGCTAGAGACAGGGACAATGGCTGCCATCAGTGCTGAGACCAGAGTGTTGAACGATCGCTGAAGGGCAGCCTGACCAGAATGAATTCCCTCCAGGTATGCATTACTCTGGTGCACCTCTCTTTCGACATCCTGGATGGCATTCAATATGGTAGACTGCCCAACAGTGAGCGTCCTCAGGAGGTCAATGATCTCCTCACTGAGGGCAGCAGGGGTGACTGGGGCAGGGCCTGAGGTGCCTGGGGCGAAGGAGATGGCCACCTTCCTGGTTGAGCGGGCACGGGGCAAACGCTGAGGGGCTGCTGGGAGGGCGGTGCTGGTGCGCTGGGTGGCGGCTGTACCTGTTGTTGCGGGGGGCACAGATGTTGCCGCCACCACAAGGGAGCTCCCTTCAGAGGACGAGTCCGTGTCACTTATGTCTGCCCGAGTCCCCGCTGTGGAGCTCCCCTCGCCCTCCGTCCCACTGGTGAAATCGGAATCCGTTGCATGGCCCTCCATGGCCATGTGGGATGCAGCTCCCTCGTGCTCCGATGCCACTTCTCCTCCGCCTGATGATGCTAATGCACACATGAACAGGAAAACCACAAAAAAGGGGGGGGGAGAAAAAAAAGACATGTTGAGTGCATGCATTGGCGACACCGTTGGCGGACAGGACAGACACAGAAGCCCCCTGCACTACGCCGCGCACTTGAGGTCCACTACTCAATCCGTGGGACATGGCCTACAAGCCTATGGACGACATCTGCACACATAGATGACACAGGGCCATGAATAGCTGTACTTGGCACCCTACAGAGGTGGGGTGCGGGGGCACAGGGCCATGCCTTACAGAGGGGCCTAGCCTACAGAATTTGCCCTGGCCTAGGGATACCCACAGCCCTCCTCCCCCACCCAGACACATCCACTGCGCGCAAAGTCACCAGAATGAGAGTGTACTCACCCCCTTGTGTCTGCTGTGATGTCCTCACGCGCCCATCCAAATCGGGGTAGGCCACCGCCAGGATCCGGAACATCAGGGGGGTCAAAGTCCGACTGGCACCCCTCCCACGTTGGGAGGCCATCCCCAGCTGAGCCTCTGCCGTCTTCCTGCTCCAGCGTCAGATGTCCTCCCATCTCTTCCGGCAGTGGGTGCCCCGTCTCTGGTGGACCCCCAGGGTCCGGACGTCCTTGGCGATGGCACGCCAAATATCAATCTTCTGCTGGGCGCTGACCTATGTGAAATGTACAGGGGGAGAAAAAGAGTCATCACCTTCTGCACCCTCAATGTGAGTGGCCCCCCATCCCTACCCTTGCCATGTGGCACATGCTCTCATCCGTCGTTTGATGCATGCCTCAATCGCTCCCCTCCCCACCATCTTTCATCTACCCCACTCAACACAGGCATTGGCCACTAAGCATTGCCCCAGTGTACTTACCTGTTGGTCTGGAGGACCGTAGAGTAGCGCATACTGGGGGAGGACCCCATCCACGAGTTTCACCAATTCCTGAGCAGTGAAGGCAGGGGCCCTTTCCCCAGTCGCATGAGCCATTGTCTCTTCCAGACCGAGGTCACAGCAGCACTTGCAGTGTAGGTCCTCTCCTGTCGAAGATCAGGTATCGAGTGATTAAGCAGATAGAAAATGGCGGTCACGCCCCCGGCGGTGCGTACCGCGACCGCCGGCGCACATCGTCATTGGCTCCTGAGACCCATAGGGTTCAATGTCAACCAATGCTGCTTTGCGCCGCGGTCTTTGACCGCCTACCGCCACGGTGTGCCACGCCAGCGCATTTACCTCACATCCCATTGTCGCACTTCACAGGTCAGGCAGCCGCCATTTGTAGGGCCCACATGGCTTACTTTTTATTGCGTCACACATTCCTAGGCCTTGCATTAACACTCATACAAGCCATTCAATGCATTGGGAATCGTGTTTTGTGCAAGCTGTGGTTACGTACCTGTGGGTTAATTGACTCTGTGCTCGCTGTTGTCCTTCATAGGCACCGTCCGCTGGGACATGCGAGGAGATGGAGGAATCTTCCTGTGTACAGACCGCTGGTAGACCTGTCGACAGTGGAGGAAAGACATGTCATACTGACATACAGGCTTGACCGAGCCACTATTCATGAACTGTGTGCCCAGCTGGAGCCAGACCTGATGTCACCAATCCGCCAACCCACAGGGATCCCCCCTCTAGTGCAGGTGCTGTCAGTGCTCCATTTCCTTGCAAGTGGGTCATTTCAAACAACAGTGGCCATATCATCAGGGATGTCCCAGCCTATGTTTTCCAAGGTGTTGTCCAGAGTGTTGTCTGCCCTGCTGAAACACATGCGGAGCTACATCGTTTTCCCTCAGGTGGAGGATTTGCCTACAGTGAAAGGTGATTTCTATGCCCTTGGACATATCCCCAACAACATGGGTGCCATTGATGGGACCCATGTGGCTTTAGTACCCCCCAGCAGGAGTGAACAAGTGTACAGAAACAGGAAGAGTTATCATTCTATGAATGTGCAGATGGTGTGTTTGGCAGACCAGTACATCTCCCATGTTAATGCTAAGTTCCCTGGCTCAGTGCATGACGTGTACATCATGCAGAATAGCAGCATCCCTTACGTGATGGGTCAACTCCAGAGGCAACGTGTGTGGCTAATTGGTGACTCTGGTTACCCCAACCTGTCATGGCTACTGACCCAGTGAGGAATCCCAGGACAAGGGCAGAGGAACGGTACAATGAGGCCCATGGGAGAACTAGGAGGGTGATCGAGCGGACCTTCGGCCTCCTGAAGGCCAGGTTCCGCTGCCTCCATATGACAGGTGGATCCCTATTGTACTCACCAAAGAAGGTGTGCCAGATCATCGTGGCCTGCTGTATGCTTCACAACCTGGCTTTGCGACGCCAGGTGCCTTTTCTGCAGGAGGATGGTCCAGATGGTGGTGTTGTAGCAGCTGTGGAGCCTGTGGAGAGTGAAGACGAGGAAGCCGAAGAGGACGACATAGACAACTGGAACGCAGTAATACAGCAGTATTTTCAATGACACACAGGTAAGATTCCAACCCGGTATATTACATATACTCAACCCCTACTGCCTCTCTACTGTCTGACCTTTTCCCCCAGTGTATGGTAACTTTGTTGTGACTTTCCCTTCCAATTTCAGAGATGTGGGCCCCACTGCGTGACATCTGCTTTGTTTCCCCATGGACTACAGCTGTGTGACAGTGGTATGTTGGCATCAGAATGTAAATATGCATTTTTGGCACGGTAATGTCTAATACATTTGTACAAACTCACAGCCAGACTCCTGATTGTTTTGTGCAATAACTGTGTTTATTTCAGTGCTCTATATTGGTGGGTGGTTGCAAATTGGTGAGGGGTGATGGTGGAGGATTGTCCATGGCAGAGTCCAGACTATTTGTATCACAGATGCATTGTCCAAATGCCTGTGGAAAGTGGAGCAGGGGCAGTTTAAGGATGGACAGGGTGACAATGTGGGACAGTGGGATGACAATCAGGGAGGTATCCTTTCCTGGCGGGGGTCTTGGCATCTTACTCGGTCTTCTTCCTGGATCTCAGGGCCCGCTTGCGGGGTGGTTCTCCTTCTGGAGGGGGTGGGGTGCTGGTGGGCTGTTGGTCCTGAGGCGGGGCCTCCTGTCCACTAGCACCGGCAGAGGTGGTAGGCAGTTCTAGTGTCAGGGGCCCTTTGTGGTGCCACTGTGTCCCGCAATGTGGTGACTATCAGATTCAGAGCCCTACAATGGTGCCCATGGCGGAACTGATGTTTCGTAGTTCCTCCCTGAACCCCAGATACTGTTCCTGCTGCAGGAGCTGGATCTCCTGAAACCTGGCCAGTACCGTCGCCATCGTCTCCTGGGAATGATGGTAGGCTCCCATGATGGAGGAGAGGGCCTTGTGGAGAGTGGGTTCCCTGGCCCTTTCCCCCCCTTCTGTCGCACAGCAGCCCTCCCAGTTCCCCTGTTTCCCTGGGCCTCTGTCCCCTGGACCGTGTGCCCACTACCACTGCCCCCAGGTCCCTGTTGTTGTTGGGGTGGTGGGTTAACCTGGGTGCCCTGTAGTGGTGGACACACCGCTGATTGACGTGTCCTGGGGACAGAGGTATGGGCCCGCTGGGTGGGTGCTGTGCTGGTGTTCCCAGAGGGGGGAAGGTCTGCTATGGGCTGTGGCTGTCTGAGGGGAACCGACTGTCCAGAGGTCCCCAATGGGCCGGGGTTGGTCATCTAGATCCAGGTCGACTGAGCTGCTGTCCTCACTGTGGGCCTCTTCTGGGGGTGGAGTGGACATTTGTGGACCCTCCTGCGCGGTGACGTGGCGTTCGGGTCCTGCAGGGGTATAAAAGTATGGTTGTAGCATTTGTGTGTGCCATAGCGTGTAATGGGTGGGTGCCCGTGTACCCCAGTGCTGGCATTCCCGTGTGGGGGCTTTTGTGACGGTGGTTTGGGGGGGGATGGGTATGTGCAGTGGGCATGCTTTGTTGATGGGTGTCCATGCTTTGTGGTCGCATGCAGGCCTTGGGGTCGGGATGGGTGGGCTGTGATGGGGAGACATTAGCAAGGAGTAGGATGTGATGGGGGTGAGGGTGGGGGTATGAGTTGGCATGCTGGTGGGGTGGGGTGGATGAAGTAGTGAAGATGAGACTTACCAGAGTCCATTCCTCCTCCTACTCCTGCGAGGCCCTCAGGATGCAGGATTGGCAAGACCTGCTCCTCCCATGTTGTAAATTCTGGGAGAGGAGGTGGGAGTCCGCCGCCAGTCCGCTGCACCGCGATGTTGTGCCTGGATACCATTGAACGCACCTTCCCCCGTAGGTCGTTCCACCGCTTCCTGATGTCATCCCTATTTCTTGGGTGCTGTCCCACAGCGTTGACCCTATCGACTATTCTGCTCCATAGCTCCATCTTCCTGGCAATGGTGGTGTGCTGCACCTGTGTTCCGAAGAGCTGTGGCTCTACCCGTACAATTTCCTCCACCATGACCCTGAGTTCATCCTCCGAGAACCTGGGTTGTCTTTGTGGTGCCATGGGGTGGTGTGGGTGATGTGTGGGGTGGATTGTGTGGTGATGTGTATTGGTGTATTGTGTGAAGTGCGTGGAAATATTGCTGGGTGAAAGTAAAATGCGCGTCTGGGTGGTCAGTTCTCTTTTTCTCAGTGCGTGGTCCCGATTCTGTAGGAGTGGGGGTTTGAGGGTGATGTGGGTGTGTGTTTTTAATTGTGTTGGGTGTGTGGGAGTGGTGTGTGTATGTGTATCAGGTGTGTGTATTTGTAATTGTCCAATGTGGCTGTGTTTTGTAGGTGTGTGTGTATTTTGAGCGTGCCGGTGTGTACCGCCAATGGTATACCGCGGTTGAAAGACCGCCGCGTGGATTCGTGTGTCGTGATAGTGTGGGCGTATTTCTGTTGGCGTGACGGTGGAGGTTTGGTCATCGCCAGTTTCTCGCTGCCCTTTGGTGTTGGGGACTTTTGTGGATGTCTGTATTTTGGCGGTTTGCCTGTTGTGGGTCAGAATGACCGTGGCGGTTTACCGCGGCGGTATGTTGGCGGTCTTCTGACAGCGGTAAGCGCCTTTTACCACCAAGGTTGGAATGAACACCTCAGTCTGTCCGTTGGTTTGAGGATGGAAACCCGATGATAGTGCTATATTGATATTAAGTGTCCTACAAAAATATTTCCAAAACCGGGAAATGTATTGAGGTCCTCTGTCAGATACAATGGTATGTGGAAGTCCATGGAGACGGAAAATATGATGGATAAATATCTGACTTAGTTCTTGGGAAGTGGGTAACTTTTTCAGGGCAGTGAAGTGAGCCATCTTAGTAAAGAAATCAATTGTAACCATGATAACCCGGTTTCCTGCTGATGGAGGGAGCGAACACATGAAATGAGTAGAAATGGTGTGCCCGGGAGCTGGTGGAACAGGCAATGGTTGTAGTAATCCTGAAGGTCTGGTACGGGGAATCTTTACTTGAGCACATATGGAACAAGCCTGAACGTATCTTTCAACATCCGACTTCCAGGTAGGCCACCAGAAAGATCGCAAGAGAAGTTCTTGTGTGGCCTTGATGCCTCTATGACCAGCAACCGGCGAATCATGGCACATTTGTAGTGCTTTTTCTCTTACTCTATTAGTAGGGAGGAACAACAGATTCTGATAATAATAATATCCTTGCCTTTTACATATAAGGGGGTTTAAATTCTCTACTTCGTGGTCAGACAGGCTGGAGTATTCCAGTTGTACCTCATCCAGGAAAGACTGAGCTACTCCGATGATCTTACTAGGCTCAAGTAGATACTGTGATGGGGTAGAAGTACAATCTGGATAACGGTGAGACAGAGCATCAGCCAGAATGTATTGGGATCCAGGAATATAGGTGATGTAAAAATCATACTGACTGAAGAAAAAGGCCCAACGAGCCTGGCGACTATTCTGGCATACAAAATTACGTAAACATTGTAGATTACGATGGTCTGTTCTCACCTCGAAAGGCTCCTTGGAACCCATAAGAAACTGTCTCCACTCTAGGCAGGCTATTTTCAGAGCTAATAACTCCCTTTTTAGTACTGAGTAATGTTGTTCCGATGTAGAGAGTACATGGGACAAATAGAAAACAGGATGTTCAAGACCGTCATCTTCTTGTTGTTGGAGTAAGACAGCTCCGATTGCTCTTTCGGAAGCATCGGTAACAACAATAAATTGTTTGTTGGTATCTGGGTGTCTCAAGATGGGAGCTTGAGTGAAAGCCTTCTTTAGACCTTGAAAAGCTGTTTCAGCCGCCTTAGTCCAGACAAAACCTTTAGTTAAATTTTCCTTCTTTAAAGTGTGAGTTATGGGGCTGGTTTGTTTTGCAAAGTCTAAGATAAACTGTCGATAAAAATTAGCGAATCCTAGAAAACATTGTGTTTCCTTAATAGAAGAAGGAGAAGGCCAATCTAAGATGGCTTGTACCTTTTCTTGGTCCATAGCTATGCCAGTGGGACTTAAATGATAACCCAGATATTTGACTTCCATCTTGTCAAACTCACACTTTTCTGGTTTACAAGATAGTTGATGTTCCCGGAGTCTTTGAAGGACTTGTTTCACGTGAGAGGAATGCAATTCAGGACGTCTAGAATAAATAAGAATATCGTCTAAGTAGATGACAACCGTTTGGTTCAAAAGATCAGAAAACACAGAGTCCATAAATCTTTGCAAAAATTGAGGGGGCATTAGTGAGACCAAAAGGCATAACCCTGTACTCATAGTGACCAAATGGGGTCCTAAAAGCTGTTTTCCACTCGTCTCCTTCTTTAATTCGTAAAAGGTGGTAGGCTCCCCGTAGATCCAGTTTGTTAAATCGTTGAGCCCCTCTGACTGCCTCTAGTATATCCTTGATGAGGGGCAAAGGATAACGGTCCTTTATAGTTATCTTATTCAGGCCTCGAAAATCCAGACAAGGACGAAGATCCTTCGTATTCTTGGGTACAAAAAAGAGAGGGGCCCCTGCCGGAGAGGACGATGGTACAATAAGACCGCTCTGTAAGTTTTCTTCCAGATACTCCTTTAGGACTTCCCTTTCGGGTTCTGTGAGTGAATACATCCTCCCAAAGGGAACGACTGTTCCAGGTTCCAGGGGAATAGCAGAATCGTAATCTCGATGTGGAGGTAACACAGGTCTGGATGGTTTTTGGAACACATCTTGAAATTCTAAATAGTGTTCAGGGACTCCTTGGACAGTATTGATGGAACATCCTGTAGTACTTTCAGTAGGTGTCAATTTCTTAGGTGACCAATATGTGTCAGAAGCTAAACAGTTCTAATGACAAAACTGTGAAGACAAGGAAATAGTTCGGGTTTCCCGATTCACATACGGATTATGGCCCTCATTCTGACCTTGGCGGGCGGCGGAGGCCGCCCGCCAAAGTCCCGCCGTCAGATTACCGTTCCGCGGTCGAAAGACCGCGGCGGTCATTCTGACTTTCCCGCTGGGCTGGCGGGCGGTCGCCTTCAGACCGCCCGCCAGCCCAGCGGGAAAGAGGCTTCCACGATGAAGCCGGCTCGGAATCGAGCCGGCGGAGTGGAAGCTGTGCGACGGGTGCAGTTGCACCCGTCGCGTATTTCACTGTCTGCGCAGCAGACAGTGAAATACATGTAGGGGCCCTCTTACGGGGGCCCCTGCAATGCCCATGCCAGTGGCATGGGCACTGCAGGGGCCCCCAGGGGCCCCGCGACCTCCCCTACCGCCATCCGGATCCCGGCGGTCCGACCGCCGGGATCTGGATGGCGGTAGGGGGGGTCGGAATCCCCGCGGCGGTGCAGCAAGCTGCGCCGCCGTGGAGGATTCAATGGGGCGGCGGTACACTGGCGGGAGCCCGCCAGTGGTGCCGGTCCGACCGCGGCTTTACCGCCGCGGTCGGAATCCCCATTGGAGCACCGCCGGCCTGTCGGCGGTGCTCCCGCGGTCCTCCGCCCTGGCGGTCAAAGACCGCCAGGGTCAGAATGACCACCTATGTCTGATGAACCACGGAATTCCTAAAATGATGGTATGGTTGGGGGATGATATGAGATCAAAGAAGATGTGTTCTTGATGGTTACCAAATTGTAAACTTAATGTCAGGGTGGTAGTATCGACTGGACCAGAGGATATTAAGGATCCATCCACTGTGTGCACTTGTTCTGGAATTTCTTTGGGTCGTGTTGGAATTTGTTGAGTAGTGGCCCAAGACTTATCCATGTATATATCACTAGCACCACAATCTAGTAAAGCCATTTGTCTTTCTTGACGGCCGTCAGGTAACTGTAACATGACTGGTAACATGAACAAGGTCGTGGCATTGTCCTTAAATGAGCTGGTGGAAGGTATAGCCGATGATCCCGTCCCCTCCCTTCTTACAGAGGACGGGAAGTGGCGTTTCCCGATGGCCTTTGGGGACGCACGGGGCAGGTACGAAGCATGTGGCCAGCTGCACCACAGTACAAGCACAATCCTTTCTTACGTCTGTCTTCCTGCTCGCTAACGGAAAGTGGGCCTCGAGTGGTATCCACTTGCATAGGTTCTCCCTCTATGTCTCTAGCAGGAGGGGGAGGTTCCTCAGAACTATTCAGATAAACCCGTGAAGTGCTTGGCTGGGAAGATCCTTTACTCTTTCTCTTCTCCAATCGTCGTTCTTGGAGACGGTATTCGATGGAAAGTGCTTGATCCATCAGACCACGAAGATCTTCGACTCGGGTGGAGTGAACTAACTCATCTTTTATTTCTTCTTTAAGTCCTCTGCGAAACAAAGTCACCAGAGTTCGTTCCACCCAGGTAGTCTCCGCCGCTAGCTGTCGAAAGCGCGTAATATATTGAAGGACATCTTGTGAGCCTTGTTGGATGTCACATAAGGCTTCTTCCGCAGAGGCCTCCAATCCTGGACGACTAAACATTTGTTTAAACCGTTTCACGAAGGCGGAATAGTCTGACAATACCGGGTCGTTGGATGATACCATCGGGGTTGCCCAGGCCAAGGCAGGACAGGATAACGCACTGATAAGATATCCCACCCTTGTCCTGTCATGGGAGAATTGGGTAGGTCGGAAGGCGAAATACATAGTTAATGCATCAAGGAATTCACGCAGTTTAGTTGGTTCACCAGAGAAACGAGGAGTAGAGGCGGAGACAGTTGGAACATCGCCACTGCGGAAAGCCAAAGCCTGTCGTAATGCAGCATTCTCATTGCGAAGTTGTTGCAGTTCCTGAGCCTGTTGCTGAATAGTTGCCAGAAGAGATTGATCAGGATCTGCAGCAGCCGCCACTGTATCATCCATGGTGTTAGATGACGTTGGGAGAATTTGGCACTGCAATCTGTCACGACTCACGTGCTGCTTATGCCTGGAATCCGCAGATCAAGTGGCGTGGGTCTTGAATGTTCGGCTTTGGCCCAGATAGGGGCGACTCTTTCTGGTAGCCACGGTGCTGTAGGCAATGGAAACGCCAAGAACAGACCGTGCCCTTCAGAAATAGCGCCAGAGGGAAAAAAAAACTAAAAAAGGGGAAAAAACCTCCAAACAGATAGATTCCTGAAACAGGAACAAAAGAACAGGAATCAACTGAGGCAAAATACAGGAAATACACTGAGTTGACGAAAACCAGCACAGAAAGGCAAAGAAACAGGAGCGAAGACACCATCCAAACAGAAAGTGTTGCAGCGCAAGGAGAGAAAGAATCACAGTCCTTAAATACCAACAAACAGGAAGCGACCGACAGGAAGTACAAAGACACCATCTTAGATAGGGAAAAGAGACATAGAATAGAATGAACTAGGAACCATAGAGAGCAGGAAACAAGGAATGTTGGGAAAAGAAGGGAGATATGGGAAGGGAGAAAAAACATAAAGGAAGGCACAACCAGATAGCCAGGGAAAAGCAGAGAAGAAAAGAAAAGAAAAGAAAAGAACAGAACAGGTGAGTGGGGGGGTTTCAGACCGGCCTGTGCGCGTAGTGCAAAAAAGAAAAACGAGGCCCCATGCCAATTCTGGGGTCTCGGAAAATGCAGAGTAGCCTGGGGGCGCGACGCGCCTTGTGGTCGTGTTCCGCGTCCCGAGCCGAATGTTCGGCTCGAGACGCATGCGGCGGCGCGACAAAACCTGCATAATTTAAAGGAGGAAAAGCATAGACATTTGCTATTTCATGCAAATGTTGGTGTGGTGAACACCAAAATCCATTGTTATTCCCCAATAATTCATAACAAGTGCTATTTAGTGCACCTGAGAAATAACATACCCTGTAGTATTGTTATTTGTCATGTGCAGTAAATACCACCTAAACTCATAATCAGGCCCTTAGAGTATCGGATTCTGCTAACTCCCTTTTTCTCTGTCTCTCCGCAGCTGTATTTTTTTATTGATCCATGTTTTGGGGATGACACTGAGGATAAAGGAGTAGTACGAACATTCACAACTAATTTTGATCTCATCCCAGTAGGCTACTGAAGATTTTGTTTGTATTTTGATTTAGAAGATACATTCCCCTCAAGTGTTCGGTGACAGGAATCAATATTTATGATACAGCTTCTTCTAAATATACTGAGACTTTGGTCCACCAGAGAGCAGTGCAATTTCCAATTCACACAATCAATTGTGAAATGGATTTCTCTTGTGACTAAATTTGATGTATTTTTCATTGTACAATTTTGTGAAAGTCATGTTCATAAAAGTGCAACCTTTTTTTGATTCCATTTTTCAACTGTACTTGGACCACAAAGCAAACTTTGGGCCTCATTATGAGACTGGTGGGCTGACCGTTGGCGCACCAGCCCCATGCAGAGGATACCGATGTGGAGCTGACAGTCTCCCACACGGGCCAATTACAATGTTTCTGCTTGACTGACTGACAGAAACCTCTGTATGAGGAGGTTTTTGCCAGTCAGTCCAGTGCAAACAGTGCAGTAGCATTGGCCTCGGGTCCTCATGGAGCCAAGGCCAATGCCATCGCACAGAGGGTGCCCACAGCACCCTCGGAATGTGCACTGTCTGCCCGAGGACACAGTGTGCATTTTGAGGGTGCTGGGCAGGGGGCCCCCTGCACTGCCTTTCTGCCAGCCTTTTCATGGTGGGGACCCTTCAATGAAAAGGCTGGTGGAAAGGGAATTCGTGATCAGCACAGTTGTGCTGAACTCAGCACTGTCGTGGCTGACTACGACTCCAACTGCTGTCACCCTGGTGGTTTGACCTCCAAGGTTGTAATCTGGTGGTCAGACTGCCAGCAGTGCGGCATTCTGACCGCCACCACGAGTTTGGCAGTCTTCAGACAACCAAACTCATAATAGGGCCTTGTATATGTTTGTTAGATATCATTCATCAAAAATAAATACTTATGATAAAAATAAAATGTTTCTCTTACATTTACGCAAAGCCATCTTTTCCAAGCTCGTGAGGAAAAAACATGCATGTCATTGATAATAGTAAGATAAGACTCAAAGGCACATAATTATACTTTTTGATGCAAAACTGCACCGGCGCAGTTTTGCGTCAAAAATATTACCGCCGGCTAACGCCATTTCGGTGCGCCGTGCGGGCGTCAAATTTATACTTTGACGCACGGCGGCACAAACCACAGGTGTAAGACATTTTTTGACGCACACCGCAGCGTCAAGTCGTAAAGCAAAATGACGTTAACGAGACGGAAATGACTGTGGGTCGATTTACGACCCAGCACACCGGATATGTGGTGTTTTTTGACGCAACAGTGTCACAATTCCCCGCAAACACAGCCATTTCAGCAGAGAAGAGCCAAAATGGATCTCAGATACCTGTACAGACCCCAGGAAGATGACAACAGACCAGGAACCAGCCAGGAGGACCCACACAAGAACCAGGACAGTTTGAAGAAGAAAATAAAGTGTCGCTTCAGTGCAGAGGAACAGGAAATTCTGGTTAAAGAGGTGACGGAACACCAGCACCAACTGTTTGTCACCTCAAAGTTGCCAATCAGTAGGAGAGAGGCAATATGGCAACAAATTGTTGACAAGATTAACAGTGTGGCAGAAGTACGCAGAACAGTCATCGAGTGCAAGAAACGATGGCATGACTGCAAGCGCAGGTCCAAGGAAAAGGTGGCCAGGAACAGGAAGGCAGCACTGCAGACTGGAGGTGGGAGTCCAGCACACCAGGAGCCCTTGGACCATATGGTGGAGATGGTCGCAGCCGTCATCCCTGAGGAGATCGTCACAGGGATTCAAGGACAGGACAGCGCAGGCTACCAGGAGACAAAACACATGCAGGGTAAGTCGCATGGGGAATTAAAATGCACTAATGTCAACTGTAAGCAGGGGGGGATACTGACCACAAAATGCATGGAAGCCATGATATACATGGAGTGGCATGGGTAAAGGGGTATGGCATGGGGGCATGGCCTGTACAGAGAGAAGCTGGAGCACACCATAACACAACACCAACAACAGTCCCATGGGGGTATGCTGCCATGCCAACGATGTAGCAAAGGTAAAGCCACACCAGGAGGGAAGGGCACAACGTCAAACTGAGATCCCGTCACACGTCAGCCGCTATACCCCCTACATTAACTAGGGCCTAATTAACAACCTCTAGCCATACCGACAACTGGAATGTAACAGTGACAACAATTGCCACTACCTCCTCCGCTCTGTGTGCAGCTCACGTAGCCAATGGCAGTAACGTCCCCATGGATCATACACACCTAAATTAGTGGGTTGAGGATGACAACTTTAATAATCCCCTGAAGCAAGACAAGTGTTTCAGTCCTATCAAATGTGAATACCCATAGTTGCCGCAAACATCAGCCAATGTCATCAACAGTAGGAGCTGCACAGCACTAAGGTCACACCCATGCAGCATATGCCAGGGTCCATCCTGTGCTTGGGTCAAAATGCAACATCCCAAATGTCATACTGCTCAGACAACAGCATTGAGGGGGTGGACACATGTAACTGGTCACTGACATACACCTGCACCGTCAGAGGAGGAAATAGGACACTGCTACGACTATCAGGGCAATCCAATCTCCACACATTCCCCAACATCAGCTGTATACATTACCAATGCTAACATCCATATCGTGCCATAGCAATGCAATGCATAGGATACACTACATTTCAACTACATATAAGTGGATGTGAAAGATCAGAGACTGGGGCAGGTCCAGATTGTTAAGTGTGCTGCTTGTGCCATCAGAGAACCCACAGCCAGAGAAAGGACTCGCCATTATAATGGAAGTAGACGGAGGGTTGAGTAGGACAAGATGGTGGCAAATCAATATTTGGCCTAAACCAACACCTAGAGGAGATGATGCCGACAAGTCAAAGAGCTTACCACAATACATGTGACATGCAGGTGGGCCATAGGCCTGGTAGAATGCCCATCTGAAAGACTGGAGCAATGAACAGGAAACAAGATCACAATGTAAATTCATCAGAAGGCAGGCATGTCACATCACTAATGCCACAACACAGACACACTAATTGTACCCTATTTCATTGCAGAGGACGATGGATCTCCTGCGGTTATGCCTGTCCAGGACTACCCTGATGGCATGGATGACGAGCTGACAAACATCAGCCACCAGACCTTCAAAGATGTCCTTGGAACCCTTCAGACCCCACCTTCTGTCACAAGGAGGAGCTCAGAACAAGCAGCCATCACAGAGGACCCTCCCACAACCCCAATTGTAAGACCTGCCAGCTCCAATACAGCTGAGGACTCAGACGACACAGGCACCAGCTTTGAGAGAACTGTAGCCGGAGTACAGCGGGAGCTGGCCCAGGAGGTGCAGGTGGGGATGCAAACTGTGGCAGCCAGCCTAGAGGGGGTGCGTTCGTGCGTGATGTCATCTGCAGATCAGGCAGCAGCCATGCAAGCACTAACATCCATCCTGCAAGGACTACAACAAACTGTAAAGGAATTCACCACTGCAGTAAGGGAGTTGTCACAACACCTCACACCCCAAACCTTCCACTGCATGCACGAATGCAATCCTGCCCCCCTCAGGATCGACCTGGCTGCCTACCATCGTGATGTGGCTGCTATTCTTAAGAACCAGCAGATCCTCCTTGCAGTAGTACTGCCCTTAAGATCTTCACAGGTAGCAGCGACCGGGATGTCTGACTCAACGTCTTCTAACACTGAGGTGTGTGTTGCCCCTTCACAACCACCACCACCAAGGACAGAGGAGGCAACACACACATCGGAAGATGAAGACGTGGAACAGATAACCTTCACACGGAAAAGTACCCGGAAGCACTAGTCCCTGCCACATGGCCAACTATTACCAAGGTCCAGAGCTTTGTAACATGCCAGTCTTACAACAACTGTACTCAATGACTGTTATGCAAACCACTGTTTATCTTGTCAGCTTGCCCAGTGATTGTCTCTCACTTACTCACTGGCAAATCCTGTCCCTCTGCACTGTCTGACACATCACCCCAGCATGTCAAATGCATTTTCCTTTAGCACTTGTGTAATATCACAATGGAAGATGTCACTATAATGGACTCACAATCATGGACAATGTACATATAGCACTACAGCACTTTTCAATAAATAGCACTTACACAACCACTTTGCCTCTGAGTAATGTGACACATCAACCGTGCAGTAGATCACTGAAATTTGCCTCCTGTTAAATTACAAAGCTTGTCAATACAACTGTCCTGAAATTATGTAGTCTGATAACTATGCACAGTGGCTTGGATTGCACCATACTATGCCCTTCCTCAGGGTAATATCTGATGAAAAGAGAAACCATACACCATCATGCTGTGTTGGACAGAATAATGCTTCCTAAAGGGATATCTAAGCCATCAAATAGTGGCAGCAAAATGTTGCCACCAAGAAATACTAACACATATAACAGTGCCCACAAATCTAAGCAAACAGTCAACAAACTGCATGATGAAGGTGTCTGAGTTTACATCCAAATAAGTAATCATGCTGAACAGTGTCACAAATGATGTCTGTGAGTCATGAACATGATACTACAAGAGTGCTTACTACCACTCAGCTAATAAGGGTTTCCTTGAACATCACACTGCAGTCAGACATAACACAGTGTCCCCAATACCAAATCTAGAAGCACTGTTTGTGACTTTGAAAACATACGGAATGACAAAAGGACGTTGGGATCCATAGTAATTGTGATTGGTGGTTGCAATGAATGGTCAAATCTTTTCAACGTAGCTTTGGGGTAGCTGCCAATCTTACAGCTCAGTTGGGATTTGTTCGTAGCATAGGACACAAATGTAATAGAACAGAATTGATGTACACCTATGCCAAGGCGCTGATCAACAAGCATTTTACACATACTGTAAAGGGTTCACTACATATTTATTAAACAGTAACAACAGAAGAGGAAACTCGGGGAAAAGTCTTACCTACCCTAATCTACACTAACTACGCATTACCCACAACTGTCCCTAACTAACCTGAGCTAAACTTACTTATCACATGTAACAAAACGTTCTAAACATCAACCCTCCACCCCCTTATGAGACGGGACACATGGAGGACAACAGATACTAACCTAAACACATACTATCCTATACTAAACAAATATATATATATATATTTTTTTTTTTTTCAAAACACACAAGAACCCCAACATAGCCATACACTCACTCAAAAAGAAAAAAGTGAAATATTCAGGACCGCACACCCACTAACATTAACTAAACTAACAGCCTATACTAACCTAACACTAAGCCCCGTGAGCCCACTACGTATAAGAATAAGGAAAGAGGAGGGAGGGTAGGGAATCATGTCCATCAACAAAGTCTAGAGGTTGGCCCTCCGGAGGGTCCGCTTAATGGACCGCACACGCCTGTTGATATGGCGAACATCCCGCCGCAGGTGACTCATTTTCCGGAGGACACGGTCCATTTTGCACTGCATGTCCGCAAAAGCAGCAGGGTCAATTGTTGCAGCTGGGGCGGTCTGGGTACCAGCTGAGGACATGTGTGGCCGTGTATTGTCAATGCCTGTGGGCTGCCCTGAAGGTGGTCCACTGCTAGGGCCTGGAGCACTGGCAGATGTTGTTGGGACAACGGTCCCAGATGTGGGTGGTGCCACCTGGGTGGTAGTGGTGATCATGCTGGTGGTGGCTGTGGTGGGCAAAGTAGGGCCATCCTGTGGGAAAGCCCTCCAGGCTCCGGAGGCACGTTTGGTCCTGTATCTTCGGGCCATCATTCATTCTTTACCCAGACTCTACCAGCAGGATATGCTGGTAATGCATTGCCCGCCTCTGGAAATCACGGACCTGGATGGGTGTCATATTAGCAGCTGTGAAGACAAAGGAAAAAATATTACATTAGGAACTGCATTGTGTGAAATGGCACAAGAAGTAAATCAGACAGTACATCTACTGTACTTGTAACAGCTCCTATCATCATACAGATCATTGAATGTCCCTGAGGAAGTGCATGGCAGGGCAGCCTACAAAGGTCGTATCAAACATAGCACATCCAAACCCTACAAGATGGGTAACAATTGCCATGATTTTGGCATCTATGTTCTGCTAGTTGTCAGCTAACAATCATGCTGCACATCCTCCGCCAATGCCAGGGCTACAAATGTCAGTGTATGGGATGGAAATCTAGGGCCACATGATCTGCAAGTTGTAAATGGACTTGCTAGTATAGTACTCATGTGCTATACCTGAGTGTGTATACTAGGTTCTGACCAAAGATTCACTGATTTACATGTCTTTGTAACATACTTGTATCATCAGTCCTAGGTACACTATTCACAAACCCATGCCTGTGTTTGAGGGTGGGGGAGTGGAGAAACAACTAACAATTTCCAACAACATGGACACCAAGGAAGCTTAGGAAAGCTGGACATGTGTTTGGCTCAACACACACACCACAGGTAAGGTGTATCTACAAATAGGAGACAGCAAACCGTTGACCGATCCCTGCGCCACACATGTCTGGCAATGCAGACCTTTGTTCACATCATATACTTCCAGTAAGCCATGACTTACAACTAACACAGAGTTGCAAGAACACCCCTGGCCATGATTTGCATGCACACCTGGGCCATTGCACTCAAGTGCCACATACTTGTAGCACTCAGTTTCATAAGTACATTAATGAATAGGGAAGCAGAAGTCTGGGGGTAAGCATTTTGTAGCCCCATTCTGGGAGAATGTGGTTCTGACAGGCAGACTAAATCTGAGATTAGGTCCAGTGCGAATCTTGTTGATACAAGTGTTATCCACATGACTCAACCCAATTCACATTGCGGGGCCTACAGGAAGGACCTGGAATCCCTAGATAAGACAATAGGAAAAGCATTGGCAAACTCCATAATGCAGAGTTAATGAAATCCCACTCATGGAACAAGACAAATGATGGGCCAGCGCATCACACCTTGCTATTTGTTTAACACACAGGAGTCCATCACACATCACCAGCAAACACAACACATAACAGACATATCAACACTTACTGGCGTTGTCGGGGTCCTCAAATGAAGCCACCTCGCCCACAGTGTAGGGTGCGGGTCCACCTGTAAGGCATGGAAGGAAGAAATGTGCTCAAAATCTGTGCACTGACCAACAATTCCAAAGAGAAAAACTATGTGTAAGATTACATAAGTAAGTAAAGCCACTCAGACATGATGATACTGCATCCGATATAGCACGGCTAACATGTACATAGCATGGGTCTCCTGTGACATTTACACACACATATCTGCACACATGCAGTGGCCCTAACTATCATGTGGTGGCAAACATGCTCCTTCATTAGTGAGCAGAAATAATTTGTCTCATCATGTGCATCCAAGAGAGACATCCAAAGCCACTTTCCTTGAGGAGTGCATTACCAGTCAAACACCTATTGTGGCCATGACAAATGTATGACACATAGGTACAATGTACAGAGGGGCAGGGACATTTGTATGCCCTCATGTTGTTACTGTTTCTTCATTTGAAGTGGCCCAGCTATGATAAGTTGCACCAACCATAGAGATGTGAACCCATGAGCATAACGTTGGCCTGCCATCCCTAAACGAAAGGTGGAACACCAAACACCAAATACCAGTGTCAGATGTTAGCTGAGGGCACCTTGCACTTTTTCCCTGTGTTTCCAAATCCAGATCTGACATGTATCCAAAATGATCTAGGACCACAATAATCCCTAACATTCATAGAACTTCCGTAAACGCTTTCCTTACACACTCACCAGACACACATGAGACATATGTCTGGGCCACATTGCTATTATCATCAATTGATGTGAAGCCTGCACTCATTTTCTGCATCATGTAGTGTTTCTAAAGTCAGTCTAGCTATTGCGTCAACAAAGGTCGGTAATATTTTGGAAAATATATACCTCACTGTCAAATGAGACCTATATAGACATGATTGGCTCCTAATTTGTGTTGCTGTCTGACACAAAAGGGGCACCAACTTACATTAAGCAAAAGTATTCAGTAATTTTGCAGAGCACTTGCTTTCTGACAGCTAGCAATTGTGGTCCTTCACATAGTCCATCAATGACCTTGTATGTTTCCAAAGCATTCCACACACTCAACAACTTAGCCAGCAGATATTATACAAATCATCTGATGTCACTACAAAGCTTTTAATCATGCACATTTACATGATTTGTACTCACCAACAGGGCCACCAATCACTATTCCCAGGTGGTCCAGCAGATCTTGCTCCCTGGAGATGAAGTCAGCCCAGCGGTGCTTCAGCTGGTGGTCATTCCTCTGGCTCCGATATACGAGCTGCAAGTGATGCAGGACCTTTCCCCACCGGATTTGTCGCGCCTCTGTGTGATACCTCTGTATCACCCGCCCCCCTGCCTCAATCATAAGTGGGAGGAAATGGCACACCAGCCATATAAACGCCCCAAGCTCCTCCTCACCCATCTTGCCAAGACGTGGCCTACCCAACATCTTAGCACCGAAAAAGGGGAATAGGGGATAAAGAAGAACAAAGGAGAAAAGGGGGGAAGTAGAATGAAAGCCCAACTATCCCCAAACAAACCCTACCCACATGAGACTCCCACAAACAACAAAGACAATACAATACTGGACGATAGCACACAAAAAACACTCAGACAGTATACAACAACAATTGTAGATAACAAACTAACAAGTAATGGAGCACAGAGGAGACAAAAGCACAATTTCACTGGACAAAACTCAGAACACAGCCACACAGTCTAGAAGAATCACAGACTGCAAAGTGAAAGTGAAAGTACCCCACTGTACATAATCTGTAAACAGTAAATCCCATTACATCACTTCCTGCATAAAATGGGCGCTGTTTTTATCGTTATGCGTCATAATTTTTGACGCATACAGTATGTGCATCATTTATTTCGACGCACAGGAGTAAAAATTAGGCTGCAGCCATATATTTGAAAATAGTCTAACACTTAACCAATTTTGAAGGGCATTATGCGTTGTTTATCGGGCATGAGCGTCATTTTTTGACGCCTGTGCGTTATGTTTTGACGTGTATGCGTCAAAATTTCAGGGCAGTAACTGGGTTTGGGTAATTTTGGCATTTTAATGTAATGTTACATTTGTGACACAACTGAGATAGGCTGATTGCACCCACTTTGGTGTTGACGGTGTATGGTCACATGTGAGACATCATACTGCTGCGGACCATGATCCGCTACTTCCTTAAAAGAATTCTCACGCTTGGCTGACGCACTAGTTGGCCTTATGTGTGGCCTACATATATGTTTTGCACAAATTGGGCATGTTTGGCGTCAGGAGAGGATAGCAAGGTGACGCATATAAGTACAATACCTCAATGCCTATGGCTCAATGTGTGTGCATTGGCTACCAATGTAGTTGTTGACCCAGTGTGTGTGCATCACAAGATGCATTATTGAAAATATGCTTGTATGAATGTGAAGTCAATGTGTCCAAACCTTAGATGCAATCAGTGTGGAAATGAGAGAGGACATGTGCTAGTCATACATGTAGCAACATCTGTTGTGTGCACTTCCAAGATTTTGGGTAACATAGACACCACAAATGACAAAGCATGCACCGGATAGATGGCAGGCGCTTGTTCATGTCAATGGTCCACAAGTTGCCCATCCCATGTCCAAGAAATTTGGTAACTGCTTGCTAGGCACTTGTTGGTGAACCCACCGTGAATCTGGCACATGTACAGACTAAGTGGGTACCATGGTATTGGCACAGACAGCCAAAGGTGACCCCCAACTGTTATATCACACCACAGTTGTGGTCATATGACTGAGCCACAACTCTCCAGTGGCAGTGGTGGACCAGCAGACGAGGCAGCACGTGGCCACATTTTTCCAGTGATCAATTGCACAGAGGTGTCTGGTTCATGTGTGTGGTCCAATGTTGATCCAGTATATTTTTAGGGGTGTATGTTGTCACAGTTACGTCCAGGTCTCATCACGAGTCAGTGGCAGCTATTCCTGTATCTACTGAGTAACCTTTGGAGAACAATGTGAGTAAAGTCGATGAGGACATGAAAACCTACATGGGGATGGTCCCACCCTGTCACTGCAGACATGTTATGAGACTGTCAACAGGGCAAGCAACCTTGGTGTGCTGAGTGAGATCATTTCTCAGGAGTCATGTTCCGGCAGGTATCATTACAACATTTCTACACAGGTTGGCCTGTAAAGTTCCCACTGCATCTGGGAACATCATAGCCTCTGTGTTGATTAATCTTGCAGCTATTCACCACGCACAGCCCATCAATATGTTGTGAGCAATGTGATTCTGCGTGTGAACTGTCAGGGTCCTAACATGTGTGGACTTTTCATGCACATTATCAGAGGTAGGCACCATACCCAATCCCTGCATAAGGCCCTGGTACACTGTCACACTTTGTCGTTCATGCATACATGAGACCCAGACAAGGGATAGGCCATGATTTTGGTATTCAAAGACAATTTTACTAATGTGGTACAAATAAAAATCAGATGATGCTATACAATGTATTTGGGTATGCATTGAGGAAGCACCTGACAAAATACCCCCTGAGGAATGTGAGTTTTGGTAAAGCAAGTTTGGTACATATGTAGCCACAAGGAACCTTTAGGGTAACGCACAGACAGGTGCCAGTCAGGCTGACAGGAAGCAGGGTCAATCAGGATCCAGCAATTTCACAAGGTACATACTCAGTGGTCTGACTCAGACTGGTCGGAGGAAGAACAAGACAGTTGACAAGGAGAACTGTGTTTGTCCTGTGTTTTTGAAGGTGACACATAAACCCAAGGGCTGTTTTACATGGCTTAAATACTAGCAATGCATAACAGTGTATTTGACAAAATGGCAGCTTCTACGCTGTTCCAATCATCTGCAGGGGCAGTGCATGTTCAAATGGGTGGTGTGCATGGAGGTGATCACAGGTGTGTGTGCATTAGTTTCTCACAAGTCTTGTAGATGAGATTTGAGTTAAAATGGCCAACAGTACCTTTCACACGGGAAGTAATCTACAGGTGATAACAGGGCTTAGAAACTACAAGCCAGTGTATTAATAGGCCTGACGTCCATGCAGTCAGATGTACTATGACAGTGGCATAACATAGGAAAGGGTGTAGCACACTGGATTACTATTGTTAGTCTGTGTGTGTAGAGGAGGGAATATCGAGGTACACATATTACCATTCCAGGGACCTCTTCAGACAGGTGGGTTGAGACCAGGAGCATGGGTGTGTCAGGAGTTAGGAAATGGGCTGACATGTACATGGAATGTCATGTGCGCAATGCTTTTCCTAGGTACGGCACTTGTGCTGTCTATGTTCTGCTTATGTGGAACTCTAGTCACAGATAGTCCTTGCAAAGATAGGTGCTGTACGGCTTACTGCTGTGAAGGGACTGGTCATCCATTCCTGTTACCAATGCAATTGCACATCCACTGCGTCATGTATGAGGCTTTTTTTCCCGTTATTGACTGATGGTGTCTTAGTTGTGTGCCATATGCTGCGATAAACCATGTTGCCAACATGTATGTGTGAAATAGGTGTGGTCCTCTGCTATTGCCCTTCAAAGGTGAAATGTACAGGATATATGCAATTTACAGTGTGTGTGTATGTGACTGTTGTATGATACGCATCACAATTGCTCAGGAAACTTCTGTGTCCTGAATGGTATATCAGCATTGCTCCATAAGGCTACACTCTTATTCTGATATTTAGATATAAAGGTGAGCACAAATGATTAGCCATACCATGATATGGTGATTATTATCAGTGTTTATTTACATTAGTTAAATACAGTGGCGATGGTGAGTTGGTTTAAAAGAAATTGTTCACAATATGTTGGCGCCTACGCAATCCTGCAGCTGTGTTTTGTTGTTCCCCCTCATGTTGCAGGCCAGCATCCTCCTCTTCCTCCTCTTCAAGCATGTGTGGCTCTGGTTCTAAGAGGGGAATGTTCCTTCATATGCAAATGTTGTGCAGGATGGCACATGTTAGAATGATCTTACAGACCATTTCTGGGGAATATAGAAGGCTGCCACCAGTGATGTCGAGGCTCCTGAATCTCAACTTGAGGATGCCAAAGGTCCTCTCGACTATGCTGCGTGTCCTCCCATGTGCGACATTGTAGGCACGCTCTGCTGCAGTGCTTGGGTTGCCAAATGGTGTCATAATCCATGGCTGGATCCCATACCCCTGATCAACTGAAAAAGAAAATGAATGGGATCATGTTGATGTAGCATGGCCCATTGATATCACCTTGCATGGCAGTAGTTGTCTTGTGTTGTCTGTGACTCTTTTGTATTATTGTGTTCCTTCCTAGGCTTGTAGGATGTACCTTCTGCATTGGGTTGTTTCCTTGGCTGAACAAGTGTTTGCCTGCTGACCGGTTGTCAGCAGTATGTTTGGGTATTTGCAGTAGTGTGCACTCCCTAGCATTGTGACTTGTGATACAGGTGTCCCTGTGTCTTCACTGGGGGTGAGATTATAGTTCCATACACAGATTCATTTTGACAGTGGTGGTAACACGTTTGCATCTATGTACCCTGGACATCCCATACCTTTAGACTTATGCAATGGATAAATTTAAACATCAGTGAGACACTTACATTTTGCAAGGTGACAAATGGCCACACCTCTCCAAACGTTGTGACCATTGATGTCTTAACATTAGACTGTACACTAATTTCAGATGTGTGACAGGTTCACTGCAGACTTATGAAACATGGCTAGCAATGTCACAACCTCTGAGTGTTCCTGTCCACATGTTGCCGTCTTGGTGTATGTGTTGTGTTGTGTGTCCTAGAGGGTTGCTGTGCAGTGTGCAGTAGGTTTTTGAACTTACCAACAAGTAGTCCATTGCCATATCGTCCATCCTGGAAGTGTTGATTGATGGTAGAGTGACGGAAGATGAATGAGTCATGGACACTCCCAGGATACTTTGCCACAATGTTGGTGATCAATCCTTGGTGATTGACAATGGCCTGCACATAGATGGAATGTGTGTGCTTCCTGTTGTGGTAGAGGTGTTCAGTTGCAGCAGGTGGCACAAGGCATACATGTGTGCAGTCGATGGCACCAAGGACGTGTGGGAAGCCACTAATTAGGTAAAACCCCTATTTTGCCTCCTGCTGCTTCTGCAGTGTGTTTGGGAAACAGATGTGGCGGGGTGTGAGTCCAATGATGGCATCCAGTACTTTGGGCAAGAAGGCAGAAAATGATGGCTGTGATATTCGGGCAACCAGGGCGCCAGTGCTTTGAAAGGAGCCACTTGCCAACATGTGGAGTACAGCTAGCAGCTTGGTTTCTGTTGGGATGGTGCAGGGTGTCAGCAAGGTGGGTGCCAACTGTGGCTCTATGTTTAGCAGCAGCTGCTGAATGGCCTGCCAGTTCAACCTGTACCTCTGGATGATGTCATGTTCCCTGAGGCCATGAAGGGTTGTTCTTGTGCGAAATATTCTCTCCTGCCTTCTGCGCTGCCTTTGGGGTCTCTTCTGGTGTTGTGGTAGCTGTTGTTGTTGTTGCTGGGCCCTGCGTTTCATGCACGCCGGATGAGTAGCACCTCCATGTCTCCCTTTTGCTGCTCTGCTGTTGCTTCTGTGTGATCTGATTAAATACAGGTGTATTTGTCCCATTTTAATGCCTGCCCTGACCCAGGCGTTAATGTTTTACGTATATCGGGCTGTGCGTCATTTTCCACCTCCGCCTCCCGGCCGTGTGGCATTTTTGCCCCGAAGCATAAATATGACGCACGGCTGTTTAAGTCATTTTTTGGATGGGAACGCCTACCTTGCATATGACTAACGCAAGGCAGGTTCCTGCATCCAAAAAATGACTCACAGGGCGGGATTTTGACGTCCGCGGGCTCAGGCGTCAAAGTTTAAATATGGGGCAAGGTTTGCGCCGAATGTGCGTCGAAATTTTTGACGCACATTCGGCAAAGACGGAGTATAAATATTCCCCAAAATCGGGCTGCTTAAAACACACTTAGAAAACTGAAGAAGAACTGAGGAAGAAAGAAGAAATAGGACTGGGAGTGTATCTGACCCTCTAAATTTTATATTTATTTTGGATGTAAGTTGTTGAGAGAGATATTTCTACTACAAATCGAAAAATTATTCTGCTATTATAAGACATACTAACGTTGATTTGTACTCCAAGCACAATATTCCTAAATGTAGATTTGTTCCCCATTTTCAGGTGGCTCGTAATTAAAAAAATACAGTATTGATTATCAATTGATACATCTGTATTGTTATTATAACACGTATGCGCACATTTCTCTGCCTTTCTCAGAGACATGGTAGTTCCGTTACATTGGAGACCACACCTCAGCCAATTGGCAGGACATTTGTTACAAATAGTATTTGCCAACAGCTCTTTTCACATAACTCACTGATTCAGAGGTGTCAGGGGGCCACTGCAGTCCAATTTCTGTCTTTACTACCCAACCTCAGGTCAAGTGAGAATATTTACAGAAGTTGCATTAAGGTTCAGGGCACCTTTGCCACCATGCTATCTTGTTCCTTCCTGGTTACCTTTGCCTCTTTTCGTTCAGTGCTTTTCGTGATTGTTGAAGAGGTGGGATGTTTGTGTCTCACTAGAGTGAGGCTCTTCACAATGAGAACAATTTGTGAATTCTTCCAGTGCAATGGATAGGTCAGTGAATCATGTCTGTCCCTCTGTTAAATTCCAGACTGAGCATGTACAGACACCCACAATGCAGCACTGTCCCTCTGTAAACATCGCAGAAGATACCTTGGGTCAGATTTATTAGGGGTTTGCATCATGCTTGCACCATGCAATGCTGTACATGCGTGGTGCAAACCACTAAGTCATATTTTTTAAGCCACAGAAAGCCACTATGTGTGACTTTGAATGGCTTAAAAAATATGGAGTAAAGCAAGGCAGGCCAAATTGCTGTGTTGCCTTACTCTGCACTAGGGAGGCATTCCATGGGCGTTGCATGGGTGTTCCCAAGCAACTCTCATGGTTCTAGACTTATTTCCAGATTTACCAACCCTGGTAAACCTGGGAACGCACAAAAATCCTATGCCTCCCCAGATGAGACATAACAAGGAAAAATATCTTAATTTCTCCTTGTTTTTTCCTCTTTCTATGCATTCTGCAGCATGCATAGAAAGAGAAAAATGCCTCTCAGGATTGTTTTTGTGCAGGAAGGGCTCCCTTCCTGCACAAAAGCAATCCTGCGTGCAGCGCAGACACCCTTGCACCCATGATGCTTGGGTGCCTGCGTTGGGGCTAGGCTGCCCATTGTGCGCTAGAGCAGGGGGAAAGACAGGAATGCACTGTATTAGATAAAGGTGTCTTGCTGTGTTGCCCTGTGCCACAAACCACGTAAATATGGGCCCTTATGCCTAGATTTAGGTGTAGCTATAAGGAGTAGAGAACCATGTTTAAATAAGATATTCAAAGACTGCTTTTATGGTCTAGGGAGCTGTGCTTTTTGCCTCCGATCATCCCGATTAACGGATGGTTCTTTCAGGCTTTTTAACACAGCACGTTATCTAACTGCTGACCTGAGAATTAAGAATAGACAACCTTTTGTCGCTGATAATGACTATATTTGAACTGGTAAAGAAGTATATTACATTTTTAGTATTTATACAGAAGTAGGTCAAAGATGACTTTATATAATTATTTTGTGAGTATGATCCGTGTTATATATTGAAAATTAAACCCAATGAATCAGCAGACTGCCTTAAAATAGCTATAGGTATGAACATTAAGTTTGTAGTTTAGGAAAACTGTACTAAATGGAACTGCTACTTCTGAAATTCTCAGAAGACGTGTTAATTACTTTACAAGTACTGCTCTATGAGTTTATCTGACATACATTTAAAATAATTTTGAGACATACATTTATAAGATATAATTTATCTTAATCTTTAGGAGCAATTCCAGTTGTAATCGATTGTTCTATGCAAATGACCAAAGTCCAATGAGTTTCACACCTCCTTCAACAACCTTTTTTTTTTTTTTTTGCAATGTATGTAGGGCTTCATCACGAGTCTGGCAGTCCAAAGACTGCCATACTCAGGGTGACGGTCAGTCCGCCGCACTCCAGGCGGCCAGACTGCCACATTATGACCCTGGCAGTCAGACTGCCATCACCGCTGGGAACAAGGTTGCCAGCGGGCAGATGGCAGTTGGACTCGTGGTCAGCCACAGTGCCGCCATGCTGATCACGACTCTTGTTTCTGTCAGGATCCTATGACAGGGACCCTGCCGTGGAAAGGCTGGTGAAAATGGACTAGAGGGGCCACAGGAGGGGCCCTGCATTGCCCATGCCATGCATTCCGAGAGGGCTGGGCAGTTGGGCCCCTGCACTGCCTATGCCCCTGGTATGGGCAGAGCAGGGGCCCTCCTGCCCAGCCCCCTCGGAAAGCACACTGTCTGCTGTGCTACAGTATTGGCCTCAGCTCCCTTAAGCTTCTCAGTGGGAATGTTGTAATATGACCGGGGAGGGAGGGGTGGCGCCGCCGGCATGATGGTGACGTCCTCTCCTCGGCTTTGGCAGTTCCATGGTGGAGACCAAAGTTTTTAAGAAAATGTAAACAAATGTATCATTCCTTGGCCTTGCAAGGTTCATTGAAAGTCCACTTTAGTAATTTCAGGAAGAGGAAATACGTATTCATAAATGACTATTCCACTCCTCTTTCTGTGAAAAAATATGTGTAGGCTTTTATAGTTTGCCATTTGATTTCAGGTTTTTAACATCTAAAAAATTGTCGTTTCTTTCTATTAAAATGTATTTATGAAGAAGCATGTCACCTTCCTAATTTTAAAATACATCATTTATTTCGGTGGATAAATAAAAATCATTCATGTTACTTCGTGTGCCCGTTTACGCACTAAGGCTGGTATAGTAATGGAAGAATAATGTAATTTACTTTCAAAGGTTAGAGGTATTCCATGCCCATTGATTTATATTAATTCTATTTTATAATAGTTCACAATAGAATCATTATTTGAAATACAAATCTTACAATAGTTCTGACATGTCTCAAAGGCATATCGTTCTCTCGCGATCAAATGTTCGCTTTTCTTTGTCGCACTTGAATTTTTTCTTGATTATTCATTACTATGGGCTTCACTGAGAGATTCCCAGTGTCATCTCCTGCAGATACCGGTAGTGGTAATTCTGGGAGTGAAGTTAACGGAAATTACAGGTAAACACCTTCGTTTCCGCTAGGAAAATAAGAAATTACCTGTGTACTCAAAAATCCAGGCCCACTCCTCCAATAATTCTTCACTGCCCCCTTGGGGTGGAATGTGTCAGGTACATGAACTGACCACAGACTGTGTAATTCCTATTGCCAGCCACATACGGAGTACCAGGGGGCTTGTATGAAGCTTCTAAGTCATTTTGTACAAGCCTTTATTTTAACTGTCTACTTACATACGTCTCCTTTTTCCAAAAGTTGTCATTAAGATGACGATGATAAATATTCACCTGCATCTATACAGGGGCCTGACCAAAACCAGTTCCCCTAGTATACAATATTTATAAATATCTAGAGACGAAGAAGAACAACAAAATTAGACCTGTAAAGACAAAACACTGCAGGTATTTGCACCCACTTCCCTCCTCACATTAATAGTATGATTTTGTTTTTTGGGGGTTCAGTGTCTTTTTTAAGTTTGAACTCTGTTTTAGGATCACCCATTCTAAAGCCCCCCCCAACCCAATAGTATCTCTGGTGCTCCCCAGGACACCCTTAAGGGTCTGTTGGGACAGGGGAGACCTTACACTGGGCAACCTAGAGACTCAAATTGACAAGTATTAGCTTATGGCCGCTTAATTTTAGTGTTAGTGTGCAGGGCCTACAATCATGAATCAGATGTCTTCTGTTGTATCATATCATAAGTCTGGTGACTTTAGTAAGTCCAGTGATTTCAGTAACAGGGACACATTTTTTGTCTGTTTCTTTATTCAGTGAAAGTATACACCACCATTTGTATGTTCAGAATGCTCACAGAAGAAAAAGGGCTCTATGCAGGATAGCCCTCATTTAAGGGTTGCCAGGAGTCACAGTTGCAACCTCTGGCTTCCCCTGTGCGACCCCTGGGACTGCCTTTGCAACCCTAGACCTCAAGGGTGCCAAAATCATTGCTAAGAACATGTAGGTGCTACGCATTCCTTATTGTAACCCTTTTTTTCATCACACTAATAGTGACACATATTCTATTATTCATCATTAGTGTAATAAAAATGTAGCACCCTTAGGACCTATTATGGCAGCTGTGGTAAGTACAAATGGTATTGAATGTATGTTATATGCGTTCTTATGGGTGAGAAAGTGTTTCATTGAGAGAGCACATATATGTGTGAGAAAATGTTTCTGTATGTGTGAGCATGTGTGTTTGAGTGAAAGTTAAAGAGAGTCAAGTGGAAGGTAATGAGTAAGATTGTGTGAGGTTGATGTCCAGATTTACTTTTCATTGACACAAGAAATGCTGCACCAAAGTTGCTGCCCTGCCGTGCATCAAAGGGGGGGGGAGAAAAAAATGTGCCATATCTAATAACATATGGCACAGTTTTCGCTCCCAGTGCGCTGGTGCACTTTTGGCAACCATGCACACACCCTTGTGCTACAGTGCAAGGTGTGTGCGTTCTCTGAAGCATAGGCTTTTTACTGGAAGGGGTCCCTTCCAGTACAAAAACTAGGCTTTAAAGTGCTTCCCACTTTGCATGTGCACTGTGCAATACAGAACACATGCAAATTTGAGAAATCGAGAAGAAATTAAAACATTTCTCCTCATTATGCCTGCCTCAGGAGGCATAAGATTTTGGCACCCATTCCGATTTATCAATGTTTGTAGACAGGGATTTGCATCAAAACTGATGAGTGGCTGCATGGGAGCTGCCATGCACCATCCATGGAACGCGTCCTTGATACAAAGTAATGCAAAGCAGCTCATAGTGCTACTTTGCATTACTTTGTGATACTATCAGGTCCAAATCATTAATTGTTTTGATGTTAGGTCATGTGACATGCCTTCTTGGAAACAATCAGGGTCAGAGGTCATATGATGTCATATCCTGTGATGTCACTGAGGTCAAAGGGTATGTAATGTTTATTTTGTTATCCCGGTTATTTTAGTGAATCGAAATCAATGCCATGCAGTAAGAAGAAGAATCGTAATCACTTTCAGTTTCTCCTTCATTAGTGTAATCTGTAGACATATGTTCATGTTGAATGTAAGAAGAAGGAAGAATGCAGCTAAAAAAAACTCAGGGTTAGCCAGTCCTTCTCCTCCTCCTTCTTCAAGGAGCGCATGGCTGGGATCCAAATGGGCTCTTGCCAGTGCAATTTTCTTCTTGTTATCATTTGTGCGGTTGTGCAAAGTTATTAGGCTCTGCAATGCAATTTGGGTGCAGAAAATGATTGGCCTGCCCAACAACGTGTCTATCTTAGTAGTAGGAAATCATGTCTCAATATGACTGGATGAGGTTTTAATCTGTTAGGATGCACTGACTATGATTGTCAGTGTACTGCTGTCCATCTGCCATGGATGGGCAATATAAAATGAACGACACTCCACCACAAGGAGCTACTATATGACCAGACTTGTGTGGACCATGATAAGGGGCTTCCTAGACATCGACGTTGCAAGCTGAAATATTCCTGTTTCTTCACGTAGTTAGCTTTAAATGCCCTGTGAAACTCCTCAGGTCTACCATTCTGTTTCTGTACCTAGTACTTTAGTGATAGCCCCTGCTTGTTTAAAGAGTGCAGAGAAGTGACCATAGAAACAAGATGTACTTTTCCCATTTACCAGATGAAAGAGAAACACAGCTAAAGCAACTGTTTTGCAAGTACAAGTCAGCCTGCTGTTGCGGTGACTCTGCATGGTGAGCTCCATGGCAAGCATGGGCTTCTGCACCAACATTCATCTGTGTTAATTTTGTGGAATTCCCAGTTTACCACCACATGCATCCTCTAAACAGCATCCGGTCTTGGTAATAGTGTCAGGCAAAATTACATCAAGCAACACTAAGGGATACCTTGAGCCTGACCTACTGTAAACATCACCAGCATCAACTTAACACGAGCTCTAACCAGATCCTGAGCCTGAAGATGGTCTCTGGAGTTTCTTTATGTGGACCCATCGTTCTTTTTTGGCTCACCACCATTTGCATGAGAAGGTCCGAGCCCAGGCTAACTCCTCTTTCTGCGAGTTCCTTCTCTCCTGAACTCGGAGCCATTGACCCAGTGTCTTCTGGCAACTTCAGGTCATGGGATGCCCATCTTTTGAGGTCTTAGGAAACCCAAAGACCAAACTGAGAGAAAGACCAGGTTTTCCTGTCAAGATGCTCTCGTACTTTTTGAAGTGCACACGCTGGATTTCCTGATCTGTTTATTGTAAACTAAGTTGAGTTCGTTCAAACGTGAATTAGCTCAGGTGTAATTGACGATGCTTGCAATCATTTAGTGAGCACAAGCCGCACAATTGGTGTGGTTTGTATTCAGAGATCCCCTGCCTGTTTCTTGTGGGAGAGGATGACGATATTGTAGTGAGGGATGATATGTGGGCAATAAAGTCTTCACGATCAGTAGTCTTTTGGAACGGTGAATATTACAGTGAAGGTGATCTGTGATTTATTGTTTCCATAGTTTCTGATAATTTATTTCCTGCAACTATTTTAGTTAGCTCTGCGCACAAAATATATGTCAGAGGTACCTGTCCTTGGGACGAGAAGCGAACGTTTATTAATATGTTTTTATTTGCTATGTTCATTTTACTAGCCTGTCCTTAATCCACCCAACCCACCAGAGAAAAAGGAAAATGCACATATATTTATATACCAATGACATTATCACCTTGTTCATTTAGGTATGTTATGCATTAAAGCAGTGTAGCCTCGGGTATTACTTCAATCCACACCTAAGTTGTGAACCAACTGTCTTAGTTACATTTTGGTAGTTTAATCTTAATGTTTGCAACTGCATGGTATAACTTGCCCTTGTGTAAGGCATCTTGCTACACATTCCTTTTTAATTCTCCAGAGTTATACCCAATTGATTTTTGGAGAGAGATTTATAAATGAAATGGAAATTATAAAATATATAGTTTAATTGTTTCCAAAGTTTACAGGTAACATATTTTCTTCTGCTGGTACTCCCACATTTGTTTTCACTACTGAGGATTTATTGCAATTTTGTAGCTTCTGTCACTTGGTTGCATCATCAATCACTGTGTTTGATATTTGTTTTCTGCCAAAATAAATGTAGTGTTTCCACCTATTTTGTTTAAAGTTATTACTGTTCATACTGCATATTCGGGAGCAGACTTCTAAAAAAAGTTGTGCAACACAACTCAGGAACTAAAGTTGCCACTGTACTGAGCTAGGTGGAAAACACTACTCAGAGTAAAAATCAACAGCCATATGTCACTGCTGCTGTCTACTTTCTTGCTGGCGTTTAGCACCACGAACACACCTTTGCCCAGTAGTGCAAAGATGAGTGCGTGATGTCTACAATAGTACAAGGTTTGTTCTGGAAGGGTATGCTTGAAATACAAAATAGTATGCTTAGACTAACTTTAAAACTTTTCGAACGTGTGTGCTGTAGTACTCTGGTAGTTGCCAGTGGGTGTCACTGGCACTAATTGTTTGCGGACTGCCACCTTTTAGTCAACATTTAGGCAACTTCCCAGCACAAACAAGGTTTTGCTCTGGAAATTAAATAAAAAGTCAACAACTTATGACGGTTACCTTACTTTTTGTGACTATCCACTGGCACAGTGTGTTCACAAATCTACCACTTAATCTCTTTCAGAGTACACTGGGTTGGAAGGAGAACCAATTCAAGTGGCAAGCCAACTCAATTGATCTTCTCCACCAGTATACTCAACGTTTCCCCTTCCTCCAGTTTAAAGCAGTCAGTAAAAGCTGTCAAGAATTCTCATCTATGGATAAAAGGAGGCCCAAACGGAGACATAATTCTCCTTGCGGAATTGGCAGAATTTGAATAACTCCAACATGAGCTTGTAACGTGGAGTTCCTGCTAAAATCCTGCCAATTGGTACATGGAAAATTATTCTGCCAAGGCTCTACAACTCGCGCTTGTTAGAGAGATTTGCTGGCCAGCACCATTTCCAATCCCCACAAACCCTTACGCCGCTATTTCATAACTTCAGCAGTTGCGAGCAGTAGTGGTCAGAGGGAGATGTCATTCAAGTAGATTTGCTGCTGCTCAAGAAGATTTTCTACTCAATTAGCAGCAATATCAACTCGAATGGCTGTGCACTCATGCGCAACACATGCTCATTGACTAGGTGCTTGAGTGATGGTTTTCCTTGTGTTACTTGAGAGCCTTTTGAAGATCTTCCTCAGCATCTTCATGGATTAGAAGCAGGATGCAGTGATGGTGTTGACTTGTGAGGTCCTGCCCAGTTTACTGTTGATGAGTATTTCCAGATTCCTAGAGGGGGTACTGGGTGTGGTTGTGGGTGTGAGTCTGCGGGCCAGGAGTTGGAGTCTCTTGTCAAGGTGCTCTTGCTGAAGATCACTACTTCTGTTTTGTAAGTGTTCCACTTGAGATAGTAAGCTTTCATACAGTTAGCAATTTTGGTCTTGCATGCACTGAACTTGTTTTTTGTGTTGGGGAACTTCTCAGAGTTTGAGCTGCATGTCAACAGTATAAGAGAGGATGTTGATGATGTGTGCACAGATGAAGTTGGCCAGAGGGATCCTGTATGCATTGAAAAGGGTAAGGCTAGGCAATGAACCTTGAGGCACTTGCCAGAAGAGTTTTCAGGCTTCTGAGGAGTAAAGGTCCAGGCTGGCAACTCATGTTCTATCTGTTATGAAGGAGCAGATCCAAAGGTGGGTGGGTCCTTGAATCTCAGTCTTACCAAATGCTGCAAAACGTTCCAGGGGAATGAAGTCTGATGTGTCTCCTCTGTCAAGTATCATGTGGATGTTATCTGTGGTGGCAATGAGAGCTGTTTTGGTACTGTGGCTTCAATTTGGACTGCACAACATGAAGGAACTGGTGGTTTCCGAGGTGGTTGGTAAGATGCTGGTTGATTAGTTTCTCTAAGACGTTGGCCAGGTATGGAAATAGGGAGATAGGTCTGTAGTTGGAAAGTGTAGCTGGATCACAGGATGTTTTTTGAGTATGGAGTGATGGTGGCATGTTTCCAGGTGCCTGGGAATGTGGCTGAGTTGATGAAGCCACCGGAAATTTGTGTTAATGCTTCGCAGAGCAGTAGAAGTCCTTTGGTGAAGGCAGGGTGGGGGCCGGGGTCAGACGGGGCTCAAGAGTGGATATTCGTAATGGTAGCAGCTGTTTGGGTGGTGGTGATGGAGGGCCACGTGGTCAGGGCTAATTCTTCAGCTGTGATGGGGAGTTGCGGTTCAACACTTTTGGGATCTGGTTAAGGGTCAAATTTTCCCTATATGGAGGTGACTTTGTTCTTGTAGAATTTTGAGAGCTTGTTGCAGAGGTCCTGCGAGGGTGTGATGTTGCTGCAAGTACAAGAAGTTCAGTGATATCTTTAATGATGGTAAAGATTTCCTTGCTGTTATTTGTGCCGACATCAATGCAGACTAGAAGAGCTGTGCACTTGTTGTTCCATATCTGGTGGTGATAGCATCTAAGGATAGATTTGAAAATATTGTTATTTATGGTATCTTGACTTGTTCTTCACTTACTTTCCTATTGTTTGCAGTGGTGGTTCATCCTCTATGCACCAGATGACCTGTGGTAGGGTTCCTGTAAATGGGTTGCACTTGAGTGGCGCCAGGATGTCAGCACATGCAGTGATCTTCCTGTAGAAGTTCTTGATGGCTTTCAGCAAGATGATCGTGTTGTCAGGGCAGTGCACGGAGTGTTGAAGCCCAGTGTTCTTATGTGAAGCTTTCCAGCTGCAGTGGGTGTGCCCAGTGGTGGTAAGTTTGTGGTGGTGCGTGATGGTAAAACTAATGAGGGTGTGATCTATTCAAGTCATAGCTGTTGACTTGTTGACTGTGATGTTGCTAATTGAGGAGAAAATTGGGTTCAAAGGTGTCCAGCAGAGTGGGTGGATTCAGTAACTTGCTGGGTGAGGCTAAGGTTTCCATGCTTTTCTAAAAGGGCCATATCATTTTTTGTTGGTATTGTCTTCAAGTTGAAAGTTATGGTCTCTGAGGAGGATGAAGGTGCTGGCATTGATGATGAGGGTGTGGCGAAGCCTGTGATATCATTGCTGAAATTGGTGCAGGGTCTGGACTGTGGTCTGCATACTAGGGTTCCACCCATTGAGAAGTCATCTGTAATACTTGTTGTGAAAATTAGGTCTTTCATGTAGCTTGTGGAGGTGTTAGTGTACATGGCGAAGAAGATGTCTTTTGAATTAATCATGTTCCAAACTGAAGCTCTTCAAATGATTTGTGATAATGGACATACTGAGACCCTGAGTTTTGATCTCATTGATACCCCAGTCTTTGGTGTTCTTTTGGGAGTGTCATGGTTGCAGTTAAACAACCACAGAATCAAATGGACCCACTGAAAGTGACTTCAGATCCAAAATGTTGCTTACAATCTTAATATAAACTAACTACAGACTAGTCCACATCTTTAACCTGTGGTTCCATAGCCGAGCTATTTAAATATGTCCTTTCAAAAGAGTAAAATAATTTTCAATATGTTTTTGATAAAGGAAAGGCAAACATCCTACCTCTTCAAAGAAGCTTTAATGTGTATAGATTTAAGTACAAGAGCCACCCTACCGTGCAGCTGGTTAGATGTATTATCTGAACCTGAAACCCACCATCTCAAAGACTACCTTGATGAGCTTTTAGCTGGTGATTTTATCTGGCATTCCAATTCTCCTGTCTCTTCTCTTTCCTTTGAACCGAGATTCCACCATTTAAACAATATTTGACTTGCACAGGGCCTAGCATTCATCCTGTGTGTGTAAAAGAGATACCTGGAGGACTGCCTTCCACACAATATATGGGTTATATGAATATTGCTTAGTGGCTTTTGGCTTGTGCAACTCTCAGACAGCATTTTATTCCGTTACGAAAAGAACAGGGAATTTCTGCATGTTGCATAATCATGTAAATCAATGATAGCATTATTCTAAAAAACAAAGACCAAATAAATCTTGACAGAGCTGTCTGGCAAAGGATACAAGAAAATTGTTTGTTTCCCAAACTATAGAAATTTACATTTAATACCACTAAAGTAAAGTTACTGGGTTTATTAACTCCCCACCAGTAGTCCAGATGGATCAACATAAGGTAGATGCAATCTTCAACTGTCCAACACTATCCGATGTGACAGAAATCCAAAGTCAGATTTGTGAGTTTGTAATGGAGATTAATTACCCATTTTTCTGAGATAGTAACTACCATAATCAGACTTCCCTGGAAAGGGACGCCTTTCACTGGTACACAGAGGCAGACTGAGCTTTTGAAAACAAGGTTCATGTCTGCCTCTACTTTCAGACACCCAGATCCATATCTACAGAACTATGCAGAAGCTGTTGCTTCTCAATATTGGTCAAAGGGCAAAACCTCTGGTCATTTGCTCATAAATAGTTTTTTTCCACTGAAACATTTGTCTGCAGAGCAGAACTACACTGTGGCAGCGCAAGAGATTTTAGCAATTAAGATGGCCTCCCAGAAGTCAAGGCATTTTCTTTTGAGAGCCAGACCTACAGTAACTGTTTATTCTGATCACAGAAATAAAAAAAAATTCTGCTCTGCCAATGCTTTGTTATCTCGCCAATTGAGATGGTTATTGTTTTACACTGTATTCGATTTTGTGATTACTTATCAACCTGGAGCAAAAAGGGTGAAATCTGACGCTTTGTCTCACTTGCTGAAATCTTTCAAGTCCAATCTCAAGGAAGCGAAAACTTTGAAACTTTTGCCTCGTGAGAGGATAATTTGGAGTTGTGAGTCAATTAAATTCTGGGAAAAATGAGCTCAGTCAGTGAATGGCTAGAGAAACCCAACTGTTTTATTAAGTTTGGTTGTTTTTATTTATCATGATAGGTTCTCACAGAAGAATTACAAAAAGAGGGATGTCACTCTACTCCTCTTCCTGGTCTCCCTGATGATCAGGAAATAAAACAGAATCTCATGCGCTGGCTCTGGTGGTGCAAAATGTCCAGAAATGTATCTTCCCTTGTCCAAAGTTGTCCTACTTGTACATGAATCATACCTACCCCTTTATATCATACATGGTTCTTAATCTCATTGCTCATTTCTCAGACACCACAGCATACCATGAGTATGGAATTTTCACTGATGTGCCTCCTACTGGAGGTTTTCCCACAATACTAGCATCAGTAGACATGTTGACTAAACAATCTTATTTAATTTCCTTGAGGAAACTACACTCTGACCAGCTGAAGTCTTTGTTCAACACACAGGGCCTCATTATGAGTTTGGCAGTCTCATGACCGACATGTTGGTGGTCGTACCGCCAACAGGCTGATGGAGAAGACCACCAAATTATGACAGTGGCAGTATCCCAATAGAATACAACCAAAGCACCACCGCCACCTCCACTGCAGTCAGACCATAATGGATGACAGAAGGCACCTGCAGGGAGGCGGAGACAATATTTCAGCTGGACAGATTACGAGGCAGCCCACCGCCAAGGTTTCCGCCGTGGTCGCACCAGCTTGGAAGCCCTGGCAGAAATGAACTGCATACAAGGAGACACTCACCTTCAGGAGGTCAAACTCATCCGAGATGCCATGGAACCAGAGCTAGACATCATCCAGCTGCTCCTGCTTGCACAAAGACTTTGGAATCTTCACCACCGACGACGACAGCAACCATAAGTACACACACGTACCTGTAAATCTTGTATATTGTCAATGTTTGTACACTCACACAATATACCATCGGGAAGAGGGTGCGAGGACGACAACCAGATGCTACTACACACTGACCTGCACACTCACATACAGCCACACACACACCCGCACATGCACAATACACAAACTATGGCCAACACACACACATATGTCAAAAACACACATGCACAGAAACACAGCACAGGCCCAGTCACACATCGCAACAACACCACAACCACATCATCATCAATACGTTGGGAAGCACTCACAATAGACATTAACCAGGGACACATCAAACATACAGCACAACCAACAGGGAACAAACACACACAATCACACAACCATACAAGTTACCAATCTACATACACGTCACACACAGCACATCATATCTATCATCCAATGCACTAAACATGCACACAGTCAAAACACTCAAAGCCACATAACACAGCAACAAACACATGTCAACACAAACACCACTCAATAGCATGACACTAAAATGTTTCGAACAGACACATGCCCATCACACAACACACACCCTATCACTGTGGGAGCAAAGCACTGCACACAACCTCATATACTGCCCCAACAATTCAGCTAACTCAAGCACCACACAGACAAAAACTGCCACACAACCAATGTCAGCCACGAAGAACTCTACATGAGGAAAAGAAATGCATGACAAAGATGTAACCTCAAAACTAACAACAGGTTGGTTATTATATGTTAATTATTGAGTCAAAAGTCTCTGTGCACACAATGTACCTATGGGTGCCCCGAACTTGACTCCTAACTGCAATGTAACCTTAACAGGCAGAGGCATCAAGGAGGCAGGCAGGCACCTCAGGGATTATTGTGGGGGTGGTGGAGGGGGGTTTTGGGCTTAGGTTTGGAAGGGGGGCCTTCAGGATGTGGCTTGGGAGGGGGGTTAGGTTTAGGGGAGGGTTGGCTTCTCTTGGGAGGAGTAAACCTCTTGACAGGGGAGGGGCATGAGTACTTGCAGGGGGTAGGGGAGGCCTTTGAGGTAGAAGGGTAGGGCTTGGGGGGGAACATTGACCATTTAGGGGTCTAACAGGGGAGAGAGGAGTAGGGAAAAGTGCAAACTCTGGAATGAAAGCCCTTTTAGACACACAGGGATGGTCACAGCAAAACGGTTTGAGTGTGAATGGAGAGGGAGTGGTTGTCTGAGGGGTTGAGGTGGATGTCTTGGGTGCATGTTTGTGGGAGGTATGCATGTGGGTGCTGAAAGTCTGTTGGGTGTGTGAGTGAGGGCATTTATATATCTTGGGATGAGGGGGTGGAGGTGCAGGGCAATGTCGTGGTAGGTGGTTGGCTCTCTGTTGGGGTGGTGACTGCAGGTAAGATGGATATGCTGCATGTAGGAGTGTCAGTGGTTGTGGTGTCTGCTGGTGTGGACTGGGGTGGATGTCTGAGGGTCTGCTGTGGTGCTGTCTGTAGGTTGGATAGGTATATTCACTGGATCTGTGAATGTTGGTGTGGTGTCTGCAGGTGTGTCAGGTGTACTGTCTGCGATGCTGGGGTTGGTGGGGGTGTCAGGGCAGGTTTTGACTGTTGCTGGCTGTACATCTGAATGTTGCTTTTGTGCAGGCCTGTGGTGTGTCTTGTGGTGCTTATGTCTGTCTGAGCCACCCTTGGATGTTGAGGTGGATGTGTGCCTGTCTATTTGCCTGCCTTGGCTGGGTCTGAGAAGAGGTGTTTGGGATTAGGAAGAGGAAGGTGGAGGGGGGACGGTAGACAAAGGATGGCTGGCTGCCGACAGTTTGGAGGCCAGAGCCTGAAAGGATCTCTGTAGGCCAGCCAGCACACATGAATGCCCTCCAGGGATGCATTATTCTGTTGGATTTGAGTTGCTAGTCCCAGGATGCCATCCACGATTGGTGACTGACCCCCGGAAATGGACGTCAGGAGGTCAATGGCCTCCTCACTGAGGGCAGCAGGGATAACAGGGGCTGGGGCAGAGGTAACTGTGGCAAAGGGGACGCCCATCCTCTTGGGTGAGCAAGCACAGCCAACTGGGTGGGAAGCTACAGGGAGGGCGGTGGTAGAAAAGCAGTTGGAGGACAGAGATGGTGCTGGGATGGTCTCAAATGGGTCTGCCACTGCCAGGGAGTGTCCACTGGAAGAGGATTCTGAAGATGTTGACGTGGATCTTGTCTCCCCCCTTTGCGCTCCCATTGCCCTCTGGGCCACTGAGACCCTCGGTGTCGTGGTACCACTTGAGGTCCTGTGGCCAACAGCTTCCCCACTCGGCTGTGCCCCATCTCCTTCACCTGCCGATGCTGATGTTGGAAAACAGAAAGAGAGGTAGGGTCATCATATTCTTTTCAAACACTAACTTCACACTGTGCACATCAATCACATTACAACTACTTGTGCTACACACCCAGGTAGAACTAGGTTAGTGCCATCATCATGTCACAACTAGATACCATCTACACGCCTACATTACAACAATGTCACACACCAGCTAAGCCACCTATCGCACACCTGCTATACCATCATATCAGTAGAGTTATCACAATAACCTTTCCATGACAACCTGAATTGCCAACCTGATTCTGAGTCCCTATCCAAAGCAACATAGTCAAACAACAACAAAGCAATAGGAAATAGTAGTAATATTAATTTCAATGTATCATATACACAAAATCTGCACATACCTACATTATTAGCTGATGTATTGTACCAGCAAAGGAACCTTATCATATGCCAAACACAAGACAGTATGTTGCATACAAGCCAAAACCATTTCATGTCAGAGAGTCCACAACCATCACAATTGACATTTGCAAACATGCCACAACTATATTTACCTTTTTATAAATTGGAGTATGGTAGAGTCTAAACACGCCACCAACACACATCCCAATAGTTATATAAGAAAGGATGATACATTCTTTGTTGAGCTACTCATCTTAGTCCTTCTCCACCTGTAAACTCATGTACACTTTTAAGGGCCTACTTAGCTCACAGGATATGCCCACAGACAATCCCAGGTACTATACTACCAACTTAAATACAATGGATACATGTCATGTGCATGATGGCCACATAGAGTTCAACTAATCATGATGAGTGGCAAAATCAATAGCCAGTTATTTAAGTGGCAACATCACTATCCACACTTCAGACATGAGCAATCTTTCATCTGTGTATGAATAGTACAATGCAATAACATACTTCTGAGCTTAACATGATAGAGACATACACCTTGAGGCAAGCCAAGTGACTGACTACGCATTTCATTCCATCAACATATGAAGGTAAACTACCACACCTGCAACACAACTAAGTCAGTACAAACAATAGGATTCCATACAAAAAAGTCTTCAGTACATATCCACAACAGCAAAAGTAAGTAATGTTTAAGTTACATCACAATGTTGATATATGGCAGAACAGTGTACCCATGATGTTGGCAGAAACCAGTGTAGATTGTACCTATTAATAAGATGTTGTGGCCTATTTATCATGCCCACAATACATTGGAATAGGGAATTGCTGTGTAGCCACTTACCCTCCAAAGAACATGTACATGGTACTAATATTCTGTGCTCTCATATAAATGATATGGGTTGCACTAGGAGTCTAGTTAAATCACCAGGGTTTCCAACATGCAGGATGTCCATTCTGATGAAACATGGCAGGTGCCAATGCATAGTCCTCACTTATCCATGAGGACACCTCCTAACAGGTATGAGTAAGTGTGGCAAGTGTGGCATGTGAAATGCCAGATTGAAATCACAGCTTCAGGATAGGTTGACACTCATTTGATACCTCACAAATAGTAGGACTGTTTTCAACTTGTCAGACTCTATGTGGCAGAGAGCAAAAACCAGGACAACTTACCATCAGGATATTTGGAGTATGGAGCTGTAGGTGGCAAGGATCAATCAGCAGGGTATTAAGAGCAGTATAGTGGTACACATATGACACAGTCACACGTGCATCATCATATGCTACTGTACAGAAGGGATGATATAGGTGAGTAATGTGTACCTATAGACAATATTATGTGCATACCTGTTTACCAATGTTGAGGGCTGTACATCTAGATGTTCCTGTGAGACATATTACCTTTTGCCCTTACCACATTGTCAGAGCTTAGAGTCTTTCACATCATACACTAAGCTGGCAGAGGGATGTAAGTTAGTATAGTCAGTACTCACCCCCTTTTGGCTGCTGCCCACATGCTCCATCCCAAAGCAAGTAGGGTGAAAAATCAAGTTAGTGCAGGTAGCCAAAAATACCCCTCCTCACACTCCAAAATATTTTTCAAGTCACCATCTGCAGTCAGACCATGTGTGAAGTGAAGTCAGGCATACAGCATGCATAACTAGTAGCAGGAGTTGGCTAGAAACATATGAGCAGTCTACAAGAATGTCCTTAAAATTGTACATCTCAACAACTATTGGTCAAATCAACATTGATGTTAATCCTGTAATAAACATTTGTGATCAGGGTACATACATCACATACTTCCTATTATGTATCAGGGGTAACAGTCTTTATATGCACATGTGCACATGTCAATCCACCCACACATGATAGCTCAATCCTTTGTTCCTGCATAGTTCAACTACACCATCATGCATTCTACATTTCACCCATTGGTATTGCATAGGACTCACCTGCTCCTCTGGTGCACCATATAGGTGTCTATACAGGGGTATGACCACCTCCACATGCTTGTCTAGCTTCTCTGTAGAGAAGGCAGGGGCCTAATCACCTACAGGATGTGGCATGATTGCTCCTAGAGGAAGTACACAAGATAGTATAGGTGCAACAAATAAGTGTTACATGTCAACTAGGTTGATGTAACTTTTATTGCCAGTGACATCTATCTACATTTAGAGAACATGTGAGCGTTTGGGGGATTTGAATACAGTACACTTTCATATTTTGCATAGATATGTGCTGAATACCACATATTCACTGTTTCATGTGACATGATTTAGATATATGTGTGACGCTGGTGTGATCATATTTATGTTACATAGATTGAGTCATTCACATACAATCTGGTGTTGTCCCACATAGTTATCTGTGCCTGAGGACAGCAAGACAAACTCAAGTGTACCGTCCACTAGCAGACCTGCAGACCATGGAGGAGCAACATGTAATCCAAAAATCTTTCCTGGTAGGCATACAATTATGGATATATGTTGTCAGTTGGAGCCCTGCCATTCGCAATCTCAATAGCATACCTCCTATAAGTCATATCAGTGCTGCACTTCCTGGCCACTGGGTCCTTTAAGAAACCAGCAGCCCTAACTGCAGGGATGTCTCAGTTTGAAGGCTGTACTGTCTGCATAGTAAAACACCTGGACAATTACATCAGATTTCCCCAGCGTGAGGATTTGTCCCATGTTAAGGCAGAGTTCTATGCTTTGGGACACATTCTACATATGGTTGGAGCCGTGGATGGCAGCCATGTAGCCTTGGTTCCCCCAAGTGCTAGTGAACACGTACATAGGAACAGGAGAAACTACCACTCCATAAACGTCTATGTGTCCTGTTTGGCTGACCCATACATTTTACAAGTTTGTGCACTGTATCCAGGATCAGTCCATGATTCCTTCATCAAGCGGAACAGCAATATTCCACTGCTGATGAAACGACTATACACAGAGAGGGACTGGCTGGTTAGTAAGTCAGATATGTCATGTGTGTCTGTACCTTTTTTCCTGTTACCATATATGTAGATGTCTAAGATTAAAGTTTAGATTGGTGTCACTGTACCTTTCAGGGGACTCTGGCTACCTAAACCATCCTTGGTTATTGACACTAGTGAGGTACCCAACCACGCCAAGGAAAGTATGCTTCATTGAGGCCCATGGAAGAACAAGGTGTGTCGTGGAGCAGACTTTTGGGCTCCTGAAGGCAAGATTTCACAGGATAGACAAGTCTGGAGGAGCCCTCCACTACTGACCCTTCATGGTCCATCAAATAATTGTTGCCTGCTGCATGCTCCACAACCTTGCCCTGAGACATCAAATACCATTCATACAAGATGAGGGGAAGCCAGCAGATCCTGTGGGTTGAAATGCAGACTTGCCAAGTGAGGATGAAAATGACAAGGATGAAGCTGGAGACATCAGGGCAAATGTCATCAATCAGTACTTCAACTGGCTCAACGTATATGATGTGATGTTACAATTGTGATTCCTTGGGGTATTGTTTAAGTTATGTACGTCATATAATGTTCTATTTACCACTATCAGCCTTAAGAGGCTTCAAAGCCCATGACGCAGATATCGATGCAGACTGTTACTTGGAGTTGTGAAGAGAACTGTTATGTATAGAGTCTACTGTTTTATAAATACACAACCAAAGTCACATTTGTAGTTATGCACTGACAATGTGATGTATGTGTTCAACTCTGGCCTATAACTTATCTTTGGCAATCACAGATTTGCAGATTGGCTGTTTGGTTCATCCTCATTTGACAATCTCAGACAATGTCAAATGCAGTTATGATTTGCAGACTGACATAAGAAGTGGACATGGATTGCACCAGGTACTGTGTAGCATGAGATTCAGGGTGTGTGTGTTCTATGCCCAGAGTGTCAGGATAGTGAGATGCAAGTGTCCTTTTCCACAGAAAAGCATGTTTGGTTTTGCAGATGGCTCAAATGGTGCCATGTGTGTGTCCATGTGTGCCTAACATGTCATAATGTATTATCGAGGCCCTCAACCATCATTATGGTTTGTGTTGTATGTGTTCTAACTTGTGCATGCTGTCAGTGTGTTTCCTCATTGCAGACCAATGTGCATGTGTCTGAAGACTGAAATGGGTGAGTGGCAAGCCTACGGATACCTGACCATGGTAATTGGAAGGTTCCATGACTGGTGCGATTAGTACTGACCTCTGTCTGTTTCATGGGGTATGGTCATTTGGAAGTAAAGGTATGGATATGTGATAAGCCTTTAGCTGATGATACATGGAACCAATCTGTTTGCAATGGTGAAAAACTGACATGTCCCTAACTTCTGTATTCTGTGGGTTGGTAGTGAATGAGACCTACGCTGAAACACTGAAATCCACAGCAATACTTCTCTATGTGCTGATTTCCATTCTCCAAATAAATATGTGGAGATGTACAATACAGGTGATTTGTGTCATGTATATGTTACAATCCCAATGCAATACATATCGTGGTTATCCAGTACATGTGTGATGACCATGACAAAGGTTTAACATTGGAGAGGAATATTTAGCTATAATAGTTGTCATACATTCCAGTTCTATATGGCTGATACATCACACTGACACAGGATCTGTGCTTAAGTGGTATTTATTGGGAGTGTACAACAAAATGAGTAATTTGAAACAGATATAACACAACGTTAACAATGAAGGATTCTGTCATGGTGGATGAAATCATCAGAGTAGCTGCTACACCATTTGAAAACACAAGTCCAGTGTCCTTGTACTATAGGAAAATGGAGTTAGGTTTCAGAACAGTCAACAGGGTGTATCAGTAACACACAAGGGAAACCAATCAGGAGAGGTTCACTTCCTGGCAGTGGGTTTGTCTGGGTGGACATCCACATTTGTGGGGGGGTTTGCTACAGGGGGTGGGGTGTCTGAGGCATTGCCTTCCCCAGGCAGGGCATCAATTCCACTAGCAGCCACAGATGTAGAAGGGCCTGATGTCTAATTGCTAGTGGAAGAGGCCTGATGTTGGGTGCCAAAGCTACTCAGGGTAGTGTTGATGTCCCTCAGCACCCCAGCAATGGGAGCCAGTATAGCATTTTATGCCTGCCACTGCTGCATGGATTCCTAGTGGTTGTCCCTCTGCAGCTGTTGGATCTCTCTCATCATGGTCAGTACCTGGCCCATCATGCCTTTGGAGTTTTGGTAAGCTCACAAGACTTGGGAGGTGGTCTCCTGGTCAGTTGTGTCCATTGGCACCCCCATTCTCTGGCCCACACCATCTCTCCCACGCACCCTACCCCCATCATTTTCAGGGGTGACATTAGGAGACTCAGGTACCTGTACTGGGGGGCACACAATGGAATAGATTGTCCTTGGGACACAGGTTTTGGGGCAAATGGTTGCATGTGATGTAGTTGAAACATGGCTGGAAGAAGCCGTTGTGGATAGGGTGAAGCTGACTGCTGTTGACTAACCAGTTGTTCCTAATGTGGCAGCTTTGTCCTCAGGGTTCAAACATCCAGGGGTGTTTTCCTCACTGGGGCCTTCATCCAGAGGGGTAGTGTCAGTCTCTGGTGTCCCCTCCATGTTAAGGATGGCAAGGTTACCTGTAGGAGAAGTGAAACACACAGTTGCTGTAAGTGATGCAACAAGTGATATATAAATTAGACAACTAAACATAGGGGCATATTTATACTCCGTTTGCGCCGGAATTGCGTCGTTTTTTTTGACGAAAAAACTAACTCCATATTTATACTTTGGCGTTAGACGCGTCTAGCGCCAAAGTCCATGGAGTTTGCGTCATTTTTTAGCGTGGACACCTACTTTGCGTTAATGAGATGCAAGGTAGGCGTTCACGTCTAAAAAATAGACTCCGAGGCATGTGCGTCGGATTTATACTCCCGGGCAAAATTCACGCCCGGGAGTGGGCGGGTCAAAAAAAATGACGTACGGCCGCTTTTGCGCCGTTTTTTAGCGCCCGCAAAAGGCAGGCGTTAAGGGACCTGTGGGCTCTGAAGGAGCCCGGAGGTGCCCTCCCATGCCCCCAGGGACACCCCCTGTCACCCTTGCCCACCCCAGGAGGACACCCAAGGCTGGAGGGACCCATCCCAGGGACATTAAGGTAAGTTCAGGTAAGTGTTTTTTTTTTGGTGGCATAGGGGGGCCTGATTTGTGCCCCCCTACATGCCACTATGCCCAATGACCATGCCCAGGGGACAGAAGTCCCCTGGGCATGGCCATTGGGCAAGGGGGCATGACTCCTGTCTTTGCTAAGACAGGAGTCATTTCTATGGGGGTTGGGAGTGAAAATAAATGGCGCAAATCGGGTTGAGGCGAAAAAATTGCCTCAACCTGACTTGCCCCATTTCTTGACGCCCAAGCCCCATATCCCCCTACGCCGGCGCTGCCTGGTGTACGTCGTTTTTTTTAACGCACACCAGACGGCGCCAGCGGCTAACGCCGGCTAACGTCATTCAATAAATACGGCGCCCACATGGAGCTTCAGAATGGCGTTAGCCGGCGCTAATTCTTTTGACGCAAAACTGCGTTAGCGCAGTTTTGCGTCAAAAAGTATAAATATGGGCCATAGTATGTGAGATGCACACACTGCCTTTACACAATCCACTAAATAAGAATGACAGCTGCTACTAAATCTGGCTTAGTGCAACGTGGGATACAGAGATTTGCAATGGCATACAGCGTGATCCAAGGTCTTGGAGTATGTTGGTGTTTAGATAGCTGCTGATACCCTCATATCTTGTCTGAGTGAAGACATAACATCATTGAATCAAAGGTGGCACACAATACAGGAATTACAATTGGACCTGGGATGTACTGCAAGTGCATCTAGTTTGTCAGTTAATTGCCCCCCCCCAGGTGAGAGCTTTTCTCAGAGGCCAGTTTGGTGTGGGACACAGCTGTATCTCTGATTTGCTTGTAATGGTGCTGGTACTGGCCCATTGCATAGCTGTCATTGCCATGAACTGTTAAATGGTGGACCATTCGGGATGGATTACTTTTATTGATAGTTTCACATGCAAGACATTTCACATTCAGTGCACTGTTCTGGTTTTGTTAATGGTGGAACTGTGTATTCTGGGAGATGTAATGCTGTCAGTTCCCAGTACTTCCCAAACAAGTTTATTTGACATGTGGCATAGCACAGAGGGGTATTTGGAGATTTGGACAGAAGGGTGGTGGGTGGTTTGTTTATTGGGGTGGGAAAAGATGATCAGTGAGCATGCAAAACAAACTGTTGGGTAACATGAATGTTGTTGTTACTTACCGGACTCCACTGCCCCCAGTATTCCTGTCAGGCTCTCAGGATGCAGGATGTAGAAGACCTTCTTGTCCCATAATATGAACTGTGGGAGAGTAGGTGGGGGCCCACCGCCAATCTTGAGGACTGACAGCTGGTACCTGGATGTCATGGAATGTACCTTCCCCCTGAGGTCATTCCACCTCTTTCTGATGTCCTCTCCTGTGCGTGTGTAATTGCCTACAGCATTCACCCTGTTGACCATCCTTTGCCACAACTCCATTTTCCCGGATATTGATGTTTGCTCGACCTGTGATCCGAATAGATATGGTTCTACCCTGACAATATCATCCACCATGACCCTCAGTCATCTCATCAGTGAACCGTGGATGTTTTTGAAGGGACATGGTAGTGGAGGTAGTGAAAAAAGGATGAACAAATGTTAATGATGAGGTGTGGGTGCTGTGATGTGAGTGGGTGATAGTTGTTATGTATTGTATGGGTTGAAAAAGTGTGTGTAGTGTATGTTGTGCAAGTGTGGGATGAGTGCTGAGTGAAATGTGCAGGGGTGCCTACTGTTTGTTTAGCTAGTTCTTTCTTTTTTCTATTCTCTGGCTGTGAGTGGCGTTCTGGTTGCAAAGGAGTGTGGGTTGTGTAGGGATATGTTTTTTAGTGCAGTGTGTAGGTGTGTTGGGTGTGTGAAGGTGCCAGGTGTGGGGTATTCAAACTATCTAATGTGATGTGGTGTTCTGACTGATGTTAGTTTATACTGTGGCGGTTCGCACCACCAATGATTTTCTGCTGTGGAAATACCGCTGTCGTGATTTGTGGATCGTAATTTGATCAGCTGACTTCCAACATGGTGGTCTTTTGGCATCCGCCACCACAGAGTTCTTACCATCAGACCGCCAAAGTTATAATGAAGCCCATAATTTGTTTACATGGCATTCCTTGAATCATGGTGTTTGATTGTGGTCCTCAATTTATTGCTACGTTTTGGAAAGGATTCTGTACATCCCTAGGCATAGATCCTGTTTGTCTCAGCCTACCTCCCACAGACTGACAGACAAACAGAAAGCCTTAACCAATTACTGGAGCAATGTTTACAGTGGCTCTTGACCACTGGCATAGCTGATTGTGTGCAAGCCCTTAGCCTAGCTGAGTTTGTGTATAATAAGTGCACCCCTGCTGTCACAGGAGATTTTTCTATTTATAGTAATTTGTGATATTATACCAGAGCACTCCCAATTGACTTGCCCCAGCAACGCGACCTAGTCACCGCTCTAGGCAAACATCATGCAGACATTCATGACATTTGCTCAATGACAAAGGAACACTTTCCCTAATACAAAGTGCAAATGAAGAAACAGGGTGATGGAAAGCGTAAACAAGGACCCATCTACACAGAGGGATATTTAGTGTGGCTCGCCAAAAAAAACCTACACTTGTCGGGCCCTAGAAAATTACAACCTGGCTTTGTTGGGCCCGTCCCCATTTCATAGGTGATAAATTCCATCTCCATGAAATTGAAAATTCCAGATAAATTGCAAGTGCATCCTTCTCTCCTTGGATAGGAATGTATGTCTTCCAAAGTGGTATGGATGTCTCAGAACTTCCTGAAATTAAATACTGACAAATTAGATACTCATAATTCTAGGCTACCAGTCTGTTACCCTGTCACCTTCTGATGTTAGCTGCAACATCTGGTACCGCTTTTTAAAGTTTGTCAAGTGGCCTCACTAACCTCCTCTTACTTCTGTTTTCTAAGCCTTCACTGGAAAAGTGTCACTTTCCTACCTTGTTAGTCTCTACCAGCAGTCATGCAGGCTGTTATTAATAGCTGATTGCACAAATGTAACACACTGTTTCTAGCTTCTCTGGATTACATTCTGAGTCAATTGTAGCAGAGTTAAACACTGCAGGCTAGCATTATCTTGGACAGCATATTCTTCCTCTTTCAAGGCTCCCCAAAATCTATATTTGGCCCTGTTCACTAATTATGTAGCTCTGAAGGATTTATGATTGGTCTTCAAATCATAACAGAGCGAGGTATCTGCATATCTACAAAGTAAATTCCAGTTTTATTAATCCACAGACAGCACAGGTCTGCCTAGGCCAGCAGGCTAATTCAACCAATCTGCCTTTTCCCTGACTGCAGCTGAGATCTAATCAAAAACTGCTTGGTAGTCAACAAATCAACAAAGATTTTCCATTTGTTCTGCCGACTTCTGGCTTAATGCCCAAAAGTAAGGGTCAATAGTTGAATGACCTTACCAAATCCACCTTGCTCAAGGAAAGCCAAGTCATTATTTGAGACTCAGTCTAGCAAATATTGTTGTAGGACTGTTGAGCATACATTAGTGATACTGTTTGTTAAACTGATTAATCTATAGTTTGATTAAAAGCTGACATCCTTTTACACAAATTGCGATCTTCCAAAAATCTAGAACATGACCTGTTTGCTTATCTACCAAAAATTATAACAATTGCTGGGTCCAGCAATTTACAGTTGTTTTTAGCACTGTAACTGGAAGGTTGCCAGGACCTGCTTCTGAACTTAGCTTAATTGAACAGTAAATAAATCAACAATAGCAGTATCTGTTATATACTTCTCAGTGTGATACTCTGGTATTATGTCATATAGGTTCCTAAGAAGAGTAACCCAGGCTTCCTCTGTTATTGAACAAGCCAACAAACTAGGACATGCCTGCATGATTGTGGTTGACCAAGTTCTCAAATGTCCTGAGATTTCCTCAGTGTATCACCTCTGACATCAAGTCCCAGTTTTGATAATAAAACATTTAGGGGGTTATTTCGACCTCAGCAGTCTTTTGACAAGACCGCTGAGGGACCGCTGTGCTGAAGACCGCCAGTGGTGGCGGTTTTCCGCTCGGCGTATTATGACTGCTGGCAGCCCTCTGTCCTTTTCCGGACAGAGAGCCGCCAGCAGCCATACTGGCGGGCGGCGGGGAAGTGGAAGTTGCTCCACCTCCACTGCCACGTCAACAGAACACCGCCCACCGAATCACTTTCTGTGATTCGCCGTGGCGGTGTTCTGTTGACGGTGTGGTGGCGGCGGAGCAGCCCCCATGGATCCCGTCCCCTCCCGGAAGATCAACGGACAAGGTAAGTTGATCGTCCGGTAGGGGAGGGGGGTGGGGGGTTGTGTGATGTTTGGGTGCATGGGGGTGTGCGTGTGAGTATGTAGAGGGGGTGTGTGAGTGCGTGTATGCATGCGGGGTGTAGCGTCAATGGAAATGTGTGCGTGTCTGTCTGTATGTATGTATGTATGGATGTGTGCGTGTATGTCTGAATGAGGGTGTGCGTGTATGACTGTGTGTGTGTTTGTTGGCATGTTTGTTTGTGTGTGTGCGGGAATGTGTGTTGGTGGTGCCTGCATGCGTGTCGGGTGTGTGTCTGTGTTGTGATGTCGGGGATAGGGGTGGGGAGGGGGGTCCTGCCACCTTTGGTGGGGTGGCAGGGGGGTGGGGGTGTCGTGGACAGACTCGGGGGAGGGGGTGGGGGTGGCGGAGACCCCTATCAGTGCCAGGGAAGGAATTCCATGGCACTGATAGTGCTTACTGCCATGGATTTCATGGCGGTTCCAAACCCCATGAAATCCATGGCGGTAAGCCGGGTCATGATACCGCCGGCGGTCTTGTGACGGCCGCTGGGCTGGAGAACCAAATCTCCAGCCCAGCGGTCGTCTCCGCCATAGGGGTCTGATCGGAGAAGTGGCGGATGACCATGGCGGTAACCGCCATGGTCATAATTCAATTTTTTTTACCGCCAGCCTGTAGGCGGTAAGACCGTCAACTGCCAGGGTCGTAATGACCCCCTTCATTTTTCTCTCACATAGTTTATTTATAAAAGCACTTAAGTATGTTTACTCTCTTATGTAATATTTTTCTAAGTTCATGCTTTGCCTGATATTTCATTTTATGTAGCTCAGTTTTCAGCTATTGACACTAAACTATCTATATATCCCCATTGTAAATATATAATTTAGCTTATCTGGGAGTTTGCTTTGTGCGGGAGGTAACCAATGACATTATACTACTATTTGTACCAATGTTGAACACCAGCTGAGTTTACTCATTCTGTGGACAAAACAGCTTCATGAACCGGTAGCTTTTGGAAAGAAGTCAATACCTAGAGATGATTTAGATCAAATCTTTTTTTAAATCGATTAATAATAGTCTACCATGGATGGTAAAACTCTTTGAGCTGAAGTTTGAAACTCCATCTTAAAACTAGTCTGTAATAGCCAATGATCAGTCCCTTCATATAATAAGATGTTATAATGTGTATAAAACCCATAAATATAAATATGACAAAAATTGCAATCAATTGGTCGAGATTAGTATTCAATTCAGTATGGCTAACTAGAGGGCAAGTCTGAATGACAATGGCCATTCAGGTCAATCATTCAATATTTTACTATCAGTTTGTACATTCTATGTGACAGTTTTGAATTATGACAAGTTGGAAGGTTTGCAAATGGGCATGATATAATTCCAATTGATCAACCATTGATTGAGCCACATCTGCTGGTGACAGCTTCAGATTAAAATCCCTTTCTATATTATTTAGCACATTGGAGTTGACAATTCTAATATTAGCAATGGTGGTTTCCATTCTTGCCATTAAGTTGAATGATTAAAATGTTAACATATACATTTATCAAACTGACAGCTGCAGAATTCAGGAGGTCTAAACAGTCTAATGTGTATTTTAATGTAAAAATTTCCAATATGCAAACAAAATAATATACACCAATTGTCATTTCAATATGCAGAGCATCCAGTTGGGGCATGTAATGCTAAAACCAATACAAAATCTTTTATTCAGTTTCCTCTTAATATAAGTCAAGGAAAATGTGAACATTTGATAGAAAATTTTACTTCAAATAAAAGTAACAAATAAGCAGAAGGCAGAATCTTCTCACGAGAACGAATGTGAGACGTTCTTCAACATTAGATACTATATTATAAACAAACACTGAGTCTACAACTTTCAATAATTTATACTTCGTGATGACAGTCTTCCGTTTGAGGCTATGCTACAGCCCAGTTCCAAAAATGTGCATTTGTATAACACTGAATAAAATGGCTCCTAGACCCCAGAAATACATTCGAACTTTGCAGACGTAGTGAATTTTATATGCTCTTCAGGAAAATAGGAAAACATTATATTTAGTCACAGTGGGTATTAGTACATATTAGAGCATACACTGCCATTTGCATGTTTATAATACAATACTGGCATTAAGGGACTGAAATACAACATTCTGATTCACTCACAGTTGAGCATTGAGAAATGAAAATACATTAAATATACCAGTACATGCTAAAATGTAAGGAAATTCCATTAAAAAAAAAAACATTTTCCAGTATTTTAGTCGAGATCAGCTGCCCACCTAAATTTGGAGTACCTGGTTCATTAACAGTGACACAATCTTGGATGTTTGGGTACCCTTGTAACCATGTTTCCTGTAACATGATAATATCATACTGCTGAAGGATAACACCTGGGAAACCCTCTCCAGCCCAATGAACATAGCCATATGTATACCAAGAAAGGAGACATTTGTCACAAGAATTCCTCATACAATATCAAACATTATTAAAAGTTTAAAAATCAGTTGGCTCTGACTGGTTACAAGAGAGCATGTCATATATCTTCTAAAGATGACTCATTGTGTAATGAATCATAAGATCTCACATTTTACCACTATCTTTGACATCACATACATTTTGGGGGTCATTACTACCCTGACGGTTGACGGAGAAGTGGTGGTCTTACCGCCAACAGGCTGGCGGTAAAATAATTGGAATTATGACCATAGCGGTTACCGCCATGGTCATCCACCACTTCTCCGATCAGATTGTCATGGCGGAGACGACCGCTGGGCTGGAGACTTGCGTCTCCAGTCCAGCGGCCGTCACAAGACCGCCGGTGGTATCATGACCCGGCTTACCGCCATGGATTTCATGGGGTTTGGAACCGTAAGCATTATCAGTGCCAGGGAATTCCTTCCCTGGCACTGATAGGGGTCTCTGCCACCCCCCACCCCCTCCCCCGAGTCTGTCAACCACACCCCCAACCCCTTGCCCCCCCCTCAAAGGTGGCAGGACCCCACTCCCCACCCCTACCCCCGACATCACAACACAGAAACACACCCGACACGCATGCAGGCACCACCAATACACATTCCCGCACACACACGAACAAACATGCCAACAGACACACACACAGTCATACACGCACACCCTCAATCAGACATACACGCACACATCCATACAGACATACATACAGACAGACACGCACACATTTCCATTCACACTACACCCCCGCATGCATACACGCACTCACACACCCCCTCTACATACTCACACACACACACCCATGCACCCACACATCACACAACACTCACTCACCCCCTCATCTAACGGACGATCAACTTACCTTGTCCGTTGATCTTCCGGGAGGGGATGGGATCCATGGGGGCTGCTCCGCCGCCACCACACCGTCAACAGAACACCGCCACGCCGAATCACAGAACGTGATTCGGTGGGCGGGGTTCTTTTGATGTGGCGGTGGAGGTGGAGCAACCTCCACTTCCCCACCGCCCGCCAGTATGGCTGCTGGCGGCTCTCCATCCAGAAAAGGACAGAGGGCTGCCAGCAGTCATAATACGCTGCATGGAAAACCGCCACCACTGGCGGTCTTCAGCACGCCGGTCACTCAGCGGTCTTGTCAAAAGACCGCCGAGGTTGAAATTACCCCCTTTGTCACTGATTTTCCTTTCTCAGACTTTGCATAATGCTGGAAACATGAAAGTCTTTAGTTCAAATTTACCTGGCGCAAAGTTAAGTTTGAGTGATGATTTAACATTGTGAACGTGATTACGCTTGTTGTAAAGCATCATCAGGTGAAGGTTTTGATAAACCCAAATCTATTAAATCCCCAGAGGCTTCAAGAAGTACTGATGTAGCCAATGAACACTAAAACATTACAGGCCACATGTAGGAAGCTAAAAAATTGCGAGTCGGAAATAGCGACTCAATGTGAATCACTATTTCTGACTCACAAAACAAGATGTAACAAAAAATCACAAATCAATTTTGCGATTCGGTGCCGAGTCGCATCGCAATTTGCGAAATCGCAAATTGCGATTTCCTAAATTGCACATGGGTGTGTAACAGAATCGCAAATTGTGATTCAGTCGCAATTAGCGAACGGGTGCAGAAAAAAGAGAAATCACACTTCCTGGTGCTGGATGGTGACCTCAGAACCAGGAAGTACCCCCATGGAAGTGGGAGGAGTCTAGCCAGTACATACAGCAGAGGCACACCCAGCTGAGATGAGCAACTGCAGCCATGGCAAGCCAAACTAAGGAGGCAACCACTGCAGGGAGGAAGAGAAAGCTCAAATCCTACACCATGAGGATCTGTTTGGAAAGGCAGCAATGAGTGTCCTTGACTCACAAAAGAAGATTTGGATGGACATACAGAGCAAGATAAATGCCATAGGAGTTAGTCATTGCTCCATCGAGGAGGCACGCAAAAGATGGTATAACCTCAGGTCCAGAACCAAGGAAAGGGTTGCAGAGCGGTTGAAGGAGGCGCATGAAACAGGTGGGGGACCATCCACAGTAACACCAGTCACAGCAATAGAAAGCATGGTGGAGACGTGCCAGAGGCTGTGGTAGGAATTGGGAACCTGGACATTTCAGCACCTGGAACCTCCAAAAATAAGTAGCAAATCTCACTTATTTCCACTATTCAAGGCGCCATCCACACAACCACAGTCCACAAAAGCATGCATCATCCAAATTTTCATGGCGATGTGCCAACCTCAAGTTCAGTGCATTACAGGTAATGTAGTACAGTAGTCCAAATTTTGAGGAATATTTATTTTGAGAAGCCACACATCTGAGAGGCACTGACAGTGTATCCCCTGTGTCCCACAGGTCTCCCTCAAGTAACCACCAATGACCCTAGTGTGGAGGGAGATGATGATGCCAACATGACAGCAGACGAGGCAGTCAGCATTTCCACAGGGGAATGCAGTAACACACTGATTGTTCACCATGCACGTGAGACCACAGAAGAGACAGATGTGGACAATGAGGCAGTAAACCTGACACCGGGGCCACAGTTGGGTCAGAGTCGGCCACTGCGAACAGCTGGGTCTGGGCATAGAAGGCGTCGTCTGACACATGATGCAGGTTAGGAGAATGTCACGACAGAACAATTCCTTGGACTGGAGGTATCCCTACTGAGCAGTCACTGCCTGCAAAACAAACAAATGCGGATGATGAACTGGAACCTGCACAGAATGCAACAGACCCTCACACAGGGATTTGGAAATGTTGAGAACCAATTATCCACCATGAACACCAACATGCTCAACCTCACTACCACCATCAATGACCTGTGTAGGAAAAATGGTTGCGGATCAGGCCCACGAAAGTCACAGAGAGTGCAACACAGCTGCAGATTTGGACTGGCTCAGTCAGTCCATCGGCGCCTAGCCACCACAACTACCTGCCTGTCAAGGCGCACTGTCACACTCCAGGTAGAACTAGGCCATTTTGCTGGAGATGTGGCAACGGGGATAGGGCGCATTGCTGCTGCAGTTGACCTCATTCATACTTCCCAGGCAGCAAAAGGTATTGGTGACACCCCTCAGGACAGTGAGGACATATCAAGAGTAAGCAGCATTTCTGTCTCAGATGCCCACATCCTGCATAGTAGCAGTGCCCGCCAGACATCAGTGGACCAACCAGGCACAGGCATGGTGGTCGTAGCTTCAGGAGGGTGTAATGTTGTCTCCCTAGGTTTAGTCTAAGGCAAATGAGTTTAATGTGTCAGACTTTGTTACATTATACTTCTTTACTGCAAGCTATACGCCACTCCTGACATTAAAGGATATTTTAGTTTTGCTCAACCTGGCTATGTGTATCTTACATTTGTGAGTGCTGTTACGGTTGGCACTTACCTGCCAAAGTAATGAGTTGCTATATGATCACGTCTCCGTCTGCCCACCATTGCGATGCTACCATCCCCAGGCTGTCGTTGTGGTGGCTCCTGCTCCCCATCCTCAGAATCTGTGTCATCTAGGGAGAGATGTTTCCCACGCCTGGTTGCTATGTTGTGTTGGTCGCATCGCTATTTGGGACTCCGAAATGGCATTTGTACATATCATTTCGCATTTTGCATGGTTGCAAATAGTGCTGCAACCGATTTGCTTGTCGCAAAAAGTACGTACATGTGGCCCTACTTTTGTAACCTCACAACCAATAGAACTTTTGTTTTAAAAACGTATCAATTTCAGATGACTGAGTACAGTCCCTGTTGCTATAGGATTTGCTTAGACCGTACATAGAATTGCAGTTAACAACTATGGTGGTCATTCTGACCTCGGCGGTAAAAGGCGCCCACCGCCGGTCAGAAATCCTCCATAATTCCGCTGCGGTCGCGGTAACCCGCCACGGTCATTCTGACCCGCAGCAGCCAAACCTCCGAAAATCCGACAGCCACAACAGACCGCCAGACCAGCGGTCGGCGGAAAAGTGGAGGTGACCAAACCTCCACCGTCACGCCAACAGAAATACGCCCATGCCATTACGACCCACGAATCCACGCGGCGGTCATTCAAACGCGGTTTTCCATTGGCGGTACACACCGCCGCGGTCAGAATACACACAAACGAACAAAACTCAGCCACATTGGCCGATTTGAATTCCACACACCTGATACACATACACACACCACTCCCACACACACAATACAATATAAAACACACACCCACATCACCCACAAACCCCTACGACAAAAAATTCCGAAAGAAGCACCGAGAGACACATCATCGAACACAGAATACCATCACACAGAGGCACACTACACCATCACCCACACAATATCCACACACAAAACAACACACACCACCACACTCAACACACTTAACTACACATACTCCACCCCACATATCATACACACCACTCCATGGCACCCCAAAGACAGCCCCGCTTCTCAGACGAAGAACTCAGGGTCATGGTGGAGGAAATCGTTCGGGTAGAGCCCCAGCTCTTCGGCACACAGGTCCAATACACCAGCATTGCCCGGAGGACGGAGCTATGGCAGAGGATTGTCGACAGGGTCAACGCTGTGGGACAGCACCCCAGAAATCGGGAAGACATCAGGAAGCGATGGAACGACCTACGGGGGAAGGTGCGTTCCATGGTATCCCGGCACAACATCGCCGTGCAGAAGACTGGCGGAGGACCCCCACCTCAACCCCCACAATTTACAACATGGGAGGAGGAAGTCTTGAACATCCTGCATCCTGACGGCCTCGCAGGAGTCGGCGGAGGAATGGACACTGGTAAGTTGAAGCTTCACTACTGCTTCCCCCCCACCTGCATGCCAAATCATACCCCAACCCTCACCCCCATCCTCGAACCCCACCCTCACCCCCACCCCCATCCTCACCCCCACCCTCACCCTCACCCCCACCACCATCCTCACCCCCACCACCATCCTCACCCCCACCCCCAGCACACCTATTCCCTGCCAATGTCTCACCATCACAACCCACACATCCCAAAACCTAGGCCTGCATGCGTCCACTAAGCATGGACACCCATCACCAAAGCATGCCCAATGCATATACACATCCCCCCCACAAGCCACCCTCACCAAAGCCCCCACACACGAATGCCAGCACTTGGGGACACGGGAACCCACAGATACACCCATATGCCACACATTGAAACTATAACCATACCTCTATACCCCTGCAGGACCCGACCGCCAACACACCGCCACGGAGGGCCCAGAATTCTCCACACCCCCCACCCAAGAGGCCGTCAGCGATGACAGCAGCTCTGTCGACCTGGACACCGATGACCAGCCCGGACCATCGGGGACCTCTGGACAGTCGGTTCCCCTCAGGCAGCCACAGGCCACCACAGACCCAAACCCCTCTGGGAACACCAGCACAGCTCCCACCCAGCGGGCCCATGCCTCTGTCTCCAGGGCGCGTCAATCTGCGGTGTGTCTACCACTACAGGGCACCCAGGATAACCCACCACCCCAACAACAACAGGGACCTGGGGGCAGTGGTAGTGGGCACACCGGCCAGGGGGCAGAGGCCCAGGGAAACAGGGCAACTCGGAAGGCAGCTGTGCGACAGGGGGGGGACGGGCCCAGGGAACCCACTCTCCACGAGGCCCTCACCACCATCATGGGAGCATACAACCGCTCCCAGGAGACGATGGCGACGGTACTGGCCCGGTTCCAGGAGATCCAGGTACTGCAGGAGGAACACTATCGGGGGTACAGGGAGGACATCAGAGCCCTCACCTCCACCCTGGTTACCATGGTCGGGCTGCTGCAGGACCATATCAACACCAGGACGGACACTCAACACCAACAAAGGGCCCCTGCCACTAGCCTGGACAAAGAACAGCCAACCACCTCCGCCGGCGCTAGTGGTCAGGAGGCCCCCGCACAACAGCAGCCCACCAGACCCCCACCTCCTGCAGGAGAAGAACCTCCCCGCAAGAGGGCCCTGAGATCTCGCAAGAAGACAGAGTAGGATGTCAAGACCCCCGCCAGCAAAGGATACCACCTGATGTCATCCCACTGTCCCACATTGTCACCCTGTCCATCCTTGAACTGCCCATGCTCCATCTCTCCACAGGCCTCTGGACAATGCACTTGTGTGACTGTTACTCTGGACTCTGCCATGGACATTCCTTCACCATAGCCCCCACCCACTTGAAACCACCCATCCCATTTTGAGCACTTAAATAAACACCCATTTAGCACAAAACTATCTGGAGTCTGGCTGTGATTTCAAAATATTGTAATTGACATGACATTGCAAATATGTCCTTGTACATAGTGAAGTCAACAAACAGCTGCCACAAAGCTGTAGTCCATGGGGAAACGAAGCACAGGACTCGTAGTGGGGACCCCAGATCTGAAATAGGGAGGGAAAAGCCACAACTCAGTCATCATACACTGGGGCAAATAGACAGGCAGCAGAGATGCAGGAGAGTAGTTCACATTCACTAAATTATGTTTGAATTGTTACCTGTGTCCTATTGGAAGTACTGTTCAATGATTCTGTCCCTGTTGTCTGTTTCAGCCCCGTCGTCTTCCTCTTCGTCACTCTCCACAGGTTCCACAGCTGCCACTACACCACCGTCTCGACCATCCTCCTGCAGGAAAGGCACCTGGCGGCGCAAAGCCAGGTTGTGAAGCATGCAGCAGGCCACGGTGATGTGACACACCTTCTTAGGTGAGTACATTAGGGATCCACCTGTCATATGCAGGCACCTAAACCTGGCCTTTAGGAGGCCAAAGGTGCGTTCGATCACCCTCCTAGTACGCCCATGGGCCTCATTGTACCGTTCCTCTGCCCTGGTCCGGGGATTCCTTACTGGGGTCAGTAGCCACGACAGGTTGGGGTACCCAGAGTCCCCCAATAGCCATACACGGTGTCTCTCTAGCTGTTCTATCACGTAAGGGATGCTGCTATTCCTCAGGATGAAGGCGTCATGCACTGACCCAGGGAACTTGGCATTTACATGCGAGATGTACTGGTCAGCCAAACACACCACCTGGATGTTCATGGAATGGTAACTTTTTCTGTTCCTGTACACCTGCTCCCTGTCTCTTGGGGGAACCAAAGCCACATGGGTCCCATCAATGGCACCAATGACGTTGGGAATATGTCCAAGGGCGTAGAAATCACCCTTCACTGTAGCCAATTCGCCCACCTCAGGGAAAATGATGTAGCTCCTCACGTATTTCATCAGGGCAGACAACACTCTGGATAACACCTTCGAAAACATGGGCTGAGACATCCCAGAAGCAATTCCCACTGTTGTCTGAAATGACCCACTTGCCAGGAAATGGAGTACTGACAGGACCTGCACCAGAGGGGGAATCCCTGTGGGTTGGCAGATGGGGGACATCAGGTCGGGCTCCAGCTGGGCACACAGTTCATGTATAGTGGCACGGTCAAGCCGGTAGGTCAGGATAATGTGGCGTTCTTCCATTGTCGACAGGTCCACCAGCGGTCGGTACACGGGAGGATTCATCCGTCTCCTCGCCAAACCCAGCGGACGGTGCCTAGGAAGGACAACATGGAGCACAGAGTCAAGCAACCCACAGGTACGTACTCACAGCTTGCACAGTAAACGATTCTCTATGCAGTGAATGGCGTGTCTGAGTGGCTATGCAAGGCCTAGGCCTGTGTGACGCAGTTGAAATTGAGCCATGTGGACCCTCGAAATGGCGGCTGCCTGACCTGTGAAGTGTGACAATGGGATGTGAGGTCAATGCGCTGGCGTGGCACACCGCGGCGGTCGGCGGGCGAAGACCGCGGCGCGAAGCCGCATTGGTTAACATTGAAGCCTATGGGTTTCAGGAGCCAATGGTGAAGGGCGCCGGCGGTGGCGGTACGCACCGCCGCGGTACGCACCGCCGCGGACGTGACCGCCATTTCCTATCTACTTATCCACTTGCGACTTGAACTTTCACAGGAGAGGACCTATACTGCAAGTGTTGCTGTGACCTCGGTCTGGAAGGGACAATGGCTGCTGCGACTGGGGAAAGGGCCCCTGCCTTCACTGGAGAAGAGTTGGAGAAACTTGTGGATGGGGTCCTCCCCCAGTATGCGCTACTCTACGGTCCTCCAGACCAACAAGTGAGTTTAATTCAATATGGATTTGGGGCCACTGGCTGGCTTGGGGGCCTGGCGGGGGGCCTGGCGGGGGGCCTGGCGGGGATGGGGGGCATGTTGGGCCTGGCATGGGGATGGGGGGCATGTTGGGCCTGGCGGGGGGCCTGGTGGGGGGCCTGGCGGGGATGGGGGGCATGTTGGGCCTGGCGGGGGGCCTGGCGGGGGGCCTGGCGGGGATGGGGGGCATGTTGGGCCTGGCGGGGGGCCTGGCGGTGATGGGGGGCATGTTGGGCCTGGCGGGGGGCCTGGCGGGGGGCCTGGCGGGGATGGGGGGCATGTTGGGCCTGGCGGGGGGCCTGGCGGGGATGGGGGGCGTTGGGCCACTGGCAACGATAATGCAGACAAACTTGAACGTGGTATTTCTCCCTCCCTGTACGTGTCACATAGGTCCGCGCCCATGAGAAGATCGGGATTTGGCGTGCCATCGCCAAGGAAGTCCGGACCCTGGGGGTCCACCATCGACGGGGCACCCACTGCCGCAAGAGGTGGGAGGACATCCGCCGCGGGACCAAGAAGACCGCCGAGTCTCTGCTGGGGATGGCCTCCCAACGTAGGCGGGGTGCCTGCCGTCAACTGACCCCCCTGATGTTCCGGATCCTGGCAGTGGCCTACCCTGATTTGGATGGGCGCGTGAGGGCAGCACAGCAGACACAAGGGGGTGAGTACAAGCATCATCTACTCTGTTGTCGCGCAGTGGAGGTGTCTGGGTGGGGGAGGAGGGCTGTGGGTCCCCCTAGGCCAGGGCGATATCTGTAGGCTGGGCACCCCCGTAAGCCCCTGTGTCCCCAGCCACCACCCTCAGTAGTGTGTCAGTACAGCCATCCCTGGGCCGTGTCATCCATGGGTGCAGTTGTCAACTCTAGGCGTGTAGGGCATGTTCCACGGAATGCGTAGCGGACCCCAAGTGCGCAACTTAGTGCAGGGGGCATCTGTGTCTGTCATGTCCGCTAACTGTACCGGTGATCCATGTACTCAAAATCACTTTATTTCTCTCTCCCCCCCCCCCTTTTTGTTTGTCCTTCTGTGCTTGTGTGCATCAGCATCATCAGGCGGAGGAGAAGTGGCATCGGGGCAGGAGGGAGCTGCATCTCACATGGCCCAGGAGGGCCATGCCACAGAGTCTGACTGGACCAGTGAGACGGAGGGCGAGGGGAGCTCCACGACGGGGACGACTGGACCCTGCAGCGACACAGACACGTCCTCGGAAGGGAGCTCCCTTGCGGGGGTGGCACCATCCGTGCCCCCCGCCATTACAGGTACAGCCGCCACCCAGCGCACCATCTCCGCCCTCCCAGCAGCCCCTCAGCGTTCGCCCCGTGCCTGCTCTGCCAGGAAGCCGGGCATCTCCTTCGCCCCAGGCAACTCAGGCCCTGCCCCTGTTACCCCCGCTGCCCTCAGTGAGGAGGTCATTGACCTGCTCCGAACGCTCATTGTTGGGCAGACTACCCTTTTGAATGCCATCCAGGGGGTGGAGAGGGAGGTTCATCGCAGCAATGCGTACCTGGAGGGCATTCATTCGGGTCAGGCTGCCCAGCAGCGATCGTTCCAGGCTCTGGCCTCAGCACTGACGGCAGCCATTGTCCCTGTCTCCTGCCTCCCTCTACTAACTCCCTCCTCCCAGTCTCCTGTTCCTCTGCCTGTCCCACCCACACCATCAGACCAGCCTGCACACACCTCAACACCCAAGAGCAGCTCATCCAAACATAAGCACCACAGATCACGCAGACATTCACACAAGCAACATTCCGATGCAGACATGCCAACAGTCACTACCACCTCTGTGACCCCCACCTCCTCGTCTCCCTCCTCCCTCCCTGTGACGTCTACACTCACACCTTCATTCACCTCACCATCAGCCAGTGTTTCCATCACCAGCATACCCTCCACTCCAGTCCGCACACGTGCAGTCACCACCCCCACTGCCATTTACACGTCCCCTGTGTCCTCTCCCACTGTGTCTGTCACCCCCTCTTCCACACCACACAAACGCAGCCACCCACCCACCCAACAGCCATCCACCTCACGACAGCCTCCCGCTCCTGCACCTGCACCCAAAGACAGCAAACTTGTCTCGCCTACAACCACATCCTCTCCCTCCACTCCCATACCCACTGTACCTACCACTCTCCATTGTCCCAAGAAAATCTATCTCTCTACTGCTACCTTCTTTCCTGACCCTGAGCCCCCCCCTCCTTCTCGTCGGGGTAAAAAGAGCACCTTAGCCACCACCAGCCCTGCAGCCCCCTTGACAAGGGTGCAGGGGTATTGGAGCCCACCAGCCCGCAGGTCTGGATCTTCGCCCAGCAGCAAGGGGACAGCCAGCCCACCCCCTGGGAAGAGGAGCAGAAGGCGGAAGGGCCGCCGCCAGAGCCCGGATTCGATATCCCCCCAGGACACTAGCCAGCCACCGTCAACAGCCACAACTCCAAAGGGAGGAAAGGGCCACAGACTCCCGACTAAGGAGGGCAAGGGCAGCAAGGCGGAGAAGTCAGGCAGCAGGCCTGCTGCCCATGGAGGACCCGTCACAGCTGCCCAGGAGGAGCCCGCAACCCCCATAGCCGCTGCCCCGGGAGGAACCGGCACAGCTGCCCCGGGAGAGCCCACCACCCCCATAGCCGCTGCCCAGGGAGGACCCAGCCCAGCTGGCCAGGAGGGCCCCACCACCCACAGCCCAGGTGGGCATTGAAGGAGCACCATCCCCGCTGCCCAGGAGGGCACCACCAGGCAATGAGCAGTTGGCCATAGAATGGCCGCCGTCTCCAGCACCGCTCCGCTGGGGCCCGCCGTCTCAAGAACCGCTGAACTGGGCCCTTCACGGCAAGAACCGCTGAACAGGGCCCCGCCGTCTCCAGCACCGCTCCGCTGGGGCCCGCCCTCTCAAGAACCGCTGAACTGGGCCCTTCACGGCAAGAACCGCTGAACTGGGCCCTTCAAGGCAAGAACCGCTGAACTGGGCCCCGCCGTCTCCAGCACCGCTCCGCTGGGGCCCGCCGTCTCAAGAACCGCTGAACTGGGCCCTTCAAGGCAAGAACCGCTGAACAGGGCCCCGCCGTCTCCAGCACCGCTCCGCTGGGGCCCGCCGTCTCAAGAACCGCTGAACTGGGCCCTTCACGGCAAGAACCGCTGAACTGGGCCCTTCAAGGCAAGAACCGCTGAACTGGGCCCCGCCGTCTCCAGCACCGCTCCGCTGGGGCCCGCCGTCTCAAGAACCGCTGAACTGGGCCCTTCAAGGCAAGAACCGCTGAACAGGGCCCCGCCGTCTCCAACACCGCTCCGCTGGGGCCCGCCGTCTCAAGAACCGCTGAACTGGGCCCTTCAAGGCAAGAACCGCTGAACCGGGCCCGCCGTCTCCAGCACCGCTCCGCAGGGGCCCGCCGTCTCAAGAACCGCTGAACTGGGCCCTTCAAGGCAAGAACCGCTGAACAGGGCCCCGCCGTCTCCAGCACCGCTCCGCTGGGGCCCGCCGTCTCAAGAACCGCTGAACTGGGCCCTTCAAGGCAAGAACCGCTGAACTGGGCCCTTCAAGGCAAGAACCGCTGAACTGGGCCCCGCCGTCTCCAGCACCGCTCCGCTGGGGCCCGCCGTCTCAAGAACCGCTGCACTGGGCCCTTCACGGCAAGAACCGCTGAACTGGGCCCTTCAAGGCAAGAACCGCTGAACTGGGCCCTTCAAGGCAGGAACCGCTGGCCCTTTGGCAGACGTGGCAGGGCAGGCTCTGTCTCGGGCAGGGCTGCAGGATGTCCTCTGGCCAACATGCCTCCTCCAGTGGCAGTGGAGTCTGTTATGGACTGCTTGGACTGTGGCTTTGCTCTCCCCAGGATGGCCCAGTGGGCAGGCCACCCACTGTATGGACTGTTTGGACTGTGGCTTTGCTCTCCCCAGGATGGCCCAGTGGGCAGGCCACCCACTGTATGGACTGTTTGGACTGTGGCTTTGCTCTCCCCAGGATGGCCCAGTGGGCAGGCCACCCACTGTATGGACTGTATGGACTGTGGCTTTGCTCTCCCCAGGATGGCCCAGTGGGCAGGCCACCCACTGTATGGACTGTTTGGACTGTGGCTTTGCCCTCCCCAGGATGGCCCAGTGGGCAGGCCACCCACTGTATGGACTGTTTGGACTGTGGCTTTGCTCTCCCCAGGATGGCCCAGTGGGCAGGCCACCCACTGTATGGACTGTTTGGACTGTGGCTTTGCTCTCCCCAGGAAGGGCCAGTGGTCATGGAGTCCCCTCGTGGATCTGGCGTCGTGTACTCAAGTGGCTGAGGTGCCCCCCCTTCCCTTCCCCCTGAGGTGCCTGTCCTTTTTTCTTTCTGATGCCCCTGCAGTGTTCTCTCCGTGGAGTTCTTGTCGTGGGACTGGGCCTTGCCCCTTTGCTCAGGACCCCTGTGGTCCACGGACAGTGGTTGGACTACATTTAGTGGCTGTATATATTTTGTACATAGTTTATTTATTTATTTGGATTACTGCTGTCCATTTTTCAATATATCTGCCCGTTTGAGATCTCTTCTTTTGGTCTTTGCATTATTTCGGAAGGGGGGGGTTTGTGGGTTGTGACAGTGATCTGTGGGAATGCATTGATGTGTGTGTTGTAGTGGGTGTGGGTGGGTGGATGTGTGCCGGTAATCTTTGCCCTCCCCTGTGTCGTAGGTGCAGTACTCACCGATGTCTTCCGCGCCGCCGGGCGTGCTCCTGGTACAGGAGCAGGTATAGGAGTGCGGGGATGACCTGCAACTCGGGTTCCATACTGCCGGAATCTCGCGTGCTGTATGTGGAGGTGAGCGTTTTCCCGTTCGTAGTCTGTTTCCGCCGTGTTTTTATCGGCGGTGCTCCCGCCCCGGAAAAGGTGGCGGATTGGTGGGTCGTGATAGGGTGGGCGGTACATTGTCTGCCGCCTGGCTGTTGGCGGGGACCGCCGCGCTGTTTGTTTGTTCCGCCGTGGCGGGCGGAGTGTTAATGTGGCGGGCTGTGTTGGCGGTTCCCGCCAGGGTCAGAATTGCATATTTTGGACCGCCAGCCTGTTGGCGGGTTGGCCGCCGCTTTATCACCGACCGCCAGGGTCAGAATGAGGGCCTATATGTCCTCAAGATTACTTGTCCCAAGAGTTTTTTTGGAATTCCTACTCCAGACTCTAATTTTTTTCTTTAGTATTATGAAGAGATGATTTACTATTCAGTTTCTTTATCCCAGACATATTCATATTTAATTCTCCTTGATGGTGGTATGAGCTATTATGAGCTGTTAATCTTTTATCTAGCATAAACTTTCTGTTTGTGAATGAGTTCTATTATGAGTGATTGATTGATCACAGAAGAACAAAGAGCCTTTTTGGCGGGAAAGTGTGTTGCCAATAAATCCTGTCTTAATATTTTTGTTTTTTCTTGGCTCACCCTTTTACTCAACTTAAAATTGTGTAACTTTGTGATACAATAACAAGATACATATAAAAATTATATACAGCTATAAGTAACTTTGGCACCTCTTTTTTATACCAAAAGCTGGTTGGAACTATAGATCAATGGGGTAGCAGAATAATTTGAAGAGTTAATAGTAACAGTGCATTTTTCTACCACAGGCTGGACGTTTGGATGGCTAATTACTTCAGTAACCAATCTCATCAATGTCTGGAGGCAGGCATAGACCAGATGTAATTCTGAAGAGATTTCTTCCAACACATCCATCTGGGTTTGCTGATTTATATTTACTATTACTAGGACTTCAAAAATGCCTTGTGGTGTACTTTGTACTAGAAGAATCACATTGAGCACGGAAGAGTCTGAGGCACACCCTAAATTCAAACTTGAAGTGTGGTTTACTGTTTCTTCCAAATTTCGCTTTAGTTGACAATTTTGTATCGACAACTGATTGAATATCCAGAGCCTGTCAAAGTATCATTGAGATATCCCTCTTGAGTGCTAGCATATTCATGTTACAAGATCAAATATTAAGACTGGGAGAAGGTGAACAGCTGTTCTATCCTCTGTTGGTAAAGGAGAAAAGATAAGACTGGAGGGTTCTTCACAATTACAGACAGTAAGACAGCATATGTGTTTTCTTAATACTATACCCCTTTTCTTTATAAGTCTGGAGGAGGTTTGAGATGTACAAGAATAATTTGTTATTCTAACAGATTTAAATACTTAGGGCCTAATTTATAGTGTGGTTGCTCTGAACTTCATATGCATAGATGTCTGAATGCCCTAGCCCCCATCTCTTACATCAGCAGGAAGTGCCTTCATAGCAGTTCCCGCCAATGCAATGAAAGTGTGCTGGATGTCTCCCAGCCAACATGACGTAGAACATAAGGCACACTTTCAATGTATTTTGTTTTAATTTAATTTCAAAAAGAGCATCCCTAAGCAGGCAATTCTTTTAGAATATAAAAAAGCAATGATTCCCTCACCATGGGAGTTTTCTGTCATGGTTTTGGGGTCATTGAAATGCTGTTACTTTCACTTACCACCATGTTTTGGATGTCTGTAAATAAAAGTAAAAACTTGCCATTTGTTTGCAGCTCTAAATAGGAGTATGTCACTGATGGAGAGGACGTAGGCTCCCCTGCTGACACACTGAAGGTAACCCCAACTCTATATGAGGCAGGCTCTTGCAATTGAGCATTCTTTCCGCCATACTCTAACTCAAGCCCCTAGGTATAAAACTATGGGGGTCATTCTGACCCCGGCGGTCTCAGACCGCCGGGGCCAGGGTCGGCGGGAGCACCGCCGACAGACCGGCGGTGCCCCGCAGGGCATTCTGACCGCTGCGCTTTGGCCGCGGTCAGTGCAGGAAAACCGGCGGTCTCCCGCCGGTTTTCCGCTGCCCGTCAGAATCCTCCAAGGCGGCGCAGCATGCTGCGCCGCCTTGGGGATTCTGACACCCCCTACCGCCATCCTGTTCCTGGCGGTTCGCCCGCCAGGAACAGGATGGCGGTAGGGGGTGTCGCGGGGCCCCTGGGGGCCCCTGCTGTGCCCATGCCAATGGCATGGGCACTGCAGGGGCCCCCGTAAGAGGGCCCCGCTTGTATTTCACTGTCTGCATAGCAGACAGTGAAATACGCGACGGGTGCAGTAGCACCCGTCGCACCTTCCCACTCCACCGGCTCGATTACGAGCCGGCTTCATGGTGGGAAGGTCGTTTTCCCCTGGGCTGGCGGGCGGCCTTTTGGAGGCCGCCCGCCAGCCCAGGGGAAAACTCAAAATACCCGCCGCGGTCTTCCGACCGCGGTACGGTATTTTGGCGGCTCCCGCCGGGCGCGCGGTGACCGCGCCCGGCGGGAGTCAGAATGACCCCCTATGTGTGGAATCAGGCAGGGGAGAAGGTGAGTGATCATAAGTTTATGAAGGTTTTAACTATTGTCCAGAAATTAAGATCTTCAATATCGTCTGAGTTCTAAAGGTTGAAGGTAACTTCCCTTTTTGCCTTCAATTCCTCAATGTTTATCAATCTCACAATATGGCGAGAGTCTATCTGAGGGAGCTGCTATAAAAATAAAATAATTTAATTTTCTTCAATTATTTATTTTTGGATCCGTCAATTAAATCTCCTTTGATTGCATCTTTCACATAAAATACTAATACCCTTGTAAAAACACTTTATTTAACAGAGAATGGCCATTAGAAGAAAAGAGAACATTAAAACATAGGCTAATTTTATATCTTGGTGAATAACTGGCATAGATATGATGGGCCTGGTTGCCCTAGTCAATCAATCTTAGACTGATGAGCTTGAGCCTTGAGCGTGTGAGTTGAAGCCTGAAGTTATAAAGCTGCATGGACCAAAAATTAATAAAATTGTATTGTATTGTATTGTATTAGATTATTTATAGAGCGCATTCCGACGGAAGCATCGAAGCGCTATGCAGACTATCAATGCAGAAAAACTAATCCAGATTGTCACTAATAATTAGTTTGCAAAAAGCCAGGTTTTAAGGCACTTCCTAAAGAGCAAATGGTTCCGTATTTGTCGCATCGAGAGAGGCAAACCATTCCATAGTCTGGATGCTTCCACCGAAAAAGCGTGATCTCCCCATCTCGCTTTTTTACAGCGTGGGACCTTGATCGTAAATTTAGAAGCAGATCTCAGGTGTCTCGGAGGTTGGTAAAACAACAAGATGGATTTCAAATAATCACATCCCAACAACTGAAGTGCTTTATGCATAAGGCAGAGTGTTTTAAACATGATTCTCTTCCTAATTGGGAGCCAATGAAGAGATGTCACACACCTAGTAGCAGAGGTAGAGTGGGGCATGTTTAAAGTTAGACAGGCCGCCGCATTCTGAATAGACTGCAATTTATCCAAAGAGGATTTATTAGCATTAAGCAGCAAAGAGTTACAGTAGTCCAGTCCAGAAGTGACCAAAGCCAGAACGACCGGACGTCTAAGGTCGACCTACAAAAGATGAAGAATTTTCTTAAGAATTTTTAGTGTCCAAAAACAGACCTTGACCAAATGATTAATCTGTAACTTGAAAGACAATAAATAATCAAACGTAATGCCCACATTTTTTGCAACTGGTACCGGCGATGGGCAGCCCCCACAAATGGGCGGCCACCAGTTATTATCCCAAGGGGAATCTTTACATCCAAAACACATAATCACTGTTTTGTCCCCATTGAGTTTAAGCCAGTTACAAGTCATCCACTTATTGATTGCTAACATACAGCTTTGGAAGTTTTCCTTTGTGTCCTTCACATTATGTGAAATGGGCACAATCAACTGAGTATCATCTGCATAGGAGACGATCTGAGCCCCAAATGAGCGAACCAGGTTAGCCAAAGGTGCCATATAAAGATTAAAAAGTGTCGGACTAAGAGAGGATCCCTGCGGGACGCCACAAGGAAGTTGGAAGGGAGAGGCCCTATAATCCCCGCAAGCTACCGTAGTGGTTCTGTCCATCAGGAAAGAGCTAAGAAGCTGCAAGGCCTTCCCTCTCACTCCAGCTTGGGCCAGCCGGTTACATAGAGTAGAATGAGAGATGGTGTCAAACGCTGCTGATAGATCTAACGGGACCAAGATCGACCACTCTCCCAGGTCGCATCTTCTCCGAATCATGTCTGTGGTGGAAATAAGTGCAGTTTCTGTACTATGATCACCCCGAAAACCATGCTGTGAGGGATCTAGTCCACCATTCTCCTGTAGGAAAACAGACAGCTCCTGATTATGATGATTTTCTAGTATTTTAGACAACCCCGGGAGTAACGAAATTGGGCGAAGATTGGAAAGGTCCGCCGCATCTTTCCCTGATTTTGTAATGAGAGGAATGACGGTGGCCTGCTTCCAAGTTTCAGGAAAAATTCCTTCCTGAAGAATCTCTGCATACACCTGTTCCAACGCCTCAGCCATCATCTGAGGAGCTAGCTTAAGTACCCGTGGTGGACAGAGATCTGTAGGTGCCCCTGATTTAAGGGCCAAAAGAAAGTCTCTAATTATGTTTACGGAGAGCGGTTGAAAATTATCCAATGTATTCAGTGGTTTATCGTACATAAGGAGCCTATGTTCACATCATCTGTCCAGATGGGGAGTGGGGGACTAAAATTTTTCAACAGATTGATAATTTTACTGTGGAAAAAGTCCTCCACTGACTGACATTGCAGTGAGTTATCCAAGGGGGTAACTGCTGCGGAAGGGGAAGTTAAGGAACGAACTGTCTTAAATAGTTCCCTTGGTGAATTCAAGGCCCCTCTTATCTTTTTGGAAAAATATGGTGTTTTAGCTAGCTTGATGGCTATTTTATACTTCCTCAGGCACTCCCTTAGAGTTCCTCTTTCAGCAAGGGATTTGTTCAAAAGCCATTTTCTCTCTTGTTTACGGTAATTTCTTTGGAGAGTTTTCAGTTCCTCAGAAAACCAGGGGGCAGAATATGTCCAATGGCCATTAAAATTAGATTTAGCCCGAGGAGCAAGCTCATCAATAGCCCTTTTCAAGCCGCATTCAAAAATCTCCAATTTGGAGCCACCTAATGGCTCAGCCATATCCCAGCCTGTTTTCAAGGCCTGAGAGAGATTGCCCTTATTAATTTTAAACCATGGTCCTTTTAAGGTCGTGTTAAATAAGGGTCTAGCTGATGGTAGAGGCCAAGCCATGGTAAATGATAATAAGAAAGGGTCAGACCAGTCTACTTCCCGATTATCATTCCTGGAGATCATGCCAGGCCTAGAAAAAATAGCATCTAGCCTATGGCCTGCTCTATGGGAGGGTGTGCTGTCTCCAGAGAGCCAGTCCAGGCTCTGCATGTAGTTCGTAAAATCTACCATGCTAGGATCCTCAAAATCTTCTAAATGGAGATTGAAATCGCCTAAAACCAAAGCATTCTTGGCTAGCAGCAAAGGTTCCAACATAGATGGCCAAGCTGCCAGAAAGGTATTCTTGGGACCTGGAGGTCTATACAAAAACAGACCTTCAATATCCTGGCTATTCTGGGTTTTAATTTTAAAATAAGTGCTTTCGCAGGTCTGGGTGTGGCCCTTCTGTTCCCCTACTGAGCAACTCAACTCCTCTTTAAAAATAATGGCGAGCCCTCCTCCTCTTTTTCCTGTTCTATCATGTCTCACATAGGAGAAACCTGGAGGAGATGCAATAAGGAACTCTGGATTAGAATCTTCACAGGCCCATGTCTCAGTAACAAAAAGACAGTCCAGATTGTCAGCCTTAATCAATTCACTAATTTCAAAAGCATGTTTAACCAGGCAACGGGCATTAATCAGCCCCCATACCATGCTATGTTTGGGAAACTTAACATTACTCCGTACATCCAGGCTATCCGCCTCTTCTGAATAGGTAGAGGGTTTCCAGAGGCAGTGATCGCAACTCTGACTCAAGTCCCCTGCCGGGTTAAAGAACCTGCAATTAAACTCAATATGGGCTTTATTTAAAAAGAGCAAGTCTTGATTGGAATATGTAACCAATTAATTTGGTCCATAGAGACCGGCCCCCGGCCCCATCCGGGCGCGGACGGGCACAGACGGGCTTGCCTTAGGCGCGCCTTTGGCGCGCCAGTGGCACACCCGCTGCGTGCGTCCGCTTTCTTAGCAGAATTTATAGTTAATGGCCCCCAGAGACCCCAGCACCCACACACGTCAGCAGGCAACTAGTCTGCTGACCTCACTATCCACACAGTATGTCTGCCGCTGATAGCCACGTGGGAGGTGGGCTCTTACAGACCCAAACCTCACGGCAATTAAGATTGAATATCAAATCTTCAACAGTGATGGAATTCTGAAAGAGAAGAAAAGCAAAGATGCCAAATGATAATGCTGGAATTCTTCTCTTGTTAATGTAAATGCGAGGCAGTGCAAGCTGCATCTGACACTGCCTTTTGCCCCTCAAATAATCAACAGACAACACCTATGACCACACTTATACCTTTCCTTTCCTCACCACTCCTCATTCAGAACTTTCTTAAATCCATCAATTCTTTGGTACATTTCTATATGGCAATGGAGCATCACTATCCTACAAAATATACTCCTTGCTTGCCGTATGTGATGCATATAGCGCTGCTTGACCCCATCTTGTTCTCTCCTCTGCTCCATGTTAAACGGGATCACAATCCACTAGTGGTGTGGCCCACAGTGCATTAGCGTTTTAGCGCTGAGTTGAAGCAAAGGTCTCCCAAGTCGCCGATGGCAGTATGGGACCCACCCCTTGGCTTCACCACCCTCACTGAGTGCTCTTGATCACTTAAGCCACTCATCTAGAGTCTCCTACATTATTCACTATATGAAGGGGGTTGTTTGTGGTCCACCACACTTCCTCCCACTTACTATACATATTAAAAAAGTTGTGTAGTGTGCCTGTAACAAATGGCTTCGGGACCATGCATTTGTTTCTGAGCCCGTAAATGTCAAAGCGTGTTGTGTGGATTGTGCAATAGCCCAACAGACTCCAACCACAGCTCTTTAAGGATCTCATTTCTTGTTGCAGTACCCCCAGATATTGAGGTGCCCTGATTTTTTATTTTTAGATCAGGCTTTTATGGTTACAATTATGTGTGGTAAAAATGTATAATGATTGATTAATAATCTTGCGTTAGCACAATAAGGTTAAAAACATAAAGTTGGACTTAATAGTAAGTAATTATCCAATAAGGCCTAGTACAATATACATTTAGGGCCTGATTCAGACCTTGGCGGACGGCGGAGGCCGTCCGCCAAGGTCCCGCCGACAAATGACCGCACCGCGGTCAAAAGACCGCGGCGGCCATTCAAACATTTCCGCTGGGCCGGCGGGCGCTCTCCAAAAGAGCGCCCGCCGGCCCAGCGGAAATGCCCCTGCAACGTGGACGCCGGCTCAGAATTGAGCCGGCGTAGTTGCAGGGGTGCGACGGGTGCAGTTGCACCCGTCGCTCTTGCGGTAGGGGGTGTCTGAATCCCCATGGCGGCGGAGCGCGCTCCGCCGCCACGGAGGATTCAATCGGGCAGCGGTAAACCGGCGAGAGACCGCCGGTTTACCCTTTCTGACCGCGGCTGAACCACCGCGGTCAGAATGCCCTTGGGAGCACCGCCAGCCTGTTGGCGGTGCTCCCGTGGTCGGTGACCCTGGCGGTCACCGGCCGCCAGGGTCAGAATGACCCCCTTAGTCTTGCTCTACTCTCCCTGTAAGTCTGTGGCATTTGTTAGGACTTTTCACAGACATCCTAAATTAAATATTTAGACCTCAATCATTCCTTTTCTTTAGCATTAACGGCCCACAATCATACTATTGTTTGCCAAACGTATAGTTCTGCAAGGGGCCACATTGAAACACTGTCAATTGTGTGGTTGCCTGTAGTCCTAAAGGTATTATAACTGCAACACATGATTCATTACTCTTCAACCAACTATATACATTATTGATAGGACTATTTGGAGAATTAATAGCACAGATGCTGCTTAGTCAGTAACACTTGGACAGTGCTATTTTTAATAGATTGCCAAAGGTGCAATCTGCGGCAAGTAGTATTAGTTATACTTTTCAGCAATGTTCAGACACTAAGGTGGTCATTACGACCCTGGCGGTCAGAGACCGCCAGGGGTAATGTGGCGTCCGTACCGTGACCGCCAGGGGTAATGTGGCGTTCGTACCGCCAACAGGCTGGCGGCACGGAGGACCTTATGGTCGCACCGCCGGGGCTGGCGGTTTCCCGCCATTTTAGCCCTGGCGGTGATAATCCGCCAGGGCAGTGCTGCAAGCAGGGCTGCCCTGGGGATTATGTCACCCCTACCGCCAGCCTGTTTCTGGCGGTTTGCACCGCCAGGAAGAGGCTGGCGGTAAGGGGTGTCCTGGGGCCCCTGGGGGCCCCTGCACTGCCCATGCCACTGGCATGGGCAGTGCAGGGGCCCCCTAACAGGGCCCCGGCCAGCTTTTCACTGTCTGCATAGCAGACAGTGAAAAGCGCGACGGGTGCAACTGCACCCGTCGCACGGCCGCAACACCGCCGGCTCCATTAGGAGCCGGCTCCTATGTTGCGGCCTCATTCCCGCTGGTCCGGCAGGCGCAAACTTGGTTTGCGCCCGCCGGCCCAGCGGGAATGTCATAATGGGGGCCGCGTGAGTGCGGCCGCATTGGCGGCCGCACGGCGGTTACCGCCTGGCGGGCGGTGGTAGCCGCCCGCCAAGGTCGTAATGACCCTTTAAGTTCCCTACCAACAAGACCAATGGAGAAAATGTTTTAAAACTAGCACCTTTTAAGCAGCACTTCCTACACTCCACATGCCTTTCTCTCTCTCTATCTCTTACTCTCTCGCTCTCATACTCATTTTGATTTACTTCATCCTATGTTTTCTCTTTTCTCTCTCAGTTTCCTTCTCTCATAATCTTTGTACACTACACATCTCCCTGTCTATTACATAGCCAACATCATCTCTGCAGCTGTATGTGTTAATCCTAAATGTCTCTTTGCTCCCTCTGCTATTTTCCCAAAGCCAGAGTGAATGGGGTCACATAAAATGAAAGGGAATTGTTTGTAAACATGATCAATAGTGTTAAATGTATGCAATAACTGGATGCAGCATATATTTCTGTTGTGGTCCAGTCTGTAACCTTGTCCTAGTCCTAAACAGTTGCTGTCAAAAGTAAGGTGTGTATGTTTTGGGGATTAATGGTAGCAGGGGCTTTGAACGCAGAGACCCAAATCAATCCTCTTTCTATGTTTTAGAAATACTGTAACACATTGGCGTCATGAAAATCAAGTGTTAAATCTCCCTGACTAGTGTTGTTTACAGTTGCATTATAATTATAGTGTCCCCATAGAAGTTCTACTTCTTCAAATTATGAATGTATTTTACATGTTTTTTCACTCTACAAGGAAGTCTTTGTGATGTCCCTTTTACAGTAGGACAGTCTTACTGATAAGAAGTGGTACTGTTCTATTGACAGTATACATACAAGCTGAAATGCCCCGTTAAGATTGTTGCAGCCCTTTCTCTGGCAGGATGGATAAATTAAAAGAGGAATGCCAAAGACATTATGATGGAAAGTCCTGCACAGACATGCAAGCTTCTGCCACTGCACACTCCTTACATCATACCTGTTCCAGAAGAAGAGAGGGAAGGTCAGCCTAACCACTTTCAAATCTTGGACTTCCAGCAGATGCACCTGTTAACAACTTTGGATGCTTTTAGGCTCATTAAGAGCCTGGCGGGGACTGGCCTGGTCGGTAAAGGGTGTGGATGCTACTCTCCTAGCAGATAACCTCCTGCCTTATTTAGAGATCCCCACTGCCAGAGAGAGTTTTCTAAAGCCTTTGGTCTAATCACCAGTTCTGGTGGTTTCAGTAAATGCCCTGCACTTTGGCAAGCAGGTACCATCTTTGTTGTAGTTGTTTGGTAAAAGAATTTGCTATCCAGAAACAAACCCCAGAAAGGGGGGTTCACTTGTGAAAAACATAATGACCAACAGAGATTTGTTAGTGTTTCTTTCCTGTGCATGGTAGACATGGAGCAATTTGCCTGCCTGGATAGGGAAATCTAGTGTCAATCACTATAACCTGTTGGTTGAAGTACTGCCCAACAAAACCCAGTGTTTCTCGCACTTCTGAATGAGATGAGGGAACCGTGAATTTGTTGGGCGGGGCACTGCTGATTTACAGGAGTACTCCCACTTTGCCAATCTCCAAATGATTACCTTTGTCTTGAAAAGTATAGCAGTTGTTTCAGCGCTGCTTGAATTTCCACATTATAAATATGGCACCTCTTCTGAGACGTGCTTTCTTTGTGCAGTTGACTATACAGCAGTACTCATAAGGAGTACTTGTACTGGCCCATGACATGCATTGTAGTCTTGCAGAGATGTAGCGTTAACTTCCAATCTTGGCCCATGTTTTCATTGCAACTCTTGTAACTCTTCAGCAGGGTGAAGGGGCAGTTTCAATCCCTGCCTCTTTGCAGAGACTACCAACTAATAATGTATATATGTGTCTTGACATACACAATGAGCTTCATAACAGCTTATTTTAAAAGTGATCTGCTCTTGATCACACTGTGCCAAAAGTGGGGCATCTAATGGCCAGATTTAAGAAAAGTGGCACAGCACCTAGTGCAGTGCCACTTTTCTTGCACCCCATAGTGCCCCTGTAAGTGCCACCATGTGTGCGCCATATCAAAGATATGGTACACCACAGCGGTAGTTAGGGAACTAGCATCAAAGTTTTTGATGCTACTTCGGAGCTTTGCAGGATTAGTATCAAAAATGTTGACGCTAATCCTGCAATGCCCATTGAACCTCAGTGTAAACAATGAAGTGCCTCCTTTTAATGCCTGCTCTGAGCAGGCGTTAAAAGTGCAGAAAGAAATGATGCAAAGAAACCTCCTAGATTTATTTGCACATTACTGTGGCCCCCTAATGGGGGAACGCCCCCCTTGCAAACATTATGCCTGGTGCAGGCATAATTTTGGCACAAGGGGTTACAAAGTGGCCCAATGCGTGCATTAGGCCACTTTTTAAATTTGGATAGTGATTTTGGCCTCATTGGGCCACATTAACGTAAAAACAAATGACACTAATGTGGTGCAAGGAGGTGCTGGGGCTCTTAAATCAACTCCTAAGTTTGCAACACAGACTTTCAATTTAACAACTCTATTTGTACCTGTAGAAAGTGTAAGTTTACCTTTGATAATCAGGACCATTGTGTTTCACTAAAATAATCAAAAGCAAGGAAGTGTTGGACTTGGACTGGTTACAATTACTATTTCACTCCAGCCTAAGGAAAAGGTAGGAAAGTGTTGGTGTTTGGATGGGTTAAATGTACTAATCCCACTCTACCCTAAGCAACAGTAGGGAAATGTTGGACATTGGAAGGGTTATATTTACTATTCCCACTTCAATTTAAACAACAGTAGATGAAGTGTTGAACTTTGGAGGGGTTAGATTTATTATTGCCACTCAAACACATAAAATGTGTTGAACTTAGGAAGGCTTACATGTACCATTCCAAAACTTGATAATTTTTAAACAAACTGTTGTGTTCTACAGGTTAGCGTCGCATAAAGAATGAAGGAACCGTGTTCAGTTCTGTTGAATTAACCTGTTTAATCGTTAACTCCTCACTCATCGTCTCCTCAACTCCAGTAAACAAACAGTTTTTCCCCAACATTCTAAGGCAAGCTCCAGGGCATTCCAGTGCCCAACATTCTTAGGAGCTCTTGGACTATACCACTATACCAAATTACTACTAACATGAAAGATGCATATTATACGCTGATTTATATGTTTAACCATTTTGTCCTAAATCAATAACTATAATACAGATTAATATGAACAACACGTACATTCATACATTGTTTGCTTACAACAATTAATTAATGGGAACTGGTCATTTGTCAGTACATACATACATTGCTCAGTTACAACATATCTCCCTTCCTTACTGTTCAAAGACAAAGTCCTCGTGCCATGTAGGGCGCTTGGTAGTCCTGGCGTGTCTGTTTCGGTAGTAGCGCTCCTGCATGTCATCCCTTTTATCGTCTGGAATCTGTCCTGACACACCCGATGGTTCTTTGCTACAAGAAATTCTGTCCATACTCCACAACCTGCCATCTTCTAGCATTACAACATTCTTTTGTACTTTAATGATTCTTTGTGGTTGAGAAAACTTGCTACCATCCCTTTTTGTAGGTTCAGGAAGCTTAACTTTAACCCATTGTCCCACCCTCCATGGTCTCCACCGGGTACGAAAGCGATCGTCATACCACTTCCTTTATTTCTCTTGATGATGCCTGACTTTAGCTGCAGCTTCCTCACGCTGCTCGACAAATGATTCCCCCTCCTTCAGCCAATTAGGACTAAGTTTGGTACCCGGGTGCCTTCCTTTAAGTGAAAAGAATGGTGAAATTCCCGTAACCAAATTCGGTGCGGTGTGATACGACCACAACATTTGCTTAAGAGCTATATCACCTGGTATGTGGTTTGTCGACGCCAATTGCAAACACTCCTTAACCATCCTGTTGGCTCTCTCAACTAGACCATTGGCACGGGGGTTGTATAAAGCCGTTCTAAAATGGTGCATTTCCCATGGTAATTCCCAGAGGAGTTTTGAACACAACTACAGCCCGATCCACTGTACAGAATTATACCAAATTTGGCAGAAAGGTAGCTTTTGGTACACAGATCACACTTTTTGTTAGTTGGTGTAAATTCATTGAGTAGTTTAAGATATATTAAAGGCAATCCAAATTTGTATATCTAGGGCTGTGGATCCTTCCCAAAGACTTTGTGAATAATATAAGCTTGTGCAGAGATCTGCAGAGCTCTGATTGGCTGCCAACATTTCAACCAGGAATTGTTGGCAGCCTTTTTGGGACTCGGCTTCAGCCGAATCCCTAAAAAAAGTGAAAAAAAGAAAAGGGCCCACGGTAGGGACACCATGAATTTACAACTATGCCACAAATGCACAGCAAAAGTCAAAAGAAAATCAAATGCGGTTTCCTGTGATTGTTCTAATAAAGCCCCCAGGTAGGCCAGGTCCCGGTGCATGTAAAAAATAAAGGAGGGGGCACTGGGCCCCTCTCCTGGGCTTATTTACTGCCCTGGGGATGGGGTCCACACTGCCCCCTGCGCCATGAGGACCACAACCTCCCTGGGGCACTTCATTGAAAGAAAGGGGGGCCTTTGACATCTCCCGCCAAGTCACACCAAACACTCTGGTTACAGCAAGCGAGAGCTGTCAAACAGCTCTCACTAGCTGGAAGCAGAGATTTCCTCTGTTTCCTTGCCGTCGGACATGGGGGTAGGGAAACAAAGGAAAATTGCTCTCACCGACAGGGACCTGCATGTCTAGCAGCTCCCCTTCTGGACAGCAATGTTGGCTTTTGCAGGAGGCAGGGAGCAGGCTGGAGCCATGGGGGCCTTGAGGCTCCTCCGGGCTCCCATTGCACTGAGTGCCCTGCAGGACACCTGGGACAGATGACCGGAACCCGGTGAATGGGGTCCTGGGACTGGGATCGGCCAGGGGAGGAGGGACACATGGCCCACCTCCTCCATTTATTGAAGGACAGTTTGCAGGGGATGGGGACCCCGCCTCCCCCCCATGGAATTGTAGTGTACCCCATGGTATGGGATCCCTATGGCCGAAGTCAGCCGGGGGAGGGGTGCCGCTTAGCCTCTCCCACACTACACATTTACCCAACGAGGTAGCACTTACTAACTAACCAATAGAAAATGCTCTAGGTGGATAGAAATTTTATGCAGACTGTGGACTCTTGTTGGAAAAATGAGCATGTGAGCTTTCATTCTGACTGGCCATGATGCTCATTTCACAGAAATTAAACCTCAACAGGAAGCACTTACAAATATAAACATCACAGGAGCACCAGTTTTATCTCCACTTCTGAAAAGAACAACAAATTTTAACCCCTGCGCTTGACAAAGTGAGTTTACTCTGCGATTCCATTTTGAAAAACGATCTGAAAACCTTTGTGAGGTGAATGCATCTTTCATCTATTTGAGCGCAATCAGGCACTCTCACCCTCATAGACCCTCTCACACCCAGACAGACACTCTCATAGCCACTCTCACACCCAGGCACCCAGAGATATCCTCTCACACCTAATCTCACTCCCACAGAGACAGGCCCTATGGCCAACTCCTGCTGTGCATGGCCAAAGGTTGTGCATAACATGGGTTTTAATGGTTAGGGGGTTGGCTGCAAGGTGTTAGTTTCCACTGGATCGACTGTAAACATATGATTTTCTGACAAATGACGATGTGGGAAGATACTTTGGGAAAATTCTAACCTAGTCTGACTGCCAGGATAGTTCTGTGCCTTTTTCCCATTAGCCACTTTGCCATTTGTCAGCCATTTTGCTATTTTCACTTCTCCACCATTCCTCATGCACTGTTTTATTTCTGTTGAGGCACTGAAGAGTTCCTAATGATCTTTTGATTTATAACCATCCTCATAGAGTAGAATTGTGCTAATGCTGATTCCATAACTTGCTAAATATATTTGGTTCAGAAGCTTAGAGTCCACTGTGTCTGAACCAATTTTCCTTTGTACTACCTGTTATTGAAGCTGACAAGACGGATGTCCAGCTGACGAAGAGAATCGCAGCTTTCTGATCCATTTGAGGAGAGGTATAATGAAATGCTATTTGTTTTGTTGTAGATTTCATGCTCTTTTGTTTCTTGGTACCAACCACTATTTTGATAGAGCCACAGTTAGATGTTTTCCAAATTAACTTTTGACAAATTAGCTTTTGCATGAAGTCCAAACAAGTTATTCTAATTAGAGGGTTAGTGAGCAATCCTAATACTGCCTAATGTGATTAATTGAGAATTTATCCTGTTCACCTGCTGAGAACAGATGCATGTTATTTCTATTGCGCAACTATTGAAACTATGGATTTGTACTGTAACTTTTGAAGGTTTAATTGTGTATGATTCAGTTAAATTGAGATTCTTTAGAATATTTGGTCAGCCAGTGTTATTCATTTATGTTTATCAATTGGTATTGAGACTAATATATGTAATATTAGCATTGTTAATATATGGAATTAAACATTCTAACTTTTACTAAAAGGTGTGGTTATTCATGGCCACATGGGTCATGGTGCATGACGTTTACTGACTCAAGCTTGACAAGTCGATTGTTCATATGTTGTGGGTCCAAAACTGTTAATGAAAGAGGTTAGGTGTAATGACTGTGAGATTCCTCTAAGTGCTGTCAAAAGGTCTATCGAATCTCTAATGTGCCCCCTTATAAAAAAATTATGAAAGAACAAATAAGGTCAGATGTTCTCACACAACCACTGAGGTGGCGTAGGAATCTGAGGCATTCCCAAACTTGTAAATCTGGGAATGCATCAGATTCCTTAGAGTTCCATGGGGAAACACCCACAGCAACACCCATGGAACTCCCTTTCACACAGTTTAATGCATGAAAGGGACTCATATTTACAAGGTCATGAAAAGCCATGCAAGGTGGCTTTGCGTGGCCTTGTAAATATGGGCTGGCACACAACGCCACCGAAGCATCTAAATAAATGACTCTCCGGTAGCGCAGAGTGCCGATAGGGCCTCATAAATGAAGCCTAATGGTGCTGAAAACTGGCTGACCACATGGCAGTAGAAAAACTTGTCACTTTGCTTTCTTCAAACCAGAATTATCATTATTGGTGCAGAGTCTCTGTGAGTACAATCAGGGATTACAGGGGAAGTCCTTCGCGTTGTTTCAAACAACTCCTTAATTTTCCTTTTTTCTCAACATCAATTAGCCAACACATGTTTCATCAGGCAATTCCCTCTATAACTTCCTTAAGGCTAGGAAATGTATACAATGGGGGTCATTACAACCTCGGCGGTCTTTGAACAAGACCGCCGAAGGCCCGCCGTGTGGAAGACCGCCAGTAGTGGCGGTTTTCCGCTCGACGTATTATGACTGTTGGCTGCTCTCTGTCCTTTTTCCGATGGAGAGCCGCCAACAGCCATACTGGCGGGTGGCGGGGAAGTGGAGGTTGCTCCACCTCCACCGCCATGCCAACAGAACACCAGCCAGCGAATCACGTCCTGTGCGGTGGTGTTCTGTTGGCGGTGTGGTGTCGGCGGAGCAGCCCCCATGGCTCCCGTCCCCTCCCGGAGGATCGACGGAACAGGTAAGTCGATCGTTAGGGGAGGGGGGTGGGGGGTTGTTGTGTGTTGTGTGGATGCATGGGGGTGTGCGTCTCTGTATGTAGAGGGGGTGTGTGAGTGCGTGTCTGCTTGCGGGGTGTTGTGTGTTTTGGGAATGAGTGCGTGTATGTCTGTATGTATGTCTGTATGGATGTGTGCGTGCATGTCTGTATATGGGTGTGCGTGTCTGACTGAGTGTGTGGATGTAGGCATGTATGTCGGTCTGTGTGCGTGTGTGTGTTGGTGGTGCCTGCGTGCGTGTCGTGTGTGTGTGAGTGCTGTGATGTTGGGGGTCGGGTGGAGAGGGGGGCCCTGCCACCTTTGGGGGTTGGCAGGGGTGGTGGGGGGTGTAGGGGAGGGAGTCGGGGTGGGGGGTGGGGGAGACCACTATCAGTGCCAGGGAAGGAATTCCCTGGCACTGATAGTGCTTACCGCCATGGATTTCATGGCGGTTTCTACTGCTGGAAATCCATGGCGGTACGCCAGGTCAAAATACCGGCGGCGGTATTGTGACGGCCGCCGGGCTGGAGACCCAGGTCTCCAGCCCAGCGGTCGTCTCCGCCCTGGCAGGCGGAACGGAGAAGCAGCGGATGACCATGGCGGTAACCGCCATGGTCATAATACTCAAAAAAAGGACCGCCAGCCTGTTGGCGGTCTTACCGCCGCTTTAACACCGTCCGCCAGGGTTGTAATGACCCCCAATATGTATAAACATTAAGCGCAAAAAAACCAATTTATTACAAAGTCCTTCACCAATACCAAGTCATCAATATTATTTCTCCCACCACATATCCCAGTGGTTACAGAATAATAATGAGCTTTTTCTATTTATTTTTTATTACAAAGTGAAGCTGCAAAAGTCAAATATGAAAATACATATACTAATTATAAAAATAGAAAGGATAGAAATGACTGAAAAAACATCTCCTATTTTGCAGTCTATTGGCATTCAGAAAAGTTATTACGTTCTTTTAAATACTTTTATCTTTTTATAAATTCATTAATAGTAGTCACTACCTTTCTATTTTTATAATTAGTATAATTTTGTATGATAATGTTTTTTAGTAGTCGATTAGATTGGGGGAGATATGGTCACTTATTAAATGTATTTATTTATTTATATGTCTTTTCAGATTTAATGGTTCGGATGAAATTAATGCTGATGTCTACTTGCCACCGCTTCTCCATATTGCACATTATCGGGTGTTGTCAGTGCAGGTTATAAGATAAGAAAATGTCAAAAGTATTCCTGTTATACTGTTGGTCTGTCGCATTAGTATTAACCATGCAAGAAGTGATATAGGGGTATTACTATCGCAGTTAGTGTGGTCTAGGTTTATTTATTTGAATTATCCTTCACATTGTGTGATTTTAGTTCACGGTTGGGCTTATAGGTGACAATATTTTATTATAATACATTAGCCTGGTGGACTACTTTGGTATAAGTTTTACCTTCCGCCTCTGCATGATAATTTACCCCATTACATGTCCATTTTATATGGTCACATGGTTGTATAATTATGTATTTGTATATTTATATATTTATATATACTTATTTATTTATATATTTGACAATTGTGTGTACTGGTACATATCTCATCAGTTATTATAATCCAGATGCAATTTAATGTTATATAAGGTTGTGCTTTTGGGTTTTCTATCTTGTACCTGGTATCTGCTGTTTGTCTTATTTTTATGTCTATGAATGAATAGTATTTAGTAATGGTTGATTGATGGTGAATATCACGTGACCAAGGCTGCAGTGTCAGCCGAAACGCATTGTGCTTTGATTAAACATGTTTTTCACTTTTCCTGAATCCTGAGCGTGCTATTTTTACTTTTTATTTTTTGGTTTTGGTGGATTTATAATTACCGGCTTGCTCGTGCCGGTCTTTGCATCACCCCTCTCGGGCCACATGAGTTTTTTCGAGCATTTGAAGTTTGTTTATTACAATGAACTCTGTGGCCGGCCGCCAGAAAATATATGCTGCAATTATATCGACTTTCGGCTGAAGCGCCAGCACTGTTTCCGACTTCGGTGTTGATGACGCAGAAAAGAAGGTCCGACATATATTCATGTATACCGTGTAATCGATATATATATTGAAATGTGATTTTAATTAAAGAAATAATGTACGAGGGAAAATGTGCCCTCGGGGTAGTTCGCCATCATTCTAAAGGAGCTTTATTAATCATGAGGTATTAAAATGTAGTAATCCGTCATAATCGCAAATGTATGCCATGATTTCTTGTTTGAAAACTGTTTTGCTTAGCTTAAATTTAGTACAGGCTTTGGCCTAGTTGCTTGGTTTCAAATTCTAACTGCGTGATTTTTTTCCTTGAACTAATGAAACATATATTCTTGCTTGAAGTTGTATTTTTCCAGTAGAAACTGGCTGGTACACTTATCTCCAAGGTTTCGTGCTAGGCCGGTTACATCCCCTTTGATACAAGGTCAGTCTCTGCAGGTGCGGACAATGAAGGTACAGATAGTAAAATAATTGGCAAACCATGATACAATTTGTGTTCCAAGGCTCCAAGGACAGTGTATGCATAAATGGGCGCTAGTAAAAGACAATTTTTGATTGGACAATTTGAAGCCAACCTATCAACCCTCCAATGGAAGACCCTACAGAATTTGGAATGTTTCTTACTTAAACCCACCGGACAAAGAGAAGTCAGCCATTTTCTTTGATGCCAGTTTGAAGCCTGATGCCAGACTCCATTTTGGACGACACCCTGATGCCCTTTTCTCTATCTGAGAGAAAGAGACTTTAAGAATTCTCACCCTAGAGACTTTAACTTTGATTTGCCCCCGTCTTGCCCATGCAGTAACTTTGCCCCATTCTCCTTGCCGTTGCAAGGAAGCTTGCCCTTAACTTTGCCCCATGCTGATCAACCGGTACCTGAAGGACGAAGACTTTTCTTGAATGCTGATTGTATTTGGTAAATATGAAAGGATAAATGTATTATGCATTGTGTTTTTCCTTTTAGGTACCAACTGCTATTTTGATAGGGTCCTAGCTAGAGGTTTTCCAAATTTGTGTTGACTAAATTAGTTTTGCATGAAGTCCCACATGCCAATGCTAATTAGAGGTTAGTCGAGGTATTCATTCAATGTATCATGAAGAATTGAAATCTTGTTATGCTGACCGAATGTATGCAATTAGTCAAATACAGTTAGTTACATTAGTGATTTGCATTGCTATAACAGAGTGTATCATCATTCAGATTTTACGTAGATTGCGTTTCTTCTGCCGTTATGGACAGCTAGTAATGTTCATATACATATATCAATTGGTTTTGAGACATATATACATTGTGCTAGCTTTGTTAATATAGGGAAATAAATTCACTAACTTTTAATAAACTGGTGTGGTTATTCATGACTGAAAGGTCATGGTGCGCCGAAATACCAACTGTTATTGATTTCTGATGTGTTATATTGATCTATTAATTGAGTACTGATTACTGATTACAACAGTTATTGATTATTGATCTGAGTGTCTCGACTATTGAGGATGAGGAGAGCCCGACTCGGTTAAAAGATTCACTGACCTCCAACGTGTCCAGATACAGGTAATTTATAAAGGCTGGACGCGTTATCAGTAGATGGTAGCAGAGATTGATGGTTTAGCCCTTTGGGACCCCATCCGAACAATAGACAGAGTCAGGTTAGAATTTTCTTTGATAAAACAAGTTGGAGAGATGATGATGCCCTAAGTCCCCAATGACTTTCCCGGGATCTCGGAGCTTGCGATTGAGGAACATGAAGGTATGAGAATGGTCTCAGCGTTTCTAGTGACGGTATGAGTGAAGTTAGGGTTTCGCGCTTGCACAGCTTATCGCCGCTGATTAATTGAGAAGTCTGTGAGGATTTAAGGAGTTAAAAGATATTAGAGGAGTGTTCCTCCAAAGGTGTGAGAGTAGGGAAGTCGTCGAACTTCACGTGTGTGTAGCGCTTTGAGCAGAAAAATTGTCCACGTGGTTGTTGATGTTGAGACGGGCCCTGCGAGGTCAAGAGACTCCGGAGTATGTTGAAAAGTGTATGTGACACTTGTTTGATGTTGTGATCTGGTCGGTTTAATAGGTTGATCGGGCATGGTCAACAAGTCGGTATGAATGTTGCAGAGTGAAAGAAAATTTCGACTTTGAGATTTGACGAATTCTAAAGTGCACTAGAATAGTTCATTGATCAGTTGAGAGTAAAGTTTGCGGGTCAAATTTTGCTTGCGAAAGTGGGAAACCGAGAAAGATGGAATAACTGCTGAGGCTAGTGAAAAATCCCTAAGGTTTCTGAAGCGATTGTAGTACCTTTCCTGTAGTAAACCGACAGATCTGTTTTATTCTTTTGGTAAAGTGCTTGCGTTATATTGCAGAAATTAGTTTATGAGTGAAGCCGAATGAAAAGAGGACAAGCCGCGGGACTTTGTCAGCCGCAGTGTGTGAGTGTGACGTCACTAGGAGCCGCGCTGGGATAGGTCGGTTGGTGAGAAGGGTCGCGCACGGATTGGACGCAGTCCGTGAAGCTCAATTGGAAGGGGAAAGGCAAGCGAAGAGTATTCCGGGAATTAAAGTCACTTATTGATTACATATTTAAAGAAAAAAAAAAAAAAAAGACGGAAAGATGAAATTTTTCAAGGCATTTAAGAGTGCCATGAGGGGAGATGTTTATATTAAAGCAAATGTAGGTGAAGAAACACCGCCTGAGGGTACACCAGCTTACATCGTCATTGAAGAAAAGGGTGTAGCGCCGTGTCTATGGTTAAAACAATGGTGCAAATTAACAGAGAAACATGGAAGTGTAGCGTTCCCTATCCACGGGTCGTTTAACCTAAGGGTTTTAGAAAACCTGAGATTTGCGCTATACGACATGAAAGTACCTCCAAGGCCAGCACAGTTTGAGGCATTAGCAATTTGGGAGCTAATAGCTAGAAACCAACAACAAAAGAAATTTGAGACAAGAATAAGAAAAGTAGAAAAGACACTAGCGGATGCTAGATGGGACAGCACACAAAAGGTTTGGAGATCAGACGTATTGCAGGGGATTAAATTGTTTCCAGCGATTACCGAGGAAGCGGAGACGGAAGGAAGGAAAGCCACCTGTAAGACAAACAGGAGTCAGTCCAGAGAAGGAGAGAGCAATAAAAACTTGAAAAGGGGAGACGAGTCAGATGATGAGGAGTTCATTATACAATTGCTGAATGATCGCCCACCACCATACGTGGAAAGCGAAAAAGGCTCAAGTATTAGTACTGCCCCTCCAGAACCAATACAGGGTAATGTAACACCAAATTTGAGAGTATCTCAGAGACCGAGCAGCTCTGACATGCCTTTCTCACCACGAATACCACGGATTCAGAGAATGTACCCAGACGTGCCAACATTGAAACCTGCTGATAACTATCAGCCACAGGTTCAAAGGCACTGTTGCGATGAGCATAATGTGGGAATGACTTCCGATTCAATGGCGCAGGGAGGACAAAACTATCAGAGACCGACATTGATTCAAGCTGAATCAACACAGTTCTCGATGCCCCAAAAGCAGACACCAGAAGTGCGAGTGGTAGAAAGCCAGTTAGGTATGCCAGCAATGATGAACCACAATGTGGGGATTAACATGCCACAGAATTCGGGGAACAGACAGAATCCAGATGCAATATCTCTACCTATCACTGTAGGTCCACCAGTACCACTGTACATACAGGCAAATTCAAGCACCGGTGACCAAGGGTTAATGATACAGAATGGGACAGGGAGAAGATGCATAGAAACCACTCCAGAGACAACTCCGATAGCGGCACTGCCAAATGGATCTGGGTCCTTGTCGGAATTTAGTCCAATTCCAATTTGCGCTCTGTCAACCGTGGTAAGGTCACATCCACCACTATTAGTACCGTTAACCTCACAGACTGAAACATTACAGAAACCGTTGATGGCAGTTGATGTAACTGCTACATTGATGGGACTGAACGCACAACAGTTAACACAATGGTTCAATAGCCTGAACTCCCCGCAGAGTACATCAAGCGGGAAGGGAGAAGAATACCTGAATAAAATAAGGTTGGGCATGGAGGCAGATGAACTGGTAGAGGGAACAATGGGTTTGAACCGATTAGAATCATACACAGAGGAAGAACTAAGATACATGTGCCCTAGGATTACAAAAGAAGTGAGCAACATACATAAGAAGTTACAAGAAATTGCAGAAAGAAACGAAATCGATATAGGTAAGACCAAACACCTGAGTAGAAGTTACAGGTTAGACTTCGAGACAAAAGATTTTGAACACATGAGATCCGCAGGGATGAAAACACACCTTAAAGAGATACTGCAGAGTGCACAGGTTTGGAGATGTTTAGATAAGTGGGAAAGCAGGTGGGTCAAGAAAAAGGATAAAAAGAAGGAAAACACTTCAGAACGAAGTGAGAAAAAACAACAGAATGACGATCTGATAACCATGCTACCAATGAGAGAGACAGCAGGGGGAAAACTTGTGCATGTACCATGGCACAGGTGCGATATTCAATCCTTTACGGATGACTTTCCCAAATTAAGAGAGAAGCCGATTGAGTGGTATCAACAAACGGATAGATTTGTGAAACTCGCGAACTGTCTCTGGGAAGACCTGAATACCTTATTTGAAATTGTGGTTCCGGCTGATATGTGGGAAGATTGTAAAAGGGCTGTAGGTTAGCCGACGAGTGAACCAGAGAGAGATAGGGACACAGGTGCGCCATCACCTATGGTAATGAGTTTGTACCACAAGGTGATCGAGCACTTGAAAACCAAGGTTGCGTCGAAAAATGTGGATTGGCAAAGGATTGACAGGACCGCTCAAGAGGTTAAAGAATCTATACTCGCGTATTATGAGAGGTTGTTGAAAGCGTTTAAAAATTACAGTGGCACGGAAACGATTGAGCCAAAAGACATGCTCCATTTTGTGTTCAGGTTTGTGGAAGGGCTGAGACACGAAATTAGCCAGATGATTAAATCGCATTTGATTTGTTGGCAGTCAAAGTCGATCAATGAAGTGTTGAATTATGCAAAATACTGCAGTGATGAGATTGAGACGAAGCAGAAAAGATTGAAAGAAAAGGTGATGGTGATGCAGCTCAGAGCAGCTCAGATAGGTTTACAAGGTTTGCAAGGTTTTCAACAACAGATGCCGCAGCAACAGGGAAATGTTATGTTTCAGCCGCAGATGAGAGGCAGAGGTCGAGGAGGTTTTGTGAATAATGGTCCTGATTTGAATACCGTTATGATTCCAAATGGTATACAGGCAATGAAGAAGGTGATGCCATGTCACACGTGCGGAATCGTCGGGCATTGGAAACGGGAGTGCCCAATGATGGTGCTGGAAGGTGTAGGTCAGCAAAACAATGATGTCAATGCATTTCAGACTATGAGAGGACCGAAACTGAGAGGTCCGAACCCAAATTTTCAAAACAATATGAACCAGATGCAGGGTCTACAACCCATGCATCCGCAACAGGTGCAAATACCTTGTGTGCAAATGACACAATTGCAGCCAATGCAACAGCAGTTTCCTATGGTACCTAATCAGCAAATGCAAATACCCTTAGCACCAATGAATCAGCAGCAAGCAATGCTTCCTCAACAGGTCACGGGTCAGGGAATGAGTCAAAATGACACAGTACACCAATTCCCGTTACACAGCGAGAGTGGAATAAACGATGCATGGGAGAGTGAAAGTTCAGATGAGGAGGGAAATTGCGTGCTTGCAGCATCTTTGGAAGTTGATCAAAAGGGTCTGTATGTGGAGGGAAGAGTTATGGGTCATCGCGTTTCATTCTTGGTTGACACAGGAGCTACACGTTCCACTGTTAGGAGCATTGAAGTACCAAATTTGCCACTTTCAGGGAGAACGGTTCAAGTGGTGGGAGTAGCAAATAGGTACCTGACGAACCCAATCACAGATCCAGTACAAGTCAGAATTGGTAACTATCAAGGGACACATAATTTTGTGGTATGTGACTCAAGCCCGATATCACTGTTAGGGAGAGACCTATTGTGCAAATTGGGATGTTCGATTATGTGTTCAAACGATGGAATTAAAATTCAGACGAGCAGTGATGGGGAAGAAGAGGACAGTGTAGAAGGGGACGAAGTAGAAACTGTCGATGAAGAATATCCCCTGATTACCCTTTACCCAATGATTACTGAAGCAGATATTCCTGCTGAGTTACAAGAAACAGTCGGAAAAGAAGTGTGGGATATGACAGGAAAAGAGGTGGGATTGGTGAAAGGAGTGGAACCAGTGAAAGTGGCTGTAAAACCCAATGTAACCTTTCCCCAGACCCCACAGTACCATATGGCACAAGACACCCTCATGAAAGTCGCCCAACTCATTGACGAGTTTGTAAAACAGGGAGTACTGAAAGAAGTGTTAAGCAGTCCATGTAACTCACCAATCATGGGACTAATAAAGCCAAGTGGAAAGGTCCGAATTGTGCAGGACTTGAGGAAAATAAATGACATCATAATTAAATGCTGCCCTGTAGTACCAAATCCAGCTGTGATAATGTTTCAAGTCCCTTGTGATGCCGAGTGGTTCTCAGTCATCGACTTGTCACAAGCATTCTTTTCGGTGCCTCTTCATGAGGACAGCCAATTTCTCTTTTGTTTCAAATTTTTAGACAGAGTCTACAGTTGGTGTCGAATTCCTCAAGGGTTTTTGGAGTCACCGTCAATTTTCAATCAGATTCTAAAGAAAGACTTGGAAGCGTTAGAATTGCCATTCGAGTCAACCCTAGTACAGTACATTGATGACTTACTGATTGCATCGAACACAGAAAGTGACTGCACAGCCGACACCATTGCCCTATTGAACCATTTGGGAAGGAACGGACACAAGGTGTCTCCTTCAAAATTACAGTTCTGTCAGAAGAAAGTGAAATATTTGGGTCACCAAATAGAAAAAGGGTCACGGAGAATAAGGAAGGAAAGAATAACAAGTGTACTTCAAATGAGTCCCCCAAAGACGAGGAGGGAGGTGAGGAAGTTTTTGGGAATGGTGAGTTACTGTCGCCAATGGATTCCCAACTTCTCAACCCTAGTAAAACCTTTACTGAAACTGACCCAGAAGGATGCATTGGATGAAATTGAACTGAAAGGAGAAGAGATGGATGCTTTTATTGAATTGAAAGAATGCATGTGCAGGGCTCCAGCTTTAGGTATGCCTGACTACACAAAGCCTTTCACATTGTTTTGTCATGAACGTGATGCATGTTCCTTGTCGGTCTTGACCCAAGCCCATGGTGGCATAAACAGACCAGTAGCGTATTTTTCAGCTACTTTGGATGCGGTCGCAGCAGCACTGCCAGGGTGCTTGCGCGCCGTAGCCGCAGTTGGTATCAGCCTCACTCAGAGTGAAGGAATAGTGATGGGACACCCTTTAACAGTCATGGTCCCTCACTCAGTCGAGATACTTTTGACACGTTCCCGAACACAGCACATGACTGGTGCTAGACTCACAAGGTACGAAACAATAATTCTGGGATCACCTAATGTGCAGCTGAAAAGGTGCACTACGTTGAATCCAGCAACCTTGTTTCCCAGTGAAAATGCTGAAATTGAGAACGCTGAAGACATCAAGCACGACTGTCTTCAGGTGACTGAATTTTGCACCAAACCAAGACCTGATATCAAAGATACCCGATTGGAAGAAAATGATCAAATTATTTTTGTCGATGGTTCATGTTTAAGAGATGCACTGTGTGTATTGAAAGCAGGGTACGCTGTATGCACAGTAACAGGTGTTTTGGAAGCATCTTGGCTTCAAGGAGTTTACTCTGCACAGGTAGCAGAATTGGTAGCCCTTACTAGAGCTTGCCAACTCTCTGCATTGATGAAAGTTACCATTTACACTGACAGCCAGTACGGGTTTGGAATAGTGCATGATTTCGGACAATTGTGGTCACAGAGAGGCTTCATGACCTCTTCAGGATCGCCAGTGAAAAATGGCGAAAGAATAAAAGAATTGTTACATGCCATCCAACTACCAGGAGAAGTAGCAGTGGTAAAATGCAGTGCACATTCGAAGGGACAAGATTATGTTTCTCTGGGAAATGGATATGCGGATCAAGTCGTAAGGTTTTGCGCATTGAACTGTATATTGCTTAGGGATGAATGGAATTTGATAAGTGAAGCAGAACTCGAACCAAGCGAAATATTCGCTCTAAAGGTGATAGATACGATGGACGAATTGAAATCCTTACAGAATGATGTCAGTGAGGATGAGAAACTCTCGTGGACCAAATCACAATGTGTAAAGAGACTAGATGAATTATGGGTTTCAAGTGAAGGGAAATTCGTTCTTCCAAATAGCCTTTTGACACAGATAGACAGGTTTTACCATGGACAAGCTCATCTTGGGAGGGATGCCATGATTAGGTTGTTCAAAACTGATTGGTTTAACCCTAAATTCCGTCAAGTTGCTGAAGCAGTTTGCCACCGTTGCGTCATTTGCCAACAGATGAACGCAGGGAAGGGAACCGTAGTAAATTTGAGCCACATTGGAAGGGCAGGGGTCCATTCAGCAGGATGCAAATGGACTTCATTGAGATGCCTGTGCATGGAGGCTTGAAGTATGTGTTGGTGGTTGTGTGCATTTTTAGTCACTGGATTGAAGCATACCCTACACGCAGAAATGACAGTCTCACAGTTGCAAAACTACTCTTGAGAGAATTAATACCACGTTTCGGATTCCCGCTCTCTTTAGAATCAGATAGGGGAAGTCACTTCAATAATGAAGTAATAAAATTGCTTTGTGCAGCACTGAACATTGAGCAAAAGCTGCATTGTAGCTACCACCCTGAAGCATCAGGTCTAGTGGAGCAAATTAATGGCACATTGAAATCAAGAATGGCGAAAATATGCGCATCAACAAACTTGAAATGGCCTGACTCATTGCCTTTGGTACTAATGTCAATGAGAAACACCCCTGACAGAAAGACTGGACTATCCCCACACAAGATTCTCATGGGCAGGGCTATGCGACTTCCAGCAGTTCCTGCAAATGCGCTTTTGAATATTACAGATGATATGGTGATAGACTACTGCAAAGGTCTAGCTGATGTGGTTCGATCTTTCTCTCACCAGGTGGAGGCAACCACCTTGCCACCGATCCAAGTTCCAGGACACGCCCTGAAAGCAGGTGACTGGGTCGTGATAAAGAAGCACGTGAGGAAGTCGTGTTTGGAACCCCGTTGGAAAGGACCTTTCCAAGTGATTTTGACGACTACCACCGCTGTGAAGTGTGCAGGAGTTCCCAACTGGATTCACGCCAGTCACACAAAGAGGGTGTTGTGTCCCACAGATGAGGAAGTTGAAGCGCTGAAGTTACCAGTACCTGATAACAAAGTACCAAGCGCTGAGGCAGAGCGAAACAGAACTAGAAGCGAACAGGCAGAAATAGAGGAGGGAGAAATATTCTCTGAGGACGAAGCAACTGATTCACTTGGGGAAGGCCAAGGAGGAGCCTCAGACAGCGACGAAGCAGCTGAAGGTAACAAAGAGCCTGAAGCAGCTGAAAGTGACAAAGAGCCTGAAGAAAGTAACGGTGACAAAGGGCTCGAAACAGGTGAAGAAGCAGGAGAGCCTGATCAGAGGAGGGCTTTCCCAGAAGCAGACGATACCGAAAAAGAAAAGGAAAACCTGATTGACTCCCCAGAAGGAGGGGACAAGGCAGAACAGAACGAAACTGCTCAAATTCCTTCAGAAGAGATTGCAGGTCCATCAAGTGGACACAGTGCAAAAAGAAGACCAAGCATATCGCCAGTAAAACTAAGAACTAGAGAAACGTTGAACGACAGTGAAGGGCCAAGAGTGAAAGAGAAAAGAAAGGAAGTGTCTGTTGTAGTACCAACATCAAGTGAAGAAAAGGACTTGGCCAAAGAGGAAAGTACCAGTGAGAAAGAATCAAAGAGAGATGCAAAATTGAAAAGAAAAAGGATACCAAGCAGGAGGTATTCCGGTCCGGAGTGGGCATACGTAGCCAATAACGATTGGTCAGACGAATTCGTATCCCTCAGTCTTGAGAACGAGGAGGCAGAACTTCATTTTGGAAGTAAAAACTTTATGGACTCTGTTGATTGAAACCATTGATCACTTGATTGATTTTTCAACCGGCTAAGACATTGCTAACTTGATTGACTTTGAAACCGATTTTGAGACAACGCTGCTAACCGATAAGAGACTAAGCTGCTAAAGAAACTGTGTGAACATTGAACTCGTTCAGCTTTGAAAATACCTGCAAACACGCTTTGATAAAGTGTCTTCAGCTTTCTGATTCTATACAGATCATGACTAGCTTCACTACACAGGGGCGTAAAATGAAGTATTGTAAATACATGTGTATAGGCTTAATAACCGCATGCGTACTAATAATTGTAGCAATAGTTCTTGGAATGCATGGTAAAAGTGAGAGTGAGACGAATGATGCTTCTACTTCTAAACCTATTATCGTTACTGAACTAACAGCTCTGAAGAGACTCGAGCAAGACGAGAGACACTGGCATGATAAGAAGGAACTTTCATCTAACGTTTTCTATCGTTTACTGAGTGAGTATGTTGAGACCATGGATGCGAAAGATTGTTATGTGTGTACACAAATACCTACCTCAGTAGTGGAAGGGGTAACGTATCACAGCATGCCTCTTACGTATGGAATTACATGTAGTATAGTAGCTTCCAGATTTTATGCTCAAAAAGACATTCATTATTTCTATACTAATTACGATGTTACTTTTGCATATGTCCCCATAATAGGGCATTTAAGTAAGATAGCTCGAGATTATTATGCCAAATTAATGAGGGAATTCTTCGAACCGATGTCACCTTTTCACACAGCTCACGCACATAGAGAGAACCTTACATGCTTGCTTTCACCAGTAGAAATAGAATTTTTAGACCGCACTGATGATAGGAAGAATGAAATGAAGGAGAAATTAGAGAGGGAATTACACAAAAGGACGTCTGTAGATAATTATGCTTTTGCTGCAATAAAGACACAAGGGAAAATAGCTTTAGATACATTGCATGTAGGAAGATTTTGTATACATAGATTTCCATCATATTATGACACAGTTTTTGTGGGAACGAGTGAATGTAAACATACATATGCATTTCAATCTAAGTGGACGTTCATGCTGAATGGACAAGATCCAGTTATTCCTGGAGTATATTATATTTGTGGACTCAACGCCTATTATTATCGTCTTCCTAAAGGATGGTATGGGAGGTGTTATTTGGGAATAGTGTTCCCAAAGGTTTACCAACTAGACGACTTAAAGAAATTTCCAAGGCTGTCTGAATCACATCGTGTTCAGAAAAGGGAGACAGCTGCTGGTGTGGTAGGAGATATATTTGGAGCTTTGATTCCTTCAGTAGGAGTCATATTGAATTCAATCAAAATACGAAAGTTGTCTACTATTGTGGATAACATGCTGACAAAGTTTTCAGGAGCTATAATCCTGATGGATGCTGAACTCGCTGCAGAAAGAGCTATGACTCTTCAAAATCGGCTTGCCTTAGACATTCTTTTAGCAAAGGATGGCGGTGTTTGCAAAATGCTTGGCACGCGTCACTGTTGTACATATATACCAGACAACAGTGGAAAAATTAGAACGATGCTTACAAATTTAACTAAAGAAAGTGTAGATTTAAAGGAATTGAAAGAACCGGGAGTTTGGGAGAAAGTTGGAAAGGGAATTGCTTCCGTGGGAAATTGGCTCAGCAACGTTTGGAACGGATTGTTACTGAAAATAGTAAAGGGAATATTGATAATATTAATTTGTTTATTAGGCTCTTGGGGAACATGGAAAGCTTTCAAAATGTTAAAAGAAAGGAACAAAAGAAAAAGAGAAGAGAAAATAGAGAACAAAATGGTAGAAATATATAGGGAGAAGTCAAAAGGGACTAAAAGAAAAAGGGAATTGACTGAAGTGCCAAATTACTATACAGAATTTTAAATGGAATAAAATTTGTGGATAGATTTGATGTGATGACATAATTAGTCATCAGAGGAGGGATTGATGACGCAGAAAAGAAGGTCCGACATATATTCATGTATACCGTGTAATCGATATATATATTGAAATGTGATTTTAATTAAAGAAATAATGTACGAGGGAAAATGTGCCCTCGGGGTAGTTCGCCATCATTCTAAACGAGCTTTATTAATCATGAAGTATTAAAATGTAGTAATCCGTCATAATCGCAAATGTATGCCATGATTTCTTGTTTGAAAACTGTTTTGCTTAGCTTAAATTTAGTACAGGCTTTGGCCTAGTTGCTTGGTTTCAAATTCTAACTGCGTGATTGTTTTCCTTGAACTAATGAAACATATATTCTTGCTTGAAGTTGTATTTTTCCAGTAGAAACTGGCTGGTACACTTATCTCCAAGGTTTCGTGCTAGGCCGGTTACATCCCCTTTGATACAAGGTCAGTCTCTGCAGGTGCGGACAATGAAGGTACAGATAGTAAAATAATTGGCAAACCATGATACAATTTGTGTTCCAAGGCTCCAAGGACAGTGTATGCATAAATGGGCGCTAGTAAAAGACAATTTTTGATTGGACAATTTGAAGCCAACCTATGAACCCTCCAATGGAAGACCCTACAGAATTTTGAATGTTTCTTACTTAAACCCACCGGACAAAGAGAAGTCAGCCATTTTCCTCTATGCCAGTTTGAAGCCTGATGCCAGACTCCATTTTGGACGACACCCTGATGCCCTTTTCTCTATCTGAGAGAAAGAGACTTTAAGAATTCTCACCCTAGAGACTTTAACTTTGATTTGCCCCCGTCTTGCCCATGCAGTAACTTTGCCCCATTCTCCTTGCCGTTGCAAGGAAGCTTGCCCTTAACTTTGCCCCCTTTGAAATTTGCCCCATGCTGATCAACCGGTACCTGAAGGACGAAGACTTTTCTTGAATGCTGATTGTATTTGGTAAATATGAAAGGATAAATGTATTATGCATTGTGTTTTTCCTTTTAGGTACCAACTGCTATTTTGATAGGGTCCTAGCTAGAAGTTTTCCAAATTTGTGTTGACTAAATTCGTTTTGCATGAAGTCCCACATGCCAATGCTAATTAGAGGTTAGTCGAGGTATTCATTCAATGTATCATGAAGAATTGAAATCTTGTTATGCTGACCGAATGTATGCAATTAGTCAAATACAGTTAGTCACATTAGTGATTTGCATTGCTATAACAGAGTGTATCATCATTCAGATTTTACGTAGATTGCGTTTCTTCCGCCGTTATGGACAGCTAGTAATGTTCATATACATATATCAATTGGTTTTGAGACATATATACATCGTGCTAGCTTTGTTAATATAGGGAAATAAATTCACTAACTTTTAATAAACTGGTGCGGTTATTCATGACTGAAAGGTCATGGTGCGCCGAAATACCAACTGTTATTGATTTCTGATGTGTTATATTGATCTATTAATTGAGTACTGATTACCGATTACAACAGTTATTGATTATTGATCTGAGTGTCTCGACTATTGAGGATGAGGAGAGCCCGACTCGGTTAAAAGATTCACCGACCTCCAACGTGTCCAGATACAGGTAATTTATAAAGGCTGGACGCGTTATCAGTGTTCGGTAAATAGACTCGGCATTTGTATCCGTGTTTGTCTGAACTATTGTATTCTTTACTCTGAGGCTGGGTGGCGCCTTGCGGTGACTCGCCGATAGTTTGGATAACACCGTGCTTTGTTGTTTTGATTCCTTCAGTCCGCTGCTTATATGGTAGCGTCTTCGACGCTGAGCTCCAGTATAAATTACTGCCGCATTTGACATCCGCGGCGTTACAACTGGGTTTCCCCGTGGCTAATTTTCTTCGGAGCTGCACTCTAGCCACGGCTGTACGTGGAGGAGTGTAAAACGGGAATACAGTATAAAAGACCCGTTTCTTTTTTCTTTTCGGAGCAGCCCTTTTGGTTTGACAGCCTACTTTACATCGATGAATGCAGACTGTGAACATATGTGACTTTACTTTCTACTGATGTCGGATGGACTTGGAAGGACTCATATGTATTTTCGAGGTATGTGACTCTCCTCGCTGTTTTCTTATTATTTTTTGGGAATCAACATACAAAAGCTCTCTTTTTTGCATTATATATTATAGCCTTGCCACAGTTTATATTTGACCTCCAATGTAGCTATATTAATAATATTTTCTGGCTCATTTAGGCAAGGGGAACTAGGAACCTTCCTAGGGGATTCCTAGGGGATTCACGGCATCTGTGTTTTCCATTTTTGATCTTATTCATTGCAGTAATCTTGTGCAATGGATGACGACATAGAGAATGAGAGGCGGTTGGCAGCACAAACATTATTTTCTAAAGACACAATTAGGAAGAGTCATTATATACATTGTCAGGAAAATAACAATGATTTAAATGCTACGCTAAAGAAATTGGAGAAATTGATCAAAGCTGAAATATCTAAATGGTGGGATGCCACATCTTTGCAAAATTACGTTGATCAACAGATGGTTCCAAGGGGCCTACGTATTTTTATTACACCATCATATGAGACACCCAATCCAGAGATGCTAAAGGAATGGGCAGAAAATTCAGCTTTGAGCTCCAGACACATGCTTCAGATACTTATAAAATATGCTTGGCAGGACCGGAAAACCCTATTAGGGGATATCAAGAGATTAAAAGATGATTTGGACTTACGCTCTGAAAAGGAAGTGATATCAAAATTTATGGAGACAATGAATACTAGATTGAAGAAATATGAGGAGGAAATCAAAACTAAAAAACAACAAAAACTACATAGAGACATAGGAGACTATGAAAGCGGAAGAATTTTGACTTTCAACAGGAAATATGATCATCTATACAAATCATCCCTTGTCTGTCTTCCTATGGAGGGGAGACAATCTTCCTTGGAAACTGATGTGGAAAGTGCAAGGGAATCTGATACCCCCAGTTCTACTGAGAGTGAGAAATCTATTGAAGAAGTCACCAACAAACCAGCAACTTTTTTAGACGAGTATCGCCTGCTGCGACGCGGCAGGCAAGTATCCAAGAACCAGCACGGACAAAGCTCCAATTACAAAGGCAGGACATCAGGCCGAAGAGGAAGACAGGGCGGAATCAGAAGAGGCGAGAGAGAGTTAGAAATCGCAACAAGAACAAATTTCGACATGGGGCAAGTTGGAAAAACAACAAGAAGCTCCAACTTACAAACATAATGGATGAAAATATGGTGAATAAAACTATTGTGAATTTATCTAACTTTGTGTTATCTGATAGTGACAAATCCACACTATGCTTAGGCCTCTCTTTCTGCCCTACAGAACGCTTTAACTATGCTGAGACAAGGATTGACTTTTTTAAATTTATTAGAAAACTGAAGTTGAGAAAATGGTTTAAACAAAAGAACTCCCCGACGTGGGGGTTGGAGGCCCCCATAGAGATGTTTCCCATGATGTGCTTAATATTAGTGATGTGGACTCTTTGATTGCATTGTATGAATTGGAGAACAATGTTGCAGACTCTATCACAACTAGGAATGTCTATCAAATCCTTGATGATTTAAATATTACGTATGATTTGTCTGTCCCCACTGGATTTAAGCCAAGATCTACATTCTTTCCTATCATGAATCACAATAATATCGATACATTCTATGATTTGGTGGTAAAAGATTTGACTCAATTTCGACATAAAACATGGTTTAAATCCAAATGTAATTACAATTTAACACAATCTAAAAAAAAATTCATTACAACTTTGGCAAGTGATACAGACACAATTGTCTGCCCTGCGTACAAGGGCGGCAATATAGTACTTATGGAAAAACAAAAATACATTAAGGAAGTTATGTGCCAACTTAATAACACATATTTCTATAAGGTTACCACCAAAGAAACTTATACCAACAGTATTGTGGTGATTTGGCAGTTACTTATGGAATGGAAAGACAAAGGCTTATTACTATGGGAAGAGTACTGTTTTCTAAAAAGAGATTTTCCCAAACTACCGGTGCTGTATATTCTTCACAAGATTCATAAAAATAGGACTAATCCACCTGGAAGACCTATAGTATCCTCATGTGGTAGCGTATTGGAAAATGTCTCCAAATATGTTGATTATTTTCTGAGGGAATTTGTTGTCAATCTTCCATCCTATGTCCGTGATACTAAGGATTTTTTGGGTAAGCTTGAAGGAATTGTTTGGGAAGATGATTTCCTCTTATTAACTTTGGATGTCAATTCCCTGTATACTATTATCGACCATGAAAAAGGCATTGTAGCCTGCAGACATTTTTTAGATGCTAGGGGCCAGATGAAGGAAACTCCCAAATTGCGACTTGCAATTTGCGAGTCCCTGCGACTCGCAAATTGCAAGTCGCAATTTGGGATGCAGAAAGGTGTCTAAGACACCTTCTGCGAGTCGCTATGGGGTCGCAAAGACCCACCTCATTAATATTAATGAGGTGGGTCGCAATTTGCGACCCCATAGTGACTCAGGGCACTCACGGGGATGGAGGCCTGCTGGGAACAGCAGACCTCCATGTCCGTGACTGCTTTTAAATAAAGCAGTTTTTTTTTTTCAAAGTGCAACTCGTTTTCCTTAAAGGAAAATGAGCTGCACTTTGAAAAATAAACCGAAACCTTTTGTTTCGGTATTTTTCAGGGCAGGTAGTGGTCCATTGGACCACTGCCTGCTCTGAAATATTATTTTTGGGTCCAGTCACAAAGGGAAAAGGGTCCTATGGGGACCCCTTTTCGTTTGCGAGTGGGTTACCATCCACTTCAAGTGGATGGTAACTGTGAGTCCATTTGCGACCGCATGGAATTGCATACCACTGCGACTCGCAAATAGGAAGGGAACACCCCTTCGTGTTTGCGACTCGGAAATGCATTTTGCGAGTCGGTTCCGACTCGCAAAATGCATTTCTACATAGCAAACACGCATTTGCGACGCGCAAACGGCGATTTTCGCTGTTTGCGAGTCGCAAAGTGTTTGCTACATCTGGCGCTAGATCACTTAAATACCTGGCACACACTGAAATGATAATAGATATGATAAGATATTGTTTGACGAAAAATGTCTTTCTGTTCAATGGGGTCCTTTATCAGCAGATCCTCGGAACTGCGATGGGCACTTGCTTTGCTCCTAATTTTGCCTGCCTCTTCTTAGGCTGGTGGGAAGAGAATATTTTTAAAGATGAAGAAAAATATCCAGAAACCAGTCAGGCAATCTTATGGCTAAGATATATTGATGATCTTTTCATTATTTGGAAACGATCCGAGGAAGAAGCTTCTCATTTTGTTTGTAAATTAAACAATAATGATTTGAATATAGGTCTGACGCACAAAATGAGTAGGTCCTCTATTGAGTTCTTGGACACTCTTATAAAGATTGATGAAAACAAGGTCAGTACTGAACTCTTTCGCAAGTGCACAGCAGGTAATAGTTTATTACATGCTTCAAGTGGACACCCAGAAAATTTAAAGTGGAGTATCCCCTATGGAGAGCTGCTAAGGGCTAAAAGAGTTAGCAGCACTAATGAAACCTTTGAAATTGAACAAAAAGAGATGATTACGAGATTTGAACAGTGGGGATACCCTGATTGGGTTATCAAAAAAGCAATTGATAAAATTAAGGGAACAAAAAGAACTGATATTTTATTTGACAATACTCCCAAACAGAAGTTGGATGATAATGATGACACTGGACTTATTATGACTTTTAGTGATGATACAAAACAAATTAAGAATATCATTACAAAAAATTGGAAGATACTGAAAAGTGACCCTGTTTTGGGGGATTTGATACTAAATAGACCTCAGATTACGTACAGAAGAGGACGTAGTTTACAGGATATGCTAAGATCTAATGATATTACTACTATGTCACAACTTAGAGAACATGGCTTACAAGGTTTCTTTCCCTGTGGGCACTGTAAAGCATGCCGCAATAGTGTTATGCGCAAACAATATGCACTATGTAAACCCGGTAAAAACAGGTTAATTAATCAGTTTATAACATGCAGTACCCCGTTTGTGATCTATATATTGGAATGCCCCTGTAAAAGATGATACGTTGGGAGCACTAAACATTGTGTTAAGAAACGGATTTTGGAACATATGTGCGCTATAACTTCAGTTGATGATCACTACCCAGTAGCAAGGCACTTTAAAGAGAAACATAATTCTGATTGGACCCAGTTGTCCTACTTTGGCATTGAACATGTCCCTCCATCCCATAGAGGGGGTAATAAGAAACTAACACTGAGGAAAAAAGAGTCAAAATATATTTTAGATTTAGAGACTAAGGGGGTCATTCTGACCCTGGCGGTCCAAGACCGCCAGGGCCACGAATGACGGAAGCACCGCCAACAGGCTGGCGGTGCTTCCAAGCCCATTCTGACTGCAGCGGTAAAGCCGCGGTCAGAAAACCGGGGCCGGCGGTTTCCCGCCGTTTTTGCCCCGGCTGGGCGAATCCGCCAGGGCAGCGCTGCAAGCAGCGCTGCCCTGGGGATTCTGACCACCAGCCTGTTTCTGGCGGTTTTCACCGCCAGGAAGAGGCTGGCAGTAAGGGGTGTCCTGGGGCCCCCTAACAGGGCCCCATGAAGCTTTTCACTGTCTGCCTAGCAGACAGTGAAAAGCGCGACGGGTGCAACTGCACCCGTCGCACCGCTGCAACACCGCCGGCTCCATTCGGAGCAGGCTCCTGTGTTGCGGCCCCCATTCCCGCTGGGCCGGCTGGCGCTAACTTGGTTAGCACCCGCCGGCCCAGCGGGAATGTCGGAATGCGGGAAGCGGTATTTTGGCTGCATGGTGGCCAAATGCCGGGTTCCGCCTGGAGGACGGCTACCGCCGCCCGCCAGAGTCGGAATGAGGGCCTAAGACACCTAAAGGATTGAATATTGGGGAAGAACTGAATACCCATTTATATGATGATTGAAATACAACTACAATAGGGTATAATTTGCGTAGTGACTACTATTAATGAATTTATAAAAAGATAAAAGTATTTAAAAGAACGTAATAACTTTTCTGAATGCCAATATACTGCAAAATAGGAGATGTTTTTTCAGTCATTTCTATCCTTTCTATTTTTATAATTAGTATAATTTTTTATGATAATGTTTTTTAGTAGTCGATTAGATTGGGGGAGATATGGTCACTTATTAAATGTATTTATTTATTTATATGTCTTATCAGATTTAATGGGTCGGATGAAATTAATGCTGATGTCTACTTGCCACCGCTCTCTCCATATTGCACGTTATCGGGTGTTGTCAGTGCAGGTTATAAGATAAGAAAATGTCAAAAGTATTCCTGTTATACTGTTGGTCTGTCGCATTAGTATTAACCATGCAAGAAGTGATATAGGGGTATTACTATCGCAGTTAGTGTGGTCTAGGTTTATTTATTTGAATTATCCTTCACATTGTGTGATTTTAGTTCACCGTTGGGCTTATAAGTGACAATATTTTATTATAATACATTAGCCCGGTGGACTACTTTGGAATAAGTTTTATCTTCCGCCTCTGCATGATAATTTACCCCATTACATGTCCATTTTATATGGTCACATGGTTGTATAATTATGTATTTGTATATTTATATATTTATATATACTTATTTATTTATATATTTGACAATTGTGTGTATTGGTACAGATCTCATCAGTTATTATAATCCAGATGCAATTTAATGTTATATAAGGTTGTGCTTTTGGGTTTTCTATCTTGTACCTGGTATCTGCTGTTTGTCTTATTTTTATGTCTATGAATGAATAGTATTTAGTAATGGTTGATTGGTGGTGAATATCACGTGACCAAGGCTGCAGTGTCAGCCGAAACGCGTTGTGCTTTGATTAAACATGGTTTTCACTTTTCCTGAATCCTGAGCGTGCTATTTTTACTTTTTATTTTTTGGTTTTGGTGGATTTATAATTACCGGCTTGCTCGTGCCGGTCTTTGCACCACCCCTCTCGGGCCACATGAGTTTTTTTCGAGCATTTGAAGTTTGTATATATACATACATATATTTATACATATGTAGATAGACGGATAGGGAGATGGATAGATATCGACATATATTTACTTATATATTAGTATATTTAAAAAAATAGAACATTATATAATAAATCAAAATTAATGTTTGATAATAGTTTCACATTATGGGCCTCATTACAACCCTGGAGGTAAATCCCACTTACCGCCGTGCTGAAGGCCGCCAACATACCTTGGCCGTGGCGGAAATCCACTACAGGTTTTACGACCCACATCTCGTAATCCGCCACAATACAGACACCCACACAAGTCCGCCACACCAAAGGTCAGTGATAACTGACGATACCAAAACCCACACCATCACGGCAACAGGAATATGCCCACACTATCACGACCCACGAATCAAAGCGGCGGTCTTTCAACCGCAGTAATCCATTGGCGGTAAACACCGCCGCGCTTCAAATACACACACATTTACAAAACACAAACCCCTTTCAACAACATTTTTGTGAAGAAGCAGAGAGAGAGAATAGCAAACACTACAGCAGCATCCACAAGCAAACAACACCATCACTCATACAACATCCACACACCTTAAACAACACACCCCGACACAACACATCACACAGCACACAAACATCACCTCACACATTACCCACACCACATCATGGCACCTCAAAGACACCCCAGGTTTTCTGAGGAGGAGCTCAGGGTCATGGTGGAAGAAATCATCCTGGTAGAGCCACAGCTTTTCGGATCACAGGTGCAGCACACCTCCATTGCTAGGAAGATGGAGCTATGGTGGAGAATCGTCGACAGGGTCAATGCTGTGGGATAGCACCCAAGAACACGGGATGGCATCAGGAAGAGGTGGAACAGCCTACGGGGGAAGGTGCGTCCCGTGGTATACAGACATCATGGAGCAGTACAGAGGACTGGCGGTGGACCCCCACCTCCTCCCCCACAACTAACAACAAGGGAGGAGCAAGTCTTGGCAATACTGCATCCTGAGGGCCTTGCAGGAGTAGAAGGAGGAGTGGACTCTGGTAAGTCATATCTTAACTACCATATCCCCCCACCCCACCTGCATGCCATCACATACCCCCACCCTCACCCCATCACTCCAACACCTCACATATGCCCCACTATCACAACCCACCCATCCCAATACCAAGCCCTTCATGCAACACCAAAGCTTGGACACCCATTACCAAAGCATGTCCAGTACAGATACCCACACAGACCCCAAAACACTAATCCCACAATGGCGAACACAACAATGCAAGCACAGGAATAGATGGTAACTCACTCAATGCACAAGATGGCACACACAGATACAATAACTATTCATTTAAACCCCAACAGGACCCCTATTCAACATCACCAGACAGGAGGTGCCAGACATATCCAGTCCTCCCACAGAAGAGGCCCACAGTGACGACAGCAGCTCTGCACATCTGGATCAAGATGACCAGCCCGGCCCATCAGGGACCTCTGGACAGTCGGTTCCCCTGCCACTTTCACAAACCACCACTGATCCTCCCCCCTCTGGAAACACCAGCACAGCACCCACCCAGCGGGCCCATCCCTCTGTCCCCAGGACACGTCAATCAGCAGTGTGTCCACCACTACAGGGACCCCAGGCAAACCCACCAACCAAAGACAAACAGTGATCTGAGGTCAGTGGCAGTGGGCACACGGTTCAGGGGACAGATGCACAGGATAACAGGGAAACTGGGAGGACTGCTGTGCAACAGTGGGAGGACAGGCCCAGGGAACCCACTCTCCTCAGGGCACTCTCCAACATCATGGGAGCATACCATCATTCCCAGGAGACCATGGGCATGGTACTGGCCAAGTTTCAGGAGACCCAGCGGCTGCAGGAGGAACACTACCAGAGGATCAGGGAGGACTTGAATTCCATCAACACCACCCAGGTCACCATTGCAGGGGTGCTGGCAGACCTGGCCAACAACATGAGGGACACAGTGGCACACAAACGGGCCCCTGACACTAGCCTGTACGATTAACAGCTCTCCACCTCTGCCGGCACTAGTGGACAGGACGTCCGGAAACAGGAACAACAGCCCACCAGCACCCCGCCCCGTGCAGAAGGAGAACCACCTCGCAAACGGTCCCTGAGATCCAGGCACAAGACAGAGAACATTGCCAAGACCCCGCCAGGAAATAAGACTCTCCTGATTGTCACCCCTTTGTCCCACTTTGTCACCCTGACAACTTTGAACTGCCATTACTCCTGTGAGACCAAGAGACTGAACTCACCATGAACATTCCTCCACCATCATCCCAGCCCATTGCACACACCCCTCCACTGATCAGCACAGAAATAAACACCCTTGAATCACAAATCAATCTGGAGTCAGTTTCTACTTTCACAAATGTGTAATTGCAACCTCTCAGAAATATAGCAATGTCAATGTTCATGTTCACATACCAATGTTGCACAGTTGTTGGGCAGCAGTAAACAATGGAAAGGCAAAGTGACATGTCAGAGTCCATACACAGAGGTAAAAAGGCAGATTTATGCAATGTCCTACAGTAGTATGATATGTGAGAAGCAGTGGCATCCTCTTACCTGTGTCTCACTGGAAGTATTGCATGATGATGTTGTTTCGGTTGTCTATATCTTCTTCTTCTGCCTTTTCTTCTTCACTGTCCACAGGCTCCACAGCTGCCACAAGACCAACATCAGGCCCATCCTCCTGCAACAAAGGCACCTGGTGTTGCAAAGCCAGGCTGTGGAACATACAGCATGCCACGATTATCTGGCATACCTTCTTCGGTGAGTAGTACAGAGAGCCACCTGTCAGATGGAGGCACCGGAATCTGGCCTTCATGAGGCCGAAGGTGCGCTCTATTATCCTCCTAGTTCGCCCATGTGCCTCATTGTAGTGCTCCTCTGCCCTTGTCCTGGGATTCCGTAGTGGGGTCAGTAGCCATGACAGGTTGGGGTAACCAGAGTCACCTGCAAATATCCAGAGACAAATGTTAGACATCCTCCAACCCTTAGGGACTCTCCCATACCCAGACACCTATGTCAACTGTATTGGGACCTTGGGCTCACCTATTAGCCACACCCAGTGCCTCTGGAGTTGCCCCATCACATAAGGGATGATGCTATTCCTCAAAATGTAAGCGTCATGCACAGATCCAGGATACTTGGCATTGACATGGGAGATGTACTGGTCTGCCAAACACACCATCTGCACATTCATTGAATGGTAGTTTTGCGGTTTCTGTACACCTGTCATCAATGGCACCAATGATGTTGGGGATATGTCCCAGGGCATAGAAGTCACCTTTCACTGTGGGCAAATCCTCCATTTGAGGGAACACAATGTAGCTGCGCATGTGTTTCAGCAGGGCAGACAACACGTTAGAGAACATTGGCTGTGACGTCCCTGATGCCATGGCCACTGTTGTTTGAAAGGACCCACTGGCCAGGAAATGGAGTACTGACAGGACCTGCACTAGAGGGGGGATTCCTGTGGGATGGCGGATAGCTGACATCAGGTCTGGCTCCAACTGGGCACACAGTTCATGGATTGTGGCACGATCACGTCTGTAGGTGATAATGATGTGTCTGTCCTCCATTGTCGTCAGGTCCAACAGGGGTCTGTGTACCAGAGGATACCGCCATTTCATCACCTGCCCCAGCCGACGTGCCCTATGGAGGAGAAGGGTGAGCAGAGGGTCATACACCACATTGGTTTCACTAGGCTGTTTAGCACAATCATGATATAATCGGTGTGTGCCATTGTCTGTCCGTATTCCTGGCCAAAACCGCTATGACTCAGTTAGTTGGCCTGCCATGTGGCCCCTTGAAATGGCAGCTGCCTGACCTGTAAGGAGGGACAGGGGGAAATGAGGTAACTGCGCTGGCATTGTGCAACGTCGCAGTAGGCGGTCGAAGACCACTGCGCAATACAGCATTGGTTTTCATTGGGCCCTATGGCTTCTAGGAACCAATGACGATGTACGCCGGCAGTGACGGTACGCACCGCTAAGGACGTGACCACCATTTTCTATCTGTTTACTCACTTGATACCTGACCTTCAACAGGAGAGAACCTACACTGCAAGTGCTGCTGTGACCTCAGTCTGGAAGCGACAATGGCTACAGTGTCTGGGGAAAGGGCCCCTGCCTTCACTGCAGAGGAGTTGGAGAAACTGGTGGATGGGGTCCTCCCCAGTACACACTACTCTACGGTCCTCCAGACAAACATGTGAGTAAACTGTGTGCATGGTGGATGGCACATGAATGTATGGAGTGTCGTGGAAGGAAGGGACGGGCGGGCACAGGCCAGCATGTGAGGATGGTGAGTGTATATTTTTCTGGGCCTGGGTGGGAGGTAGTTGACCAATGAGTAAGAAGAACTGGACGGGGGAGTAACATCCATTCTTACTTCACTTTTCCTCTAGGTCAGCGCCCACCAGAAGAAGGGTATTTGGCGTGCCATCGCCAAGGAAGTGCGGACCCTGGGGGGTCTACCATAGACGGTGCACCCACTGCCGCAAAAGATGGGAGGACCTGTGCCGCTGGAGCAATAAGACGGTGGAGGCCCAGCTGGGTATGGCCTCCCAACGTGGAAGGGGTGCCCGTCGCACCATGACCCTCCTGATGTACCGGATCATGGCGGTGACATATCCTGAGTTGCATGGGCGCTTGAGGACATCACAGCAGCCACAAGGGGGTGAGTACAGTCTCATTCAGCCGACTCTGCGTGCTTTATAAGGTGTCGGGCTGGGGAAGTGGGCTGTGGGTTCCCATAGGCCAGGACAGACGCACCATGGTAGATCCATTGTTTTGCAGGCTCAGTGCCACTCCAACCCCAAAGGTGGTAGTGGTCCTCTACACCTAGTCAGGCTACTGTGGGTTCCAGGTGTGCATCAAATGGGTCTAGGCAGAGTCCCCCATGGGCATGTGCTTTTCCCCAGCACTGTTAGCGCATGGCCTAGTGCATAAGGCTGCTCCCTGTGTGTTGTGTCTGCCAACGGTGGTGGTGTTGCAGGCACTGACGATGTGTCTCTTCTGTCTTTCCCCCCTTTTTGTTTTGTCACCCTGTGTGCATTAGCATCATCTGGCGGAGGAGCATTGGTACTGGAGCAGGAGGGAGCTGCAACCCATATGGCCCAGGAGGGTGAATTTACGGAGTCTGAAGGCACCAGTGGGATGGAGGGCGAGGGGAGCTCTACTACGGGGACAGGAGCAGACATCAGCAACAGCGACTTCTCCTCTGATGGGAGCTCCCTTGTGCTGGCGGGCACCTCTGTGCCCACTGCAACAATAGGTACAGCTTCCACCCCCCTACCAGCACCGCCCTCCTAGCAGCCCCTCATCGAGTTTCCCGTGCCTGCTCACCCAGGAGGGTGGGCATCTCCTTCGTCCCAGGCACTTCAGGCCCTGCCCCACTCAGTCCTTCTGCCCTCTGTTAGGAGGCTATTGACATCCTGAGATCCCTCACTGTTGGGCAATCAACCATTTTGAATGCCATCCAAGGTGTTGAGAGGCATTTGCAGCAACCAAATGCATACCTGGAGGGCATTCATTCTGGCGTGGCAGCCCAACAGAGAGCATTTCAGGCTCTGGCCGCAGCACTGATGGCAGCCATTGTCCCTGTGTCCAGCCTCCCCCTTCCCACCTTAGCCTATCCCAAGCACACCATCAGACCAGCATGCACACTCATCAACACACAAGAGTGGACATGGCAAACATAAGCACCACACATCTCACAGGCACTCACACAAACACCAGACCCATGCAGACACAGCAACATCCACTGCCTCCACTGTGATCCCCTCCTCCACGTCCCCCTCCTCCCTCCCTGTCTCATCTCCACTTACACCTGCATGCACTACATCATCATCCACTACCTCCATCACCAGCACGCCCATCACCACAAACCGCTCACGTGCACTCACCACCCCCACTACCATGCACACGTCCCCTGTGTCCTCTCCCAGTGTGTCTGTGAGCCCTCCTCCCAAACTACACAAACGCAGGCACACACCCACCCAACAGACATCCACCTCACAACAGCCTCCGGCCCATGCACCTTCACCCAATTTCAGCAGACGTACACCTCCTACAACCACTACCTCTTCCTCCACTCCCAACCACCCTCCATCTTCCCGTCCCAGTGTGTCTAAAATACTTTTCCTGGCTAACATTGACCTCTTCCCTACACCTCCCCCGTCCTTCCCTTAGGGCCAGCATGTCCATGTCCCAGCCCAGCACCTCAGCCACCAACTCCTCCAGCACTGTGGTCTCAGCAAGTCCTGTAACATCGCGGGCAGCACCCATCAGGGCTGCCAGTGTGCCACCTAGCAAGGCCAATGATTAGCCCATTCCGCCACCTGTCAAGGTAAAGAAGGGGCCCACATGCCGTAGGGAAAAGCCGCACCAACCACCCAGAAAGGCTTCCTCCAAGCCAAAAGGGGACAGTGCCAAGGGCCCAGCAGCGACATCCAAGGTGGGGAAGGGACACAAGGCTAAGGGGAAGTCAGCACAGGGCACAGAGCCTCTGGCTGAGGGACTATTGTCACCCCTTCTGGCAAACAGAACAGCAACCTGTACGGCAGTGGACAATGCCACCTACACCCCCACCTGCACCGCCACCTGCACGTCTGCTGCCTCAGCAACAGTCCCCAGCATCATCCCCAGTGGGCAGCCGTCCGAGGCTGCAGGAGATGTCCTGCTGTCTCCCTCCACAGGTGCTGACACATGCACCACCGGCAGCATCTCCGCCACAGACATCACCGTAACCACCACCACCAGCCTCGCGATGTGCACAGACAGTGCCACCACAGCCGACATGGCAAACATTCCCAGTGGACAGCCGTCCGAGGCTGCAGGAGATGTCCTGGACCCTGCACAGCTAGTACATGAGGCACCACACCTAGCACTGTTAGTACCAGCAGGTGGCAGCCAAAGTCACAGAAGGGTGGAGTGTGTCTCTGACTCCATGGAGTATCATGCTGCCTGTTCCCAGGCAATCTCGTGGCACACCAGGTGAGGGAATGGGACCTGCCACACTGCATGTGCAGCACTCTGGGCACCCAGTCCCTGGCAGGATGAAGCACTCTGGGCACCAAGCCCCCTCCAGAACCAGTTGAGAAAAGCATCCACTCACCCAGTACTTGGCAGGATGAAGCACTCTGGGCACCAAGCCCCCTCCAGAACCAATGGAGAAAAGTGTCCACTACCCCAGTCCTTGGCAGGATGAAGCACTCTGGGCACAACGCCCCCTCCAGAACCAGTGGAGAAAGGCATCCACTACCCCACTCCTTGGCAGGATGAAGCACTCTGGGCACCAAGCCCCCTCCAGAACCAGTGGAGAAAGGCATCCACTACCCCAGTCCTTGGCAGGATGAAGCACTCTGGGCACCAAACCCCCTCCAGAACCAGTGGAGCAAAGCATCCACTTACCCAGTCCTTGGCAGGATGAAGCACTCTGGGCACCAAGCCCCCTCCAGGACCAGCGGAGAAAAGCATCCACTACCCCAGTCCTTGGCAGCATGAAGCACTCTGGGCACAAAGACCCTTCCAGAACCAGTGGAAAACTGGCACCCACTAGAGAGACTGTGGCTTTGTACTCCTAAGGACCAATCAGTGGGCAAACCACCCACTTGAGAGACTTGAGAGACTGTGGCTTTGCACTCCCCAGGACCAAGCAGTGGGCATGGAGCTCCACGGGAGCAAGGGAGAAGCGTCGTCGTCCCTTCATGCGGCTGAGGTGCCCCCTCCCCTTCCCCCTGAGGTGCCTGTTTATTTTCGAGCTGATGCCCCAGCTCTCCGTTTCGAGTCAGGTACAGTGTGTGGGCTTCGCCCATGCATTTTGGGACCGCTGGTCCACGGGCAATGATTGGACACTATCCAGGCTTGTGTAGTTGATGTACATATTTGTATATACTGATGCTTTTCAGGTTATCTTGGCCTATCTGAATTTTCGATGATTACACTCATTACAATCATTTCATTTTGTACTTGTGTTCTTCCAGGGGGTGACGGGGTGTAAATGTAATGTTGATACATGTGTTTGTGTGTATGTTGTTGTGGGTGAGGGATGGGGTGTTGCGTGTTCCGTGTGTGTGTCACTCTCTTTTTCCTCCTCCCCTTGTGTGCTAGGTGCAGTACTCACCGTGGTCGTCGTCGCCGTCTTTGCTGCTCTTGGTAGAAGAGGAGGTAAACCAACCTTGGTAGCACCTGTAACTCGGGCTCCATGGCGTCCTGGTTCCTCGTTGGGTGTCGAGAGGTGAGTGGTTTCCGTTCCAAAGACTGTTTCCACCATGCTTTTGATGGCGTTGGTACCACCCCGGAAAAGGTGGCGGATAGGCTAGTTGTAATACAGTGGGTGGTACATTGTCTTCCACCTGTCTGTTGGCGGTTACCGCCGGGGTATTTGTTTTTACTGCTGTGGTGGTTGGAGTGTTAAAGTGGCTGTCTGTGTTGGCGGTTTCCGCCATGGTCATGATTCCATTTTTTTAGCCGCCGGCCAGACGGTATTACCGCCACTTTAACACCGACCGCCAGGGTTGTAATGAAGGACAATATATGTATAATTGACATGTAAGTCAATGTGTGTACGTTTGTTTAATTTAGTATATATTAATATATATATATATGTATATATATATATATATAAATATTATTTAAACACATTTCATGTATATTATATTAATGGTATATGTTAAAATAGAAAGGCCCTCCTTATGACTGCGGCGGTATGTTCCCAAAACTGCTGCAGCTGCAGTATTATGACTGCCACCAGATATTCGCACCGCTGGCGGCATTTACTACGGTGGTCGGCGGTGCTTAGGTGGTTCCACTGCTGACACCGCCATGCCAGAAAAAAGACCACCCACAGAATTACGACCAGTAATTCTGAGTGGCAGTCTTTTTTCTGGAGGGTCCCCTCATGGAGGACACCTCGTCGGATGAGGTAAGTGTCAGCCGCAAAGGGAGGGGGGTTGGGGGATGTGAATGGGTGTGTTTGAGTGTGTGTATGCGTGTCATGAATGTTGGGGCAGGGAAGGGGAGTGCATGTGTGTGTGTCTGTGTGTAAGTTTGGTGATGCATGTGTGTGTATGCATGTGGACATAGTGGGGGTGTGTGCATGGGTGAATGAGTAAAGGGTAAGGGGGTTGTGAGTGAGTGTGTGCATGCAGGTGACTGTATGTTTGTATGTGTATATGGTGATTGTGCGTGTGCTGAGGTAAGATTGGGGTGAGGGTGTTTATGTATGTATATAGTTGAAGGGAGGGGGTGTGGGAATGGAGAGTGTCTGCATGCATGTGTGATGTGTATGGATATGCATGCATGGTTATGGGAGTGAATGTTGTGAGTGTGTATGTGAGTGGGGGTTTGTCTGTGTGTGATTGTGTGTTTGGTTGCATGCGTGCGGAAGTGTTTGGGAGGTATCTCAGTGACAGGAAGGCAAGTTCCTATTGTCGGGATACCTTTCTGCCAGCATTTTTGTGGCACTGAAACTGCCAAGAAAAGTCTGGTGATGTCCCTAGTCAGAATAATTTCAGCAGTTATCCGACTCCCCCCGGGCTGCAAGTGGAAACCTCCAGGCCGGCAGGCTGCGGTAATATGGCGGTCTGCACCGCCAGTCCTTCGGTGGTGAGTCCGCCACCGTGGCCCTGGTTGTCCATGGACCACCAGGGTCATAATGGGAGCCATAATCTTCACAGTTAGTTTTTACCTATATATATTTAAAAAATCTATATTTTACATATATTTTTCAATATTAGCGTGCAACGATATTTTTAAAATATTTTTGTACTTACCATTATATGTCTAGGAAAACAATATTTTTTGACATAATATTTTTCTATCAAGATATTTTTGGTGTCGATATTGTGTCAGTGAAGCCATTTTTTTCAACAGCTGGGGGTGGGAGAGGCTGAAGACAGCTGAGGATAGCCATGGGCTATGGACTGGAGCCGGATTTTTATCTCACAAACTCTCCTGGAGGCACCCCTAACTAAAGGAAAAAACCCTATATGACACCATGGTGATGTAGTAGTAAATCACAGCCTACTTAAAATGCTTTGGGACTAAAGCCACTCAGAGTACTTCGGAGTAACCATGAGCACAGAGTCTGTATGGGTACCCCAAATCTACTGCCACTAAGGGTGACACATCCTAATGAGGAACCGGCATTGAGGAGGTCCAACCCTCTCACTGGTTGCGGGGCAGATCTTTTGTAGGGAAAGGCACCATCGCTTTTAAAGACCATATAATGAGAGTGATGGAGCCCAAACCTGAGCATGGCAACACAAGGTCCGTCAATCAATTCTGCAATTTCCCATTAAAACACCAAAGGCTTCCAACATTGCAACTTCCACCCCAGGCAACCACATATGTGATGGTGCTCAAAGATGTCCTCCCTTTGCAGCAGGAACTTAGATAAGGCCAAGGTCACTGGATAAATGACAGAAGAGAGGGCCTACCGCTGCTGCACAATCAGGTCAACCTTCTTCACAGAGTGGCTTAGGTTGGCCACACGACATTGTTGTCAAATCTAAAGACAAGGCAGTCACAAAGGACATCCTGACAAGGATACATTTTTCCAGGCGTCCACCCATGCAAATGAGGCTCTTCCTCTGGGCCTTTTCTACAGTCTGCAGAGGCGAATGCCATCAGCCTCTGTGCCCACCTCTCATCTGGGTCCAGATGTATCATGCATTTTTCCAATTGCATATGGCCCCATCGGGCCGTTTGTGATTAAAAAAATGTATTTTGGTATGCATGAATCCCAATTTGCAATTCGATACCTCGTTACCGAATCGCAAATGGGAATTGCGACTACATATCAATTTGCTTTTAGGAAGGGGTGTGTCAAGGGAGTCCCTTCCTAAAACCGAATCGCAGAGGTATCAAGGAATGTTGTGTGACCAAAATGCGGTAGCAAAACATTTGCATTTTACCACCTACTTAAAGTAGGTGGTAACCCATCTGCAAATAGGAAGGGGTCCCCAAGGGCCCCGGTCTCCTTTGGGAATGCACGTAAAAAAAAAAATTACGAGCAGGCAGTGGTCTCATGAACCACTGCCTACTCTTAAAAAAAGAAATCTTTTCATTTTTCTTTTTTAAACGCATCCCGTTTTCCTTTAGGGAGAACGGGCTGCATTTAAAAAAAAAAGATAGCATTATTTAAAAGAAATCACAGACATGGGCCCTCATTCTGACCCTGGCGGTCGGCGGAGAGACGGCGGTCGGACCGCGAACAGACCGGCGGTATTAAAAATGGCATTCTGACCGCGGCGGTCCCCGCCGCGACCGACCGCTACTTCTCCACTCCGACCGCCGCGGCGGTCATGACCGCGGGGCTGTAGTTTGCGCACTCCGGCCCGGCGGTCGTCCCAAGACCGCCAAGGGTATTATGACCCTGCCTACCGCCGCGGTTTCTTGCGGGCGGGAACCGCCGTGCGAACCATGGCGGTAAGCACTATCGGGGCCAGGGAATTCCTTCCCTGGCACTGATAGGGGTCTCCCCCACCCCCCACTACCCACCCGAGTCCTCCCCCCACACCCTCCACCCCCCTGCCACCCCCCAGAGGTGGTACGAACCCCCTCCCCACCCCCACCCCGACATGCACATACATGTACCCCGACATGCACACACCCCCAACATGCACATATACACACCCCCTACACACACATACACAACGGGGACACATACCCGCACACATACATGCCGACATGCGCACCTGCCGAACAGCACACATTACCCATAGACACAGCAGCACCCCCCGCCCGCATACACGCACTCACACACTCCCTCTACACACTCACACGCACACCCCCATGCACGCCCACATCACACAACACCCCCCCACCCCCTCCCCTCACGGACGATCAACTTACCTTGTGCGTTGGTCCTCCGGGAGGCGACGGGAGCCATAGGGACGTGACCGCCAACAGAAGACCGCCAACAGAAGACCGCCACACAGAAATGTGGGTCGTAATTCTGGGGGCGGTGTTCTGCTGGCGTGGCGGTGGAGGTTGACCAGTCTCCACTTTCCCGCCGACCGCCAGTGTGGCTGCTGGCGGTTTTCCGGCGGTACGCTCCCAGCGGTCAGAATGCGCACAGCGGCACACCGCCGCGGTCGGCGGTCTTCACCGCGGCTGTAACTCAGCGGTCTTGCGAAAAGACCGCCAAGGTCAGAATGAGGGCCATGGTGGTCTGCTGAGTCCAGCAGGCCACCATCCCTGTGATTGTAGCCATTCACAATGGGTCGCAAATTGTGATCTACCTCATGAATATTGAGGTAGGTCGATTTGCGGGCCGTTGGGAATCACTAAATGAAACTTCTGGAGTTTCATACATTCAAATAGTGATGACCTAATTGTGATTTGCAGAAAATCACAATTAGGTAATCGCTTTCCAGATAATTGATACATCTGGTCCCTGGTGCCTACCATTAATAGTTTCCCGCCCCTTGTAGAGCTGGACAAATTGAATTGTCTCCCTGTCCAAACGTCTTTCACTCTTGGCCAGGGGATTGTGGCCTTCAGGTGAAAATGCTCAGCCTTGCCTCCACAGATGAGGACCAAGTGAAAACTGTTATCTCATGGAACATTGTTGGCCTTGCCTATAAAACTGAGTTAGAGGACTGATGGTCATATAGTCTGCATAACCAAAACCTGGGTGACCAGCCCAATAGATTTTTAGGGATTTGTGTCATTTTGTACCACAGGCTCACCCGCTAATATGAGAAGGGCCAAAAAAGGCCTGGTAACACTTATCTCTACCAGTCATTTCCCAATAGTAAGGGGAGCTCCCTAACATCTTCTTATGATTGGTTTATCCTGTTTTCATTAGCTGGTAACCCAGAGATATTATTTATCAATTTTAAAGCCCTTGCAATGATCTGGACAACTTTGTTTGAAAGCTCAGTAAGGATTACTATATAATTTGGGACAGGATTTTAATTTCACGCCATGTCCCAAACTGATTTGTGGATTTAATGACATCAAGGAAATGCTGTGGCCCATTTCACACACGACCCATATGGGACAGCTCTCAATAACCTTACAAGAAACTCAACTTGAAACAAGCAGAGCATTGTAGCTTTGGCAATTTTACTCAGCCCTCAACTTTCATAGGGAGAGGCTTTAATACTATTATTGACCACCTTCTCACATCAGAAAATGTCAAAGTTAGTGTACAAGATGTGCAGGTGAGACCCAGCTGCATAAGTGATCATAATATCGTCCTTTCAAAAGTAAAGCTTAATTCCCTTAAAAATCACCACACAGGGAAAACTGAAAACATTACACCCTCAGGCATGAACAGCATTAGAATAAAGTGGGCATGTGTCAATCCCTCTAGTTTCTTTAATGAATTAGTGGTGAAAAACCTGGACCTCTTTTTAATAGGCTTGGCCCCAGAAAACAGTGATGAAGAGACCGGAAAAGTACACATGCAAATCTCAAATGGCATTACTCAACTACTGACTAGGGGGTAAAAGAGACAAAAGAGTATAGAACGTGGTGGTTTAATTAGCAATGTTCATAGGCACAGGGCAATCTCATCAAAACAATACACTAGTAGCCAAGGGATCCCTTGGGGGTACAGGAAGCCACTTCAAATTAGAAGACTTTGTTTAAAAATAGAAAGAAAAAATTGCAAGGGGAAGCCTGGGAGAATCTATTACAGGCTGTTGAAATCAAGGACAGTATCCTGTTCTGGCGTACAATTAATTAATTAATGCCCCATTGTTTGCTAAGCGGATAGGTCCAGACCAGGAATTCTCAATTACTCCCGCCCAATGGATGGCCCATTTCGGCTCAGGTATTCTCATATAGAAAAAAGGATGAGGGAACTCTACAGTATCCAGTAGCCCATTTAACAACAACTATGGTCTTTGCATAAGAAGAGGTGATAAGGGTGATAAACAAAAGCCATAAAGGAAAGGCGCCCAGATCTGATGGGGTCCCAAAGGATACATATCAGTCAGAACTGGCCCCACTTGTTCCACTGATGACTAAGGTCCTAAATGTGGTTGGAGCAAGATATGTACTCATATCCTGGTTGCATTCACTCCTCATTCCTATTTTTAAGAAAGAATCAGGGAATAACCCAAAATGTATTCCCCAATCTTCGTACTTGATTCCTTCACCAAGCTTTTGGAGAGGGCTCTGTCAGAGAGATTGAGAACGCAATGTTAACAAATGCCCAATATGGGTTCAGGAAAGGGCTTGGGCTTGAGCAGGTGCCCAAACTGAACATTTTGATGGAGAAGGCTCATTAAACTTCTGCTTAATTGACCTAAGCTGTGCCTTTGACCTGGTGAACCACAGCAAACTTTGGGTCTGCATGAATAAATTGGGGGCCCCAGAGGAGATAATTTCACTCTTGGAACACTTGTATGCCAATCTCACAGCTAAAGTCCTCTATGGGATAAAGGGAGAGCTGTCCCCACCATTTGACATAGGGAGAGGGGGTCGGCAAGGTACATATTAGCTCTCTTCCTCTTCTTCCTATATATAAACGGAGTGGAGGAAGCACTAAAGGCTGCAGATGCAGATACCCCTAGAGTTGTAGGTGTCAAATTCCCATTCCTCTTTATGCTGACAATGCAGCCATTATGGCCCTAACCACAAGAAGCCTGCAGAACTTGATTAATTGCTTTTTTGACTTTATGGAATATATAGATCTGAAAATGAACACAGCAAAAACCTTCACTATGATCTGTGGCCAAATAAGGGGTAGGCCAAATATTTCACATATTAAGGGGAGTAAGGCGCAAACCACTAAAACCTTTAATAATCTAGGAATACAGCTATCCTCAAACTCAGACTGGAAACAACATTGGGAGTCATGCATATCTAACATGATTATAAATAATAAAGCCCTATTCAGGTTTGCTACCAAGTTAGGCTCCCAACAATCAATGAACTGCTAACTTTATATCATGCTAAAACTATCTCAACAATCACATATGGAGCAAGCATTTGGGGTGTGGGAGATACTGGAATTATTCAGAAGCAAGAGAACAAGTTTCTTAGGAGACTCATAGCTTTACCGCAATCAACACCAGACTCCACTATTCTCTGGGAACTGAGAGTGGATTTTTTAACTGACATTCTGGAATGTAACCCCATTTTATTATGGGGATCAGTGTGGTTAAAGGAAGAGACACTCCACTAAATTAATCATCATAGACTGTATGGGTCTTGATCATGCCATCAAAATTCCTTGGTTACCACATGTCAGACATAAGCTGAGGGGCCTAGGATAGACAGAGAGGGACCCCAGGGCGCACCAGGAGGTCATCACTGATGACTTCAAAAAAGACCTTTGAGAACATATATTCAAGGCCTGTCATAAGAATAGAGCCCAGAAAGATACTCATAAGGCGTCAGTGGGAAGATACATTGCACTTAGTGAGCAGTCCGAATGTAAACTGTACCTCAAGTTAACAATTAATACTCATCACCGGTACTTTCTGACTCGCTTTCTTCTTCTCATGTACCATTGTATTGTTTCATTTCCTAGGAAGGGAGGGTAGGGTCCCTCATTCGGAAATGCCCATGTGATAATAAATCGGCAGTCTACTAAGCACATTGCACTTTTTTGTAGGTTCTATTTGGCACACAGAAATTTTTACCTTAAACCACTCCTTTTAAAAGAATCTTTTATCATCATAAGTCCTTCCAGCATTTCCTACGCGATATGCATTCATTATGTACCCTATTTATTTCTTGCTGAAATATGATTTTTGTAATGCATTGAAAGAAAAAGGAGCCTTAACAGTTAATTTTAGCAGGGGTATTTTAACATGCAGATTTGGCTTTTTATTATTTTATCTTCAATTTTGAGCATGTATGCTTAACGTTTCATGTAATTGTTATTATGTATTACTGTGATACTTTTATGGTTTACTGGCATAAGCCAAATAAAGTTATACTTGACTTACAGCAAATTGTTAGTTTGTTAATGGAAAGGACAGTGCAATAAATTATATTGATTGTTTTTTTTACTGAAAATGGCATGAACAAAAGCATTGTTGTGATAATGTCATTATCTTCCAAGCTTTCAGGAACATGTTATTCTGCAGATTACATTTTCAGCCTTTGCCCTTAGAAACCATTTCGTTTTTGCTACTTTCTCAATATTACAGAACTGAATTGTCCAAGCCCATTCAAGAAATACTACCTTAAAAATTAAGTAATTAATAAGTTCTCTTCAATTTATTTCTGTCTCCTGACTTTTTATCATTATTATACCTCCCATGGGTGACTGTCTTCTTTCCTGTGATGAACTTGAATGCAATGTATGACACTGAAGGTTCATCACCACCACATCGAACAGAACAGGTCCTCCCAAATTCAGTGAAGGAAAATGCTAGGTTTAATCTGGAAAAGTATATCCAGGGGTGTTATCCTGACCATTGGCATTATGCTTGTTTCTTGTATATGCACATATGTATTTACATTTCCTATTTGTTTTTTCACTGTGTGATTACTGGGGACACGGAGCACTATTTTCTTAAAGCAAAGTATAGATTAATGTGCATAACTCAATGTACTATATTTGATATAGAGGTTAGTTTCCACTGGAATGTATGATATTGAATTATAGAGCATTTAAACTGCTGACAATTAACGAAAATCAATGACATTAGTCCTTAGTGAATCACAGATTGTTTGGTATACATTCTTTATAGGACCTCTGACAAGGTATCACCTAAGACCACCCCACAATGCCATCAGAAGTAGAAGGCATTAAAGACCTGATCACGAGGCTGGCGGGCTGACCACCGGCTCGCCAGCCTCATAGAAAGGAGACCTCCATCAGAGATGGCGGTTCCCCCCGCCTTAATTATGACCTTTCCACTGGGCTGAGCAAAAGAACCCTCCATATTTGTTGGGTTCCGCAGTTCATCCAAGCGGAAACAATGTGGCAAGATTGGCCTTGGCTCCAGGTGGAGTTGAGGCCAATGCCCCGACACACTGGGGGCTTAGGGCACCCTCAGAATGCGCACTACCTGCAAAGCTGACAGTGCACATTCTGAGGGTGCTGGGCAGGGGAGCCCCTGCACTGCCCACAGCATGGTCCACCATGAAAAGGCTGGGCGAGAACAAGGTTCCAACAGCAGGGCGGCACTGAGTTCAGCACCACCCTGGCATATTACAACCTGCACTGCAGTCAGTCCGTCGGGATCTGAGATCCTGGCGGGGACGGGGTAGGATGGGGGCCCTGCCCGTCAACTTCGTAATGTGGCAGTTGAACCGTCACAGCCCCAGCGGTCCAACAGCCACCATGAAGCTGACGGTCTTCGGACCGCCAGCCTCGTAATCAGGCCCTTAGTCTTCAGAATGCAATGCGATACTGATGAGAGTTGAATATCAATACGTAGCTCTGAATGTGCTGAAAAAATATATCGTTTATATTGGTGCACAAAGAGGCCAAAGAGATACAGGTGCATGAACAAGCAAATGGTGATTTATTTATCTATTTATTTTAAATCTTCAGAGATGCACTAGCACCCCAGCACTGAAACAATCCCATTTTGTTAAATCAATGCACCATACAGCTCATTTTCACTTTTACCACAAAGGTGCACATTTGCCCATGCATGTATAGCAACCATTATAGGTGCACTTGATCTGACCCCTGTCTTCCCACGCATCTGATGGTAAAATAAACGTCGGGTGACTTTGAAACCCGACGGAATTTTCATCCAGAGCAAAATATGAACGAAGAAAAGCATCACAAATGCTATGATTCATTGATATGATTAGTGAGTGGTGAAACCTGGTGAGGTCAATTTGCCCAGGTCTAGGAGAATTAGTACAAATTGAGATTACAAACTTGTCCCTAAACTTTTCCCTTTATGACAGATTACACATTTTTCTCAACTATGCCTATGGTAGTGCAATGTGGGCCTTAGTGAAACGTAGCTCGTTTTTGTTAGCTTTTTATTAGACTTTTATAACCGAACACCAATCTTTATATGCTTACCTACAATATGCCTCTGAGGGGAAATAAAGATTTATTTAGCTTTAACAATATCTGTTTTATGTTTCCCGGGAGTGAACTAACGGCTCATCTTCAGTGCATTCAACTCTACCCTATTAACATTTATTCAAAGCACTTTTATCTACAGGCAGCACCAACGGGTATAGCGTATCTTCGAGTATGTTAGTCTGCTTTTCTTCATATGCCATTTCATAGATTGTCTGCACTTGTGATTTTTAAAACGGAGATATTGAAGTGATGGAAACAATAGATAATAGCACTAACACATTCCTGTACCAAATTTACCTTTTGTATCTGAACTGCGTCGTCTCATAACCTCCTCAGAGAGACTTAGCTAAACAATGCATAGTTTTGTTTCTGTTATAGGTTAGAGCATTTCTTTTGGATGTGATTTATCCAAGCCTTGACGACATTTAACAAAGGTTGTGAAAACTGGTAGGTTTGAATTCAATGTGTTAGCGGATGTAAACATGGACCTTCATAAATGCTGTTTTCATGAGCTGCAGGCGTAAATGGAGGTTATCTCTTAAAAGTCTGCCCCATTGGTTTTTTGCCCATGCTGGTTATGAAAGAGCGAAAGAAGATTGTTTTAGCTATAAATTGCTTATTAGGAGATACATCACTAAATGTGACAAACAATGTCTATTTTTCAGGTGTAAAATTGTTCCTCATGCAATTAAACTGATGTACTTCCTGGAAAACGGAAAGACACACCAAATAGTCAACAGTCGGATGTTTAACATCAATACAACTTTGGATGGTGAAGCTGGTATATAATAATAATGCACAAACTGTCTCCAATGGATATTCACCATTCTAATGCACTTTCGACTTTCATCCATGTAGCTTGCCTCTTTCTTTCACCCCATTGCTCCTACAATGGTACCTGAAGTGAAGGACAGAGTACATTCAAAAATAAAAAGGTAAAAACGCATTTTTGAAAGATAAAAGATCATTACAAAGAATAAACAGACAGGAAAAACAAACTGGACCAACGTACAAGCATGATGATCATGTTCGGCTTTTCAAGCAGCATTTAATGTTTTTTTTTAAAAAGAAAGACAAATTTCATCCATGCTTCATGGGCGAGATCACTGACATCGTATCAAAACCAACAATATTGTGCAACGAAGAGGTTAAAATTACTATTCCCACTCCAGTCTGTGCAATAGTAAGGAGAGTGCTGAAATTTGGAGGGGTTCAAATGACTATTCACACTCCAGTCTAAGCAACAGTAGGAAAAGTGTTGGACTTCGGAGGGGTAAAATGTACTTTTTCCAATCCAGTCTGTGCAACAGTAGGGAAAGCACTGGACTTTGGAGGGGTAAATTTACTATTCCCACTCTAGTCTGTGCAACAGTAGGGAAAGCACTAGATTTTGGAGGGGTTAAAAATAGTATTTCCACTCCAGTCGATGCAACAGTAGGGAAATCGTTGGACTTTGCAGGGGTAAAATTTACTATTCCTACTCCAGTCTGTGCAACAGCAGGGAAAGAATTTTACTTCAAAGACGTTAAAATTACAATTACCACTCCAGTTTGTGCAATAGCATTAAACTTCGAAGGGGTAAGATCTACTTTTGCTACTCCAGTCGAAGCAACAGTATGTAAAAAACTTCACTTCAAACACATTACACATTTGCAGAACCATTTTAATTTAGAAGAAATATAAAGTTCATAACATAAACTTTATTGCTTAACATAAAGTTTTGAAGATTATATATTTTTATGTTATGTAGCTATGTATATATATATATATATATATATATATATATATATATATATATATATACATATATATATATATAATATATATATATATATAAAACACTCTAAAAAATCCCCAAAACAATAGGTAATTTACTAAATTAATAAACAATGTAATCATTTTCAATTTAAAAGCAATGGGAATTTAATTATTGCTTAATTAATTGGCACCCTGTACCAGTACAAGACTAGCAACCTGTTTGTGAAATAAATAAGTATAACACAATTGATACACAATGAAATAAGTAATTAAAAGTTATTAATTAATGTTTAGTTAATATTTACTTAAAAAACTTTCAACCCAACAACCCTACAAACCCAGCAGCCAATACCAACTAAGATATATAATTATTAAACAATTGATATAATTATTGATCAATGAAATGTGTAATTAGATCATTATAATTATTGTTTATTACATATGAATTAGCTAATATCCCTCCCTATACACTTAAAAACCCAGCAACCTGCAACTAAAGTTTATCTAAAATAAACAATCATTACATAATTTACATACTCAATAATCATTATATAATAAATTATTTGTTAATTAGTAATTCCCTAATATAATTCTAACCCTGGACCCCCTACAAACCTAACAAACCACACCTAAAATATAAGTATTTAAAATATTAATACAAAGTATACTTAAATAATATCAAAGACATATTTACTTAAAATGTTTTAATTAATAATAATTCATTATTATGTAATTAATTTCCCACCCTATCCCCCTACAAACCCAACAACCTGGTACAATACTATAAATTACTATATAAACACTTACATTTAAAACTCCAAGATGTAACACTTAAGATTACAAACTATATTTAAAAATAACAATTATACAAACAATAGTAATACAAAATTAATTTATAAACTAAACACATTAAAATAATTAAAAATGTATATTCTTTACAACTACATTATTAAAAAAAGATATTAACAACAACATTCATGTTAATGATATTACTTAGCTGAAGAAAACAATATTCCTGGCAATGTTAGTTCTGCATTATAATATATCTGTATCACAATATTATTTCATGACATTTCTGTACTCTAATATTAAAACCTCCAAACACCTCATAGGCCCTTATAATGTGAGACAACAAGTGAACCCAGTGCCCTATGAATTATACATTCCTGCTTCTAATGTGTATTCACTTGATGTTTTGCAGAGCTCTCTCAAAAATAAGCTCAGCCAATGACCATTGCTCAACCACCCCTGGTCATGGTTCTAGGACACCTTGAATAAAAAATATAAAAAATCTTGAGCACCAGATTGAGAGGTGGCCTTGTTTGGTACCTGCCATCCAAGAAAGGGTGTAGGTCCAAAGACGATTCCTGGGAGCCAGCAACATTTGTTCATGACCTCAGCTAATAACTGGATTTCGCAATCAACATCCGACCAAGCTGGGTCATGTGAGATAGCCTAGAGGGTGGGATTTTGTCGCGGTTTGACACCTCACTATTCCATTCTGAGCTCTCAAATCATAATTCCACAGCTCTTGATTCATTAGCTTCATGGCCAAGCTTTCCCCCAGTGGTCTTCTTACTGCATTGTCACTGCCAGGCAGAACCAGTTGGCAGGACCAAAATGTAATTGCTGGCTTTTACATTTTTTAAGGACTAAAAGCCTCAGGCATCCTCTGATGAGGCCATTTTGAGTAGGTCCGGTCATAAAAGGGAACCATGCCTGGGTACATTTGCTCACTAGTGCTGATGGCAGAAGCAACAGATTCTTTCCTCCACCCAATCCCTGTTGTTTTGTTCCGTGACAAGGGCTGCTTGTGCACCACTTTTCTATTCTACTTACTGTAATGAGTATAATTTAATTCCTGAGACACTTTATTCCTGACATTGCATTTGAGACTTTGCTTATCCATGTGTGAAGTTGCAAGTGAGAGCATTTGTTTTTGTTCTCTAACCAGTACTTTTGTGTGAACTGTCAACAGCTGTGTGTGGAGTGCCAAGAACTGACAACTCTTCCACTGGGTGTTGTAAACTCACTGGGTTTAGCAATCAGTACCTGTGTGTTAGCTGTCAAGAACTGTCATCTTGACCACTGGGTACAGTGTCCTTAGATGGAATGCAGTTAATGCCTTCCATGAGGTGCTGTTAACATCTGTGGTCATTTTGGACTAATCCTCACATGTTAGTTATCCTGTTGTGATCTTGCTATGTTATGATCTTGCTTAGCTCCTCATTTAAACTACTTATGATGTTATACTATGGTGATTGTTCTTATACTTGTGTTGTTCGTGTTTTACATCATAGAACATCAAATGCTCTGAGCAAAGTTTCCACCCATTTCCTTGTCTTTTGGTAGGAGGCAAGGAGCCTTATTTCCAAGGAACAGCAGCTCAAACTGTGTTGGTTCATGTGGTAGGGAGATCCAGGAGGGTATTGCTCATGGTCTCTCCTTTGTTTTCCAGATTTCATTCTCTGTTGTTCCTTCACTAAAGCCCCTTCCCCTATCCTGACCACATCTATTCTCTGTTCCATCCCATGGTCAAAGTGGGTGCTTAGAAGTGGACCCTGTATTGCATCATGCCACTCCTGAGGATGGTGTTGGACTTTGGCATTTCCTTTGATGTTGTTCTCCCTTACATACAATTGCACAGTGTTTGATTTGATCGCAACTTTAGCACATTTTCCCTCAGGAGGTATTCACCAACCAAATGAGGGGGCAGCCCACAATATCAACAGTTTTCCTCCACTTTCTTTGGCTTGTGTGCAGGCTTTTTCCACATTCTAGAGGGCCTGCTTCTTCCAGATTGTACCCTCCACTTCTGTTTCAAATGTTTAGTCACCATCAGGTTCTTATTTCACTGTCACTTTGCAAACATGGATTCCAATAGCTCTGCCCAAGCACTCAGCAGTTCGTGGGACCTTGCCAAGGTTTGTATTCAATGAGATTCATAGCCTCCTGAGGATGAGATGCCCTTGGACCTCTGACCAACAGCCCTGGATATATGTGCCCTCACTTCCATTCAGATGTTCACAAACTTTCTGAACCTTGTGCAGAAAGAAAATATCTCCCTCTGTTGGATCTGCCTCATCTTACACTGCTTGAAGTCATTTGGGATCAAAGTGTGCATTCAAAGTGGCTATTGCTTTGTCATAATAAAGTTTGCTACCGGTGTCTGGAAGGGTATTGAACAGCTAGAAGATCTTCTCACCAAGATAATGCAATAACAGAGATTATTTGTCTTCTCCACCAGTCTCATTGTTGGCCTTAAAGTAGTTCTTCCGCATATGTAATCTGGGTAACTCATTGAATGGTTGGAGTAGGTTAGTATTGCTGTGCCACCATGTGCAGGGGTCAAAATTGTGCACATACCTCATCAGTGCTTGGCATTTGTTCTGGAGGGATGATGACAGGTTCAGATTCAGGCACTTGGTCATGCCCTTGGATGTGGCTGGCATCATATTTTGTGTTGTCACACATTCTCTTCCCTTATGTGGCTCAGCCTAGTCATTTTGTGTTGCTCATCTGTTTTGTGCAATGCCTGAAGCATGAGACAAGGGCTGATGTTCACGCTGCACATTTCTGCAGAATGATCCCTGTTCCTACTCTCTTTGTTGATTTCCCTGCCAAGTGGGTGTGACAAAATAAGAGCATATCAGCCATTACATGCACTCAATGTGATTTGCCCCACAGGAAACCAGGTAAGTTTATTTTGCACACGTATTGGGCAGATTGGTGGGCACTTCACCACCCCAGCAAGTTTCCTTTTCAATGAATGTGTCGCCCTCATCTAGTGGGAGGGCTTGCAGGGGTTTGGTGACTCTTGTTAAACTAGATTTAGCACACAATGTGGAAAAGATTGTAGGCTCCTGTCCTCACATTTTTAGGGTGATTCTTTCCTTAAAAAATAATATCAGGATTTTAGGTATGAATGTCTATAATGCGGTCCATGGGAATAAATGAGAGGATGTGATTGTTTAACTTAGATCTTTTCTGCACATGTTTTATTCCAGCCATCCTAGTTCTCATATAGTTATGGCTGATCCTTGGTGAACCCTGCAAAGGTTGTTACCTCTGTGGGAGAGATGGACAAGAGGTGGGGGACTTCTAGGACCAAGTCCATCTTAATTACACTATGCAAGGGTATGTGATGAATGAACTGTCGTCCAAACACAATTTTGGTAATCTTTTCGGTCTAGAGACAATCTTAGTAGGCGGAGACATCCCCACCTTTAAGGGTCATGTGTGTGGATCTCAGATTGATTATATTTATGTGTCTGTGGGTCTGCTACCATCACTTATTTTGTTTTTAGTGAACTGGATACTCTCAGTGATCACAACCCTCTTGTTGCAAGCTCTGACTGTGAATTTGAGTCAGTGGACTTTTTAAACCCCAAGTCAGATTAACAGACCAGGGGTGCAGAATGAAGTGGTGAAAAAATATTCCTAGAATTTCAGACTTGTTTGAACCCAGAGGCCTCAAACCAGAGCATTTTGCTGGCGTATGACAAGATATGTAGTTATATTAATGCAGCCCACTCAAGGCTGGCTAGGCCTGATTCTCTAACTACTTGTCGATGGTTTGATAATAGTTGCACATGTGCCTGAAAGGCACTTTTATCTGCACTAAAAAAACAACCTCCGGTAGGGGGAAGGTTAGAGAGTGCAGAGCTATGCACAGATCTGCACTAAAGCACCGGAAGCTGCAGTTAAAGAAAGAGCTGTGGAATTACCTACTCCTGGCCATCAGTTAGAAAAATAGTACATTGTTTTGGAAAGGGATTAACCACTATTTCTTTAAGGAGTTTAACATGGCAGATCAGGCTGCACTAATCCCTGCAGGCCTGGGACATCCATTTTTCAGCTTTATATTAGGGGGTTTATTCAATTTCCCCATCTTCCTCCCTAGTTCAAGGTGCTAAAATAACATTACTATGGGAAGAGGTTAGAGATGCTATTGTACACCTCCCTCTGTGGAAGGCTCCTGGGGCAAATAGTGTCACTGGAGCCCTATTTAAATCCCTTGTATCCCTCTGCACCCCTCTGCTTACTCTTTATATCAACACTACCATCAGTTGCTCCTTCCCAGCATCATGGCGTAATTCAATGTTTGTACCTGTGTTTAAGACGGGGAACCGGAATGACCCCTCCTGTTACAGGCCCATTTTTTAAATTTAGGTTGAGGTTAAGATCAAAGGTAGGGTTATACTATATAGACTAACTCACAGGGTGGAGGAACATGACATTTTGACCAATATTCAAAATGGGTTCCGCTTAGGGTGGGACATGGTGGAGCAGAATTGTAATCACCATCTTGTCCTCAATAAATATATCCAGGAAAAGAAGTGTTCCTTGCATTTCGCCTTCATGGACCTCAGCGCTGCCTTTGATAAGGTAAACAGAGAGAAGCTCTGGGCAAAGCTGGGCTCCATAGGGGTGGATCAAAGTCTGGTTAACTTCTTAAGGGAACTTCACTGTGGGTTGCACTAGACAATGCACTAGGCACTTTCCCCTTAGAAGTGGGGTCCGTCAGGGATGCATTTTGGCATGCTTTCTTTTTATAATGTATGTTAATTGGCTGGAGGAAGTACTTCTGGAACCACGATTCGATGTAGCCAAAGCTAGAGGCATGTCACTCCCTGCTTTTTTACATGTAGATGGCGCTGTTTTAATTTCCTGTACTTCCAGAAGTTAGCAGCGTTTCTTAGATCTTTTTGTCGGCTTTGTGGCCAATTTGGATTTATTCACCACTTTTTAAAAAATCACATGTAATGGTTCTGGGGCCAAAAACACGAAAAGTCAGACCTTAAGCAAGGTAGACATTTTCACCTATTTAGGAATCCTTATAGATTTTAGACTCAGCTGGCAACCGCTCATAAAGAAGAATATTGGCAACCTTTATAAGAGTTTGCGCTGGTGTTAGTGACTTTTCTTCTCACTTGGGTCAAAAGTCCCTGAAAACCATGTTAGAGATCTATAAAGCCAAGTGTATACCAATTTCAACTTTGGGCAGTGAGATTTGAGGTTATGTAAATTTGAATTCCATCAAGGTTGTTGAGAACAAATTCTTCAGAGATCTCCTAGGGGCGGGCAACGTATCCCACTGAGATATTTCATGAAGAGCTAGGAATGAGTTACAGTTTGAATTATATCCAGCTGCAACCTCTTCTGTTGTGGTGTGCTATCTGGTTGGAGGAAGAACTGAGCCTTATTAGGCTAGTTATCCTAGATTGTTTGAAGTTAGATAATATGTCTTATATATGGTGGTTGGTTTATATCAAGGAGAACTTCAAAGGTCTTGGGAGATGGGAGTTATTTCTTAACCCTCAGAGCATCATGAAACAAAATGTTGTTTGATTAAGGGAGACCTTTTCCCATAAAGTGGCAGCTGAGAGGGAAGCCTCAGCTCTGGCAAAGCCATTATTTCACAAATGTGCCATGATAAAAACTGGTCTTGGGAAAGAGCCATACCTACTCCTTGAAAGCCCATTCATCAGCCTTTGTACTTATCTATTTCAGGTTAGGTGTGTTCCATCAGTTGTTTTTTCCCAAGGGCACGTGGCACAAGTATTCTGAACCACCTACATGCACCTGTGACTCAATCTCTAAATGCAATATTTTGCACATTGTGCTGATATGCTCTTTTTAAAATGTTCTTCTGCACAAGTTTTTAAAACCTTTTTTAATACAGGATTTTTATCAGGTCAGGCCTGCTTTTTGATATTTACAACTTTTAGCAACAGATAAAGTTTGTTTTCATGTATCACAGTTTCTTATTGGGGACTTTAGTGCTGCTTGATAGAAAATGATGGTACGGTCCCGTTCTCTGATACTATTGTTTATGCCAATTTTGCTGAGTAATTTTATTGTATTTTTTACATGTCTAACTGTGTTGGGGGCTTATTTTATGACGTCTGTTTTATGCTACTCGTATGATTTAGGTTTATAAAATCGAATAAAGTATTGGCTTGATTGCTTTCTTTTTCCTGATCGGGCATCACCTTCACACGTACTGGGACCTGGAGCTACACAGCAGCTGGATTATGCTGTTCCCCATGTTCAATCTGTCTGGGCGGTGGGCGTTCAACTTGGGTGGGGTTTATGCTGATCCTTGCAACATCTTCACTCAGTTCACGCTGATTGTTTAGCATGCAGAAGAATGCAACACCCGCTTTTCCAGGCAAGGCAGGCTGGTGCTAATTCCGCAGGGCAGTATGAAAGAGGTGTGGTTGCAGGGCTGTGCATGCTCACCTTGTCGCCAATGTGGACAGTTCGGAGCAGTGCAGAAAGCCAGACACACACAATTGCTCTGTGGTCTGGTGCCGTCTGTGCCTACGCATGTACGCATGTACACTAATCATGCAGGTGCCTGATGGCACACTAAACAGTCCAGCCGTGATATAAAGATAGTAAAAGGCAGGGATATCGTTTATGACTCAATGAAGAATAAGCCCTGCGAAAGCTGTTGGACAAAGGGGAGGCTAGAAGTATCAATACGCAGGCGTGGAAGCCAATTAGGTATACCGCCATCAGGTAAATTATTGTTTGAAGAATAATCTAATGGACAAGGCAAGACCTTTGAATGGCAAACTAACAGTGTAATAGAGGAAATGGGGGATGGGATGCTGGCTCAATTTGATAGGGGCAGACAGTAATGACTCCCAAGCCTCCCCACTGCCTGCCTTTCACATAGGAATTACAAGGAGCATATTGTTCAAGGTACCGCATTCGACAGGGTGAGTTGGAAGATGAGAAGTAAGACATAGAAATAAGCTGCAGATTGTGCAGAAAATGTTTTGCTCTACCCCTTTCTCAAGAAAGATTATGCGAGTGTCCCTATTACTGATTTATACTAGTAATTTAGCAAATGCCTGGGGAGGTAGAAGTAGAGCTCATCACTTCCTCAGTAATGTAACATAGGCATGAACAGAGAGAGGGTTGAACTTTCTACTTAGATCTTCTAGTAACACAAGGGGCATAGATATCAATGGTACAGTATGTGCAGCAGCACCAGGGTCCAGCGGCCAGAGGAGTCTTCTTAGCCGTGATTATGGTTCTATTTTACTGTACTGCCCAACCAGCGAGCAAGGGGTCTATTTTCCTTCCTTGCACTATGCCCCGAGCACCCTTGCTTTGAAAATGTAATAAACTGCTACTTGATTGTCCCTGGTTAATTGCAAGTTAAACATTCAATATGAAATTGTTTTTCTCTATTTTCAGCTTTTAGTACACCATATTGAAATGACATATGTGTACTATTTATTTGTACATAGTGTACATCTGCTGCACAATTTGAAGATAAGATGAATTACGAACAGTCTATTAGAAAATAATTGAAGATGTAATACTGGGGAAAAAACAAGTTAAAATGTAAACCAGTCCGGCTTTTACGATAAGAGGTATCACTCAATGCAATAAAACATAGGTGGACTGGACGGATCTTTGTTTTGAGTAACGTTTCACTCCAATTGAGGCACACAATACCGAAACAAAGAGGAGTTTGAATTAGCTTTGGAGGTTCAGTTCGAGGATGCGCTTGTTTAGTGAACAAGACAAACTAAGCAGAATATAAAAGACTGGATTGTGGTAAGAATTTAGAAAACTGTGGGCTCAATTTGTCTGATGATTATCATTTAAAGATAAGGCAATCTAGGCTTCAGCTTTTATGAATTAGTGTCTGTAACACTGAATAAGTATGAAAGATCCTCCCTAATTTTAACTTCATTTTAATTCTCATCAATGCCATAACCTCTCTCAGGGGCCTACTCACAAACTGCATTTTGTAGTACCTATAGTAGTTCTAGAATAGTACTAGTAAAGTACTACAAAATGCTAGTCACAAACCCACAAGTGTAAATCTCCACCTCCACCACTCCAATCATTTCTATGGGGAGATCCTCACACATGAATTTACTTCTTAGTAGTAAATGTAGAGGGACTAGAAGGAGTTGACCGTAAAAGGGGCATACTTACTATTAAATGGGTGGGTGTTTACAGAGGAGCAAGGAGGTTTTTTCCAGTGCATCACGTACATGTAGAGTGGACTCTGGGTCAATCCCTTGGTCATTATTGGTTAACTCTTTTTTCTATCTCAGTTGTCAACGTTCTCCATATTATTGTGTTTCCCTGGCCTGGAGTATTTAAGCTTCACAGTGTTTTGTTTGGATGAGGTATGTGCTCTCACTCCTGATCTGATGGGAGCCTTTATTCATATTAGGCAATTAGCACTCCACAGGAGCGCATGTATTTCCTTGCTCTCTCCTCGGCTTATTTCTGTGTCACCCTCACCCTCTTGGGTACTTTATTTTTACTCCCCTCTCAGATGTTCCTCGGCCGCTTTTATATATTTTTTGTCTTTGTTTTTATTCGTGTGTTTATTTATGTATATATTGACGAGGGCCTGCATTCTGTAAAGGGCTGCTGGATCCCTTTCTTCCAGCGTTCCGGCTCACATGCTCTCCATTTCACTTTTTCTGATAACCCTATGTGCTCCTCATTTATTTCCTTTCACTTCTCCCTCTCTATCTTTTTTTAACTTTTTTTATTTTTCATTTTTGAGAAGAGACCCCCTGCTGCAAAGTGATATAAGCGAGTCTGCTTCTATTTTCTTCTTGTGAATACTATTTTTTTACTTTTTTACTTAGAATCTGCTGGTCTAACATTCCTGTACATCATGTCAGATTAGTAAATTAAAAATAACCCCCATGTGGCACTTTGTACACGTTTCTTCATTTCTAAAATTATAAAAAGAATAATTTTATTGACAAAAAATGTCCACACTTGGACTATCTTTTTATAGAATGAGCACACTCAGTCGATTTTTCTTTTTCACTTGGCTAACATTTATGCAATATTTTTATTGTGTATAGTTATTTCTCTATGTTATTTCCGAGCACCTTTTAGAAGTGACGATCATGGTTCTAATTACTTGAAATCAGCAAGGAAGCACCTGTTTTATTATAATGTTCAGGTGCATATTTGACAAATGTTTTTTGCAGGGACTTTTTGTACTTCAAATTAGATATTAGATTCGATATTATGTTGTAATGTGTGAAGTACATATGTTGTTTTATTTTGTCATAGGTATGTGGGATTATTTACATAGGTATTTTTATCTATTATGGTTTATGTTATCTAGTGGCATACTCAAATTACACCAGTGGAATAAAAATGTATAATTTTGATAACTGTTTTATTGTGAAGTGAGGATGTTGGTATTGGGCACTGTACATTTTTAAATTGAAAAATGTTTTTCACATTGATTGTATTTTGGATGCGTTTCCCCCGATATTAGATATTTTGGAGGAACATTATGGTCAATTCACAAAGGCATATTTGAGCATGTGAGGTAGAAGAATTTCACTTAACACTAAACACATTTGTGAATTGACTACAAAATGTTCAACTCCTTATTGGTAAAACTGTAAGGGGACACTTTCTATTTGTTATAACTTTATATGAAAATTCTTAGAATATTCATATTTTGCTCCCATGTTACATGTTTTAGGCAACTTATAAAGGCGTTCAGGAGTAGGTGAAAAAGCATAACTTAGCACTACCTCACTGTAGCCGGGTATCGGATCTCCAGGCTACATACTACGCCGCAGACGGGAACCCAGATATCTGGGTGCCCGAAACAACAGACAAAAAGGACAGACAAAGAGCGCAACGCGCTCTGAAGGAAGACGCCGTCGCAGCCGGGAACCCGGATATCCAGGTCCTCGAAAATGTAAAAAGGAAAAACGGACTGCGCGCGGGGCACACGGAGAAGGAAGAAGACGCCGAAGGAATAACAGCAAAGAGTGCCGAAAGAGAAGCCAGCAGGGAAGACCAGAAAACCACCGACCCCTACCTTGGGGAAGAAGAAACACAGAACACTAGAGATTACCCCACGAAGGGACAGGGAGGTCCCAAGAAGCTCGAGCTCCGCCACGTCCCTGGAGGGACGTGGCTGAACCAGGTATGGTCCTGCCTGAGGGGCAAATTACGATTTATGGTGGGAAGGGAGGAGGGTGGAGGAGAGGAGTAGAGGAGAGGGAGGAGGGAGGGGGAAGTTGGGAAGGGAAGCATCTACAAAATCACAAGAAGCACCCACCACTGTACATAGAAATAGAGTATTTTTCTTTTTTTGTTTAGTAGTTTAAAAAGGAGACTAAATTCACAGAGGTGTAGGAGCGGAAATCTATAACCCCCCTCAGCCTTCAAGCTTCCATCCTCTTATTTTTCTCTTGGGAGAGGAAACCTATACCCTATTCACCCCACACACTCTCTCTCTCTCTCTCTGTCTCTCTCTCTCTCTCTTTATCTCTATCTCTACACACTCTCCCTAGGTCTTCCTGACACTACCGCCGCCGGGGGAACCATCTTCAGTTACTGGGAACCCTAAGGGAGAAGAAACAGAGGAAGATCACCAAGCATAAAGACCACAGATAGTGACTGTTGTAAAGACACTTATTGAACCACAATAAAGTCACATATGTTCATCCACCCACCTGAGTGTCGTTGTACTCTCTATCGCTCCCACGGCCACAGTGGTGTCAGAAGTGGGATCTGACATAGCGATAGAGGACAGTATGGAAGTGAAACCCATATTAGAAGATATGATACAGCAGCTGGCCGAAGGTCAACTCCATCTTCAAATGGTATGGGAGGCCTAACAAAGGGAAGCCAAGGAAGATAGAGAGGCCCTCCAGAATGCATTAAAAGGTCAGGCCACTGTTATGGCAAATAATCAGTTGGTGCACGAAACGGCCCTACAAAAGCTAACGGACACCATTGCTGCCAGTAAGGTCCACCCTAACGTGCCGAGTTCGGTCCTCCAAAAGTACCAAGAGGGGGAGGACCCCGATGCATTCTTTACAAATTTTTAAAGGGTGGCTTCTTCCGCCCAATGGCCCGAAGAACGCTGGGGTCAGTATGTGGCTCCCTTACTAATGGGTATCCTTCAAACTGCATATCAAGCAGCCAATCCGGATGGGGCCACCCCATATAAAGACATCAAGAAGAGTATCCTGGAGAGGGTAGAACACGGCGCGGAATACTACCGCCTACGTTTTCGGAAAATAAAATGGGGTCCTACCTAAGACTCCCGGACATTATATTACAAAGTAAAGGACCTAGGACTCAAATGGCTAGGCCCCATAGGAATGGAAAGGGAAGATGTTATAAAAGCGGTAATTCTAGAACAATATCTGGAATCCCTTCCTTCCCTCACGCGTAGTTGGATCCGACAGCACCCTAACGTCGATACAACTATGGCAGTTGACCTTGCTCTGCCTACCACAGGTCGACCGAGTTCAAGAGTGGGGCCTCAAAATTGACAAATCCTTCGACCTGACTCCAGCCAGTACCTACTCGGTCCTTTCCCCGCAAAGCTGTCGAGGACACTACTTAGCCAAGAGCAAGTGAAAAACCTCCTGTGCAGCAATCCCAATGCTACAGTTGTGGTGAATGGGGCCACATAGCATGGGTATGCCTTTGCAAGGAGGACGAAACAGAACCCATGGAAATCGGGATTACTAGGGGACGAGTCCTCTGTTCAGGGAAAGGTAACCCCAGATACATGCAGGAGATACGAGTCAATGGGAAACCCATTACAGCCCTGGTCGACTCGGGATGCAGTCAGTCAGTCCTCAGAACAGGGGTGGTAGACCTGACAGGACAACAGTCACTACAATGGGTTTCTATATGTTGTATCCACAGGGACAAAAGAGAATACCCCTTGCCTCAGTTCGTCTAGAGTGGGAAGGGAGACAGGATGAGGTCCAAATGGGGGTTATGGATCGTTTGGTTGAGGAATGTATCTTAGGGACTGACTATATACACTTTCCTGAGTTGTTACAGAAAGTAAAATCCAGAATCCAATCAGACTCTTGGTGGGCAGAGGCTCCATTTTCGGGTATCCCAATAGACAGTAAACCTCTTTGTTACAGACCTACTAAACGGGAGAAGAGGCGCAAGAAACAACTCTATTGAACACAACAGAAGGGGGAGAACCCAAAGAAGGTCTTGTGCACTATCCCAACTCCCTTAACCTCCTTCTGGGGCAGTCAACGGGAAGATCCCTCCCTTCAAAATGCATGGAAGACAGCCAAAACAGAAAACACCGGTACGGTGGGTCCATATTTTCTTATCTACAAAAACCTCTTGTACAGAGTCATCAAACATGATAATAGCGAGAAAAGACAATTAGTGGTACCCGAACCCTACCGTACACAGGTGCTCTATCTTGCTCACAATCAAACGGGAGGGGGACACTATGGTAGAGAGAAAACGGAGGAATATTTATTGCGCTGGTTTTACTGGCCAGGAGTCTATGCACAAATCCGCCGGTATTGTTCCCAATGTCCCAAATGTCAACTAGTAGACCCCGGACCCCAGAGAAAAGCACCCTTACAACCCTTACCAATAATAGACATTCCCTTTTCCAGAGTTGGAGTGGACTTGATAGGCCCCCTCCTCCCATCCACAAAAGGGCATACATGCATTTTAATTCTCGTCGATTACGCCACCAGGTATCCGGAAGCCATACCTCTTACTAGCATGACAACCAGAAATGTAGCCCAGGCCATGATTGGCTTCTTTTCCAGGGTCGGGATTCCTAACAAAATTTTAACTGATCAAGGTACACCATTCATGTCGGCCTTGATGGCACATATCTGTAAGACTTTGGGAGTCAAACAACTCAAAACCTCCATATATCATCTACAAACTGATGGCCTAGTCGAACGGTATAACTGTACAATAAAATCCTTATTGAAGAAAACCGTCTCAGAATCAGGGTGAGACTGGGACCGAAAGCTCCCACTGGTCCTTTATGCTATAAGGTCCCATGAACAGGCCTCTACAGGACATAGGGGGTCATTCTGACCTTGGCGGTCCATGACCGCCATGGCGGATTGCGGCGGAAGCACCGCCAACAGGCTGGCGGTGCTTCCTGGGCGATTCTGCGGTCGGAAAAGGGGAGCCGGCGGTTTCCCGCCGGTTTCCCGCTGGCCCAGGGAACCCGCCATGGAGGCGCTGCTTGCAGCACCGCCATGGGGATTCCGACCCCCTTACCGCCAGCCTGTTTCTGGCGGTATCCACCGCCGGAACCAGGATGGCGGGAACGGGTGCAGGGGCCCCCTAACAGGGCCCCACAAAGATTTTCATTGTCTGCTTAGCAGACAGTGAAAATCGCGACGGGTGCCACTGCACCCGTCGCACCCCTTCAACTCCGCCGGCTCCATTCTGAGCCGGCTTCATTGTTGAAGGGGCTGTCTCGCTGGGCCGGCCGGTGGTCTTCTGGCGGTCGCCCGCCGGCCCAGCGGGAAAGCTGGAATGACCGCCGCGGTCTTTTGACCGCGGTGCGGTCTTTCGGCGGGAACCGCTTGGCGGGCGGCGACCGCCGACCGCCACGGTCAGAATGACCGCCATAGTCTTTTCAAACTCGTCTTTGGGCGATAACCCCGCAGTTTAATAGTTATGGCGGCTGAAATATGGGAAGAAGAGGAAGAAGGTGAAAAACCCTTATTAGGCTATGTCCACAACCTGAAGTCCCAACTACAAACAGTATGGGCGACAGGCGGTCGCTCCTCTCTCACTGCTGCTGCCTGACGCCTGCCTGCCACTGCTGATCCCGCTGACTCCGCTTCCTCCTCACCAGCGCTGACCTCTGCATCTCGGAGGTACCGCCCTCCGCTCGCTGCTCTCTACCTGCTGCTGCTGTCCACTCTCCTCGCCTTCTCTCCGCCGCCGATGCCCCGGTCACTCTCCTTCCTGGTTTCCCGCCGCTGACCCCGCAGTCCCGCCTCTCCCCCCTGCCCATTGGCCACCCAGCCTCCCGCCTCCCAGCTGACCCTCCCTCCCGGCTCCTTACTTAAGGGAACCGCGGCGGGCTGGTCAGTGTGACCCCCTGTGCCCCCACAGGCGGTCGCTCCTCTCTCACTGCTGCTGCCTGACGCCTGCCTGCCACTGCTGATCCCGCTGACGCCGCTTCCTCCTCACCAGCGCTGACCTCTGCATCTCGGAGGTACCGCCCTCCGCTCGCTGCTCTCTACCTGCTGCTGCTGTCCACTCTCCTCGCCTTCTCTCCGCCGCCTCTGCCCCGGTCACTCTCCTTCCTGGTTTCCCGCCGCTGACCCCGCAGGCCCGCCTCTCCCCCCTGCCCATTGGCCACCCAGCCTCCCGCCTCCCAGCTGATCCTCCCTCCCGGCTCCTTACTTATGACGCCACCCAGCGACCGTGCAGCGGACGCGCACAGCGGGAGCACCGATTGAGCGCCGAAGGTGCGCCAAAGGTAAGCCCGTCTGCGCCCGTCCGCGCCTGGACCGCGCCCAGCGCCAGAACCCCTGGCCCCCGCGTCCGCCAACCCCCCCGCAGGACCTACGATGCCGCCACACTCATCGCACTCAACACCGCCCGAGCCCCCAGGTGCTACCGAGCATCCCCGCGACGCACCAATGGACCTTTCGCCTGCCGATCCTGCAACTTCTCCTGCCTCTGAACCGGTACCGCACCCATCAAGACGGGCAACAGCAACCACCTCAAGTGCATCCTGATCAACACCCGCTCCGTCCACAGACACGCCGTGGAACTCTGGAACTTCCTCGACACCACATCTCCAGACGTCGCCTTCCTCACGGAAACCTGGATGAACGCCTCCTCAGCCCCCGACATCGCCATAGCCATCCCGGACGGCTACAAGATCATCAGGAAAGATCGCGTCAACCAGACCGGAGGGGGCATCGCCATCGTTCACAAAAGCACCATTCGCATCTCGACTGACTCCATCGACGCTTTCAACGCCGCAGAATACCTGCACTTCCAGATCCACACCGACCCCAAGACCACCCTCAGAGGCACCCTCATCTACAGACCCCCGGGACCACGGGCACAGTTCTGCGAAGACATCACGGACTTCATCAGCCCCCACGCCCTCCCCTCCGCCGACTACATCCTCCTCGGGGACCTCAACTTCCACCTGGAGAACAACAACGACCGCAACACCACCGCCCTGCTGGACAACCTCGCCAACCTCGGACTAAAAGCAACTGGTCAACACCCCCACCCACTACGCCAGCCACACGCTCGACCCCCTCTTCTCATCCAGCAAGCACGTCACCTTCAGCCACTCCACCGGACTTCACTGGACTGACCACAGCTGCGTCCACTTCAGCTTCAAAAAGAACACGGTCCACCACCACCCGAAGCAGGTTCCCCACAGAAACTGGAGCAAGATCACCGTCGACCAGCTCGCCACCTCCCTCAGCCAGAACCCACCTGTCAGGACAACGGACCCTAACACAGCAGCCCTCGACCTCACGCAGTGGCTGACCTCCTGTGCCGACGACCTCGCCCCACTGAAGAACCCACTCACCAGGCCCAGAAGCAAGAAGGCCCCCTGGTTCACCGACGAACTCAAAAACTCCAAGAAGGCCTGCCGCACCCTCGAGAAGGCCTGGCTCCTTGACAAGACCGCCGACAACATGACAGCCCTCAAACTCGCCACCCGCAGACATCATCAGCTCATCCGCACAACCAAGAAGAAATCTCTGAAGGAACGACTGGACAAGAACGCCCATGACAGCAAGGAGCTCTTCAACATCGTCAAGGAGTTCTCCAACCCCAGCACCGGCAACAACAACATCACTCCCTCACAGGACCTCTGCGACTCCCTCGCCTCATACTTCCACTGCAAGATCGCCAACATCAACAACAGCTTCGGCGTTCCACCCCCGCACCCATCGGTCGAACCCACGCACCTCGCCGCCATCCTCCAGACATGGACCGAGGTGACCCCCGAAGACACAACACGCATGATGAACACCATCCACTCCGGATCGCCGACAGACCCGTGCCCCCACCATGTCTTCAACAAGGCCGCCTCTACCATCGCACCCCACCTCCGAGACATCATCAACACCTCCTTCGACACAGCCACCTTCCCGAAGAGCTGGAAGCACGCCGAGCTCAGCGCACTGCTGAAGAAACCAACAGCGGACCCGACCGACCTCAAGAACTTCCGCCCCATCTCGCTCCTTCCCTTCCCTGCCAAAGTCATCAAGAAGGTCGTCAACAAGCAACTGGCCGCCTTCCTCGAGACGAACGGATCCCTCGACCCATCGCAGTCCGGATTCAGAGCCAACCACAGCACCGAGACCGCCCTCATCGCAGCCACCGACGACATCCGAGCCCTGCTCGACAACGGTGAAACAGCGGCACTCATCCTCCTAGACCTCTCCGCAGCATTTGACACTGTCTGCCACCGCACCCTAGTCCAACGCCTCAACGACACCGGCATCCGAGGGAAGGCCCTGGAATGGATCATCTCATACCTCTCCGGCAGAACACAGAGAGTACGCCTCCCTCCATTCCTCTCGGAGGCCACCGAAGTCATCTGCGGCGTCCCGCAAGGATCATCGCTCAGCCCCACTCTCTTCAACATCTACATGAAACCCCTCGCAGCCATCGCACGCCAACACAACCTCAACATCATCTCCTATGCCGATGACACCCAGCTGATCCTCTCCCTCACCAGAGACCCCGACACCGCCAAAACCAGACTACACGAAGGGATGAAAGACGTCGCCAAATGGATGGACATCAGCCGCCTGAAATTGAACACGGACAAGACAGAAGTTCTCATCCTGGGACCGTCGCCCTCCGCATGGGACGACTCTTGGTGGCCCCCGGCCCTAGGCACCGCTCCCAAGCCAACGGACCACGTACGCAACTTGGGCGTCATCCTGGACTCCTCCCTCTCGATGACCAGACAAGTCAACGCCGTCTCCTCAGCTTGCTTCCACAACCTCCGCATGCTCCGTAAGATCTTCCGATGGATCCCGACCGAGACCAGGAAGACGGTCACCCAGGCCCTCGTCACCAGCAGACTAGACTACGGAAACACCCTCTACGCCGGTACAACAGCCAAGCTTCAGAAAAGACTTCAGCGTATCCAGAACGCCTCCGCCCGACTCGTCCTGGACGTCCCCCGACGCAGCCACATCTCAAGCCACCTGAGAGACCAGCACTGGCTCCCTGTCAACAAGAGGATCACGTTCAGACTCCTCACCCACGCACACAAATCCCTCCACGACCTGGGCCCAAGGTACCTCAACGACCGCCTGACCTTCTACTCGCCCACCCGCCAGCTACGTTCCGCGAACCTCGCCCTCGCCGTCGTCCCTCGCTTCAAAAGAGCCACCGCCGGAGGAAGATCCGTCTCCTACCTGGCGGCTAAGACATGGAACTCCCTGCCCACCCACCTACGGCTGACCCAGGACCACCTCGCCTTCAGGAAACAGCTCAAGACCTGGCTGTTCGAGCAGTAGCAGACCCCCTCCCCCAAGCGCCTTGAGACCCTTCCAGGTGAGCAGTGCGCGATATAAATTCCTTGATTGATTGATTGATTGATTGACGTACGCAGTCATATTAAGAGAGCTCAAAACAAGCAAAAGAGTTATTATGACCGGGGTACGAAAACCAGACAGCTCCAACCCAACGAGAAAGTTCTCATATTACGTCCCAGTTCTGACAATAAGCTATTAGCCAAATGGCAGGGCCCCTATACAGTGTTAAAATCAGTCTCTCCTGTTACTTACCTCATAGAATTATCGAAGAACCCAAAATGGGTATAAATCTATCATATCAACTTACTGAAGAGGTGAGAGGAACCCACTATACCTGTAAACCCTACCGCTACTGGTTTTCTAATAACACCAGAGAAATCCTTAGATATTGAATTGTGCCCCACCAATCCAGATATATCCCCGGAACGACCCCAGATTAATTCTGAAATACCAGACTATCAACAAAGACAGCTGGATTGCCTCTTGGCTCAGCATACCAGCTTCTTTTCTGGAAAACTCAGTAGAACAACTTTAATACAACATCATATCAGAACCCCAGAGGGTCAAACAGTACGTCAAAGACCCTACTGTATCCCAGAGTCACGACGTCATCTCATTGAGCAAGAAATAAAAACCATGCTACAAATTAAAGTGATAGAACCATCGGTCAGCCCTTGGTGTTCACCCATCGTATTAGTACCGAAACCAGATGGCTCTATTCGTTTCTGTATTGACTTTTGCCGGTTGAACGCCATATCCCTTTTCGATACATATCCCATTCTCCGAGTTGACGACCTACTTGAAAAATTAGGCAAGGCCCGGTATATGTCAACTCTTGATCTATCAAAAGGGTATTGGCAAATACCACTTGCTCCAGCGGACCGGGAAAAGACGGCTTTCTCAACGCCCTCAGGGCTTTACCAGTTCACGGAACTCCGTTTGGCCTACATGGGGCTCCGGCTACCTTTCAACGGTTAATGGACCACCTCCTAAGGCCCCTTCAAGATTGAGCAGCCGCCTATCACAATGATATGGTGGTCTTTAGCGAAACATGGAAAGACCATCTTGACCATCTAAACCGCGTTTTCCATGTCCTACACGGAGCAGGTCTTACAGCTAATCCAAAAAAATGTCATCTGGCTCATGATCACATCGCATACCTCGGGTATTTTATAGGGAGGGGACAATTGCAGCCTCAGAAAAACAAAGTAGAGGCTATACAACAGGTACCTATTCCAACAACAAAGAAAGAGCTCCATTCCTTTTTGGGCTTAATAGGGTATAACTGACGGTTCATACCTAGATATTCCACAATAACAGCACCCTTTACAGGCCTGTTAAAGAAAACCCAACCATCCAAACTATCAGCCTTGACAGCCGATCAACTATCTAGTTTTCAACATCTCAAACACTGCCTCACAACTGAGCCAGTCTTAAAGTGTCCAGACTTTACTAAAGTCTTTAACCTTCAAACTGATGCCTCAGACATTGGACTCGGAGCAGTATTGTCACAAACGGACGAGAACAGTCATAACCATCCCATAGTATTTATTAGTAGGAAGTTATTGACGAGAGAACATCATTATCCAATAATCGAGAGGGAGTGTCTTGCCATCAAGTGGGCCATTGAGAACCTACAATACTACCTTTTGGGACATCCCTTTATTCTGTATACTGACCATGCCCCTCTCACTTGGCTGGCCTCTCACAAGAACACAAACCCGCGCATTCTCAGGTGGTTTATGGAACTCCAACCCTTTTCATTTCAGGTCCGTCACATTCCTTGGGATCTCCAGTGTGCTGCAGACTATCTGTACCGCTATCATGGAAATACGGAACTCCATCAGTCCCGTTCTTGGGAAGGGAGAGGTAGTTGGGTATCGGATCTCCCGGCTGCATACTACGCCGCAGACGGGAACCCGGATATCCGGGTTCCCGAAACAATAGACAAAAAGGATGGACAGAGAGTGCAACGCGCTCTGAAGGAAGACACAGTCGCAGCTGGGAACCCGGATATCCGGGTTCCCGAAAATGTAAAAAGCAAAAACGGACTGCGTGCGGGGCACACAGAGAAGGAAGAAGACGCTGAAGGAATAACAGCAAAGAGTGCTGAAAGAGAAGCCAGCGGGGAAGACCAGAAACCCACTGACCCCTACCTTGGGGAAGAAGAAAAACAGAACACCAGAGATTACCCCACGAAGGGACAGGGAGGTCCCAAGAAGCTCGAGCTCCGCCACGTCCCTGGAGGGACGTGGCTGAACCAGGTACGGTCCTGCCTGAGGGGCAAATTACGATTTATGGTGGGAAGGGAGGAGGGTGGAGGAGAGGAGTAGAGGAGAGGGAGGAGGGAGGAGGAAGTTGGGAAGGGAAGCATCTACAAAATCACAAGAAGCACCCACCACTTTACATAGAAATAGAGTGTTTTTCTTTTTTTGTTTAGTAGTTTAAAAAGGAGACTGAATTCACAGAGGCGTAGGAGCGGAATCCTATAACCCCCCTCAACCTTCAAGCTTACATCCTCTTATTTTTCTCATGGGAGAGGAAACCTCTATCCTATTCACCCCACACACTCTCTCTCTCTCTCTTTATCTCTATCTCTACACACCCTCCCTACACAATAGAGAACCCAGACTAGATTACAGAGACACTACTTACCTGCCTTTCGTTCCTCTTTTTCCGGTCTTCCTGACACACCGCCGCCGGGGAACCATCTTCAGTTACCGGGAACCCTAAGGGAGAAGAAACAGAGGAAGATCACCAAGCATAAAGACCACAGATAGTGACTGTTGTAAAGACACTTATTGAACTACAATATAGTCACATAGATTCATCCACCCACCTTAGTGTCATTGTACTCTCTATCGCTATACCCACGGCCACACTCACATACTCATAAATAACATTTAGACTAATCCCTTAGATCAAATCAAGTATAAATATTATTTGTGTTTTACATAAAAATAATGTTGTCTTCTTTATGATGATGAAATTCTTTATGCAGGCAAGATTTTCTATAATTCTGATTTGTGATGTTCATTTTGAAATGCTTTTAAAGTAATCTATGTTTAAAGTAAATGTTTAGATGTCAATGGCTACTCGTGTTATTTTACTGATATGGGAAAGTGAATTTTGCCATTTTTATTTTATGGTATTGTCAGGAACCTCAGTTGGAGGGTGTGAGGGTAGACAAGAACACTGGGCCCTATCTTTATCAACTGGGTTCATTTGTCATGAAGGGTCTCATTAAAAGTTTGGCGATCTGACAGTAAGATTGCCGCAGTGTCGGCTGCTAAAAGACCGTCATGTTGGCGGTCATACAGACCTCCGTATTACGAGTCACACAGCCAAGGCCACCAAAAGACAGCCAGAATCCCAACCCTGCAGCGACTCTAGAGGGCAGGAAAGAGGTGGTCCCATGACTGCACTGTCAGCCAGCCAAAAAATCACCAAACCTATTAAGGCCCACAAATCACAATAGTGGTTCTTTAATGGCAGAATGGCGTTGCGAACCGTGGAGGTTGGTGATCACCACAGTAATATACCACACTATATTGGATAATTGGAAAACCCCACACCTGATACACATCCACACATCCGACACACCTACACACTGCGCTATAAAACACACTCTTTCACATCCCACAATCCTTTGCTGCCAGAACGCCATATGTAGCTCAAAAAAGGCTGCACTCAAATATACAGAGACTGATAGCACTACAACTCCCAGCAGGCCCTGTTCTACCATTAAGAAAACCAGAACAGTGTACTAAAAATAAACTTAACCTGCATGTTAAATCTAACAAACAATTCAACACACTTGAATGCTCCACAATTGTACAGTCTATGTCAATGACAGTAATGCTATGGGCATCTGCCAGCACAATACCATCCGACACACACCTACAGCTGTGTTCTCTGCTAAATTGGTATTTCAATCTCCATTCAAACAATGTAATTTACTCACCTGGGGGGCACACACATATAGGAAGCCTGTACCTGGAGCACACCCATACAGAGGCCCAGGTATATGCTTATTTTCATAATGGTTGCCAGATCTGTTTGAATTGTACATTGTGCAGCTGTTAGTTGTCTCAACAATGCCATACACCTAACTGGGAGATAACTTTCAAATTTAAAACCATTTAGCAGACAAGATATGAGACTATGAACATACATCTGCCCACCAAGATACTCCAACAACCAGAAAGTGAACCCCTACTGTTGGTTCCCCTTGTTTATCACTGATAGACCCTGTTGACTGTTCTACCCCCAATCTCCATTTTCCAGTGGCATAAGAACCCTAGACTTGAGATTCCAAATGTTGTTGCAGCAACCCTGATAATTTCATCAACCGTGACTGAACCCTTCTCTGTCTATAAGCATTTGATTAGATCCAATTCCCACATACAAATGTACACTCCTTATTAAACAGCACTAAACCACAGATCATGTGTGAAAGTCATTTTTTCTGCTACATGTAACTGTTAATTGTAATACCTCTTGCACATAATAGATATGCACAAATGTACCAACTTTTTTAAAGTCCCATCTCACATGTACTGTTTAATCAAGGTGTATTTTGCATTTGATAATACTGAGGAACAAACTTGTTATCCCTTTCATTGCACTTTCCTACACATAGGTTGGGTAGATGCAAATGATCAAATAAAAAAGCACTGCTGCTCACTTACTTTAATGACTCACCATAGGTGTGAATAACTAGCACCCCGCAGACCACAGAAGTTAGTTATGACAGTCTTTCACTATCCAAATGGTTAAACAAAGTGGCTCACTGTATCATCAGTTAAAGCCTTATCAAATACCCTTATCATACCTCCCCAATTAAAATACCCCATAATACAGACAGAGGTCTCTACAAATACCTCCAGCCATGGAACCTTCCACTATCCATGGACAGGTGTCAGTATACATGCTACTCACCTATGTCAGTCTTGACACACATGCACAGTGGCCTGGAATGAGGAAACACAGTGACATCTACAGACAAATAGCCATTGAGATGGTTGGGGGTATTGATTGCACAGAATATCGTGTCAGAGATACAAGACCACACACATTGCACCATTGGGCCCACCTACTTTGGCAAACAAGTCTATAGTGTGGCATAGGACACTACTATCCCACTCTCCTGAAAGTCTGTGCATAGAACACACAAACCACAAATCTCATGCCTGACAGTAACTGGATCAATCAATTTTCACTTTACATGTCAGTCTGCAAATCCCACCTGCCTGTGACACTGTCACATATTGCCAAATGAGAATGACTTTGTGAAGTAATCTGCAATACAATAATGTAATACATAAGCCATAGGCAGGAATTGATAGCAAAACGCCATACAGCTATGTGCTATATACAGTGCTAACTCTGATTGTGCATTGTGACAAACTTAGGCCCTGGTTTAAGAAAAGTGGCGCAGCACCACTTTTCTTTCACCCCTTAGACCCCCCCCCCATTGTGTGTGATGTATTTAATATACAGTGTGCCATGGTGGCAGTTAGGGAACTAGACCCAGAATTGTTGACTCTCGTTCAGAGCTTTTGCATGATTAGCATCAAATATGTTGACCCTCATCCTGCAAAGCCCAATGAGGCCCATTGTAGATAATTGTGTGCCTCCTTTTAATATCTGCTCTGAGATGGCGTTACAAATGCCAAAAGAAATGACACAAAGAAATCTCTTTGCATACATCACACCTGGCACAGGCATAATGTAGCACAAAGGGTTATAAGGTGGTGCAATGCATGCAAGTGACACTAATGTGGTGCAAGGAGGCACTAGGGGCTCTTTAATCTGCCACTGAGACTACGGTGATCAAAAAACTGCACACTACTCAATGTAGTATTCTGTTTGCACATCTGAGTAATGTGCTTTGAAGCTTCTTATGACCAGTCTGATGTTCATACTAAGACACTTATCAAGCATCCCTAAACCCACATGCCCCATTGAGTAAGTACAATTATAGGATATGACATACCTACAATCAGGTGAAGCACTTATTAATGAGATCTCCCCAGATGACTGCAGCTTCATCCTCATCATAGTCATCCTCACTTGGCACATCTGCATTCTCACCCGCTGGAACTGCTGGCTCCCCCTCATCTGGTATATAGGGGATTTGACATCTCAGGGCGAGGTTGTGGAGTATGCAGCAAGCAACAATAATTTGACATACTTTAGTGGCTGAATAGAGGAGGGCTCCACCAGACTTATCAATGCTATGGAATCTTGCCTTCAGGGGCCCAAAAGTCCACTACATGACATGCCTTGTTCTTCCGTGGGCCTCATTGAAGCAGACTTCACCTGGTGTAGTTAGGTACCTCATGGGTGTCAACAACCAAGGACTGTTTGGGTAGCCAGAGTCCCCTATAAGAAATAGTAACAAAGAGGCAAGCTTACATTTTGGACATCCATACATTTGGTAGTAGATAACATTTGGAGGCACACATGACATATATGACTTACCAACCTGCCAGGTCCTCTCTGTGTACTGTTGTGTCATCAGCAGTGGGATTTTGCTGTTCCACATGATGAAGGCATCATGGACTGAGTTTGGGTACCTTGCAGAAACCTGTGAAATGTAGAGGTCAGTCAAACAGATTACTTGGACATTAATGGAGTGGTGGTATTTCCTGTTCCTATACACCTATTCATTGGCATTTGGGGGAACCAAGGCAACATGGGTGCCATCAATGGCACCCACCATATGTGGGATGTGTGCCAAAGCAGAAAAATCTGCCTTCATATAAGCCAAATCTACACACTGTGGAAACCTGATGTAGCTGTCCAGGTGTTTTAACAATGCAGGCAGTACAGCCTTCAAAACTAGATTGAACGTAAGCTGAGATATCCCTGCAGTTAGGGCCACGGTATTTTGAAAAGGCCTGTGGCCAGGAAGTGCAGCATTGACATGACTTGTACCAGGGGTGGTATGCTATAGGAATTGTGAATGGCAGGCATCAGATCTGGTTCCCACTGATGTCAGAAATCCATGATTGTATACCTATACAGGCGGAATATTTGGATGATATATTGATTCTCCCTGGTCTGCAGGTCTGCTAGTGGACGATACACTGGAGGTTCTCTCACTCTTCTTAGGCCAGAGTAACTATGTGCGAAAAAAACAAGATGTATGTGTTTCACTCATTCTGTCCTTTGTAAGTGTTAAAATACATATGTTACACATAATCCTCGGACATGCCGGATGAAATTGTAGAAATGTTGTACACAGTACAAACCTAGGCAAATAATGGCTTCTTAATGCAGTCACATTCCCTTTCCTAAATCATGATTTAGAAATGGAGAAGTGTAGGAAGGTACCCTCTTTCTTGGCATGGTTACCCCCATTTTCTGCCTGATGTCAGTGTGCTTGACTGTGTTCACTGATTTCTCAAAACTCTGTATTTTGCAATCAATGGGCAGACTGGTGCCCCCTTATAACTCCATAGTATGTGGTACCAAGGTACCCAGGGCATTGGGGTTCCAGGGGATCCCTATGGGCTGCATCATATATGTTGCCACCCATAGGGAGCCCTTGCAAAGGGTTCTGCAGGACTGCCATTTTAGCCTGCGTGAAAAGGTGCAGGGACCCTTTCACTGCCATTTACACTGCACCATGTAATTTATAAGTCACCCCTCTAGCAGGCCCTCCAGCCCTGAGGGCAGGGTGCAAAGTACATGTGTGTGAGGGCACCCCTGCAATAGCAGAGGTGCCGCCATAACCTCCAGGACCATTTTCCCAGACTTTGTGAGTTTGGGGATGCCATTTTACGAGTGTACTGGACATAGGTCACTACCTATGTACAGCTACATAATGGTAACTCTGAACATAGGCATGTTTGGCATCAAACATGTTGGAATCATACCCCAAGGCTTGGTTGTATGATTCCATGCAATCTGCGGGCTCCTTAGAGGGCCCCCAGTATTGCCATTTCAGCCTTATTAGGTTTTCCAGGCAGCCCCAGCTGCTGTGACCTCACAGACAGGTTTCTGCCCTCCTGTTGCTTGCAAATCTTGAGCCCAGGAAGGCAGAACAAAGGATTACCTTTGGGAAAGGGGTGTTACACCCTCTCCCTTTGAAAATAGGTGTTACAGGTTTGGGAGGGGTAGCTTCCCAAAGCCAGTGGAAATGCTTTGAAGGGCACATTTTGTGTCCTCCTTGCAAAATCCAGTCTACACTGGTTCAGGGACCACCAGTCCCTGCTCTGGCATGGAACTGGACAAAGGAAAAGGGAGTGACCACTCCGCTGTCCATCACCACCCCAGAGGTGGTGCTCAGAGCTCCTCCAAGTGTTCCTGGGTTTTGCCATCTTAGATTCAAGGTTTGCAGGGAACTCTGGAAACATCTGAGTGAATAGTGCTACCAGGCAATGTCAAAGCTCTACCCTGATAGGTGCTTACCTGGTTAGCTGACCAATCCTCCTTTCAGGGCTATTTAGGGTCTCTCCTTTGGGTGGTTCCTCAGATTCGGATTGCAAGACTCCAGCAGGAATCCTCTGCATCCTCCACTTCAAATTCTCACTGAAGAAACTGCATCTGGATCCTCCAGGAACTCTACAAGTTGCAACAAAGAAGCAAGATGCCTTTTGCAACATTGTATCTCTGGCTCCTGCCAGCAACTTCAACTGTTTCCCAGCCGTGCATCCTCTGAAGACAGCCTGTTATCAGCCTTCTTCAGAAGAGTGAAGGGATCTCCCTTGGGGTGGAGGAGTCACTCCCCTGCTTCTGCAGACACCAGGTGCAATGACGACTGGCTGTGTGGATCCCCTCTCTTGCTGAGCTGCATGGATCCTGCATCACGGGTGGTAAACTGAAGTGGTCCCGATGGTCCTCTCTTCCAACTGTCCAACTTTAATGGAGGTAAGAGCTTGCCTTCCCACGAAAGACAGTACCCCCATGCACTGCGTGTTTTGCAGCTGCCAAGACTTGTTGGCATTCTTCCTCCAAGTTCATCATGCATCTTGTAGTTCCAGCCCCCAGCACTCTATCCTGTGATGCACAGCTTCCTGGGTGGTTCTCCAGCGACGAGGGAGCCTTTGTTGTAGTGCTGCATTGGCCACTTTTTCAACTTCCTTGTCCCCATGCTGTGGGACTCCTGTGTGTGTGGCCTGGTCTTCTGTGCACTCTCTGAGTTGCTGAGAGCCCCCTCTGACTCCCATTCCTGGGTAGAGTCCATCTGGTCCTTCCTGGTCCCGGATAGCACCATTTTCCGCTAACAGCACGCTTTGCGTGTGCCAAGGCTTGTTGGTGGACTCCGACGACACAAACCCGACTGCAATCCACCATCTTGCGTGGAACATCACTTGCATCTGCCAGGAACCGACACCGTCTTCTTAGGTGCAGTACTGACTGTTCTTCTTCACTGGTGGTTATTCTTTGGAGCCTTATCTGGGTTTACAGGGGCTCCTGTTCTTTCTGGGCTCTTCTGTGCTTCTTTGACGTGGTCCCCTACTTCCACAGGTCTTCTTGTCCTGGAATCCACTGTTGGTGTCTTGCAGTCTCTTCTGGGTTTTGCGTAATTCTTCTTTTCATTTCTGTGTGTTTTCCGGGAAAGTTCCTGTGATTTACTCCTGCTTTCCTGGGCACTGGGGTGGGTTCTAGTACTTACCTTTGGGGTTGTCTAGTACTCCCAGCTCCCCTCTACACACTACACTTGCCTAGGTGGGAGACTGACTTCCGCAATCCATTTTCTTAGTATATGGTTTGTGCTCCCCCAAAGTCCATTTCTAGCTATTGTGATTTTCACTAATTGCGCTGTTTTCAAACTGTTTTCATGCCTATTTCTCCATACTATGTATATAATTTGTGTATTACTTACCTCCTAAGTGAGTATAGTCTCTATGGTATTTTTGGTATTTGAGTCACCAAAATAAAGTACCTTTATTTTTGTAACACTGAGTATCTTCTCTCATGTTTGTGAGTACTGTGTGACTACAGTGGTATTGCATGAGCTTTGCATGTTTCTTAGATAAGCCTTGGCTGCTCATCCACAGCTACCTCTAAAGAGCCTGGCTTCTAGACACTGCCTATATTTCACTAATAAGAGATAACTGGACCTGGTATAAGGCGTAAGTACCATAGATACCGACTGCAAACCAGACCAGCCTCCTACAAGAAGGATGTTGCTAAAAGTCTCTGTGAGAATGACAATCTTACCATGTTCAACATTGATAAGACACAAATACCATATATCAGATTGCCATTGGTGTGCTGACTATGCCACTAAAGTTGTGTTACCATTAACTCATCAAGTTTACAACCTGTGCATGAATCATGTATTTTGCTACGTTTGCTTAAAGCCTGCGGTGAACACAAGTTTGTAAATATGTCTCACAGCTTGTGACGCTACTTTGATCTAACTTTACTGATCAGCTATGAGACTTAAAATGGCAGCTGCCTGACCTACTATACTGGGCAGTAGTAAATGACTTAACTACACTGGCAGAAGTCGTCATGGTGGTAGGCAAATACATGGCATTGCCATCGGAACACATTGCTGCCTTTGGCGGTCTTGCGCCAATGGCGGTCTCCCGGCATTGACGGTGTCTTATGTGGCGGACGTGACCACCATCTGATACTTCATCTGTCACTTAACTCCTGGCACTGCTGCCAACAAGACCTCCACAACCTGGGCTGCTGTTTACTGTCCCTGGGAGCAATCATGCCACATTTTACAGGTGATAGGGCCTCTGACTTCTCCCCAGAGGAGCTTGATAAGCTGGTGGAGGAGGTCTTACCCCTGTATGGACAGTTCCATGGTGCACCTGAGGAACAGGTTGGTGCACATGTGCACATTGTGTATTTCCCCATCTATCCTTGGTTATGACGAACAATGGATGCTGGGCAAAGGATGTGATGACGTCCAGGTTATATGGCAGAATGAAGGGTTGTGGTGATATGTGTGGGTTGATGGATATATGCGTATGTGATTTGATAGATTTTGAGTACATAGTGCAGAGTGTGTGATGTATGTTCCCTGACCCACCTACAGACTGTAATACATGATAAGTGAAGGTGGTATGACAAACTTTGCCATGAATACCATCTTTTCAGATATGCATGTGGTTTGGTCATATGTAACAAGAAGACACCTGTTCCTAGATATGCATGTTATATGCCTGTTCCAACATCACACATAGCCTGACTGCATATGTTCATCTATCATTGAAGGGGATATTGAAGACAGTCTGTATGACTATGTGCAATAACTTGTTTTTCACCCTGCTTGTTTTGGTATGGTGAATGTGGACATGACGATCTATTCTTGTCTGTGTCATCCAAGCAGGTCAACACCCATCAGAAGAATGGGATATAGCAAACCATCATCAAGAAAGTGCGGACCCTGGGTGTCCACAGCTGGTGGAGCACCAACTGTAGGAAGAGGTGGGAGGACCTAAGACGCTGGGCCTGGAAGATGGCAGAGGCCCATCTGGGGATATCCTACCATTGAGTATGGGGTGCCCGTCATACCCTGACCCCCTAATGGTCCGCATATTGGTAGTAGCCTTCCCGGAGTTGGATGGGTGTTTGAGGGCAGCAAAGCAGCCACAAGTGGGTAAGGTTAGTGTGTGATGTAACAGATTGTTAGCACTGACAATGTGGTAAGCGCAAAGGGTCAAAGATCTCCGGTTGACACATTGATGTACAGTCCCCAGCAAGGGTATAAATGTGCACATTCTAATGTATATAGGTGCAATTTACTTGCCTATGTTGTCCCCTCTGTACAAAAGCATATGATGATGCACATGTGACAGTGTCATGTGTACCACAATACAGCTTTTCATACCCTGGTGGTTGTTAATTTACCAAATACAGATCAACACTCCCAATATCATGATGGTAAGTTGACCAGGTACTTGCTCTCTGTCCATTGCAATTTCTTCGATCTATATCTATGTGCAGCATTGAGTAAGACAATTTGAAGTCAATTCTAATTTTGAAAAAGTTGCACTTGAGTGACAGCATCGTGTGAGGCTGTGTTGTCCATCTGACATGTCACATGATACACTTGCTTCACTTACTCTGACCTGTTACAATGTGAACCCCCTTTGTAAGAGAGGAGTGTACATAGAACTTTGTGAAACATGGAGGTATTGCTAGAATCCTTTTGGAACACATACATTAGTGTCAGGACAATGAATGTTAGTACCATGTTAACATTCAGTAGGTGGTAAGTGCCTACACAGCATTTAACTTAGTCGTACTGTTGTAGGCATGATAAATAGTCAAAGAAATATTATTCACAGTTAAATTCTCATCATTTATTTGCCAACATCCTGTGTAAATTGAAAGGTTCTGTCATGATTCCACGTTGTAAACAGTTATATACATACTTTCTGTTGCAGAATAAGTTTTATTTACGGAGTCCTGTCTTTATGGAAACATATTTTTTGCACTGAGACCAATGTGGTACAGGTGTGATAGTTCACATACACATGAGTGGTTTGATATGTGTATTCATACATTTGACTTGCATCATGGTGAGTGTACCTTTCATGATACCATCAGATGTGCTTTGCCTCACAGATATTTGTCACATACAGATGGGATGGTAGTCATGTCTGATGTGTGGATAGTGATGTTGCCATGCAGTCAGTCATTGGGATATTGATGGAATGATTGCAGGATTAGGTAACTCTGAATGTCACCTTCCTGCACATTACAGTGGTCCATTGACTAGAAACAGAAGAAATACTAGCTCTTGTTGTGTGGGGGTTTATGCTTTGAGCTTATTAGGCCCTTACATGACTGATACACTTTGTTTTCAGGAGGACAGTGACTTAGATGCCTTGGTCCACAATGTATTTACAATCCTTTCATACATCACTATTGGTACTTGTGTATGTGACATGTGTTTAGACAATTTCATCTATAAAGAATTGGAGTATAGCATTTAGAGGTATTGCATGTTTGCAAATATCCTTTGTGTATGTTGTTAACTATGTGGCATAATGTGGTTATGGATTGTGTACACCAGGCTGTCTAGAGCATATTTGACAATGGGCCTGATGTATCAAGATTCCAGTTAGCGATTCTCAAATTGCAATTTTTATGAAATCGCAATTTAAGAAATGCAAAAAGCGATGTATCATATTTGAAAATAGCTAATAGCTATTTCTTAAAATTCGCAAACACGATTTGCGAGACGCAAATACCGAATCGCAAAAATATTTGCGATTCGGTAATTGAAAATCGCAAATAGCAAAAACGGCAAACCGAAACAGCCTGATGACATCACAACCAGGAAGTGAGTCAGCCCATGCTGTTTCCAGGTGCCACACCCACAGGAGCAGGGAGAGAGACACAGCCCAGCACCAGGGAGTCAGCATTGTGAGTAACCCAGGACCAAACTGCAACATGGCCAATGCTGGAAATGGGAAGGAGAAGGAAGACAGAAAGAGGAAGCTCAAATTCAGTGAGCCAGAATTGGAGGTGCTCATTGAGGAGGTTGTTGTGAACAATGGTAGACTATTTGGCAAATGCTCACTTCAAGTACCTGAGAGTTAGAAGCGGAGACTCTGGTCTGAGATCCATACCAAAATATGCGCAGTGGGTGTTGTGCAGCGCTCTGTGGAGGAGATACGCAAACAATGGTACTACTTGCGGTCCTGTGACAAATAGAGGATGGCCAGCAGGCTTATGGAGGCAAGTAGGCGTACCATCCACCCAGACACGGTCCACCCCTATGAAAGACCTGGTGGAGTCCACATTGCTTCCAGAAACTGTCAGTGGTGTAACTGACATTGACACCTCAGTGACACCCAGCACCAGCAAAGGTAAGGCCAGTAGTTATGTATTTCCCCACATGTGTATGTACAAATGCCCCTTAGGAAATAGAAAATTGCTTGCTGCACAGTGAAAAGTAGTCCATGTCACATCTTACATACAACACAACTGTGCCTTATGGGAGTGGTAGTACACAACCCTAAGGTGAATAAACAACATAAATAGTAAGATAGTGGTCAGCCACATTGAGAAACACCACAAATGACTCAGGGTGACACAATTTAATTGTACATTTAGAACTGACATGCTGCACATTGGCCTTGCAGATGACCCAGTCCCTGCTACTGCAGAATCTGAAAAAGTGGTGGAAGCAGAAACACAGCCACAGTCGGACTCAAATACCAGTGAGTCCTACAGTATTGTTCCAACTAGACGCAGGGCAAGGGTGTCACCACTGCCAGAGTATAACCTGGACTCCAATGAGATGCCAGAACACAAACCCACACCACCACCAGAGGCTAGTCCCACAGGAAGACAGCAGTCCCAGCGCCAGAGACAGTCAACTCCCCTCAGAAGGCACCACGATGCAGGCAGACAGTGCACAGATGAAGGAGTAGGGTCCATCAATCTTTGGCGGCCTTGAAGCTTCCATGCTATAGGTGCAGGGCCTGCAATGCAAATGATTGAGGTCACTGCACAAACAGTTTGTTTCTCACATAGCAATATGGGGTTACTACATAAGCAATTGGAGACTCTGATTGAGGGACAGCAAATAGCTGCTGAAAACACCAAGGAGTTGACACAGGCCATTGGGGAACTCTGCACTGAGATACAGCAGGAGCGCATCAGCCAGCGCAGGCACCATCACCAATATTTGGGAAGGTTTGATAGCTTCTGTGGATCGGTCAATCGGCTCACAAGTTCAACAGCCCTGATATCACGGCGTGCCGTTGCCACACAGGTGGAGACGGCACATTGCAGTCGGGACATTGCAGAGGGATTGGTGCAAATAACCAATGTACTGGATGCTATGCAAACAGCACGCAGTTCCACAACCAGCGAACTGGGTGTTTGGGACAGTGAGGAGTCCTCTAGCCTCAGCAGTCTGACAGTCCCAGTAATTGATCTGAGGCGTCGCAGTGCCAGACACAGTACTGCATGTGAGCCTGCGACAAGCGGTGCCAGTGAGGGCACTGAGCACTCAAGTGGAGTGCGTGGACGTAAGAAGTGAGGTTGAGGGCTAGAGGGGACAACCTAAACATGTAGCAATACAGTTATGCTATGATGCTAATAGTGTGACACTGTTAATTGTTCATGTCTGCCCATTGTGAATAGCTATGTCCTATTGACACAGTGGTTACCTGAAGTCAAGGTAATAAAGATGCTAACTACAGAAATACATTTAATTTAAGTGGATTTGTCATTACTTACATCAAAAATGGTTGTGCATGATGTCAGCACGTCTTTGCCTGCCGTCTGCTGCCCTGGTCCTGTCTGCTGGTTGAAGGGGTGGTAAGGGATCATCATCCTCATCTGAGTCTGGCTCCGTGAGTTCCACTGGTATGCCCTTGGTGGTTGCTATGTTGTGCAAGATAGCACATGTGGCCACAATTTTGCATGTCATCTCTGGGCTGTACTGTAGTGATCCTCCACTCTTATGGATGCACCTGAAGCGGCTCTTCAGCAGCCCGAAATTGCGCTCCAACACATTGTGGGTTGCCCTATGTGCAGCATTGTACCGCTTCTTTGCTGGAGTTGCAGGGCTCAGGTGTGGCGTAAGCATAGAGGTGCACACAGCGTAGGCACTGTCTTCTGAATGCACAGAGAGTAAAATGAGTACATGTGCTGTCTGACGCCACGCTTACATCAATGCATTATTCTAAACTATCAAATTACCTAGTAGATATCCTTCACCAAACTCCCCAGATAGCAGTCTGGTGTGTATCCCGCTGAGTCATGTGTGCTCCCTGGGTATCTGGCCACGAGATCCGTAATGATGTAGGAGGCATTGCATATCACCTGCATGTTTATAGAATGATTGTTTTTACGGTTGCGATACACATACTCGCTGGCCGATGGTGGACAGATTGCTACATGTGTCCCATCGATGGCACCTAGGACATGCGGGAACTGTGCTATCTGGTAAAAATAATTTTAGTTTGTTGTAATGCCTGTGGGGTGTTGGGGAATCTTATGTACAGTTGTATTCTGCTCAGCATGACATTGAGAAATGCATTGACAAATCTAGAGAGGGCACTCTGTGATACCCCTCCAGCTGTTGCAATGCCCCTTGATAGCTCGCTGAGGCTAATAGGTGCAGGGAGCATAATACCTGCACATGGGTGGGTATGCTGTTGGTCCTGTGTGTTGTGCGCTGTAGCATGGGTTGTAGTTCTGCTACCTGTGCTTCTGATACATTTTTCTCCTCAGTCTGGTCAAAAAGAGTGATGCACACTCTAAATATGCGCTCCTGTCTTCTCCTCTCGCTCCTCAAACCTGCCCAGATCCTCATTCTCCTTGTCATGACGTAGAGTGCAGCCATTGTGGAAGAGGAGCTAAGGCATTCTGGGCCCCTTTATAGGTTGCACGTGGTTACCACCTGGTTTCAGTTCGTGATAAATTGCATGTGCAAATGGCCATTCTGCGAAAAATTGCAAATTGCGATTTTTTGATGGATCGCATTGCTAACCGGTTTTTGAGTGTCGCAATATGCGTATAGCAAATAACGTCACGATTTAGTGGATCTCTATCTGCGATTCACTAATCTGTATCACAATTTGTGTTTCACAAATTGTGATTCAGTAATTCATATCGCTATTTGTGATATGCTGTTTGCAATGCGCTAATTTATGTCTCAATCGCAAAAAAACACTATTTTTGCAATTCTTTATTTTCGCACTGCGAATGCCTTTCATACATGTGAAAAGGCATTTTTGCATTCGCAGTCGGCCATTCGCACCATTTGCGAATACAAAAAAGTTTGACACATCTGGCCCAATATATTTCATTGTCTGGTACATGACATTACACTTTTTTCTGAGTATGTGTTGAGTTTGTGAATTTGAATTGTGGAAATCGAAATCAATGTCACATTTCTGAAAAATAGCTTAATTGATGCTTGACTATGTTGCTGTGGATAAGGCCCTGTATCATGTGGCAGACACACATTGTCATGGAATGGTCAATATGATAGGTCTACTGATATCATGGCATTGTAGGTGTGAGATAGGTAGCTTAGCTGGTGTGTAACAATGTATTCATTGTGGGGCATACATTGTAGCTTGTTTTGACATGTTGTTGGCACCTAATTGGTACTATCTAGGGGTGTATGTCAACTGGATGTAATGTAACTGATGTGTGAAGTATGATAGAATTGGTATTTTGAGAATGTGATGACCATACCTCATTTTCTGTTTTGCAGCATCAGCAGGCAAAGGAGATGGGCTATAGTTGAGTGGGGAAGCTTCTGGCCACGGAACCTCTAGTCACGAGAACAATGACACCAAGGGACCCAGTGGTCTGGAGGGCAAGGGGAGTGCAGTGGGGGAGACCGGATCCTGTACGTCATCCTTGGAATCCTCCTCCAGTTCCCACTCCCTGGTGGTGGCAGACCCATCTGGGACCACCCTAGCACCATCTATGGCTGCCATGTCTGCCACCCTTCTTTCTATCACTGCCCTCCCTTTAGTTCCTCACCCAGTTGACAGTGCCTGCCCATCCAAGAGGGTGGGTGTCTACTTTGCCACAGGCACCTCTGCCCTAGCCCCTGTTAGCCCTGCTGCCCTCGGTGAGGAGGCTATTGACCTCCTGAGGTCGATCTCTGTGGTTCAGTCGACTATCGTAAATGCCATCCAGGGACTGGCAACTCAGATACAACAGAGTAATTCGCGCCAGGAGGGCATTTACCGTGCACTTGCTGGCCTACAGAGATCTTTTCAGGTTCTGGCCTCTACACTGACAGGCAGCCAGCCACCCTTTGTCTACTGTTCCCCCTCCACCTTCCTCTTCCCAATCCGATTCCCCCTTTCCCAGACCCAGCCAAAGCACACAAACAGACAGGCATGCATCCACCTAAACATCCAAGGGTAGTGCTGACAAACATAAGCACCACAAGACACACCACTGGCATGCACACAAGCAATATCCACCTGCAATCACAGCAACAGTCACCACCTGCTCTGACACCCACCACCCCTAGCATCACAGACACAATACCTGACACACCCGTAGACACCACACCAACATTCATGGCTACAGCCACCACACCTATCCTACCCACAGACACCACAACAGCAGAACCTCAGACATCCACCCCAGTTACCACACCCGCAGACACCACAACCACTGACATACGTACATGCAGCACATCCACCATACCTGCAGTTCCCACCCCAACAGACAGCCACCCGTCTACCATGGCATCCCTCAGCACCTCGACCCCCCTCAGCCCAAAACACATAAACACCCTGACTCACCCACCCAACATACTCCCATCACCTGCAAGCATACCTCCCACAAAGACACACCCAAGACATCCACACCAACACCTCTTACTACCACTCCCTCTACCTCCACACCCAAACCATTTTGTTATGACTGTCCCTGTAAGCCTGTAAGAAAGCTTTTCTCTCAGGGTTTGACCTTTTCCCTACTGTTCTCCCCGTGACACCCCTAAAAGATCTGTTTCCCTCTCCAAAGACATCCCTTCCACCTCCAAAGGCTCCCCTACCCCCATGGCCAGTACCCATGCCCATCCACTGCCAAGATGTTGACCCCTCCCAAGAACAGCCAACCCTCCCCTAAGCCGAAACCAACCCCCCAGCCTAAGCCCAAACCACCCTGTTACCAGCCTAAGCTGAAACCCACCATCACCCCAAATGTCCCTGAGCTGCCGGCCTGTCCCCTTGATGGCCCTACCTGTGGAGGTTACATGGCAGTCAGGAGTCAATTAGGGGCACCATTCAATGCCTTTGGCACATATATTGTGCAAAATTGACTGGCCTATGGCCTTTGACAATATTATTCTTTTAATAACTTTTATCTAAATATTTATATAATTAAACCCAGCCAGTAGTTGTTGTAACTGGTTACATCTTTGTCCTGCATTTCTTTTCCTGTGTTTGAGTTGATCCTGGATGACATTGGTAGTGTGCTGTAATTTGTGTGTGCAGCTTGATGCTTCTTGTATTGTTTGAGCAGTCTGTGTGGTTGTGTGCCACATTTATGCCCCCCAAAGATGGGGGGGTAATTTCAACCCTGGCGGTACAGGACCGCCAGGGCTGAAATAACGAAAGCACCGCCAACAGGCTGGCGGTGCTTCCAGGGTCATTACGACCGTGACGGAAGTGCCGCGGTCGCACCGCCGGGGCCAGCGGTTTCCCGCCACAATGGCCCCGGCGGTAGTAATCCGCCACGGCAGCGCTGCTAGCAGAGCTGCCCAGGGGATTACGAGTCCCCCTACTGCCAGCCTTTTCCTGGCAGTTTGAACCACCAGGAAAAGGCTGGCGGTACGGGGAGTCGCGGGGCCCCATGACAGGGCCCCATGCAGATTTTCACAGTCAGCTCTGCAACGGCTACCCGTCGCACGGCCGCAACACCACCGGCTCCATTTGGAGCCGGCTCCCATGTTGCAGCCCACATCCCCGCCCACATCCCAGGCCCAGCGGGGATGTCATAATGGGCACCGCGGGAGTGCGGCCGCATTGGCGGCCGCACGACGGTTACAACTTGGCGGGCAGTGAAATGTTGTAATGAGGGCCAGGGTGTGTGTGTGTGTGATGGGCATGTGTATGTAGCATTAATATTGTTGTCATGGTATTGTGTTGTGTTTGTATTGATATATATTTGTTGTTGTGCTATGTGGCTTTGTGTCTTTGGAATGTTTGAGTCTGCATGTATTGTGCATGGTATAATAGGTCTGATAAGATGTGTGTGTGAAATGTGTGTGTCGATTGCTAGATTGTATTATGTTGTAATTGTGTGTGTACCATCACAGATGGTTGTACAATGTGTTTTATGTGTGTCGAGTCCCTTGCCAGTGTTGGTTGTGTGTGTTTGACATGTGTTTATATTTGTGCGGTTGTGGTGTTGTTATTCCAAGTTCATATGTCTGTATGGGATTGTGTGAGGCAGGGTCTGTGCTGTGTTGTTGTGCCTAACTGTGTGTTTTTGACATGTGGTGTGTGTGAATGCTGTGTATGTGCGGGTGTATTTGTTGCTGTATGTGAGTGAGTGTTACTGTACTGTTACGTGTGGGTGGATCCCTTGCACCCCCTTCCCTAGGGTATTTGAAGTAACTGTATAGATTATAACATTTCACAAATGTAACAGGTGAGAGTGTGTACTTACAGTTGTTGTCGTCCTTATTGGCAGTGATTATGTTTTTTTTTCTGCGAGCAGGAGCAGCAGGATGACGTCTAGTTGTGGTTCCATGGTGATTTTGGATGGGTATGGCTTCCTGGAGGTGATTGTCTCCTTTTATCCAGTTTGTTTCCATCTGGGTTTCGGTGGTGGTCTGACCGCGGCACAAATGTTGGTGGTGTGCAACGTCGTAAAGAGTCCCAAAGAAACATGGTCTTCATAGGACTGTTGGTGGCTCCAATTGTCCACAGCGGTTCGACCGCACTGTCGGTGCTTTGGCTGTATTCCGTTGGCATCACCGTCAAAGTCATAATTTGGCGGTCCTCACCACTAGCTTGTTAGCAGTCTGACCGCCACCACCAACATAGCGGCCCTCAGACTGCAAAAGTCATAATGAGGTCCAAAGTGTCCTGGGGCCTCCGTCCTATTAACTAGGAACCAAGCATTCCTTATTGGCACTTGATCTTAAGGGTAGTAAGGCAGAGCAATCTAATGGGTACTAAGGTAGGTGCTGTGTGCTAGGTACTTAAGCACTCAGCAACACAACAAGCAGCATATATTTATTTAATAAATGGCTGTCGTGTCAGTGCTATTTGCTGTGAAATTAAAAGTACTTTATTAACCACACCACTAAAAACTACACACATGTTTACTAATATATAGAGAAATGGCAGGTGGGAATGCCTGTGGTGTCACCTTCAACAGGTCCTCAGAACTAATATGGGGGTGAATATTAAATACAGGTCCCACAAATCATGCATTCCCCTAAACATACCCTGTTCCACCTGTATTGGAGGCAACTCTAACATTCTATGAACCAGCAAGCCATGAACCGTACAACCACAATTCCTCTATGTGCTTAAAAACATAGGGCCTCATTTACAAGGACCTAGTGGCGCACTGAGCCACAGGTGTGTCAATTTTGTTTACGCTCTGGTGGTGCATTGTGCCAGCCCATATTTACAAGGCCAGGCAAAGCTTTTCATGGCCTTGAAAATATGTCCCCCTTTCACGAATAACACTGCATGAAAGGGGCATTCCATGGGTGTTACTGTGGGTGTTCCTGTGCAACACCCATGGAATCTGCTGGGATCTGATGCATTCCCATATTTGCAAGGCTGGGAATGCATCAGATTGCTATGTCACCTCCGGGGTGGCATTAAAGTGGTGCAACGGGAAGAAATACAATAATTTCTCTCTGTCTTTAAGGCATTAATGATTGTTTATATGCAGAAAGTTGTCCCTTTGTGCACATAAACAATCATCTCTGCAATGCAGGCACCCTTGCACCATGGTGCAAAGGTACCTATGTTGACTCTAGGCAGCAGTTTTTGTGCCAGCGCAAAAGGAAAGTACAGGGATGTGTTGTATTTCTTTCAATATGACGCATACCTGCACTTTCAAAATGACGCTGCGTTGCACAGCAAGATGGCTTGCAGAACCACCTTGCGTAATTTCCTTGTAAATGAGCCTAATAATAAAAAGTCAGTCCTCCTTACTTTGTCAGAGTGCCAGCACAGTAGTTAAAGACAGAATTATCAGATCAATCAAAGTGCAATCAAAGTAACTTTGTGTATCAGGTTGTGAGTGTGTTGTCTCTCTTTAGTTCTATTATCATATTAATTAACAAAACCTATCACCTCTATTCTTTTGTGGGTATTATGATGCTTTAGTTCCATGGAAAACATATGTGTAGTAGTCTCAACCTATATTCAAAATGCTCACCAATCTAATTAGCATTCCGATCGAGAGACTTTGTATATGTCTGTTGCTTCTGTGCATGATAAACGTTAACAAATTTTCCTCTTTGAAAATATATTTTCCTCTTGGATCCATTCCTATTTATCCTCTTGTCCCTTCACTTTATCTTAGAACATCTTTGTCTTTCCTAGATTTAGCTTTAGTGGTCTTCAAGAAATCCCTGTGCAAGCTGTGGGAAGGTCTCTAGGAATTTGGAATTAGAAATAATTAAATTAATATGTGTGCATGACAGCATCAACACTGATGCTTGAGTGAACTTCAAAGACATTAAGGTGGTCATTATGACATTGGCGGTGAGTGATAAAGTGGCGGTAGTACCGCCAACAGGCTGGCGGTAATTACAGCTAAATGATGACCACAGCGGCGATACCTCCCATAGACAGCCAATGACCGCCAGGGTGTAAACACTACTGACCATGGCAGTAGCCATCAACAGCCAGGCGGAAGACAAGGTACCACCCACCATATTATAACATAGCATACCACCACAATTTCCCGGTCGGTACCAATGCCATCAAAAGCCTGGCGGAAACAGAACACAGAAGACAAAAGACACCATCAGAGATACAGAGACGATCAAGGCCGCCATGGAACTAGAACTTCAAGTCTTCCCGATGCTCTTCTACGCCATGCTCCACCTGAAACACCAACGCCGATGACGACAGTGAGTACAGCTGCCCAGCACACAAGGGAGGGAGAGAGGCAGGAAAAGGAGAGTGACACATATACGCACAACACACACCATTCACACACACACACCAGATACACAACCAGCTGCATACCAAAACCGGTCCCACACGACACACATCATAAAAATGCAAGGACTACAGTTATTCCGAACTGATAGTGTAATTTGATGCAAACAGCCACCATATTGTCCATGTGACAAGATGTACATGAATCACTGTTCAGAAAGGGCCAATGGCCAGTCCAAAGTACAAAAGGCTCACATGGCCACAGTCCAAGACCCAACTCGTTGTCTGACGAAATCTGCACTACACTGTGCAGAGCCATCATGTTGGGAATGGCCAGGCACCCCAGGGGGAAGAGGGGTGGGGGGGGCACCTCAGCTGAAGTGGGGAACTTGCCCACTGGTTCTGGAGGGAGCTCCATGGCCATTACACTTTGCTGGGAAGTGCAAGGTCACAGTCTCTGAGGTGGGGAACTTTCCCACTGGTTCTGTTGGGGGCTCCATGCCCATTTCACTTTGATGGGGAGTACAAGGTCAAAGTCTCTGAGGTGGGGAACTTGCCCACTGGTTCTGGAGGGGGCTCCTTGTGCAGCAGTCCCTGGGGTGGCCTACATCCCCCCCTGCTGGAGGTGAGGACTGCTGTGTCCCAGCTTGAGGTGAGGGCTCCTTGCCCTCTGTTGATGGAGGGGAGACCCTGCCTGCCGGTGCTGGATGTGAGGGCACCTTGCTACTGCTGTTGGGGCGGGCTCTTGCCTCTCCTAGTTGGTGGAGTGGGAACCTTCCCTTTCCTGGGTGGTGGAGTGGGATCCTTCCCTTTCATAGGTGGTGGATTTGTATCCTTCCCTCTCTTGGGTGGTGGAGTGGGATCCTTCCCTCTCTTGGGTGGTGGAGTGGGATCCTTTACTCTCTTGCCTCCAACTAGGAGGTTCCCCCACTGTCCCAGTGGACTGTTTGGCTGAGGAGCTGGGCTGGGTCATTGTGACCCTGCTTTTATGGGCAGGTCGGGGTGGGGAGGGGGAGGGAAGAGGTCAAGTTGGGCAAGGAGAAGCTTCTTAGGGACGGTGGGGCGGGATGAGGGAGAAGGGATGGGAGTGCAGGTTGAGGGAGTGGTTGTTGGAGGTGTATGTCTGCTGGACATGGGTGCAGGTGCATGGGCAGTGGGCTGATGTGAGGTGGATGAGTGTTGGGTGTCTGTGTGCGTGCGTTTATGTCTCATATGAGGGGGGGCAGACAGGGTGGGAGGAGACACAGGGGACGTGTGGATGGATGTTGTAAAGGTGTCTGCAAGTGAGGTGTGTGTGCTGCTTGGTGTGGTGATGGTGGTTGTGGCTGTTGATGCAGTGCAGGCAGGTGTGAGTGTGGATGTGACAGTGAGGGAGGAGGAGGCGGAGCAGGGGGAGACAGTGGAGGCCGTGGATGTTGTTTTATGCGCAACTGTCTGATGTTTGTGTGAGTGCTTGTGGCCTGAAGTGTGCTGCCTGTGTTTGTCTGTGCCACTCTTGTGTGATGGTTTGTGTGCATGCTTGAATGTATGTGTGCATGGGATGGTTGGGGTTGAGGAGATTGGGACTGGGAAGTGGTAGTTGGAGGGGGGACGGTAAGAACAGGGACAAATGCTGCCATCAGAGAGGAGGCCGGAGCCTGTAACGATCTCTGTTGGGCCGCCAACACACCGTGAATGCCCTCCAGGAATGAATTGCATTGCTCCATCTGGAATGCCAGCCCCTGAATGGCATTCCCATTAGTTGACTGCCTTACAGAGATGGATATCAGGAGATCAATAGCCTCCTCACTGAGGACAGCAGGGCTCACTGGGGTAGGGCCTAAGGTGCCTGGGGCCAAGGAGATGCCCACTCTCGTGGGTGAGCGGGCACAGGCAACTCGGTGAGGGGCTACTGGGAGGGCTGTGCTAGTTAGGTGGGTGGCAGCTGTACCTGTAGCTGTGATGGTCCCAGAGGTGTACGCCACCACACGGGAGCTTCCATCGGAGGAGGTATTAGAGTCAGTGTTGTCACCTCCTGTCTCCGCCATTGTGCTCCCCTTGACCTTTGTCCCGCTGGTCCCCTCAGCATTGGTGGACTCTCCCTCCTGGGTCCTTTGGGATGGAGCCCCCTCTGTCACTGGTGCCTCTGCTCCACCACCAGATGATGCTAATGGACACATGGACAGGATGACAGAAGAAAAAAAGGGGAGAGAAAGAAAAGGAGCACTGGGTCTATTATAGCACCAACACCACAGATTACCGTCACACACAGGGATCAGGATTGTGTCCATCGCATCTCACCGGCATTCCATTGGCTGGGTACCACAGCAAGATGAGAGCCAAACACTGCCACCTGCACCCCTCCTGGGACTCCCTAAGCCCTGTCTGACATGGAATGTAACCTAGCATGTTACCAGATCATGCAATACACCCATTAATTAATCTTGAGCTGGACCATGCTGCAATGTCTGGCCTGGCATTAAGGGACACCCACTAACTGACACCCACCACCAGTTTCCAAGGCCACATAACAACCATAGTTGTAACACACACTGTACTCACCCCCTTGTGGCTTCTGTGATGCTCTCAAGTGCCCATCCAGCTCTGGGTAGGCCGCCGTCAGTTTGAAGGCCATCAGGGGGGTCAGGTTCCGATGGGCACCCCTCCCTCGTTGGGAGGCCATCCTCAGGTGCGCCTCTGATGTCTTCCGGGCCCAGCGTCTCAGGTCCTCCCACCTCTTTCTACAGTGGGTACTCCATGTGCTGTAGACCCAGAGTCCGCACCTCCTTGGCTATGCACGCCACAATCCATTCTTCTGATGGGCACTGACCTGCAGAGGAAACACAGACACGAGGACACCATTACACATAAAATCCAGCCAGTCACACATATGGCCCACAAATCTCCTTCCCTCCTCATTGGTGCACACATTACCCAGTGCCCACCATGTACACTAGCACCAGTCATACGACCCCTCCAAATGACACAATGCTTGCACACACATCTCCATGCAACCCTGTCACATGCCTTGTGCCCAAGGTGTACTCACCTGTTGGTCTGGAGGCCCATACAGCTGCCATACTGGGGTAGGACCCCATCAACCAATTGCTCCAGCTCCTCCGAAGTGAAGGGAGGGGCCCTTTCCCCGGTCACACGGGCCATGGCAGGATCCAGACACAGATCACAGCAGCACACACAGTGTAGGTGTTGTCCTGCTGAAAGTCAGGAATCGAGTGAGGTTATGGACAGAAAATGGCGGTCGCGTCCACGGCGGTGTATACTGTCACCAGGGTGTATACCGTCACCGCTGCCGGTGATCCCGATTGGCCACTGTACTCCATAGAGCCCCAGGTTATCCAATGAGGAATAGCATGGCGGTGCAAGACCGCCTCCACCATGACGCGCAATGCCAGTGGAGTTACTTCACATCCACCTGTCCCTACATACAGGACAGGCGGTCCCCATTTTATGGTGGTGGACAATATTCATATATTCGAGAACTGCGTCATTTCCATATTTTGCACATACATTGCCGTTCCCAATGTTCCATCACGTTACAACTCTATGTACACTGAGGTGGTGGCTCTATTGTTCACATTGTGACAGCCTATTCACTCTTTTGCCTCTTAGATACCTACCACTGCAGAAGAATTGGAGGGCGAGACAAGCTCCAGTGTACAGACCCCTTGTGGACTTGGCTACACTCGAGGAGAGGCTTATAATACTCACCTATAGACTGGACAGGGCCATAATCACAAAGATGTGTGCTCAATTGGAGCTTGATCTGATATCAGCTATCCGTCATCTCCCTGGGATCCCCGTAGTGCAGGTTCTATCAGTGCTCCATTTCCTGGCAACTAGTTCATTCCAAGTGACAGTGGGCTTAGCAGCAGGAATGCCACCGCTAATGTTCTCAATCGTGATGGCAAGGGATTTGTCTGCTCGGTGAAACACATGTGCAGCTACATTGCTTTCCCCCAGGTGGAAGATTTGGCCACTGTGAAGGCAGGATTCTATGCAATGGGACATATACCCAACATTATTGGGGCGATGGAAGATACACATGTTGCGTTTGTCCCCCCCGCCAGAATGAACAGGTGTCCAGGAATCGGAAGAGTTTCCACTCACTCAATGTTCAAATGGTGTGCCTGGCTGACCAGTACATGTCCCACATCACTGCCAATTATTCTGAGTTGGTGCATGACGCCTTCATCCTGAGGAATAGCAGCATTCCAAATGTGATGACACAACCACAAAGGCACATAGTCTGACTAATTGGTGAGCCTGACTCCCCACGCAATGTATGTCAGTGTATGTCTTCTGATGTTCACCCCATACCATTGTGTAAAGCTAATGTTTGTCCCCCAAAACTTGCAGGTGATTCTGGCTACCCAAACCTATTGCGGCTCCTGAACCCTGTGAGGAATGCCAGGACAAGGGCTGAGAATCATTCTAATGATGCACATGCGCCGTCCAGGAGAATTATTGAAAGGGCCTTCTATCTCCTGAAGGGCAGGTTCAGATGCCTCTATCTAACTGGTGATTCCCTGTGCTACTCACCTGAGAAGGTCTGCCAGATTGTAGTGGCATGCTGCATGTTGCACAACCTGGCCCTCAGATGACATGTGCCTTATCTGCAGGAGGAGGAGACTGGAAATTTCCCTGTGGCAGCAGGGGACCCTGAGGACAGTGAGGATGAGAATGAGGACAACAGAACATCAGCTGTATGTCAATACTTCCAATGACACACAAGTGAGACAGTGGAACTGACCATTCCTCTGTTTATTGATGTTTTCTGTGTGGCTGTAGCAAGGTGGCATTCACTTCTTTTGCATCTCTACTTACTGTCACCTATTGCTTCTCATTTTTCAGATGTTGGTGATGTGACAACTGTGTACTGATGTGATGACTCCAGACAGATACAGGTTATTAACTGTATGCTATCACAGTGTTCAAATCATTTGCCCAGGATGTGACTGTTTCCATATATCCACATTTTCATCACATAAAACAGGTTCACTCAGGTTGTGTTCAAAGGTGTTTATTGTAGTGCAAATAATTGACAGAAAAGTGCAATGGAATGGGGTGATGATTGAGGAAAGTCCAGGGTATTGTTCCAGTCTGCCTGTAGAGCAGGTCCCGTGTCCAAGGGGCCATAGGAAGGGGAGCAATGACTCTGGCTTCTGTCTGGGTCGCAGGGAACTTTTGTGGGGAGGTTCAGCTTGTGCAGGAGAAGGGGTGCTGGTGGCCTGCCCACTAGCTGCAGCAGAAGTGGTGGGCTGGTCAGTAGACTAGCTAGTGGTAGGGGCCTGCTGGTGTGCTGTCCATTCCCTCATGATGATGGCCATATCTGTCAGCATCCCTGCTATGGAGACCATGGTGGTGTTGAGGGCCTTCAAATCCTCCCTAATCTCCTGATGGTGTACCTCCTGCAGCCACTTGTTCTCCTGCATGCTGGTAAGGATCTGGCCCATCTTATCCTGGGATTGCTGGTAAGCCCCCAGGACGTTAATGAGTGCTTCCTGGAGAGTTGGTTCCCTAGGCCCGTCCTTCCCCTGGTGCACAGCATTCCTTCCAGTGTCCCTGTTCCCCTGTGCCTATGTCCCTGAATGGTGTGCCCACTGCCACTGACCCCAGGTCCATGATTGTCTTGGGGGTGAGGTGTGGGCTGGGGTCCCTGTACAGGTGGGCACACTGCTGATTGACGTGACCTGGGGACAGAGGTGTGGGGACGTTGAGTGGGTGCTGTGGTGTTGGATACTGATGGGGTGGCTCTGTGGTGGTCTAGAAATGGGCTGGGGTGTCTGGCTGACCAGCGGTTCCTGATGGGCCAGGGAGTTCACCCAGGTCCAGAAGTCCAGAGGCACTGTCATCACTGGGGGCATCTTCTGTTGGGGGACTGGTTAGTTGTGGCACTTCCTCGCCGCTGAGATTGGCTGGGGCACCTGTGGAGATGTAAGTAATATAGTATACTTCATGTCTGTTACATATTGTACATTCCATGCTTTCCCTCTATTGTTGCTGTTGTCCTGACATACGAAAGAGGTGCAATGACCTACGGAGGAAGGTGCGTTCCATTGCATCAAGGCACCAGGTCACCATCGTCAGGACTGGTGGTGGACCCCCATCTCTTCCCCCACAGCTGACAGCATGGGAGGAGCATGTCATGGCAATCCTGCATCCTGAGGGCCTCACTGGAGTCATTGGAGGGCTGGACACGGGTAAGTCACCATTACTATCCTACCTCCACCAATTCATTTGTGGCACGTCATCCCCACACCCCACCTCATCCCACAAAGTGCACCACCCCAATGACCACACATACATCTGTACCCCCGCATGCCTTACCCACTGCAGACACACCCCTCCCAGCACTGCATGCACACCTACCAGCAATGCATGGACAGCATGTAGTACTACCAAGTCCACAATCCAACACCATACACTACCAAAGGTGGGAGGACAACCCCAAACCTATAGGGAAAGGTAGAACTTCTGAAAATGTGACAGACAATGACCCTAACAAATCACTTACATCTCCACAGGTGCTGCAGCCAATGTCAGAGGTGAAAGGGGGCCACGGCAACCCAGTCCTCCACCAGAAGATGTCCCCAGTGATGACAGCAACTCTGGATGTCCCAAGCTGGATGAACTCCCTGGCTCATTTGGGACCACAGGTTAGTCGGCTTCCACATCCCACAGTCAGTCCACCACAGCGCCCACACTCCGACTCAGACACCACAGTAGCCACCCAATGTCCCCAACCCCCTGTGCCTAAGACCATCAATCAATAGTGTGCCCACCTGTACTGGGACCCGAGTCGACAGGCACAGGGGGCCAGGGACAGTGGGAGGTCAGCTGTGCACTGGGGTCAGAGCGGCACTCACACATGTCCTGGGGGCCTACAAAAAATCCCAGGACAGGATGGGCCAGGCCATCACCATCATGCAGGAGATCCAGCGGCTGCAGGGGGTACACCACCAAGAGGTCATGCAGCAGTTGCAGGGCCTAAATGCCAATATAGCCTCCATTGTAGTGGTGCTGGGTGACATGGCCAACACCATGCGGGAGAACAGAGCACACCAGCTGCCCACTACCATTAGCCACTCCACTCAGCAGCCATCAACATCTGCTGCAGCTAGAGGAGGACCTGCACAGGACCCACAGGCCACCAGCACCCCTCTCTCTGCAGCAGAGGAACCACCCTGCAAGTGTTCCCTGCGACCCAGACAGACACCAGAGACTGTTACCAAGACCAAGACCACCGCCAGGAAATGAGCCCATCCAGAATGTTCCCCTTGTGTGCCATTGAGTCACCTTGTTCACTTTGGACTGCCATTGCTCCTCATCCAATGGCCCCATGGACATTGTACCTGTGCTCCAAACCATCTGGACCACTACACTGTGGTTCTCCTCAACCATCACCCCACTCTATTGCACTATCCCTTCATTATTGTCACTTCAATAAACACCCTTGAACACAACTGGAGTAATAGTGCTTTATAGGACAGAAATGTGCAACGTAATGAACTGTATTATCCTGTGCAAATGTCCTGTAAAATGTGAATCCATCAAACAAATGTTGTTAAGCAGTCTGTAGCCATCACATCAGTACACTGTTGTGACCACACCAACATCTGCAAAAAGGGAAGGCATAGGCGACAGTCAATTATAAGGATAAGGCAGTTATTGGCTCAACACAGCTGGCACACAGCACTCAACAGAAATGGCGACTTGGACAGATCTCCAGTCTTACCTGAGTGTCATTGGAAGTACTGCTGTATGATATGTGTCCTGTTGTGCACATCCTCACCCTCCTTCTCCTCACTGTCCTCAGTGTCCACTGCTGCCACAGGTGCATAGTCACCTCCGTTCTCCTGCAGATCGGGCATGGTTTCTGAGGGCCAAATTGTGCAGCATGCAGCATGCCACCACAATCTGGCAGACCTTCTTAGGGGCTTAGCATAGGGGCCCACCTGTGAAATGGAGGCACCTGAACCTGGCTTTCAGTGGGTCAAATATGCATTCTACACCCCTTCTGGTATGGCCATGTCCCTCATTGTACCGATTTCCAGCCGCTGTTCTCGGATTCGTAACAGTGGTCAACAGCCAGAAAAGGTTTGGGTAGTCAGAGTCACCTGGAAGTAGTGAGAAACATACATTACCTATTTACAGTTGCATGAAGTTAATTTCCAGTTGCCATACACTTACATATATTGTGTGAAGACTCATGTTCACTTATGAGCCACGCTCTGTGCCTCTGTAGTCGTGCATCACCTATGGAATGCTGCTATTCCTCAAGACAGAGGCATCATGCACAGATCCAGGATACTTGGCACTGACGTGGGAGATGTTCTGATCTGCAAGGCACACCATCTGGACATTAATTGAGTGGAAAATCTTCCTATTCCTGTATACCTGCTCATTTGCTCTGGGAGGCAACAAGGCAATATGGGTCCCGTCAATGGCCCGATCACATGTGGTACGTGTTCCATGGAGTAGAATCCAGCCTTCTCAGTGGGAAAATCTTCACTCTGGGGGAATGCGATGTAGCTGGTCATGTGTTTGAGCAAGGCAGCCAACACCCTTCCAAGCACTATTGAAAACATTAGCTGTGACATTCCTGCAGCCAAGCTCACTGTCACCTGGAATGAACCACTTGCTAGGAAGTGGAGCACTGAGAGCACTTGTACTACAGGGGGAATAGCTGTAGTGCTATGGACAGCAGGCATTAGATCAGGCTCCAATTGTGCACACAGCTCAACACTAGTGGCTCTGTCCAGATGCTAGGTGAGTATGATGTGCTGGTCCTCTAGTGTAGCCAAGTCCACTAGGGGTCTGTACACGGGTACTTGCCTCCTCACCCTCATCCTCCGCAGTGGTTGGTATCTAAGTGAGCCAAAACTAAAATGGGTGTGAATACAGGACCTATGGACACACAACATCATAGTACACAGAGCATGTATGTATGTAAGAGACTGGAATTGTCTAGGTGTGAACAGTTGATACAACGATGCACATATTTATTTCCAACATGAGTACTAGCATTAGGAAATGGCAACCGCCTGTCCTGTATGCAGGGACTGGTGGAAGTGGCCTCACTCTGCCGATGTTAGGCGTCATGGTGGAAGGCGGTCTGCACCGCCGTGCTACTCCTCATTGGCTAACATGGGGCTCTATGGAGTACAGGAACCAATGATGATCAATCGCGGTGGTGACAGTGTTCACTGCTGCGGATGTGACCCCCATTTTCTTTCTACCACTTCACTTGATTCCCAACTTTCTACAGTTCTACATCTTCACTGCATGTGTTGCTGTGACCTGTGCCTGGAACCTGCAAAGGCCTGTGCTATAGGGGGAAAGGGGCCCAGCCTTCACATCCAAGGAGTTGGAGAAGCTTATGGATGGGGTCTTACCCCTGTATGGGAAGTTGTATGGGCCTCCAGAGCAACAGGTGAGTACATCATGGGTATGTTGGATGCGACATAGCTGCATGTAGATGTATGTGTGTGCTAGCAGTGCGTCATTTGGGGGGTTTGGCTGCATACAATGTGTATGCAGAGGTACTGGTCATGTGTGTGCTTGATGAGGGGCAAATGCAGTATGTGAGCCATTTGTGTGACAGACTGGATTGTATAGTTCATGGTGTCCTTCTGTTTGTATATCCTCTGCAAGTCGGAGCCCATCAAAAGAAAGGGTCCCCGTTCCAACTACCTGTTCCCAGTCCCATAGCCCTCTCCCACAACCCATCCCACGAACACAGTGCAAAAAGCGCGCACCCAAAACGACAGACAGGACTTGCACAGTAAAACACAGGCACCACACTCCCTTCCACAAGCACTCACACAGCCAACACACAGATGCACATACTTCAACAGCCACTGCCTCCAATGTCTCCCCCCTCCTCTTCCTCCATCACAGTCACATCAGGACTCACACTTGCATGCACTGCATCATCAGTCCCAGATCCTGCTACCTGTACAGCCTTGCCCACAGTCACCACAACAGCAGACATGCAGACATGTACCCCATACACCACATTCACAGTCACTACCACCACCACCACCTCATGCAGCACACCCACCTCACTTGAACACACCACCACAACATACATACACATGTATTGTTTGTCCTCTCCCACCCTGTCTGCCCCCTCCAAAGACACATAAACGCTCCCACTCAGACATCCAAGAGCCATCCACCTCACACATGCACACTGTCCATGCACCTGCACCCAAGTCCAGCTACAATCACTCCCTCCACTCCCAATCCTCCTCCCACACCCCACCCCATTGGTCCTAAGAAGCTTTTCCTTTCCCGCCTTGACCTCTTCCCTCCCCATCCCCGTCCTGCCCGTAAGAGAAAGGTCCCACCCCCAAGCCCAGTACCACCAGCTCCCAGTCGACTCCTGTTCCTCCCCCTAAGATTACACCTGCCACTGAGGGGCAAAAGAGTGGCACTCCGCCCCCCGTCCCAAGGCCACTCCTCCGCCCCCTAAACAGAAGGGCAAGACCTGCCCCCTCCCAAATCCAAGCCCAAGGACCCGCTCCCAAGAAGAAACCGCCATACACCCAACGCCCCTTGAGGTGCCAGCCTATCATCTACATGATGCCCCTGCCCAGTGGAGTGACTGGACTGTCAGGAGTCAAGTTGGGCCTTGGACGTTACCCTGTGGCTATTTGTTAACTTTGGACTGGCCAATAGCCCTTGCTGTATGTATATGTATATGTGTACATGTATATATTTTAGTATGCAGACGCTGTTCCCATATAACTACAGTGGTTGGACCAGAGGTATGTGTACTGGCTTTCTTTGCTCCTGAGTTATGTTGATGTTGATTAACTCTGCAGATGGTTCTGGGTGTGTGGTTTGTGTATATGGTGTGTGTTGTGCATGTGGGTGTGTCACTCTCCCCTCCCTCCCTTGTGCACTAGGCAGCTGTACTCACCGTCCTTGTCTTCGTTGGTGTTGGTGCTCCTGGAGTGCCATCCCATGGCACAGCATCAGCATGACTTCCAGTTCGGGTTCCATGGCAGCCGCGGAGTCCTCTGTGTCCCTGTAGGTGAGTGTCTCCTTTAATATAATGTGTTTCTGCCAGGCTTTTGGTGGCAGTGATCCCGCCCTGGAAATCCTGGCAGTCTGCTATGTCACAATATGGTGGGCGGGTCAAGTCTTCTGCCTGCCTGAAGATGGCTACCACTGTGGTCAGTGGACAGAGCGCACTGGCGGTTCAGGTGGTACATTGGCTGTTTATGAGAGGGATCACTGCCACGGTCATAATTTGGCACTTTTCACCACCGGCCTGGCGACAGTACTTCCGCCATCACCGGCGTGGAGGTCAGCTGATCGCCAATGTCGTAATGAGGGCCCAAGACTAGAGAAAGTGTGGCAAGAACACATTCCTTGTAGACAGTGAGGTAAACTGCCTAAAACAATAGAAGTGGTTATTTGTTTTATGTAGATTAGTTTATTGAGTGAGTTACACGTTTCATAGAATCCCAATTAATTGAGATAAAGATGGGGAAATGTAATAAGTAAAATCAAATAGTTGTGATTCAAATCAAAGGAGCAGCAATAAATAATGTCTATTATACATTTGCTACTAAATTATTTCCAGGGGGTTTGACATTTCTAAATCACTCAGTCACTTTCAGATGTGAATGATATGCTCACAAGTGCCAGGAAAAATACATGAGAGCTGCTCAGTTGAGTAATTATGGAAGCTCTACAAATGTCTGGAAACAACTATTTACTCTGCAGGCAAACACAGAACGTTGTCTTACTTATATTAGATTGTTCTTTTTAGTTTATTGTTTGTTGCTGACCCCCTTCTGCTTGAGGTCCTCAAATGTTCTACAGGTGAATGTTATTTTCTGTTGCTGTTCCTGTTAAGTGGCCATTAAGGAATGTTGGTTTCAAGCTACCTCCACAATCCAACAGAGGGAAGGTGCTCTGCTACTTGATCTCAAATAGATCTTAACTAACACAGGGAGCAACTCACAACTCTAGAAAAAGGTGTGGTGATCAGTTCTAATTGAATCTGAAAAAGGTTCCTGCGGCCACAGTCATTAAATTGTGTGGAGAGGTTTATGGACAAAGACGATCAATATCAATTGAATGGTTTTATGAGCTGAACTAGCTGAAGTGTGGAGGGAGAACGTTTTCACAGCCATAGTCATTGAGGAGTGATATTGCACAAACATCATCTCTTAAAAGGTGTGGTCTTGGTTTATCGGCTCAGTGCTCTTTCTCTGGTTTGTAGGTAGGTAAAGATGATGGGTAACAAGAAAGGCTGGTTGGTGGATTTCTGAATGTAGAGATGACTGCAGGCGTGACATAGAGAGACTTAAGACATGTGATAATTAAGTGTTAAAACCCATTAGGGAAGCTATGAGGCAGGCAGGGGCTACTGGGCCTCAACTATGATGCCATTGATGTGCTGAGTCCCTTCATCCTGTTTCTGTTGAAACACCTTTTGCACTCAGGTAGAAAGGGCAAGCAAACACAGGCTTCTCAGAGATGTAGTGTAGAGAGATTGATCTCAACACTCAACAATCTACAATAATTTCAGTGTCCAGCAGTGTGCTGGTCTTTTTGAGAAAGAAAGTACTTTAAAGACAGTTTTACTTAATTCTAAACCACCTCAATCATAATACAAGTCAGACTCCTTGTGTGGTTCTTCTTCAAGGCAGGACACCCTCTGGCTCCCACTTGTACTCACTCCCAGGTAGCCCATTTAGCTCAGGGTTCTCCTTTTAAGAAGTCTGGAATAGCATGAATCTAGTCTATTTTAGTATTACTTTCTCTTGAAATGTTTTGAGTTCTTGTTTTCCTCTTGTTGAAGTGGTGGCATCATACAGGTATTCTGTGGGGACGGCTGGGAACCATGAGTCCACGGGGCCACATAGGAAGATGGGGTGCAGGCCATGTGTGTCACCACGCCCACCCAGCCTCAGTTCATGAAGCCTGCAGTCTAAGAGAAGGAGCAGACTCACACATGTTGGCCTCCCAGTGTTGCAGCAATGCTTCCATGCCTGGGTTGAGGACAGATGAAGAATTCTGCAGCACATATAGAAAGAAAATATTGCCTCTGAGGATTGTTTTTATGCAAGAAGGTGTTCTTTCCTGCATGAAACAATCTTGCCAGTGAAGCAGACACCCTTGCCCAAACACCATTCTGCCTGTAACACTGGCATCTCTGCACCATGGTGCAAGGATGGATGTCTGTATTGGTGTTAGAGAGCAGGGAGAGAGATGGAATGTGTAATATCTTAGTAGATATGACTCATTCCTGCTCTCTGCCTGTCATGCAATGCAGCAAGTTGTCTTGATGCGTTGTCTGACTTTTTAGTAAATCTTGGTCCAAGTCTGCCAGAGGATGTGTGCAAGCGAAGGAGAAAAAGGAATGCCTTTTTCCCTGCTGCTGTGCATTGCTGGACTTGTTGTAAGGTGTGTAAATACCAAAGGAAAGACTTTGATAGATAAGTATTTAATAAAATTCCACCAATAGATGATACATCTTAATGGAAATCCCTTGCCTGGAGACAGACCTAAGCAATAGGGGATTTTGTGTATTTGTTATAGTCATTTAATTCAATTGTCTTTTATTAGGGCATGCAAGTCACATCCACGTCCAAATCAATAAGCTATTATTTACATTGAGATAAGGTCAACACATTTTGTATTAGCTTTCCAAGGACAATTAAACAAAAGCAAGATTATTCTGAGCTTAAGAACTGATTAAAGAAGACAACTTCATCAGTTGAGATAATTACAATTTCCACGTTGTCAGGAACCCTTTATACTAATTCACAGAACATTTGTTTTCGGTCTGAAGTGGGCTTCGAGTCTAGTTCCTGTGTTTATATGCTTTATTACGATTTTTCAGTTTATAGTCTCATGTGTAATAATCTATCTACAGGCAGACTGTACACATATTAGCCTGAGCCCTTAAAAGAAGTTAGACACAGGTATTTAATAACAATGCTATCCTCCAGCATGGATGATGTACGTATTCATGCATATATGTACCTGTGTAAATGTAGATAGAGCATAAAGGAGCACAGAACAAGAGCAGGAGCTCAAGGGTAGGATTCAGTATAATTTCAGAATACAGAACTGCTTTGCATATTGATGCATTCAGCAATCATCCCTGACAACTGCCTTCCTTGGAGGTGCTCAACACAGCAATACTCATGTTATGAGTGAGAGTGGGGTTGGCTTTAGCGCTGGTGGCAGCTGGTGGGACAATCATTTTTGGCCCTCACCAGTGACTTCCTAAATGAATTCCCTCATTACTACTGGCCAATAGTGACCCTCATCTCTTCATAGCCCCTCTCACACAAAAATTCCATTAGTTTTAATGTGCTGGTTGTGGTTGGATTTACTAATAAGAATGTATATCTACCTAAATGATCTTTTGTAACATTACGAATAGGTATTTATTAAAAGACTAGTCTAGCTTTTTGGGGGGTGAAGTGTTATCCCCCACCCATTAAAAGTATTATGTAGTAAATAGTTGGAAGCAAGGGATATGAGTTGGTTATGGTGAGGAGTCTCTCAGATTGCACATAGGATTTTTACATGCACGCACAGACTAACACACATGCACACACACATACCCTCTCTGTTTTGAAATTCTTAACCGGTTCGGTGCTGATGACGGACAGGTTCTGTCCTCAGCCATGGTGGTCATGTGCTGAGAATGAAACCATTCCGCCTGCAACACATGACAACCAAATCCCTCTGCTGTAAACAACAGAGGGATTTCATTCTCTCTTTTCACCTCGGGAACTGGAGAACAGCTTCCCAAGACACCAAGGCATTTTTTTTTGTTTCATTGTAATGACAATCACACGTATGGCACGCTGAGGTCATTACATAGAAAGTATGATCGCTTCATTTAATTTTCACTGCTTTGGTGCTCATGGGGCTATCTCAGCACCAGAGCACCAGGGCACACAGGAGGGGTATCGGTGGAAAGGAGAGAATCCCCCTTTCCAATAGTACCTTTTAAGAGTGGATCCCTGCTTGGGAATGACCCAAGGAGGGTGATCCACAAGCAGGGATTCACCTCATTAAACACCAGGGATTTGTTTGGGGGGGTAGGGAGCTCCCCCGTAGATAAGGGCCGTTCCTAATATTTGGAAATTATTTTTGGACGTTGTCTGCCTTCCTGGGGGGCAGAAAACCACTTGGGACCAGGGATTACTTTTTGATTACTTTTTTTTATATATGTAGTGTTGGAGGCTGCCCAGCATCGGCATGGCCATGCCCTCATCCCTCCAAAAAAAGGAAAAAGTGTTTCTGCTCCCCCGGGGGGGGTTCCAATATTTCCATCTAAGCCCCGGGGGCTGCCCAGCACGGCAAGCAAGAGGACTGTTGACTCTTTTGGGTGTTTAATTTACATATATGGAAGGAGAGCTTGGCTAACTCATAATATTGTCCTATTTGCAGTGGTGAGCGGCTGTACTTTTTGAACTTGGGTACACTGTCACCTGGAAAAACCTACCAGACTCAGGCACTTCTGAAAACAAAACATCTGGGGGAGTCCAGGGTGGCGTTCTTCACATGCACCCCACATCATTTTCATACCCACAATGCCCTGCAACCCTCCAATTTTGCTTGAAATCATGCATTTTCCTTACATTTCGGTGATTAAAATTTCTGGAATCCTCAGGAATCCACAAAATTCCTACCACCCAGCATTACCCCATCTGTACTGATAAAAACTATGACCCACTTGTGTAGGTGTCCAAAGCAGAACCAGCCTAAAAACATTTGGAAAAAAAATGCCCTTTTGGAGCCGCTGTGATTCCCCTGCAATTTCTACACATTTGTGGCCCTTTCATTTCACAGGCACTTCGCCCACCTACATAAGTGAGGTATTATTTATATTGGGAGACCAAGGGGAATGCTAGGTGGTGGAAATTTGTGGCTCTCCTCGGATTCCATACTTTCCATCACAGAAATGCAAGGAAAATGTGCTTTCTTAGACAAATGTTAAGGTTTGCAATGGATTCTGGGTAATAGAAACTGGTAAGAGACACATAAGTCACCCCATCCTGGATTCCGCTGGGTGTCCAGCATTCAAGAATGTACACGTTTGCTAGGTTTTTTTAAGGTGCCAGCTGAGCTAGCACCTAAAATCCACAGCTGGGCACATTTGCAGAAAAAGGGGCAGTTTTGGGGGAAAAATGTGCTGTGCCCATATTGCGTTTTGGTCCGTTTTCTGTCACAACCACTAGGATTACTCACACAATTGATAGATAGCTTTTATCGGAAAACTTGGTGGAATTCTGGGTGGAAGGAAGTTTGTGGCTGCCCTCGGATTCTAGAACCTTCCATGTCAGAAATGTGAGGAAAACTGTTTTCTTAGACAAATGTTAGGGTTTGCAAAGGATTCAGGGTAGGAGAACCTGGTGAGAACCACAAAAGTCACCCTGTCCTGGATTCCCCTGGGTGTCTAGTTTTCAAAAATGTACAGGTTTGCTAGGTTTCCCTAGGTGCCGGCTGGGCTAGGTCCCAAAATACACAGCTAGGGACATTACAAAAAAGGATCTATTTTGGATGGAAAAATGTGCTGTGTCCACATTGTGTTTTGGGCTGTTTCCTGTCAAGTGCACTAGGCCTACCCACACAAGTGAGGTGCCATTTTTATTGGGATACTTAGTGGCAACACAGGATAGTAGAACAAGTGTTGTAACAAATTGTCTTTCTCTGCATTTGTGCCTACCAAATGTAAGACAATGTGTAGAAAAGAAGTCATTTTGATAAAGTCTTCTAATTCACATGCTAGTATGGGTGTTCCCAAATTCAAAAATGTGCAAATAACCACTACTTCTAAAATCCACATCTTGTGCCCATTTCGAAATACATAGGTTTCCTTCACACCTATTTTTCACCCTTTATTTTTTACCAAATTAATTACTGTATGCCAGGTACACAATGAAAAACCATTGCAAGGTGCAGCTCAGTTACTGGATCTGGGTACGTAGCTTTCTTGGTGAACCTACACGCTCTATGTATCGCCACAAACATAAGGGTCCAGCGTAGTAACGTTATATTACTTTTGAAAATCTGCCAGAGTTAGAAGTTATAGATGAAAACGTAGATACAAATGACTGTTTTTTTCAACTCAATTTCAATTAAAAAAAAAAAATTCAACTGTTTCAACCGTTACTTTCTACAGGAAAACCTTGAAAGATCTACACAAATAACCCTTTACTGAATTAAGATTATGTCTAGTTTTCGGAAATGTATAGCCGTTCGGGTACCACCATTGGTTTGATACCCATTTCTACCACTTACTGGAAGGAGGTTAAAAGCACAAAAAATAGGAAAAATGGGCTATTTCAAAGTAAAATGCCAAAACTGTGTTGAACAATTTGGGGCCATATTTAAGAAAATTGACACTGCACCCAGTGCTGCGACACTTTGTTTGCGCCCCTTAGCGCCACCCTAATGCCACCATGTGTGCGTCTTATCTAAGATACGGCGCACCATGAAGTAGTTAGGGAACTAGTGTCTGAATTTTTGATGCTAGTTTGGAGCTTTGCAGGACGCTAATCCTGCAAAGCCCATTGAGTCCCATTGCAAACAGTAGTGTGCCTCCTTTCAATGCCTGCTCTGAGCCCTCTGTTGATGCCACTTCCAAGGAAAACACCAGACACTTTCTTCTGCAGCATTTGTTTCCCTTTTTTGCAAAAAAACTAAACGTAGCTGTATTTTGGCTAAATTCTCGGTCCATCCATGGGAATCAACAAGCCCTGGGTACCTTTAGAATCCCCTTGAGGTTGGAAAAAAGGATGCAAATTTAGCATAGATACCTTAGGTGGACAAAACCTTATGGGGGCCTAAGGACAAACTACTCCAAATAGCCAAAAAACATCTTAGAACGGGGGGCGCTTGGCAGTGAAAGGTTTAAAACAATATCGGTTACTTCACAAAATATTTTGGCCCTCATTACGGTTCTGCCGGTCAGTGTACCACCGTGGTGGAGTTGGCAGTTGCACTGCCGAGGGCCCGGTGGTGAACATAGCCATATCACAAGTCCCAGAAAGGTACCTGCAGAACACAGGCAAGTCACTGTCCGGCCCGCCACAGCAGAAATGCTGGCGCGCCAGGCAGCAGTCATCTCCAGCCTGGCGGTCAAGCAGCATCCCACAACCATATTACAGTGTTGCACAACGCCAGGATTTCTGGATTGGAACCACCGCCACCAAAACCCGGGCAGAAATGAACAATATAAAGGGAACATCCACCTTCAGGAACACAGGTACATCCGTAGGCGCCATGGCACACGAAATGCAACACCTTCCAATCCTCTACCTGGTCCTGCAACTCCCAGACCAGCGACAGCGACCACAACACAACCGTAAGTACACCAGCCTAGCACACACTGGAGAGAGCTATGTTAGTACACACACAGACAACACACACACGGCATGGGAAACCATACCCACACACACATGCAAACAAACACCCGTACCAACACACATACACCAATACCCACAACCACCACACATACATGGACAATTTAAGCCAGGACTAGGTAGATACAAACAGCAACGGTGTAGTGCTGCATGATAACCATATATTAAAAACATATGAGATAAAACATATGTACATACAGGCCCAAGGGCCAGTCCAAAAACCATAGTGCCCCGAGCACACTGGACACAAGATAAGGCCCCAATTTGACTCCTGACTGTAAAGTGCAGACCTCCACAGGGCAGGGGCATCAATGGTGAATGCAGGCACCTCAGGGGTTGGGGAGATTGGGGGGGTCTCCTTGGGCTTGGAGGGGGGGTCCTTATGTCTGGGCCTGGAGGGGGGGCATTGGGGTGCCCTTAGATGGGGGTTCCATGGCCTTGCCCTTGGATGGTGGGGGCTTAGCAGGGGAGGGGAACATGGACTTGGCCTTGGAGGTGGAAGGAGTGGGCTTGGCCTGGGAAGAGGAGGGAGTGGGCTTTGCAGCAGGAGCAGCGGATGTCACAGGGGTGGAAGTGGCAGGTGGCAGAAGGGCAGGGGCAGTGGCAGACTGGGATGCGGAAGGCTGGGCCAGAGGAAGGGTAGCAGGGTGCCTTGGGGGGACAGGGCCTTGGTCAGTGGTGGGAAACAGGGAGAACTCACATTGGAAATGTTTTTGGGGTACACATGGGAGGTCACTGGAAAGAGGTTTGGGGGTGGAGGGTGTGGGTATGGTGTGAGGTGTGTACGTGGGTGTGCCATGGGTGCAGGTACATGGGTGGATGAAATCTGTGTGCTAGGTGGGTGAGTGTGTACGTTTAGATGTACTGGGAGGAAGTGGGGAGGAGATGAAGGGAAATGGCAGGGGGAAGTGTAAGTGTATGTTGGGATGGTGTCTGCAGGTAGGGTGGATGTGCACGTGGTTGTGTTGATAGTTGTGGTGTCTGCACCATTGGTGTATTGGGTGCATGAATGGGTCAGAAGATGTGGTGACAGTGGCAGTGAGGGCACATGTGGCAGGAACAGTGACTGATATGATGCTGACTGCAGGTGTGAGCATAGTGTTGACTGTGAGAGGGGAGGTAGTTGGGGAGTCGGTGCAGGTGTAGATGTTGACATTTCTGCATGGGTATGTTGAGTGTGTGCATGGTGGTGGTGGTGTCTGTGGTGCCTAGATTTGTCCTTGCGTACTGCGTCTGTTGATGTGGATGCATGTGGGTCAGTAGGTGTGTCTTGAAGGGGTGAGGTGAGAGGGATTGGGAAGAGGTAGCTGGAGGGGGGACGGAAGAAGAAGAGACACTGACTGGCATCAACAAGAAGTCCAGAGCCTGAAACTATCTCTGTAGGACAGACAAGGCATTGTGAATGACTTCCAGGAACACATTAGTCTGTTGCATCTGGGATGCCAGTCCCTGGATGGCATTCACAATAGTTGTCTGCCCCACATAGATGGACCTCAGGGGGTCAATAGCCTCCTCATTGAGGGCAGCTGGACTAACTGGGGCAGGGGCAGAGGTGCCCATGGCAAAGGAGATGCCTACCCTCTTGGTTGAGCGGGAACGGGCAACTGGGTGGGGAGCTACAGGAAGGGTGGTGCTGGTATGGGGGTGGCAGACAAGGATGGTGCTGGGGTGGTCCCAGATGGGTCAGCCACCGCGAGGGAGCTGCCATCGAAAGAGGAATCAGAAGATGTAGTGGTCGATCATGTCTCACCCGTGGCACTCCCCTTACCCTCCCTCCCACTGGTCCCCTCGTCTCCGCTGATGTCAGTCTCCTGGGTTCCGTGGGCAGCAACTTTCAAACTCACCTGTGGCCCTTTTCCTTTGCCAGATGATGCTGATGCACACAAATATAGAGGAGGACAGGGAGGGAGAGAGGGAGAGACATGGTGCAATCGGCCAATGCCACCGCAAGAGTCACACAGGGTAGTACATCTGCATTTGATGCCATGCCCTGATACATTTTGCCAACCCTGAACATCCTACTACTTGGTGACACCATGGGGGATGGAGCAACAATGCACATGTCAACCGCTGAGGGTCTAACTGGGGCACAACTTGACATAAGGAGTGTTATAACCGCCACACCTGTTCAGTACCTGCCCACTACGCATGGCTATTGTGACACACAGGAGGATCCTGCACAACTAGTTGGATAGCCCCCTTGGCTAATGTCAAGAAGCACTGTCACTACTTGGTGTGCCCACCCCACCACACATGCAGTGCCTGCCAGCTGATTGAGGTCACGGATACATCCCAGGCACAGTGGTTAGCCAGGACAAATCACAATGCCCTGATACCCCAGCTCTGAAGATCCAGTTGCCATGTGCTTGCCATGTGCTTGCAGGCAGATCCAGCAAGTAGGTGGCCACACAGTACTTCATTGAGGTGTCTGCCCACTACCACTGACTGCATGGCATTTCTCACATCTGTGATGTCAATCCTGCCCAGATGGATACAACCAATAATGGAGATCAGTATACCAAGTATCCACGCTGCAGCTACCCAATGGTGCCCACCCAGAGCCACCATGTCAACACATGCCACAAGTGAGAGTGAGTACTCACCCCCATGTGGCTGCTGTGCTGCCCTCAAGCACCCATCCAACTCAGGGTAAGCCACTGCCAATATGGGGGCCATTAGGTGGGTCAGGATGCGATGGGCACCTTTCCTTCGTTGGGAGGATGTCCCCAGCTGGACCTCCGCAGTCTTCCGGGTCCAGCGTCTCAGGTCCTCCCAATGCTTTCTGCAGTTGGTGCTCCATCAGGCATGGACCCTCAGGGTCCACAATTGCTTGGAGATGGTACGCCAAATCCCCTTCTTCTGATGGGCGCTGTCCTTCATGGGTGACACAAACAGAAGAACACAGTCATGTAGGATGGCATACCTTGGACAGTTGTGGACAGCACACATCACACATCCAAACCCACACGTCGTCAGCCAACCTAGCCCTCGGCCCCTCACCCATGTCCATGCTCCATTCACACTGCCACCTACCAAGGCCCCCATCCCCATGCGCGCAACACACATTCAAGACAATGACAAGGGGCTCACCTGCAGCTCTAATGCCCCACACAACTGTCCACACAGGGTCAGGACCCCGTCTACAAGCCACTCCATTTCTTCCTGAGTGAAAGCTGGGGCCCTGTCACCTGCATCTTGGCTACCAGAGTTAGTACGCAGCAGCACTCGCAGTGGAGATCTTCAGTGCACGAGGTTCAGGAGTCAAGTGAGCATGAGCACATGGAATGGCAGGCAAGGCCACCGCGGACATCACCGTCGCCGCCGGGCGGCAATCACTATTGGCTCCTGCCTCCCATTGGCAACAGTGTGAGCCAATAGTGAGTTGCATGGCAGTCATGGCCACCTACCGCCATTACGTGTTACGCCGGCGGGATGATCTCACTTCCACCTGTCCCATGCATGCAGATAGGCGGCAACCATTTTACAATTACAATGTGTGATAAGGTTGTACAGGCTCCTAGTCGACCTTGTTACCCTGGAAGAACATCACATTATCCAAACCTATCGCCAGAACCGTGTGGCCATAATGGAACTAGTAGCCCAGTTGGAGCCAGATCTGTTGCCTGCCAAACGCAATCCCAATGCCATCCCTCCTACAGTGCAGATGTTGTCAGTACTCCACTACCTTGCCTCTGGCTCCTTCCAGGTCACAGTGGGTCTCTGCAAGTGGGATGTTGTAGCCCATGTTCAGCAGCACCCTGAGGGATGTACTGTGTGCCCTCAAAAAACATATGGCCAGCTACATCCGGTTTCCCCGATGTGCAGATTTGCCCACTGTCAAGGCAGCATTCTATTCTGCGGCACACATCCCACATGTCATTTGGGCCATTGACGGCACGCACATTGTCCTGGTGCCACCCTTGAGGAATGAACAGGTGTATAGAAACCGCAAGAACTTTTATTCGGTCAGGTAATTTCTCTTGCGGACCAGTACATCTCCCAGGTAACAGCTAAGTACCCAGGCTCTGTGCATAATTACTACATCCTGCGGAACAGCAGCATCCCACACATGATGACACCACTCCAGAGGGACCGTGACTGGCTCATCAGTATGTACCCCTGCATATGTGTGTCTCTCAACTCACTGCTCCCTTCTGTCCCTGCCCCATTGTCCTCCCAGTCTTGACATGCCTCTTTCCTCCATGCACACATGTGACTCTAGCTATCCCAACCTGCCCTGACTCCTGACACCCGTGAGGCGTCCATCCTCAGCTGCAGAGGACCGTTACAATGAGGCCCACAGTTGTACCAGATGAGTAATTCAGGTTTGCTTTGTCCTGCTGAAGGCCAGGTTCTGGTGTGTGCATGTCTCTGGGGGAGCCCAGCCCAGCTCTGCAAGCCATAGAAGGTGTGCCAGATCATTATGGCCTGCTGCATGCTGCACAATCTGGCCCTGAGGCGTCAGATCCCATTGCTGGATGCAGAGGGGGGGTTAGCTGTGCCAGTGGCTAATGAAAGGGACATGGGGAGTGATGAAGAGGTGGATGATGAGGATGTAGCTGACTCCAGGGCGGAGCTGTTTCAACATTACTTTGGCTGAGATGCAGGTATGTGCAAAGTGTGTGGTATGTGTCCTCTACAACTGTCTGCCATGTCCCTGCTGCCACCCGTTGTGTGTGGCCACTGATGGTAATGGGTGACTCATGGTGGGTTTGGAGGGGTGTCACATGTGGCCATGACTTAAGTAGTCACAGTGTACAGTTCAGGCCTATAGTCAGGCAGGTGATGTGCTGGTGCACTGGTGCCATCTCTGTGAATGTGGAATGTTCCCTGATTTGCCAGTTCAAGTGCTATGCATTTGCCACACAGGGTTGTTGCATGTTTGCAGCATCCATCCTGGGAGTATACAACGGGTGGCAGTGCAACATTGTTTTTGGTGGCAGTGGATGTGGGGCCAGGTCTTACGCTGGGTGATGTGAGTATAGGACCATTGGGTTGTTATGGTTCTGGACCTGCCTGGCATGTCTGCCCTGGATTCCTACAGTGCATTTGTGTGGAGTTGGCATCTGTGACTCCTACAGTGATTGTTGTCCCTGTCTTGCTCTCCTTTCAGGACAATGTACTGGTGTTCTGTGCTTCATGCTTGGGCTATTTCCTCCAATGACACATATCTCCAGCCACTGGCTGCTCCACTATCAACATCCCGGCATTTTGCTCCCCACGCTGTCATTCTCCCATGAATGTGCTGAGCTTGGGTTGCCACTTGTACACGTATTGACTGTTCCATGCAATCTCGTGGGATATAAACATGTAGACATGGACTGTGCTCAGTAGTTGTTTATTTGTAATATACAGGTCCAAGGGGTGATGAATGGGCTCATGGCAGTGGAGTTCATCAGAATGGCAGGGCCAGCTGTAGGTAGTCCAGGTCCGGTCTGCTGGCCACAGGTAGACAGAGATATGGGAGTGGACAGTCGACAGGGTGTGACACACAAGGGAGAATGTCCAGGAGAGGGTCACTTCCTGGCGGTGGTCGTGGTCTGGGCATCATGTCTTGCTGGATTTATGCTTGCGTGGGGGTTCCTCAGCTACAAGGGTAGGGGTGCTGGAGTCCTGCGAGACCTGCGGCGGGGCTTCCATCCCACTGGCTGCCGCTGACTTGGAGGGCTGTGATGGGATGTGGCCAGTGCTATGGGCCTGCTAGTAGGTGGGGGACTCAAGCATGACAGTGGTCAGATCCTTGAGCACCCCTACAATAGAGGCCATGTTTGTATCATGGGCCTGCCACTGTTTCATGGCCTCCTGCTGGTATTGCCCCTGCAGCTGCTGGGTCTCCTGCACAGTGGCGAGGATCTGGGCCACTGTGTCTTAGTTGTGCTGGTAGACACTCAGGACTTGGTTGAGGGCCTCCTGGGCAGTCAGTTGGTGTGGCTGTGCTGACCCTTGGGCCACGGTTCCCCTCCCACTACCCCTAGCCCCCTGTGACTTTGCCCCAGTCACTGTGTGCACACACCCAATAGCAGCAGGGCCATCATTGTCTGGGGTGGGTTCCCTTGACCCTGGCAGCTGTACTATGGGCGACACCTCTGACTGTTGGGTCCCTGGGGCACAGGTTTGGGGTTCAGGGTCTGGCTGTGGTGTTGTTGCCACATAGGTAGGATCTTCCGGTGTGTCCAGGGTGGGTGTGCCATTGGTCCACTGCCCAGTGGCCCAGATGGCCTAGGCAAGTCATCCTCTTCCAGCCATCCATTGGGGCCTTCATCCTGGGGGGGCTGTCTAAGCCTGCCATCCTCTGCAGGGTGTCAGTGGCAGGGGTACCGGTGGATGGACATGGAAGACGTCAATTGTGTGACTGTTGTTGTTGTGTCCCTGTTGTGATGCATGCAGTGGCTCGACTTGTTACCCAGTGATGGCAATGGCAGCTGCTGCACTGTAGACATTGGCTTGGATTGGATTGTGGGAGCCGTGGTTCTTCCACATTGTGCTTGACATCCATGCATTCAGGGTGTAAGTATGGATAGAGGGAGTGGGGTGGTATATCATGCATAGGAGGGGTGTGGGGTATTTGGCACCGGGCCAGTGGGATAGGTTGCAGAGGTTTTGTGAGGGGTGAGGAGGCATGCTGGGCATGGGTGGTTGGTGCTTGGGGGTATTGCTGACATACCAGTGTCGAGCTTTCTGCTGATGCCAGTCAGGCCCTCAGGATACATGACGTCCAGGACCTTCTCCTCCCAGGTAGTCAGCTGGAGGGGAGGAGGTTGGGACCCACCGCAGGTCTTGTTACTGGCTATCCTCTTCCTGGACACCATGGACCAGACCTTCCCCCTGAGGTTGTTCCACCTCTTTCTGATGTCCTCCTTTGGGTATGTGCTGACTTCGTTGACCCTGTCAACTATCCTGTGCCATAACACCATCTTCTTGGCTATTGATGTCTGTCAAACCTGGACTCCCATGAGCTGTGGCTCTACTCTGATGATCTTGTCCACCATGACCTGCAACTCATTGTCGGTGAAGCGTGGGTGCTTCTGTTGTGACATCTTGTGGCGTGGGTATGTGTAGTGCATGTTGGGTGCAGTATGAGGTGTGTGGTGATGTGTGGGTGTTTGGCTGTGTGTGGTGGAGGGGTGCGGTGTTGATTTGTGCAATGTGTGCTGTGTGAAGTTTGTGGGCTGTGTTTGGGATATGTTTCTTCTTGTCTTTGGCTGTGTCTGCTCGGATCTGACAGAAGGGATTTTAGGTGGAGGGTGGGAGTCATGGCGGTGTGGTCAGGTGTCCGTGGTGTGTGTATGGTTATCAGGTGTGGGTTATTTGAACTGGCCAATGTGGTGTTGGCTACTTTCTGCTGTGCCTTCTTGTTCAGCCACATTGCATATCACCAACGTTTTCCGCTGTGCATGTTCCGCTGTGATGGAGGTTGATTCATAATCTGAGGGTCGGAATGGTGTTGGCGAGGCAGGGCAGGCGGTTGATCAGTCACTCTTTCGCCGTGGGTTGACCTGATGGTGTTGGTTTTGTGTTCGTATTTGGGCGGTTTGTGTTTTTTGACTCGTAATACGGCGGTCGCTTTACTGTCACCACTGCCGGCATGGTCGCGACTTTTCACATGGCGGTCTTGCCCAGAGACTGCCAGAATCGTAATGAGGGCCTTTGTTTTAACTATCAATAACAATCCACACTGTTCTCTCTTTCCACCACCCCTTAAGCCTCCTTATGTCCTGCTTCTGCAATAGTGCATGTTAACAAGATATGCCAGCATGATTGTTGGGAAGTCTAAAGGTCATCACACACCCCCCATCTTACTGACCAAGCTACCCCCATCTATATTAAGACTGTAACTTCTGAACTGCTGTAACAAAAGGATTTTTGTGACAAAAACAGGAATTCACTGAGCTATCCACATGAGATACATTTCTGTGATCTGCATGGTACAGGTTCTTTGCAGAAGGCATACTAACTGCCTGCGCTAAGGTATGATAAGTCAAAACTGCCACTTTCCAGCAGGAACATTAATCACCAGACTTATTTTTACATTTTTATTGTTCTCTGAAAACTGCTGGAACCCTGCAAAAAAAAAGAAAATGGCCCCAAAGTGCATGGTTTTTCTCTCTCCCCTATGCATATGAGCTGCTGGGTCAGATTACACTGCTAGAGCTAGCACAGGATTTGCCTCGGTAAACACACCAATTCCCCTTAGTCTACGTGGAGCAGGGGTACTACTAGTTTAGCGGAGCAGGACCAGAACTGAGTTATGCCTGTGTTTTTGCGCTGCTAAACTCAAAATAAATCCCCTTCAAAATAAAACCCTAAGAAAGTTCAAAGAAGAACTGAAGAGGAGGGGCTTAGAGTCCCAAACTAACCAATGCTTTTATGTGGGAGGTACTTGTCCCTTCTAATGTTAGGACGCATTGGGATGGGTAACTGCTTAACTTTGCGTATGTCCTCCATCATGAGCATGTTCAGTTTGTGAATAACCAAAATGCACCCTGTGTGGGAATAGAATATTTATACCACGGAGGAACATTATTTCATCAGTTAAATGGGCCATTAATGGTTACCTATGATAACTATTTTAATTTGTTGGAGGTTTCAGGTAACAAATATTAAATCCTATATTAAAAAAAAAAGTCGACAATACAAACAAGCATTGTCAAAGGATTTAGGCCCTCATTACAACACTGGCGGTCGGTGATAAAGCGGCAGTAATACCCCTAATAGACTGGCGGTAAGAAATATGAAATTATGACCACAGCAGAAACCGCTCAGACAGACAGCCACTTTAACACACCGACCGCCAGGGCGAAGCCAACAGGCACCACGGCGGTAACCGCCAACAGCCAGACGGAAGACAAAGTACAGTTCACAGTAATATGAGACATCTGTCCGCCACCTTTTCCGGGGCAGTACCAACGACATCTAAAGCATGGCGGAAACACTGCACAGAAGGCAAACAACTCACCTCTGGACCCTCAAGGGAGAACCACGTCACCATGGAGCCCGAGTTGCATGTCTTCCCCATGCTCTTCTACCTTCTGCTCTACTACGAACACCAACGCTGGCGAAGACGACCACGGTGAGTACTGCTGCCTAGCACACAGGGTGGGGGGGATGAAAAAGAGAGTGACACACACACGCAACACGCAACACACAAACAACCAGATGCAATAACATTACATATTCACCCTGTACCCCTCAGGAATAATACAAGGACAACCAAAATAGAGTAAAAATATTGTAATAAGATAAATATATAAGTAATACATGCATCCAAATCAAAAAGTATATACATATTTGCAATGCAAGGGACACTTCCCAGTCCTCAAAGTCCATGGGCCACGGGCCACATCACAAAGTCCAAGGCACAACCTCACTCCTGCAACAACATGGAGAGAACACTGCAGGGGCATCAGGTCAAAAATATACAGACACCTCAGGGGGACGGGGAATGGGGGGCACCTCAGTCGGAAGATGGTACAATGCCACTGGTCCTGGGGGCGGCAACATGCCCATCACTCTGTCCTGGGAGTGCAGGGCCAGTCTCTCAAGTGGGTGATTTGCCCACTGCTTGTTCCTGGGCAGTGGAAGGCCACAGTCTCTCAAGTGGGTGATTTGCCCACTGCTTGGTCCTGGGGAGTGCAAGGCCACAGTCTCTCAAGTGGGTGACTTGCCCACTGCTTGGTCCTGGGGAGTGCAAGGCCACAGTGTCTCTAGTAGATGGCTTCTCCACTGGTTCTGGAGGGGGCATTGTGCCCAGTGATCTTCATCCTGGGGAGGATGCAGTGAGTGGATGGCTCCTTCACTGGTTCTGGAGAGGGTATTGTGCCCAGTGAGCTTCATCCTGGGAAGGATGGGGTGAGTGGATGGCTTCTCCAGTGGTTCTGGAGTGGGCATTGTGCCCAGTGTGCTTCATCCTGGGAAGGATGCGGTGAGTGGATGGCTTTTCCACTGGTTCTGTAGGGGGCATTGTGCCCTGTGATGCAGATCTTGGTGAGTGCAAGGTCACAGTCTCTCACCTGGGTGTCAGACCCACAGGATTTGCAGGGGCCAGGCTGCACAACAGCCTATGGATGCAGGACTACACACTGTCCGCCGGCGGTGACGGCTGCTCAGTGGTGGCAGTGGCGGTGGTAGGGTCGGTGCTGGCAGTGGTGGGGGGAGGCTCCAGAACTTCCCCTTCAGCCTCAGACGGCTGCTCACCCAGGATGCTGCTTCTGGCAGTGGTGCTGGTGGTGGTGCTGGCAGTGGTGGAAGGAGGCTCTCGCCCTTCCCCTGCAGCCTCGGACGGCTGCCCAGTCAGGCTGCTGCTGCTGGCAGTGGTGCTGGTGGCGGTGCTAGCAGAGGTGGGGGGAGGCTCCAGCCCTTCCCCTGCAGTCTCGGACGGCTGAAACACCATTGTTGGTGGTGGGGGCTCCGACTGAGTCCCAGCAGCAGGCCTCTTCTCCTTTTTGCCTGATAGTGCAGGCCCCTTGCCCTTCCTGCCATCAGCTTAAGATGGATCCTTGCTCCTCTTGGCAGCAGCTGGGGACTGCTCCTTGCTCTTCCTTTTACCAGCTGGGGGTGCCTCCTTGCCCTTCTTTGCAGCAGCTGGGGGTGCCTCCTTGCCCTTCCTTGCAGCACTTGGTGCAGGCACCCTATCAGTGTGGCTGCCTGGTGCCCGGGACCCTATCTCACCTGGTGTAACTGTGGACACTATGGTGCCCCTGGACTGAGTGGCTGAGGTGCTTGCCTGGGTTCTGACCACTCTAGCCTGACATGAGGGATGGGTTGGGGGAGGGCTAGGGAAGAGGTCAAAGTTTCTGTGGAAAACCTTCTTAGGGACATTGGGGTGGGAAGAGGCAGATGGTCTGGGAGTGGAGGTAGAGCAAGTGGTTGTAGGAGGTGTCTGTCTGCTATGTTTGGGTGCAGGTGCGTGGGCTGGATGCTATTGTGAGGTGGATGGCTGTTGGGTATCTGAGTACTTTCATTTGTGTACTTTGGGAGTGGGCACAGACACAGTGGGAGAGGACACAGGGGACGTGTGCATGGATGTTGGGGTGGTGACTGCCAGAGAGGGGTGTGTGCTGATAGGTGTGCTGGTGATGGGGGTAGTGGATGAGGATGTAGTGCATGGAGTTGTGAGTGTACAGGTGGACAACAAGGAGGAGGGGGCCACAGTGGAGGCAGTGGATGTTGGTATGTCTGCATCTGGATGGTGTTTGTGTGAGTGCTGTGGGATGAAGTGTGGTGCTTGTGTTTGCCAATGTCCATTCTTGTGTGTTGTCCTGGGTGCATGCTAGTCTGACTGTGTGCTTGGGATAGGTTGGGGTTGAGGGGAATGGGATTGGGTAGAGGAAGTTGGAGGGGGAGGCTAGAAACAGGGACAATGGCTGCCATCAGAGAGGAGGCCAGAGCCTGTATTGATCTCTATTGGGCCGCCATGCATTGCATTGTCCAAGGGGGCAAAGGAAGGGGAGCAATGGTGGACAGGGTGACAGAGTGGGACACAAGGGTGACAATCAGGAGAGTCTTATTTCCTGGTGGGGGTCTTGGCAATAGTCTCTGGCTTTTGCCTGGATCGCAGGGAACGTTTGCGGGGTGGTTCTCCTTCTGCAGGGGGAGGAGTGCTGGTGGCCTGTTGGTCCTGTGTCGGGGCCACCTGTCCACTAGCGGCAGCAGAGATGGAGGGCTGTTCATCGGTTTGGCTAGTGGCCCAACTGCCTCCCTCATCGTGTTGGCCATGTCTGCCAGCACCCCTGCAATGGAGACCAGGGTGGTGTTAATGTTCTTCAAGTCCTCCCTGATCCCCAGGAACTGTCCCTCCTCCAGCCACATGTTCTCTTGCAACTTGTCCAGTATCTGGCCCATCGTCTCCTGGGAATGGTGGTATTCTCCCAGGATCGCAGTGATTGCCTCCTGGAGAGTCGGTTCCCTGGGCCTGTCCTCCCCCTGTCACACAGCAGTCCTCCCAGCTTCCCTGTTGTCCTGTGCCTCTGTCCCCTGAACCGTGTGCCCACTGCCACTGACCCCAGGTCCCTGATCGTCCTGGGTTTGTGGGGTGGCCTGGGGTCCCTGTAGTGGTGGACACACTGCTGATTGATGTGTCCTGGGGACATAGGTATGGGCCCGCTGGGTGGGAGCTGTGGTGGTGTTTCCTGAGGGAGTAGGCTTTGTGGTGGTGTGAGAGTGTGCCTGGGTAACTGACTGTCTGGAGATCCCTGATGGGCCAGGTTGGTCATCCAGGCGAGCAGAGCTGCTGTCATCACTTCGGGCCTCTTCTGGGGGAGACTGGATGTTGCTGGCACCTCTTCTCCAGTGACATTGGCTGGGCGACCTGTGGGGATGTAAATGCAGTGTTATTGTTTCTGCGTGTGACATCATGTGCATGGGTGTGTTGCCCTCTATGGTTGTTGTTGCATTGGCAGATTTGCCTTGAGTGAATAGCTATTGGTTGGGCTGGGTGATTCTCGCCAGTGTGCATGCAGTGGTGATATGTGTCCATGCAGGTTTGTGAGGGGTGTCCATGCATTGGTGTTACATGCAGGGCTTGGGATGAGTGGGTTGTGCTGGTGGGGTATATGGGAAATGGTGGAGTGATGGGAGTGAGGGTAGGGGTGGGGGTTTTTGATGGCACGCAGGGAGGGGGGTGATAGTAGTAAATAGTTGACTCAACAGAGTCCAGTCCTCCTCCTACTCCTACCAGGCCCTCAGGATGCATGATTGCCAAGACTTGCTCCTCCCATCTTTGTAGCTGTGGGGAAGGAGGTGGGGGTCCACTGCCAGTCCTCTGTACAGCTAGTTGGTGTCTTGCTGCTGTGGAACGTACCTTTCCCCGTAGGTCGTTCCACCTCTTCCTGATGTCGTCTCTTGTTCTGGGGTGCTGTCCCATGGCGTTGACCCTGTCCACAATTTTCCGCCATAGCTCCATCTTCCTAGCAATGAATGTCTGCTGCACCTGTGCTCAAAATAGCTGTGACTCTACCAGGATGATTTCCTCCACCATGACCCTCAGCTCCTCCTCAGAGAATCTGGGGTATTGTTGTGGTGCCATGGGTGTAGTGTGAGTGGTGAGGGTGACGGTGACGTTGTGTGGGGTGATGTCTTGGGGTGTGTGATGTTAAGTGCGTGGATGGTGTATAGGTGATGATGTGATGTTGCTCTGGTTGTGTGTGTGCTCTTGCTGTCTCTCTCTGGTATCAATTATTTCTAGTCGTAAAGGGTTGTGGGTAGCGTGGGTGGGTGTTTTATAGTGGTGTGGGTGTGGTGTGTGTATGTGTGTCAGGTGTGTGTAGTTTGAATTGTCCAATGTGGTGCTGTTTTGTTAGTGTGTGTGATTTTGAGCTGGGTGGTATGTACCGCCAATGGTTTACCGCATTGAATGTCCACCGCAGTGATTCGTGGGTCATAATGCTATGGGCTTAGTTATGTTGCCGTAACGGTGTGGGTTTGGTTACCGCCAGTTTATCACTGACCTTTGTGCTGGCAGACTTGTGTGTGTGGCTGTATAGTGACCAATTGGTATGTGTTTGTCATAATATTCTTGGCGGTTTTCTGCAGCAGCAGAGTTATTTTAACAACAGTCGGCATGGCGGTAAGCGGAAAATTAAAGGCAATGTCATAATGTGGGCCTTAGTGTTCTAAAACATACAAACATCGACGTTCCTAATACAGTTTTAATTCATTGGTGCAGTATAGTCACATCTACTGGGTTTGCCAATTCACCACAGGTCATAGTACACCCCCAGCTCGAGCAATTTCTTCTGTCTCTGCACGCACAAAGTGTCCTGTGAAAAGTGGGACATCACACATTGATGCTTTAACTCAGAGAAACTGCCATCGACCAGAGCATGCAGTCTATCCTGCCTGTAGCCTACAATCCTTTTGAAACAGCAGGATTCGGTGTGAGCACAATATAAATACTCAAATAAATATTTGCAAAGAGAATGGCAGCTCATTCACTTTCAGAAATATATAGACAGAAGACCAGTATCCCCTGGGCAAGCCCAACATACCCAGAGCCAGGCAGGGGGCCCCATGTAAGGGGCCCCCAGTGGCACACCACACACATACACAAACACTTACCTGCAACTTACCTGGGATGGGCTGCCTCCTCCTGTAGTGTCCCTGTGGAGTGGGTGGTGGTGTTGGTGGGGCTGGGGGTAGACATCTTTGTGCCCATCCCTTGGTGTTTGACCATGGAAATGGGCCTACCTGCACTCTAACGCCTGGTCTGAACTAGGTGTTAAATAATGGTGCTCAGCGGGCTTAGTGCCATTATTTAGGTCCGCCTCCCACCCACAAGTCATTTCTGCACCAGGAGTTAAATATGGTGCTGGGGGGGATAGCATCATGTTTCAGATGGTAATGCCTACCTTTCATCTCATTGACGCAAGGTGGGTTCGCGCATAATAAACATGGAGCTAACTCCAATATTTTGACACTTCTAGCATCTAGAATCAAAATATAAATATGGAGTTAGGTGAGCGCAACTTTAATGTCAAAATAAATGGCGCTAAGGTGACGCTAAGGTTCCATAAATATGGGCCATTGTCTGATACCATCTTTGTGAAGTTTGACTACGATTCTGCTTTCCCATGAGAGGCAAACTCAACAACACATTATACAAATAATGTACAGTACATGTTGCAAATTTTGAACTCCCCAAAACACACAAAGTTCCTGATTTTTCTTCATTCTACAAACCTTCCAGGATACCTGTGTATTATTGTGGAGCGAATCTACATATAGAATGGTTAATAAGCATGCTCACATATGACTCTAATTGTCAATATAGTGCTGTGCCATTCTCACTTTGGAGATCCTTTTTAGTCATAAAGTAATTTCCATCTTCACTAAAGTTGACAACCGCTTTTCTGATGATTGTTTTTGTTTGAATTATATTTTGGCAGCAGCAGAGATCTTTTAATTACATATTTAGCTCCAAAAGTGCAAAGTTAATATTTCCCATAAATCAAAACTTTTTAACCAACCATCAAGCAGTTCATTTTTAACCAATTCCTGTTTTGAGTTTCCAGGAGCAGGGAGAATTCAATACAACATCTAACTGTAGCACGTAGACCTTTTTGATGGGTACTACTAGGTCCGAATTCAAGTGTGACAGCTTTTACCACTTGAAATGTTCACGTTAATTGAGATTTTATTATTTTCCTTTGGGTCAATCTAAAAGGGTGAAGTTAGTGAGTGGTGTACATTCTGTTCCATAGAGGAGAGTTGGGGAAACTGTAGAAATTGTGATTTATCCAAACGTATTATGCTCTTCAAGTCCATATGAGATCACTTTTCTAACTGTATCGTTAACATGAGATAGTACATAGGTTTTGAGTTCAAGTTATTCTTAAATATTCTCTATGTAGTGTTGTTTCATTCTTACATTAGAGATCGTTTTTACTCATACAGTAATTTCCATCTTCACTAAAGTTGACAACCTCTTTTCAAATGATTGTTTGCTTGCACTATATGCAACACTGATTCTTCCAACTACACTCCTATTTGATGTTTAGAGAAGACCACATTTTACTCTTGTTGCAGTCTTATTTTTGATGTTCAGAGAAGACCATTATTTTACTCTTATTTAAGTTTCAAGAATAATTTTATTAAAAATATAAATAACATGTTTAAACTAATAAGAACAATGATATTACACAAATTGGATAAAATATAGGATCAAACATTTAAATTGTTACAAGTATTGTGTTGATAAAAATAATTTGCAAGTCAAAACATAATAGGAAAATATGAGGAAGAAGAATAAGAAGAGAAACGTAAAATGTAAATAAGCATTCCTAGTAATAAAGAACTATATTAGCATTATACATTGAGAAGTAAATGTATAAATATACCCGATTCAACAATCAGCATTAAGATACATAAAAAGGGAGAGTCAAGGAGGTTTTGACAATTCTTCAGTGTTGGGTTGGTGTAAATTAGCTCTTAAAACACAACAATTTAGCATATTAGTTACATGCAACCAACAGGCTTGTCTTTAAATAGCTAAAGAAAATGGAGTAAAAAAATTATTATCCAATCTCTGATTACACCAAACGCCATACCACCATGTTTGGAAAGACATGCTAAGTGCATTTTTCCAATTTTTCGTTACTTGTTGGAAAGCTATTGCAATTAATAAATCCACAGTTTGCACATTCATTACACAATTTATCAAAATATCAGAAAGGCTCCCTAAAATTGCATTTGTGAAAGAAAAGGGTACAGAGGTATGAAAAATCTGAATATTTGAGCCCATACCTGAAGCCAAAATTGATACGTATGCGGACATTCAATTAACATGTGTTTCAAAGTTGAATTAGAAATGTCGCACGTCCAATATGTTGACTTTGTGGTAGAGTTTGTTTTATTTAAAACATGTGGTATAAGAAGTAATCTAGTAGTATTAGCTGTAATGGATGTTTTGCTAATTTTAGTTCATGTCTTTTTCCATAAGGGAATAGAAAATTAATTTTGTAAGTCATGTTCCCATTGTAATTCCACTGATGTTTTCTGTCTAGGCTGAGATACATAGTTAAGGTAAGAATACATTTTTGAGGCTGAGTGAAAGGTTGGTAATAGCTGTAGTACAGATGAGGGGGTGGTGTAGGAATTTCGGAAGTTACAGACAAGAGAGAATTATATGATTCTAAAATGACTGTGGTTAAGAGTTGATATTTGTTTTGAAGTGAGTTAAGAATGTTAAATAACTGTTTGACCTGCATAAAAGAAAGTAATGAATGATTATCTAATAATTGAGATGTCCATAATTAGCCCTTTTTATGCCAGGACTTTGAAAAACACATTTATTAATGATCTTAATAAGCTGATTATACCAAGTTGAGGAATTAAGAAATTGGTTTGAATTGGAAAACTTTGAAATAAAGATGGGATGTAATATTTTACAAGCATTTTTAAGAACAAGTAATGACATATTAGCTGGGCGTTGAGTGAGAGAAACAAATTTCATAAACGTAAAAGGATGAATAAAGGATAATTCTAAATCAACCCACAAAGGTTTTTGATTTAAAGCATCTTCTTGATGTAATGGGATGAAGGTTTTAGAAAAAAGCAAAATGATAAAGTTGAAAATTTGGAAAATTTCTCCCCCATCTTTTCTATCTCATTATAGTTTAGTCAGAGACATTCGAGATCTTGTATTATTCCATAAAAAGGAGATTATAATAGAATTAATTTTCTTAAAAATGGAACAGGAAATATTAATAGGAATATTTGAGAGATAAAAAATGTATTACAGGAATGAGCATCATTTTAATAGAATCCAATCTACCCCACCATGAAAGAAACAAAGGATTCCATCTTGTCGTTAGATTTTCAAGGGTAGAAAAAAGAGTGACAAAATTAACAGAAACAGTATCTTTCAGAGAATTAGTGAACCAAATGCCTAAATATTTTATTTTTGTAGGATTCCAAAGAAAGTTTGAAGTGGAAGAATCTTACTTTTATCTGTATTAAGTTTATAAACTGACATTTCTGCAAAGTTCAAAGCTGTATCCAAAAATGGTTTTAAGGAAAATTCAGGGGAAGATAAATACAATAGAATATCATCAGCATATACTGAACATTTGATATGTATGTCACTATATTTAAATTCTTGTATGTTGGTATTTTGATGAATAGAAGATAAGAAGGGTTCAGGTGCCAAAATAAAGAGCAAAGGAGGTAAGGGGCATCCTTGTCTAACTCTTTTGTAAAGAGAGAAAGATGGAGAAGTTATACTAATAACAAGAACTGATGCCTTAGGGGAACAATACAGAATAGATACTAGTCTAATAAACGTTTGGCCAAATCGAAACCAAGAAATGCTAGCAAAGAGATAATCCTAATGGGGGCGTGGCCAAGATGGCGACCGGAGCGGCAGCATAAACTGCAGCTCCGATCCCTGGCCCGTATAAACATCGTGCAAGCGTCACCCGTGCCTACCTTTTAAGGGGTACGGACGTCACCCATCGAGCTGCCTGGAGGTCACACCGGTGACCACAGCTTTGTTTTGGTTACCGCTACCGCTCAGTGGGCTTTTGGCCGGGCTGCCGGGTCTGAGCCTGCGGTGGCGGCCTGCACGCTCGCTGCGTGTGCGCGTAACACCTTCCGCGACCCAGAGCTGGAGCTCGGGTCCGCGGTGTGCCCGGGGGACGGACCGCGAGAGATCCAACCTCGCTAGGGGCGCTGGGATCGAGCGCCGGCCCGCAGAGGACATTTTGGGGCGGCGCGCCGGACGAGGCTGTCCTGCAGCGGCTCCACCTCTTGCAGACTAAAGCCTGCCGGAGCGGGCTCGCAAGTCCAGCGACCTCCGTGTGAGGTTACCGCTGCTGGTGGCGGCGCCCCGGCCCCCGCTTACCGGGGGCCGGTGCTGAGATCCACGGCCGGCCTGGAGGCCGAGCCGCATGTGCATCGACACAACAAAAGGCAAAACAAATTGAAGCAGACATTCAAACCATTACTTTTTGGCCAGCAGCAGTGATTGTCTCCTCTCCACCGGCTCCACCAGCACGATGGAGCGTGTCATAACAAAGAGCACCGCAATAAGGCGCTGGCCCTAAGATGACATTTTGGGGTGGCGGCGCGGTGCGTGGCTGATCCGCTGCGGAGCCGCGCCCCACACATCGTGGCCTGCAGGAGCAGGCCTAAAATTTCATGTGCCCCAGGGCTGGGGGTTGCTGCGGCCTGCCTTGAGGGGACATCCTAACGTGTTGTCCTGGCAGAGATCGTTTTGCAGGCACGCAGCGCAACATCTATATTCTCACTTCCACAGTAGACTCTACAGATCCTGGACCTCGCCCAGATCCTGTCCGAGCTTCACCACAGGTGTGGTGAGGCAGTAAGAACACAGCCGGTGGTCAAGTACGTAGTGGGAAACTAGCCTGGTCGGTTGAATGAGGTGAGCCTTCGGCGACATTTATCGAGTCGCAGTGCGCAGTTGTGTTAACCACCCCCGCGCCCCAAAGTACCCGGGGCAGTTATAGCCCCCAACAAATTACGTGGGGCTCCGCCCTCACCCCTCTAGACTCTACTTATAATCTCCCACCAGCGTCACAATCTCTAAACTACGCAAGCAATATCCAACGCATTAGGCCATTATTCTCTTATATCATTGGCCTACTCCTGCTTTGCTCGTCCTCAACGTCTATGCCGGACTGGTGTGACTCCTGACCCGACTGTACACGTCACTTTGTGTTCACCTGCTGCTGCGTCGCCCTTGTGTGGTTGTTGGGCTTGTCTATTGTATTTGGATGTAGAAACATAACATGCCCGTCCCCTCTGCTGGTTGGAACCGTGAGGTGTGATGGTCACACGTCAAAGTGCTAAATCACTCTGCTAGCCACCAGGAACTAGCCAGTTAAGCTCTTCACTGCAAAAATCTATACATTTGCCTCGCAGACGGAAGAGGTGGATATCTAATATCGCACACCATACCATTGCCGTCAGTACTTCACTTCTGGCCTTCAATAGTTATTTGCGTTCCTCTGGGTCTGCACTTCTACTACGTCGCAGATTGCTCCTTTGCTCCCCGCCGCATCGCCTCCAACCGGCCCTATTCGTTAACAGCCACTCATTCCCGTACTTACTAAATGGTCAAACCAAAGGCCCCACGAGCACCTCCGGGCAGAATGGACCCCGATACCCCACCCCCCTTAGAGGCCCACGCCATCACGCAATTGGCTTTGCAGAAGTTGGAACTTACCTTACAATCACACACGTCACAGTTTGAAAAGATATTGCAAGCCATTCTAGACACTAAGACCACCCTAGAAGCCAAAATAGGCTCGGTAACAGAAGATCTCAACATACTTCGCACTGATCAACACGCACTGGCCGACAGGGTGTCCGAACTTGAACAAGACTCTGCAACCCTCCCCCGGACTGTGAAAGATCTCCAATTGCAACTGGCTCATCTATCGACAGAGGTGGACTCCTTAAAACGCACAGCTGAGGAGGCAGAGGGCAGATCCCGGCGCAACAACATTCGTCTGGTGGGGTTCCCTGAGCGAGCCGAGGGCCCCAGCACTGAATTATTCATAGAACAATGGCTTACAGACACAATCCTTAAAGATAACATCCCAAAGTTCTTTTCTGTCGAGCGTGCCCACAGGGTCCCCGGCAGGCCTCCTCCACCTGGCTCACAACCTCGTCCGCTGATAGCAAGACTCCTTAACTATCGAGATAGAGACCTCATCCTACAGCTATTTCGCAAATCTGGTCCGGTATGCTTCGAAAATGCTGAGATTACAGCTTATCCAGATTTTACAGCAGAAGTACAGAAGAAGCGGAGCTCTTTCTAATGTGTTAAGGTATGCCTCCGCAAACATAACATCAAGTATGCGTTGATGTTCCCAGCCAGACTCCGGGTGCAGGATGATACTCGGATACTTTTCTTCATTACTCCGGAAGATGCCTGGACCTGGCTGCATGCCAAGGGTCTAGCCGACCCGTTAGACACAAGCACCCTGGGTGAAAATTGGTCTTCCTCCACGTCAGGATGCAGGCAACGCAAAAAACAAGGCATTAAACCCTCACCTGAACAGGTACAAACCAACCGCTCCCTGCTCCTGAGGGCCACATCTAGATTTGTTAACACATCGGCAACTGCCCTATCCACACAAATTGACGTGGATCCGGAACAGGACGTAAATTCTGACTCAGCGGAATCCATGCGTGGTCCTTCCCTCACGCCGCGCACAGTGGATGACATCTGCTGGGACAATCAAGCACCACCTACTCCCGCTCCTCGGATGCAGCATTACCATGGCCACCCAAACTCACCAAGGAATCTTGAAATATAAGATACTCACATGGAATATTAACGGTATGGCAACGCCACGTAAATGGCAAAGGGTTTACGCCTTTCTTAAGAGGCATCAGGTACACATAGCTCTACTACAAGAGACACATCTATCTAAATCCACGTTGGAAAACACACGCTCAAAATGGAAAGGTCAATTGCACGGCACCACTTCCTCGTCCTTCGCTCGTGGGGTGGCGATTTGGATTGCTCCTGGGGTTCCATTTATCATATCTCGCACACAATGCGACCCAAACGGTAGACACGTGACAATAGAAGGCGCCCATGACGGGTCCCCTTTAGCTTTGGTAGCACTATACTCCCCAAATGCAAATCAACGCTATTTCCTGAGCACGATCTCCAATGGCAATCTCAGTGACCCCACACTAGAGTGCATATGGGGCGGCGACTTTAACAGCGTCCTAGATACCCAAATAGACCGCTCATTTCCCCCACTCACCACGGCCCCATCCAATTGCGCCTCACAAGCACTAGCAAGCTGGGCCTTAAATAAAGGCCTGAGGGATGTTTGGAGGGTGGGCCACCCCACCCACCGCGAATATTCTTACTACTCCCCTGTACACAAGCTACATACCAGAATAGACATGATCTTCGTATCCGCAGCCGTAATTCAGAGTGTGCATTTCTGAATACCTAGCGCGCACCATATCAGACCACAACCCTCTATGCACAATAATGGCCTGGGGCCACATGCACACTCGTATACCAACATGGCGATTGCAGACAGAAGCTCTTCTAGACCCCCCCCTTTCAAGCAGATATGTCCAAGAGACTGGCTGATTACTTCCTACTGAATAAAAACATAACTTCATCCCGCACTATAAAGTGGTTATCCGCATGGCTTCAGGACACTCCTCCTACCGAAAGCATAATGTTGCAGGCATATATAGCCCCACAAACGATACTGTCTTCACTGCTATCTGGCCCTCACCGCCTACCCTCAAAACCCATATTGTTGGAAGCAGCTCGCTTCTGTTGGCGTAGATACGTCCAAAGCAAGGCCCCCTTTCCTCCTTACTCCCCTTTGCTACCGCTGTTTCGATTGCCGGGTACCCAAATCCTTTCATCACACCATGATACACGGGACATAAGCACACTGAATGTGGCCGATTTATACTCCAGCTCCGCGATGTACACCTTTGCGGAACTGGTATCCGCTGGGGTTATGCACAACGGTGCCTTTCTGACATATAGCGCCATCAAGCGGCAACTCAATAACCTCTGGGGTGCTGGCAACACCGAGCCTCCTGAGTCCCCATTACTTACTACCATCCTCACCATAGGTAGCACAAAAGGCATTATAACTAAATTATATAAAGCATTACTAGCAGCAGTTTGCACCACCCTGCCGCATGCTAAGGCACGCTGGGACTCTGTCCTCCCTTCACCATTACCACAAAAAACCTGGGTCGCAGCTCTTGCAATGATCAAGTCAATATCCCGTAATCCTCGTCTGCGTTATAACAAATTCAATTATATTCACCACTCATATCTATCCCTGGCCCGCATCCAAAGAATATACCCGAGCACAACCCCGTCATGTCCCAGATGTGCTGCTCCGACAGCTGACTTTTACCATATGGTCTGGAGTTGCCACTCAATAAACTCGGCCTGGCACCACGTTACGGACGTCACAGCAGACATTTCGTCCCACACCCTGCTGCCCACACCAGATTCCTGTTTACTTGGCATACGCCACCGTATTAGAGAGGATAAACAGTTACACAGATTAATAGATCTAGCATTTGTTGTTTTCAAGCGCCTAATAGCAACACATTGGAAAGCCCTACACGTTCCATCTCATTCGGCTTGGCTCCTTGACTTCCATAGTCGCTCAGAGGCTGAAGCCCAGACACTTCGCTTATTACAACACAAAGGCCTTATTCAGGATGGCCCCGAAGTTTGGGATACTTTTGTGGTGGCAATAAAAGTGAGGGATGACATATACCCCCCGTAAATTGGGCACCATATGTAGCTATTACAGTCTTGGTTGACATCGTCAGCACGCTACTCTTAGCTGCCCCACCATCATTCACTTTCATTATTAATATCCTCATCCCCTTCGTCAATGTAACAATGAAATATATCAGGATGCTTCTTCTGCGGCTATGCCTATACGCTACTCATACCTAGCTTGCTTATTATCAGACTAGCTCTGCGCTCTGTCATGCCCGGCAATGCATAATTCATACCTCAACTATGACCTCCGTTTTACTCATACACATTAGCTGTATTCCTCCCTCTTCCTTCCCCCACCTTCTGTCGGGGATAGCCAACACTAGAAATGACATTAGTGGCATTTAGTTGCGTCTTTAACTAGTTATTGCACAGTTTCAAGTTGAGTGTTTCTTTTTTCTTTTCTTTTTTATTTCGTTTTATGTCTTCTTTCTTCTTTTTTTTGACAATTCATTGTGTAACAGCGCTGTGCAAGCTTATATATGTAAGTAAACAGATCGCAAAATTATTAACAGCCAATGTACTGTTGAGTGAATGTTATGACTAATAAACAGATCCAAAAAAAAAAAGATAATCTTAATGAATGCGATCAAGTGCTTTTTCAGCATCACAGGATATAGCAGCTAATGATTTTGAATATGTTTTAGATTTACTCAAAATATCAAAGAAAAGTCTGGTATTATCTAAAAGATATCTACCTTTAACAAAACCTGACTGTTTCTAATTGCAAGAATTTTAGCAAAGATTTTGTAATCAGTGTTAACTAGGAATATTCGTCAATAATCTTTGCATAATTTAATATCTTTACTTTCTTTTGGGATAAGACAAATCAAAGAACCTTGAAAAGTGCCAGACGCTGTGTTAGAGGTTGCAAAAAAGGTGAAGAGTTTGTGTAATTTGGGAATTAATAATTTTGAGAAATATAAATAGAACTCAATAGGAAAACCATCTGGTCCAAGGGCTTCATTTGTTTTAATAGAATTCATTGCTTCCTGAAAGTCCTTGAAAGAAATCTCAGCAAAAATTAATGTTTGAGTCAAACTCTTGCTTAATAGATTTTAAATACTTAATACTATCTATGCTAGATGGGGAATAAGGTTTTTTTAATAATCAGATAATTCATGCAAGATATCTTTATCATTAGTTGCTGGGGTGTGATCATTATTTAGAATCGTTTCAATTTTAGTCCTGTCTTTTTTAATTTTCAAATAAATTGCTAGGAGCTTGCCAGCTTTGTCCTGTTCTCCATAATATTTGGCACTTGATCTAAGAAGAAATGAGGCAGCATTATCTGTAGAGCATTTGTTGAATTGATATTTAGCTGTGACTAACTCATTTAGAAATTCATTGGATTTGGATGTGTAATAAGTCTGTTCAAGGGATTTAATATGTTTAATAAGGCCAAGCGATTTGTTATTGTTTGATTTCTTTTTATTAGAGACATATGTCAAAATAAAATCCTGTGAGACAGCTTTAAAAGCATACCATGTTATCTGCTAAAATATTTCAGATGTATCATTTAATTAAAAATATTCTTGTATAAAATCTTGAAAGTTTTTTATAAATGTAATATCTGCTAAAAGAGAGGTATTAAAGCACCAACATTTAATTGTGGGAATAACGGAAGGTAATTCCAGATCTAGGGTGACTGGGGCATGACCTGAAATTAAAATAGTAACAATATCTGAACCTAAAATATGTTAAGACAATGATTTGGATATAAATAAGTAATTGATCCTAGATTGGGAGAAGTGTATAGGAGAAAAAAAAGTGTATTCTCGCAACCTGGGATTGCTAAGTCTCCATGAATCAATGCGAACTCTCCATGTAATAGTTAAAGTAAATTGTTTATGCATGGATGTATGAATAAAATTAGATTTAGAAGAGCGGCCTGAAAAAAACAAGGTTACAATCACCTCCAAAAATTAAGTAATCATCTGTAATAGACATCAACTTATTGGCAATATTTGGCCAAAAAGTTTTACCTAGATGAGTGGGCGCATATACATAAAAAATTGTTATTGGTGTATTATTGATAATACGTTTTAAAAATAGCTAACAGCCTTCAATGTCATTTTCATGTGATAATAATTTAACACATAAAGTTAATTTACATAAAACAACAACACCATTAAGTTTACCTGCTTCAGGGTATGTAAAAGCATAGCCTACCCAATTAGGCATGAGTTTACGAAGTTCTTTGTCAATAACATGCATTTCTTGCAATAATGCTATGTCTGTATTCAATTTGGCTAAATGTGTAAGTACCCTTTGCCTTTTAATAGGGGAACCTAATTCTTTAACATTCCATGTAATTATCCAAAGAAACATAAGAAATAATTCATTTTAAAATTAAGAAATTCTACAAAAGTACGAAATATCTATAATTGGTATACAAATAAGCAAATATAGTAAGGTCCATAAGACAATCCGTTGGATAAAAAGAAACAACCTTTATATATAGAAGCATATAAAATGACCACTGAATCAACATAATTACAAGGTAATCATTAAACATAAAATTATATAAATTAATAGTATACAATAGTTGAAAAGATATTAACAAACTAAGAAATGTGATATTCTTAAAATTAAACAGAAAAATATGACAAAATATATAGATAGGGCTACGAAGAAGGAAACTGAGAAAAGGAATAAAGAAAAGAAAAAAGAGAGGAGGAAAAGAGAACAGTAAGAGCTGTAATAAACCAAAAACAGAAAACATAAGATATAGACTAACAAAATGAATATACCTATACAACACACAAGGAATTGAGGGTGGTGACACCACAAAGTGAAGATGGTGCGACTGGAACTACGACGAGGTCAACAGGAGAGGGATCAGACCAAATACAGAGATAACAACGTAATCGTAGAGATGTCTAACAAGCAATACCTGATAAGAAAAACAAAAGGTCATTAAGAGGTACGGGATACATAAGGAAAGAAACATAAAGTGTTACTTATATTGATAAAAACAATTAATTAAACATGAAGAAAATATTACCTAGTAGTGAAAAAAGTGTAAATGGAATTCAGTTTGCATGTTGCTTTGAGATGTCTATGTCTTCTTCTCTACACCTGCCAATAAAGCTTTGCAAAATCTTGGGATCCTCATATACCGTAGTTTTATTTTTATAGGTTACTTTCAAAGAGCATGGATGAAAAAGCCCAAATCTTGCATTGAGAGCGTATAGCACAGGTCTCATATCCAAAATTTGTTTTCTTCTATCAGCAATAGGTTTAGCATAGTCTTGTGAGAAAAATAAATGTGATCCCGACCATGAAATTCTTCCTTTCGATTTAACAACTCTAAGAATTTTAAGAAGTTCAACATATTCAAGAAAGTAGATAATTACACCTCTCGATTTTTGTGACAAAGATGGTTGGTGAGACAAATGTCCTCGTCTGTGGGCTCGTGTATATTCAATAATGTTGTAGAAGGAAGATCTAAAAGCTTAGGAAGAAAGGATTGAAAAAATGCAATAGGATCTAAGCCTTCCGTTCCTTCTGGTAAGCCATAAATGCGTAGTGTTAGAAATGGGGTCTTTGGTTGACAGTCAGGTTACCCCCCTGTCAAAGCAAGGACCCTCACTCTAGTCAGGGTAAGTCACACACAATCCAAATTATTCTGTGCTCACCCTCTGGTTGCTTGGAACTGAGCAGTCAGGCTTAACTTAAAAGGCAATGTGTAAGGTATTTGTGCAATAAATCATGCAATAACACAGTAGAAGACTACAAGAATACACCACACAGTGTATAGAAAAATATATAATATTTATCTGGATAAATGCAGGTCAAAACAATTAAAATGCAAAAAGTATATTGGGAAAATATCACTGTAAAAATCACTGTAAAAATCATATAAAGTATCTTTAGTCTCTTAAAAGCAATAAATGTCTCTTGCAAGCCAAAGTACCTGGTTTGCATTCAAAATCTCTGCAAAGAACCGCAGACAAGGAGAAGTGTGGAAAACAGGGAGGTGTTTGTCGATTTCTCGGGCCACACATGGCGATGCGTCGTTTATTTTTCAGGCAGCAAAGGCTTTGTGTCATTTTCCGACGCTTGGTCTTGGATCCTTTTTGAGTTGCGGGGTTTTCGGATGCCCCAGGGACAATGCGTTGAGTGCCGGCGCTGACAGGACAAAGTCACAGGGGCTGTGTTGATCCGGTGGGTGTTGCGTGGAAATTTCCACCACATAGCAGGCACTGCATTGATTCCTCTCTGGAAGATGGACTGCGTCGTTCCAGCTTGGCTGTGTGTCGATCCAGTGGGCTGTGCATTGAATTTGCAGTCACTACACTGGCGCTCCGTCAATCTTCTCGTTGCGAAGTTAAGCTGCAGTATTCTGGTTCAGCGTGCAGTGAAGATTTCACTGTGGTGCAGGCTGTGCGTTGTTTCTGACAGGCTGTGCGTCAATTTTCGCAGCACAAGGAGTTCTTCTTGTAGAGATGCAGTCTTCTTGGTCCTGAGACTTTAGGGAACAGGAGGCAAGCTATATACAAGCTCTTGGAGAGCACTTCTCACCACACCCATAGAGCAGCAAGGCAGCAGGGCAACAGCAAGACAGCAGTCCTTCACAGAAAGCAGTCAGGTGAGTCATTTGGGCAGCCATATAGTTCTTCTTGGCAGGTTGCAGGTTCTCTTCTCCAGGAAGTGTCTGAGTTGGTAGGGGCAGAGGCCCTGTTTAAATACCTAAATGTGCCTTTGAAGTGGGATAGACTTCAAAGAGTGGCTTAGAAGTGCACAAGGTCCCCTTTCAGTTCAATCCTGTCTGCCAGGGTCCCAGTAGGGGGTGTGGCAGTCCTTTGTGTGAGGGCAGGCTACTGTCCTTTGACATGTAAGTATCAGGCCCTCCACCCTCCCAGCAAGACCCATTCAAAATGCAGAAGTTTGCAAGTGAGGCTGAGCATCCTGTGTTTGGGGTTTGTCTGAGTGAATTCACAAGGGAGCTGTCAACTGAACCTAGCCAGACGTGGATTGTAAGGCACAGAAGGATTTAAGGGCAGAGAAATGCTCACTTTCTAAAAGTGCCATTTCTAAAATAGTAGTATTAAATCCAACTTCACCAGTCAGCAGGATTTTGTCTTACCATTCTGGCCATACTAAATATGACCTTCCTACTCCTTTCAGATCATCAGCTACCACTCAAACAGTCTATGAGGGTAACCCTAATGTTAGCCTATGAAAAGAGCAGGCCTCACAGCAGTGCAAAAACAAATTTAAGAGTTTACACTTCCAGGACATGTAAACTACACAGGTTACCTAGGGCATACCTTAGGGGTGACTTATGTGTAGAAAAATGCCAAGTCAAATTGGCAGTGAAACTGCACACACAGGCCTTGCAATGACAGGCCTGAGACATGGTTAAGGAGCTACTTAAGTGGGTGGCACAGTCAGTGCTGCAGGCCCACTAGTAGTATTTATTCTGCAGGCCCTGGGTCCATATAGGGCACTTTACTAGGGACCTAGACGTAAATTAAATAATCCAATTGGGTATGATCCAATGTCATCATGTTGAAAGGGTGAGAGCATACCCACTTTAGCACTGGTTCACGCAGAGTCCTAAAACCGGCAGAAACAGCACCCAAAAAGTGGAGGGAGGCAGGCAAGAAATTAGGGGTGACCACCCTAAGGCTGTCAGGTCTAACACGTAGATTATTTCTTCTACTTCAATTTTCTAAGTCCTCAGCATGCTTCATGAGGGGAATTACTTTGGATTTAAGTGATTGCAAAGTTTGAACTGTATTCTCAACATCACCGACTCGTTGTTCCACTTGAGTGACTCTATTATCCATAAGAGACCAATGATCTGTTAAGATCTGCAGTTTGTTATTGGTTTTCTCCATAAAAGGTCTCAAGGCTCGGATTTCCTCCAACATTAGCTCAATTGAAATAGATTTAATGGGAAATGGAGGATCTTTTTTAGCTCATTTAGTTGCTGCAGTCATGCCTACATTTAGTTGGAAGTTGACTTATTATTTTCCATCGGCATCCCATTGGGAGAAGAAGATGCAACCCTTTCCAATGTATTGCTATCCATATTTGTTGTAAGTGTTGAGAATAAGTTAACTGAGGTCCTTGGCAGCAGCAAGGTCATGCCTGACTCTTAGTTATTCCCATAAAATTTGTTGATGAATAATTACAATTATTTGTTAGGGAAGATTGAAAAAAGAGTTTATTTTCACATATAGGGGGTCATTCCGAAAAAGATCGTCCGCCGGCCCAGCGGGAAAGCCCCAGCAAAGATGAAGCGGCTCCGAATGGAGCCGGCGGATTTGCTGGGGTGCGACGGATGCAGTTGCACCCGTCGCGATTTTCAGTGTCTGCCAAGCAGACACTGAAAATCTTAATGGGGCCCTGTTAGGGTGCCCCTGCACTGCCCATGCCAGTGGCATGGGCAGTGCAGGGGCCCCCAGGGGCCCCACGACACCGGTTCCCGCCAGCCTGTTCCTGTCGGTGTAAACCGCCAGGAACAGGCTGGCGGGAAGGGGGTCGGAATCCCCATGGCGGCGCTGCTTGCAGCGCCGCCATGGAGGATTCCTTTGGCCAGGGGAATCCGGCGGGAAACCGCTGGTTTCCCTTTTCTGACCGCTTTACCGCCGCGGTCAGAATTGGCCAGGAAGCACCGCCAGCCTGTTGGCGGTGCTTCCGTGGTCGTTGGCCCTGGCGGTCAATGACCGCCAGGGTCAGAATGACCCCCATAGTGTACATTGCAAGAGATTCTGACCGAATCTAACATAGCAAAATATGTGTGTAAACATATTAAAACCATTGAGTCAGGAATGTTAGAACAGACAGTAAAAACGATTTTGTTGAAAACATGAGGAACATTAAAGAGAAAACGTTGTTTATGGTGAAATGTAGAGTTATTTGAATACAAAATGGCAGCTGCAATGTTCTCCTCAGCATGTCTGCTCCATTAAATAAATATAGAGAAGGACATTTCATGTATAAGAAACGAACCTAGAATTGTTCTTGTTATCTTTTCTGCAGTCTAATGGATTCTGTCGCCCTTTCTGAAATGAAAGATGGGCTGACTTCTCCCGCGACCCTTCTGGAGCTCACGAAAGTGCGGCCTTCTTGAATAGGCGCCAAGCAAAGCCCCCTGTTATTTTACTCTTGACAGTGTTATGTTCAGGAAAAAGTTACATGAGTACTCAGCCATTTCTAGTAAATTATGCTTTAGGCTGACTGAAGACTAGTCTAAAACGATCACACCATCTGCAGTAATAAAGAGACCACCAAACATTAGCCAGTTTGTGAGGATGCATTCTAACCTTATAAAAAATGTGTGAACCTCATCACTATCCAATGCTCCCCGTCTTGGTTTCCTATTTACATTTTTATTTTTTATTTTTTTTCTGAGGAGCCAGCAGCTGCAAAGTGCTGCTAGGCTACTCGCTTTCATTTTTATACTGGGGTGCTCTTGCTTTTCAATTTGTTTATTGTAATTCACATGGCGGACACATGCATGCCTGCTTATGCTTATGTGTAGACCCGAGGCCATTTTGGAGTACAAAACCAATTGCAACATTGCTAGGCATGAAGTGATCATGAGTTTCAATGCATGCATTTGTTTAGAGTTGCAAAAAGAGTTGGCAAAGCCAGTAGCGCAGCATTTTAGAGGCATGACTTTCTGGTTTTGCCACTGATTGTTATGAATAGAGTCTAGAATAGAACTCTACTAAATATTTGTAATAACACATGTTTGGTTACAATGTCTAAATAAAGGACACAAGATTTTCTTTTCAAGGGTGTCTGGGAATTTCATCAGGACCCTATCGCTTTGGAGTTATTTGAATTGACAATATTTGTGATGATTTATCTCAGAGTAAAAGTTATAGTGAGATATAATTCCAAAGGGATAAGTGTGTCCACATCAGGTGCTGTTTGGGGACGCGCATTTGGAGGGCGGCGGAGGCGGCACCATTTGTTTCCTGAAGGGCAGGAGCCCTTTAAAACTACCTTAGCGCTCCCTCCTCGCGGGACGCGCATTTGGAGGGCGGCGGAGGCGGCACCATTTGTTTCCTGAAGGGCAGGAGCCCTTTAAAACTACCTTAGCGCTCCCGCCTCGCGGGACGCGCATTTGGACGGCGGCGGAGGCAGCACCATTTTCATCTTGATACTGAGGTCGGTGACTAGCGGTCGAACACACTGTAATCGTCAGGACATCATACCGCCATAGGTGAGCAGCATTTGTGCCCTTCTGTCGTTCTAGCTTCTCCAACAAGGCCCCAGTGGGGCGGAAACAGGGTGGGAACAGCGGAGGAAAAGCACCTACAGGAAAAGACTGACAGAAAATACCGGCTGGATAAAAAGAGTCCAAATAGTCAAGATGGGTAGACGGAAGGGGGGTACTCTTGGAAAAGGCCGGTAACAACAAGACCTTAGATGGATTTCTCCAAAAAGCGGTTGGGGCATTAGAAAAGGAAATCAAAATGGTGGAGCGCCGTCTAACTGCCCCCCCACTGATGGGAGTTAATTGCCTATCCCTATCCCCACCGCAAATTCCAGCACAATCCCTCCATCCACCCGATTTACAGCCTGCCTCGGCTATCTCACCTCTAACTACCCAAGAGTCTGCTGTGGAGACCCAGGAAAATGTTACACAGCCTCCAGAACTTACACAGCCTCTCTTAGATAGGTTCTTACCCAACCCAGAGCACAACAGAAAGGGTAAAAGAAAACGATGGGAGGCAAACCTAAGGAACAAACGGGCCTGCATCTTGAATTCCCCCAATCATGTCGCACCAACGCGGAACAAGGACTATATATTAGCCCAAGCATCTATCAATGACCACCCAGAAATTGATTATATAATTGAACATATAAAAGACGAGCTCTCCAAAAGGCTACACCCTATAACAACTCGCCTACAAGCCATTGAGGAGAAACTAGAAGGTTTTATTAAGTCCAAGCAGATGACCATCCCTCCCTCACCGGACTTGCAGTATTCCCGCCGAATTCTTCCCCAGAGCCTTCTAGGCAATAGTGCCAGTAGCCTTCCCCTACCATTGGGCATGGATCATAACCCTCCAATGAACTGCCCTGATCCTTTATACCAACCAGTGAGGGCTCCAACTGTTAGGTTGGTCAATGCCTCAAAAGTCAAGTGTTCTAAGACTGCCTCTCCCTTTCCGAGGGGGAATGACGGAGCTGCTTCTTCCATTAATATGGGTACAAAATCCTACAAAGATACCCCTGATCAGAACTACCCATCAACAGATCGGATGTATAGGGATCAAGGAACTAATCCCAGAACTTTACATCTACCGCCGGAAGCCTGCCCATACGTTTTTGTTATCACGAGTGTTCCCAAACTTAAAACCAACATTCCCGAAACATTTACAGAACTGAAAAATAAGGTCATTCATTGGCTACACAGTAACGCTAGATTTGCATTCCGTATGGTACCCTCAATATTAATGGTGAGGAGGGTGGGTTGGGTGGGTCCACTCAAGAACCCCTGCATGGGGGATTGTATTGTTATCAATTTTGATTCACCCACCCTTGTCCAGCAGCTCTCTTTGAATGTGTGCAAATCCAACCCTCTAGGGGGAGAAGTATCTCTGTGTAGACTCCAGGCTTTCTACCCTCATAAAGTTTTACCAGCTATTAAGGGGGCGCCAATGCCACCCAGAGGTGCTACTAGTTCGCAGATGCAGCTTGACCCCCAGTTGGGACGTAGCTCCCTTTCACCATCTCTCTCTGAAATTGATTGACTAAAAATCAGCCCTGTGCATGGCCCATCTAAGCCTCAAGGAACTAGAAATTGGGATGGGAAGAATTATCCTATAGCCGGAAATATTGAAACACAAGGAATAGGATTAGACAATCCTGAGGCTGATCAGATTCTTACCGTAGACATCAGAGACTCCACGCTAACCCTCACACTAGCCCAGATAGAACCCCCTAGGATGGAAAACAGTCCCCCTCTTTCCCTCTGTGATCAGAGTTTGGAGATCTGTATTTGGGGAGCTAGCAAGGAGGGTAAGGCGCATGAGATCAACCCAGCCCCGGATTTAATAAGTCCCAGTAACTACGGGTCGAATCGACTATGCCAGGCCTCGATCCAAATGGGGCAAGTAATATCTTGGGTGGTAACGTAGCGGAAAACCCAACTGAGGCCAGTCTAGCTATGATTGAAAGGGGTACTAAACCTCCCCATGGCACTTCATTTGCAAGAGGGCACTCTACGGCCAAAGCTCCCCAACATAAAATAGACGGTTTAGACACAGTTCTTAGCTGGAACATGGCAGGGTTGGAGAATAAAATGAGTATCCCTGAATGGGGCAAATTTATAGATGAACACAAAATATGCCTTTTTCAAGAAACGTGGGCACTGGAGCCCAAATATAGAATTGGTTTCAAAAGCTATTGGATCCCAGCAAGTAAGGCGAACTCCGGGAGGCCCTCAGGCGGGCTGCTCATATGGCTTAGCTGCTCCCTCAAATGCCGGATTGAAATAGTAGATATGGGCTGTCCTGATCTGATGGGCTTATCAATACCATCCCTTAAGGAGAAACCGCTCCTAATAGTTAACATCTATAACAGGAGCTTGGGTAGTAAATATGAGTCAGATGCATTGACTATTTTGGATAGTTTCCTTTCCTGCAAATCCTCCTCCAATTTTATTCTTAGCGCAGGGGATTTCAATGTTACTTTTGAACCCTATTCGTTGGCCCAGGATCTATACAAAGAAGAGGACGCTTATTGGGGCATTCCCCAACTGGTGTCAAGCAAAAGACCGAGAATGAACAGACTAACACATCAAGTTGTGGACATTACACTGGCACACGGCCTTCGGGCCTGTAACAGTCGTTCCCGCTCGGACCTGGACCTTCATCCTACATTTAGGCGTGGAATCCAGAAGAGCCAGATAGACTATATTTTGCTTGATATTCGGCTGTGGGGTCATATGGTTGACATGAGCATTGTAGAACAAGAGGAAAGTGATCATGAGCCACTGATTCTATTGCTTAGGAGTCTATTACCTCTACTTGAAGCCCCTTGCCCCAAGATTTACGAGCAGCAGCTCGCATTGACAAATAATAGACGAAATGTCAAACGGGAATTTGTGAGCACTGACACAGGTATAATTACATCTGTGTATAGCCAGTTGGCTGATCATATGGAGCGTATACCCCTGCTTTTAGAAGATGGTGAAGGGCTTATAGCAGCCCACACACAACTATTTAATTCTTTAAAACACCTTTTCACCAAAGAGATTGCCAATAAAGCAAAAAAGAAGTGCAATGCAAGATGGTTCAGTGTCGCATGCAGGGAAGCACAGCACAAACTATTGAGAGCTTTAGGAGGGGGCCAGACAGAGCATTTAAGGGAAGCAAGGAAAGATTACAAACAGGAACTAAGTAGAGCCCGCAGGAGATGGGATGAACTCAGATGGGCCTCCCTCCTGGAGTCTGCAAAAGCTGATGATACCTCGAAATTCTGGAAACTGGTGGCAGATGCTAGTGAAGAACCTAACCGTTCGCCTGGTGCCTCAATACTCCCTGTAGAGTGGGCAGATCACTTTGGCCGATTATACTCTGGGACTACAGGTGTTACTGCCAGGGAACTGAACCATATTATGACCTCTGAGACATTCCCAATCAAATTTACCCTGGCAGAAACCAAGGCTGCGATTGCCTCACTGAAATGGGGAAAGGCCCCCGGCCTTGATAAAATCCCAGGTGACCTGTACAAGACAAGTCCAGATATATGGGCCCCATACCTGAACCTGGTCTCTAATGCAGTAGCTGCAGGAGCGCCTGTCCCGAGCTCCTGGATGGGAGCGGAGATAGTTCACATCTTCAAGAAAGGCAGCCCCTCTGACCCTGCCAACTACCGTCCAATCTCCTTACTTGATAATTTCCCAAAATTTTTTGCAAAGCAAATCCTGTTCCATCTAGAAGAATGGATTCTAGAAACCAATGCCATTTCCGACTTGCAAGCAGGGTTTAGGCCAGCAGTCAGCACTATAGATCAAGTCTTAAGATTCCTAACAATCAAATGGAAGACTGTGGAAGCAGGAGGGGGTAACCTATTTTCAGTCTTCGTTGACCTTAGAGCCGCATTTGATCTGGTCCCCAGGAACCAGTTATGGCTGACATTAGCCAACATGGGCATCCCAAATGGTCTTTTGAAACTTATGGCCCGATTACACGAGAACACTTACGCACAAATTAGGAGCCGTAAGGATGGCGACCTAACAGATCCAGTTGCCATTGAAAGAGGAGTCAGACAGGGCTGTGTGCTAGCCCCTACCCTTTTTCTCCTATACATAAATAATTGTATTAACTATTTAGCAAACTGCACCAATGACTCCCCAAAGTTGGCCGGGAACAAAGTGCCATGCCTACTTTATGCGGATGACACTATCTTGCTGGCCAAAACACCCATGGGAATCCAAAATCTGGTTAACCAGTTTTGTGTATTTTGCAGAGATTACGGGCTGGATATCAATGCCAAGAAAACAAAACTTATGATATATAGTGCCCCGAATAAGAAGCTAAAAGCAAATATAATGATGGATTCAGTCCTCTCGGAGAGGGTAACAGAATACGATTATCTGGGCATTAGACTATCTGATAAGGGCAGCTGGGACGCAGCCATAAGGAAAGTGGCACTCATTATCAGCCAAAGAAGTGGAGTGTTAGAACGGAAGGCCAGTACCGCAGTAAGCCCCCCTTTGATCCTTATTTCTGAAATCTATAAAGTCCAAATCCGTGCCGCTGCCCTGTATGGAGCGGAACTCTGGGGTTCATACAGACAACTGGGCACCCTGCAAACCAAAGAAAACAACTTCCTCAGACACATATCTAGGCTAGGGAAGGGCACGCCGATGCTCCCCCTAAGATTAGACCTGGGTATAAATAGCATCAAAGATACAGCATGCTTGAGTCCGCTTCTATATTGGGTTCGACTATGGAAAACGGAAGAACTCGAACCCTTTAGGACAGCAGTCAAAGATTTAATACCACCTTTCCAGGGATGGGAAAAAGTTAGCTGGTTGAGGGAGATGAAATCAGCCTGGGTCAAGTTGGGCTTCTCCCACTACTGGGAGAATCCTGAGATGATTCCTGCTAACGCCAGATTGCTGATCAAAGAACAATATTGGGGGAAAAATCTACGAGGAGTTTTTTCATTCTAATGGGCCAGGTTGGCTGACAGCAGAGTTTCTGCTGGTCAAGCACAAACCCCAGCCCGAAAATTTCCTGGATCTCCCCATACCAGCACGTGCCCGAGCTTTACTCCTTCAGTTCAGATACGGAACATTAGCAGTCAACAGCTTCACGGCTCATTGGCCGACCAACAGTCCTATGTCTGACAAATGTATAAACTGCCATTTATGCAAGGAAACTCCCGAGCATGTTCTATTTTTTTGCCCCTTATATAAATGCCCCAGAGGAAAGTGGATTATTCCCTTGTGTAAAGCACTGCTATTACAAAACCGAATCAGTGCCTACAGACTATGCAAATATGATACTTCCACGCTGATAGTAAGCTCTGTTTCTAAGTATCTGTCAGCAGCATGGACAATCCGCAGTAGGACTATTTTAGACCCTAATCCACTGGCTGAAGAAAGGTCCAGCAGTTAGTGGACGAGGATTTTTTAATAGTTAGGGATCTTAAATATAATTACCTGTGCTGATCTATTCATGATATTAGATTTTATCCCTGTGTATGTTTTCCAGTAGGTCTTCTCATTTAAATCGGTTCATAGTATCTTAGCACATAGCACTTCGCAAATGGTAAGATCTAATTCCCCTGATCAATTTATTTAAGATATGAGGTTAACTCTATGGTACCCTTTTTATTGTTTGTTTTTTAACTCTCGCAAGCAGGAACTATTTTATGAAGTTTTACGAACTATTTTTATGTATAAACTTGCTCTAGAATAGTTTATAGGTATCATTAGAAAAGATTTGGTATATTATCTGTTTTAAATCGATTCATACTACCTTAGCACATAGCACTTTGCAAATGGTAAGATTGAATTCCCTTGATCAGTTTACTTAAGACATGAGGTTAACTCTATGGCACCATTTAAATCGTCGGTTTTTTTAATCGTTGCAACCACAAAATATTTGACGAAGTATTATGAACCATTTCTCAAGTATAACTCGTTGCAGAATAGTATTTATAGGTAGTATCTGAAAAGATTTGGCATACTATCTGTTTTTCTTTTAAACTGTCTTGGCAAATGGTATCCCTTAAGCTAGGAGGTACAAACTGAAGAGTTTTACTTAACCTCTGGTCCGTTGGACAAGCAGTGTGCCAACTGTTATTGCTTTCTTCTTTTCGTGATGTTTATGATTTTTTTTTTTTTTTTTATGTACCGTTGATTTTTATTCCTTTTAATGGTCTAATTTTAGACCGAATAAACTATTGAAGGTGCTGTTTGTGTCTAACATAGTATTTCTGCCTCTACCACAAGGTGATCACCACTATTACTTGTAATTAAGGGCACAGTTTAGTAGAACCAATCAGCACACATGATGCAACCACATAGCTAAGGGTAGCACACTACCATGCCAATTTGCAAACACCACCCTGGAATGTCCCCATTAACCCACCTATTACAAATAATGCACCCTATCTATAAACACTTCTGAAATAAGTCTACCTTGAGTATTAACATTTTTACTCTAGTGAAAATCCAGGTGTATGCCATGTCTCTACTGTTTGATGTTGAATATGAGTCTTACAGACTTGGTGGATAATTTTGCATTCAGATTCACCTCAATCATTATATAAATTATACCACATTTGTTGGAAACCTCAGATATTAATCTCATTGTCTCCTTTAAAAGATTATCATATTGAGACCCATGGGAATATAAACCTTATAAAACAACATGAAAACTGGGCTTGAGTAACCCTGTAAGATTCCATTTAAATATTTTAATCATCTCCTGAACATGATGGAATTGCTTGCTATAATTTTATAATTCTATTGTCAGTCAGTTCTCAGCACTGTCAAAAGATCACATCTGCAGCACACATAGAAAGAAGAAAGTGCCTCAGGGGGATTGTATTTGTGCAGAAAGGCGCCAATTCTGCACTGTACTGCAAGAGTGCCTTTGTTGGCGCTAGAAAGCACATTGTGTTCCAGCGCTGGGAAAAGGAATAAATGCACCGTATAATGTTAGATATGATGCATTCCTGCCCTTTCCCTGTCACGCAGTGCAGCATAGTGACTTGCTGAGCTGCATGACTTTTTAATAAATGGACCCCTAAGTTTATTCAATGCAAACCCTATAATGGTTCACCAATAATGAGTTCATTTTATTTGTCCAGATACCCAGCTAGACCAGAGAGGTTTCAACTTATCAATTTAATTCTAATGCTACAAGGAATGCCCTTTCATGTTCTTAGCATCCTTGCTGTTTAAAATCGGTGTCAGTCACGCCCCATAAGAAGGATGACTATTGTATTAATAATTCTTCCATGTTCTGTTGTTATTACTGTGAAATACGTAGCACTTTTCAATAAATGTTACTCAAACATCTGTCAGTCAAGGGAAATGGCCTAAACTACGCGGGCACAGCCACCTATACTGGAAGGCCGCAAGCTGAAAACAGCTTGCCTAAACCACGCATATTTCTCAACTCTGAATTTCTGTGGGCAGGCTGCATATGCGTGGTTCAGGCAGCTGTGTGGATGGGCGGGCAAGCAGGAAGTAGCAGGAAGATGAATCAATCTAGGTAAGTGGGGCTGGGTTATTTTTTTTGGGGTGGGGAAGTTTTTTTTATTTTAGGGGTGCGTACGGGGGGTTTCGGGCTCAGGGCCAGGTAAACTAAAGGGCAGGGGGGCAAATTGGTAGGGGTAGTTTGGTGGATATCAGGGCCGCAAGGGGAGTTATGGTAGATTAAAGGGCAGGGAGGGCTGGGGGAGGTTTTTAGGGGTGCATGGGATGGTTTAAGGCTCGGGCGGCAGGTAGGAAGAAGCAGAAAGAAGGTAAGTGCGGCTGGGGTTGTTTTTAGGGGTGGGGGAATCTTTTTTAATTTTAGGAGTGCATGGGGTGGTTTAGGGCTCAGGTCTGAGGGGGCAGGGTAGATTTAAGGGTAGGTGGGCTGTGGGGTTGGGGAAGTTTGGTGGATTTAGGCCTCAGGGTGGGGGTAGAGGAGGATTTAAGGGGTTCATGGGGGTTTTTAGGGCACAGGGCAGGGGGGCGGGGTAGGCTTTGGAATTAGGCCAGGGCAGGGTGGGAGGGTTGGGATAACTTTAGGAGGTATTGAGGGGTACATGGGGGCTTTAAGACTCAGGGTGGGTGGTTCAGGGTTGGTTTTGGAACTTGGGGGTTTTTAGGGCTCAGGGTGGGGTGTCAGGGTAATTTATGGAACCTTCATTGACCACTTCTGCTTGAAGCCCACCAAAAATTAATTGTACAACTAATGGAAGCCAAACCTCTTCAATTCATTAGAAGAAACCAACTGGTTGGATGCTTGCAAGAAGACACTCTAAAATTCAGTTATTTCAAAATTCTCCATGACTGGCATAGGTCACTCTTTAAACTGCAGAGGACAAAGCTGACTCTCTCCCCTAATTGGTGGTGCTGTACTTATGTGAGGGGACATATGATACCTATACTGTGGAAATGCCCAATAATCCAACCCCAATGGGGGGAGTCTGGGAAGTAGTTCAGAGTGCAATTGATCTTCAACTTTGGCTACCCCTTGATCTGACTCTCCTGCATTCAATACAGGACATAGAGGACTTGATTGATCACTAAAAATATTAGTTGGACACTTCCCTCACTTTAGCCACGATCTGTATTTTACAACATTGGAAATCAGCAACATCTCCATCATTGGAGGAATGGATGACAGTCCTAGCGGATAAAGCATCTCATGAGAAAGTGACAGGAAAAGCCTCAAAAACACGTGAACACATCACATTTTACCAAAGAAAACAGAGCAGTTTTTTGCAAAGTGCCTAGCTCTGGATTTTGGCCTGGCATCTAGGGAAACCTAGCAAACCTGTGCAGTTTTTAAAACTAGACACCTTGGGGAATCCAAGAGGGTGTGACTTATGGGGCTCCGACCAGGTTCTGTTACCCAGAATCCTTTGCAAACCTCAAAATTTGGCCCAAAAAAACACTTTTTCCCCTAATTTCAGTGACAGGAAGTTCTGGAATCTGAGATGAGCCACAAATTTCCTTCCACCCAGTGTTTCCCCAAGTCTCCCGATAAAGATGGTACCTCACTTTTGTGGGTAGGCCTACTGCCCGTGAAAGGAAATGCCCCAAAACAGTATTTGGACACATCAAAAGGATCAAATACAAAACTACTTGTTTTTGCGGGCGGGGGCACCTGCGTATTTGGTCCTGGGCTCAGCAGCCATCTAGGGAAACCTACCAAACCCAGACATTTCTGAGTACTAGACACCCGCGGGAGTCCAGGTAGGTGTGACCTGCGTGGATCCCCCAATGTTTTCTTACCCAAAATCCTCAGCAAACCTCAAATTTAGCTAAGAAAAATCAAATTTTTACCACATTTCTGTGTAAGGTCACTGCACCGGGACAAATTTCATACCACCCAACGTTCCCCTCAGTCTCTCGGTAAAAATGATACCTCATTTGTGTAAGTGGGCCAAGTGCTTGTGACAGGGATGAGCCAAAAACATGTAGAAATTGAGGGTGAACCAAAGCGGGTCCAAAAGGGCAGTTCGAAAAAAACATTTTTAGGCTGACAAGTGCAGCAGAATTTTTATCAGTATAGATGAGGCAATGCTGGGTGGTAGGAATTTTGTGGATTCCTGCAGATTCCGGAAGGTTCCCTCACAAAAATGTGGAAAAATTTGGGAAAAATGTGTGATTTCCAGCAAAGTTGGAGGTTTGCAGGGCATTGTGGGTAAGAAAATGGTGTGGGGTGCATGTTAAACACACCACCCTGGAGCCACCCAAATGTTAAGTTTTCAGATGTGTCTAGGTTTTTTGGATTTTTGTACATGGCAGCGTCCCAAAGTCCATAAAGTGCAGCCCTCACCATTCCAAGTGCGACAATTTTGAGAGTTAGCCAAGTTCTCATGACCCAAATGTAAAACCGAAACCCAAAATAATCATATGTCCTCTTGCTTGCCGTGGGATAAGATGTTTTAGTGTGTGGGGGAGAGCTGAAAGATTGTTACCCCCTTCAGTTGGGGTCGGGGCATAACCAGGCCCATACTGGTTGGTAGCCACCACCACACTATTTTTTTTAAACATTTCTCTGGCATCAAGTAGACGTTCTGCCCCCCTGGGGTGTGGATCAGGGGTAATTGCCCCATCTGCCCACTGGTGGGCAGAACAACTTTGGCCCCATTTATTTGGGGTGGGGGTATGGCCATACCCCCACCCTCTTATTTTGGAAAAAGAAATCTTCCCTGGTCTCTGGTGGGCTTCCTCCCCCCCTTGAGGGCAGATGGGCCTTCCAAAAATAGGCCGAGGGGGGCAGATATGGGCAATAGTAATATGCCCCCATGGGGAGTGACCCTTACCCAAGGGGCTGCCCCCTAAAGAAAACACACAAATACACACACACCAATCCCTGGTGCCTAGGTGGTTTCTGCCCCCCGAGGGCAGATCGGCTGAATAGAAATACGCTAATCTGCCCCCAAGGGGAGCAGAAACGGCCTAAAATAAATTTGCCCCACAGGGGAGCGACCCTTGCCTAAGGGGTCGCTCCTCTTGCGTGAAATTGGTGGGGAAAAAAAATCCCTGGTGCCTAGTGGTTTCTGCCACCCTTGGGGGCAGATCGGCATAATAGAAATAGGCCGATCTGCCCCCAAGGGGAACAGAAATGGCCGAAACTAAATTCCCCCCCCCCCAGGGGAACGACGCTTGGCTAAGGAGTCGCTTCCCTTGCATGAAATTGGCGCAAAAAAAATAATCCTCGGTGCCTAGTGGTTTCTGCTCCTCTTGGGGGAACATTGGCCTAACAAAAATTGGCCAATCGGCCCCCATGGGGGGCAGAAATGGTCTTAATACAATTTGCCCCCCAGGGGAGCGACCCTTGCCTAAGGGGTCACTCCCCACCTCTAAAAAAAATATATATATATATGATCCCTGGCGCCTAGAGGAAATGGGCTAAAATAAATTTGCCCCCCCCCCCCCCCGGGAGCAACCCTTGCCTATGTGGTCGCTCCCGTTGCATAAAATTGGCCCCAAAAAAAAATACCTGGTGCCTAGTGGTTGGGGCAGATTGGCCTACCAAAAATCAGCCAATCTGCCCCCAAGGAGGGCAGAAATGGTCTAAATACAATTTGCCCCCCAGGGGAGCAACCCTTCCCTAAGGGGTCGATCCCCACCTCTAATAAAACAAAAAACAAAAAATGATCCCTGGCACCTTGAGGGTTCTGCCCCCCTGGGCGCTGATCAGCGTAATAACAAAAAGAAATGGCCTAAAATAAATTTGCCCCCTGGGGAGCGACCCTTGCCTAAGGGATCGCTCCACTTGCGTGAATTCACCTCCAAAAATAAACTCCCTGGTGTCTAGTGGTTTCTCATAAAAATAGGATGATCTGCCCCCAAAGGGGGCAAAAATGACCTAAATATAATTTGCCCCCTGGGGGAGCGACCCTTGCCTAAGGGGGCGCTCCCCACCTAAAAAAAAAATATATATCAGCACAATGAGAGAAACATGTTTACATGTAATAACAGGTTTGTCTTATTTAGTCCCTCAATTACATTGAACATTTATGCATCCTTCACTGAAACATGTATACATGGGATAAAAGATTTCAAATCACAGTCTTGTATGCAAGTGATTCACTCACATCGTCATTCAAGTACATTGTGGGGGTCATTCCAACCCTGGCGGTCGGTGTTAAAGCGGCGGCTAACCCGCCAACAGGCTGGCGGTTTAAAAAATGGAATTCTGACCCTGGCGGAAACCGCCAACAGAGACCGCCACATTAACACTCCGACCGCCACGGCAGGACAAACAAACAGCGCGGCGGTCACTGCCAACAGAAAGGCAGGAGTCAATGTACCCCCCACCCTATCACAACCCACCAATCCGCCACCTTTTCCGGGGCGGTAGCCCCGCCGATAAAAACACGGCGGAAACAGACATTTCAAACGGAAAACGCTCACCTCCATACACCCCACGAGGAATCTGGACAGCATGGAACCCGAACTACACATCCTACCAGCTATTGTATTCCTGCTCCTCTACCAGGAGCACGAACGCCGGCGCAGAAGACTACGGTGAGTACTGCACCTACGACACAGGGGAGGGGGGAGGAGAAAATATTACGGGCACACATACGCTACACACCCACCACCACCCTCACCCACTACAACACACACATCAATGCATAGCAATACATCACTGTTACAACCCCCAAACCCCCCGGAAGAATGCAAAGACAAAATGAAATGATTATAAACAGTCGAATATATTGTATTATCGGCATATAAAAATATCACACATTTAAAACTAATATATACATAAATATTAAAAGTCCGATAATTTTAGCAGTCATTGTCCGTGGACCACTGGGCCCAAATCACATGGGCAAGGCCCACACAGGATACCTGACACCAATGGAGAAAACACTGCAGGGGCATCAGATAGAAAAACTACAGGCACCTCAGGGGGAAGGGAAGGATGGCACCTCAGCCACATGAGTACACGACGCCAGATCCACGAGGGGCCTCCATGGCCACTGTCCCATCCTGGGGAGTGCAAAGCCACAGTCTCTCAAGTCCATACAGTGGGTGGCTTGCCCACTGTCCCATCCTGGGGAGTGCAAAGCCACAGTCTCTCAAGTCCATACAGTGGGTGGCTTGCCCACTGTACCATCCTGGGGAGTGCAAAGCCACAGTCTCTCAAGTCCATACAGTGGGTGGCTTGCCCACTGTACCATCCTGGGGAGTGCAAAGCCACAGTTTCTCAAGTCTCTACATTGGGTGGTTTGCCCACTGTTACATCCTGGGGAGTGCAAAGCCACAGTCTCTCAAGTGGATGACAGTGTCCACTGGTTCTGGAGGGGGACTGGTGCCCAGAGTGCTTCATGCAGCCCTGCCCGACACAGATGCGGCACTGCCCCTTCCGCCAATGGGCCAGCGGTGCTTGAGATGAAGGGCCCAGTTCAGCGGTGCTTGAGACGGCGGTGCCCAGTTCAGCGGTGCTTGAGACGGCGGTGCCCAGCGGAGCGGTGCTTGAGATGAAGGGCCCAGTGCAGCGGTGCTTGAGATGAAGGGCCCAGTGCAGCGGTGCTTGAGATGAAGGGCGCAGTGCAGCGGTGCTTGAGACGGCGGTGCCCAGCGGAGCGGTGCTTGAGATGAAGGGCCCAGTTCAGAAGTGCTTGAGACGGCGGTGCCCTGTTCAGCGGTGCTTGAGATGAAGGGCCCAGTTCAGCGGTGCTTGAGACGGCGGTGCCCTGTTCAGCGGTGCTTGAGATGAAGGGCCCAGTGCAGCGGTGCTTGAGATGGCGGTGCCCTGTTCAGCAGTGCTTGAGACGGTGGTGCCCAGCGGAGCGGTGCTTGAGATGAAGGGCCCAGTTCAGCGGTGCTTGAGACGGCGGTGCCCTGTTCAGCGGTGCTTGAGATGAAGGGCCCAGTTCAGCGGTGCTTGAGACGGCGGTGCCCTGTTCAGCGGTGCTTGAGACGGCGGTGCCCTGTTCAGCGGTGCTTGAGACGGCGGTGCCCAGTGGAGCGGTGCTTGAGATGAAGGGCCCAGTTCAGCGGTTCTTGAGACGGCGGTGCCCGGCGGTGCCCAGCGGAGCGATGCTTCAGATGAAGGGCCCAGTGCAGCAGTGCTTGAGATGAAGGGCCCAGTGCAGCGGTGCTTGAGACGGCGGTGCCCAGCGGTGCTTCAGATGAAGGGCCCAGTTCAGCAGTGCTTGAGACGGCGGTGCCCTGTTCAGCGGTGCTTGAGATGAAGGGCCCAGTTCAGCGGTGCTTGAGACGGCAGTGCCCTGTTCAGCGGTGCTTGCCTTGGCGGTCCTTGCCCTGTTCAGCGGTGCTTGCCTTGGCGATCCTTGCCCTGTTCAGCGGTCCTTGCCTTGGCGGTCCTTGCCCTGTTCAGCGGTCCTTGCCCTGTTCAGCGGTGCTTTCCTTGGCGGTCCTTACCCTGTTCAGCGGTGCTTGCCTTGGCAGTCCTTGCCATGTTCAGCGGTGCTTGAGTTGGCGCTCCTTCATTGCCCAGCTGGGCTGTGGCTGGCGCTCCTTCATTGCCCAGCTGGGCTGTGGCTGGCGGGGCCCTCCTGGGCAGCTGGGCTGTGGCTGGCGGGGCCCTCCTGGGATGCCGTACCGGGCCTCTGGGTGTCCTCCTGCACACCTGGGATGGGGCTGGTGGGGCCCTCCTGGGCAGCTGGCCTGCTGCCGGACTTGTCGGGCGTGCTCCCTTCCCACCCTTCCCTGGTCGTCTGTGGCCCTTTCCCACCTTTGGCGGTGTGCCAGGTTGCACCCCACTTCCAGCCGGAGCCAGGGTAGAGTTTTTGGTCCCTGGTGTCCTTGGCCTCTCGCGCCGGGCACTGGTATTCTTTGGGTGTTTTTCCGGAGGTGGGCTGGCCGTGCCTTGGCTCCTAGCAGAACTAGTTGCCCTTGAGGGTGGGGGACTCCACAGTCCTTGGACAACAGTCTTGATAGGTCCTGGTTTGGTGGTGGCTGAGGTGCTGATTGCAGTCTTATGAAATGGACGGGGTGGGGGAGTTGTTGGAAAGAGGTCAAGTTTGGAAAGGAAAATCAATTTGGAAAGAGAGGGACGGCTAGGTGTAGTGGGTATGGGAGTGGAGGAAGAGGATGTGGTTGTAGGAGTGTGAAGTCTGGTGTCTTTGGGTGCAGGTGCTTGGGCTGGAGGCTGTCGTGAGGTGGATGGCTGTTGGGTGGGTGGTTGCCTGCGTTTGTGTGGTTTGGAAGAGGGGGTGACAGACACACTGGGAGAGGACACAGGGGACGTGTAAATGGTAGTGGGGGTGGTGACTGCACGTGTGCGGAGTGTTCTGGTGGGTGTGCTGGTGAAGGACGTAGTGGCTGAAGATGTTGTGCATGCAAGTGTGAGTGGAGACGTCACAGGGAGGGAGGAGGGAGACGAGGAGGAGGGGGACACAGTGGAGGCAGTGGGTGTTGTTATGTCTGCATGTGGATGTTGCTTGTGTGAATGCTTGTGTGATGTGTGGTGCTTATGTCTGGATGAGCTTCCCTTGGGTGTTGAGGTGTGTGCAAGCTGGTCTGATGGTGTGTCTGGGATAGGCAGAGGTACAGGGGATTGGGTCTGGGTGTAGGAAGTTGGAGGGGGGAGGCTAGAGACAGGGACAATTGCTGCCGTCAGTGCTGAGGCCAGAGCATTGAACGATCGCTGATGGGCAGCCTGACCCGAATAAATGCCCTCCAGGTATGCATTACTCCGGTGCACCTCCCTTTCTACACCCTGGATGGCATTCAAAAGGGTAGACTGCCCAACAATGATGGTCCTCAGGAGGTCAATGACTTCCTCACTGAGGGCAGCAGGGGTGACAGGGGCAGGGCCTGAGGTGCCTGGGGCGAAGGAGATGCCCACCTTCATGGGTGAGCGGGCACGGGGCAAACGCTGAGGGGCTGCTGGGAGGGCGGTGCTGGTGCGCTGGGTGGCGGCTGTACCTGTTGTTGCGGGGGCACGGATGTTGCCGCCACCACAAGGGAGCTCCCTTCAGAGGACGAGTCGCTGCCACTGACATCAGCACGAGTCCCCGCTGTGGAGCTCCCCTCGCCCTCCGTCCCACTGGTGTACTCAGAGTCCATTGCATGGCTCTCCAGGGCATGTGGGATGCAGCTCCCTCGTGCTCCGATGCCACTTCTCCTCCGCCTGATGATGCTAATGCACGCATGAACAGGAAGACCACAAAAAAGGGGGGGGGGGGAGAAAGAAAGACATGTTGAGTGCATGCATAGGCGACACCATTGGCGGAGAGGACAGACACAGAAGCCCCCTGCACTACGCTGCGCACTTGGGGTCCACTACTCAATCAGTGGGACATGGCCTACAAGCCTATGGACGACAACTGCACACATAGATGACACAGGGCCATGAATAGCTGTACTTGGCACCCTACAGAGGTGGGGGGCGGGGGCACAGGCCCATGCCTTACAGAGGGGCCTAGCCTACAGAAATCGCCCTGGCCTAGGGATACCCACAGCCCACCTCCCCCACCCAGACACCTCCACTGCACGCAAAGTCACCAGAATGAGAGTGTACTCACCCCCTTGTGTCTGCTGTGATGTCCTCACGCGCCCATCCAAATCGGGTTAGGCCATCGCCAGGATCTGGGACATCAGGGGGGTCAATTGACGACTGGCACCCCTCCTACGTTGGGAGGCCATCCCCAGCAGAGCCTCCGCCGTCTTCCTGCTCCCGTGTCGGATGTCCTCCCACCTCTTCCGGCAGTGGGTGCCCCGTCTGTTGTGGACCCCCAGGGTCCGGACGTCCTTGGCGATGGCACGCCAAATAGCGATTTTCTGGTGGGCGCTGACCTATGTGACATGTACAGGGGGAGAAAAAAAATCATCACCTTCTGCATGCTTGATGTGAGTGGCCCCCCATCCCCACCCTTGCCATGTTGCCAATGCTCTCATCTGTCGTCTGATGCATGCCTCAATCGCTCCCCTCCCCACCATCTTTCATCCACCCGACTCAACCCAGGTATTGCCCACAAAGCATGGTCCCAGTGTACTTACCTGTTGGTCTGGAGGACCGTAGAGTAGCGCATACTGGGGGAGGACCCCATCCACAAGTTTCTACAATTCTTCTGAAGTGAAGGCAGGGGCCCTTTCCCCAGTCGCAGCAGCCAATGTCTCTTCCAGACCGAGGTCACAGCAGCACTTGCAGTGTAGGTCCTCTCCTGTGGAAGATCAGGTATCGAGTGATTAAGTAGGTAGAAAATGGCAGTCACGCCCGCGGCGGTGCGTACCACGGCAGTGCGTACCGCAACCGCCGGCGCACATCGTCATTGGCTCCTGAAACCCATAGGGTTCTATGTTAACCAATGCGGCTTAGCGCCGCGGTCTTCGACCGCCTACCGCCACGGTGTGCCACGCCAGCGCATTGACCTCACATCCCATTGTCACACTTCACAGGTCAGGCAGCCGCCATTTCAAGGGCCCACATGGCTTAATTTCTACTGCGTCACACATACCTAGGCCTTTCCTCAACACTCATACAAACCATTCAATGCATATTGAATCGTGTTGTGTGCAAGCTGTGGGAACGTACCTGTGGGTTGATTGACTCTGTGCTCGCTGTTGTCCTTCCTAGGCACCGTCCGCTGGGCAATGCGAGGAGATGGAGGAATCTTCCCGTGTACAGACCGCTGGTAGACCTGTCGACAATGGAGGAAAGACATGTCATTCTGACATACAGGCTTGACCGAGCCACTATAAATGAACTGTGTGCCCAGCTGGAGGCAGACCTGATGTCACCCATCCGCCAACCCACAGGGATCCCCCCTCTAGTGCAGGTGCTGTCAGTACTCCATTTCTTCGCAAGTGGGTCATTTCAAACAACAGTGGCAATATCATCAGGGATGTCTCAACCTATGTTTTCCAAGGTGTTGTCCAGAGTGTTGTCTGCCCTGCTGAAACACATGCGGAGCTACATCGTTTTCCCTGAGGTGGGGGATTTGCCTACAGTGAAGGGTGATTTCTATGCCCTTGGACATATCCCCAACATCATAGGTGCCATTGATGGGACCCATGTGGCTTTGGTACCCCCCAGCAGGAGTGAACAGGTGTACAGGAACAGGAAATGTATGAATCAGCCTATTTTTATGAGAAACCACTAGACACCAGGGAGTTTATTTTTGGAGGTGAATTCACGTAAGCGGAGCGATCCCTTAGGCAAGGGTCGCTCCCCAGGGGGCAAATTTATTTTAGGCCATTTCTTTTTGTTATTACGCTAATCTGCCCCCAGGGGGGCAGAAACCTCCAGGTGCCAGGGATCATTTTTTGTTTTTTTGTTTTATTAGAGGTGGGGATCGACCCCTTAGGGAAGGGTTGCTCCCCTGGGGGGCAAATTGTATTTAGACCACTCGATGAATGTACAGATGGTCTGTTTGGCAGACCAGTACATCTCCCATGTTAATGCCAAGTTCCCTGGGTCAGTGCATGACGCCTACATCCTGCGGAATAGCAGCATCCCGTAGGTCAACTCCAGAGGCACCGGGTGTGGCTATTAGGGGACTCTGGTTACCCCAACCTGTCCTGGCTACTGACCCCAGTGAGGAATCCCAGGACCAGGGCAGAGGAACGCTACAATGAGGCCCATGGGCGGACTAGGAGGGTGATCGAACGCACCTTTGGCCTCCTGAAGGCCAGGTTCAGGCGCCTCCATATGACAGGTGGATCCCTAATGTACTCACCAAAGAAGGTGTGCCAGATCATCGTGGCCTGCTGTATGCTTCACAACCTGGCTTTGCGCCGCCAGTGCCTTTTCTGCAGGAGGATGGTCCAGATGGTGGTGTTGTAGCAGCTGTGGAGCCTGTGGAGAGTGAAGAAGAGGAAGCCGAAGAGGACGACATAGACAACAGGAACACAGTAATAGAGCAATATTTTCAGTGACACACAGGTCAGAGTACACACCGCCATATTACATTTACTTAAAGACTCCTACCTCTCTACTGTCTGACTTTTTCCCCCAGTGTATGGTAACTGTGTTGTGACTTTACCTTCCGTTTTCAGAGCTGTGGGCCCCACTGCGTGACATCTGCTTTGTTTCCCCATGGACTACAGCTGTGTGACAGCGGTTTGTTGGCATCACAATGTGAATACAATTTTTGGCACTGTCATGTCTAATACATTTGTTAAAATCACAGACAGACTCCAGATTGTTTATGTGCAATAAGTGTGTTTATTCAAGTGCTCTAATTTGGATGGGTGGATGCAAATCGGTGAGGGGTGATGGTGGAGGATTGTCCATGGCAGAGTCCAGACTATCAGGTTCACAGGTGCATTGTCCAAATGCCTGTGGGAAGTGGAGCAGGGGCAGTTTAAGGTTGGACAGGGTGACAATGTGGGACAGTGGGATGACAATCAGGGTGGGATCCTTTGCTGGCGGGGGTCTTGACATGTTACTCTGGCCCTCATTCTAACCCTGGCGGAGTAACACCGCCAGGGCAGAGGGCAGAGGAAGCACCGCCAACAGGCTGGCGGTGCTTCCTGGGCCATTCTGACCGCTGCGGTAACACCGCGGTCAGAAAAGGGGAACCGGCGGTTTCCCAACGGTTTTCCCCTGGCCCAGGGAATCCTCCATGGCGGTGCTGCTTGCAGCGCCGCCATGGGGATTCCGACCCCCTTACCGCCAGCCTGTTCCTGGCGGTTTTCACCGCCAGGTATAGGCTGGCGGTAACGGGTGTCGTGGGGCCCCCTAACAGGGCCCCACCATGATTTTCACTGTCTGCTGAGCGGTCATTTGTCGGCGGGACTTTGGCGGGCGGCCTCGGCCGCCTCCCAAAGTCTGAATTAGGCCATCTGTCTTCTTCCTGGATCTCAGGGCCCGCTTGTGGGGTGGTTCTCCTTCTGCAGGGGGTGGGGTTCTGGTGGCCTGTTGGCCTTGTGTCGGGGCCTCCTGTCCACTAGCGCCGGCGGAGGTGGTAGCCAGTTCTTGGTCCATGCTAGTGACAGGGGCCCTTTGAGGTGCTACAGTGTTCCGCAATGTGCTGATTAACTCATTCAGGGCCACTACGATGGTACCCATGGCGGAACTGATGTTTCTTAGTTCCTCCCTGAACCCCATATACTGTTGCTCCCGCAGAAGCTGGATTTCCTGAAACCTGGCCAGGACCGTCGCCATCGTCTCCTGGGAGCGGTGGTATGCTCCCATGATGGAGGAGAGGGCCTCGTGGAGAGTGGGTTCCCTTGGCCTGTCCCCCCCCTGTCACACATCAGCCCTCCCAGTTCCCCTGTTTCCCTGGGCCTCCGTCCCCTGGACCGTGTGCCCACTACCACTGCCCCCAGGTCCCTGTTGTTGTTGGGGTGGTGGGTTAGCCTGGGTTCCCTGTAGTGGTGGACACACCGCTGATTGACGTGTCCTGGGGACAGAGGTATGGGCCCGCTGGGTGGGTGCTGTGCTGGTGTTCCCAGAGGGGGGAAGGTCTGCTGTGGCCTGTGACTGTCTGAGGGGAACCGACTGTCCTGAGGTCCCCGATGGACAGGGCTGGTCATCTAGATCCAGGGAGACAGAGCTGCTGTCATCACTGAGGGCCTCTTCTGGGGGTGGAGTGGACATTTGTGGACCCTTCTGCGCGGTGACCTGGCGTTCGGGTCCTGCAGGGGTATAAAAGTATGGTTATTGCTTCTGTGTGTGCCAATGGCGTGCAATGGGTGGGTGCCTGTGTACCCCAGTGCTGGCATTCCTTTGTGGGGGCTGTTGTGACGGTGTTTTTGGGGGGGGGTGATGGGTATGTGCATTGGGCATGCTTTGGTGATGGGTGTCCATGCTTTGGGGCCGCATGCAGGGCTAAGTTTTGGGATGGGTGGGTTGTGATGGTGAGACATTTGCAAGGGGTTGTTGTGATGGGGGTGGGGGTGAGGGTGGGGGTATGAGTTGGCATGCAGGTGGGGTGGGGGGGTGAAGTACTGAAGATGAGACTTACCAGAGTCCATTCCTCCACCGACTCCTGCGAGGCCCTGAGGATGCAGGATGTTCAAGACTTGCTCCTCCCATGTTATAAATTCTGCGTGAGGAGGTGGGGGTCCGCCGCCAGTCTGCTGTACCGCGATGTTGTGCCTTGATACCATAGAATGCACCTTCCCCCGTAGGTCGTTCCACCTCTTCCTGATGTCGTCCCTATTTCTTGGGTGCTGTCCCACAGCGTTGACCCTGTCGACTATTCTGCTCCATAGCTCCATCTTCCTGGCAATGGTGGGGTGCTGCACCTGTGTCCCGAACAGCTGGGGCTCTACTCGTACAATTTCCTCCACCATGACCCTGAGTTCATCATCTGAGAACCTGGGGTGTCTTTGAGGTGCCATGGGGTGGTGTGGATGATGTGTGGGGTGGAGTGTGTAGTGATAGGTGGGGTGCTATTTAGTGGTGTGCTGTGTGAAGTGCGTGGAAGTTCTGTGGGTATTGGTATTGTGTGCCTGTGGATGCTTGGTAGTTGACTGTGGTGTGTCTCTCTGGCCTTCTCTCAGAATTTCTGGTCGTAGGGGTTTGTGGGTGATGTGGGTGTGTGTTTTATATTGTATTGGGTGTGTGGGAGTGGTGTGTGTATGTGTATCAGGTGTGGGTATTTCGAATTGTCCAATGTGGTAGTGCTTTGTACGAGTATGTGTATTTCGACCGCGGCGGTGTGTACCGCCAATAGAATACCGCGGTTGAAAGACCGCCGTGTGGATTCGTGGGTCATAATGGCATGGGCGTATTTCTGTTGGCGTGACGGTGGAGGTTTGGTCATCGCCAGTTTATCGCTGACCTTTGGTGTGGCGGACTTTTGTGGATGTCGGTATTTTGGCGGTTTGCCTGTTGTGGGTCAGAATGACCGTGGCGGTTTACCGCGACCGCGGCGGTGTTATGGCCGTCTTCTGTCTGGCGGTAAGCGCCTTTTACAGCCGAGGTTGGAATGACCACATGTATCTTTATGCATCCTAATAATATTTCTTTGTCTTGATGCCTCTTACCCATCATTTGAAATATTGAGACATTGCTATCACATGTGTCACAGCTTTCTCCTTTCTGTTCTTTTTGCTTCACATCTGATCGAGCATTAACTTTTACAACTCTATTTCAATTCTAAATTCCGCCATCATCAGGTTTTATAGCATTTTAAAAAATTTCATCACTTTGAAAATTCATGTAAAATTAGACCAAAATTCATAGCCAACAGACACCTTAATTTTAATCATGTCTCCAATCTTAAAAGCTCAAGATTTTACATTTTTATTCCTATTAAAACAATGGTTCCTTTTTTTGCATCTCTACTTCTCTCTCACATCACTCACATGCATCATTGAATTTTGCACCCTTTCCTCATTTATTCACACTAGAACACAATAAAATACTGTGGACCTTGCCCTAAAAGAGTTCAACAGACATCCTTCCCGTGGGGGCATGTGGGGACATGCGATAAGCAGTGATTCTTTCTTGCAAAGATTTTTTCCAATCACATCCATTAAAGTTGGCCAACTGGCTACTCTCCTTCACATTCTTATTTTTATTTAATCTTCCTACTATACCATTGGTTTAAGGATGATGGATGGTACTTTTTTCATGTGTTATACCACAACTCTTTGGAACATTTACAAATTCACTGGAACAGAACCGGTGACCATTGTCGGTCAGCATTGGAATAGGATAACTCTCTGCTTTGATAATTGCTTCCAGATATTTCACCATACTGAATTAAGACATATTTAAAACACAGGTAACCTCAGCTCATCTGAACTACAAACCAAGCATAACTATGAGATGGGGAGTGTGGTGGTCTCCTCTCAGGGGACCAACTATGCATATGGCACCTTCATCCCAAGCATGGGTTGAAATTTTCCTCATACCATAGGAATATGTTGCATGACCAATATTTTATCACTGTTATTGCACCTGATGCGCTCTCTCACACACCTCTCCACTTCGCTATCCATATCAGGCCAACAAAACACTTATGTTTTATCTCTGCCCATATGTCCCTTATAAACCAGGGAAACAAGTTTTCTTCTCAGTGGGTACACCTAACAAGTCTGGCCTAATGAAATTCTGACTTTTTACATATTAACTTTCTCAATTCAATATTTATATTGCGTAGTTCTTGATGAATTTGCTATCGTATTCCACCATCCCAAGAAAAGAAGCTAATTCTGCTCTGTAGGTTGTTTTAGTTCAACATTGGTATCAACTAATTATTTTTTCAGTCTAAGGGCCATGCCAGAAATATAAAATCCCAAGTAGTTCACTTCTTCTACCTCAAACCTACACTTTCTTTGAGTGTCAAACTTGCTTCAATCAACCTCTCTAGAATCTGACCAACTCTTTGAATATACATGTCATGGTCACTTCTGTAGACTAATAGGTCATCTGGGTAACACCCCCACCAGGTTAACCTTGTAAGACATTCAACATTACTCTTTTAAAGCCTGACACAGCTGAAATTAGCCTAAAGAACATTCTTTTAAATTTATATGCACCCATGGTGTTATGAGTGCGGTCAGCTCTTGCAAGACGTCATCCAATTCCACCTGATGATAGGCTGATGTTAAATCCAACGTTGTAGCATATTTTACCCCTACAAGTGTAGTGACCAACTCATCAATATTTGGCAATGGGAATTTATTTACAGTCACATCCCGATTACGTGCTCTCAAATCAAAGCATAACTGAATTTCACCACTGAACGTTCTAGCAACCACTGTAGTAGTCGGCCACTTGGTTGCCTCCACTGTCTCAATCCCATCAAATTCATATAACCTTTGTAACTCATTTTGTATGCTATCCTTTACGCTCAATGGAATGCAAGTGACTTTAGCTACAATTGGTTTTGCTTCTTTCTTGAGTTGATATGTTGTTTGTTTTCTTTTAAACACCCCAATTTATCACTGAACAATTTAGTCAATTGCTGTACAAGGTCAATTCTTTGAGATTGTACTTCTTGAACTATTACCTGAGGATCTGAATTAGGATCAAGTTTGACTCCTAATAACATCTGAGGGGGGCAACCTATCAAGTTATCTCCTTTAACAGAGATACATACTTTAACCTCAAAGACATTGTTTCCGAATCGCAATTTGGCAATAAAGTACCCAAACATTGCTATAAGAAATCCTCCATGTCCGTTTAGTTGTATGTCAAATGAAAGAAATATACACTCCCTTGAGAATTGTCTTCCATAGACCTTCTTTGAGATTATGGTAAAGTGTGGGCAGGAATCAAGCCTCATAAGTACCTTTGAGATGTGAATCTTTACACATTCTGAAGGATGCTTGTGCGCTGTTTTCTTGTTAGTACTTTTACCTGTGATTGAGGATGCATCTTTATCAGCAAAACAAACTAAGGGGGTCATTCTGACCCTGGCGGTAGACTACCGCCAAGCCAACGACCGCGGATGCACCGCCAACAGGCTGGCGGTGCATCCATGGGCATTCTGACTGCGGCGGTACCGCCGCGGTCAGAAACGGAAAACCGCCGGTTTCCCGCTGCCATGGGGATTCCGACCCCCTTACCGCCAGCCTGGCTCTGGCAGTTTTGACCGCCAGAACCTGGCTGGCGGTAACGGGTGTCGCGGGGCCCCCGGGGGGCCCCTGCAGTGCCCATGCCACTGGCATGGGCACTGCAGAGGCCCTCTAACAGGGCCCCACATAGATTTTCAGTGTCTGCCAAGCAGACACTGAAAATCGCGACGGGTGCAACTGCACCCGTCGCACCCCTTCCACTCCGCCAGCTCCATTCGGAGCCAGCATCCTCATGGAAGGGGGTTTCCCGCTGGGCTGGCGGGCGGCCTTCTGGCGGTCGCCCGCCAGCCCAGCGGGAAACTCAGAATTACCGCGGCGGTCTTCTGACCGCGCAGCGGTATTCTGACGGCGGGACTTTGGCGGGCGGCCTCCGCCGCCCGCCAAAGTCAGAATGACCCCCTAAATCTTCAACTTGGAAAATTACCTCTTGGGTAACCTTGTGTAATCTTACATTTGTCTTTCTTATTTTTACTCTTAAAACACTTTCCAAAATGTCCCTTTTACCACACACATCACAAATCATTTGCAATGCAGGACAATTTAGAGCATTGGCTTTATGATACTGGCTCCCACATCGAAACACTCACCTTTGAATACAAATTGTATTTCCTTTATACTACTTGTTTATGTCTCACCATACAAACTGTTTCTTCTTCCTTCACTTCTTGAGTGTCTAGTTCATGTTGTGAATTATGCAACTCTTTCACATACCTAACCATGTGTTCTACTCTTTTAGCTATGTTAATTAGTTCATCTAATGGTGGTTCACCCTTCAACTAAAGTTCTTCTCTAACGTTATCATTTCCACATTCCAACAAAAATTGATTTCTTATTGTTATTCTTTTATCGAGAGCTACTTCAAGCACACATGATGATGCTAACTTAAACTGGTAATTTAATCCTCTACTGACTTAGGGCCTCATTATGACCCTGGCGGGCGGCGGAGGCCGCCCGCCAGGATGCCGCCCTCCAAAATACCGCGCTGCGGTCAAAAGACCGCGGCGGGTATTACAAGTTTTCCCCTGGGCTGGCGGGCGGTTGCTGAAAAACCGCCCGCCAGCCCAGGGGAAAACGACCTTCCCACGAGGATGCCGGCTCGTAATAGAGCCGGCGGAGTGGGAAGGTGCGACGGGTGCAGTGGCACCCGTCGCGTATTTCAGTGTCTGCAAGGCAGACACTGAAATACTTTGCGGGGCCCTCTTACGGGGGCCCCTGCCGTGCCCATGCCATTGGCATGGGCACGGCAGGGGCCCCCAGGGGCCCCGCGACCCCCCCTACCGCCATCCTGTTCATGGCGGCTTTCCCGCCATGAACAGGATGGCGGTAGGGGGGGTCAGAATCCTCATGGCTGCGGAGCGCGCTCCGCAGCCATGGAGGATTCACACGAGCAGCGGAAAGTCAGTGGGAGACCGCTGACTTTCCGCTTCTGACCGCGGCTGAACCGCCGCGGTCAGAATGCTCGTTGGAGCACCGCCAGCCTGTTGGCGGTGCTCCCGTGGTCGGTGGCCCTGGCGGCCACCGGCCGCCAGGGTCAGAATGACCCTCTTATTCTTTCCCAGTCAGCCTGGACCAAAATGGTATCTCTCCATGATGGCGCTAAGAAGTGAAAGATAATGTTGATCTAATTTTACATGCATGTTTAAAATCTTTTAGGATATCTTTGTTTCTCGACAGATACTTTTGGCAACGTTTCAAGAACGTCTTGCCCCTTACTTTCTAAACAATTTAACAACAATGAGTACTTTCATTCTGCACTTGCTCTGTATTGGTGGATCACATGGACTACTCAAGATCAACTGTTGTGAATCTACGTTTTGCATTCTTCACACAGTAGTAGGCTACTCTGAAGAGATCTACTTTATCCTAAACTTGAATTGGAACCAACAACTAAACCAAATTGTTTTGTCTCTTTGCCTCTGGTTCTCTAATTCTGTTTATAAAGAATAATGGTATGAAATTATTGAATTTGAGCCGCTCTTGGACACAGATGTGCCTGAGTGACAATGTACTTGAATTTTCCCATTGACTAGCACACTTTCCTTAATACTCTATTGACTTTTTAGACAAGAATACATTTAATCAAAACAAAACATACATTTTGTAAGGTGTGTCTCTCACAGAAGAACAGGCTAATGACCACCGGGAGCTTATTTTGATGATACTTTTGTTTTACTTCCTCAACCTCAATAGTCATCCATTTGTTACAGACGTGGAGGTAGATTACTCTCCATATAATACAATCAGAGCTGCTGAAATGGCTTTTAAATGAAAACACATTTAGTTGAGCTCAATCTGAATTACTTGATGGTTTGGTTACAATTGTAGATGTTTGTTAGGCATGGCATCATTGACATGGTCTCCCCTAACGTTTTGCCTCTATTTCCCAGGTAGCTTCTATCTGCTGACTAGTGCTAAAGTTAAGTGTTCCCTGTATAAATCATATGTGTACATTGGCTTATCCATGATTGGCATATTTGATTTACTAGTAAGTCCCTATTAAAGTGCACTAGAAGTGCCCAGTGCCTGTAAATCAAATACTACCTAGTGGGCCTGCAGCACTGGTTGTGCCACACACATTAGTAGCCCTGTAAACATGGCTCAGACCTGCCACTGCAGTGTCTGTGAATGCGGTTTTAAACTGCCAATTTGACTTAAACCTTTCCTTTTTATACATGTAAGGCACCCCTAAGGTAGGCCCTAGGTAGCCCAATGGGTAGGCTGCAATGTATGTTAAAGGTGGGACATGTACTTATGTGTTTTACATGTCCTGACAGTGAAATACTGCCAAATTCGGTTTTCACTGTTGCAAGGCCTATCTCTCTCATAGGTTAACATGGGGGCTGCCTTTAAATATGATGAAAGCAGGGATTCCGTTTGGGAGCAGATAGACATGTGGAGTGTGGGGTCTCTGAACTCACAATTAAAAAATACATATTTTATTGAAATTGGTTTTTAGATTGTGTAGACATTTTCTTGCTCAACCCATTCTGTGACTCTGCTTGTTCGTGGATTCCCTGTCTGGGCCAGTTTGACATTTGGGCTGTTTGCACCACTCCTCTAGACAGTGACACAATGGGTGCTGGGATGTAGCTTGCATATCCTGATGGGCCATCTGGGCTGAGGGGAGGGTAGAGGTGGTCACTTACACCTGACAGGGCTGTGCCTGCCCTCACACAATGTAGTCTTCAACCTCCTGGTGTGTGGCTTGGGCCTGGCCTGGGCAAGGCAGGATCTTGAAAACAACAGAGACTTCTCTTTGAAGTAGGCCTACTTCAAAGGCAGAAAGGGGTATGAGAAGAACACTCAAAACCCCTGAAAATCAGATCACTTCTGGAATCAAAAAGAACCTCTGCCAAAGAGAAGAGCTGAAGAGCTGAGGAGAAGTGCTGCCTCTTTGCCTGTGACTGTGCTTTGTTGGGCTATACTGCAGTTGCTACTTCTGCCTGTGAAAGGGGACAAAGACTGAACTTTGTTGTGCATTCTTGCTTGAGAAGAATCTCTAAGGGCTTAGACTGAGCTTGCTTCCTGTTGTTGAAGTCTCAGGGACAACAAGGACTTCTCTCTTCCAGCACTTTTGCTTTCTGCTGAGAGTCCTGCCTGCCAAGTTGTGCCCTAACCTTTCTCCGGGCCCTTGAAAGGTGCAGCTGATGAAAAAGGACAGAAATCCAGGCAAAGACTGTTGTGAGGGGAAACGTTTGAAGCACGATGGTCCGCTGGCCTCGCAGCTAAAATCGACATTCCACCTGCATCGCTGCTGGAAGATCAACGCATCGTAGCTGGAGAAATTACATTAAACACCCGCATCAGCTGCTGTTAACTGCGCAAGCCCCCATGCAGTGCCGTTGCTTGACACCGTGCGACCGGATTTCAACACAACATCGCTGGGCACAGAAAATCAACACAAAGCCTGTCGAGACCCAATGTGCCTGTCCAGATTGACGCATCACTCTCTTGTGGGAGAGAAGAAATGACTCACGCCGACCCGACTGGAGGAGGAACTACACACGTTCTCACTTGCAGGTGAGAAATCGACGCAACTCTAGCCTTTTTTGACGCACACTCACCTGTGCGGCTTTATTTTGACACTACCCAGGTACTTAATAGCAGTGTTCTTACTGTTTTCTAGGGATTAACACTGTTATTCTTTTTTAAATTCTTAACTTGACTTGTGTATTTCAGATTTTTGTTGTTTGGTCTGGTTTTGCTTTGATAAATATTGTCTATTTTTCTAAACCTGTGTTTTGTCATTATGTAGTGTTTCCACTGAGTTACTGTGTGTGTTGCTAAAATTCTTTACACATTGCTTCTGAAGTTAAGCCTCCATGCTCATGCTACCATGGGGGTAAGTGGGGTTTAACTGAGGATGATTTTCCTTTACCCTGACTAGAGTGAGGGTCCTTGCTTGAACAAGAGGTAACCTGACTGCCAACCAAAGACCCCATTTCTAACAATGTTCAATTGCCCAACCCAACATAGCCACTGCTGAATTCTTAAACAGAAAAGCCAACAAGCCCCATTCAAGAAGGCTGCCAATGTTGTTTGCGCATTTTCTAAATGTGATTGCTGTAACATTGAGCTCTAAACTCATCCAAGATGGCCACCAACTCTACTAGTTTGTTCTCTAAAGGTGATTGCTGTACCACCCCTTCCCCCAGCCAGACAAGCTAACTGGAATATATTGACACAGTTCGCACTGAGCATTGTATAGAACCAAGGCATGTGCTCAGTGTTCATGCACGTTAGAATCATGATGCCATTGTACAGTAATTTCAAGACCCCACATATACTACTTGTGACTATGCATTCCATTAAACCATGAAGTGAATCCACCATAAGGGAGTTCATGGACAGTAGTTTAGAGCTGACATGTGAAGTGCTTACCACAATATTAGCTGGCATTAAAGTTTGTTGTAAATAGGTTCTGTTAGCGCGTCAGACCTTAATAAGTAAACTTTACAAGGGGGCGCGAATAGGTCGATGAACCTTTTGACTCGCAATTAAGAAGTTCTTACCATAGCTCCAGTAGACAATCAATAATCAATACACGATAATAAACAATCATTTGTATTCAATAAAATCAATAATCAATGGAGTCAATATTTGTCACGCACCATGACCTTACAGTCATGAATAACCACAATGCTAAGGTCCTGTAGATTACTCTCAAAATCAAATGAAAACACATATAGAAACAACACTGGTTGTTCAAAGCAGCGGAAGAAATGCAATCTAATCAAAGCTTGAACTACAACACATTCTAAAGTTACAGTGCGAATCAATAGCAAAGTCAGCTGCGTCGTCAATGAGATAAAATACATGAAATTCAGCAGAGAAGTTCATCTAGTATTAGTCCTTGTTAATCATAACTCTATTAGGGAGAATCATTAACTAACATCAGATTAGCATCGGCATGTTGGGCTTTATGCAAAACAATTTAGTAACACAAATTTAGAAAACATCTAACTATGGCTCTATCAAAACAGCACAGTTGGTACCTAGAAAGAAAAAGCAAGTATGCATAATAATCACATTTCATTTTATAACTATCCTTGGTATGGGTCAGCAAACAGAATCAGTGTTCGTCCTCAGGACATCAGTCGATCAGCAAGGTATCAGGCTCTCAGTCAGGAAAATATGGGCAAAGTCATTTAGCACTAAAGATAAGCACGTCTCTAGTAAAGACGCACAAGAAAGTAATAACCTTTCAGGCAGGAAGAATAAGGGCAATGGCTGTCTTCTTTCAGAATGTCGGAATGAATTGTCTTGCTCAGAATGAGCATTGTTATATCAAAGTCACCTAAACTATCCCCTATTTCCCTATTGGTCAGTTTATCGTATGTTCACACTCTGTCCAATAAAATTATTACACCAAATCTATGAATTCTACTATTTCACCGTTCTCATATTGTTGATTGGTTCGTCTTACGATGTCCTCATCATCCGGCTTGTCAGGTAACAATATTGTTGCAGCTTCCACTCTAGTCAGTATCGTCATTGTTCTTGTCTTGGGAAAGTCAGTCTCACACACATTATACATTAAGGGCCTGATTACGACCCTGGCGGTAAAAACCGCCAGGGCCGTGGTCCGCGAGAGCACCGCCAACAGGCTGGCGGTGCTCCTTTGGGCATTCTGACCGCGGCGGTACAGCCGCGGCCAGAAACGGAAAGTCGGCGGTGTACCGCCGGCTTTCCGCTGCCCAGGGGAATCCTCCATGGCGGCACAGCTTGCTGCGCCGCCATGGGGATTCCGACCCCCATACCGCCATCCTGTTCCTGGCGGTTTCGGCCGTCAGGAACAGGATGGCGGTATGGGGTGTCGTGGGGCCCCTGGGGGCCCCTGCAGTGCCCATGCCAATGGCATGGGCACTGCAGGGGCCCCCGTAAGAGGGCCCCACTTAGAATTTCAGTGTCTGCTTAGCAGACACTGAAATTCACAACGGGTGCAACTGCACCCGTCGCACCCCTTCCACTCCGCCGGCTCCATTCGGAGCCGGCTTCCTCGTGGAAGGGTGTTTCCCGCTGGGCTGGCGGGCGGCCTTTTGGCGGTCGCCCGCCAGCCCAGCGGGAAACCCAGAATGACCGCCGCGGTCTTTTGACCGCGGTACGGTCTTCTGGCGGTTCCCGCTTGGCGGGCGGCTCCCGCCGCCCGCCAAGCTTGGAATCACCCCCTAAATGTTGCATTAGCAAGAACATCATCTTTTAGCAGTTGGTTCTCACAAAAAGCTTACAGTAAGCAAATTTAGACAATACAATAGACATTTCACAGTTTAATTCTCTTGGTCAGCATTTTTACTAAACACTAAGAAATACAGCTTCTACATGAGGCCTGGCAAAATAGGCCAAGGCACTTGCTAAGTTAAGTACAATTAATAAGCTAAGGCTTAATTCATAACTCTCAGTATGACATATTACTGCATCAGTCTAGCATGTATTCAACATTTCATAAGTATTAGTCATTAATTAGTACACTTCGTTAACATTGATGGCCATTCTTCGAGGTCACATTTTGAAATGCGTGCATTATTTTTCTATGTTATTTCATTTTCTACATAAACTTTTTAATCAAAATACATAAACACTCATCAAAAATGTTTATTAAAGCACTTGCGCCAGCAGTTCTTATCCATGAAGGAGTTTCCCAATCATGTCTAATAGTTGTGAATAATGGAGCAGCAGGAGATGTAGTTATTACTGCTTTTCTTTTATGGTGCCTGTCTATGGACAGTGGCCTTCGAGCAAAAAGGAGACGAGTAGTGCTTATATTACTTTACTTGCAGTTCTAGGGATTTATTAAAATTACTCTAGTGTATAACTTTTTAATGGGCATTATACCTTATCACAGAGCAGATACATTTACAACTAAATGCAGACAGCAGATAACGACTATGTGTGGCAGAAAAATACAAGCAGGAATAACCACGATACTAAAGCAAGAAGGAGAGTTCCAAAACTCAAGAAAACCTGGCTCACGTGTAATTGGCCCCAAATGGCTGTCAGCAGCAGCCCATTCCCAACTTCGACTCACTAAAGGGAGAAGCTCAGGGCGATTTAAATAGGTCCAATGCTCAGAGACAATGCACGTCACATATAGGTTATTTCAGTTGGCAGACAATAGCAAACGATTATCTGCTCCAGCACAATAAAGGACAGTTCCTGGCTCTAACACCTAGAACTTTAAGCAGGCACACAACCATGATCATCCTGTTCCGTGGTTTCCAGATTCGGTTAGGGGGTGCATCCTAGTGCTGCACTTCCCAATTTACAAAAAACGTAGTATTGTCTTAAGCATTTTAGAGGCGAAAGGCATGCATTCCTATCCTTGTGGAGCTCCGTAAGATTTGGAAACTGTACAGCTTTCTGTTTCTTTGCTCTCTTCATTACCAACTTCATAGACTACCCCCGAATATGATGAATGGGAATTGAAGTTGGAAAAGAAGGAACCAGACATATCATCTGTGCTTGGTATATGGGGAGACTATACTTGCTGTTGAAAGGAGATTTGGAGATTCCTCTGTCTCTAGCAATTGATGGGCTCTTGGCTAATTGAGCAGGAAAAAACAGTTCTCATGACCTAGAACATTGTGATTTCAGATCTAGTGGACACAAATTATGTTATGCAGGTCTACGTCTATCATTGAGAGCAGAGATTTATGAAATGTACGTTTCAGTCTTTAGTTAAAGGCTTACAGTCTTTAGCTTCAAGTATTCAGGAGGGGAAGACTGCTCTCAGTGACTAGCACAAATGGATCTCTAGGCAAAATGTTTATTGGATGTAGTCTGTAGTAACCTGAGAGAATCGAAAAAGGCATCAGGAGTGGTAACGTATGCTTAAAGACATCTATACCTTTGGGAGTGGAAAGCGATTGCAGCTCAGAGGTTTTTCTGTTTCTTGGTAGTATATTATTTCAAAAAGGGTTTGGAATATGTTTTGCAAAAATATTTGAAGAATCAGAAACACACCCAGTGTTTTCATCACAACTTCAGAAAACCATTTGTCAGAAGTCGGCATAAGAGATAGGAATTTTCTCTTAATCACGCCTATTTCCAGCCCACAAATTCTCTGAATAAGGATTCTCCTGTGGTGGGTCAAGAACTAAGGGAAAACCTCATCAGCATTCCCGCCTATGCCAGTATATATGGACATTTAAAGCTGTGGGGTGACTCTTGACTCTGTTTATGTTCAGTGGAGCAATCAGAATCACACAAAGCAGAAGAATTCCTGACTTCAAGAAAGCCCAGCTAAACAATGAGAACTGGGCTCTTCGGGAGCCCTAGCTAAAGAGAGACCGGGGTTCTAGAAGCCTGTCTGGGGGACCAGAGGACTGCCGAAACAACAAAAATAATTTTCCTAGCAACTAGAGAGAAGAAAGACTCCATCATAAACTTCAGCCTCGGTAATATGCACGGGGCTGGATTTCCTCTGCAACTCATTGCAAATGGCTGGAAATGCAGAGATGGAGGCCTGAAAAACACAGGACAGCTCATCTCTACATTGGCCTGAGCACAATTTGGGTATTGGCACGTCAATTTATTAAGGGGACATGGGTTGCAATGCCCATGAAAGTGCCACATTCATGAACGGGGTAAAAAGGATTTCCATCTGCCCTCATCAGTCCGTATCCTTTCAGTGCTTTGCTGCAACAGACACTGTTTCAAAGCACTGATTTATTTTTATTGGAGTTGCAAGAAGGGGGACCTCATTTTACTGATGAATTTGCTTTGCATTGAGTCTAAGGGTTTGCATTGTAAGTTGAACTGAAATTTTGTAACTCTTAGGTGGTCATTACAACCCTGGCGGACGGTGTTAAAGCTGCGGTAATACCGCAAACAGGCCGGCGGACTAAAAAAGGGAATTACGACCCTGGCGGAAACCGGCAACTAAGACAGACACTTTAACACACCGCCGGTACAGACAAACAGCGCGGCGGTCACCGCCAACAGACAGGCGGAAGACAATGTACCGCCCACACTATCACAACACACCAATCCGCCACCTTTCCGGGGCGGATTCACCGTGGATAAAAACTATGGGAAAAAGCTCACCTCAACACATCCCACGAGGAACGAGGACACCATGGATCCGGAACTACAAATACTCCCTGCCCTTGCATTCCTGCTCATCTACGACCAACAGCGACGTAGGCGCAGAACATACCGGTGAGTACAGCACCTATGACACGGGGAGGAGGGAGGCAAAAGTTACGGGGACTCCATGCCCATTGATATATCCTGGGGAGTGCAAAGCCACAGTCTCTCAAGTCACTTCAGTGGGTGGGTTGCCCACTGTGCCATCCTGGGGAGTGCAAAGCCACAGTCTCTCAAGTCTCTACAGTGGGTGGCTTGCCCACTGTTACACCCTGGGGAGTGCTAAGCCACAGTCTCTCAAGTCTAACAAGTGGGTGGGTTGCCACTGTTACATCCTGGGGAGTGCAAAGCCACAGTCTCTCAAGTCACTTCAGTGGGTGGGTTGCCCACTGTGCCATCCTGGGGAGTGCAAAGACACATCTTCGCAAGTAGATGCAGTTCTCTACTGGTACTGGGTGGGACTGGTGCCCAGACTGGATGAGTCTCCCCGTGAAAGTACATGTCCTGTCACAGTCCCAGCTGCACATGGGAGAACGATGCCTGATGTGCCGGACTATTCATACCCACACGGTCTTTGCCCTGTTCAGCTGTGCTTTGCCATGGCAGTCTTTGCCCTGTTCAGCGGTCTTCACCATGGCAGTCTTGTCCTTGTTCAGCGGTGCTTTGCCATGGCGGTCTTTGCCCTGTTCAGTGGTCTTCACCATGGCGGTCTTTGCCCTGTTCAGCGGTCTTCACCATGGCGGTCTTGGCCTTGTTCAGCGGTGCTTTGCCATGGCTAGCTATGGACTGTTCAGCGGTGCTTTGCCATGGCAGTCTTTTCCCTGTTCAGCGGTCTTCACCATGGCGGTCTTTGCCCTGTTCAGCGGTCTTCACCATGGCGGTCTTGGCCTTGTTCAGCGGTGCTTTGCCATGGCTGGCTATGGACTGTTCAGCGGTCTTCACCATGGCAGTCTTGGCCTTGTTCAGCGGTGCTTTGCCATGGCGGTCTTTGCCCTGTTCAGCGGTCTTCACCATGGCGGTCTTTGCCCTGTTCAGCGGTCTTCACCATGGCGGTCTTGGCCTTGTTCAGCGGTGCTTTGCCATGGCTAGCTATGGACTGTTCAGCGGTGCTTTGCCATGGCAGTCTTTTCCCTGTTCAGCGGTCTTCACCATGGCGGTCTTTGCCCTGTTCAGCGGTCTTCATCATGGCGGTCTTGGCCTTGTTCAGAGGTGCTTTGTCATGGCTGGCTATCGACTGTTCAGCGGTCTTCACCATGGCAGTCTTGGCCTTGTTCAGCGGTGCTTTGCCATGGCGGTCTTTGCCCTGTTCAGCGGTCTTCACCATGGCGGTCTTTGCCCTGTTCAGCGGTCTTCACCATGGCGGTCTTGGCCTTGTTCAGTGGTGCTTTGCCATGGCTGGCTATGGACTGTTCAGCGGTGCTTTGCCATGGCAGTCTTTGCCCTGTTCAGCGGTCTTCACCATGGCGGTCTTTGCCCTGTTCAGCGGTCTTCACCATGGCGGTCTTGGCCTTGTTCAGCGGTGCTTTGCCATGGCTTGCTATGGACTGTTCAGCGGTGCTTTGCATTGGCAGTCTTTGCCCTGTTCAGCGGTCTTCACCATGGCGGTCTTTGCCCTGTTCAGCGGTCTTCACCATGGCGGTCTTGGCCTTGTTCAGCTGTGATTTGCCATGGCTGGCTATGGACTGTTCAGCGGTGCTTTGCCATGGCAATCTTTGCCCTGTTCAGCGGTCTTCACCATGGCGGTCTTGTTCAGCGGTGCTTTGCCATGGCTGGCTATGGACTGTTCAGCGGTCTTCACCATGGCGGTCTTGGCCTTGTTCAGCGGTGCTTTGCCATGGCTGGCTATGGACTGTTCAGCGGTGCTTTGCCATGGCAGTCTTTGCCCTGTTCAGCGGTCTTCACCATGGCGGTCTTGGACTTGTTCAGCGGTGCTTTGCCATGGCGGTTCTGGTACGGATATTGGTGTGTGGCATTACGATCTCTACAATGGACATTGTTGTGTGGCATTACGATCTCCACAATGGACATTGGTGTGTGGCATGATGATCTCAACACTGGACATTGGTGTGTGGCATGACGATCTCCACAATGGACATTGATGTGTGGCATGGCGATCTCCACAATGGACATTGTTGTGTGGCATGACGAACTCCACACTGGACGTTGGTGTGTGGCAGGACGAACTCCACACTGGACGTTGGTGTGTGGCATGACGAACTCCAAACTGGACGTTGTTGTGTGGCTTGACGTTCCATCATTGCCCAGCGGGGCTGTGGGATTCTGGACCCTCATGGGCTGTGACTCCGGTGGTGGTGGTGGTCTCCTGACCAGTAACGATACTTGGGCCCTCCTGGGCTATGACTCTGGCGGTGGCGGTGGTCTCCTGACCAGTAACGATACTTGGGCCCTCCTGGGCTATGACTCTGGCGGTGGTCTCCTGACCAGTTACAATACTTGAGCCCTCCTGGGCTGTGACTCCGGCGGTGGCGGTGGTCTCCTGACGAGTAACGATACTTGGGCCCTCATGGGCTATGACTCTGGTGGTGGTCTCCTGACCAGTTACAATACTTGAGCCCTCCTGGGCTGTGACTCCGGCGGTGGCGGTGGTCTCCTGACCAGTAATGATACTTGGGCCCTCCTGGGCTATGACTCTGGCGGTGGTCTCCTGACCAGTTACGATACTTGAGCCCTCCTGGGCTGTGACTCCGGCGGTGGCGGTGGTCTCCTGACCAGTAACGATACTTGGGCCCTCCTGGGCTATGACTCTGGCGGTGGTCTCCTGACCAGTAACGATACTTGAGCCCTCCTGGGCTGTGACTCTGGCGGTGGCGGTGGTCTCCTGACCAGTAACGATACTTGGGCCCTCCTGGGCTATGACTCTGGCGGTGGTCTCTGGACCAGGGACGACGGTGCTGGCAGTTGTGTCTGGACCGCCGGAAATGATGGCGCACTTCTCCGCCGTGACACTCACAACAGGTTGGGGAGACTTCCTCAGGACCTTCCCCACCTTCTTTTGAGTTACAGATGACTCACCAATCGCCTTGGATCCCATTTCACTGTTTGTCCCACCAGGAGTCTTGACACGGTCCCGTCGTCCACTCTCCAATTTCGGAGCCTTTACAGGGGGTGGGCTGACAGTGCCTTGGCTCCGGGTCCTACTGCCTGCCCTGGTGGACGGGGCACTCCAAAAACCTGGTACACGCACCACTGGTACTGGAGGCTTTTTGGCTGAGGCGCTACGACGGGACTGATGAATTGGAGGGGGGGGGTGGGGGCAAAAAGGTCAATTTGACATAGGGACAGTTTCTGACGTACACTGGGATGGGTAGCTGGAGGGGCTCTGGGAGTGGAGGAAGAGGAGGTGGTTGTAGGAGGTGTCACTTTAGGTGTTTTGGGTGCAGGTGCAGGTACTGGAGGCTGTCGTGAGGTGGATGGATATTGGGTGAGTGATTGCCGGCGTTTGTGTACTTTGGGAGGGTGCGTCACAGACACACTGGGAGAGGACACAGGGGACGTGTATATGGCAGTGGAGGTGGTGAGTGCAGGTGAGCGGCTTGTGGTGCTGGGTGTCCTGCTGCGAGTCCTAGTGTCTGTAGATGTGGTGCATGCAGGTGTGTGTGTAGACGACACTGGGAGGGAGGAGGGAGAAGAGGAGGAGGGGGACACAGTGGACACAGTGGATGTTGCTGTGTCTGTATGGGTCTGATGCTTGTGTGAGTGCCTGTGGTGTGTGTGGTGCCTATGTTTGCTTGAGCTACTTGTGTGTGTTGACTTGTGTGCATGCTGGTCTGTAGGTGTGCTTGGGATGGGCTGGGGTACAGGGGATTGGGTCTGGGTGGAGGAAGTTGGAGGGGGGAAGCTGGACACAGGGACAATGGCTGCCATCAGTGCTGAGGCCAGAGATTGCAGGGTTCACTGAAGGACAGCCTGACCAGAATGAATGCCTTCCAGGAATGCATTACTGTGTTTCAACTCTCGTTCTACACCCTGGATGGCATTCACAATGGTAGACTGCCAAACAGTGAGTGACCTGAGGAGGTCAATGGCCTACTCACTGAGGGCAGCAGGGGTGACTGGGGCAGGGCCTGAGGTGCCTGGGGTGAAGGTGATGCCCACCCTCCTGGGTGAGCAGGCACGGGGCGAACGCTGAGGGGCTGCTGGGAGGGCGGTGCTGGTAGGGGAGGTGGCGGCTGTACCTGTAGAAGTGGGGCGCACAGATGGTGCCGCCACCACAGGGGAGCTCCCATCGGCGGACGAGTCCGTGTCGCTGTTTGGTGGTCCTGTGGCCGACGTGAAGCTCCCCTCGCCCTCCGTCCCACTGGTGAATTCAGAGTCTGTGGTGTGGCCCTCCATGGCCATGTGGGATGCAGCTCCCTCGTGCTCCAGTGCCACTGTACCTCCGCCTGTTGCTGCTGATGTACAGAAGAACAGGGAGAGCAGAAAAAGGGTGGAGACAGAAGAAAGAGAGTTTTAGTGCATGGCATACCGCTACCGTTGGCGGACAAGACAAACGCAGCAGCCCCCTGCATTACACCGTGCTCCTGCCCTCTGCACATGCAATTTCTGGGATATGGCCTACATGGCAATGGTAGAAATCTGCCCACATGGATGGCAAAGTGGAAACTATACATCAACTTGCCTTTTTTTTAGATGGGGTAGAGTGCCACATGGCCTACATAACGGAGCGGCCTTGCCTACCTAACTCGCCCTGGCCTAGGGACACCCACAGCCCACCACCCCCACCCAGACAGCTCCACTGCACGCAAAGTCCATAGGATGAGGTTGTACTCACCCCCTTGTGTCTGCTGTGATGTCCTTAAGCGCCCATCCAACTCCGGGTAGGCCACCGCCAGGATCCGGAACATCAGGGGGGTCATGGTGCGACGGGCACCCCTCCTACGTTGGGAGGCCATCCCCAGCTGAGCCTCCGCCGTCTTCTTGCTGCAGCGGGGAATGTCCTCCCATCTCTTCCGGCAGTGGGTGCCCCGTCTCTGGTGGGCCCCCAGGGTCCGGACTTCCTTGGCGATGGCACGCCAAATGTCCCTCTTCTGGTGGGCGCTGACCTACATGACATGCACAAGGAAAGAGGAACAGTCATTACCTACAGCACCGTCGTTGTAATTGGCCCCCTCCCAACTCCCTGTGGCCCATTCATCCCCATGCATGACTGTTCTATGTACTCTGCCCCCTTCCCTCATCCACCCAGCCCTGTCCACCCAGGCCTAGCCCATACAACATGCTCCCTGTGTACTAACCTGTTGGTCTGGAGGACCGTAGATTAGAGTATACTGGGGGAGGACCCCATCCACAAGTTTCTCCAACTCCTGTGCAGTGAAGGCAGGGGCCCTTTCCCCAGACGCAGCAGCCATCGTCGCTTCCAGACTGAGGTCACAGCAGCACTAGCAGTGTAGGTCCTCTCCTGTCAAAGGTCAGGTATCTAGTGATTGAAGAGATAGAAAATGGTGGTGACGTCCGCGGTGGTGATGTCCGCGGCGGTGCGCATCATCACCGCCAGCGCACCTGTTCATTGGCTCCTGGGACCCATAGGGTCCAATGGTAACCAATGCAGCATTGCGCCGCGCTCTACGACCGCCAACCGCGACGGTGTCCAACGCCAGCACAGTTCCCCCACAATTCCATTGTCCCAGTTTAGAGGTCAGGCAGCCGCCATTTCAGGGGCCCACATGGCTTCAATTACTACTGCGTCACACATACCGAGGCCTACACTCAAAACCTTTCCCGGATGGGTTAATTGTCTGGTGTAGTCTTGTGTGTGACTGTGGGTACATACCTGGAGGAATGCTGACAGTTTTTTCGCTGTTGCCCTTCTTAGGCACCGTCAGTTGGGACATATTGGAAGATGGCGGAATCCGCCGGTGTACCGACTGCTGGTGGAACTGTTGACAATGGAAGAGCGACATGTCATCGTGACCTACCGGTTTGACCGTGCCACAATCCGGGAACTATGTACCCAGTTGGAGCCAGACCTGATGTCACCAATCCGCCATCCGACTGGAATACCCCCTGACGTGCAGGTGCTGTCAGTGCTCCATTTCTTTGCAAGTGGGTCTTTTCAGACAACAGTGGCCATGGCATCAGGGATGTCCCAGCCTATGTTTTCCAACGTGTTGTCCAGAGTGTTGTCTGCCCTGCTGAAATACGTAAGGAGATACATAATTTTCCCTGAGGTGGCGGATTTGCCTACAGTGAAAGGTGACTTCTATGCCCTTGGACATATCCTCAACGTCATAGGTGCCATTGATGAGACCCATGTAGCTCTGGTCCCCCCCGCAGGAATGAACAGGTGTACAGGACCAGGAAGAGTTATCATTCGATAAATGTCCAGATGGTCTGTTTGGCAGACCAGTACATCTCACAGGTAAATGCAATGTTCCCTGGCTCAGTGCATGACGCCTACATCCTGCGGAATAGCAGCATCCCTGATATGATGGGTGAACTCCAGAGGCACCGTGTATGGCTATTGGGGGACTCTGGTTACACCAACCTGTCCTGGCTACTGACCCCAGTGAGGAATCCCAGGACCAGGGCAGAGGAACGGTACAATGAGGCCCATGGGCGGACTAGGAGGGTGATCGAGCGTACCTTCGGCCTCCTGAAGGCCAGGTTCAGGTGCCTCCATATGACAGGTGGGTCCCTATTCTGCTCACCGAAGAAGGTGTGCGACATCATCATCGCCTGCTCCATGCTCCATAACTTGGCATTGCGACGCCAGGTGCCTTTTCTGCCGGAGGATGATCCAGATGACGGTGTTGTTGCAGCGGGTGAGCCTGTGGAGCCTGTGGACAGTGATGAGGAGGAAGCTGATGAAGATGAAAACGACAACAGGGAGTCAGTCATACAGCAATATTTTCAATGAGACACAAGTGAGTACAATTTCATGTTTCACATTATATTACATTTCACAAATCTACCTCTATCCTCTACCTACATTTCACTCCCTATTTGGTAACTGAGTTGTCCCCTTCCATTTCAGTTTCAGTAATGTGGTAACCTACGTGTCAACAGCTTGCACCCTTGAAAGGCTTGTGATGTGTGACATTGGTATGTTGACCTTCCAATGGGTAACCTTTTTTAACACTGTAATTGACAATACAAAGTTCACAATCATTGACTGACTCCAATATTATTGAGGTTTCAAGGGTGTTTATTGAAGTGCATAAAAATATAGGGGGGTTGTGAAATGGGGAGAGGTCATGGTGGAAGAATGTCCATGGGAGAGTCCTGTCTATTAGTCTCACAGGTACATTGCACATCTGGCCATTGGAAGTGGAGCTGGGGCAGTTCCAATCTGGACTGGGTAACAAAATGGGACAGTGGGGGGACAATCAGGGTGGTCTTATTTCCTGGCGGGGGTCTTGCCATCTTGCTCTGTCCTGTTCCTGGATCTCAGGGGCCGCTTTTGTGGTGGTTGTCCGTCTGCAGGGGGTGGGGTGCTGGTGTGGTGGTCCTGTGGCGGGGCGTCCTGTCCACTAGCGCCGGCTGAGGTGGTGGGCATTTCATCGTCCTGGCTAGTGTCAGGGGCCCCTTGGAGTGCCACGGTGTCCCTCAAGGTCTTTTGAATGTCCGTCAGCACCCCTACGATGGTGCCCAGGGCGGAGGCGATGGTCCTGAGCTCCTCCCTGAACCCCAAATACTGCTCCTCCTGCAGACGCAGGGTCTCCTGCAACTTGTCCAGGACCGTTGCCATCGTCTCCTGGGAGTGGTGGTATGCTCCCATGATGGAGGATAGGGCCTCGTCGAGACTGGGTTCCCTTGGCCTGTCCTCCCTCTGTCGCACAGCAGCCCTCCCAGTTACCCCGTGTTCCTGTGCCTCCGTCCCCCGGACCGTGTGCCCACTACCACTGCCCCATGTCCCTGTTGTTGTTGGGGTGGTGGGTTACCCTGGGTGCCCTGTAGTGGTGGACACACGCTGATTGACCTGTCCTGGGTAGGGAGGTATGGGCCCGCTGGGTGGGTGCTGTGCTGGGGTTACCAGAGGGTGGAAGCTCGGTGTTGGGCTGTGGCTGGGCAAGGGGAACCGACTGTCCTGAGGCCCACGATGGTCCGGGCTGGTCATCAAGATCCAGTAGGGCAGAGCTGCTGTCGTCACTGTGGGCCTCTTCTGGGGGTGGAGTGGTGTTGTCTGGACCCTCTGGTGTGGTGACGTTCCTTCGGGTTAATGCGGGGGTATAAGTACATGATTATTGCATGTGTGTGTTTCATGGTGTGCAATGGTTGGGTGTGCGTGAACCCCAGTGCAGGCATTCCTGTGTGGGGGCTTGTGTGGTGATGGTTGGGGGGTTTTGTGGGTCTGTGCAGTGGGCATGCTTTAGTGATGGGTGTCCATGCTTAGTTGTGTCATGCAGGTCTTGGGGTTGGGATGGGTGGTTGGTGTTATGGGTAGATTAGTGAGGAGTTAGGGTGATAGGGGAGGGTGTGAGGGTGGGGGTGTGTGATAGCATGCAGGTAGGGTGGGGGATATGATAGTGAAGATTTGACTTACCAGTGTCCGTTCCTCCAACGACTCCTGCGAGGCCCTCAGGATGCAAGATGGACAAGACTTGCTCCTCCCATGTTGTTAGTTGTGGGGGAGGAGGTGGGGGTCCGCCGCCAGTCCGCTGTACCGCGATGTGGTGCCTGAATGCCGTGGAACGCACCTTCCCCCGTAGGTCGTTCCACCTCTTCCTGATGTCCTCCCTATTTCTTGGGTGCTGTCCCACAGCGTTGACCCTGTTGACTTTTCTTTGCCAGAGCTCCATCTTCCTGGCTATTGATGTGTACTGTACCTGTGAGCCAAATAGCTGTGGCTCTACCCTGATGATTTCCTCCACCATGACCCTGAGCTCCTCCTCGGAGAAGCGGGGGTGTCTTTGGCGTGAGATGGGGTGTTGTGTGTGATGTGTGGGGTGGTGTATGTGTTGATGAGTGTGGTGAGTGTAGTGGTATGTGGTGTTTTGTGCGTGGATGTTGTGTGGGTGATGGTGTAGTATGCCTCTGTGTGATGGTGTTATCTATTCTGTGCTGTCTCTCTCTGGCCTTTGTCTCTAATTTGTGGTCGTAGGGGTTTGTGGGTGATGTGGGTGTGTGTTTTATATAGTGTTGGGTGTGTGGGAGTGGTGTGTGTATGTGTATCAGGTGGGTGTATTTGGAATTGTCCAATGTGGCGGTGTTTTGGAGCTGTGTGTGTATTTTGAGCGCAGCAGTGTGTACTGCCAATGGAATACCGCGGTTGAAAGACCGCCGCGTGGATTCGTGGGTCGTAATAGCATGGGCGTGTTTCTGTTGGCGTGGAGGATGTGTTTCCGCATATTTATCTCTGACCTTTGGTGTGGCAGACTTGTGTGGGTGTCTGAATTTCGGCGGATTCCGTGATGTGTGTCATAATAGCTGTGGCGGTCTCCCGCCGCCGCCGCGGTTTATTGGCGGTCTTCTGCACGGCGGTAAGCGGCTTTTACCGCCAATGTTGTAATGACCCCCTTAATGTTACTTTAGTACATTTTGAAATGGGTTTTGCAAACGCAAAGCATTTTATTTTGTATAGCGCAGGTTTCACAATTGCAAAAGGAACTTGTCTATCTATCCCCCTATTGTCCCAGTTGATCTGCAGCAGCTGCCTGCACAAAGGGAGGCTTACTCAGGTGAGCTTCGATTTGAAATACTGAAGTTCAGCGTATATGCAGATTTTTGCATAAGGCACATTAACCTACCAAACTACTATGCCAATAAAATATCAGCTTTCCTCCTGCCACCTGCGGTACCTTCACCTTAAACAAGTACAGCAGTTTTCCATCGGAAAAAATGTACTGTGTCAGTACAAGCATTGCAGTCCTGCTGACAAGCAGTTGTAATGTGCATTTAGAAGTGCAAGAAACAGTGCTGGAGAGAAATAATGATACTGTCCCTGCTGGGAATTACTGGTAGTGTCCAATTAAAAGCACAGAAGTGCGGTTGAGCCCAAATGAAATGACAGCAGCCCGACTCAGACGTCTGGTAATGTACATTTAATACTTAATACCAACCTGCTGAGAGGTGCTGTAAGTTCTTAAACTGCTATGCCTTTTCAGGAGGTGGAAGCACTGCAGTGAATTGGAATGTCTTAACCGCACAAAGCCCCATTAGCGATGGCCGGATTTAAGCCACTGAGATATCGGAACAGAAATAATGGTTCTGGGACGTATCTGAAGGTAAATCTGGACAGCATGAGGAGTTGTCCTCAGAATAGGGGGTAACCATGCAGAGTCATAAATACCAAGTGCTTCTCCTCTTAGCTCCAACTCTGGGGACAAGTCCGGTCAGATGTATCTCCTGCTTTTCATCATAGCAGAGTGGTAGAGAAGTGAGATGCAGGTTGTTCCACAACCTGTCTGAAGAGCAGAAGAGGCCCAGATTCATCCTGGAGTAGCTCTGAATGTTACACCTGTTGAGTTGCAGAGTAATGGGTAGGACAGGCATGTCCCAACCCTTAGTGCTATTCACCTATTCGGAAGCGTTTTCACCAGGTGCGCAGCCTCACAGGTCAAACTGGGCCCAGTGTTCCCTCCAATCATCCCATTATGGTGAATAATTTCCCATTACAAAGGTGGCAAAAGGGAGTCGGGCGGGACTCATCCCGTACAAAGATACAGCAAACCCACAGCAACCCAATGCTATGCTGTTTCTGATCATTGATATTTCTGGTGTTAAAGACTTGGGGCCTGATTACAACTTTGGAGGACGGTGTTAATCCGTCCCAAATGTGACGGATATACCACCAACAGTATTACGAGTCCATTATATCTTATGGAACTCGTAATACGGTAGGTGGTATATCCGTCTCATTTGGGACGGATTAACACCGTCCTCCAAAGTTGTAATCAGGCCCTTGGCTCTACATATGTTTACCATGTTTTCCTTGATAGTCATGCAGTGTTTATGGATCTGTGAAACAAATGTTTACATAAAACTTGACTGATTTTGGGTTGTGATTACCAAGACATGTAAATGATGTATGGACTGCATGTTACTGCTCCACTTGCTATGTCGCTTAGTCTGATATAGATGAAGGGGCAAAATAAAGCGAATTTCTTTCAGCAGTGAGACCAGAACTTCTCCAGGCTAACACTGAAGTCCTGTTGTTGGTCGCGATAATTTGCTACGAGGACTGGAAAAGGATGCATTCTTGTAATTGATTGGGCTACAATTGTAAAAACTGCCTCTGGCATATTTGTTTTTTAGGGAATGCTGTAAAAAGCCTGCACTGTGTTTTTTTAAATATGCTTATACTGTATATTTATTTTATTGCATATTTGTGTGTTTAACGAAATAGATAGGCTGTCTCAGGTTGCTTTGTTGAACTATATATATATATAAAATAAATTCAGACATTCATTGAATTAGAAGAAAGGATGTGGACGTATTGCCGGACCTGCAGAATTTGGAACTGGGGAACCAGGTTCGAGTTCAATTGTCGACTCAATATCTTGTGATTCTGATATTCAGAAATTCATTTTGTTTATTACAGTGTACTGAAAGAAAAACATTTATGGATAATATTGATTCCCTTGTGGGTAAAGTTGAGTTGTTAATGTGTCTTTATAACAAGGACCTAGGGCCATATAAGGAGCAAACGCCCTGGTGTAGGTTGGGTAAACCCTGTCCTGTTGTGAAATTTATCATCACTATAGCATAATCCCAGTTCTGCCAAAAATGTCTGTTTTCAGCTAAATGAGGTAAGAAAAAACCTGTTGATACATACGCAGCAAAAAGCCTCAGAATGAGAAAAAGCCTAGCAGGAAGTAGTGCACAAGCCCCAGTTCCCATGATTAGGTCCCATTTGCAGAATCGTAATGCTGATCAGTGCATTAATTTGCAATCCCTAATTACCATAACTTGTGCTATTGGTAATTTAGTGCGCTTTGTTACTGAAGCACTCATCCCAATTAGCTTGCATTGAGGACCTTAAGGCCTGATTCACAAAGGTAAATTTACACTTCTGTTTACCTTTTTTGGGTATTCACAAACTACGAATTATTAATACGGAAAACCAGATACAGGAACATTGGACCATTTATAATCACCTAGGAATACAACTCTGCTTGAATCAGTAGGTGGCCTTTAGGGGCTGCTCATGAGTTACTTGTTAAAACACACCAGGGATTTTATTTATCACACTGTATATCATATTCTACCATGTATGTATCTTTCAGAGTATATTTTCTATTATATTCAAGTCATCAAGTGCATAAAACACTCTTTGGTCTCAAACATTTCCTCAGTATTACTATATCTTATGCATTTAAACATGTGGATATAATGGACTGGAAAAGGGGGATCACTCCCACATGCAGGCTGTCTCTGTCAAACAACAAATGACATAGCCTAATGTAGTGATCAAGCATTCCCCCTCAACCCACCACAAGAGAGCATAAAGTCCTCTAGCCACCAGGGATTAAGGCATTGGCGTTCCTCTGGCATAGGTGGTGACTCCACAAACTAAGCAGGGGCCACAAGTGTTTTCTTCTCCTTCTACGGGGAACCAAATGGGAGGGAGGTCATCCCTATCAGGAAGCCTGGGAAGCGGAAAGCCCACTAGATGTTGATGACGCGGAAAAAGAAGGATCAACATATATTCACATATCATGTAACCAAAATCGTATAATGTCGTGTGATTTTAGTAAAGAAAATAATATACGAGGGAAATTGTGCCCTCGGGGTAGTTCGCCATTATTATAAACAAGCTTTATTAATCATGAAGAATTGAAAAATTTAGTAATCCGTCATAATTGCAAATGTGTGCCATGATTTCTTGTTGAAACTGTTTGATGCTTAGCTTAAATTTAGTAGAGGCTTTGGCCTAGTTGCCTGGTCTCAAATTCTAACTGCGTGGCTTTTCCTTGAACTAATAAAACGTATATTTTACTCTAAGGTTGTATTTTTCCAGTAGAGATGACTAATACACTTATCTCCAAGGTTTCGTGCTAGGCCTGTTTCATCCCCTTTGATACAAGGTCAGTCTCTGCAGGTGCGGACAATAAGAGTACTGATACCGAAATAATTGACAAACTTTGTTGCAACTTGTGTTCCAAGGCTCCAAGGACAATGTATGCATAAATGAGTACTAGGAGAAAGACATTTTTCATTGGTCAAATTGAAGCCACCCTATGAACCCTCCAATGGAAGACCGTGCAGAATTTGGAATGTTTCTTACTTAAACCCACTGGACAAAGAGAAGTCAGCCATTTTCCTTGATGCCAATTTGAAGCCAAATGCCAGACTCCATCTTGGACGACATCCTGATGCCCTTTTCTCTATTCCAGAGAAAGAGGGGGTCATTCTGACCCCGGCGGTCAGAGACCGCCGGGGCCAGGGTCGGCGGGAGCACCGCCGACAGGCCGGCGGTGCCCCACAGGGCATTCTGACCGCAGCGGTTCGGCCGCGGTCAGATGCGGAAATCCGGCGGTCTCCCGCCGGTTTTCCGCTGCCCCTGTGAATCCTCCATGGCGGCGGAGCGCGCTCCGCCGCCATGGGGATTCTGACACCCCCTACCGCCATCCTGTTCCTGGCGGGTCTCCCGCCAGGAACAGGATGGCGGTAGGGGGTGCCGCGGGGCCCCTGGGGGCCCCTGCAGTGCCCATGCCAATGGCATGGGCACTGCAGGGGCCCCCATAAGAGGGCCCCACTTTGTATTTCAGTGTCTTGTATGCAGACACTGAAATACGCAACGGGTGCCACTGCACCCGTCGCACCTTCCCACTCCGCCGGCTCAATTCTGAGCCGGCGTCCTAGTGGGAAGGCCGTTTTGCACTGGGCTGGCGGGCGGCCTTTTGGCGGTCGCCCGCCAGCCCAGTGCAAAACCCAAAATACCCTCAGCGGTCTTGCGACCGCGGAGCGGTATTTTGGAGGGGGGAACTCTGGCGGGCGGCCTCCGCCGCCCGCCAGGGTGAGAATCACCCCCAGAGTCTTTAAGAATTCTCACCCTAGAGACTTTAACTTTAATTTGTCCCGTCTTGCCCATGCAGTAACTTTGCCCCATCCTCCTTGCTGCTGCAAGGAAGCTTGCCCTTAACTTTGTCCCTTTGAAATCTGCCCCATGCTGATCGAACCGGACCTGAAGGACGAAGACTTTCTTGAATGCTGATTGTACTTGGTAATTTTGAAAGGATAATTGTATTATGCATTGTGTTTTTCCTTTTAGGTACCAACTGCTATTTTGATAGGACCCAAGCTAGAAGTTTTCCAAATTTGTGTTGACTAAATTCGTTTTGCATGAAGCCCCACATGCCAATGCTAATTAGAGGTTAGTCGAGGTATTCATTTGATGCACCATGCTAAATTGAAATCTTGTTGTGCTGACCGATGTATGAAATTAGTCAAATTCAGTTGCTTATATTAGTGATTTGTATTGCTATAACCGAGTGCATTATAATTCAGATTTTGCATAGATTGCATTTCTTCCGCCGCTATGGACAGCTAGTAATGTTCGTATACATATATCATTTGGTTTTGAGACTTATATACAGTGTGCTAGCTTTGTTAATATAGGGAAATAAATTCACTAACTTTCAATAAACTGGTGTGGTTATTCATGACTGAAAGGTCATGGTGCGCCAAAATACCAACTGTTATTGATTCCTAATGTGTTATTTTGATCTATTAACTGAGTATTGGATATCGATTACCGTAGTTATTGATTATTGATTTAAGTGATCTGACTATTCTAGGATGAGGAGAGCCCAACTCTGCTAAAAGGTTCACCGACCTCCAACGTGTCCAGGTACAGGTAATTTATGAGGGCTGGACGCGTTATCAATGTCAAGGATGTCGAGATGAAGAAGTGAACAAAACACAGCAGAGGATTCATCTTCACCCCTCTTCAACACTGGCCAGCCCTTTCTCTTCCCAGGCACAGAGCACCCAGCATTGTAGCTGACGCTACCAAACGAGGGAATGGGCCTCAAGCCTTTCCTCTGCCCTATCAAGGAGAACCCCTAATCTACCTGTTGGAAGAAGGGACTGCCCACTGAACATCAAGGATTATCAGCAGGTGAGTGGGCCCTCAGGGTCATACATCCACCTCCCCACACCTACCAGGGTGAAGCTGATCTACCCATCCCTAAGTGGAATATTTGGGGAGTACTACTCCAAGGTACCAATCCTCAGTGGGAGGAGAAAGCCATCTAGGCACCAAAGAAAATTAAGTTTCAGATTTAATTAGGGGTTCATTGTCTGGGAACCCAAAAAAACATAGATCTGAAGTTCCCTATGCCACATACTTTCACAGCTCTTTGCCTCCCTGAGGAAGATAGATTCACTTCCCTAATTTCTTCACTCTGGGAATTGAAAGCCTACTAGACACTAAGATAATGTTTTTACGACTGCAAGGGAATGATAAGCCTAATTAATGAGTTACCAGAAAACTTTGCTGTAATAAAGCACACCCCAAGGTGGCATTATTAAGCAGGAGTATTGTTGTAAGTGGAAATTCTCTTCTTTCGAACAGTACATCTCCTGAAACCTGAAAGAATAGCTTCAATAAGAGTGCAGAAAATCCATGATCCATAAGTAAGATCATTTTTGTGGAGGACTTTAGTGCCCCTGCAAAAAAGATACCTCCTTGGGGACTGGCAGTCCCAAGGAAGACCCAACCCTTCAGGGTGACATTTCTCATTAGAAATTAGATGTTATTAAGGAGCCTTGCTCACTCTCTATTTAATGGAGCTTATAACCTGTATGCAGAAAATTTGTCCTAAAGAAATATGACTGTTCAAAGAAGTATGCAGCTTTGGCACTGTAGCATGTGGCACTATTAGAAACTGCAAAAGGTTTCACAAAAAGGCTTGCACAAAGATAGTAAAGTGTGGCCACAATGCCTTGTGGTGCAATGAATTACTGGCTATGAAATTCTGTGACAGATGACAGTTTATTATAAGAGCACTGTTGCTGCCATTGTGTGACATCAATTGTAAGAAGTGAGTAAATTCAGCGTCATTCTTGATTATACTAAGAACATAGGGGTAGAAGTTGAAATTGTCAGATTCCTCAACCAAATGATGTGACTTGCAAAATCCACATTTGATGTACTGAACTTGCTGGTCCAGCAAATGCATTTGACAAGATACAATTCACATGTACAACATTAGCATTCTACTCACATGTTTCAGTTCTTTCTGGCACACAAACAGTAGAAAATTGTGTTTTCCTTCATATTGTGGTGTTTGTGTGCTATATTGTGCTGGGACCTTGGCACACCACAATCCTCTTTATTCTCCTCGGTGTCTAATCATGGGTGGGATCCATTGATCACATACTTAAATACTACACCATTTCCCATAGGCGTTTTACAACATTCCTCTTCCTCGAAATTACATTTGTATAGTTGTGAGTTGGGCAGGCACACCCAGAACTATCTTAAAAGCAGTGGGCAAAGTTTTCCTTTTGCTGCTGGACTAAATTTTCCATCTAGACTTGTTGAAATTATACTAGGAAAACAATTTTTAGTTTACATTTGTTGGAAAATGGGTTATTGGTAGGGCAGGTAGGTACCTACACCTAGCAACAAGCCACTAACCTCCACATAGGTACAGTTGGGTCTCAGTAAATTAATCCCAGCTCAACCCTTGGTAGCTTGGCATCGAGCGTCAAGGCTTAACTTAGGAGACAAAGGCCCTCATTACGACCCTGGCGGTATAGAACCGCCAGGGCCGCGGCACGCGGGAGCACCGCCGACAGGCCGGCGGTGCCCCGTGGGGCATTCTGACCGCGGCGGCTTAGCCGCGGTCAGTAAAGGGAAACCGGCGGTCTCCCGCCGGTTTCCCGCTGCCCCCAGGAATCCTCCAAGCCGGCGCAGCTTGCTGCGCCGGCTTGGGGATTCCGACTCCCCCTCCCGCCATCCAGTTCCTGGCGGTTCTCCCGCCGGGAACCGGATGGCGGGAGGGGGAGTCGCGGGGCCCCTGGGGGCCCCTGCAGTGCCCATGCCAATGGCATGGGCACTGCAGGGGCCCCCATAAGAGGGCCCCTACAAGTATTTCACTGTCTGCTTGGCAGACAGTGAAATACGCGACGGGTGCAAATGCACCCGTCGCACCTTCCCACTCCGCCGGCTCGATTACGAGCCGGCATCCTCGTGGGAAGGTCGTTTTCCCCTGGGCTGGCGGGCGGCCTTTTGGCGGCCGCCCGCCAGCCCAGGGGAGAACTTGAAATACCCGCCGCGGTCTTTTGACCGCGGCGCGGTATTTTGGAGGGCGGAATTCTGGCGGGCGGCCTCCGCCGCCCGCCAGAATCAGAATCAGGGCCAAAGTGTAAAGCATTCAAATATCACAAAACAGTAATTAAATAAAACACAGGAAACAGTTTAAAAATCCAAAACCAATTTATAAAAATAGTTTATATTTTTATCTTTAAAATGACACAAAAACGATTAAAATCGGTTCAGGGGAACCGGAGATATGAATTTTTAAAGAATTATTACTTTTCTAGCGCTTAGAAACAAAAAGCGCCAATCGGGTCATCTGGTTGCACCTCGACCGGGGCAAAGTCAAACTTTCAGGCCGACCGCGATGGAGCCCTGCTCGGCTACAGGTCGCGGGAGGCCTCGGTTAAAAAGTTACCTTCTGACTTAGGGGGTCATTCTGACTCCCGCCGAGCGCGGCCCGGCAGGAGGCGCCAAAATACCGTACCGCGGTCGGAAGACCGCGGCGGGTATTTTGAGTTTTCCCCTGGGCTGGCGGGCGGCCTTCAAAAGGCCGCCCGCCAGCCCAGGGGAAAACGACCTTCCCACCATGAAGCCGGCTCGTAATCGAGCTGGCGGAGTGGGAAGGTGCGACGGGTGCTACTGCACCCGTCGCGTATTTCACTGTCTGCTATGCAGACAGTGAAATACAAGCGGGGCCCTCTTACGGGGGCCCCTGCAGTGCCCATGCCATTGGCATGGGCACTGCAGGGGCCCCCAGGGGCCCCGCGACACCCCCTACCGCCATCCTGTTCCTGGCGGCCGAACCGCCAGGAACAGGATGGCGGTAGGGGGTGTCAGAATCCCCAAGGCGGCGCAGCATGCTGCGCCGCCTTGGAGGATTCTGACGGGCAGCGGAAAACCGGCGGGAGAACGCCGGTTTTCCTGCACTGACCGCGGCCAAAGCGCCGCGGTCAGAATGCCCTAAGGGGCACCGCCAGGCTGTTGGCGGTGCTCCCGTGGTCGGTGGCCCTGGCGGCCATCGGCCGCCAGGGTCAGAATGACCCCCTTAGTCTTTATTTTGAAGTTTTTCTTCACCGGGACGAACCTGCCAGTTGAATCCAACCTCCTGGAGCCCTTGTCCGGATACGCGATGTGGGTTTCCTCGGTGGAGACTTTTACCTTCGGACTTAGTCGTTTTTTCGAGATGAAAATCCTTCTACCGGGGTAAACCTGGATCTTGATCCGACGTCCATGGAGCCCTTCTCGGATACGATGGCTGGGAGGTCCCGGTCAACTTTTTACGTTCGGACTTAGGGCCTCATTATGACCCTGGCGGTAGAGAACCGCCAGGGCCAACGGGGGCGGGAGCACCGCCGACAGGCCGGCGGTGCTCCTTTGGGCATTCTGACCGCGGCGCTTTGGCCGCGGTCAGAACGGGAAAACCGGCGGTCTCCCGCCGGTTTTCCACTGCCCCTAAGAATCCTCCAAGGCGGCGCAGCTCGCTGCGCCGCCGAGGGGATTCTGACAATCCTTACCGCCATCCTGTTCCTGGCGGCTCGCCCGCCAGGAACGGGATGGCGGTAAGGATTGTCGTGGGGCCCCTGCAGTGCCCATGCCAATGGCATGGGCACTGCAGGGGCCCCCGTAAGAGGGCCCCGCTAGTATTTCACTGTCTGCGTAGCAGACAGTGAAATACGCGACGGGTGCAGTAGCACCCGTCGCACCTTCCCACTCCGCCGGCTCGATTACGAGCCGGCATCCTTGTGGGAAGGGAGTTTTTCCCTGGGCTGGCGGGCGGTCTTTTGGAGACCGCCCGCCAGCCCAGGGAACAACTCATAATACCCTCCGCGGTCTTCTGACCGCGGAGCGGTATTATGGAGGGCGGCATCCTGGCGGGCGGCCTCCGCCGCCCGCCAGGGTCATAATGAGGCCCTTAGTCTCTTTTTTGGATGTTTTTCTTTACCGGGACGAACCACGAAGTCAGGCCGGGTCGCGGTTGAGGCAAGCCGGCTAGAATTTCCGCGGCGGGTCGGTCCCTCTCTGGAGCTTTTTTCCAAAAATTCTCAAATCTTTTCCAAACTTCTGGGGCTTCACCCAGATGTTCTTTTAAGGTTCTTTTGGGGTCCACAGCTCACCCCAAGGGTCCAGAAGTTCTGTGATGGTCCTTGGAGGGTGCGGACTTCAACTCCCAGAATGCACCTGGCGCAAACTCCTTTTTGGCCACTGGACAGTGGTCAGCTGGTCGCTTTCTTCAGGAGTTGGTGCAGGGGACTCTGGTTTAGCAATTTTTCACCTGTAGCAAACAGGGAGTCCCTCCTTGAACCAGTTGAAGCCAGGCAAAGTCCTTCTTGTGGTGAAGCCCAAGTGTGCAGCTGGTGCAGTCCTTCTGAGTGCAGGTTCCAGGTGCAGGCCAGGGGTCCAGCAGGGCAGTCCTTCTTCTTCTTTAGTTCCTTTCTTGTTGAATTCTGGAGGGGATCTGAGGCGTGGGTGCAGGTCTGCCAGTTTTATCCTTGCTCCTGGGTGAAAAGCAGGGGGGCCCTGGTTCTCCAATCAGGGACAGGGTCGTCCCCCTGTGATGACCACTTCCTGGGAAGTGTGGCAAAAATCCATCCCAGAAGGCAACAGTCTCTAAAAATCCAACATGGATGAATCTGATTTTTGGAGGTTACATCTGGCTGAGCCCACCCACTGGTGTGGCTAAAAATCATAAACACACCCCTCTCCTGCCCTCTCCTAATCTAATCAAGGGGGCACCTAATTGTCTGGGGTTGCAGGATGTGGGGGTGTTGCTGGGTGCTGCAAATGTCCTTCTCTGCCTTTGAAGACCAGTTTGGCAGCCCTCCCCCTTCCTGCCTCACCATCTGCTGAGGGGAGATTCTCTCCCCCAAGCACATTCCTTTGTGTGAAGCCTGGCCACTTCACACCTCATCAAGGCAGTCTGGCAGAAGCTGCTGCAGGCTGGCCAATCAGAGCACAGCAGCAAAAACAATGCAGAGCTGAAATTGGCAACTTTTTATGTAAAGTCTAAACTTTTTACCTGGACAAGTTATATTAAATCCAACAACTGGAAGTTGTGGGATTTATTACAACAATCAATTTGATACCAAATTCTTGGTATGTAACATTTAAGGAGACTTTAAAATTTAAAATAAAGGCTGCCCATTCTAGCCTATGAAGGCCATTTACTTCAATGAGGGAAAAACGAATTTGGCTGTTTTTACCTCACCAGGGCTTATAAATCTATTTTTATAAAGTCCCTGCTTATAGTTACATGGCACCCAGCCCTAGGGGCACATAGGGCACACCTTAGTGGTGACTTATATGTAAAAATAAGGTAGTTTAAGACTTTGGAAGTACCTTTAATTCCAAAGTCGAATTTGCATATAACTTTAATTTAAAAGCAGCCAGCAAGGCAGGCTTGCTTTTAAAATGACACTGGGCACCTCAGCAATGCACCTAGGTGTGCACCACCTATGCTGTGGTCCCTAAACCTACATGCCCTACCATATACTAGGGACTTATAGGTAGGTTAACTTAGCCACTTATAATTAGCCTAATTTGCATATCCATTTTACACAGAGCACAGGCCCTGGGACTGGTTAGCAGTACCCAGGGCACCTTTAAAGTCAGGAAAACACCAGCAAAAAGTGGAAAATGGGGGCAAAAAGTTATGGGGCCTCTGCAATCAGCCCTGTTTTCTCACAACATTCATTTTCTTATATTGTTGAAGATTCTGCATCATACATTTAATGGGTGTATTTCTGTTTTTACAACATGGCCCTGCATGATATATATCTGAAACATCCTACATACAATTGACCACTGGGTTTGGCAAACAGACTTTGTAGTGAACTATTCCTGTGCTAACACTTGGCATGGTGGCCATTTTGGCACTTTGATTCATTGTACAATAGGCCTACTCATGCTGTAGTGTTTTATCTGGAATGCGTAAGCATGTCAAATAGCAGTATGACTGCAATTGGTCAAACTGTCCAGAGTTTTCCAGTGCACAACTGTGAGGGCACTCTACTATTTTACCCGTAGTTTGATCTTTAGTACTTCCAGTATACATACCATGATGGGATCCATTCAGTTAAAAACTCACTGCATTCCTCTGGATCTCTAGTTGCAGGAAATGTTTAAATTTGTTTGGGTTCCCTTAGTGTCAATCAGCCCTATGCTCACATACTGCTGCCTGTTCTACAATAATTTTTTCACTTTATCCTTTCATTTACAGCTAGCGGAATCATAGTTTGGCACTTTCCTGTCATGTATGATAGGCAAATCTGTTCCCAACATCTTTTTTTGGAGGAGAGTGAGAATTTATTTACCACTGGCCAGAAATACAATTGTCTATTGATACACAAATATCTTTTAGGAATTCCGGGGGCTTGTAGGCTTCCCTTGTGTTGGCCAATTCCAGTCCCAAATGCACCAGTCACCACCTATGATAATGGACTTTTCCTTAGCCTCAGGTTTACATAGTTGAGGCTTCAACTCTTTCCTGTCCCATACAAGTAAACCAAGTGGGAGGTCTTTTCACTGAGTGTGGGAATACAGATTAGCAGGATTTTTTTATTATTGTTTCATTTTGAAAACTATTTTGATTTCCTATTGTAGGTGAGGGCTCTTTTAAGAGATGTTTGTAAAACCATTCGCACTAAGATGTCAGTATAGGAATGGCAAAAATATCAGCGGCGTGAAAGAAAGAAATTCTTAAACTCAAATTCTTGAGTAGGCTTAAAAAATGTCCAGTTTTCCTTGACACTACATTTCAAATTATTTTACTTCTATTGCCAAGTCATGCATAGACGGTATACACTCAAAATACATTCCAAGATTAAGGCCCTGATTACCGCCGCCCGCCAAGCGGGAACCGCCAGAAGACCGTACCGCGGTCAAAAGACCGCGGCGGTCATTCTGGGTTTCCTACTGGGCTGGCGGGCGACCACCGAAAGTCCGCCCGCCAGCCCAGCGGGAAACACCCTTCCTACGATGAAGCCGGCTCAGAATGGAGCCGGCGGAGTGGGAAGGTGCGACGGGTGCAGTTGCACCCGTCGCGAATTTCAGTGTCTGCGAAGCAGACACTGAAATCCTTTGTGGGGCCCTCTTATGGGGGCAGTAGCCCCCAGGGGCCCCTGCCTCTTACGGGGGCAGTAGCCCCCAGGGGCCCCACGACACCCCATACCGCCATCCTGTTCCTGGCGGGCGAACCGCCAGGAACAGGATGGCGGTATGGGGTGTCAGAATCCCCATGGCGGCGCAGCAAGCTGCGCCGCCATGGCGGATTCCCATGGGCAGCGGAAAGTCGGCGGTACACCGCCGGCTTCCCGCTTCTGGCCGCGGCTGTACCGCCGCGGTCAGAATGCCCGGCGGAGCACCGCCAGCCTGTTGGCGGTGCTACCGCCAACCTCCGCCCTGGCGGTATTTACCGCCAGGGTCAGAATGACCCCCTTTATTTTACCTAATCTGGTATGCATGGCTGGGAATAAAGATGAAGATATTCTGATTTATTTTTTCACATTAGATTTTAAACCCTCTATTAAAAACTCTGTATCATATATTGGCTTTTGGTAGGGCAGATGATAGATTAACCGTGGCTGCTAAAGAAGGTGTGAATATCTCAGTTGATGAAATTGTGGCAGCTTTTGATGTCATAAACCAGTCTGTTTGCTCAGTTAGCCTTAAACTGCAGCAATTTTGAACAATTTTGCTGTGCTATTCCTCGGGGCTGATTTTTTAGATGGTCTAGGAATAGTCTGATCTGTAAGATGCATTGTTCTAAATGTGTCCAACATGCAGTCAATATCATTCACATGTTTGCAAAATGCTCCACACTCAAAATGCTCTGGTCCAGCGTAGCATAATTATTATCTTTTGATCTGGTATACCATATGAAATAGTCTGTTAAGGATATTGGGCCTCATTCCAACCCTGGCGGTCTATGACCGCCAGGGTGGATGCCGTCGGAAGCACCGCCAACAGGCTGGCGGTGCTTCATTTGGCATTCCGACAGCCGCGGTCCCCCAGCCTGGTCCGGCGGTTTCCCGCCGGATTTCCCCCAGCTGGGAGAATCCTCAATGGCGGCGCTGCAAGCAGCGCCACCATGGGGATTCCGACCCCCTTCCCGCCAGCCTGTTTCTGGCGGTTTTTACCGCCAGGAACAGGATGGCGGGAACGGGTGTCGTGGGCCCCCTAACAGGGCCCCAGCATGATTTTCACTGTCTGCATAGCAGACAGTGAAAATCGCGACGGGTGCAACTGCACCCGTCGCACCCCTGCAACACCGCCGGCTCCATTCGGAGCCGGCTTCTGTGTTGCAGGGCCTTTCCCACTGGGCCCAGCGGGAAAGTCAGAATGGCCTCCGCGGACTTCTGACCGCGGAGCGGCCATTTGGCGGTTCCCGCCAGGCGGGCGGCGTCCGCCGCCCGCCTGAATTGGAATGAACCCCATTATGTTGGCTTACAAACCTGATGTCAACCCCAGGTTAATATTGGTCGTATCAATTGCTATTGTTGTAGCCCATCTATGCATTGCTAGAGTGTGGGTACAATCTACTCCCTCTATGGGAAGCACCAATTTTGTACAAAGTACAGATTTGTTATGTCTCTGTGACAGGAAGAGGCTGAATTGTCCTTGGATTTCTTATAGTAATCTTCATTGTGCTCAGTCCTACTTTTTCTTGTCCCAATCCTTACACCACGAGGGGACTGTTCATTGAGACCGGCAGCCTATTACCTCCAAGTTAAACAATTTAGACAATCCACCATAGCTCCTTCCCTAAACACTTGGGAGCATATGACAGACCCCACATCACAAATAATTCTTGAATTTGTAGCTGGCAGTAATTCACAAATAGCAATGAGTCAAAACTTCATATAAGGAGGTTTGAAGTGACAGCAGGCCTGGGACAAGGGAGGGAAACCAAGGGTACTGAAGATATGGAATTCAAGCATTAGCCGTGCATTTTTCTTCCTCACCCCAGTCCTTATGTCATGAGAATTTGAGAAGCAGTAAAAATATAGACTCATTGTGCACAAAAGAAAGAACTGCAAGACTGGATAACTGCAGAACACCAAAGTATGGATGGGAGTATTAGCCACCAATCATACTTAATACAATACTAATAAAATATTCAGAATGTCCTACATGCATCTTATGGTGTTTGATAAAGGGCTGCCCCACAGGTGTTACCCTGAGGAACCCCAAGACATAGCTACTGCTCTTATGGACTTTTTTTTTAATCATAGGGAAAAAGTAATGCCAAGGGAAGTAAAGGCTGTTGTAATGGCCACTCAAATTCAAGAAATAAGAGTAGAAAAAGAGGGTTCACTTCCCTTGCCAGAATGACCAAAGATCACAAAGAAAGTTTGAGTAGTATGAAATGATTTAGCACAATCCAAATAGAAGTGGCTAAGTCTGTCACAGAAGGATAATCACTGTTGTGGGAATCACCTTTCTAAATCAAATAAAGAACAATATTGTGAAGTAAGTAGAAAGCACAAACAACTTTGACGTGAAAAGGGGAGAGGTGCAACACCAGTCCTTGCATTAAAAATTGGAGTCATCACAGCATTGTGCCCCCAATTATGAAGTACTGACAGAAACTCAGCAGAGATCAGGACTAAACTAACAAGTAAAGATAGTTTGTCATCAGCAAGTATAGGATCATTCTAGAGCAGGGGTTTAGTATACACAAAACAGATACCTGAAGGTTACAAATCCAAAGGACAAAACAGAGGGGGTGATTCTAACATTGGCAGGCGGCGGAGGCCGCCCGCCAATGTTCCCCCGTCAAAATACCGCTCCGCGGTCGCAAGACCGCTGAGGGTATTTTGAGATTTGCCCTGGGCTTGCGAGCGGCCGCCAAAAGGCCGCCCGCCTGCCCAGGGCAAATCTACCTTCCCACGAGGACGCCGGCTCAGAATTGAGCCGGCGTAGTGGGAAGGTGCGACGGGTGCAGTTGCACCCGTCGCGTATTTCAGTGTCTGCACAGCAGACACTGAAATACTTTGTGGGGCCCTCTTACGGGGCCCCTGCAGTGCCCATGCTATTGGCATGGGCACTGCAGGGGCCCCCAGGGGCCCCACGGCACCCCCTACCGCCATCCTGTTCCTGGCGGGAGACCCGCCAGGAACAGGATGGCGGTAGGGGGTGTCAGAATCCCCATGGCGGCGGAGCGCGCTCCGCCGCCATGGAGGATTCTGTAGGGCAGTGGTAAACCGGCGGGAGACCGCCGGTTTACCCTTTCTGGCCGCGGCTGAACCGCCACGGTCAGAATGCCCTTGGGAGCACCGCCAGCCTGTTGGCGGTGCTCCCGTGGTCGGTGACCCTGGCGGTCACCGGCCGCCAGGGTCAGAATGACCCCCAGAATCTGTTAACTCGAACAGGTTGACATCAGAACTCTGGGACTGAACAGTGTACTGCCAAAATTATACATTGAACAACAAAGACTGAAAAGGCAAGGTGACTCTAAAAACAGCAGTTTGAGACATAAACCATCATGTTCCTTGGGAACTGATCATTCTGTGATTGGAAAACATAATCAAAAAGGCAAGGAGCAGGAACTGGGCTCTGAGAAAAGCTTGTCCTGATTCTAAGGAAGAGGGACGGGACAGAATGCAAAGACTATGGAAATGGGATCACAAAAATCCCAGAATGAGAAGGTACAATCAAACCAGGGACCGGACTTGAAGAAAGTACACAGGTCAAATAACAGGAATCAAAGAAGACTAAAAATGTGCACTCCAACAAGAGCCAGCCAAGGAGTATGCAGACAGATTTAGAACCACAGATAAAAGAAGGAGAAGGGAGACAGCAATAACAAGGAACAAAAACAGGAAGATCGTGTAACACAGCAGGGAGTACGGAGCCAGAAAACAAAGGGAAACTAAGTTACAAAGAATCAAGGAGCAAGCCTGAAATAAAGCTGTAAGACAAAACTGGAACAAGTGTGGCTCAGCACAAAACAATGTTGTGAGCTGCAACACACTGAGCTTCCAGTTTAGAATGGAGGCACATGTTTTGAGAGTAAGCCAGGTGGGAGTCATTGATCAGGTGCAGGGAATCAGGAATCCACCAGTGAGGGGAAGACTACCCAGGAACTGGGAGAAGGGAAGAGTACAGAAGCCAGCAGAGTGTGAAATGGAGTTGGGAGTGTGGCAATCAAGGGATCAAGTCTGAATGAGTGACTGTATCTGTAGGAGATATGATTCATGATGACAAATAGAGTACCACTGCTAGGGCATGATCAGGGAACAATTTGGCAACAGGAGACACTACGGGGGTGATTATGACCTTGGCGGACGGCGGAGGCTATCCGCCAAGGTACCGCCACCAAATGACCGCACCGCGGTCAAAAGACTGCGGCGGCCATTCAAACATTTCCTCTGGGCCGGCGGGCGCTCTCCAAAAGAGCGCCCGCCAGCCCAGAGGAAATGCCCCTGCAACGAGGACGCCGGCTCAGAATTGAGCCGGCGTAGTTGCAGGGGTGCGACGGGTGCAGTTTGCACCAGTCGCGTATTTCAGTGTCTGCATTGCAGACACTGAAATACACAGTGGGGCCCTCTTATGGGGGCCCCTGCAGTGCCCATGCCATTGGCATGGGCACTGCAGGGGCCCCCAGGGGCCCAGCGGCACCCCCTACGCCGCCATGGAGGATTCCCCCGAGCAGCGGGAAGTCGGCGGGAGACCGCCGACTTTCCGCTTCTGACCGCGGCTGAACCACCGCGGTCAGAATGCTCGTGGGAGCACCGCCAGCCTGTTGGCGCCAGGGTCAGAATGACCCCCTACATGTCGCACAATGCAACGGGCTGGACTGGAAAGCAATGTGGAGCTAGGAGGTGTGTTGGAGAGTATACTGCCATCATCGGACCTCAAAGCCTACCTGAGAACCCCCCCAGTGATAACAGAAAGCTGACAAATACATTGAGGATACAGCTACCAAAAATAATACCTTAGCTGAGATCAGTATCAGCTATACCTCAAATGAAGGTTCAAATGGAGCAGACTGCAAAGTCGTGAGAACTAGCTGTTCAGCCTCCCTGGCTCCAAGCTTGAAGGAAGGGAAGAACCAGGATCAGCCACCCAAGTAGTGAGGGAGATAAAAGGAGAAACCACCTCAAGGCATGTGACAGTCCAATAAGATATGGACATCATTGTCATTAGGGGAATAGCATGGAGGAATCTATGAGCCCTGGAAGTCAAGAATTCAACTGGGCATCTGCAGCAAAAGTATTTGGATCCTAGTAGAATGGAGATTAATAATCAGGAAAGAGAGGATCTGCACTGGAAGCACGGAGGGCCAGAATAAGTTGAACAATTTACCTCATGCCAAAAAAATCACAATTCAGCATTTTGGGCATGCTCCTGCAATAGTGCATATTCGTTGTACCATTACATACACATTATTTGTAAAAATAGCAACCAATTCTTGGTGAAGGTCATTCAGTACAAACCATTAGTAGTGGCAGAGCTATGTGAGCTTCAGAAACAAGCCTTGGGTGACTGATTTTATTTTTGTTAAGTGGCTAAATGGTGAATGAGGGTCAATGGAGCTGGGCTGATTGCTTGGTTAGCCAGCAAACTTTGGCAGATCGATACCCAATCTGTGTCACATATCTTGTCCACCTCATTACGAGTGAATTAGTATATAATACATTTCTACTAAGGCGGATGGGATACATATCACATTTGTGGTAGATTACTTACCCGCCAAGCTCCAAATCATGCCCTTAGTGACACTGAGTTTCATCTGCTGTGATTCATCTTAACTCCCACACATGGAAGACTATGAAACACAGAGGGAAAACTTGCCCACTTGGACACAAACAAATCTGTGTCCTCAGCAGAACATTGACAACTAAGGGCCCTATAAAGAGTATGGCAGATGGAAAATCCTTTCCGCCAAACTCCCGACAGGGTGGCCGCTGCCTACGTGGCGACCACCCCGCCAGTGTTATTAAGAGTTTAATGCTAGATCGGCAGGCAGAAACCTGAATTTCTGCCAGCTGGCCTTACGGGAAACAGGCTACAGCATTGTCTCAGGCTCGTAATCGAGGCGGCGGCAATGCTGTAGCCTGCAGGGTGCATCACCACCCTCACAATGTTCACTTTCTGCAAAGCGCATTGTGATGGTGCTTGCCAGGGGGGGGACCTGCACCTGTTCTCTGCCAGCCTTTTCATGGCGGTGCTACTGGCATGAACCCGCTGGTGGAGAAGGGTGACGTAATCCCTAAGGCAGCACTGCTTGCAGCACTGCCCTGGCAGATTAGGACTGCCACCATCCTCAAGACTGCCCGGATCTCAGATCCCTGCATTTTAATGTGGCGGTCAGACCGCCACCGCAAGTGTAATCAGGCCCTATGTCTGTGAGCAATCTGAAGTAAATATTTCTGGTTACAAGAAAAACAAAGAACATTGTTTAATATAGTTGTCCCTATGAAATTGACATAGACCAAGTGCTGTTTTGGGACGTTTCAAAGTAGATAAATTCTAATTGAAATAAGGAAACATTTAGGGGGTCATTCCAACCTTGGCGGTAAAATCAGCTTACCGCTGTCAGAAGACCTCCAACATACCGCCGCGGCCGCGGTAAACCGCCACGGTCATTCTGACCCACAACAGGCAAACCGCCAAAATACATACATCCACAAAAGTCCGCCACACCAAAGGCCAGCGAGAAACTGCCGATGACCAAACCTCCACCATCACGGCAACAGAAATACGCCCACACTATCACGACACACGAATCCACGCGGCGGTCTTTCAACTGCGGTATACTATTGGCGGTACACACCGCCGCGCTCAAAATACACACACACTTACAAAATACAACCACATTGGACAAATCAAAATACACACACCTGATACACATACAAACACCACTCCCACACACCCAAGACAATATAAAACACACACCCACATCACCCTCAAACCCCCACACCTCCAGAATCGGGACCACGCACAGAGAAATAGAGATCCGAGCACCCAGACGTGCATTTTACTTTCACCCAGCAATATTACCACGCAGCTCACACAACACACCAATACATATCACCACACTTAGCACCACACAATCCACCCCACACATCACCCACACCACCCCATGGCACCGCAAAGACACCCCAGGTTTTCTGAGGATGAACTCAGGGTCATGGTGGAGGAAATTGTATGGGTAGAGCCACAGCTCTTCAGTACACAGGTGCAGCACACCACCATTGCCAGGAAGATGGAGCTATGGAGCAGAATAGTCGACAGGGTAAATGCAGTGGGACAGCACCCAAGAAATAGGGACGACATCAGGAAGCGGTGGAACGACCTACGGGGGAAGGTGCGTTCAATGGTATCCAGGCACAACATCGCGGTGCAGCGGACTGGCAGCGGACCCCCACCTCCTCCCCCAGAATTTACAACATGGGAGGAGCAGGTCTTGGTGATCCTGCATCCTGAGGGCCTCGCAGGAGTATCTGGAGGAATGGACTCTGGTAAGTCTCATCTTCACAACTTCATCCTCCCCACCCCACCAGCATGCCAACTCATACCCCCACCCTCACCCTCACCCCCATCACACCTACTCCTTGCAAATGTCTCACCATCACAACCCACCCATCACAACCCCAAGCCCTGCATGCGACCACAAAGCATGGACACCCATTACCAAAGCATGCCCACTGCACATACCCATCCCCCCCCAAACCACCGTCACAAAAGCCCCCACACAGAAATGCCAGCACTGGGGTACACGGGCACCCACCCTATGCACGCTATGGCACACACAGATGCAATAACCATCCATTTATACCCCTGCAGGACCCGAACGCCACGTCACCACGCAGGAGGGTCCACAAATGTCCACTCCACCCCCAGAAGAGGCACACAGTGATGACAGCACCTCTGTCGACCTGGATCTAGATGACCAGGCCGGCCCATCGGGGACCTCGGGACAGTCAGTTCCCCTCAGGCCACGGCAGACCTTCCCCCCTCTGGGAACACCAGCACAGCACCCACCCAGCGGGCCCATCCCTCTGTCCCCAGGACACGTCAATCAGCAGTGTGTCCACCACTACAGGGCACCCAGGTTAACCCACCACCCCAACAACAACAGGGACCTGGGGGCAGTGGTAGTGGGCACACGGTCCAGGGGACAGAGGCCCAGGGAAACAGGGGAACTGGGAGGGCTGCTGTGCGACAGGGGGGGACAGGCCCACGGAACCCACTCTCCACGAGGCCCTCTCCTCCATCATGGGAGCCTACCATCATTCCCAGGAGACGATGGCGACGGTCCTGGCCAGGTTTCAGGAGATCCAGCTCCTGCAGGAGGAACAGTATTTGGGTTTCAGGGAGGAACTACGAACCATCAGTACCGCCCTGGGCACCATTGTAGGGGCTCTGAATCAGGTAGTCACCACATTGCGGGACACTGTGGCACCACAAAGGGCCCCTGACACTAGCATGGACCAAGAACTGCCTACCACCTCTGCCGGCGCTAGTGGACAGGAGGCCCCGCCACAGGACCAACGGGCCACCAGCACCCCACCCCCTGCAGAAAGAGAACCACCCCGCAAGCGGGCCCTGAGATCCAGGAAGAAGACAGAGTAAGATGCCAAGCCCCCGCCAGCAAAGGATACCTCCCTGATTGTCATCCCACTGACCCACATTGTCACCCTGTCCATCCTTAAACTGCCCCTGCTCCACTTCCCACAGCCATTTGGACAATGCACCTGTGATAATACTAGTCTGGACTCTGCCATGGACAATCCTCCACCATCACCCCTCACCGATTTGCAACCACCCACCAATATAGAGCACAGAAATAAACACAGTTATTGCACAAAACATTCTGGAGTCTGGCTGTGATTTAGTACAAATGTATTAGAGATTACTGTGCCAAAATGCATATTTACATTGTAATGCCAACATACCACTGTCACACAGCTGTAGTCCATGAGGAAACAAAGCAGATGTCACGCAGTGGGGCCCACATCTCCGAAATCGGAAGGGAAAGTCACAACTCAGTTACCATCCACTGGGGGAAAAGGACAGACAGTAGAGACGTAGTAGTGGTGAAGTATATGTAATATGCCGGTGTGGATTCTTACCTGTGTGTCACTGAAAATACTGCTGTATTACTGTGTTCCTGTTGTCTATGTCGTCCTCTTCAGTTTCCTCGTCTTCACTCTCCACAGGCTCCACAGCTGCTACAATACCACCATCTGGACCATCCTCCTGCAGAAAAGGCACCTGGCGTCGCAAAGCCAGGTTGTGAAGCATACAGCAGGCCACGATGATCTGGCACACCTTCTTTGGTGAGTAGTAGAGAGAACCACCTGTCATATGGAGGCACCGGAACCTGGCCTTCAGGAGGCCGAAGGTCCGCTCAATCACCCTCCTAGTTCGCCCATGGGCCTCATTGTACCGTTCCTCTGCCCTTGTCCTGGGATTCCTCACTGGGGTCAGTAGCCATGACAGGTTGGGGTAACCAGAGTCACCAATTAGACACACACGTTGACCCATCAAGTAAGGGATGCTGCTATTCCGCATGATGTACGCATCATGCACTGAGCCAGGGAACTTGGCATTCACATGGGAGATGTACTTGTCTGCCAAACACACCATCTGTACATTCATCGAATGATAAGTCTTCAAGTTTCTGTACACCTGTTCACTCCTGCTGGGGGGTACCAAAGCCACATGTGTCCCATCAATGGCACCTATGATGTTGGGGATATGTCCAAGGGCATAGAAGTCACCTTTCACTGTAGGCAAATCCCCCACTTCAGGGAAAACGATGTAGCTGCGCATGTGTTTCAGCAGGGCAGACAACACTCTGGAAAACACCTTGGAAAACATAGGTTGAGACATCCCTGATGATATGGCCACTGTTGTTTGAAATGACCCACTTACTAAGAAATGGAGCACTGACAGCACCTGCACTAGAGGGGGGATCCCTGTGGGTTGGCGGATTGGTGACATCAGGTCTGGCTCCAGCTGGGCACACAGTTCATGGATAGTGGCTCGGTCAAGCCTGTATGTCAGTATGACATGTCTTTCCTCCATTGTCGACAGGTCCACCAGCGGTCTGTAGACGGGAAGATTCCCCCATCTCCTCGCATGTCCCAGCGGACGGTGCCTATGAAGGACAACAGCGAGCACAGAGTCAATCAACCCACAGGTACGTAACCACAGCTTGCACATAACACGATTCCCAATGCATTGAATGGCTTGTATGAGTGTTGATGCAAGGCCTAGGTATGTGTGACACAGTAGAAAGAAAGCCATGTGGGCCCCTGAAATGGCGGCTGCCTGACCTGTGAAGTGCGACAATGGGATGTGAGGTAAATGCGCTGGCGTGGCACACCGTGGCGGTAGACGGTCGAAGACCGCGGCGCTAAGCACCAGTGGTTAACATTGAACCTCATGGGTCCCAGGAGCCAATGAAGATGTGCGCCGGCGGTCGCGGTACGCAGCGCCGCAGTACGCACCGCCGCGGGCGTGACCGCCATTTTCTATCAGCTTAATCACTCGATACCTGATCTTCGACAGGAGAGGACCTACACTGCAAGTGCTGCTGTGACCTCGGTCTGGAAGAGACAATGGCTCATGCGACTGGGGAAAGGGCCCCTGCCTTCACTGCTCAGGAATTGGAGAAACTTGTGGATGGGGTCCTCCCCCAGTATGCGCTACTCTACGGTCCTCCAGACCAACAGGTAAGTACACTGGGACCATGCTTTGTGGGCAATGCCTGTGTTGAGTGGGGTGGATGAATGATGGTGGGGAGGGGAGCGATTGAGGCATGCATCAAACGACGGTGAGAGCATGTGCCACATGGCAAGGGTAGGGATGGGGGGCCACTCAAATTGAGCATGCAGATGGTGATGACTATTTCCCCCCCCTGTACATTTCACATAGGTCAGCGCCCACCAGAAGATCGATATTTGGGGTGCCATCGCCAGGGACGTCCGGACCCTGGTGGTCCACCAGAGACGGGGCACCCACTGCCGGAAGAGATGGGAGGACATCTGACGCTGGAGCAGGAAGACGGCGGAGGCTCAGCTGGGGATGGCCTCCCAACGTGGGAGGGGTGCCAGTCGGACTTTGACCCCCCTGATGTCCCGGATCCTGGTGGTGGCCTACCCCGATTTGGATGGGCGCGTGAGGACATCGCAGCAGACACAAGGGGGTGAGTACACTCTCATTCTCTTGACTTTGCGCGCAGTGGAGGTGTCTGGGTGGGGGAGGAGGGCTGTGGGTATCCCTAGGCCAGGGCGATTTCTGTAGGCTAGGCCCCTCCGTAAGGCATGGCCCAGTCCCCCCACCCGCCACCTCTGTAGGGTGCCAAGTACAGCTAATCAAGGCCCTGTGTCATCTATGTGTGCAGATGTCGTCCATAGGCTTGCAGGCCAAGTTCCACGGATTGAGTAGTCGACCCCAAGTGCGTGGTGTAGTGCAGGGGGCTTCTGTGTCTGTCCTGTCCGCCAACGGTCGCCAATGCATGCACTCAACATGTCTTTATTTTCTCCCCCCCCCCCCTTTTTTGTGGTCTTCCTGTTCATGTGTGCATTAGCATCATCAGGCGGAGGAGAAGTGGCATCGGAGCACGAGGGAGCTGCATCCCACATGGCCATGGAGGGCCATGCAACTGACTCCGAATTCACCAGTGGGAGGGAAGGCGAGGGGAACTCCACAGCGGGGACTCGGGCAGACATCAGTGACACGGACTCGTCCTCTGAAGGGAGCTCCATTGTGGTGGCGGCAACATCTGTGCACCCCGCAACAACAGGTACAGCCGCCACCCACCGCACCAGCACCGCCCTCCCAGCAGCCCCTCAGCGTTTGCCCCGTGCCCGTTCACCCAGGAAGGTGGGCATCTCCTTCGCCCCAGGCACCTCAGGCCCTGCCCCAGTCACCCCTGCTGCCCTCAGTGAGGAGGTCATTGACCTCCTGAGGACGCTCACTGTTGGGCAGTCTACCATTTTGAATGCCATCCAGGGTGTAGAAAGAGAGGTGCACCAGAGTAATGCATACCTGGAGGGCATTCATTCTGGTCAGGCTGCCCTACAGCGATTGTTCAACACTCTGGCCTCAGCACTGATGGCAGCCATTGTCCCTGTCTCTAGCCTCCCCCCTCCAACTTCCTCCACCCAGACCCTATCACCTGTACCTCTGCCTATCCCTGACACACCATCAGACCAGCCTGCACACACCTCAACACCCAAGGGAAGCTCAGGCAGACATAAGCACCACACATCACACAGGCATTCACACAATCAACATCCACATACAGACATACCAACACCCACTGCCTCCACTGTGTCCCCCTCCCTGTCACGTCTCCACTCACACCTGCATTCACAACATCGTCAGCCACTACGTCCATCACCAGCACACACACCAGAACCCCCGCACACGTGCAGTCACCACCCCCACTACCATTTACACGTCCCCTGTGTCCTCTCCCAGTGTGTCTGTGACCCCCTCCTCCAAGATACACAAACGCAGGCAGCCACCCACCCAACAGCCATCCACCTCACGACAGCCTCCAGCCCAAGCACCTGCACCCAAAGACACCAGACACCATACTCCTACAACCACAACCTCTTCCTCCACTCCCATACCCACTACACCTACCCGTCCCACTGCTCCTAAGAAGCTTTTCCTGTCCAAACTCAACCTCTTTCCACCAACTCCCCCACCCCGTCCATGTCATAGGACTATAGTCAGCACCTCAGCCACGACAAAACCGGGCCCTGTCATGACAGTCTGCCATGGACTGTGGAGTCCCCCACCCTCCAGGGCAGCAAGTTCAGTACGGAGCCAAGGCACGGGCAGCCCACCCCCGGAGAAACATCCAAAGATAGGCAGTGGCCGGCGTGAGAGGGTGAAAACAGCAGGGACAAAAAACCCTACCATGGCTCCGGCAGCAAGTGTGGAGACAGCTGGCACACCGCCCAAGGTGGGGAAGGGCCACAGGCGATCAGGGAAGGCTGGGAAGGGCAGCACGCCCGACAACACCGCCATCAGCCCAGCTGGCCAGGATGGCCCCGCCAGCCCCATCCAAGGTGGGCAGGAGGGCCACCAACAGGCCCGGCACTGCAGCCCAGGAGGGCCCCGCCAGCCACAGGACAGATAGGCAGGAAGGCTCCGTCAGCCACAGGACAGGTGGCAAATGACCTCCACGCCATGGCCAGATCCGCTGCACTGGGCACCGCCGTCTCAAGCACCGCTGAACTGGGCACCGCGTCTCAAGCACCGCTGAACAGGGCACCGCCGTCTCAAGCACCGCTGAACTGGGCCCTTCATCTCAAGCACCGCTGAACTGGGCCCTTCATCTCAAGCACCGCTGAACTGGGCACCGCCGTCTCAAGCACCGCTGAACAGGGAACTGCCGTCTCAAGCACCGCTGAACTGGGCCCTTCATCTCAAGCACCGCTGAACAGGGCACCGCCGTCTCAAGCACCGCTGAACTGGGCCCTTCATCTCAAGCATCGCTGAACAGGGCACCGCCGTCTCAAGCACCGCTGAACAGGGCACCGCCGTCTCAAGCACCGCTGAACTGGGCACCGCCGTCTGAAGCACCGCTGAACTGGGCCCTTCATCTCAAGCACCGCTGAACAGGGCACCGCCGTCTGAAGCACCGCTGAACTGGGCCCTTCATCTCAAGCACTGCTGCCCAATGAGCGGCAGGGGCTGGCCCCCATCTGTGTTGGGCAGGGCTGCACGATGCACTCTGGGCACAAAGCCCCCTCCAGAACCAGTGGAGACTGTTATCCACTTGTGAGACTGTGGCTTTGCACTCCCCAGGATGGTCCAGTGGGCAAACCACCCACTGCAGAGACTTGTGAGACTGTGGCTTTGCACTCCCAGGATGGTCCAGTGGGCAAACCACCCACTGCAGAGACTTGTGAGACTGTGGCTTTGCACTCCCCAGGATTGAACAGTGGCCATGGAGGCCCCTCGTGGATCTGGCGTCGTTCACTCATCTGGCTGAGGTGCCCCCCCTTCCCTTCCCCCTGAGGTGCCTGTAGTTTTGCTATCTGATGCCCCTGCAGTGTTCTCTCCGTTGGAGTCAGGTATCTTGTGTGGGCTTTGCCCATGTGATTTGGGCCCAGTGGTCCACGGACAATGCATGCTACAATGCTCGGACTTGTACATTTATGTATATATGATTTTTTGATGTGTAGATATATTTGTAAGCCAGTTATACAATATATTCCAACGTTTAGAATCATTTCCTTTTGTATTTGCATTCTTCCGGGGCGTCTGATGTGTTGCTATGCATTGATGTGTGTGTTGTAGTGGGTGAGGGTGAGGGTGGGTGTGTCGCGTATGTGTGTACCCGTAATATGTTCTTCTCCCCCCTCCCCTGTGTCGTAGGTGCTGTACTCACTGTTGTCTTCTGCGCCGGCGTTTGTGCTCCTGGTAGAGGAGTAGGAACACTATCGCTGGGAGTATGTGGAGTTCGGGTTCCATGCTGTCATGATTCCTCGTTGGGTATATGGAGGCGGGCGTTTTCCCTTCGAAATGGCTGTTTCCGCCGTGTTTTTATCGGCGGGGCTACCGCCCCGCAAAAGGTGGCGGATTGGTAGCTTCTGATACAGTGGGCGGTACATTGTCTCCCGCCTGTCGGTTGGCGGTGACCGCCGCGCTGTTTGTTTGTGCCGCCGTGGCGGGCGGTGTGGTAATGTGGCGGTCTCTGTTGGCGGTTTCCGCCAGGGTCGGAATTCCATTTTTTACCCCGCCAGCCTGTTTGCGGTTTGGCCGCAGGTTTAACACCGACCGCCAGGGTTGGAATGACCCCCTTAATGTATTTTGGAACTAATAATAGCTAATATCTAATAATACCATTGCTGCCCTGGCTTGTTTCAGTGTAGGTTTCACAGACAGCACTGTGAACATGAGGCTGTCAAGGCTAGTCTCTCCATCTCCCGCTAAGGCTCGACTCACCATATTGAATTCATTCAAGGATCATAATGAAGAACCAGAATGTGGGGGGGTGAGAAAAGAGAGAAAGAGAGAGAGAGAGACAGAGAGATTCCCGTAGGTTGATATTGAGAAGACTGGGGCAGGATTCCTCAGGCACAGCATCTTAAGCCCACACGGATCAAGGTTAGAGCTCCACCTAAGGCTGAAAGAACATGGATTACTAATGGTTCACATAAGAGGAGTGAAATAAGACATGTAAGTAACTCAGATTGGGATTTACCTGGTGCAAGAAGATGGTACATTGTAACTAGCCTCCTGTGTACTTTGAAAAAATTTGAAGATCACAGCAGCACCTGGAGGGACTAGGTCCGGATGGGAAAGACAAGCTAACAAAAGGTTAAGAAGGCAGGTAAATAAAACACAATAGGAATGGAATCAGGAGGCTGTGGGGAACCAAACAGGGGAAAAACAACAAAGGTGGTGGAATATGTCAAGCCGGTTGCAAATTACTGGCAATAGCGAGGATACACACAATCACTGTTGCCAAACAAGAAAGTTCAGCTTTAGTCAAGCCTAAGTAAACTGTTGCCAGTATTGACTCAGAAGTGTGTTGGACCTGGCCCTTTTTGCAGGATCATCCACAAACTTTTTGCCTTCCTCCTCCTATTTTTCTGAACCCTTTTTGTTGGCTCTAGGACTCTGAGCACTTTATTGCTGCTAAACAGTGCTAAAGTGCATGTACTCTCCCTTCTAAACTTGGTATAATTGGCTTACACTCGATTGACTTATTCAATTTACCTGTAAATCCCTTGTACAATGGTATCCCTTATACCCAGGGCATGTAAATGAAATGCTACTAGTGGGCCTGCTCTACAGCTTGCGCCACCCACAGAAGTAGACTTTTAAACCTGTGTTTGCCAGGCCTGGAACTCCCCTTTTAATATATAAGTCACCCCTAAGGTAGGCCCTAGATAGCCCTAGGGGCAGGGTGCTGTGTAGGTAAGAGGAAGGACATGTGCCTGGTTGTGTGGCTTGTCCTTGTAGTGACAAACAGCCTATTTTGTTTCTCACTGCTGAGAGTGCTGCCTCTCTCAAGGGATTGCATTGAAAATGCCCTTTCATATGGCTAAGTGGTATTGTCTGATCTATGAGGGGTGGCGTAGGCATGTTCGGTATGATTGGAATGGTAGTGAGAAATACAGCTTACTGGTGTTGATGGATTTTTTTATTACCATTGTAGAAATGCCACTTTTAGAAATTGAGCATTTCTCTGTGCTTATAACTCTGGATCTTTTGCAGCTTGACTCCAATCCACGTCTGGGGTAGAGTGACACCTGGGCTTTGTGCATACTTTTCAGACAGCCAGTACAGAGGGAGGGTGGAAGTGTACCAGTATATCTGCATGTGCAGATGGTGGGTTTGGCCGACCAGTACATCTCCCATGTGAACGCCAAGTTTCCTGGCTCAGTGCATGACGCTTACATTCTGAGGAATAGCAGCAGTTGTCCCTCGATATTTGCAGGTGACTCTGGATACCCCAACCTGTCATGGCTAATGACCCCAGTGAGGAACCCCAGGACAAGGGCAGAGGAATGCTACAATGAGGCACATGGGCGAACTAGGAGGGTTAGAGAGAGGACCTTCGGCCTCCTGAAGGCCAGGTTCCGATGCCTCCATATGACAGGTGGTTCCCTCTACTACTCACCAAAGAAGGTGTGCCAGATCATCGTAGCCTGCTGTAGGCTGCCCAATTTGGCTTTGCGATGACAGGTGCCTTTTCTGCAGGAGGATGGTCCTGAAGGAGGTCTTGTGGCAGCTGTGGAGCCTGTAGACAGTGAAAAAGAGGAGGCAGAAGAAGAGGACATGGAAAAACTGTGATCCATCAATACTTCCAGTGAGACACAGGTAAGAAGACATCACTGCCTCCTGCATCTCATAAAATTGTTCTACCTCTCATCTGTCTGTCACTTTCACCCAGTGTATGGACCCTGACCTGTCACTTTGCCTTTCCATTTCACAGATGTGGGTCCCACTGTGTGAGCTCTGCTATGTTACCTCATGGACTAGAGCTGTGTGACATTGGTATGTTGACAATACAATTGACCTTGATATTTCCCACAGTTATTGCAAATAAACAATTGTGAGAGCACAGACTGACTCCAGAATGTTTTGTGATTTAAGGGTGTTTATTTAAGTGCTTAATAGTGGAGGGGGTTGTAAAATGGTCAGGGGTGATGGTGGAGGAATGTCCATGGCGGAGTCCAGTCTATTGGTCTCACAGGTGCGTTTTCCAAAGGGGCATAGGAAGTGGAGTTAGGGTAGTTTAAGGATGGACAGGGTGACAAAGTGGGACAGAAGGATGACATTCAGGGTGGTCTCATTTTTTGGCGGGGGTCTTGGCATCATTCTCTGTCTTTGTCCTGGATCTCAGGGACCGCTTGCGGGGTGGTTCTCCATCAGCAGGGGTGGGCTGCTGTTGTTGTGGTCCTGTGGCGGTGCCTCCTGTCCACTAGCACCGGCCGAGGTGGTGGGCAGTTCATTGTCCAGGCTAGTGTCAGGAGCCCCTTGTTGTGCCACAGTGTCCATCCTGGTGTTCACGAGGTCCTTCAGCACCCCTGCAATGGTACCCAGGGTGGTATTGATGGATTTGAGTTCCTCCCTGAACCCCAAATACTGTTCCTCCTGCAGCCTCTGGGTCTCCTGAAACTTGGCCAGTACCATTGCCATCGTCTTCTGGGAATGATGTTAGGTTCCCATGATGTTGAAGAGGGCCTCGTGGAGAGTGGGTTCCCTGGGCCTGTCCTCCCCCTGTCGCACAGCAGCCCTCCCAGTTCCCCATTTTTCCTGGGCCTCTGTCCCCTGAACCGTGTGCCCACTACCACTGGCCCCAGGTCCCTGCTGTTCTTGGGGTGGTGGGTTAGCCTGGGTTCCCTGTAGTGGTGGACACACTGCTGCTTGACGTGTCCTGGGGACAGAGGTATGGGCCTGCTGGGTGGGTGCTGTGCTGGTGTTTCCTGAGGGGGAGGCTCTGTGGTGGCCTGAGACTGTGTGAGGGGAACCGACTGTCCTGAGGTCCCAGATGAGCCTGGCTGGTCATCTAGATCCAGTTGGACAGAGCTGCTGTCATCACTGTGGGTCTCTTTTGTGGGGGGAGTGGATATGTCTGGAACCTCCTGTCCGGTGACGTTGGGTAGGGGTCCTACAGAGGTGGAAAGGCATGATTATTGCATCTGTGTGTGTCATGGTGTGCAATGGGTGGGTGACCCTGTACCCAAGTGCTTACATTCTTGTCTAGGACCTTGTGTGATAATTGTTTAGGGGTCTGTGTGGGTATGTGTAGTGGGAATGCATTGGTGATGGGTGTCCATGCTTTCTTGTTGCATGCAGGGCTTGGTGTTGGGATGTGTGGTTTGTGATAGTGGGACATATGTGAGGAGTTGGAGTGATGGGGTGAGGGCGAGGGTGGGGGTATGTGATAGCATGCAGGTAGGGTGGGGGATGAAGTACTTAAGATTTGACTTACCAGAGTCCATTCCTCCAGCTACTCCTGCGGGGCCCTCAGGATGCAGTATAGCCAAGACCTGCTCCTCCCATGTTGTTAGTTGTGGGGGAGGAGGTGGGGATCCGCCGCCAGTCCTCTGAACCGCAATGTGGTGTTTTGAGACCACGGAACGCACCTTCCCCCATAGGTTGTTCCATATTTTCCTGATGTTATCCCGTGTTCTTGGGTGCTGCCCCACTACGTTGACCCTGTCCACGATTCTGTGCCATGGCTCCATCTTCCTAGCTATGGTGGTGTGCTGCACCTGTCATCCGGATAGCTGTGGCTCTGCCCGGATGATTTACTCCACCATGACCCTGAGCTCCTCCTCAGAAAACCTGGGGTGTCTTTGCGGTGCCATGGGGTGGTGTGGGTGATGTATGAGGTTGTGTGTGTTGTGATGTGTGGGGTGATGTTTAGCGGTGTGTGTTGTTTTGTGCATGGATGTGTATGTGTGATGGTGTTGTGTTCCTCTGTATGCTGGTGTTGTCTTTGCTTTGCTGTCTCTCTGGGCTTCTTCAAAGTTTGTGGTTGTAAGGGTTTGTGGGTAATATGGGTGTGTGTTTTATATTGAATTGGGTGTGTGGGAGTGGTGTGTGTATGTGTACCAGGTGTGTGTATTTCGATTTGTCCAATGTGGTTGTGTTTTGTAAGAGTGTGTGTATTTTGAGCGCAGCGGTGTGTACCACCAATGGAATACCGCGGTTGAAAGACCGCCGCGTGGATTTGTGGGTTGTGATAGTGTGGGCGTATTCCTGTTGGTGTGACGGTGGAGGTTTTGTTATCGCCAGTTTATCACTGACCTATGGTGTGGCGGCCTTGTGTGGGTGTCTAGATTTTGGCGGATTCTGAGCTGAGGGTCGTAATAGATGTGGTGGAATTCCGCAACCTTCTGCACGGCGGTAAGTGGCATTTACCGCCAATGTTGTAATGAGGGCCTATGTGTCTATTTCTAGTTGTGTATAGTTCTTTAGAAAATATGTATTGCTACTATGTCATAACAATAAAATGCACACACACTCTTTAAACCTTTTTGACTAAGTATATTTACGCATTTTTCTAATTATGTATTGTATGTACATATATGTGTGCATATGTGTGTGTATGTATGTATGTGTGTATATATATATATATATATATATATATATGTATGTTGTTCTGTGCTTGGCATGTTCGTGGGTCATTTCATGGCTCCTTGGTGGGTTGTTATACTAGATATCTATGAATCCCTGCTCTCATCTTATCACACTTATCTACCCATCATCAGATGTCATGTCTCTATCAACCTATCCTCCATTCCCACTCTGGCTCATCCCAAATCCATTCTACAACTTTCATCTCCTGAATAACTCTGCCTAAGCTCTTCCCTCTGCTTCCACATCTAACTCACCAAACCTCACTCTACTACCATGACCTCCCAAACAACCCTACTAAATTCTCCCTCATTTATCTCACCCTGCTACTATTATCTCCCTAACCCTTCCACAGACTCTTCCCTCCTCCGTTCCCCTTTACTCATCCCAAACACTTCTGGATTTCTTTCCTCCTCCACCCCCCCATTACTCCAGTCAATCAAGCAAACTCTCATATCCGCGGCTCAAATTAACTCATAATAATACTAAAACTGTACTCATATTTCCTGATACTAATCCATCACTAATTCTTTTTGGGTTCCAGAGTAGCGTGCTACTCGCCGAAAAGCACGTCAACGCCTCATCAGGGGTAGTAAGCGCTATATAAATACTATTACAATTAAAATTACAATACTGAATGGCCTTCCTGGCCTGGGAGAGGTAGAAGCTGAGCACACGTGCATCTGTAAAGGCTGTGCCCTGGCCTTACACAAAGGGCTGCTTACCCCCTACTGATGTCTGGAGTCAGTGTTGGAGGAGAAGGGGACATTCGTGGAACTGGTTAGAACTGTTTGAAACCCCCCCTCTGCCTTTGTGGAAGCTGTGCAATATAAGTATAAGTATGGGGGTTATCCTCCACATTTTAGACACTTCGTGGACCTGCCAGGAGGAACTGTTATGCTGTGAAAAGAAACCGCCATCAGGACCGATCTGTTGAGATGCTGACATGTGACCTGCTAGGGACCCAAGGACCCTGATGAGCTGGCCTGCTGCTGGAGTTGGAATCCAGTGCACCCCAGGGCTCTCCCAGGACCTGCTGTATAGTTCCCTAGTTGTTTGTAACCCCAGGTGCAGTACAAATAACCCCAGCTTACCTCTGCAGTGGGACTCTGGTAGCTTGTGAGTCTGGTAGCAGCATGAAGTACACAAGGAGCCGTGTTCCTGAACTGGCAGTGAGATTTCCTTTTCTTTTCATGATCAGCGAGTGTCGAGCACTGACTAGGGGCTCACAGAGCAGGGTTTGGCGACTGTGCTCCAACCCTCCTACCTCCTTGTGCATGTGTGGCACGATGAGGGGACAGAGGAGGTGAGGACATTGGATTTTGGTGGGGCGCGCATGCTGAACGCTCACTCATTCTTCCTGCCTTGTGCCTGCAAACCAGCATGTGCCGAGCGCTGCCTTACAGAGAGGCTGGGAGCCTCCCAGGAAGACAGAAAAACAACCCAGCAGGACCTCTGCTCAGCAGAGGAGTTGCTTCGGGCTGGGTGCATCGGGAGGACAATGGCAGTTCCCAGGGGGTCACTGGAAATGAGGTGTGCGTAGACTGCCCGCCGTAGAGAAGGCACGTCCTGCAAGGTGGATGCGGACAATGGAGATGCCTTGACTCTGCACTCCTGCCTCCGAGGGTTCCTGCAGTTGGCAACGTTCCTCCAGGAAAGAGGGATCAACCCCTGGATTTAGCCAGCATTGCTGGGTGCAGGGGCCTTGTATTGAGGTAGTACACATTTCTTGGGACTCAACGGTCCCGGAAAGGACCCGTGTGAGGCTGTGAGTTAGGTTTCGTGCCAGATGAGGTCCTGTGCCTGCCCAGTCTTCTGTGGTCACCTTCCCTTACTGTACCGCATTTATGGTAATGGCAGCGCCAGAGCTCCTGTGCTAGTCTTTGGGTTGTTTTCCTATCTCCGATATATGTTTTGCCCTCAAAGTTTTCGCTGCAGCTCATGGCATGATATGATGAGATATGTCATTTTTGCCTTGTTGGGGGGAAGTGTACACCTTCAGGATTTGCCTTGCAAAGTGGGGAGGGTATGCTTATGACTTATGACATATGGGAGTGTTTCTCTTTATGTGCATTCATAATGATGATGACCTGACAACTGCTTGCTTAGCAGAGCATTACTGATTTATGTGATGACCTAACAACTGCTTGTTAGCAGGGTGTTACTGAGGTATGGGATGATCTGACAACTGCTTGTGTAGCAGGGTATTAGTGGTTTATGTTGCTTTTGATCTAATGACATTTTATGTAATACAGTTTATTTTTATATAATTTGCTGGGGAGTTTTCTTAGTGGTGTATTTATTTTGTCACTGTTGTGTGTGTTGTGCAAATGTTTTACACATTGCATGTGAGATGAGCCTGACTGTTCGTGCCCAGCTACCAAGGGGGTGAGCAGGGATTATCTTGGGTGTGTAGTTCCCTTACCCTGACTAGAGTGGAGGACCCTGCCTGCCTGGGATGCCTACCTTAGCCAACCAGGAACCCCATTTCTAACACCAGTATTGACTCAGCTATGTGTCTGAGTAATCTAGTGCTCTACTGGCTGAGGCTCCACCTCTGAGTCCGGGAAATATAGTCTTGTACATCACACTGTGTATTGCCCAATTTCCAATGTGCCATCTCTTTCAAGTGTGTTGTCCCTTAAGCCTGTGAAATGTGACTCAACAGAAAGTTAATATGCATTTTACTTTAAAAAATACATTATCAGTTTAAAACATCTACACCATTCATCTTTGAAGTGATTCATGGCACTCCCTTAACACCTTGTATCAACCTAGCTGGTTACTTAATTTAACAAAGATATGACCAGTCAGTATAATTGTGCCTTTGAAGGTCAGGCATGGATTGAAAGGATTTGAATCCAACTTTGCCAGTGCTGGTTTGTCTCTGTGGGCACCCACTTTGGTTTAGGTTTCACACATTTGCCATCACAGTTTTATTTCCTTCTTGCAGCGAGCAGGGTAGGCCTATGGCTCAAAAAAACATTCATTTTAATTCCCAATAGCTTAATTTCTCTAAAAGGTTTTGTACATGTGCCCCTATATCCCATTTCGAGACAAGCATGGAAGGATCCCACGCATTGGAAGCATGCTGTGAACTTCAGCACCCATTCAACGACTGGATTATTTTGAGAAATACAAATATTTCTCCTTGTTACAGCCTGCTTCAAGGTCTATGGGTGTTTGCAATGTAATTCCACAGTAACGCCCCCTTGACCCACGGCGATGCAAAGCAGAACAAAACGCTGTTTGCGCTGAAAAAAAGGTTATTTTTCCAGCAACAAATACCCTTTGGGCTGGAAAGTAAAAACTGTGCTTAATGCCCCTGCATGACTTTGTGTCACTTTGCGATGGTGTAGTGTTAGTAAATATGGGCCAATTTGTCATTTATCCTTGGCCCCTGACAGTCAGATTCCTATGTGTTTTAGCAAATGTTCCCCGAGTGACCTAAAATAGTTTCCTTAATTTTCTTTCGGTCAACTGATATACAGGAAAAGTATTGCATTGATTTTATAACAGCAAACACATTTTGCAGCGTGAAAATAAGAGGGTTGATCAAAACAATTATTCTAAGCTGGGATTATTCCAGTTACTGGTGTCCTGGGGAGTAATTTATATATTACCACTATAATTTGTAAGCATATTTAATGTCTAAGTTTATGCTTTTACCCAGCATAGAAGAGGTTACCATGGCAACTGCTAGATCACATGCTGATTTATCGTAGCTGAGAGACCCAGAACATCTTTACAAAACATGAAGTGCATGCCAATGGTTTCTGCTGCGCGAGACGACATTTCAAAGTATGGTGACAGAGCCATCGTGAGTGACATCGACGTATGCGTCTTTTTTCGTGGACAACATGCAGCTAGCTACCATTCTCCTCTTCTCCGGGGCGTGCATTTTAGTCCTTTAATGTATTTTAGTTTGAAATAAATCTAGCTACTGAATTTCCTTTTTTACAGGGAAATGGATGTTACAAACGCCTTTTCTGTGGCCTTGAACGATTGAGCACTCTAAAGTGGCATACTGAAATAATTCTCTGGGGACACTCCGTGATCTGTTTCCTATCAAACAAAGAAAATCTAGCATTGTCCACAAGGTGTCACCTCAAGCTTGGCCTCTCCAAGGTGTTGTGCTGTATATATAATTCGAGTCTGATGAATGCTTATAATACTGATCATTAATACACAATGGAACTGCTGCTCTACATTCCAAAATGTTTATTCCTAATGAAAATATGTTTTGCTCATTACTTAGCAGACAAACTTTGAGTAATCATAAGCGATACAAACACGTTTATATACGATTTAATGATGGGCCTTTGTATACTTTGGGTGCGGTTTACATACAACGTGGTTCTAATTAGATGAATGCATTCCGTTTAATTGGGATTTAACTATGCCAGAAAATACAGCATAAGTTCCTTGGATAAGTACTTGTGAAAGCTGAATAGCGCCGACAAATTGGACACTAAGGAAGTGTATGCAGGGACTGTTTGAGACAAACAAGAACAACCCGCTAACTTCTTATCTCGACGATACTATTTATTTAGGAACGTCTCCTACTTTTTGAGCTTTTACATTTGTCCATTTCGATTTTTTGACTTTTGCTCTGCCTGTTAAACTCTAGGTCCTTGTGCTCTTGTGCCAATGGAGGGGCCCGCGGAGAGAGAGACTTGTACTAGTCTCTCCGCGGGGACGTTCGGGAGGACAGGAAGTGGCGCAGGGGCGCCGGACTGGTTGAAGGTAAGTGGGGGTGGGGTTTTATTGAGGGTTTATAAGGGGGGTGGGAGGGTGGGTCGGCCTCTTCTTCCACGCCGACCTGTACTAGGAGGGGCAGAGTTTTGAGGCAAGTTCTTGCGAGTGAGATTGGCAATTAGTTTGGGGTGGGGCCGGGAGCCTTTAATTTTCCTCCGAGCTGTTTCGGTGAGCTTGGCACGCGAGGCTCCATGGCCTCAGCGCGCCAACAGCAGGTGCCTTGGGGTGTCGGCTGGCGCGCGAGGCCAGGCGGGCCCGCGGCTGTTTCTCCACATTGAAATTTTTGAAGCGCGAGGCTCGGCGGCCTCAGGGCTTACGGACAGGGAGCCCAGGGGTTCATTTACGGGGAGGCCAGGCGGGCCCGGGCAATTTTTTGAAGTGGGGCAATTATCTCAGCGAGAGGCTCGGCGGCCTTGACGCGTGGAAGCAGGGGCCCTAGGTGCGTCGGCTGCACACTGAGTCAGACGGGACCCGCAATCTTTTTCACGGTTGCAGCAATCCGGTAGCGCGAGGCTAGGTGGCCTCAGCGCTGTTATTGGTAGGGCCCCAGGGGGCCATTTTTGATCACGGGGCCAGGAGGGCCATGCTTTTAGGTATAATTTCAGACATTTGAAGCGTGGGGCTCTGCGGCCTCAGCGTTTTAGCGGCAGATACCTCAAGGGTGTCTGCTGGTGCACGGGGTAGGGAGGGGCCCGCAATAGTTCTATATTCACAGAGCTCTCGCTGCTTGGACTGCGCAGCGACATGGCAGCCAGCCATGACGCTGAGGCGGTCAGGGCCGCACTTCGCATCTTGGGCGAAGCCGGCCGTTCTGATTTACTCAGGCCTGGGGTTTTGGATCAGGCCTGGGTCGGGATGACACTGCCGACGCGGGCTGCGTCGAGCCGGGTAGCGGCTGCAATTGTCGTGTGCGAGTCCCAGGACTCAGATGGAGACAAGGAGGTGGGGGGCCCAAGAACAGGAATCAGATGCTGGGTGGGGATGCTTAACGCACCCAGCCCTTTAATTTTCAGTGGGGAGAAGCAGGACACACAGGTGCCAGGTCCAGGGGCCACAGGAGAGGGTAGCTCAGGCACAATATTGGAAAGGCCCCCAGGGGCAGAGGGGGACATTGCGAGGGGTGAGGTCCCTGTCTTACAGGCGGAGGAGAGTGAGCAGCCCTTGCCTCGGCCTAGTGGTGGGTGGGCCCCTTTAGACCTGTCCTGCCAAAGGGGGGGGCAACAGCCTGGCGGGCCCCGGGGCCTCAGCCAAAAAGCGAGGGACGTACACAGGAAAATCCAGGGGGGGGCGGCCAGACCCAGGGCAGCCCGAGACAGGCCAGATCAGCAAAACACAAGGTAGGTGGGGAGGCTGGGGCCATTGGGACCCCGGGCCCTTCTGTGCAAGGAGGCTGGGACCATGCGGAGGCATGGGACCTGGAAGCCAGGATTCGAGAGCAGCGCAGGGTTCTGGCCGAAACTGAGGCCAGGTGGGCTCAGTGGTGCAAGGACACTAAAGAATCGGGTATACATGGTGATGCAATCAAAAGGGCTAGAGAGGTTCCAGATGCCAGGGGTCACAGCCATCTAGTTCAGGTGCGGGGAGTTGGGTCTGGGTACCACAGACGGAAGCGGGGCGGGGCCAAAAGGCTTGTGCGGCTGAGGGGCCGGTCGGCGCTGGAAACCCCAGTGGCGCACACGGCCACGTGGGAAGAAGTAAATCAATGCCAGCAGCTGAGGTTGGCAGAAGAAGGGCGATGCCAACGGGGCGCAACACGGCCCAAACACGTTGGTCCGAAGCACTGGAGGGGTCTGCGGCGGCCTTCTCTACACTGCTGGAGCGTGGGTACCACAACAATGGTTTGCGCCATGTGGGTCAGGAATCAACAGCTGAAATGCCAACAAAGTCATGGGGGTATGTGGAAAACAGGTGTGAGTGCGTAGGCGATGAAGAGTTGGAATTGGATTATGAGGAAGACGGGGAAGATTGCGAAGACGGAGAGATCCGGGATGAGGAGGTGAGCGGTGTCAAGAAGGGGGGGCGAGGGCGCAAGTGCGGCGCAACCTCTTCCTCTGCTTTTGTTTTACAGGACACCGTTGTGGTTGAAGGGCCAGCAGGAGTACGGCAAGCAATGTCACGTAGTAGAGCAATGTGGAGAATGCCGCGCAATTTGGGGGATACTGACGGAGGTAAGGGGAGATGGTGGTCAGTCTGGGGCGACGGGGGGGGGTCGCAAAGGTGCCATGCACAAGCAAATCCATTGGTGTGGGGGATGGATCAGTGTTGGAGACAACAGGATTAGTTTCAGGACAGAAGGGAGACGCGAACAAGGACAATGAGGCCTCTTCCACAGCAGTTACAACAGCAGGTAGTCAGACGACAGGGGAGGACACAGGCACAGAGGACAAGGAGGGGGGAGTCATAGGAAGTGACTTCCGTATATGGGTTTGGCCATGCCCCTGGGGTCTCATGTGGCTGACAAAACAAAGACGAGGATATGGAAGCACGAGTACGTAGACGTTTTTAAGCTTCTGCATAGGGACATACAGGCCAAAGAGGGATCTAAGGAGGAAGAATGGGAACTAGCACGCAGGCCCAGGGTTCCTATCAAAATGGACAATTGGACGTCCGCTTTTCTGATATTCGCTAGTATATATTGTGAAAAGTACCCGGACAGGGCCATTGCGCTTTTCAAATACATGGACAATATCAGGAAGGCAGAGATGCATTTTGGGGGCTTTGCATGGCTGAGTTATGACAAAGAGTTTAGGGCTCTGGTGAGTGTAAATCCGGAGAAGCCTTGGGGGATGTAGATCCAGAGTTATGGATGCAATGGATGGCATTGGCGCAGTCATCGGCGTCCATGCATACGGCGAGCGGGCTGTCGGTAGTGTATAAGCCTTTTCAGTCACGGCCCGCCCCGGGAGGGGCGGGCGCTGCTACAAAAACACCGGTGTTCACCACGGGTGCTTGTTGGAACTTCAACAAAGGTTTTTGCTCATGACCACAGTGTAGGTTTCAACACGATTGCTCCAAGTGCGGGGGCCGTCACCCAGTCATTCAATGTTTTTCCCTTTCCATCCCGGCGGAACAGTGGAGGGCATCTAGAGGAAGGGGCACACAAGGCGCTACTGCGCCAAAGTGGTCCTACGCCAATTAGATTGGAGACTCTGTTGCCTTGGTTACGCATCTATCCAGAGGCGGATAAGGCTTGTCAATTGCAGTGGGGGTTTCGAGAAGGTTTCAGGGTGGGTTATCAAGGTCCCCGAGAGAGGAGGTGGGCAGACAATTTGCAGTCTGCTAAGGAGCAGCCTCAGATAGTGCATGACAAATTGGCAGAAGAGGTAGCACTGGGGAGAATAGCAGTGCCGTTTTATGATTGGCCAAGCGATCAATTGATGATATCCCCTTTGGGAGTGGTACCCAAAAAAGCACCGGGCGAGTTCCGCTTGATTCACCATTTGTCATGGCCTGAGGGTGCGTCGTCAATGATTTTATTGCGCAAGAGGACACCAAAGTGATTTACGCCTCAATGGATGATGCAGTGAAGTTAGTGTTGAAGTGCGAGCGAAAGGCGGAAATGGAAAAATGTGACATACAATCTGCCTTTAGGCTATTACCCATTCATCCAGCAGATTTTGACCTCTGGGTATGCAGCTGGACGGAGCCATTTACGTGGACAGAGTGTTACCCATGGGCTGTGCAACATCATGCGCTCTATTTGAAAAATTCAGCACTTTTTTGCAGTGGGTTTTTGTCAGAATAAGTGGCCACCGGATGGTGACTCACTACCTGGATGATTTCTTATTTGTAGGGGCAGTCACATCCGGGGCCTGTGGTTGGGCGCTGGCAGATTTTCAGAGATTAGCTCAGCAGACAGGAGTGCCGTTGGCCCTGGAAAAGACAGATAGACCGCTATCAATTTTGACCTTTTTGGGCATTGAATTAGATGCAGACGCACTAGTGGCCAGATTGCCAGCGTCAAAAGTGACGGAAATAATTGAATTTCTGGCGTTAGTGCGAACACTTCGCAAGATGGATTTACGAACGGCTCAAAAATTGTTGGGATACCTTAATTTCACATGCAGGGTAGTGAGGGGAGGACGGACGTTTTGCAGGCGATTGGGGCTGTCCATGTTAGGAGCAGTGCTACCACACCACAGGATAAGGGTTTTGTTGGCCTTGAGAGAGGACATCAAAGTATGGGAAACCTTTCTGAGAAAATTCAATGGGGTACCCATGTCTTTCGGTGACATTGACACAGTGTGGCAGGTTCAAATTTTTTCGGCTGCAGCGGAAGCTTCGGGGCTTTTGCATTTCCTGGGGCGGGAGGTGGTGCGACGAAGCATGGCCACCACAATGGCTGCAGCAAGGGAGGAGCATTGCTTTCCTTGAGTGTTTTCCACTATTAGTGGCACTGACAGTGTGGGGTCAAGAGTTGGCCAACAGAACGTTGGTTTTTCAGGCGGACAACATGACAGTAGTGGAGTTAGTCAACAGACAGAGGGCTAGGGACCTCAGAGTTTTGCACTTATTGCACCAGTTTATGCTTCAATGTTTATCTCTAAATGTTATCTTTAAAGCTGCACACATACCCGGGGTTTACAACGAGATTGCAGATTCCCTATCTCATTCACAGTGGCGGCGTTTTCGCGAGTTGGTGCCAGGAGCGGAACGGAACAAGACTGCGGTCCCGGCAGACATTTGGGAGTGGGGGGGGGGCGTGATGATCACGGGGCTGGTGGAGATGTCTTTAGCGGTATCCACGCGGCGGAGTGACAGGCTTGCATGGTTGGAGTTTCAATCTTTTGAGTTGTTTGTGGGCAATTTCTGGGCTCAAGGTCCACAGACCCCCGAGGCACAGGCTTTACGCTTTGTGCTTTTTCTGATTGAGGAGGGTTTATCCCCAGCCACAATAGGAGGGAAGCTGGCAGGGGTTTCATTTTATGGGAAACTTTTCTTTGGTTCTGATCCAGCGCGTAATGACTTGTTAGGAAGGATGCTGAAAAGTTGTGGTAGGGTCAGGGCTAGTGCAGTTAAACCAGCAAGAGAACCCATTACTTTTGAAATTATGCTGGAGCTAATGTGTTGCCAGTATGTTGTGCGGATGAATACGAAGTGGGTTTATTTTGTCTATGTATGGTTTGGATATTTTTTGGCGGGTTTTGAGTATCTGAACTGTTGGGTGTAGGGAAAGAGATTGGGGTAAAAGTTAAGGAGGTTTGCATGCACAGGGAAAGGTTGGGTATTTGGCTCAGGCGTTTAAAGATGGATCAGTTGGGGAGAGGTGAATGGGTATGGCTGGATAGGGGGGGGACAAGTTGGCGTGCCCAGTAAAAGAATGGATGGCTTTTAAGCAAAAGCTGAGTAGGACGGGAGAAGGTGGGGTGTTTGTACATGTGTCAGGGAGTAAGCTTACTAGCTATCAGTTGTTGCAGGTTTTGAGGATGGGGTTTGGGCGGACGGGGCGGCGTTCAGTGGATTTTGGCACCCATTCGTTCAGGATTGGTGCAGCTACAGCGGCAGCTCATTTAGGTTGGGACTGGGCTAAGATTAAGGCCATTGGTAGATGGAAATCTAGATGCTGCAAGCGTTATGTCAGGCTGTGAGGGGCTTAAGGCGCAAGAGGGTGGTCCAAGGAATAAAGAAGTATTAGGGGGGGGTAGGTTTTCATGACAGCCTTTACAGTGTTTTTTTGTTTTGCAGGTTGTGTGGCCGGGCCACAGAAAGACAAGATGGTGACATGGCTGGTCGGCCATTCCTTTGTTCACTGAGGGCATAAGAGGAATTGGGGAGCGTCTAGGGGAGGAGAATTAAAGGGAGGGTTTGGAAGAGGGAATGAGGAGCAAGGGAATCTTTAAAAGTTAGGGTTTGTTAAAATGGAGGGATACAGTTTGACTCATTCTAGACTCTCCACTGGCACGTCTGGGAGGACAGGAAGTGGTGCAGGGGTGCCTGATTGGTTGAAGGTAAGTGGGGGTGGGGTTTTAATGAGGGTTTATAAGGGGGTGGGAGGGTGGGTCGGCCTCTTCTTCCGCGCCGACCTGCACTAGGAGGGGCAGAGTTTTGACCACCCACCCGGCATTTTAAAGAAGTTAGGGGGCGTTAGTAACGGAGGGTGGAGAGGGGGGCTTGAAGTCAGTTAGGGCAGGTAATTTTATAAGGTTTTAGCAGGAGATGGGGGAGGGTGGAGAGCCAGATGCGGGCTTGTCCACCCTTCCAAGGGGAAAAACAAGGAGGTGAAGGATCAGAGTGGGGGGGTATGTTACAAGCAAGGAGGGCATGAGAGGAATAGGGGAGTGTCTAGGGGAGGAGAATTGAAGGGAGGTTTTGGAAGAGAGAATGGAGGGATACAGTTTGAAGTTATTGATGTTCATGTTTAAATCCTGTCCTAAATAAATGACCTTTTACACCAATGATGGGTGTCACTGTATGTGTGTCCCGAGGACTATAGGTCCTTGTGCCCGTTAGGAATGGTATGCTATTGTCTTATAAGTGTAATTCTGGTACGGTGGTGCTAAAATATTAATAAATTGTTCTTGTAAATCAGCAACAGTTTTGAGGCGAAGGTGTCATTTATAAATTCTGGGATGCCGGAGCCCACAGCTCCTCACTTATTAATCATCTCATGTTGCAACTGACAGCTAATGGCTGCAGACCCAGTCTCTTTCTGGTAAAGGTGTTACTTTACTACTAGTTTGAATTTGATGTTTGGCAACTGCAACTAATAGCAAACATATTTCAAATGTAATATGAGCTCATACGGTCACGTCTGGTGTCAGATATAAGTTAACTGAATTTTACGTACGTGGTTTTGACACATGAATCTTTGTGCACTTAATTCAAATACTATTGTCTTATGAAATGCACTCGACATATAACCCATTGGAGCCGAACATTCACACTCCTGCAACAAATGTATTTTCAGTTCACAATTTAGGAACATCTTGTTATGAGTAAATCCTTTGCTCTGCTGCAAAGGGAACTCTTACAACAGCCACGAAGAAGGTGAATGTCCTGTGCTGAGAATGCTGCTAGGACGTTTGATCAGGTCCACCGCAGACCGACCAGCCCTAGCAGCCACCACCTATTCCTAGGGAACGTAAGCAGGTAGGGCTGGAATAGTTAGAAGCTGGTAAATATTTTATACAGTTTTATGTATCAGGAAGGTGGCCAGAGGTCATTAGACTGTTTCACAAGAGATCCAGATTGTAATACATTCATTTATGTTATTATTATTTATTTTATTTTTTTTCCTTTTTTAAGGGACAGGGGAAAATAGGTGATTGGCCCTGAATCAAACTATGTTCAGTTAATTCTTGGATTTAAACCTGTTTTCCCAATTCCAAAGACTTTAACTCTAGCCACATCTCCCCATTTGAACTAAGAGGAGCGAATGGGCACCTGAGGTTCAGTGACTTCTTGTTCCATCTAGGACCTTTGATCACAAAACTCTGTGGAAGAAATTTGGGGACTATGGATCAAAGAGCTGCATTACTTTGGAACAAACGTGGCAGTGAGAGTACAAAGGAGCTTTTTACAGATGGTTTTAAGGTGACCAACCAGGAGCAGTCTTGCTCCTATTTCTGAGAATCTGTACTTTACATTTACTTTAGAACTGCCATGGGACACTCGAAGAAGTGGACTTTTCTCTAGAACCTAGAGAAACCTTTACTGTCTGTTATAAGATATAGGAAAACCGTTCTCATCACTGACTTGAATATCTTTGTCTAGGGATGTTGTTCGTGGACTAAGGAAGCCTGTTTCCTGACTGTTCCAGAGACCCAGTTACATCTTTCTCTGCTCTGCTGGAAATGGTACCTGCTGAGAGGAGGCTGATTAAAGAGACTGTATGTGGGAAGGGTGCAAAGGATTTGAAGATAGAGAAAGCTTTGGAATCCAGAGAACCTTGCACCAAGTGGAATGCTCAATCCTAACCAGCCTTCGACCAAGAGGGGTACAGGTAATAGTAGACAGTAGCCTTGCTGTTCATTGCTCTTCAGTTGAAGCCTCACCACCCCAATGGCTTGAACTACTGATCCCTAGACCTCTACCCTCTAACTCTACCACAACAGCACACACGTTGTAAATGTATGATAATCAAAGGGAAGGAGGATGTAGGATGAAGGAAGGAGGAAAATTAGAGGAGAAAAGGAGAAAGGATAAAATGATAAAATAGTGTAAGGTAAATGAAGGAGAGGGCCTCTTAACCTTATATGCCTTGTAACAGCCCAGTTTATGTTCTGTATTTATATATGTATATATCCCAATCTACGATATGTATATATAGCCAAAGGCTGTAACCAGTAGGCCTTTGAACCACTGAGGGTTGGGCATAGGGCCTCCACTGGCCAGGTGCTGGAGCCAAGTCCACACCGTGCTTGTCCAAAGGCCCTGCTTGGCATGGGATGGCTGTCTGTGGGGTGGGGTTGGCCACAGAGCCTGGCCACATGCCAGGCCCTGTGGCCAACACCTCACCGTGCACGGCCTTTGGATGAGGAGTTCCTTTTACGTTACAGTTAAGTGAGAATATCAGTGACAATGTAACATTTTAAATGAGAAAAACCACAGAAATTCACCAGTTATAGTTATCTCAAGTAACTTTAACTTGGGTCCTAAGGTAACTATAAAACATGCCCTTACCATACACTGCTTATTACCACACAACATACATCACTCATGACGTCTTCTATGATATCATTGATAATATCACTGCAACATTTGCAATTAAATTATTAATGAGAAAACTGTGTATGGCGGGGGCCTGAGTTATAGTTTCCCTAGGCATGAATTCTCACATCACTGTAATATTACTTTAACCTTTGATTTTCTCAGTGAACATTGATATATATGTTTATATAAATCACACTCCTACATGCAGAGTGTTGTCAACTGGCTGTCCAAACTAAATTAACTATAGCTCACACCTTCCCAATTCCCTATCATATTACATCACTTATAGCTTGGTAAATAACAGCATTCATAAAACTCATGTCATCTCAAATGACATCATTTATGTGAAGACCGTGCATGGTAGAGAGATGAGTTATAGTGAGTTTAGTCTGGCTAGTGAGTTGACAACACTCTGTATGGAGGTGTGTCAACTACACTAAGTTTTGGGTGAGGTGCCAATAATAACTTAAAGTCATAACTATAAAGTTATAACTATAATGTTTGAATTTCTAACGTTTGTGTGGGTTAAGTTGGTTTTGCATAGGAAAAATAAATTAAGTTTTCCAAAATATAACAAATCTTAAACCCTTGATTTTTCTCATGGACTTTGCGTGTTTTTTTTTTTAGTTTGTTTCTAAGAAGACGTGGTCCAGAGGAAGAAATTTAAGATCTTCATTGTATGGGATTGTTTTTATTTGCCACCCGGAGGGAAAAAAGTAATTCCAAACTTGTTACTTGCAACCTGAATAACAAAGCTATTTCCTGTGGGACCATTAAATTGAACAATACTTCCATCAACACCCAGTGGATCTGCCCCTCTATCAGTACCTGTTCCTGGTACTGTGGTGCCAATACATCTTTCTAGATAGAATCACAATATAACAGAGCAATATAGCAGTACAGCCCCATATGGTGACTTCATAGTAGACAAAAAGTTAATAATAGACTACTACAGTGATATCTGACTGTATTTCATAAACATAACACAATACCAGTCCATCATTGTTTTCATTTTTATGTGTTTTCAAACAAAACTACCATTTCTCTCATACTACCATGTCATCATTTAGAATATTTACAGATAAAGATGATCATATGACAGTAGTCATAAAAAAACACTGGGGTAAAGGAAATCAATTTGATTGTGAAAAAATATATAGATGCTTTGAGAAACCACCCACAGACAATTCATTCCACCAGGTTAGCACATGCAGAAAGAGGGCATCTGGAGGAGTCAGAAAAGGCCGAAGCAGGCAGATTGTTATGGCTACTTCTTTAGTTAATGGACACCTTTGACTTCTTCTGGTTCATCAGCACCTCCACCATCACCCGCTGCATTTGTCCAGCAATATGGCAGTACAGCAACACACTGTTCCTCTGCAAATCTGCCTTTTTGTTGTGGGAGAGAGAAATATAACCATTCATTGTGAGCTTCTATTGGCTCACCAGTGCCCTCTCAACAGCCTTAGATTTAGTTTTGTCTTTATCTTCCTGGTTTCCACTTGTTTCCTCTTGAGACTATTATTTTGGTTGGCTCTGTTGACCTTGTTAAAAACAAATACTATAATTGTAACAAATATTATTGCAACTTAGATGATCTGTAGTACACATTTCTGCTTTCAAACATGTACTGTATATACTAATCCTGGTGTACCATTTACCAAACTCGGACACTGTCTGAAGAGCCAGTAGTGTTCCTTTCACCCTTGTTACTTACAATGTTTGTTGATTCCCATATTTCAACAACACAGAAACACCAAATATCAATTTCTTTGTCTTGAGTATGTTTTTAAGGTTCTGGAATTCACAGATGTTGACCTAAAGTGTGTCTTTAAGGTTAAGGAATGTGTAGTCGATATTTCATTACAACGATAGATCCTAACAGAATGCTGCAGGTTATCACACAAATAACTAACACATTTGTTAAACAAGCTGGCTATAAACTTTAAGTGGATGAAATCCTATTTTTCACAGTTAATATTCCAAATTCCATGTCAAATTTCTTGTGTCAAGAGATGCTCCATTTAGATGTCAAACCTGACCACCCCTAGAAGCAGCATGTTAGTGAGTGTAGTGTGTCAGCTTGACCTGATCAAGCAGGATTTGCAAGATACAAACACAAAAACCTTTTTGTTTTAAAGAAGGGTAAAATGGTGCATATTCCAACAAATACTCAAGCAACATGAAGGGTTAATTGCATGGTCCTTGTTAGGTACAGCAGAAGTGTTTAGATTGCTCTCTAAATCAATTCTGATTTATTAGTGATGTTACAAGAAACCCATGCCAATACATTGATAACTCAAGCCATTTTTTGGGTGCAATAAAAAATCTGCCAAAGCACTCTAGGATTCCTATGCAAGATGTACATCTTTTAAACCGAAGTACGTGCTTTTGTTTACCTTTAAACAGCAGACAAATAATACTATAAATGTGCATGTCAGCGGTGTCAGCTTATGAACTGATACTGCAGGATGGCACTGTGTGGTGAACAAACGATTACAGACAATGTTATTTTTCATTGTTTACTGAAGCAGCAGAAACCCTTGTCTTAAATCATACATATGTCCAAGTATATGCACATATTTACAGCTTACCACATTTCAAGGTAGAGGGCTTTCTATTATGAGTTAAAGGCTATGACTTCATACAAACATTGCGCAATTAAAAAAAACAAGAAAAAGGTACGATATGCTTAAGGGAGATAAATCAGACAAGCAGCAATAAGAGTACAACAAGGCAGGCCCCATATTACAAAGGTAAAAACTTCAAGATAGACGGAGCTGTACTTTGAGATAGACACCCAGGTTGTACCGCAAAAGGGCGAGTATGGCACAGTAAAGGCAGACATCTCACTGCTAGAATTATTACACTCTAGTCTCTAACTTTGTTGTTGCAGAGGAGCTATCCACTCATCTTGTACATCTACAGTCTACAGTGAATGCACATGCTGAGTAATGGACAATTTATCTAAACAAATAGTTTGACAGCATTAAATAAATTATCTTAAATCATTTATGACACACTCCACCATCAGGTTCTGTCAGTACAGGCAAATATGTTCCTCAATAGACAGTGTTTTCAAGTAAACATTGAAGATGGACTGCTTAAAGGGGAACTAGAACAAAGCATGAGAGAATGATGACATCATGCAGGGCTTTAGTGTGTATTGCCTTATGACACCAAGGCCCAGATTTAAGAGGGCCTACCTCCTCCTTGCACCACATTAGTGTCAACTTCTTTGACGCTAGTGTGCCCCAATGAGGCCACTTTGTAACCCCCATGCACCACATTATGCCTGCGCCAGGCATAATGTATGCAAGAGAGGTGTTCCCCAGTTAGGTGGGCGGGGGGGGTGACAGAATGGTGCAAAAAAAATCTCTAAGAATTTTTTGCCATTTGTAACACCTGCACAGAGCAAACATTAAAAGGGGGGACACCATTGGTTACAATGGGCCCCTATGTACTGTTCAGGGTAAGCCCCAAGATTTTGGTGTTAAACCTGAACAGGAGATCAACGGCATCAAAACTTTTTAGACTATTGCCCCTTACCCCGGGCTACGATGCACCCTATTTTAATTACGGCTCACACATGGTGGTGGTAGAGAGGGTGCTAAGGGTCACAAGAAAAGTGACACTGCACTGAGTGCAACGCCACTTTTCTTAAATCTGCCCCAAATCCTTTGGCATGCATCCCCTTCTGCTTTGATATCAACAAGCTGTGGAAAAGGTAAATCCAGACATGGAGAGTGGGCTGCCTTTAATGTCTGACTCTGACCATGCTCCGTACAAGGGACAGGCAATGTATTTTAACTTTTAATATTGGAGCAGCTTGGCCACAGAGCCCTACAACAGAAGCCACCCTGTCATTGTCCCTACTTCAACTTATCTAAATTTGGCCATTTATGTATTAGTTAATTTAAATAATTGTTGTTTTATTTATCTCAATTTGGCTGCACTGATCCCTTCATGTCTATATCTTGCAATTAATTATTTCTTGCATTCTTCAATACATGTTTGTGGATCACAGACTTAGGGCCTCATTATGACTTTGACGTTTGACAATCGCTAAAGCTGTGGGGAGGATGCTGCTGTCATACCAGCAGCCTCTCCCCAGTCATATTACAATGTTTTCACCAGGCTGACTGGCGGAAACATGATATTTTGACATTTCTACCGGTCAGATAGGTGGAAACAGCAATGGCCTCTGATCCTTTAAGGGAGCCGAGGCCAATGCCATGGCACAATAGCACCTTCAGAATGCGCACTGTCTGCACAGCAGACTGTGTGCATTTTGAGGGTGCTGGCAGGGGCACTCCTGCACTGCTATGGCAGTGCAGGGGACCCCCATCCGTGGCCTCAGAATTGGCTTTCCAACAGCCTTTGGAAACCATGGCTGACCACGACTCTGACTGCTGCCACCCCATCAGGATCCATGATCCTGGGGGTGGCTGTGGTCCCCTGGCAGTCTGACTGCCAGGGTCCTAATCTGGCAGTCGAACCACCAGGTGTGCAGTGTTCTGACTGCCACCGCAGGTATGGCGGTCCTCGGACCGCTGTACTTGTAATAAGGCCCTTAGCTTGGGATTACCTTTCTGTTTCAATAAAAAGAGCCTGAATATATGCCAGTTTGGATTTGAATGATCATGTGAAGCTAAAATGAGTCATGCTGTCTCTTAAGAGCTCCTTGGTGAAGTGTGAGGTGTTGTGAAGATCAGCACATGCCAAAAAACAATTTGCAAACAGTGCTGAGCTGTTGAACACATCCTAAGGTATGCTTAATGCTTGCTCTTTTGTACACCTCTCTGAAACATCCCTGTCAGGGGAATAGTATACATCAGATCAAGCTAACATTTTGTTTTGCCATATTGATTTAAAAATATTACCAACATATATTTACTAGCAAAAACACAAATATTGACAAAACTATCACCAACAAAAATATCTAAATTTAACAATATTGATCACACAAATGCTTAAACACAAAATATCATCTACTATTTAAAAATATTCACAATATCAAAAACATCTAAACACACAGAGTTGATAACAATAATATCATGAATCATAAAGGGAAACTAATATCTTAAACCATAACTTCCTTTTTTAAATAAACTAAAGATAACAAATAACAAAAATAAATAACGTACACAAAAATTTATAATGCATGAAAATGAACAAATTTGGAAAATTCAGATATTATTACAAGAAAAAGAATATTGCAACAAACATGGCATAATTAACATTAATTTAATTATTAGAGTATATTAATATTATCAATATTATTAGAGCAATCCAAAAAATACATATATTTAAAATTAAACCAGTAGTGTTAATTAGTGCCATCCAAAAAAAGAAGTAACAGGAAAAAAAAATCTAAATACACACAACTTTGCCAATAACATTTACTGTAAGAAAATAGCCTATAAAAATGTAAACCTAATTAAGTGAACGCTATATAAAATGCAAAAACCCCTCAATGTACTTCACAAGAAATACTTACCAGCTACCTGAAAACAACACTGTGCTGGGCAGCTCGAGGAAAAGCTAGAAGGAAGACTTCAACCAAACTACAAGTAACCTTCACAAGTAAGTTTAAAAATGTACCTAACTACAAAGTAGCCTAATATAATTTGAAAAAAAACAAATATATACATACATTATAAAGTGTTCTCTTTTATAATGTATATTGTTCCTTAAATACTAAAAAAACAGTTCAGCAAAAACGAAGTACTACACATCAAAAAATATAACTCCACCCTTGTAAACCTGGAGAAAGGCACTTTCAAAGTAAGTAAAATAAAAACAGATACACAAATAAAACAACCACTATCAATTACACTTAAATCCATCCCTCATAAACCCCCAAAACTAACCAAATCTGCATTTTTACCGCAAAACTAAAACAAACATTTCCTCATCAGCAGAAATCGAAATCCCACCTGACCCAAGTTTGACGGCATCAAAGATAAACGGAAGAAAATCAGAAGTGACGGAAAGTAGCAGCACACACTTAGGCATGCTTACATTTATATCAGAAAACATAATAAACATTTTTTCCAAAATTATCAATTTCAGAATTATACATTCAGACAGAAGGACCGAAGGGGCCACATATATCACATGATAGATAGGCACACAATTGCTTTAGCAAATGAGCTAGACATGCAGTTAGGAAGACACAAGTGCCGATAAATTGAATTGGAATTGTCCTAAATATTATGCAAATTATTTTTGTAAAGGGCTACAATGAAAAACAATATTGTAACTAAAGTCAGTGAACACAACAACCCCAAATGTAATAGAGATATAGCTAAGGAACATACTACAAGATTTAAAAGAGGCAAGCGCTAGTTTCCAAGAGTGCACTACTAACATTTTAAAATATATACACCTTAAAGTACCTGAGCATCTTACAGGTCAGATTCCAGCAATTCCTACTTTAAAACAACTAATATTGCACACTAAAAAAGCCACATGTCCAGCTCCTGCTGCCCATAGACTATACCAAGAAATACAGATTCCAAAATGATGAACCCTTCTTCCTACAAGACTATCACAATACCACATAGAACAATGAACCCTCCCTCCTACATGACAATTGCAATAACAATATAATTGAAAAAAAACTCTTAAGACTAAGCCAATGTGAAACATAGCTGATGGAGAGAACTTTTAAAATGTACACTCTACCATTCATATAGATATAGACCATGCTTGGAGAATATTAGAACACTAACATAGCACACATATATGCACTGCTGCCAAACAAAGTACAACTTACTATTAACTTTTAAACAACATCATAGTAAAAATTAACACCTACTCTCCACACAAATTTTAGTGGACTTTGAACAAGCAATGACACAATAAATACTTAAACTATACACACACAGGCAAACTAGGCTTCTATTACCACTTAAAGCAAAGCATTTGGAAACTTCTGCAAAAATCGTCCTGCACTAAGTGTAGAATATGCAACAAACTGTCAGTTTGCTTTTGAAATGAAAAAGTTAATAGCCCTGGCATATGTACTTCTAACAGGTGCAGCTAACTTCTACAGCATACTAATAAAACTCCCATTTTACCAAAAAATGCACAAAAACTATGGGCCTCATTACAAGTTTGGCAGTGGGATCGCTGTCATCAAAAAATGGAAGACCACCAGCCTTACAGAGGACTGGAAATTGGCAGTCAGACCTGCAGCACCGACAACAGAGCGACCAACCACTGACCATATTGCAAGTACATAGTTGCCGTGGTAGACACGCATGGTGGTCAGCCAATGGCAGTCTGAACCATGGCTGTGTGTGGTCAGCAAACCAATACACAAATACACATTGGATGAACTTGAAAACAATACAGCTGACACACATTGCCAAACTGGATACACCTGCAGAGGCCACTATAAAACATACCCCTTCACACATCACAACCCTTCACATTTACACTGCAACACACAGAAGCCAGAGCGAATTAGTTTCCATACAGTACAGATCATAGGCATTACTTTTTTACACCATCCCAAACAACACCCTGCACACACTTGTCCAGTCATACCCTTTTGCACTTCTCCTCTTTAGTAAGTCACTGTCACTCTTTTTACACACCATGCATGATTTAAAAAAATCCCTGTTTCTCAGAAGATGAGTTAAGAGTCATGGTGGATGAAATCATGAGTAGAGCCACAAATGTTTGGAGAACAATAATCCAGCATACACCTCTCAGTAGGAAAATAGAAATGTGGGACAGGATCGTTCACTGAGTGAATGCTGTAGGCACCTCCCTGTCCACAAGAGAGGACATTAGGAAGAAGTGGAACAACCTCTGGGGAAAGGTGCGTTCCCTGATCTCCAGACACCAGCTGCAGCCCAAGAAGACTGTTGGTGGCCCTCCCAATTACAATTACAAGCCCCATTACAACTGTTTCCCTGGGAGGAGAAGGTCTTGGACATCCTGCATCCTGAGTGCTTGACAGGAATACCTGGAGGAGTGGAGTCTGATAAGTCACAGCACTACAAATATCACCAAAATGCCATGTTGTGCAAACTCACAGCTCACCTTTTGACACTTTTACTGTCACTCCACTCACCAGCCCAGTGTCCACCTTTCCAAAGACCTCTATTTTGCAAATCACATTTGACATGTAGTCACTTGGAGACATTTGTATAGGTGGTATAGTACAGGGACTGCCATGACTTCAGCTCCCAGCAGGCGTTAGTTCTGCAACTACAAACATTAGCACAGTGGACACTTGCTACAATATATCTGTTAGTGAACTCTCAATTGAAGTGTACTCACCATGATTGCAACTCACAGGAGGCACAGTTTCAGCAACTCCAAACACCAGGACAGTCTGGCAACTCACAACTCAGTTGGGAGGATACCATTTGTGGAAAGTGGGAAGCAGAGGGAATTACATGACTACTCAGGTTAGAAAGGTCCTGTCTCTGCAAAACCAACCACCAGCCCAGTGTTGTCTTGTCCAAATACCATTGTTGGTAACTCTCAATCAAAGTGGAGCCACCTGGGAGGATAACATTTATATAGTGTGTTTAGTACAGGGAGTTACATGACTGTAACTCCCAGGCGGCTCTGTTACTTTAACTACCAGCACAGTGTTCTAATCTCCAAAGCCTCATGTTTGGTAACTCACTCATAAAGTGTACTCACCTGGGGGAATAATATCTGTATGGAGTGTGTACTAGAGAGAGTGATTTGCTTGCAACTCCCAACAGGGCCTGTTAATGTAACTTCCAACACCAACCCAGTGTACTCTAGTCCAAGGACCCCTGTGTCCTAACTCTCTACTGATGTGTACTAACTTGGGAGGATGTGTATAGTGTGTTTAGTACAGGGACTTACATTATTGCAACTCCCAACATGCTCTGTTTCTGTAATTTCAAACACCAGCGCAGTGTTCTCTTGTTCAAATACCCCTATTTGGTAACTCAATCCCAACTGATCTTTACTCACCTTGGGGAATACCATTTGTTAATTATTGGGGAGTAGTGAGAGTGACCTGACTGCAACTCCCAACAGACCCTGTTTCTGCAACTCCAAACACCAGCACAGTGTTCTCTTGTTCAAAGACTCCTATATCTTAACTAGCTATTGAAGTGTACTCAACTGGGAGGTTGATATTTGTATAGTGTCTGTAGTACAGGGACTGACATTACTGCTAAGGCCAGGAGGCTCTCTTTCCCAAACTCAAAACACCAGTCCAGGGTTCAGTTCTCCAAATATCCTCCTTTCTAAACTCACAAATGAAGTGTTCTCACCTGTGCAGATGACATTTAACAAGTGTATGAAGTAGAGGGAGTGACATGACTGCTAAGGCCAGGAGGCTCTGTCTTTTTAAATCCAAACACGAGCCCAGTGTTCTCATGTCCGAATACCCCTGTGTCTTATCTCAGATCTGAAGTTCACTCATCTGGGAGGATTATGGGGGTCATTACGACCTTGGCGGTGTAAGGCGCTTACTGCCATGCAGAAGACAGCCAATACACCGCCGCGGTAGACCGCCACAGCTATTATTACACACATCTCGGAATCCGCCGAAATTCAGACACCCACACAACACCGCCACACCAAAGGTCAGCGATAAACATGCGGAAACAAATCCTCCACCTCCATGCCATCAGAAACACGCCCATGCTATTACGACCCACGAATCCACGCGGCGGTCTTTCAACCGCGGTATTCCATTGGCGGTACACACCGCCGCGCTCAAAATACACACACAGCTCCAAAACACAGCCACATTGGACAATTCCAAATACACACACCTGATACACAAACACACACCACTCCCACACACCCAATACAATATAAAACACACACCCACATCACACACAAACCCTTACAACCACAATTTCTGAGAGAAGGCCAGAGAGAGACAGTACAGAATAGAGAACCCCATCACACAGAGGCACACTACATCATCACCCACACAACACCCATGCACAAAACACCACATACCACTACACTCACCACACTCATCAACACATACACCACCCCACACATCACACACACCACCCCATGGCACGCCAAAGACACCCCGCTTCTCCGAGGAGGAGCTCAGGGTCATGGTCGAGGAAATCGTCCGGGTAGAGCCATAGCTATTTGGCTCACAGGTACAGCACACATCAATAGCCAGGAAGATGGAGCTATGGCAAAGAATAGTCGACAGGGTCAACGCTGTGGGACAGCACCCAAGAAATAGGGAGGACATCAGGAAGAGGTGGAACGACCTACGGGGGAAGGTGCGTTCCACGGTATCCAGGCACAACATTGCGGTACAGCGGACTGGCGGCGGACCCCCACCTTCTCCCCCACAACTAACAACATGGGAGGAGCAAGTCTTGTCCATCTTGCATCCTGAGGGGCTCGCAGGAGTCGTTGGAGGAACGGACCCTGGTAAGTCAAATTTCAACTATCATATCCCCCACCCTACCTGCATGCTATCACACACCCCCACCCTCACACCCTCCCCTATCACTCCAAATCCTCACCTATCTACCCATGACACCAACCACCCATCCCAACCCCAAAACCTGCATCACCTAACTAAGCATGGATACCCATCACTAAAGCATGTCCACTGCACAGACCCACAACACCCCCCAACTATCATCACACAAGCCCCCACACAGGAATGCCTGCACTGGGGTACACGCACACCCAAACATTGCACATCATGAAACACACACATGCAATAATCATGTACTCATACCCCTGCAGGAACTCGAAGGAACGTCACCACACCAGAGGGTCCAGACAACACCACTCCACCCCCAGAAGAGGCCCACAGTGACGAAAGCAGCTCTGCCCCACTGGATCTTGATGACCAGCCCGGACCATCGTGGGCCTCAGGACAGTCGGTTCCCCTTGCCCAGCCACAGCCCAACACCGAACTGCCACCCTCTGGGAACACCAGCACAGCCCCCACCCATCGGGCCCAAACCTCCCTACCCAGGACAGGTCAATCAGCAGTGTGTCCACCACTACAGGGCACCCAGGCTAACCCACCACCCCAACAACAACAGGGACCTGGGGGCAGTGGTAGTGGGCACACGGTCCAGGGGACGGAGGCACAGGAACACAGGGGAACTGGGAGGGCTGCTGTCCGACAGAGGGAGGACAGGCCAAGGGAACCTACTCTCAACGAGGCCCTCTCCTCCATAATGGGAGCATACCACCACTCCCAGGAGACGATGGCAACGGTACTGGCCAAGTTGCAGGAGACCCTGCGTCTGCAGGAGGAACAGTATTTGGGGTTCAGGGAGGAGCTCAGGACCATCGGCTCCGCCCTGGGCACCATTGTAGGGGTGCTGACGGACATTCAAAAGACCTTGAGGGACACCGTGGCACTCCCAGGGGCCCCTGACACTAGCCACGACGATGAAATGCCCACCACCTCCGCCGGCGCTAGTGGACAGGAGGCACCGCCACAGGACCAACACACCAGCACTTCATCCCCTGCAGACGGACCACCACCACGCAAGCGGGCCCTGAGATCCAGGAACAGGACAGAGCAAGATGGCAAGACGCCGCCAGGAAATAAGACCACCCTGATCGTCCTCCCACTGTCCCACTTTGTTACCCTGTCCAAATCAGAACTGCCCCAGCTCCACTTCCAATGGCCAGATGTGCAATGTACCTGTGAGACTAATAGGCTGGACTCTGCCATGGACATTCCTCCACCATCACCCATCCCCATTTCACAACCCCCCTTCATTGTTATGCACTTAAATAAACACCCTTGAAACACTAATAAAACTGGAGTCAGTCAATGATTGTGAACTTTGTATTGTCAATTACAGTGTTAAAAAAGGTTACCCATTGGAAGGCCAACATACCAATGTCACACATCACAAGTCTATCAAGGGTGCAAGCTGTTGACACGTAGGTTACCACAATAGTGAAACTGAAATGGAAGGGGACAACTTAGTTAACAACTAGGGAGTGAAATGTAGGTACAGGATAGAGGTAGACGTGTGAAAGTTAATAATATGTGAAACATGAAAATGTACTCACCTGTGTCTCACTGAAAATATTGCTGTATGACTGACTCCCTGTTGTCGTTTTCATCTTCATCAGCTTCATCCTCATCACTGTCCACAGGCTCCACAGGGTCCCCCGCTGCAACAACACCGTCATCTGGATCATCCTCCTCAGTGCTTTAAATGGGCCGGTACTGTCCGGTACTGAGTACCGGCACTTTTCTATTTTGAGACGGAGAGTACCGGCACATCTCAGGAAAAACTTAATACTTTGAATTGGAGAGTACCGGCACTTTTCGGATACAAGCAGGTACGCTGGCACAGAGTACCTGCACTTTATTTTTTCCATTTCAAGCACTGATCCTCCTGCAGAAAAGGCACCTGGCGTCGCAATGCCAAGTTATGGAGCATGGAGAAGGCGATGATGATGTTGCACACCTTCTTCGGTGAGTAGAATAGGGATCCACCTGTCATATGGAGGCACCTGAACCTGGCCTTAAGAAGGCCGAAGGTGCATTCGATTACCCTCCTAGTCCGCCCATGGGCATCATTGTACCGTTCCTCTGCCCTGGTCCTGGGATTCCTCACTGGGGTCAATAGCCAGGACAGGTTGGGGTAACCAGAGCCCCCCAATAGCCATACACGATGCCTCTGGAGTTGACCCATCATATCAGGGATGCTGCTATTCCGCAGGATGTAGGCGTCATGCACAGAGCCAGGGAACATAGCATTTACCTGCGAGATGTACTGGTCTGCCAAACAGACCATCTGTACATTCATAGAATGATAACTCTTCCTGTTCCTGTACACCTGTTCATTCCTGCGGGGGGGACCAGAGCTACATGGGCCCCATCAATGGCACCTATGATGTTGGGGATATGTCCAAGGGCATAGAAATCACCTTTCACTGTAGGCAAATCCTCCACCTCAGGGAAAATGATGTATCTCCTTACGTGTTTCAGCAGGGCAGACAACACTCTGGACAACACGTTGGAAAACATAGGCTGGGACATCCCTGATGCCATGGCCACTGTTGTCTGAAAAGACCCACTTGCAAGGAAATGCAGCACTGACAGCACCTGCACGTCAGGGGGGATTCCAGTCGGATGGCGGATTGGTGACATCAGGTCTGGCTCCAACTGGGTACATAGTTCCTGGATTGTGGCACGGTCAAACCGGTAGGTCACGATGACATGTCGCTCTTCCATTGTCAACAGGTCCACCAGCGGTCGGTACACCGGCGGATTCCGCCATCTTCCAATATGTCCCAACTGACGGTGCCTAAGAGGACAACGGCGAAGAAACTGTCAGCATTCCTCCAGGTATGTACCCACAGTCACACACAAGACTACAACAGACAATTAACCCATACGGGAAAGGTTTTGAGTGTAGGCCTCGGTATGTGTGACGCAGTAGTAATTGAAGCCATGTGGGCCCCTGAAATGGCGGCTGCCTGACCTCTAAACTGGGACAATGGGATTGTGGGGTAACTGCGCTGGCGTTGGACACCGTCGCGGTAGGCGGTCGTAGAGCGTGGCGCAATGCTGCATTGGTTAACATTGGACCCTATGGGTCCCAGGAGCCAATGAACAGGTGCGCCGCCGGTGATGATGCGCACCGCCGCGGACGTCACCGCCGCGGACGTCCCCACCATTTTCTATCTCTTCAATCACTAGATACCTGACCTTCGACAGGAGAGGACCTACACTGCTAGTGCTGCTGTGACCTCGGTCTGGAAGCGACGATGGCTGCTGCGTCTGGGGAAAGGGCCCCTGCCTTCACTGCACAGGAGTTGGAGAAACTTGTGGATGGGGTCCTCCCCCAGTACACGCTACTCTACGGTCCTCCAGACCAACAGGTTAGTACACAGGGAGCACGTTGGATGGGCTAGGCTTGAGTGGAGAGGGGTGGGTGGATGAGGGAAGGGGGCAGAGTACATAGAACAGTTATGCATGGGGATGAATGGGCCACAGGGATAGAGTTGGGAGGGGGCCAATCACAACGACGCTGCAGTAGGTAATGACTGTCCTCTTTCCTTGTGCATGTCATGTAGGTCAGCGCCCATCACCAAGGAAGTCCGGACCCTGGGGGCCCACCAGAGACGGGGCACCCACTGCCGTAAGAGATGGGCGGACATTTGCCGCTGCAGCAAGAAGACGGCAGAGGCTCAGCTGGGGATGGCCTCCCAACGTGGGAGGGGTGCCTGTCGCACCATGACCCCCCTGATGTTCCGGATCCTGGCGGTGGCCTACCCGGAGTTGGATGGGCGCTTAAGGACATCACAGCAGACACAAGGGGGTGAGTACTACCTCATCATATGGACTTTGCGTGCAGTGGAGGTGTCTGGGTGGGGGGGGGTTGTGGGTGTCCCTAGGCCAGGGCGAGTTAGGTAGGCAAGGCCCCTCCGTTATGTAGGCCATGTGGCACTCTACCCCAGCTCAAAACAGAGGGAGGTTGATGTATAGTTGCCCCTTTTCCATCCATGTGGGCAGATTACTACCATTGCCATGTAGGCCATTTCCCAGAAATAGCATGTGCAGAGGGCAGGAGCACGGCGTAATGCATGGGGCTGCTGCGTCTGTCTTGTCCGCCAACGGTAGCGGTATGCCATGCACTAAAACTCTCTTTCTTCTGTCTCCCCCCTTTTCCTGCTCTCCCTGTACTTTTGTACATCAGCATCAACAGGCGGAGGTACAGTGGCTGGGGAGTACGAGGGAGCTGCATCCCACATGGCCATGGAGGGCCACACCACAGACTCTGAATTCACCAGTGGGACGGAGGGCGAGGGGAGCTTCACGTCGGCCACCAGATCACCATCCAGCGACACGGACTCGTCCGGCGATGGGAGCTCCCCTGTGGTAGCGGCACCATCTGTGCGCCCCACTTCTACAGGTACAGCCGCCACCTCCCCTACCAGCACCGCCCTCCCAGCAGCCCCTCAGCGTGTGTCCCGTGCCCGCTCACCCAGGAGGGTGGGCATCACCTTCGCCCCAGGCACCTCAGGCCCTTCCCCAGTCACCCCTGCTGCCCTCAGTGAGGAGGCCATTGACCTCCTCAGGTCACTCACTGTTGGGCAGTCTACCATTATGAATGCCATCCAGGGTGTAGAACGAGAGTTGAAACACGGTAATGCATTCCTGGAAGGCATTCATTCTGGTCAGGCTGTCCTTCAGCGAACCCTGCAATCTCTGGCTTCAGCACTGATGGCAGCCATTGTCCCTGTGTCCAGCCTCCCCCCTCCAACCTCCTCCACCCAGACCCAATCCCCTGTACCCCAGCCCATCCCAAGCACACCTATAGACCAGCAGGCACACAAGTCAACACACACAAGTAGCTCAAGCAAACATAGGCACCACACACACCACAGGCACTCACACAAGCATCAGACCCATACAGACACAGCAACATCCACTGTCTCCACTGTGTCCCCCTCCTCCTCTTCTCCCTCCTCCCTCCCAGTCTCGTCTACACACACACCTGCATGCAACACATCTACATGCACTAGGACTCGCACCAGAACACCCAGCACCACAAGCCGCTCACCTGCACTCACCACCTCCACTGCCATTTACACGTCCCCTGTGTCCTCTCCCAGTGTGTCTGTGACGCCCCCTCCCAAAGTACACAAACGCCGGCAATCACTCACCCAACATCCATCCACCTCACGACAGCCTCCAGTACCTGCACCTGTACCCAAAACACCTAAAGTGACACCTCCTACAACCACCTCCTCTACCTCCACTCCCAGACCCCCTCCAACTACCCATCCCAGTGTCCGTCAGAAACTGTCCCTCTGTCAAATTGACTTGTTTGCCCCCACCCCCCCCCCTCCAGTTCATCAGTCCCGTCGTAGGGCTTCAGCCAAAAAGCCTCCAGTACCAGTGGTGCTTGTTCCAGGTTTTTGGAGTGCACCGTCCACCAGGGCAGGCAGTAGGACCCGGAGCCAAGGCACTGTCAGCCCACCCCCTGTAAAGGCACCGAAATTGGAGAGTGGACGAGGGGACCGTGTCAAGACTCCTGGTGGGACAACAAGTGAAATGGGATCGAAGGCGATTGGTGAGTCAGCTGTAACTCCAAAGAAGGTGGGGAAGGTTCCAAGGAAGTCTGCCCAGCCTGTTGTGAGTGTCACAGCAGAGAAGTGCGCCATCATTTCCGGCGGGCCAGACACAACCGCCAGCACCGTCGTTACTGGTCCAGAGTCCACCACCAGAGTCAGTGCCCAGGAGGGCCCAAGTATCGTTACTCGTCAGGAGACCACCGCCAGAGTCAGTGCCCAGGAGGGCCCAAGTATCGTTACTGGTCAGGAGACCACCGCCAGAGTCAGTGCCCAGGAGGGCCCAAAGGGACAGGGATCCCACAGCCCCGCTGGGCGATGATGGAACGTCATGCCACACCCCAATGTCCAGTGTGGAGTTTGTCATACCACACACCAATGTCCAGTGTGGAGTTCGTCATGCCACACCCCAATGTCCAGTGTGGAGTTCGTCATGCCACACACCAATGTCCAGTGTGGAGTTCGTCATGCCACACACCAATGTCCAGTGTGGAGTTCGTCATGCCACACACCAATGTCAGTATCTCAGGCTACAGCTGAACAGTCCATAGCCAGCCATGGCAAAGCACCACTGAACAAGGCCAAGACCGCCATGGTGAAGACCGCTGAACAGTCCATAGCCAGCCATGGCAAAGCACCGCTGAACAGTCCATAGCCAGCCATGGCAAAGCACCGCTGAACAAGGCCAAAACCGCCATGGTGAAGACCGCTGAACAGTCCATAGCCAGCCATGGCAAAGCACCGCTTAACAAGGCCAAGACCGCCATGGTGAAGACCGCTGAACAGTCCATAGAACAATCCATAGCCAGCCATGGCAAAGCACCGCTGAACAAGGCCAAGACCGCCATGGCAAAGCACCGCTGAACAAGGCCAGGACCGCCATGGTGAAGACCGCTGAACAGTCCATAGCCAGCCATGGCAAAGCACCGCTGAACAAGGCCAAGACCGCCATGGTGAAGACCGCTGAACAGTCTATAGCCAGCCATGGCAAAGCACCGCTGAACAAGGCCAAGACCGGGATGGCAAAGCACTGCTGAACAAGGCCAGGATCGCCATGGTGAAGACTGCTGAACAGTCCATAGCCAGCCATGGCAAAGCACTGCTGAACAAGGCCAAGACCGCCATGGTGAAGACCGCTGAACAGTCCATAGAACAGTCCATAGCCAGCCATGGCAAAGCACCGCTGAACAAGGCCAAGACCGCCATGGCAAAGCACCGCTGAACAAGGCCAGGACCGCCATGGTGAAGACCGCTGAACAGTCCATAGCCAGCCATGGCAAAGCACCGCTAAACAAGGCCAAGACCGCCATGGTAAAGCACCGCTGAACAAGGCCAGGATCGCCATGGTGAAGACCGCTGAACAGTCCATAGCCAGCCATGGCAAAGCACCGCTGAACAAGGCCAAGACCGCCATGGTGAAGACCGCTGATCAGGGCAAACACCGTGTGGGTATGAATAGGCCGCCACATCAGGCATCCTTCTCCCATGTGCAGCTGGGACAATGACAGGACAGGAACTTTCACGGGGAGACTCATCCAGTCTGGCCACCAGTCCCACCCAGTACCAGTTGAGAACTGCATCTACTTGCGTCAATGTGGCTTTGTACTCCCCAGGATGGTCCAGTGGGCAAGCCACTCACTGTAAAGACTTGAGAGACTGTGGCTTTGCACTCCCCAGGATGTTCCAGTGGGCAAGCCACCCACTGTAAAAACTTGAGAGACTGTGGCTTGGCACTCCCCAGGATGGTCCAGTGGGCAAGCCACCCACTGTAAAGACTTGAGAGACTGTGGCTTTGCACTCCCCAGGATGGTCCAGTGGGCAAGCCACCCACTGTAAAGACTTGAGAGACTGTGGCTTTGCACTCCCCAGGATGGCATAAATGGGCATGGAGCCCCGTCGTGGATCTGGCTTAGCATTCATCCGGCTGAGGTGCCCCCCCTTCCCTTCCTCCTGAGGTGCCTGTAGTATTTCAATCTGATGCCCCGGCAGTTTTCTCTCGGATTTTGGTCAGGTATCTATTGTGGGCCTTCGCCCATGCATTTTTTGACTGTTGGTGCACGGACATTGTTGTGTACATATCTGCACTACTTCTTGTATTGTATATATAAATATGACAGATTTCGGGGTTTGATTCAGTATATTTTTATATGAAATGTATATTGGCACATTACAATATTTGAACGGATCTCGCTTTGTCTTTGCATTCTTCCGGGGGGATTGTGGGTTGTTCATGTGATATTTTTGACTGCATTGGTGTGTATGTTGTAATATGCGAGGGTGGGGGTGTTTGGTGGGTGTCCCCCTAACTTTTGCCCCCCCCTCTCCCGTGTCGTAGATGCAGTACTCACCGGTATGTTCTGCGCCTACGTCGCTGTTGTTCGTAGAGGAGCAGATAGACAATGGCAGGTAGTATTTGGAGTTCCGGCTCCATGGAGTCGTCGTTCCTCGTGGAGTGTGTTGAGGTGAGCGTTTTCCCATAGCAAAAGCTGTTTCCGCCGTGTTTTTATCCACGGTGAATCCGCCCCGGAAAAGGTGGCGGATTGGTGTGTTGTAATAGTGTGGGTGGTACATTGTCTCCCGTCTGTCTGTTGGCGGTGACCGCCACGCTGCTTGTCTGTACCGCCGTGGCGGGCGGTTTGTTAAAGTGGCTGTCTTTGTTGGCGGTTACCTCCAGGGTCGTAATTCCTTTTTTTTGTCCGCCGGCCTGTTTGCGGTATTTCCGCAGCTTTAACACTGTCCGCCAGGGTCGTAATGACCACCTATATCTGTAAAGTGTGTGTTGTATCGAGAGTGACATGACTGCAAATCCCAGGAGGCACTGTTACAGTAACTCCAAATACCAGAACAGTGGTCACTTGTCCAAACAGCCTTGCCTGCTAACTAATTCTCAATTGAAGTTCAATCACCTGAGAGGGACCAAGATACAGATCAAGCTGAACTCTGAGATGTGTTTGGACACCTTGCTCCATCTTGACCAGATAACCCAAGATAAAACTATTGAGGATAGAAAAGACAGCCTACCCAGTATGTAAAACAATGATCCCAAAGGCCCCCAAGGTGCATCACCAGATTGGTATTGGCAGCAAACACATTCACATTGCACTAGGCACATGCAGGGGCACCTCCTTCACAATTGCGAAGGAGCGTCGGCCCAGTGGCTGAGCCAGCAGCTAAATAATAAAATTATATGTGTACTACTGTTTTTTTCAGCTGCTTCCTCAGCTGCATGTTTAGGGAGTGCTGAGGCTAGGAGGGGGGAGAAGGAAGAGTGGAGGGAGTACACTATGAACATGTCAGTTTGACTGCCTGTCTTAGACCGCCCAAACTGACATTCGCACTTAGGTTTCTCCAACCAGGCTGTGTTGCACAGCGAGGTTGGAGAAACAACAGAGACTCCAGTGCACTGTCTGAGCAGCAGTCCAATACTGATGCTGTTCTCATGCGAGATATAGCATGAGAAAAGCACCAGGGTTGAATGATGAGCCTGTGCTGATGTCCCAGGGACTGCTTGGATACGAACACCATGGGAAGAGGAACAATGCGTCCAGCAGCAGGAACAGGTATGTTTTAAAAAAAACAAATTATGATTTTATTTCCACCGCTCCCTCTCCCTCATGCCTGCCCCTCCTCTTGAGACTTGCGGTGTCCGCTGTTGGGCACTTGATGACTTCAGTCACATACACAACAAACTCCTGGGTCTGCCTGCATAACAATGAACTAGGGCTCAAAATTGGCAAACCATATCTTACGTAGCCAATGTTTTGCCTGCACTGGTGGCAAGATGCCATTCTCAGGCCAGCTTCCAAAGGGCTAATGAGCTGCACATTTTAGCAGCTGCTTGAGTGAGAATGAATTGCCATGTTTCACAATGGAGGATGGTTTTGGCTCATCTGGGCAACCTGGACAGACAACAACACTGAGTCTCACTGTGCCCACATCAACACTTCCCAGTCCGGTTGCCTCTACATCACAGGCAACCATTAGCCCCCAACCTGTACTCCAAGCATTGTGTCTACCATCTTGTGTCCCTAGTCCAAGATCCTGAGTTTCAGAGCAACACTTCCAACAACGATGGTCCTGGAACCAGTGGGAGAGGGCAGTCTGTGGCGAGGACACATGACTGTGAGGGTGGGATACGTAGAAGGGGATGCAATAGCCAACAGGATGAGGCCACTGGGGGTGCTCCTGGCCAGGACACCATGAGCCAAGTCATGGTGGTCTATCAGGAGCTCCAGGGCGTGATGGGCGACGTCTTGACCGAACTACAGGAAATTAAGCAGCTGAATGACATCCATAGGGATATGCGTGAACAGTGGGAGGCTCACAAAACCAACAAGGCCTCCCTAATAGGGGTGATGAGGGACATTAAAACCACCCTGAGCAGGGCTCTACAACACCACCCTACCCCTTCTTTTGGCACATCAACACCAGGCCCTTCTTCATCAGTGCCAGCCACTGGAAGGGAGGCCCTGACAGAGGAACAAGCCCCAGATACCCCTTGCTCTGTAGCAGCAGGACCCACTCCCTTTGCGACACAAGCAGGGGCGTCTGGCAAAGAATCCAGGTGGTTGGGATGGCAAGACCCCAACCACTGCCAGAAAGTGACCTCTTCCTAAAGGAACTCCTCCGTGTGCCACACATTCACTCTGTTGACTGATCCTGAACTACCCACCAGTTTTAATGGAAGGAGCTCTCTGGACTTTGGCCTCTCAGTGGTGTGGCATCTACTCCAAAGATTTCATTCAGCATGACTGACACCTTCACTTTATTATTTATCTCTTTTTCTGTCAAATTCAAAGTTTCTGCACCAGCACTGTAATAAATTCACCCATCACAAACTCATTGTCTGCTTGAATAATTCCAACATTTTGCTATACAGAGATGTAAGACCATGTGAACCATGTGATAAAGACATAACTTACTTGTGCATGGGGGGATATGTTATAGGTACACACTGACCTGTGTAGGATAACAACCATTACACACAAACACATCCGTACAAGTGTCTGGTCACACCAAACATTTTATTCCAGGGTGCAGCACATCGGAAGTCCGAATGTCTGGACTTTTGTGAAATAAGAATGTTTGACTCATACAGAGTCAAAGTACATATTCCTGGATACAGCACCCCAGCCCAAGGAAGGGAGGGATATGTCAGACATTGTCCTGTTGAATAGGCAAACATTAAAGTGCTTTATGTCACCAGCTTGAGCCTTATCACATACCACACCAAAGTAATCCAACATCACATAATCCAAGACTCAGACAGATGGCAGTACAACAGTCCCTGATCACAGGACCATCTTAATCCAATGACCAAGCATCTGGTGGTATGACACAAAAATATTTCAGTTTTGTGGCACAGGCACTGAGGCCTGCAATGATCAAACACATCTACAGCTACATACAGGTCAGAGAAAAAAAGAGTATTTAGCCAATGTGAAGGATGAATGACTTGGTCGCAACCTATGACTACATATTTCATGCCAACATGATGACACACATGATGCAATCAGCCCAACACAGCACACAAAACAAGTCCAATCTGCACTTCAGACCTTCCACCCAAACACTGTGCAAGCTGCATTGGCACAAGTCTCATACACCCCAACTCTGTGACCTACAGTACATGGAACAATCCATATCCACATTTTCATGTCAGAACGGTATCAGATACTTGATAATGTCCCAACTCTGAAATGCCCACATTAGGATGTTATGGTGAAGGTACCTGAAAAAAGACAAAACAAGGAGTATAGGCTTGTGCACATACCTATTACACAAATCACATAGCAAGCTACTGGAAATAACATTATATTGCAATGAAACTGACACAAACAAAGCAATAGCATCAAGGTGGGGATATGTCAAAGGCTAACTCATCAGGCAGCCCTTAGGTGAATATTACAGAGTGACAGTCTCCTATTTGCTGCTAAAACACTCAGCTCCACACATTATCACAATTACAGTTCATTGTACAGTTACAAGCATTACATCACATGACATACTTACACTCATGAAAAGTAGTTGTTGATGAGATCTTTCTACAACTCAGACCCTTCTTCTTCACCTCTGTCATCCTCACTTGATATTTCAGGATTCTCACCCGGTGACACTGCTGGCTTCCACTCCTCTGTGATATTCAGGATGTTCCTCTGCAGGGCGATGATGTGGAGCATGCAGCATGCCACAGTGATCTGACAGACCTTCCCGGGTGAGTAAAGAACTGCTCCATCAGTCCAGCGAAGACACCTAAATCTGGACCTCATTGAAGTGGACTTCCCCTAATGTAGCTGGATTCCTCACTGGTTTCAACAACCTAGGACGGTTGGCTATGCAGAGATTCTGTTAAGGAATGGGACATATTTACAACAATGAGTCACTCACTTCATAATTGTGGAACCAGAAATTGCACGCACACACACAAGCAGGACAGATTTGACTTCCCCATCAGTCAGGCCCTCTCTGGGTACAGTTGTGATATAATCTGGGGTCTGGTGCTGTTCTGCATTATGAAGGAATCATGGACTGAACCTGGATAATGGACACAGACTTGTGAAATGCAGAGATCCACCAAACAGACAACTTGCACATTAATGGAATAGAAGTTCTTTCTGTTGTGATATATGTGTTCATTGGCCTGTGGTGGGACCAAGCCAAAATGTGTGCTATCAATGGTCCCACCACATGTCGGATGCATGAAAATCCAGAAAAATCAGCCTTCACATAGGCTAAATCCTTGGGGAAACCAGATATTGCTGTCCAGTTGTTTTAACATTTCTGAGAGAACATTCTTCAACACCAGACTGGACATAGGCTGGGATATCCCAGCAGATAGGGCCACTGTATGTTGGAAGAACCCTGTGGCTAGGAAGTACAATACTGACATGACCTGTACAATGGGTGGTATGCTGGTTGGATAACTAATAGCTGGCATTGGATCTGGCTCCAACTGATGACATAAGTCCACTATTGTTTGCCTATTCAGATGATACAGCAGTATGATGTAGTGTTCTTCCATGGCCTGAAAATCTGGTAGTGGATGGTAGACAGGAGGTTGTTGCATCCTCCCTCTCCATGGGTACCTATATATGACAAGACATTATTTTTAACATTAGTGTCCACAACAACATTCATGATGCATGTCAATGATATCATGTGACAAAACATTTTTGATAGACATGGCACACAGTACACATCACAAGCTGCAAATACCACAAGGGTCACATGTGCCCCCCATGGTTTACCACACATGGGTCCTCAACATGGATGTGGACCAAACTCAAAAACATGCAACACATCCCTTGAAATGTGAGTGTTAATCTCAACTGCCAAGTCGACCATCGGCAGTGTTGGACTGTTACCCACTGTTACATGCCATCTGTGCCCTGCAACATACTACAACGGTGTTTGAGTATTAGAAGCTACATGACAAGACAGGATGAGGATGTTTGTGAGGTCAAAGCTCCTGTTAAGGGTTGTAGAAGGGTTGTTGTAATCTCTCTGTGGGCTTTTAACCACACCCATGTCATGCCCATCACTTTTGTTGGTTCGTGGGCTTGCCTCTTAAAATTCTCTTGATTTCATTTGTGAAAGGCATGCATATGTCATAGCTTTTCCGGTGTGTAGCCTGCCTCGACAGCACCCGTAAACTACTGAAAACATACGAGGCTCCATGTTTTCGACATGGCTTCTGGGCTACTTTTTATTTTTATGTCCTAGGTAGTCCGATCTCACTGGGAAGTAGACAAGTGCTTTGCATGACATCAACCCTGTTACATAGATAATTGCATACCTGCTGATACGTTTGACTGTAAGAGAACTTCTGTTACCTTTTGTGTGCTCCTTCACGCTTCATGCTCATGGCGTGGCACTTTACAGTAAATTGCCTCGCTTATGTAAAACTGTAATACATTTCATTATCAATTTATGTGGCAAGAAAAGTCTGGTTAGGACTGCGAGCCCCATTGCATTGCAAATGCTTGTTTCCAGGTGCGATGCAGTTACAATAGCACAATACAGCAGTTCAGGCTGCCAAAATGGAGGATGCCTGAATTACTCCACTGGACATTTGAAACAACCCATTACTGCCGGCGGCAGTCATCATGGCGGTAGGTGGTTGCAACCACGGCAGACACAGACATAGGCTAACATTGTTGTCAGTGGAGCTTGCGGACAAATGGCTGTGTCTGGAGGAGGTGAAGACTGCATACATGGCAGAATTGACAGCCATGTTCTGCATGTTCACTCACCTGACTCCTGACACTGTTGCCAGCAACACCTCTACTACATAAGCTGCTGTGTGCCATCTCTAGGAGCAGTCATTGCATGTCCTGCAGGTGATAGGGACCCAGCCTTCTCAACAGAGGAGCTGGAGATGGTGGTGTTTGAGGACCTACCTCTTTATGGATAGATCTATGGCTCACCAGAGGAGCAGGTAAGTCACTCATGTGCACAATTTTCCCTGTAAGTCACCACCCATTCCCTCATTTCAGGCTGAATGTGACCCTGTGTGCCAGTTAGGCTTCTTGTCAGTGGTGGCAAGAAGCCTAACATTTGAAAGTCGTGGGGCGTAAAAGTTGGGTATGACTTTTATGTAGCAAGTGAAGTGAGCTAACTTAATGGACAAAGGTGGGGGTTAAGGTGAGTCCTCCTCCCAAGAAAACATTAAAAAAAGATTGACAAATGGTGCATTTGAAAACAAATGGATTTAGTGAGAAAGCAAGGTTTCCCATGAAGACTGCCAAAGTCGCGGGTGCCAGGAGACCACCAGTGATGGCGGTCTCCCGCCCACCATATTATGGGTACTGCCAAATTTCTGCCATACTTTGGTTCGAAATCTGGCAGTAGTCGTTCTGGTGGGCGGAGGCACTCTGGGGGTTCCACCACCAGCCCCGACCACCAGTAGGATACCTTTCGCCATATTATGGGCCATAATATGGCCTGGCGGTGTCCTGCTTGTGGGGTGCTGCCGGAAGTTGGAGCACCCCTTCCTGTTCCCTACTGGGTGACCTTCTCCCTGGAACAGGTAAGGTGATCATCCGAAAGGGTAGGAGGTGGGAGGGTAGGGGGTGTTGTGTGTGCGTGTGTGAGTGTGTGGTGTCTAAGTATGTATATGAATGTGTGCATGCATGGTTGTATGCATGTCTGAATGAGAGTGTGTATGCGTGTGAGAATGCGTGGTTGGATAGGTGTGAGCATGCATGCAGGAATGTGTGTATGGATGTAGTTGTGAATGCGTGCATGGATGTAGTTGTGAATGCGTGTATGGATGAAGTTGTGAATGCATGCATGGATGCGTGTGAGTGGATGCATGTATGTAAGTGTAGATGAATGGGTGTATGGGTGGTGCATGTGGGTGTCTGTGTGCAATTATGAGGGGGTGGGGTTTGGGGGGTAGAGTAGTGCTTTCTGAGGGGGTAGGGTCTCTATACTTGGCGGGGAGGATTGTGCTTGATGGGGGTGGTGGGAGGAGATTGCTATACTTGGTGGGGGGATGGGGGAGATTGTGTTTGCTGGGGGGGTGAAGTTGTCTTCCGGCGACGGGAAAGAAAGCCTTTCCACCATGGTTTTCGTGGCGGTGCTACAGCCACGGAAACCATGGAGGAAAGCCAGCTCCTAATACGACTGTCAGTCTTCTGTGCACCGCCGGGTTGGAGATGATCATCTCTGGCCCTGCGGTTCCACGCGCCATGGCGGTATGAGTGGAGATGTGGCTGGCTGGCAGAGGCCAACCCGCCATTCTCATAATGTGGCAGCCTGCACAGCTAGCCTGTTGATGGTGGGAACTCCACATTTACCTTGGCGGTCAAATGACTGCCAGGGTCATAATGACCCCCATAGTCTTGAAATACTAAACACATTAGAAACTTCCCCGTATCGTACTGTATTAATATGTTCAACAGTTACTATAATGTGCAAATTGTGGACAACTCTAAGGCCTTTAAAGTGTCTGCTTGCCTATTGTCTTGCACTGCATGTGGCATCAACGTTGGAAGAAAATGCTCTAACCAGGCACCAGGAAGCACCCACAGGTGCAGGCTGCAATCAATCATACTGAAATATGTGCAGGAAGGACTTTAAGTCAGATGAAGAAAGTGGGGGCTCTTCAAAAGGAAATATGTTAAGATTAATGAACAGCAGCAATGATTAGTTATATATAATTAACATTAGACATTTTTCAATTCTGAAATTGTGGAACTGTGAAATAAAGAATTATTAAGGGTTATGGAATGAGTATGGCCTTCAGTTGTGTGTGCTTTACGTTAGATATTTATGCCTTTTTTCTCTTCACATCTCGTTCCTCTTCAGCACCTTCTTTTCTCTCTCCCATGAACACACTTCCTCACATGTCCCTCATTTCACCACCCCATACAAGCACTCCACTCATTCATATTTATGCACTTTATTTCATTTTGCTTTTGCCTTCTAAATACTTTGACCTCTATGCACCCCTTCACACACATTCACACTGAATTTCATTTGTAACTGGAAAACGTGACCATTGTTCTGTGTGCTCTGCAGAGAGACCAACTCACAGTCAGGCACTTTGCTTTGCCTTTAACCTCAGCACAAGCACTCTCAATCAAAGCCCCTAATGGACAGCTGGAACGAGACAAAGTATGCACTATGCAAGAGTAATACACTGCACAGAAACACAGCATCCTGAAACAGCTAACTCTCTTGAGGAAGGCAACATTAAGTAAAACATGTGAAATGAGAGGAACTAAGTTGCTGACACACATTGCACACATTTTAACATTCATTGTTCCCATATGAATCCATGTTTGTGGCAGTGATGTCAAGGCCATGAAGATAGGGCCAGTTTTAATGCCATTCAGCAGATAACCACCTTTACTATAAGGACGTATTTCTCCCCTTGTGCTTGGCTCAGATATTTGGATCCATTTCTTAAGGGAGCAAAAACCCTTTCATGAAACACAGTTTCATGAGGAACAAGTACAGCAGCTCCACTTCTAAAGGAGCCAGTGATCTGCAGCCAGGGCCTGGGGTGTCCTATTGGGGAGGTTATCGTGACAAGAGGGCCCACTACAAAAAAAATAACACAGGATTAGCATTATAACACTTACTTTTACCGAAGACAAGGTACTAAATCACACATGCTTGCATCCACTCCTACTGCATGACAAATGGGGAAATGGGGGTTCTACGCCTGTAGATGACGGATGGCTGCCTTCATGCAGGGATGAAGACTCCAACACCCAAAATCATGATGCTAGAAGTGTCACTGGCCTATAGTGAATACTGTCATGGACCATAATGGAAATGAAGGGCTTTTTAGCAGTCAGCCCTGCGTTGTGCATCACAGTGTAGAAAGCTGGTTTACTGCCTGGCTTCAGGCCACAGCCTAGACATCAATGCATTGATTAGTTTAGAGATACTATTGTATCTCTAAACAAATCAATCTAGTTCATATTTTTACATGAATGTGCAGAAATTTCAGAGGGGCAAAGCCCCTCAGCCCTAAAAGAGAAAACGCCCCTGCATCTTGTGTGCCTGTAGTTGCAGTCTGTCTGGTTTTCAGCCGGTCATCCCAGTGAGAAAGTTGTAATGGGGCTGGTGGGGAGACCGCCAGCACCATGGCGGTCACTTCATCATGAGTTTGGTGTAAGGATGTTTCCGTCTTCAAAACCCCAATGACCCCATTTTAGTTTTGTGAGGTTTTTGAGGTCTGAGATCCTACTTGTGTTGGATGCACATAAGTAGGTAAGAAGACATTACTGCCATCCACTGACATCTCTTTCCTCATGATTGTTGTACATGTCAGGCAACATGTATGTGCATGGCAGCATGAGCTATTTCTGCATGTTTATGACTCTTTTGAGAGTTGTGTGAGCAATATATAGTGCCACAGATCTTACAAGCCACATCTGAACTTGTAAAACTGTTGTGTGTAAGGCGTATCATGAGTCTGCCCTTTAGGTTGTCACACACACCACATGCCATATTGCTGTTGGTTACATGATAAACTGTCATGGATGGAGGTGACGGGAATGGAGCATTGTGTAGGTCAGGTCTGCTCAGCCTCAGAGACCACGGCCTGTCAGATGTATCTCCCAGTATGGGACCTAGTCTAGGCTATGGCAGAGTCACTGTGGCTATGCAGCTCTGGCACTGTGTCAACTACCTCTACCCCAACAGATCTAACCATGTGACCAATATGATGCTCTGGTGGCAAAACCTGCCCTGAATGCCTCATTCCTTTGAATAGATTAGGAATGGGTATAGACGTAATTAATCTAGTCCCTATTTCATTTAGGATCAATGTCAATGTGTGTCTCGGACTCATGACATCCCTTACTCCCACAGCTCTGTCATCACCTTTACACAGGTCATATTTGTCCTGGACAGGTGTATTGCATTACTGACAGTCCCACAGTCCAGACAGTGTATTGCTTCCTGGGAGGCCATGATATGTGACTCAGTAGCATGGTCACATAGCAGAAACTGTACAATGCATACCCTTGTTTGTTGGATGCCATCTCTGTAGGATAGACACATATGTCCAAAGGAGTGTTCTGTGGTACCGGGCACATACCACAGATCTGCACCCCCTGAAGTGGCATGAGTCTGCAGTTGTCATTTCACATTTCCACAAATGGAAAAGGAAGACACGTTCTGTACCCTTAATGGCAGCCCCTTGATTGTTACTCATGTTTAATGTTAAAGTGTTTACTGTGGCAGTTGCCTGTAGAGACTGTATGCAGTGAATCATTCTCACAGAGTGTGAATGTTTGGTCTATTCATGCCGAAGGTGTTTACCCTTCAGAACCCATGTATGTGTGCAGTGTTTCATTGTGACTCACATCACACTACAGGTTGCTAGAGCAGGACCTACCTGAGGTCAATAAGCTTGCTAAGTCATTGAAGACCATGAGCAAGGTAGTGGGTTAGTCTGCAGATGCAAATACACATGTTTGTAGACAGGTCCTGGTACTTATTGGCTTGTGAGTTTCACTCTTGGGGGTATTAACAAATATGAAATTCCTAGCTTGGTGTTACTGGCATGTATGTGACTTAATTATTTGTAATGAGACTTGTGATTGTAATCTTTTGATTTCTCTTTTTCATCCATGGAGGTCAACGCCCATCAGAAAAAGGGACTATGGAGGGCCAACGCTAGGAAGGTTGCGGACCCTGGGGGTCCAAAGTTGGATGAACGCCCACTGTCAGAAGAGGTGGGAGGACCTGAGACCTCCCAACGTGGGATAGGTACCCTTTGGACCATGACATCCCTAATGGCCCGCATTCTGGCAGTGGCCTACTTAGACCTTGATGGGCTTTTGAGAACAGCACAGCAGCTACAAGGGAGTGAGTAGAGGGCATATTCATGCCTGTCGCTTTGCCAAGTGAATTTGTTTCTGATAGCTCCCCCTGACAATAAGGGAATGAGCCATGTGTAACTCCGTAGACGAGTGATAGTTTGGGTAGACACGTCATGTATTGTATACTGATGTGTCTTGCCTATTTGCCCAGGGACTTAGGACACAACTGTGTATAATCCACAAACAATTTGCTCTCCAGGGACAACATATGGCTGTGTACATTGATCGATCAAGTACGGTTTGTTGTTGTAGAGGCTGTAAATTCTATGCAACAGACCACTACTCCTCAGTGTTACATGCCAAAGGTAAGTAAGTAATGGATCACTGTCCTCATTCATGTGACTGGTGAAATGAGTATTTTGGCATTTGCTACCCAGAGGCTACTTGTCTTCAGTGCATTATAGGTGCTGGTGCCTCACTACAGTCTGTAATATGAAGATAGCCATCACAGATGTCACAGAGCATACATTGGGGGTCATTCTGACCCCGGCGGTCTAAGACCGCCGGGGCCAGGGTCGGCGGGAGCACCGCCGACAGGCCGGCGGTGCCCCGCAGGGCATTCTGACCGCGGCGGTTCGGCCACGGTCAGAAGAGGCAAACCGGCGGTCTCCCGCCGGTTTACCGCTGCCCTTAGAATCCCCCATGGCGGCGCAGCTTGCTGCGCCGCCATGGGGGATTCTGACACCCCCTACCGCCATCCTGTTCCTGGCGGTTCGCCCGCCAGGAACAGGATGGCGGTAGGGGGTGCCGCGGTGCCCCTGGGGGCCCCTGCCGTGCCCATACCAATGGCATGGGCACGGCAGGGGCCCCCGTAAGAGGGCCCCGCAAAGTATTTCAGTGTCTGCTAAGCAGACACTGAAATACGAGACGGGTGTAACTGCACCCGTCGCACCCCTGCAACTCCGCCGGCTCAATTCTGAGCCGGCGTCCTCGTTGCAGGGGCATTTCCTCTGGGCCGGCAGGCGCTCTTTTGGAGAGCGCCCGCCGGCCCAGAGGAAATGTATAAATGGCTGCCGCGGTCTTTTGACCGCGGTGCGGTCATTCAGCGGTGGTACCTTGGCGGACGGCCTCCGCCATCCGCCAGGGTCATAATCAGGCCCATTGTTCTTTGGGTGAAGCTACAGATTAAAACTTTCCCTTGGTAATGGGGAATGTTAATTGACATGATAAATGTGCCTTCACTGTTTCAAACATTCCTTGTGTCTGCATTTCAGCATGTGTCCCTTTCTCTTTGACAAAACATTTTAAGTATGCATGGTGTACATCTGTAGTTGGGATGGTGTCTCTATCCCCTTCCATATATGTGCATGTTAACCTGTGCGTGGAATGAGACATTTACAATGGGGGTGCATTTCATGTTTTGCCACATTTAGGAGTGTGTCACCATTGTTTATTGGCTGACACATATTCTTAGGCATCATAACATGTCATTTGGCATGTACAACTGCAGTAGAAATGAGGGACATGACAGGTAAGCCTAGAGTCTTTAGCCACAATGTGCATTTCTATGCCATTGATGTAGAGTCCTATAGCAAAATTCTTTGCACATGTGACATGGTAAGGTTTGTAACCTGACTGTAGGCATTCACCTTAGAGTGAGTTGCAGTTATATTGAAATCACATGGGGCTGACTACAAGCATTTATCCACAGACATGTGGGTTTGCATGGCCATGATGGAGACAAACGTGTAGCTCCAAATGGGCTACATGTTGATGGGCTTCAACAAGTACTTGCAAATCTCTGGGACGCTCGAACAACCAAGGGAGTAATAGTGTCTACAGATGCACTCTGAGTATGTCATTGTAAAGGGTGCCAGACATTAGTGGTGAAATTCCTGGGGTTTGCTGATTCATTGTGTTGTGGAGTTCAGAGACATATCTCCCTGACATGTTTCAAATGATCTTTACAGTGATCTTTGCTTGGTAAATGTGTGGCCTATCTGAGCAACATTAGCACTACCTCCGTGGACCTATTGGGACAAATATCACTTGGTGAAGTGTGCATCGTGTAACTGCTGCCAGCGTGACATGAGTATTTCCATGACACCTTCTCCAGGCTACTGTATGTTTGCCAGCAACATGGCAGGAGTTTGGAGCATAATTTCGAGGTGTTGGGTCATTATGTATTTGTCAACTAGATGTGTGCATGACCTTGTGTGGGATCTGTGGGAATGCAGTTGGCATTGGCCTCTACTGTTTGACAACAGGAAATGGAGGTATGCTCCATGGGGCAAAGCTTTGAGGGTGATGAGGTTTCTTACTAGTTCAATGGTTACTGTGATTGCACAACTTCAGCCATGCAATTGTAGTTGTCTGAGATCCTGATTTTCCTGTGGACAACTGTTGACAGTTCAGATGACATGCATGCATGCATATGGCATGGTAACTGTATGGGCCAATTAGGTGGAGTTTGATGCTAGGGCCTACTTGACATCATGGTAGTGTTAATCAGATCTGTTGTTCAAGCGTGATCATGTACATGCAATGACCCTATTTCGCTTTGTATTTGCAGCATCAGCTCAGGGAAGCAAAGGAGACAGGGCACAGCTGAGTGAAGAAGAATCTGGCCATGGGACCTCGGGTCAAAACACCACTGACACAGAGGGTGAGGAGAGTGCCACGGGGGGACCAGAACAGCATCATCTTCATTATTGGATTCTTCCTCCAGTGGACACTCCCTAGTGGTGGCAGACCCATCGACGCACCTCTGTCCCATCTTTGTCTGTCACCCCCAGTTCTATCACCACACTCCTTGTTGCTCCCCACCCAGTTGGCTGTGCCCGCTCACTTAAGAGGGTGGACGTCTCCTTTACTGCTGCAACCCCTGTAATACTTGCTGCCATCAGTGAGGAGGCTATTCACCTCCTAAGAAGTATATATGTGGGTCAGACAGTCATTGTGAATGCCATCCAGGGTTTGGCATCCTCACTGCAGCAGACCAATGTATTCCTGGAAGGCATTCATGGTGCAATGTCTGGCCTACAGAGATATTTTCAGGCTCTGGCCTCCACACTAACTGCAGCCAGTCACCCCCAGCTTCCGTCTCCCATCCAACTCCCACTTTCCACTCCAAATCTACCTACCACAAGCACACAGACAGATCCACATGCACCCACCTCAACACACAAGAGCAGCACACATAGGTACCAGCACCACAAGACACGCTGGCACACAAGCAAACAACAGACACCCACAAACACATCAGTCCCCACTTTCCCAGACATCCACACCACCCCCATTGTAACATACATGACATCAAGCATGCCCACAGGCACCACAGTCAGTGACACACCCATCACACACAGCATACCCTCAGACACCACCCAAACAGATATACAGACATCCACCACAACCACCATGCCTGAAGACACCACCCAAACAGACAAACAGACTTCCACCACTACCGGTATACCTGCAGACACCACCCTAACAGTCACACACACATCACCCAGCACCTCTATCTTCCAGCCCCCAAGACACACAAATGCCAACACTCAGCAGCGCAACATACACCACCTACACACAAGCATAACTCCAGCAAGCACACACCCATGACAGCCACACTAACACAGCAGACAACCACTCGTTCAACCTCCAAATCCCTACCCCCTTCTGTGGACGGTCCCCGTTTTCCTAAGAAAGATTTGTTTGTTTGACCATGCCCTTTCCCCTGTTCCCTCCACCATTGTACTGAATCCAAAAAGGCCCCAACCCACCTCCCAAACCATCCCTTCCACTTTCAAGTCCTCCCCTGTCACACCTGCCCCCCTGCAAGCACCCTTACCCCTCCCCACCAAGAAGAAGCTCACCCCTCCTAACAAGCTAGGAAGCAGTCCACCCCTCCCAGCCCCAAACCCACCCCTCCCAAATTTGATTCCCCAAAGATGATCCCTAAGGTGCCTGCCTGCCAACTTGACTTCCCTTCCTTTGGAGGTTCCCTGCACTGTGTGGCTCATAACTGGGCTGCAGTGCGCACTTGACCCAAAACACCTTGCCGTGGAGCTTCTGAAAGCTGCTGCTGAGGGGTTGCACCGGCTCTGGATCCAGGCCGGTCTCCTTTTACTGTCATCAGCAGCCCAGGGGCAGAGGGAGGCAGAGAGCCAGGCCACTGGCAAGAGGGACCCTGGAGTCCTGGACCTAGGTAAGACCCTTGTTTTGCTTTCTCTTTTATGTGCACATGGGGTGAGGCCCTAGGCACAGTTTTGCATGTGAGGAGGTGTCTGTGGTTGGAAAAAAGGAAATTTGGAGTCAGAGCTCCACTTGAAAAGTCCTTGTCTCCCCAGAGTCCCTGGAAAAGGAAGTGGTGTTATGGGGTATGGTGTTGAGGCCAGCAGGGAGAGCTGGAAACCAGAGGATCATCATTTGCTGAGTGGTAGCCCGGCAGCCCTTGGCACCTCAGAGATCAGTAGCAAGCAAGGCTAGGCACTTTGTGAAAATACCAGGCTGCTTGTGGTGAGCTGGTTTGCTGCTGCTAGTGCTGGGCCCTAAAGAAAGAATTGTCTGAGGCTGTGTGTAAGTGCAGGTGAAGCGACTGTAGGGCTGGTGCAAGGCAGGGGTGTGTTTGGCCCTCTATAGCAAGTTTGTGAAGGAGGGCAGTTGGTGAAAGGAAGTTTGCATGTGTGACAGAACCAGGCTCCAGGCCAGTGGGCTGTGTCAGCACAAGAAGCACAAGAAGTCTGAAACGGCAGCTTTCACTGCCTACAGCATACCATTGACCTGAATGCACCCGATTTTGGAAGTGCTAAGCAGGGTCAGGCCACCTGACCCTTTTTAGAACTTCCGAGATCGGGCACATTCATGCCAGGGTGGTAGGGCAGGCAGCACTCCACAGCACAATAAACTCCACAGAATTCAACAATTAGCCAGCGGAGTAGAACTCTGTGAGCTCTGCCCACCTCTACATAAAACACATTTGGCAGGAGGGTGGAGTGACTTATAAGTTCAGTACCCCATACCATCCACAAACAAATGGGTTGGTTGAAAGATTTACCCAGATCCTAAAAACCATGATTGGAGGACTCCCTGAAAAACTCAGAAGGAGATGGGATGTCTTACTCCCATGTCTGCTTTTTGCCTTCAGGGAAGTTCCACAAAAGGGATTAGGATTCTCTCCATTTGAACTTTTGTTTAGGCATCCTGTTAGAGGACCACTGAGTCTTGCAAGAGAATGCTGGGAGAAGCCTGTCAAAGAGCCCAAGCAAGACATAGTGGACTATGTACTTGGTTTACGTTCAAGAATACAGGGTACATTGCGAAGAAAGCCAAAACCTTCAGACCAACCAGGAAATGCAAAACACTGGTATGACCAAAAAGCTGCTATGGGGGAGTTCCAACCAGGGCAGAAAGTTTGGGTTTTGAAGTCTGTGACTCTTAGGGCTCCCCTGGACAAGGGGTCTGGGCCCTGTCCCATTCTTGAAAAGAAAGGGGATGTCACCTAGTTGGCTGACTTAGGCATTTGCAGAAACCCCAAGAAAATCCTATTGTGACAGAGCTGATGTGACCATGCTCATGGTTACAGATGAGGGACAGGAAGAAGAGAGTCAGACTCTCCCTGATCTCCTTTCCAGCAACCCACAAGATGGTTCTGTGGATGGGGTGGTCTTGTGAGACACCCTCACAGAACAACAGCAGGCTCATTGCAGGCAAGTCCTCAACCAGTATGCTGAGTTATTCTCCCTGACCCCCAGGAAAATGGGGACATGGGTTACAGCTTGCCAGTCAAAAACAAAATTTACAGACAGTCAGACCATATCAGGGACAGTATCCAAACATAAGTCAATAAAATGTTGGATTTGGGTGACATTAAACCCTCAGAGAGCCCAAATGCAAGCACAGTAGTCTTAGTCCCCAAACCTCATTCCAAAGTAGAGAAAAGGAAAATAAGGTTTTGTATAAATTACCGGGGCCTCAACTCAGTAATCAAGATAGAGACACACCCATTTTCAAGAACTAAATACCTCCTAGGTAGATTAGAGGCAGCCAGATATCTGAGTACTTTTGATTTGACATCTGTGTACTGACAGATTGGCCTGACCCCGAGGAGCAAAAGAGAGGTCTACGTTTTCCACTCCAAGTGGGCATTATCAGTTTACTATTATGTGTTTTGGATTGAAGAATGCCCCTGCCCCCCTCCAAAGGTTGGTGAACCAAATCCTTGCTGAGCTGGAATCCTTGAGTGCAACATATTAGGATGACATAGCTGTCTACAGCTCCACCTAGCAGGATCACCTGATCCACCTAGTAAAGGTCCTTCAGGCTCTGCAGAAGGCAGGCCTCACTATCAGGGCTAATTAGTGGCAGATGGGGTAGGGTAAAGTTCTTCACTTGGGCCACCTGGTAGGTAGAGGCCAAGTCCAATCCTTCCAACCCTCGATCCAGACCATTCTAGTTTTGGAAGCTCCCACAACCCAGACTCAGGTGAGGGCATTCCTTGGCATGGCAGTGTTTTAAATGATATGTGTGAAGGATTATGGCACCATAATGCCTCCCCTCGCAGAGGTGACCTCCAAGAAAATGTCCACAAAGTTTAACTGGACAGTGAGGTGTCAAAGGGCCTTAGACTGCAATGTGCTCTGCTCAAGTCCTACAAGCTCCAGACTACTCCAGGCAGTTTAACGTCCAAACAGATGCCTCAGAACAGGGGTAAGGTACAGTCCTAGCCCAGAAAAGTGATGAGGGACATGGCCAGCATATTTGCTTTTATACGCTGAAGACTACTCCTTAGGAAACAACAATGGAGTCCATAGAGAGGGAAGCCTTTGTTATGTTCTGGGCCTTGAATAAGCTAGGCCATTCTTGTTTGGCTCTCACTTCATTGTTCAAATAGACCACAGGCCTCTCAGATGATTGCAACAAATGAAAGGTGAAAACCCCAAGCAGCTTACGTGATCTATTTCCCTACAGGGAAGGACTTTCAAGTGGAACACAGACCTGGGACTGCCTATGCCAATGCAGATCGCCTTTCAAGGTTCTTTCAGTTAGATGATGTAGACTCACCAGTGAAAGGGTAGTCTGAGGTTTCATCCTCTTTCTTTTGGTGGGGGTGGTGTGAGAAAGGACCTCTTTTGACATGGTTGCCCCCCTCTTGTTGCCTGGCATTTGATATGGTTTCAAAGTTGTTCGTACCTAGGGACCCTGCCAACCAGGTTCCCTGGGCTAGATCTCTTTCCCAAAACTGTTGTGATGCATTGGCATAGTTAGAAACACCTTTATGTGCCACTATAAGACCCTAGTAAATGGTACTAAGGTACCTAGGGCATGAGGTACTAAGGGAAGGCGCCTGAGGGCAGCTGCACAGATTGTGCCACCCTCAGGCACCATGAATCAAAGTGTACCGATCAATGCCATTGCAGACTGAGGGGCATATTTAAGAGTCCCTTGCTCCATTCTAATGCCACATTAGCGTAATTTTTTTCTGCTAATGTGGCGTTAGAAGCCAAAAACGCCACGCCATATTTACAAAGTGGCGTAATGCATGCATTGCGCCACTTTGTAAATCTTTGCACTACATTATGCCTGCGCCAGGCATAATGTATGCAAAGTGGGTGTTCCTCCATTTGGGGAGTCGAAAAAACAGTTCAAGGAAATCCAACATGCTTGCATCATTTTTTTCTTCACTTTTAAAGCCTGATCAGAGCAGGCATTAAAAGGGGGCATGCCATTGAATACAATGGGCCTCTATGTAGTCTGCAGGAGAAGCGCCAACATTTTGCAGAGTACATCAATAGCATTAAAAAATAACGCTATTGTCTCCTACCCTTTGCCATGGTGCACCGTACTTTAAATATGGAGTGCACATGGTTGAGGTCGGGGTGCTAAAGGGCTCAAGAAAAGTGGCACAAGATTGGTAGGTGTGTGTACTTACGGTCAGTTGCGTGCACAGCCGCCTGGATTTTGTGCTCCTTCAATGATCTGTAGCAGCAGCAGGACATGTGTGATGGGTTCCATGGAGGCACTGGACATGTATGGTTGCCTGCAGGTGAGTGTCTCCCTTTATACTCCTCATTTCGGCCTGCTGAGATGTGGTGGTTGGACCGCCACAGTAATATTGGCAGTGTGCTACCTCATAATGTGTCTTGCGGAAACACAGGCTCCTCCGGTCTGTTTGTGCAGCCTCGTGACCGGGACGGCCTACTCTGCCTGGCAGTGCTGGAGGGACTGCAGTGGTCCTTGCTCCATAGGCATGCATGACACGTAATATGGTAGTCCGTCTGCCAACCCAACAACGGTCAGACTGCCAACACGCCATTGCAGTTGATGGACTGCCAAACTCATAGGGAGGCCCATTATGCAATATTGTAGTAAACAATATATTTTACAACAATATTAAAATCATGACTAAAAACATTCGAATTATCTTCAATGTTTATGTCAACAATATTCCTGTAACAATATTTTGTATCAAAAGAATTTTTAGTTGGTATTCTGTCCGAGCACCTCTTTGAGGACAGGCAAGTTCCTCCTCTGAGTTGTGTCCTTATTGCAGTGAATGAGACTTGATGGGAGTTGTTATGGTGCAGCTTCTAGGAGTCTGAATAGCTTAGGTCTTTTCCAGCCACTAATCCATTTCCAAGCACACTCTGTTCAGAGGAAAATCATTTTCTCTCTCAGATTACTTCATTTTCTTCATATGAAATTCTTTCAAAAGTTTAAAACAGATTTCTACCTAGTTTGTAGGGTCTAGAAACACCATTATTGCCTGACCATCAAAAGATGGTGGGTTGTCTTGCATGTATGCTGCAATAGGATATCCCTAACATTTAACTGGACCAATGTGTGACACCTGTGTTATTTTTTTAATTCAACCAGAGACCACCATTTTGCTAATACTGATGGAAAAAGCAACACTTTTTTCACCATCTTATTTAACACCTTGCACACACTTTTCTCCATTCACTCCCTATTGCATCTCCCCTTTTAAGTATATCTCTGTCACCCACTTTAGTTGTCCGCCATGTCATATGCCAAAAATCCCCTTTCTCTGAAGATCTACTCACCTGTGGGTGAGCAATGTAAAGATTATGCTCAACTCAGAGACCTGTCTGTCTACCTAGTTCCATCTTGGACTGCTATCCCAAGATTAAACTATTTAGGACTGGAATGACACCTTGCCAAGAGTGTACACCAAGTATTCCTAAGGCCTCAAGCTGCATCACCAGATTGGTATCAGCAGAAAACACATTCACACAGCATTGCATACATGATGAATGCAGTTACATAGACAACAAAGTTCTGTGTTTGCCTGTATCTCACTCAACTAGGTCTCCAAATGGTCAAAGGCATATGTGCCTCCCCACTGCGTTGGCTTCACTGTTGGTAAATTAAATTTTCATTCCATCATCCAATGTGCAATTGACCTGCACATCTCATCAGCTGCTTAAGCCAAATAGTTTAGGCATGCCTCTCACATGTCATGTCACACACTCCAATACCATGGTAACATGGCACAATAGGCTAAACTACAACTTAAGTATGTCCAATGTGTCTGCTTACTATAATGCACAACCAGTAACAATGTACTTCTTCCATCAATGTCGAGCTGCCACTGGGAACACCAAGCCTACCAAACAGACACCCACTACCCACCAGGATGAATCCTTCAGTGAAGATGACACTCTGACTTCTGGTCGTGGCAGATGGCCCTGGACCATTTAGGCAACCTGGTCACACAGCAACAGTGAGTCTCACTGTGCCCACAACATCACCTTCCAGCCCTTTTGCTTCAACATCGCAGAAAACTATGAGCCCCTCAACCTGTGTACCTCACACAGTTTCCATCATCTTGTGCCCCCAGTCCTGGATCCTGAGGTGCAACTCAACACTCCTGACACTGAAGGTCCAGGGCCCAGCTGGAGAGGGCATCCTGTGCCAAGGGCACAGACTTGTGGGGGTAGGGTGCGTGGGAGAGATGCTATGACCCAGCAGAATGAGGCCACTGGGGCTGCTGTTGGCCAGGACAGAATCAACCATGTCTTTGGGAGTCTGTCAGGAGTCCCAAGGTATGATGGCCCAAGTATTGACTGAGGTCTAGGAAATGAAGCTGCTTCAGAGGTCATGATTGAAAAAATGGATACCCATTACAACAAAACGGGCACCCTAACAGGGGTTCTGAGGGACATCAACACCACCCTGAGAAGGGCTTTCACCCCACCATCTACACCTTCCTGTGTTGCAACTACAGCACACTAAAGTAAATCTGCAGCAGACACAGGAAGGGAGGCCCTACCTGAGGCCCAACCACCCACAGACACTCCTGCCCCTGCAGTAGTTGATCCCCACTCAGAAGCGGGGTTGTCCAGCAAAGAACCCAGGAGGCGTGGATGGCAAGACACCCACTCTTCCCAGCAATAGAACTCTTAATGTCCTCCTTTGTGTGTCACACATACACTCTGTAGACTGATCCTAAACCACAAACCATTTCCAATGGGAGGAATACTCTGGCGTTGGACTTCCAATGATGTGGCACTTATTCCAATGATTTCATTCACCACGACTGAAGCCTTCACTTTTGTTGTTTTTGTCTCACAAATATTTTCTGTTAGTAGTAGCATTTCAATAAATTCACACGCCACAAACTCATTGTCTGCTGTCTTCAATTTCACATTTAGCCATGTAGATATGTCAGACCATGATAACCATAAGATGATGGTCCAAGGTACTTGTGCAAGCAGGGATATGATGCATGTACACAGTGTCCAGCTCAGGATCATAACCATTCCACACAAACATGTACAAACAAGTGTCTTGAAAAAGAAGAAAATGTATCACATTGTTCAGCGCATAGGCTGTCAACATGCCTACACCATAGCAAATCATACTTGGGTAAATGATCAAATTTACAGGTACAGACCTCAAGAACATGGAAGGGATTTATCAGACCTTGTCCTGTAGAATAGTTGAACATTAAAGTGGTTGATGTCATCAGCTGGAGCCATATTGCCTACCACACACAAGTAATCCAACATCATATGATGCAAGACTCAGACAGGTGGCAGTCCAACCGTTTCTGATCACAGGGTCATTACAATCAAGTGCTTCGGCATTTGGTGGTATGACACAAACAAATGTCAGTGATATGGTACAGGCACATTGGCCTACAGTGATGAAACACATCAACAACTACATACAGTTCATACAACAGTAGTGTTTAGCCAATGTGAAGGGAAAATAACATGATTTTGGCCTATGACTACATATTTTTTCACCACATGATGAAACCCATGATGCATCAGGGCCACCACATGACAAGGACCAGGTCCAATGGAGTCTTCTAAACTTCCATTCTATCACTGTGCAAGTTGTCTTGGCACAGGTCTTTAATACACAAAAAGCCTGTGACCTACACTCCCTGGAACAATCCATGTCCACTTCATAAACCCAAACAGCATCACATACCTGCCAATGTCACAACTCTGAAATGCCCACATGAAGATGTCATGGTGAAGGTACCTGAACAAAGAACAAAACAAGTATTAAGGTATGTAACCATACATATGACACAAGTCACATACCAAGCATCTGGAGAACAAAGTACATTACAATAAATCTAACACAAACAAAGTAACATTTCAAGATGTGGATGTGTCAAAAGCTACCTCATCAAACACCCTTTGGCTGATTTTGCCTGAGCATCAGCTCCATAACTATTTCCAAGATTTAACTACACAGATTATCACAACTACAGTTTATTGTAGAGTCGAAGTCATGACATCACATGACATATTTACACTCAGGAGAAGAAGTATTGATGAGATCTTGTCCCAAGTCAGCTCCTTCCTCTTCACCACTATCATCTTCATTTGGCTTTTCAGGACTCTCACCCAGTGGCACTGCAGGCTCCCCCTTCTCTGGGATGTAGGGGATAATCCACAGCAAGGTGATGTTGTGAGCACACCACAGTGATCTGACACACTTTACTGGATGAGCAGAGAAGGGCTCCACCAGTCCTGTACGTACAGCAAAATCTGGCATTCAGAAGCATAAAAGCCCTCTCTACTGCCTGTTGTGTTCTTCCATGGGCCTCATTGAAGTGGCATAGTTGGATTCCTTAGTGGTGTCAATAACTAAGGATGGTGTGGATATGCTGAGTCTCCTGTTTAGGAATGAGACATAAGTGCAAACATGAGTCCCTCACTTCATGGTTGTAGCATCTGACATTGCTCACACAAAATCAGGACAGATGTGACTTACCAACCAACCAGGCCCTTTCAGGTTGCAGTTGTGATATCAGCTGGGGTGTGGTGCTGTTCCGCATTACAAAGGAACCATGGGCTGAACCAGGGAAGCGGGCACAGACTTTTGAGATTTAGAGATCTGAAAAGAAGGCAACTTGTATGCTGATTGAATGGAATGTTTCCTGTTGCGATAGACTTGTTCAGTTGCCTGTGCTGGCACCAAGGCAACATGTGTGCCATCAATAGCTCCCACCACATATGGGAGACAAGCAAAACCATAGAAGTCAGCCTTCACATTGGTTAAATCCTCAAGTCGGGGAAACCTGATATAGCTGTCAATATGTTTCATCATTGCTGATAGGACATCTCTTAACAAAAGACTGAATAACGTTTGGGACATACCACCAGATATGGCTACGGTATATTGGAAGGACACTGTGGCCAGGAATTCCAACACTGCCATGAGTTGGGTTGGATTACTGTTTTCAGGCATCAGATCTGGCTCCATCTGACTACATAATTCCACAATTGTTTGCATATTCAGACAGCGCTGTTTTTTGATGTTATGAGACATTCTTCCATGGTTTGAAGGTCTGGCAATGGACGGTACTCTGGAGGTTGTCGTGTCCACTTCAACATTCATGATGTATAACAACAAAATAAAGTGAGAAAGCATTTCTGACTGAAAAAAACATTACACCCAGTAAATATCACAACTGTCAACTAGAAAAGGGTCAAATGTGACCCCCATGGTTGTCACAACATGTGTACACAACATGGATTTGGGCAGCACCCTACAATCTGCTCCTCAAATGACCCTTGAAATTTAACAGTCTGTTCCAACTGCCAAAAATACTGCCAGTAGCAGTAGACCGTGCACCACCGTCACAAGCCATCTGTGCCCATCAACACACTGCACTGGTGATTGTGTAGTTTATCCTACACAACAAGGCTGCTTTAGAATGTTTGTGATGATCCAATAGATAGATTGGTATTGTGACGCATTTCTCAGGGCCAAATACTGTATTTCTGACTGCCAAAATGGCGGATGCCTGACCTACTTCAATGGACATTAGGAACTGCCCACAGCAGTTGGGGGAAGTTGACCACGTAGTGGTCGGTTCCAATCATGGCAAACACAGCCATAGGCTAAAGTTGTTGCCTGTGATGGTCATGGGCCAATGGCTGTGGCCATTGGTGGTAATGACCACGTATGTAGAGTACATGTTAGCCACATTTTGCAAATTCAATCACTTCACTCCTGACACTGCTGCCATCAACACCGCCACCACTTCAGCTGCTGTGTGCCGCCTTTGGGAGCACAAATGCCAGGCCAAGCAGGTGAAAGGGCCCCTGCCTTCTCGCCTGAGGAGATGGAGAGGCTTCTATGGTCAGCTCTATTGCTCACCAGAGGAGCAGATAAGAACCTCATAGGCATACATGACACTGTTCAACACCATCCTTTCCTTCCTCATGGTCCACAATGTGCCTCTGTGAGTCACTTAGACTTTTAGGTGCCTGTTGTCACATTATATGCACCATCCATGGGATGTACATTGTGCAGGTAGTGTAGAATAGTACCTATGTATTTCAGATTAACATTTTGTTGAGTGATAAGGCCTAGCTTCTCCATGTGTTGCATTCATATATCTAGACTGGATACTTTACAGCCATACAGTGACATATCTGTGAACATGATGGTTGTGAATGTCAAATGAGATATATGCATCACAGCATGATCTGTGTATGTATACTGTTTGAGTTATTTGGGGTTCTTGTCAGCAATGTGTATAGTGCCACAGAGCACTCAGTCCATCTCTGGTCTTGGCAAACTGCTGTATGAGAACCATATGAAAATCACTGTGCCCTTCAGAGTGCCATACAAGCCACAACCCAAATAGAGGATAGGCACACGATGTACTGTCATGCATGGAAGTGATGGAAATGTGAGGGTAATGTAGGTTTTGTATGCTCAGTCTGCAGAGACCATGGGCTGTCATATGTATGTCTCGGTATGGGACAGAGGCCATGCTGGGGTAGAGTAACTGGGGCTATGCTACTGTGGCATCAGGCCCACTCCATGTGGGCCTACAGATCCTGTCATGTGGTCACAATGAGTCTCCAGTTCCAAGACTTGGCTTGAAGGCCTTTGTCCATTGACTACATTAGGGATGTGTACTGAGGTTACTCCATGGCCTACTACATATGTGCATTTTGCCTCATTGTCAATGTGTGTCATTGGAGTCTGACAAGTAGCTTACTCCCACAGATCTGTTGTCACCTTTACAAAAGTTATGTTTGTCCAGAACATGCGCTTTGCACAAGTGCTAAACAAACAGTGCAGGTATTTGGTTGAGTCAGAGGAGGGCATGACATGTGACTCCTTAGCTTGGTTATATGCAAACAGTCAAACCAAACTGGCCTAAGTATCTGGTATGCCAACTCTGTAGAATTGCAACATATGATAAAAGGTGAGTTCTATGAACAAGTGCATAACACACCAACCCACCCTGAAGTGGTGTGAGTTAACATTGGGTAGTCCACATGTCCACACATGCAGAGGGAAGAGACTTTCCGTTCCACCCAAGGAAGCCCTTTTATTGTCACTTGAGTGTTAGGATGAGGTCTGTACTAAGGTAGTTTCTGGAGGAAAATTATGCATTGGCTTAATGTTGCACATGTGTCTGTCCAGTCTGGCTCAAGGAAGGCTCAGAAGGTCACACCAGTGTGGTGTGTCATTGTGGCTCACATCACAGTACATGTTGCTTGAGCCTGGGCAACCTGATGTTAGTAGGCTTGCTTAATCAGTGTAGGTCAGGGGCAGGGTAGCAGGTTATTCTGCAGATGACTCCAAAAGTGTGTAGTCATGTCCCTGTACTCATCAGCATGTGTGCTTTTCACTTGTGTGGTGTTTACAATTACAACATTTTTGTGGCTGGTGTTTCGGAAATGTCTGTGACACAACCATTTGGGGAAAAATGGATTTGTAACCTTTTGATTTGTCTTTTGCATCAATACAGGTCAAGGTCCATCAGAAGAAGGGGATTTAATGAGCCCAAAAGTTGCGAGCCCTGGGGTCCATAGCCGCAGAGCACCCACTGTCGCAAGAGGTGGGAGGATCCGAGACACTGGGCCCAGAAGATCGCAGCGGTCTAGCTAACATGGGCAGTGTGCACGTCAGAGCCTCAACTCCCCCCGATGGCCTGTATTCTGGTGATAGTCATTTGAGAGGAGCACATCCACAACAAGGGGGTGAATACTGGGCATATTTCTGCATGTTACATTGCTAAGTTGATGTGTTAGAGTCGGCCATCTCCTCCTGAAGATTGGCGATGAGCCATGTGTGACACAGAAGATGAGTGACTGTTTGTGTAGGTATGGATAGTTGGCACATGCTGATGTGCTTTGGCTGTCGGCCTAGTGACGTAGGACACAACCGAATACAGTCCACAACCAATTGACTCTCAGTGCCAAAACATGGCTGAGTACAGTGGGCAATCAGGTCATGTTGTTTGTTGTAGGTGTCATTGATACCCAACAGTCCAATTGTCTTTAATATGTTAGCCCAAAAAACATAGAGTAATAGATTACTGTGCTCATCCATGTGTCTGCTTAGTGAGTATATTGGCATTTGCCCCCAACAGGGCACTTGTCTTCAGTGCATCACAAGTGCTGGTGCTTTACTACTGTCTGTCAAGTGAAGGTTGTCATCATACATGTGACAGAGCATGCATTGTTGTTCGGATGCCGTCTCAGATCATTGCTTTCCTTTGGTAAGTAGTGATTGTCCAGTGACATGATTTTGGTGACATCACTGCTGCCATCATTCCTTGTGACTACATGTTAGTATGTGCACCTTTCACTTTTGTCATATCATTTTCACTGCTGTTTCATGCATGGTCTACCTGTCTTCATGGGATGATGTCTGATTCCTTCACATATGTGTGCATAACAACATGTGTTTGGAATTGGACATATGTGATGGGGCTACAGTACATGTGGTGCCACCGACAACAGTGTGTCACCATTGACAATTGCAGGAGCAATGAATGACAAGACAGGTAGGACTACAGTTTTTACCCACAGTGTGCTTTTCCATGGCATTGATGTAGACTCATTTAGCAACAGGCTTAGCACATGTTACATGATGAAGGTGCATTACCCAAGTTCTGACATGCATCAGGGAGTGACTTGCAGTAATGTGGGAATCCTCTATGGTTGTGAACAACCACTCATGCAAGGAAATCTGTGCTTGCTCAACAAAAAGAGACAGTGATATGCCTTCCTATTGAGCAACATGTTAGGGGCCTTCTACAGGTTCTTGAGAATTCCTAGGCCTCTACAAATTCAATGGACTATTGGCTTCTACTGATACAATCAGAGTATGGTATTGTCCAGAGTACCAATAAGGAGAGGTGAATACCTGATTAATTATAGTGTGGCTTTTGTAGACATATCTCCCTGACATTTTGCCCAAAGTGTCTCTAGTGTATATTTCTGTGAAAGATGTGTTATCTATCTGGGCAACATTAGTACAACCTCCAGGAGTCCATTTAGACAATGTACATATAGTGAAGTGACCATTGTTCATTTTTTCCATTGTGGCATGGATGTTTCCATGTCACCTTCTTACGACTACTGTACTTCTTTCAGCAATATGGCTGGATTATTTGGCCATAATTTCTTCATGCCGTGGCATTGGGTAAATGAAGAATAGCTTTATGTATGACCTTGTGTGGTATCTGTGGAACTAAATGTGACAATGCCCCACTATTGTGTGACAACAAGTAACTGAGGGATGATACCTGAGGCAAACCTTTGAAGGTGATGAGGTCTCCTACTTGGTCACTGGCTACTATGATTAAACAACTTCTCCCATGCAATTGGAGTTGTCTGTGATCCTGAATTTCCTGTGGGCAACTGTTGCCAGTTCATGTAGCATACATGCATGTGGAGTGGCAGATGTTGGAGCCACTTTGCTGAAGCTTGGGGCTAGTGGCTACTGTGTATTATGTTAATGTTTGAGAATCACAGCTGTTGTTCAAGTGTGATCAGGCACATGTAGTGAACCTATTTGTCTTTTCAATTTCAGCATCATCCCAGGAAAGTGGAGGAGACAGTACAGAACAAGGTGAGGGAGCATCTGGGCTCGGTACCTCCAGTCATGAGACAACTGACACGAAGGGACCCAGTGAACCGGAGGATGACGAGAGTGCCATGGAGGACACAGGATCTACATTGTCATCGTCAGATTTTTCCACTAGTGGCAACTCCCTATTGGTGGCAGACCCATCAGGACCTGCTCCTGTTCCACCCTTGTCCGCCACCAGCAGTCCCATCTCTACCATCCCTGTTGCTCTCCACCCAGTTGGCCGTGCCTGCTCACCCAAGAGGGTGGGCATCTCCTTTGGCCCAGGCACCTCACCCCTGCCCCCATTACTTCTGATGCCCTGAGTGAGGAGATCATAGACCTTCTGAGGAGTATGTGGGTCTGACTGCCACCCTGAATGACACCAAGGTGCACAGCAGTCAGCCCCAGCAGATGGTTGCGTACCTGGATGGCATTCATAGTGGGACTGCAGCGGTCTTTGGTCTATGGAACTGCATGTATCATAATATGGTGGTTCATCCACCAACCTGATGGTAGCCAGACCGCCACAGTCACCATGGCGGTCAATGGACCACCACATTTTTTCTTTTAAATTTTTTTTTTTATTAGAGAATTGTAATAATACAATAATAATGCAGATTTAGGACAGATTATAATACACCACCATGTTTTTAGTGAATGACAATGAGATCACTGACAATTTAAACCTTTGGGTAGAGGCAGGAATTAGAAAAGGAGAGAAAAAGAGAGAGGGGAAGAAGAAAGTGTGGAGGGGGAGGGACCTTTGAGAAAGAGGAGGAGGGAGCAGAGGCATATTAACTTAGAATTGAGGGAATTGCGTGTCTCTGCTGATGGGTAACAACCTAGATTCAATCTTGCCAGAGGGTCCCAGGGAGTCCTGGCTAATTGTCCCCCTTACAACAATCGTGCAGCACGTCTGTGGACCAATAGTCAGTGCGTGGGCTGGGCTATCTGTCTGTCAGGCCAACGGCTGAGGGCCGTGATCTGTGATGGGAGAGGAATGTTGAGGACTGTAGGTGGGCATGGTATAGCACAGTTGAGGCAGAGAAGAGTGCGGAGAATGCAGGAAATAACTACCATGATCAGAGTGTGCCATCGAATCACTGATTCTTGTTTGTAGGGCAGGTGGATCGCATCAGAGTTGGCAGAGGGCACTTGGTATGAAGGGAGGAGAGGGAAGAAAGAAGAAAAAGGGGGGGGGCTATGTTAAGAAAGGTACTGACAATAGATAAGAGGATGCATTTGAGCGGATCGGACTAAAGAAGGTTAGTATACTGTGAGTCCAGATGATGGCAAGTAATATGAAGCTAAAGCTTAGAATTGCACTACATGGGAAGGGTATTGAGGATATGGTGGGACAGAGTAGAATAGGTAATTATGCTGTTATGGCACAGTTTTGGGGGAGGGGATTAGGTGTTGAGGGGGACGACTAAGCGAGGAAAGTTGAAGATGCAAAGATTAAGTTCCAGGTAAGAGATCACAGAGAGAAGTGGCATCATTTGAAGAGCGAAGAGCATAGGTAAGGGGGGAGAGGATAAGTACAATTATCCAGGGCCGTAGGGCACCGAACGCCCAGTCTTGTTCTGGCCATATGAAGGGGGCTTGGGACGGGAAGAAGGGGGGTGGGGCGGGGTGGCGTAAGGGGGTGCTGGGAGGGGTAGGGGGAATGGCTGAGGTCACAGCAATGGCAGCAGTGAGGAATTGACGAATAGTGGGAGTGGAAGATAGTGAGCGGTCTATGGTGCCCCTATGAGGAAGGGAGTCCATATCTGATTAAATTGGGCTGCCAGATCCTGCAAGTTATAAATGACACGTTCATATGCGGCTATCCGGATCATTGCCGCTATCCACTCTTTCAGAGCAGGGGGTACGGTCGACCTCCAATAGCGGAGGATGCATGTCTTTGCTGTCACCATAGTCGTATGTAGGAGTCTCTGCTGCTGTTGTGACAGAGCGGGGAGAGGTCCTAAGTCATGTAGGAGCTTGGGAGAGGGGGAGAGCGGTGATCTGAGCGGTAAGGAGGGACCGAGAGTGGAGCCCACCGCTTCCCACAAGGGCTGGTCTCTGAACATCGCCAGCAGTCTGAATGTCGTAGAAGTCCTGCTCTGCGTAATTTCACAGGGGACCAATGCCATAGATTATCTTATCGAGACAGAACTTCAGCCAGGCTTCTCGATTGCCTATGTCTAGGGCATCTATTACGTCTGACCAGTCTTCCGTGTCACAGTTCTTCTGTAGGCGTGTCTGCCATTTAGAGGTAGTGTTTCAAGGAGGGGTTGCGAGTATAGATGTCGCAGAATTATCTCATATAGACCTGCCATTACACCTTTATGATGACCCCCTGTCTTAAGATAGGCAACTACGGACGAGGTCTGGACAACCCAAGGGGTGGCTCCCACACTCTGCCATGTTGAATGCAGTGCAAAAGATGTAGATAACGCCACTCCTGTCGAGGGTGGAGATCGTAATACTCCAGTAGGTTCCCAAATGGGTTACTTCTTCAGTAGTCTGGGCCAGGCTGTCAATGCGGCCATGTTCCATTGTGGCCAGCTGAGGGTGTCTCCCCCTACACATAGACAATCATTGCCCCAGAGGGGGGCCTGAGCGTGTAAAAAGGGGTGTATTCCGGAGAGGCGGTGCACTCTCACCAGGCTGCATGCATCGCCTTTAGGATTTGGTTGACTGAGCAAGTTTGAGGATGGCTGGTTCAGTACAGTCCACTAAGGCCGCCTCAATGGGAGAGCGACAGCCTTTTTCGTGATCACCCATTGTGGATGACACGGTAATCCAGGGAGCATGTTTGCCAACTGGGACAAGTGGAGGGCAAGGGCGTAATGTTCCACCAAAGGACGCTCCAGACCCCTATAAGTGCGGCATGCCATAAGCTTTGCTGACGCCAATTGGAGACGCGTAGAGTCCCACACCAAGGCTCTGATCACTGCATCTATCAGTCTCATGGTCGAGAGGGGCACCTGAAGTGGTATCATTCCCAACACATATGTAAAACGTGGTAGCGTGACCATTCTCATTGTCTGTAACCCACACCACATGAAGCTGCCCAGTTAGACCACTTCTCAAAGTCCATTTTCATGCGAGCAATGAGAGGGTCCAGGTTATCTGTCACCATACGTTCTAGTCCTCGGTTAACAAGTATTCGCAGATATTTGAGGCGGTTAGGGGTCCATTGAAACAGGAATCCATGTATCGTAGCCCGTGTTGTTAATAGTGAGAAGGGCAACGCTTCGCTCTTGTCCCAGTTCATCCGTTACCTGGATAGGGTTGCAAAATCCTCAATGATCTCAAGTAAGGCTGGCAGGGAATGACCTGAGTCTGCTAGGGTGAGTAGGATGTCATCGGCATCTAAATACATTTTAGAGACCCCCCCTTCAGATGATTGCCAGTAAGCAGCTTAGATTGACGGATAGTGGCCACAAGCGGCTTCATTGCTAACAGAAATAGAAGTGGCAAGAGGGGAAAGTCCTGCCTTGTCCCTCTATGAATTGGGAAAGGGTCAGATATAAAGCCCCCGCAGCTGACTTGCACTATGGGGCAATCATTGAGCAAGCGGACTTTGTCAAGGAATTGGTCTCCCAGTGATAATTGTTTGCAAAGCTGCAAACAGATAGTCTCATTCAATGTGATCTAATGCTTTTTCAGCATCAAGGAACAAAGCAAGGGCTTTGTCCGGCAGGTTTCTGGCTTCCCACAAGGAATGGGAAAGGGTGAGCAGGTGGTTCTTAAAGGAACATCCCGGTACAAATCCCACTTGGGTGTGATGAATTAAGGACGGGATAACTTTGTGCAAGTGGACAGCCAAGACACTGGCCAAAATCTCCATTCAGGAAGGAGAATGGTCTATAACTGCCACAGGTTTTGGTCTGACTGCTATATTGCGCCCAGTGAGCCCTCACGACATGCCTCTCCGAGGGCCTCATATATGGCGTCAACCGCCTCTTCTCCGGCCCACTTATAAAATTCCATGGGAAAACCACCCCCGGTGATTTATGATAAGGGAGGCTGAAGATGGCTTGTGCTATTTCAATTCTGCTTATCTCTCCGTCCAGAAGGGCTTGGCCCTCAGCCGACAGGCGGGGAGGCAAGCGCTGTTTAAGAAAGCCTCTAATTGGACGGGACTGGCTGCCGTTTCCAGGGTGTAAAGACGTTGGTAGAAAGTCGCAAACTTGTTGACAATTTCTTGAGGGCGGGTAAGTATCTCCCAGCTGGAGGACGTGATAGCTGGGATGGCTTGGGCAGCCACTCTCCGGTGGAGTTGTGCCGCCAAAAGTCGTCTGGCCTTCTCACCTTGCTCATAGTGCCGCCCTTGCAGGCATTGTAGTGCATATGCGGCCTGAGACATATATGACTCATTGAGGGCCATTCGAGCACACTCCAGGTGCTGGAATGTGAGGAGAGATGGATGGGCTGTGTATTGCTGCGTGAGATGTCCTATGTCATTCTCTAGGACCTTCTGATGGGCTCTTCTATCCCTATTGGCCAGTGCCGCATCTCGCATCATTTGTCTATGGAGAGTCGCTTTAGCCCCTGCCCAGAGAACCCCCTTAGAGGTGACAGTGCCAACGTTGTCACTCATGCAGGTGGACATATGGGCCTGCAGTTGCGCTTTGACCTTGGGGGCAACGGTAGCGGTGAACAGCGAGGTGCCAGGGCTTGCAGCCCTAGGAGATAAGACCTGTGTCAACGGACAGGAGGTGGTCTGAGAGGCCACATGCTAGTATTCAAGTGTCTTGCTTTTGGCCAACTACACTGTGCGACACAAGGAAGTAATCCAATTGAGATTGGGTTCCATGTCCAAACAACAGGAATGTATATTCCCTATTGGATGGGTGTGTGAGCATCCAGTAGTCCACCAGCCCATGATCTGTTATCACGTCAGTCAGAATAGCGCTGTCATGGTTGCTACTAACATTGATCTGTCCAGTCCTATCTAGCACTGCTTCTTGGGCCAGATTCCCATCTCCCCCTATAACATAGCAGGTTTCCCCTATTACAGCCAGAAGGCAGTTGATTTGTAAGAAGAACAGTTGTTTGGGATTGGTTGGTGCATATACTGAACCAACACATATCGAGGATTATCCCATCTTTAATTTGGTAAACGCATATCCCCCCTCTGGGTCAGACCAAGATTTTGAGACAGTTAAGGGACAGTGTCTTACAGAGTAAAATCGCCACCCCGCATTTCCTTGAAACTCCGCTCCCCAATGCCTGTTTTGCAGGACAGCAACTAAAGAGCACCTTTGCCACCCAGTCACGGTGCAGTTTGCTTGATTCAATGGCATCAAGGTGCATCTCTTGGAGAAGACCTACATCAGCCCATTTGGATTAGAGACAGGAGAGGATCTTTTTTCGTTTCATAAAGTGACGTTCCAGGATATGGTCTGGAGTGGGCAGGTTGAAATTGGGGCTGGTCCAGCCATGCAGAACCAGAGGTGAGGGGGCAAGTGGATGTAGAGGAATTATGGGTGCAGAGAGGGGAGGCACTGGATGGGACAGGAAGGGTAGGGACGGCATCAGGGAGGAAGAGGGAGCTGTCAGGAGTCAGATGCCCACCTGCGTCAGTGATGGGGGGATGTGAAAGGGAGCAGAAGAGACTGGAAGTGGCTAGGGGGTGGTGCAAGAAAGAGAAAAGAAAGGGGAAAGGGGAGAGAAGAGGGGAGAGATGTGATACAGAGAGGGGAGAAAAAGGTGAAAGAGAGAAGGGAGGAAGGGTAGTAAGAGGACTAGGTACTAACCGAAGAAAGAGAAGTGGTGTCAAGTCAGAGGGAGGAGCAGATCCACAAGAGTCTGGGTCTGTGGACTGCAGGTCTAAACCTGTGAAGCCCACACGCTCGGCTGGGATGGCCCCGACCGGCGGCGGGGCATGCACGACCTGCCACTATATGTAAGTCAGTTAAAAGTGTCATTTGGGACTGAGTGCAATAGAAGGGAGCGAGAGAGAGAGGGAGTGCCGGGGAGGGGCGCATCCCAAGCGTCATCTACCGCCTGGGTGGGAGGGGGGAGAGCAGAGATAATACCACCACATGGTTAAGAGTCTCTAATAGTGGCTAGAGACAACTATGATACTTAGTTGTGTGGTAGCAGTGGCTGTGGTTGGATTAGGGAGTTTGGCCATCTTTGTGCTGGTGTCAGTATAAACAAACAGAGGAACAACTTAAGTTTGCCGTAATGAGGCATTGTGCATTGAAGCACAGTACATTTCGTTATTTGCTTGACCCAACAGTTGTGCTCAGTATCCTGCACCTCCCAGGCTTCTTGATATCTTATGCAGATCACATAACTCTGCTGTTACACCAATAGGAGTCTGGTTCTCCAACAGGGCGGTAAGTGCATCAACAAGGAGAGGGGGTAGGGAGAAAGGGCAGGACAGAGAGGTCCGTGGTTAGAAAGAATGAGACAGTGCCATATATCACAGGACACAGTTATACTGGACATGGCAAACGAATGAGGCACTTCCATAACCTGATTATGTAATAACTGGAGCATATCATAGAAAAACATAGGGGCATATTTATACTCCGTTTGCGCCGAATTTGCGTAGTTTTTTTCGACGCAAATTCGACGCAAAACTAACTCCATATTTATACTTTGGCGTTAGACGCTTCTAGCGCCAAAGTTCATGGAGTTAGCGTCATTTTTTGGCGTGAACACCTTCCTTGCGTTAATGAGATGCAAGGTAGGCGTTCCCGTCTTAAAAAATGACTTCCAGGCATGTGCGTGGTATTTATACTCCCGGGCAAAAATGACGCCCGGGAGTGGGCGGGGCAAAAAACCCCGCATTTGCGCCTCTTTTTAATGCCTGGGTCAGGGCAGGCGTTAAGGGACCTGTGGGCTCAGAATGAGCCCAGAGGTGCCCTCCCCTGCCCCCAGGGACACCCCCTGCCACCCCTGCCCACCCCAGGAGGACACCCAAGGATGGAGGGACCCATCCCAGGGAAGAAAAGGTAAGTTGTGGTAAGTATTTTTTTTTAAAAAAAATTGTGGCATAGGGGGGCCTGATTAAGTCACCTGGGCATGGCCATTGGGCAAGGGGGCATGACTCCTGTCTTTGCTAAGACAGGAGTCATGTTAATGGCGTCTGGGCGCCCCAAAAAAATGGCGCCAATGGGGTTAAGACGATTTTTTTGCCTCAGCCTGACTTGCCCCATTTTGGGACACCCAAACGCCATTTTTCCCTACGCCGGCGCTGCCTGGTGTACGTCGTTTTTTTTCACGCACACCTGGCAGCGCCGGTCGGCTAACGCCGGCTAACGCCATTCAATAAATACGCCGCCCGCATGGTGCTTCAGAATGGCGTTAGCCGGCGCTAATTTTTTTGGCGCAAAACTGCGTTACTGCAGTTTTGCGTCAAAAAGTATAAATATGGCCCATAACGTCATAACAACAACATGCAGCATGATACTCAACCGCCCGCTGATGCGGTGACAAAGTCCCCAATCCTCAAGCAGGTATCCGGGTCCTCAAGCGTCTCCTATCATAGCTGTGGTTTTATGTGGGGGCTGGGAGGGGCCTCAGGGGGAGCAAGACCTGTCCCTTTCTGACATCTGGGTGTGGAACGCCACTGCCTGTAGTACTTGGCCTGTGTCGTCATGTGTCTTTGCGATTCTCTCCAAGTCTCTCCCTCTGGGGTGATAGTCTGTTTTTTGGTGTTTTTTTCCCTCCAAGGTAGTTAGAGGGGGCGGTGCACTCCAAGTGTCAGTGGACAGTTCTTGAAGCCGTGCTGGGGGAGTTGTGTCCATTAGCTGTGGGAGTAGGTTATCCAGAAAAAGCTGCAGCTGCTCCGGTTCGGAAAGTCCTTGGACACGCTGTTTTTGGTGATCCACATTCTCGTCGGGTCAAACAAACAATATTTCACATTTAATGAGTGCAGTTGAGGTCTGAGGAACAGGAATGCTTTTCGACGATTGTTGGTCTTCTTTGAGAAGTCTGCTGTTATGCGGATCTCATATCCATCTGCTCGAAATGGACCATGAGACTGGGCCGGTAGGAGGAGTTGACAGCCCTGCCCGTGACGTACAAGACAAGCAATAATCAGACGGGGTCTGGATGCTCCATCCTGATGCTTTGAGCCCAGTCGATTCACCTTCTGAAACTCCAATTGTGGATCGAAGGTTAAGTGTGGGGAGAACGTTTCTCAGGAAGGTTTGGGTGTCTGTTCCTTCTATTTGTTCCAGAAATCCAAAAAAGCAGATGATATCTCTATGACTCCTGTCTTCTTCCAGATCTACAAGCTTACTGCGTAGGTATAGAAGTTCCTGGTCTCTGTCCTGTGTGGGGTTAATATGGACTTCCATGGATGTGACTTGTTGCTCTAGCCCTGATATGTGAGACTGGAAGCCCGCATTATCTAAGCACATGTATTTCTTCTCTGCTGTCAGCAAGGATATAGCAGAGTACATTCCTTCAGGTCTGCAGCCCACAGCTGTGATCTCCTGAAGTATGAATTCCATAGTTGCTTCCTGCTCTGGGCTAGTCATGGTGTGGGACAGAGCCGTTGATTGCGGTCCTGTGGCAGAGGTTGTGGGTTGCGAATGTTGGAGGGCTTTGTAGAGGAGAAGTTGCCTTGCTGGCTTGCCAGAGGATTTACCTGCCGTCTTACCTCCAGGCATCTCCAGGACTAGTTACTTGGGTTCAGACCGCAGGCTTGAGCCCTAGAATCCACTCCTCTGGCAAGTTCTCATAGTGCTGTATCGAAGAAGGGGTGGTGTAATGTAGAGGGGAGGGGACTGGGAACTGAACCTCCTGTCCTGCTATATGTTCACCCTCAGTAGAGTTTCTGGCGCGCTCCGCGGTCTGAGCCTATCTGAGGCAATGCTGTCACCCAGGAGGGGAACATCATCTTCTGCTATAATTTGAAATGGCTGCTCTGGTAGTTTAGCGTTGCGGTGTCCAGGGGGGCACCTAGTCCATCTCACTTCCAGTATCTCCCCTGAGAAGGTGGGTAGATGTTGCCATCTGCTCAAAGTCTCCGGTCCCTAGGGGGTTCCCTCCTTTGGGCACCTCCTCTGCCAAGACTGCACCGTCAGGAGGTCCTTCACCTTTCCACAAAGCTCCACTGAGGACATTGTGAGTGGGGCGATGAATGTCGCTGACCTCATGCATTTACACTTAGTGGGGTGCCCCCACTTGAGGGACAGTGGCACCTTTAGCAGTTCGTGTCCAGGCCCCTCACATATACTCATGACTATGTGGGCGTTGGTACCTCCTATTATCCTCGTGCTGGGCCTTTGTTGCAGCAGCCTGCTGGTGCAGTTATCAATCACCTCCAGTGAGGGCAGAGAAAAGGAGGGCTCTCGGTACTGAGGGCAAAATAAAAGGTGAAGCAAGGCAGGACGTTGTGAGGCGAGTTACAGCCTTTTTCTAGTGTCTCACTGGGACTTTGAACAGCCTTCCCTTCCTCCTTCTCCAGTCGGCTAAATGGAGGAGTCTTTGCAGGGCCATATGGAGCTGTGAGGAGGAAGGGATAGGGTGAGAGGTCCTGCTGGCCCTCATGGCGATGTTGGTATGATGTTAGTGCTGGGGAGATCCCACCTGTGTCAGCTCCCTCGACTGCCTTCCTGGTGCAAATGTTTCCTCCCTGCTGAGCCACATACCAGAGTGGCCCCATGTGGGGAAAGTATGAACGGTGGGGCAAAAGGCAGGAGAAGCTCCTCATACAGTGGGGGAAGGCTAAGGTCCTCTCTGCGTGTGTCGCTAGTGTTCTGGTGCCTGGGAACGGCAACCGATATTGGCCCGTTGGTGCTGCTTTTGTTATCTGTCAGCGGCACTCTGCCGGCAGGCAAGGCCACGGTCCTTTGCGGTTGGGTAGGCCTCTTCTACGTGCTCCTCCCCCGAGTGGTGCTGGGCAGATGCACTCAGTGGAGGGCGTCCCTCCTCTAGTCTCCCAGTCAGAGCGCGTTGTCAGGGGGGTCCTCGGGGCTCAGTCGTAAGTACTCACAGTTCCCGGAGCATCTCTGCTCAGGGCCCACCACTTCGCAGAGCCTCAAATTCAGGTGGTCATCTTCGTCCATGGCCAGACCACACACCCCCAGACCACCAAACTTGTAATCAGGCCCTAAGGCACAACTATATCTTCATCTACCTTATGTTTCCTCAACCTTTATTCAATGTATCCACACCTTTGTTTCAAATGAATCATTACACTGCTAATTCTCCAACATTCTGCATGATAGTTCCCATTGCATCATCATCAAGTTCTTTTGGTCATCTTGAGGAGTCCAGCCTGCTTGAGGTTCATCTCAGTTGCTGTTTAATCAATGTTACTCTCCCTGAAGATTTTGGAATTATAAGGCCATGTGAGAATGTGAATTTTCTAATATGTTTTATTGATGTATTAACTGTATAGCCAATTAACATACAAAATGGGTGACTTTTGAAAATGGTCACCACAGTTCATTTTTTGTTCTCAAATGAGAAAATTCTAACTCAACGTTGTGGTTATTTTCCATAGTTCAATGTTTACATAAAAGTGTGTTAAATGGCTTAATAGAAGTGTACATAGCTACCCCTAGTGGTTTGCTACATTATGTCTTACAAGGCCATGTTTAACCAAGTTCTTACATAAGTTGAATGTTCTATTGTCTGAAATACTTACTAATACGTGGTTTCTTCCTCGAGGATGGAAGTGAATATTGCAAGTGAGAAAGTTCCTGTCTGAGAAGAAAAGTTTAGACAAGATGGAACAATGGAGCCACAGATGAGATGGAACAGGAAAAGTTACTGTTATGAATATGTCCTGGTTAATGTGACGTTGTTGCATTTTAGGTTATCATTTAGAATTATTTTTGGCTGAATGGAAACCACCCCATGTAGTGACCAATCATAAACTTTTTGAAGATTAATATGACAACCTGGGTAGGATTTTCTAGAGTCAGACTCTAGGGAGGAGAGGAGATTGTGTGTTCAAGAGTTCCTGTTGATGGTTCAAGTCATATTAGCAGTGTGGGTTAGCTGTCGATAGGCCAGATTCTCTGAAGACTTACCTGATGGTGCCCCCCTGCTGAAGTAGACTACATGTTGTTGTTGCGTGGGTAAGGTATAGAATTGTAATGTTAGTGTGTCTCTTTTGCTTTGCAGGTACCAGCTGCAACTTATAATTTGATTGCTGCATATTAATAATGTTTTTTTATAATAACCCAAGTTAGTATGTTTTCCTAAATTTGTGTTACTAAATTGTTTTTACATGAAGCCAAACGTGTTTATGCTAATTCGTGGTTAGTAAGGGTATTGACTTTAAATGCTCAGGATTCATATTGACACTCTTTGATTGTTTGTACTAATGCATAAGTTGCCATTATTACTGATTTTGGTATTACTAATCAGTTTTATTATTTTGGAAATTATTTGCTTGATTGTTTTGGTTAAACTCAGATATATAAGAGGTTCTAATCAGCCACTATTGATTCTATATATTTATCACTTGGGTTTGAGAGTTATTTTCGTGACATTAGCATTGTTATTTTAGTGAAATAAATTAATAATTCTTCTTAATAAACTGATGTGGTTTTTGTTTGAGGTTTTAGATCCTTAATTATATTGATTACCGTTGATGATTGCATTACTCATTAATGTCATCCTCTCATTCCTATGTTGCTTCGATCCATTGACCTCTTGCGCAGAATCCACTATTCAATTTAAGTAATAGCTAGGATTCCGTAGCGCTGCAGCAGTTTTTGGTAGCAGATTATGGTTACGTCATTGTTTGATGATGTCATAATGAGGTTAAGATAAAAATGTTCTGCTTTTTCTGAAAATAATATTTGTTGGCTTTCTTTTTTCTGAAATGTTATACGGATTTGACAAGATGGGTTGCTAGTTGCCATAAGTGACTTTCCCTAGTTCTTGGAGACCCTCTAGGTTAAAAGGTATGTTTCTAGCAGTGTTTTGTTGAATTGAGTGGAGTGATTTGCGCTTGCACTGCTTGAGCTAATTTGCAGATGATTGAGGTGTATACGAGTTTAGGGGAGTGGAGATACTCAAGTAGAATTTAGAAGGATTGGGCATACTCCAGATAGGTATGAGAGCAGGGAAGCGGAGTTCTTCATTTGAGTGTGGAACTTAATGCAGGAAAATTATCCACGTGGTTGTTGATGCCAGACCTAAGGAGAGAGGTCTGGGACTCCAGAGTATATTGACAAGTGTAGTGAGACACTTGGTATATGTTGTTATTTGTCCGTTTAGTAGACCGATCCGGCGTGATTGGTAAGTCGAGGTTGTGAGATAATTAGTGTGACTGAAATTATGCTGAGAGACTTGGTGAGTACTAAGTGCACTAGGACAACAGTCCCAGGATCAGTTGAGAAGTGAGATTTGCAGGTCGAATTTTACTTGTGATTGAGGGGAACTATGAAAAAGAGTAGGCCATAACTGAAGGTTACTTTGGAAGGTTCCTGAAGCGATTGTATTACCCCACCTGTAGTAAATGGGGCAAATTTGCTTTCTTATTTTCGGTTTTGAGTTTTGCTCTCAAATCAATATTGTGTTGATTTTATGTGTGGGTGGTGAAAGGAATCGGAACGATAGACTTTATCAGCGTCTCAGCGATCGCGTTGGGAAGAGGTGTGTGTGTGTTAGTGTGACATAAGTAGTGTCATGCTGGAATTGGTTGTTTAGTGAGAAGGGTTGTGCATGATTTGTCAATCAGTCCGACAATAAAGTATCACGATTGGAACGTGAGAGGGTCGAAGAGACTTGTGGGATCGTAGTCACTTTTCCTGATTGGTTGTTTTTCTTTATATTCGATTTTTTATTTGTTTTGCTTAGTTTAACTAAGTTCGTAAAAAACACTTGTTGTGGACATCAGGTTTGAATAAAAATAAGTTGAAAATGAAGTTTTCACGGCCTTGAGAAGCGCACTTATGAATATATTCCGGCACTTAAAGGTTGCTGCATTATGTCTTACAAGGTCATATTTAACCAAGTTCTTACAGAAGTTGAATGTTCTGTTGTCTGAAATTGTTACTAATACATGGTTTCTTCCTCAAGGATGGAAGTGAATGTTACAAGTGGGAAGGTTTCTTCCTGAGAAGAGAAGTTCAGACGAGATGGAACAATGGAGCCACAGACAAGACGGAAGATGAAAACTTACTGTTATGAATATGTCCTGGTTAATGTGACGTTGTTACATTTTAGGTTATCAATTATAATTATTATTGGCTGAATTGGAACCACCTCAATAGAAGGAGGGACAGGGAGAATTATTGGAACAGGTCCAGTGTACAGTCTCCCTGGGTAATACGTCACAAACAAAGGAGCACACCGTTCCTAAAAGGAAAAACAAACATGCGGACACTTCTGAATCTAGAAGCTAGAACCCTCAAGCATCCATTGGATGTCAGGCATCATCATTGGGTCTGCTCCTCGTCGGTCCAGCACTGCAATGCCCAAGGGGCCCCTATGTGGGGGCTCTGTGCCAAAGGTCTTTTACAATGAGCGTGCCACAGAATTAAGCAGGAGCAAATTTAGACCTACTAGAAAAAATAGAGAGAACTAAGAATAAGATTGATTTGAGAACCACCCACAATCAGATTTATTAGGGATGGTAGGCCTCCAACAAGATTAAAAAACAGAGAGTAAAAGGAAAATAATGTTCCTATGGTCTAACCATAAACGTGAGGGATTTAGAGGACAATGGCTCTTACCCAAACAAGAAGGTCAACATGTTTTACGCCTCAGCTGTCCAAAAGGATCAATTGGCATTTCATCAGGACCAAAAAAGCCTAAGTTCTTCTCAAAGAATAAAAAGTCAAAGACTTGCATGAACAGCTATGCAAAAAAAGGAAGAAAGCCTCAGTTGGCATAAACCTCTAACAAACAAAAAAAACTAAGAAACAGACCCCAACAGACAAGGTGAGCCAAATGGCATATTAGCATGTTAAAAATAAATGTTACACATTAATAAATATGATGTCATGAAGCCGTCTCAAAACAAGTGATCCCCACAGAACCACATCAATACCATATATGATGTAGTACTTGCCCTCCTCGATTTAAGGAATGGGCTTCATAGGTCATTTGCTGGTCAAAGGACTACCATCCCCTTTGGTAGAAATGGTAATAATAGTAGTAGTAGTAGTAATAATGGTTATGGAGAGCAAACATCAACATTGGCAACAGTAATGTAAGTTAATCAAATAGAATAGTCTCATCTTAAAAAAATGTGCGATACGTCTAAGATATTTCAGCAATTGACTCTCCAAATAGAAGCACTCACAAGTTGACAACAGGAAAAAAATGGGAAATTTGAGTGTCACTTTAAATACCTGGAAATCGTAATATTAATGATACATATAGCCGCAAGCCCGACCTCAAAGGGACTAACAAAATGAAGAAGTAGCCTAATGCGATATCTTGTTGGCGGTCAGTATCTCCAAAAAACGATTACCATATGAACTGGGGTTTGCAGATCGTGGAAACAGTAAGGGTTACCAATTAAAGACCCCGCCTGTGATGGCTGGCCCCAGAGTAGTGGGAGGAAAACTGTCTGAACCAAAACCCAGCAGCGAACGACCATAGGTTCACCAAACATGCAGCATTCCTCGGTTCCGAAGTGGCTCTGAACCTTAGAATATGGAAAAACGACAGAAGAAAGGTACTTACAGAGAACGGACAGGTCCCGCATTGGAGAACCTACCCGTGGCCGCACACCCAGGAGTGGAGGAATCCTCTGACTGCTGGGTTAAGTGCAGCATAGCCCTGCCCACGGCCCAATCGGACATATTGTCAATGGGCTTGACGGAGTCTAAAAATAGGCAAGGGACTAAGGCCCTCATTCTGACCTTGGCGGGCGGCGGAGGCCGCCCGCCAAAGTCCCGCCGTCAGGTTACCGTTCCGCGGTCGAAAGACCGCGGCGGTAATTCTGACTTTCCCGCTGGGCTGGCGGGCGGTCTCCTTCAGACCGCCAGCCAGCCCAGCGGGAAGGAGGCTTCCACGATGTAGCCGGCTCGGAATCGAGCCGGCGGAGTGGAAGCTGTGCGACGGGTGCAGTTGCACCCGTCGCGTATTTCACTGTCTGCACAGCAGACAGTGAAATACATGTAGGGGCCCTCTTACGGGGGCCCCTGCAATGCCCATGCCAGTGGCATGGGCACTGCAGGGGCCCCCAGGGGCCCCGCGACCCCCCCTACCGCCATCCGGATCTCGGCGGTCCGACCGCCGGGATCTGGATGGCGGTAGGGGGGGTCAGAATCCCCGCGGCGGTGCAGCAAGCTGCGCCGCCGCGGAGGATTCAATGGGGCCGCGGTACACTGGCGGGACCCCGCCAGTGGTGCCGGTCCGACCGCGGCTTTACCGCCGCGGTCGGAATCCCCATTGGAGCACCGCCGGCCTGTCGGCGGTGCTCCCGCGGTCCTCCGCCCTGGCGGTCAAAGACCGCCAGGGTCAGAATGAGGGCCTAAGTCTGTTGGTAACCAAAACACAGGAAGGTGGAATGCCAAATGGCCAGCGCCATAAACAAGATAGCTACGGATCTAGTTACATACCAAATGAAAGAAGCACATATTAGTGCCCAATTTAACCTAATCCAGTGCTCCCAAAGAATGTTTATCATTTTGAAAGGAAGGCCCTTACTAAATGGGGGAAAAAATTTAACCTCAAAGTTAGATGATGGAAAAAATGTCCTGTTTCAAAAGAAATCATAATACAAAAAACATCATAATGCAAAAAACACTCTTTCTTTTATGGGGGACCTGAGTGTTTCATAAAGGATCGTACACTATAACTCCTGGAGTAGAAGGAAGTTGATAGGCTGTATTTATTTATGCCCATAGTTTGATTCTAATCTCAAAACCCCAGAAAAAACTATCAACAAAACATTGTAAAAAGGACATTGATTAAAAAAAAAGCCATTGTGTAGGATATAATAAAGAGATATTCATCACCAAAGGGTAAGGACTGCTGGTCACCCAAAGTATAAATTTCCTTGAAGGTACAAAAGAAAGGAGGAATAGGATAATGTCTTCATTTCCTAAGAGAAAGGAAACATTAGTCCATGGGATGTCATCATTTAAGATTTTAATATGGGTCCAAAGCTTAAAGACCCAACGTTGTTCCTCCTCTAATAGAAATGAGGGATCTATCCTTGGGCCAGTGAATGCCTCAAGGACGACCCACCAGAGGTCATCTGGGGAATGTTTAGTTTCAATGAAATGAGACCTCAACTTTGTAGAGGAGCGCCCACACCTAATATGACTACGGTGTTCTCTGATCCAGATCTTAACTGGTCTCGTAGTCATCCAATGTAGCATAAGCCACAGGTGCACGTGATCATGTAGATGCAATTTTGAGTGTTACAATTAGTATGCCTGGTAAGGTGCCATATGCCAATCAGTTCCAAATCTAGAAAGGCCACTTGTTTGGTCAGTGGACATAATGAGCAGTTGTCACATGGATGGTGACCTTGGACTGGGGGAAGGTGCCATAAAGTCCTTTGTCTGGATTCAGGACTACTTGCCTTAGGCCGATTATGGACCACCATGTCCTTAATGTTTTTAGTGCGTTTAAATGCAAATAAGGGTTTTGGTACCTTGTGTCTGCCGCTTTTCAAGATAGACCACCGTTTGTTGATAATTTTCTTAATTGTATTGGAAATAGGCGTATAGGTAGTTACACAGGTCAATATAGGATCTGTGCCTCTAGGTTCAGAAGTCAGTAGGGCATCCCTATGATTGTTACGAGCCTGTTTATGAGCCGCGTTGATGACTTGACGTCAGTAATGCCTTTCTTGGAGTTTGTGGGCCAATTCTTCTGCTTGTTTTTCAAAAGTAGACATATTGCTGCATTTCTGACGTAGTCGCAAGAATTGTCCAAACAGTAAATTGTCCCTTAATGATTTAGGGTGGTAACTTTCATAGAGGAGAAGACTGTTGCGCTCAGTTTTTTAAGAGAAGGTACTGGTTTCCAGTTTACCACAATCAATAGAGATCTGTAGGTCCAGGAAAGAGATCTGGGAAGTGGACATTAGGGCAGAAAATTTCGAAAAGGGGTTCAGACTATTGCCCCAGGTAGTGAAGGAATTGACCTGTTGCGGTTCCCCCTGCTGTAGGAAAGTACCATCTTGCCTGGCATGTTACCCCCATTTTCACTGTATGTATGTTTGTTTTTGCCTATGTGTCACTGGGATCCTGCCAGGCAGGACCCCAGTGCTCGTGATGTATGCCCTGTTTGTGTTCCCTGTGTGGTGCCTAACTGTATCACTGAGGCTCTGCTAACCAGAACCGCAGTGTTTAAGCTCTATCTCTGCTTTAAAATTGTCACTGCAGGCTAGTGACTAATTTGACCAATTCTCATTGGCACACTGGAACACCCTTATAATTCCCTTGTATATGGTACCTAGGTGCCCAGGGTATTGAGGTTCCAGGAGATCCCTCTGGGTTGCAGCATTTCTTTTGCCACCCATAGGGAGCTCAGACAATTCTTACACAGGACTGCCACTGCAGACTGAGTTAAATAACATCCATGTTAGTTCACAGCCATTTTCACTGCACATAAGTAACTTATAAGTCACCTATATATCTAACCATCACATGGTGAAGGTTAGGTGCCAAGTTATTTAGTTTGTAAGCACCCTGGCACTACATTGTTCAGGGTAAATTCCCCAGACTTTTTGAGTGCGGGGACACCATTACACGCGTGCACTACATATAGGTCACTACCTATATGTAGCGTCACAATGGTAACTCTGAACATAGCCATGTAACATGTCTAGGACAATTCCATACATCCCGGGTCTCTAGCACAGAACGCGGGTACTGCCAAACTGCCTTCCGGGGGTCTCCACTGCAGCTGCTGCTGCTGCCAACCCCTCAGACAGGTTTCTGCCCCACTGGGACCTGGGCAGCCTGGTCCCAGGAAGGCAGAACAAAGGATTTCCTCTAAGAGAGGGTGTTACACCCTCTCCCTTTGGAAATAGGTGTGAAGGGTTGGGGAGGAGTAGCCTCCCCCAGCCTCTGGAAATGCTTTAATGGGCACAGATGGTGCCCATCTCTGCATAAGCCAGTCCACACTGGTTCAGGGATCCCCAGCCCTGCTCTGGCGTGCAAATGGACAAATGAAAGGGGAGTGACCACTCCCCTGACCAGCACCTCACAGGGGAGGTGCCCAGAGCTCCTTCAGTGTGTCCCAGACCTCTGCCATCTTGGATTCAGAGGTGTTCGGGCACAATGGACAGCTCTGAGTGGCCAGTTCCAGCAGGTGACGTCAGAGACCCCTTATGATAGGTGCTTACCTCTCTCAGTGGCCAAGCCTCCTTTCTCAGTAGCCAAACCTCCTTTTTGGGCTATTTAGAGTCTCTCCTCTGGGCTATTCCTCAGATGCAAGAGCTCACCAGAGTTCCTCTGCACTTCCCTCTTTGACTTCTGCCAAGGATCGACCGCTGACTGCTCCAGGACACCTGCAAAACCGCACCAAAGTAGCAAGATGACTACCAGCAACATTGTAGCGCCTCATCCTGACGGCTTTCTCAACTGTTTCCTGGTGGTGAATGCTCTGAGGGCTGTCTGCCTTCTTCCCGCACTGGAAGCCAAGAAGAAATCTCCCGTGGGTCAACGGAATCTTCCCCCTGCCAATGCAGGCACCAAACTTCTGCATCACTGGTCCTCTGGGTCACCTCTCATCCTGACGAGCGTGGTCCCTGGAACACAGGAGCTGGGTCCAAGTGTCTCCCACAGTCCAATGGCCCGTTTGTCCAAACTTGCTGGAGGTAAGTGCTTGCCTCCCCATGCCAGACAGTAATCCTGTGTACTTAATGATCTGCAGCTGCTCCGGCTTCTGTGCACTTTTCCAAGGATTCCTTTGTGCACTGCCTAGCCTGGGTCCCCAGCACTCCGTCCTGCATTGCCCAACTCGCTCAGTTGGACTCTGACGTCGTGGGTGCTGCCTGCTTCTGCATGGGCTCTCTGAGTTGCTGAGCGCCCCCTCTGTCTCCTCCTCCAAGGGGCGACATCCTGGTCCTTCCTGGTCCCCAGCAGCAACCAAAATCCTCAACTGCGACTCTTGCAGCTAGCAAGGCTTGTTTGCAGTATTTCTACGTGAAAACACTTCTGCATCCTCCAGCACACCATGGGACATCTTCTGACCAAGAAGTTCCTGGCAGCTTCCGTTGCTCCTGAATCTTTGGCTTCTTCCACCCAGAGGCAGCCCTTTTGCACCTTAATCGTGGGTTTAGTGGGCTCCTGCCCCCCCCCCGGACAATTGCGTGACTGTTGGACTTGGTCCCCTTCCTTTACAGGTCCTCAGGTCCAGGAATCCGTCTTCAGTGTTTTGCTGGTTGTTGTGGTTCTTGCAGAATCCCCTAACTCGACTATACTGTCTTTCTGGGGTAATAGGGTAACTTTACTCCTACTTTTCAGGGTCTTGGTGTGGAGTATTTTGGACACCCTTACTGTTTTCTTCATCATCATCATCATCATTTTACTTTATTTCGGTAAGAAAAATATACCATAAAAGTACAATACATAACAGTATTTAAAAGGTTATAAAAAAACACAGTAAGATAAGTAAAAAGGTTTTTTTGAAGAGAAGTTAAAACTATAGCAGAATAGACATAAAGGGGGTCATTACAACCCTGGCGAACGGTGTTAAAGCTGCGGTAATACCGCAAACAGGCCGGCGGAGAAAAAAAGGGTATTATGACCGTGGCAGAAACCGCCAACATAGACAGCCACTTTAACACTCCGACCGCCACAACCGTACAGACAAGCAGCGCAGCGGTCACCGCCAACAGACAGGCGGGAGACAAAGTACCGCCCACACTATTACAACAGGCCAATCCGCCACCTTTTCCGGGGCGGATTCACCGTGGATAAAAACATGGCAGAAACAGCTTTTGCAATGGGAAAACGCTCACCTTAACACACTCCACGAGGAAGGAGGGCACTATGGAGCCCGAACTCCAAATACTCCCTGCGCTTGTCTTCCTGCTCCTCTACGAACATCAGCAACGGCGGCGCCGAAGACAACGGTGAGTACTGCACCTACGACATAGGGGAGGTATAAGTCACGGACACACACACGCAACACCCCCACACCCACCCCGACCCTCACCCACTACAACACACACACCAATGCATATCCAAACATCACAGTAACAACCCGCAACCCCCCGGAAGAATGCAAAGACAAAAGGGAATCAGTATAACTATTGTAATGAATAAAAATACAGTAAGCTCATATATACAGAAATATATACACATTCCAAATATATACATCACGATTAGTAGTGCAGGTATGCACAATTCAATGTCCGTGGACCACTGGGCCCAAAATGCATGGGCGAGGCCCACACATGATACCTGCCCAGAAACGGAGAGAACACTGCTGGGGCATCAGATAGAAATACAACAGGCACCTCAGGGGGAAAGGACGGGGGGCACCTCAGCCGGATGAGTGCAAAGCCAGATCCACGACGGGGCTCCATGCCCATTAATGTATCCTGGGGAGTGCAAAGTCACAGTCTCTCAAGTCTCTACAGTGGGTGGGTTGCCCACTGTACCATCCTGGGGCGTGCAAAGCCACAGTCTCTCAAGTCTCTACAGTGGGTGGTTTGCCCACTGATCAATCCTGGGGAGTGCAAAGCCACAGTCTCTCAAGTCTCTACAGTGGGTGGTTTGCCCACTGTACCTTCCTGGGGAGTGCAAAGCCACATTCTCTCAAGTGGATAACAGTCTCCACTGGTTCTGGAGGGGGACTGGTGCCCAGAGTGCTTCATCCTGTGAAGGACAGAGGTAGTGGATGCAGTTCTCCACTGGTTCTGGAGGGGGACTGGTGCCCAGAGTGCATCACGCTCCTCGTGACGGTCCCAGTTCCGTCACTGTCCCAGCCACACATGGGCTAACGATGCTTGAGTTGGCGGTGCTTGCCATGGCGGTCTTTGCCTTGTTCAGCGGTGCTTGCCATGGCGGTCTTTGCCCTGTTCAGCGGTGCTTGCCATGGCAGTCTTTGCCCTGTTCAGCGGTGCTTGACTTTGCCGTTTCTGACCTGTTCAGCGGTGCTTGCCCTGTTCAGCGGTGCTTGCCATGGCGGTCTTTGCCCTGTTCAGCGGTGCTTGCCATGGCGGTCTTTGCCCTGTTCAGCGGTGCTTGACTTTGCTGTCTGTGACCTGTGCAGCGGTGTGTGGTATGACGGTCCCTCAGTGCCCAGCGGGGCTGTGGGTGCCGGGGCCCTCCAGGGCACTGATGCTGGCGGTGGTCTCCGGACCAGTGACAATAGTGCTGCCCTCCAGGGCACTGACTCTGGCGGTGGTCTCCAGACCAGTGACGATAGTGCTGCCCTCCGGTGCACTGACGATGGGGCTGGCAGTGGGGTCCTCGCCAGCGGGGAGGATGGCGGCCTTCTCCGCCGTGCTGCTCTTACCAGACTTTGGAGACTTCTTCTGCCCCTTCACCACCTTGGGAGGGGTCACAGGTGACTCGACACTCCCCCCGGGACCCTTGTGGGCGGCTTTGCCGGCAGGAGTTTTCCCCCTCTCCCGTCGGGCACTATCCAACTTCTGGTGCTTTACAGGGGGTGGACTGGCAGTGCTTTGGCTCCGTGTCACACTGGCTGCCCTGGTGGCCGGTGCACTCCACATACCTCTGACACGCACCACTGGTACCGGACTTTTTTTGGCTGAGGTGCTAGTACGAGACCTATGAATTGGAGGGGGGGTGGTGGGACAGAGGTCAAGGTTGCTCAGGAAAAGTTTCTGACGAACACTGGGACGGGTAGCTGGAGGGGGTCTGGGAGTAGAGAAAGAGGAGGTGGTTGTAGGAGGTGTAACTTAGGATGATTTGGGTGCAGGTGCAGGTTCTGGAGGCTGTCGTGAGGTGGATGGATGTTGGGTGTGTGGGTGCCCGCGTTTGTGTACTTTGGGAGGGGCGTCACAGACACACTGGGAGAGGACACAGGGGACGTGTAAATGGTAGTATGGGTGGTGAGTGCAGGTGAGCGGGGTGTGGTGCTGGGTGTTCTGGTGCGAGTCCTAGTGGCTGTAGTGGTAGTGCATGCAGGTGAGAGTGTAGACGAGACTGGGAGGGAGGAGGGAGACGACGAGGAAGGGGACACAGTGGAGGCAGTGGATGTTGCTGTGTCTGTATGTGTGTGATGCTTATGTGAGTGCCTGTGGGATGTGTGGTGCCTATGTTTGCCTGAGCTGCCCTTGTGTGTTGACGTGTGTGCAGGCTGGTCTGATGGTGTTCTTGGGATAGGCTGGGGTACAGGGGATTGGGTCTGGGTGGAGGAAGTTGGAAGGGGGAGGCTAGACACAGGGACAATGGCTGCCAATAGTGCTGAGGCCAGAGATTGCAGGGTTCGATGATGGGCAGCCTGACCAGAATGAATGCCCTCCAGGAATGCATTAGTGTGTTGCAACTCCCTTTCTACACCCTGGATGGCATTCACAATGGTAGACTGCCCAACAGTGAGTAACCTGAGGAGGTCAATGGCCTCCTCACTGAGGGCAGCAGGGGTGACAGGGGCAGGGGCTGAGGTGCCTGGGGCGAAGGTGATGCCCACCCTCCTGGACGTCAGAGACCCCTTATGATAGGTGCTTACCTCTCTCAGTGGCCAAGCCTCCTTTCTCAGTAGCCAAACCTCCTTTTTGGGCTATTTAGAGTCTCTCCTCTGGGCTATTCCTCAGATGCAAGAGCTCACCAGAGTTCCTCTGCACTTCCCTCTTCGACTTCTGCCAAGGATCGACCGCTGACTGCTCCAGGACACCTGCAAAACCGCACCAAAGTAGCAAGATGACTACCAGCAACATTGTAGCGCCTCATCCTGCCGGCTTTCTCAACTGTTTCCTGGTGGTGAATTCTCTGAGGGCTGTCTGCCTTCTTCCCGCACTGGAAGCCAAGAAGAAATCTCCCGTGGGTCAACGGAATCTTCCCCCTGCCAATGCAGGCACCAAACTTCTGCATCACTGGTCCTCTGGGTCACCTCTCATCCTGACGAGCGTGGTCCCTGGAACACAGGAGCTGGGTCCAAGTGTCTCCCACAGTCCAATGGCCCGTTTGTCCAAACTTGCTGGAGGTAAGTGCTTGCCTCCCCATGCCAGACAGTAATCCTGTGTACTTAATGATCTGCAGCTGCTCCGGCTTCTGTGCACTTTTCCAAGGATTCCTTTGTGCACTGCCTAGCCTGGGTCCCCAGCACTCCGTCCTGCATTGCCCAACTCGCTCAGTTGGACTCTGACGTCGTGGGTGCTGCCTGCTTCTGCATGGGCTCTCTGAGTTGCTGAGCGCCCCCTCTGTCTCCTCCTCCAAGGGGCGACATCCTGGTCCTTCCTGGTCCCCAGCAGCAACCAAAATCCTCAACTGCGACTCTTGCAGCTAGCAAGGCTTGTTTGCAGTATTTCTACGTGAAAACACTTCTGCATCCTCCAGCACACCATGGGACATCTTCTGACCAAGAAGTTCCTGGCAGCTTCCGTTGCTCCTGAATCTTTGGCTTCTTCCACCCAGAGGCAGCGCTTTTGCACCTTAATCGTGGGCTTAGTGGGCTCCTGCCCCCCCCCTGACAATTGCGTGACTCTTGGACTTGGTCCCCTTCCTTTACAGGTCCTCAGGTCCAGGAATCCGTCTTCAGTGTTTTGCTGGTTGTTGTGGTTCTTGCAGAATCCCCTAACTCGACTATACTGTCTTTCTGGAGTAGTAGGGTAACTTTACTCCTTCTTTTCAGGGTCTTGGTGTGGAGTATTTTGGACACCCTTACTGTTTTCTTCATCATCATCATCATTTTACTTTATTTCGGTAAGAAAAACATACCATAAAAGTACAATACATAACAGTATTTAAAAGGTTATAAAAAAACACAGTAAGATAAGTAAAAAGGTTTTTTTGAAGAGAAGTTAAAACTATAGCAGAATAGACATAAAGGGGGTCATTACAACCCTGGCGAACGGTGTTAAAGCTGCGGTAATACCGCAAACAGGCCGGCGGAGAAAAAAGGGTATTATGACCGTGGCAGAAACCGCCAACATAGACAGTCACTTTAACACTCCGACCGCCACAACCGTACAGACAAGCAGCGCAGCGGTCACCGCCAACAGACAGGCGGGAGACAAAGTACCGCCCACACTATTACAACAGGCCAATCCGCCACCTTTTCCGGGGCGGATTCACTGTGGATAAAAACATGGCAGAAACAGCTTTTGCAATGGGAAAACGCTCACCTTAACACACTCCACGAGGAAGGAGGGCACTATGGAGCCCGAACTCCAAATACTCCCTGCGCTTGTCTTCCTGCTCCTCTACGAACATCAGCAACGGCGGCGCCGAAGACAACGGTGAGTACTGCACCTACGACATAGGGGAGGTATAAGTCACGGACACACACACGCAACACCCCCACACCCACCCCGACCCTTACCCACTACAACACACACACCAATGCATATCCAAACATCACAGTAACAACCCGCAACCCCCCCGGAAGAATGCAAAGACAAAAGGGAATCAGTATAACTATTGTAATGAATAAAAATACAGTAAGCTCATATATACAGAAATATATACACATTCCAAATATATACATCACGATTAGTAGTGCAGGTATGCACAATTCAATGTCCGTGGACCACTGGGACCAAAATGCATGGGCGAGGCCCACACATGATACCTGCCCAGAAACTGAGAGAACACTGCTGGGGCATCAGATGGAAATACAACAGGCACCTCAGGGGGAAAGGACGGGGGGCACCTCAGCCGGATGAGTGCAAAGCCAGATCCACGACGGGGCTCCATGCCCATTGATGTATCCTGGGGAGTGCAAAGTCACAGTCTCTCAAGTCTCTACAGTGGGTGGGTTGCCCACTGTACCATCCTGGGGCGTGCAAAGCCACAGTCTCTCAAGTCTCTACAGTGGGTGGTTTGCCCACTGATCAATCCTGGGGAGTGCAAAGCCACAGTCTCTCAAGTCTCTACAGTGGGTGGTTTGCCCACTGTACCATCCTGGGGAGTGCAAAGCCACATTCTCTCAAGTGGATAACAGTCTCCACTGGTTCTGGAGGGGGACTGGTGCCCAGAGTGCTTCATCCTGTGAAGGACAGAGGTAGTGGATGCAGTTCTCCACTGGTTCTGGAGGGGGACTGGTGCCCAGAGTGCATCACGCTCCTCGTGACGGTCCCAGTTCCGTCACTGTCCCAGCCGCACATGGGCTAACGATGCTTGAGTTGGCGGTGCTTGCCATGGCGGTCTTTGCCTTGTTCAGCGGTGCTTGCCATGGCAGTCTTTGCCCTGTTCAGCGGTGCTTGACTTTGCCGTTTCTGACCTGTTCAGCGGTGCTTGCCCTGTTCAGTGGTGCTTGCCATGGCGGTCTTTGCCCTGTTCAGCGGTGCTTGCCATGGCGGTCTTTGCCCTGTTCAGCGGTGCTTGACTTTGCTGTCTGTGACCTGTGCAGCGGTGTGTGGTATGACGGTCCCTCAGTGCCCAGCGGGGCTGTGGGTGCCGGGGCCCTCCAGGGCACTGATGCTGGCGGTGGTCTCCGGACCAGTGACAATAGTGCTGCCCTCCAGGGCACTGACTCTGGCGGTGGTCTCCAGACCAGTGACGATAGTGCTGCCCTCCGGTGCACTGACTCTGGCGGTGGTCTCCAGATCAATAATGATGATGGGGCTGGCAGTGGGGTCCTCGCCAGCGGGGAGGATGGCGGCCTTCTCCGCCGTGCTGCTCTTACCAGACTTTGGAGGCTTCTTCTGCCCCTTCACCACCTTGGGAGGGGTCACAGGTGACTCGACACTCCCCCCGGGACCCTTGTGGGCGGCTTTGCCGGCAGGAGTTTTCCCCCTCTCCCGTCGGGCACTATCCAACTTCTGGTGCTTTACAGGGGGTGGACTGGCAGTGCTTTGGCTCCGTGTCACACTGGCTGCCCTGGTGGCCGGTGCACTCCACATACCTCTGACACGCACCACTGGTACCGGACTTTTTTTGGCTGAGGTGCTAGTACGGGACCTATGAATTGGAGGGGGGGTGGTGGGACAGAGGTCAAGGTTGCTCAGGAAAAGTTTCTGATGAACACTGGGACGGGTAGCTGGAGGGGGTCTGGGAGTAGAGAAAGAGGAGGTGGTTGTAGGAGGTGTAACTTAAGATGATTTGGGTGCAGGTGCAGGTTCTGGAGGCTGTCGTGAGGTGGATGGATGTTGGGTGTGTGGGTGTCCGCGTTTGTGTACTTTGGGAGGGGCGTCACAGACACACTGGAAGAGGACACAGGGAACGTGTAAATGGTAGTGGGGGTGGTGAGTGCAGGTGAGCGGGGTGTGGTGCTGGGTGTTCTGGTGCGAGTCCTAGTGGCTGTAGTGGTAGTGCATGCAGGTGAGAGTGTAGACGAGACTGGGAGGGAGGAGGGAGACGACGAGGAAGGGGACACAGTGGAGGCAGTGGATGTTGCTGTGTCTGTATGTGGGTGATGCTTGTGTGAGTGCCTGTGGGATGTGTGGTGCCTATGTTTGCCTGAGCTGCCCTTGTGTGTTGACGTGTGTGCAGGCTGGTCTGATGGTGTGCTTGGGATAGGCTGGGGTACAGGGGATTGGGTCTGGGTGGAGGAAGTTGGAAGGGGGAGGCTAGACACAGGGACAATGGCTGCCAATAGTGCTGAGGCCAGAGATTGCAGGGTTCGATGATGGGCAGCCTGACCAGAATGAATGCCCTCCAGGAATGCATTAGTGTGTTGCAACTCCCTTTCTACACCCTGGATGGCATTCACAATTGTAGACTGCCCAACAGTGAGTAACCTGAGGAGGTCAATGGCCTCCTCACTGAGGGCAGCAGGGGTGACAGGGGCAGGGGCTGAGGTGCCTGGGGCGAAGGTGATGCCCACCCTCCTGGATGAGCAGGCACGGAGCGAAGGCTGAGGGGCTGCTGGGAGGGCGGTGCTGGTAGGGGGCGTGGCGGCTGTACCTGTAGAAGTGGGGGGCACAGATGGTGCCGCCACCACAAGGGAGCTCCCATCGGAGGACGAGTCTGTGTCGCTGGTTGCTGATCCGGTGACCGACGTGAAGCTCCCCTCGCCCCCCGTCCCACTGGTGTATTCTGTGTCCATGGTGTGGCACTCCATGGCCATGTGGGATGCAGCCCCCTCGTGCTCCGGTGCCACTGTACCTCCGCCTGATGATGCTGATGCACAAAAGAACAGGGAGAGCACAAAAAGGGGTGGGGAAACAGAAGAAAGACATGTTGAGTGCATGGCTTACTGCTACCATTGGCGAACAATACAGACACAGCAGCCCCCTGCACTACGCCGTGCTCTTGGCCTCTACAGATGCAGTTCCTGGGATATGGCCTACATGGCTATGAGTGTCATCTACCCACATAGATGACACAGGGGCATGTATACCTGTACTTGGCACTCTACAGAGGTGGGATGGAGTGGCACATGACCTGGATTCCGGAGAGGCCTAGCCTCCTCCCCCACCCAGACCCCTCCACTGTGCGCAAAGTCATGAGAATGTGAGTGTACTCACCCCCTTGTGTCTGCTGTGATGCCCTCATGCGCCCATCCAACTCAGGGTAGGCCACCGCCAGGATCCGGAACATCAGGGGGGTCATGGTGCGACTGGCACCCCTCCCACATTGGGAGGCCATCCCCAGCTGAGCCTCCGCTGTCTTCTTGCTCCAGCGGCGAATGTCCTCCCATCTTTTACGGCAGTGGGTGCTCCGTCTCTGGTGGACCCCCAGGGACCGGACGTCCTTGGTGATGGCACGCCAAATATCCTTCTTCTGGTGGGCGCTGACCTACATGACATGTACAGGGGAAGAAGAGAAGTCATTAGCAACAGCACCGTCAAAGTGAGTGGCCCACATCCCTGCCCTTGCCATGTGGCACATGCAATCACACTTCTACATGCTCGCAGGACTCTGCCCCCTTCCTACTGACATCCAGCCCTCTCCACCCAGGCATAGCCCATACAACGTGCTCCCTGTGTACTTACCTGTTAGTCTGGAGGACCGTAGAGTAGCGTGTACTGGGGGAGGACCCCGTCCATGAGCTTCTCCAACTCCTGTGCAGTGAAGGCAGGGGCCCTTTCCCCAGACGCACCAGCCACTGTCTCTTCCAGACCGAGGTCACAGCAGCACTTGCAGTGTAGGTCCTCTCCTGTCGAAGATCAGGTATCGAGTGATTGAACAGATAGAAAATGGCGGTCACGTCAGCGGCGGTGACGTCCGCGGCGGTGCGTATCAACACTGCCAGCGCACTTCGTCATTGGCTCCTGGGACCCATAGGGTCCAATGTTAACCAATGCAGCATTGAGTCGCAGTCTTTGACCGCCTAACGCGACAGTGTACAACGCCAGCGCAGTTACCTCACATCCCATTGTCCCACTTTAGAGATCAGCCATCCGCCATTTCAGGGGCCCACATGGCTTCATTTACAACTGCGTCACACATACCTAGGCCTACACTCAACACACATACAGGAAGGATATTGTATTTAGTGTTGTGTTCTGTGTAGCTGTGGGTACATACCTCTGAGTTGCTTGACTCTGTGGTCGCTGTTGTCCTAGGCACCATCAGCTGGGACATGTGAGGAGATGGCGGAATCCTCCGGTGTACCGACCGCTGGTCGACCTGTTGACAATTGAGGAGCGACATTTAATCATCACCTACAGGTTTGACCGTGCCACAATCCAGGAACTGTGTACCCCGTTGGAGCCAGACCTGATTTCACTAATCCGCCATCCTACAGGAATCCCCCCTCAAGTGCAGGTGCTATCAGTGCTCCATTTCCTAGCAAGTAGGTCATTTCAGACAACAGTGGCCATGGCATCAGGGATGTCCCAGACTATGTTTTCCAACGTTTTGTCCAGTGTGTTGTCTGCCCTGCTGAAACACGTGAGGAGCTACATCGTTATCCCTCAGGTGGAGGATTTGGCTACAGTTAAAGGTGACTTCTATGCCCTGGGACATATCCCTAACATCATAGGTGCCATTGATGGGACCCATGTGGCTTTGGTACCCCCCCACAGGAGTGAACAGGTGTACAGGAACCGGAAGAGTTATCATTCGATGAATGTACAGATGGTATGTTTGGCAGACCAGTACATTCCGCAGGTAAATGCCATGTTCCCTGGCTCAGTGCATGACGCCTACATCCTGCGGAATAGCAGCATCCCGTATGTGATGGGTCAACTCCAGAGGCACCGTGTGTGGCTATTAGGGGACTCTGGTTACCCCAACCTGTCATGGCTATTGACCCCAGTGAGGAATCCCAGGACCAGGGCAGAGGAACGCTACAATGAGGCCCATGGGCGGACTAGGAGGGTGATCGAACGAACCTTCGGTTTCCTGAAGGCCAGGTTCAGGTGCCTCCATATGACAGGTGGTTCCCTATTCTACTCACCAAGGAAGGTGTGCCAGATCATCATCGCCTGCTCGATGCTTCACAATCTTGCTTTGCGACGCCAGATGCCTTTTCTGCTGGAGGATGGTCCAGATGACAGTGTTGTGCCAGCTGTGGAGCCTGTGGACAGTGATGAGGAGGAAGCAGAGGAAGAAGACATTGATAACAGGGACTCTGTCATACAGCAATATTTCCAGTGACACACAGGTGAGAACAATTTTTTTACTATTACATTCACTTTCACACTTCTACCTCTATCCTGTCTGTCAATTTGAAGTAGTATCTGCTAACTGAGTGATACATTTCCATTACGGTTTCACAGGTGTGGTTACCAACGTGTGTCATCTGCTTGCATCCTTCATGGACTTGTGATGTGTGACATAGGTATGGTGACATTACTATTGAGAACGGATTTTGTCACTGTCATAGCTAATACACATTTTCAAAATCACAGGCTGACTCCAGATTGTTTTGTGGTTCAAGGGTGTTTATTGAAATGCTAATTATTGGAGGGGGTGGCAAAATGGTGATGGGTGATGGTGGAGGAATGTCATGGCAGAGTCCAGTCTATTAGTCTCACAGGTGCATTGCCCATATGGGCATAGGAAGTGGAGCTGTGGCAGTTCCAATCTGGACAGGGTAACAAAGTGGGACAGTGGGAGGACAATCAGGGTGGTCTCATTTCCTGGTGGGGGTCTTGCCATCTTGCTCTGTCCTGTTCCTAGATCTCAGGGACGGCTTGCGGGGTGGTCTGTCTGCAGTGGGTGGGGTGCTGGTGTGGTGGTCCTGTGGCGTGGCGTCCTGTCCACTAGCGCCAGCGGAGGTGGTGGGCAGTTCTTCATCCATGCTAGTGTCAGGGGCCCCTTGCAGTGCCACAGTGTCCCTCATGGTCTTTTGTATGTCTTTCAGCACCCCTACGATGGTGCCCAGGGCGGAGCTGATGGTTCTGAGCTCCTCCCTGTACCCCAAATACTGTTCGTCCTGCATGCGCTAGGTCTCCTGAAACTTAGCCAGGACCGTTGCCATCGTTTCCTGGGAGTGGTGGTATGCTCCCATGATGGAGGAGAGGGCCTCGTGGAGAGTGGGTTTCCTTCGTCTGTCCGCCCCCTGTCGCACGGCAGCCCTCCCAATTCCCCTGTGTTCTTGGGCCTCCGTCCCCTGGACAGTGTGCCCACTACCACTGCCCCCAGGTCCCTGTTGTTGTTGGGGTGGTGGGTTATCCTGGGATCCCTGTGGTGGTGGACACACAGCTGATTGACGTGTCCTGGGTACGGAGGTATGGGCCCGCTGGGTGGGTGCTCTGCTGGTGTTACCAGAGGGTGGAAGGTCAGTGTTGGGCTGTGCCTGTGCGAGGGGAACCGACTGTCCCGAGGCCAACGATGGTCAGGGCTGGTCATCTGGATCCAGCTGGCCAGAGCTGATGTCATCACCGTGGGCCTCTTCTGGGGGTGGAGTGGAGATGTCTGGACCCTCCTGTCTGGTGATTTTAGGTAGTGGTCCTACACGGGTATAAAAGCATGATTATTGCATCTGTGTCTGTCATTGTGTGCAATGGGTGGGTGTGCGTGTACCCCAGTGCAAGCATTCCTGTGTGGGGCTTGTATGATGATGGTTCGGGGGTGTTATGGCTATGTGCAGTGGGCATGCTTTAGTGATGGGTGTCCATGCTTAGTTGTGTCATGCAGGGCTTGGTGTTGGGATGGGTGGTTTGTGTTATAAGTACATTAGTGGGGAGTTGGAGTGATAGGGGAGGGGGTGAGGGTGGGGGTGTGTGATAGCATGCAGGTAGGGTGGGGGATATGATAGTTAAGATTTGACTTACCAGTGTCCATTCCTCCACCGACTCCTCCGAGGTCCTCTGGATGCATAATGGTCAAGACCTGCTCCTCCCATGTTGTTAGTTGTGGGGGAGGAGGTGGGGGTCCGCCGCCAGTCCGCTGAATCGCGATGTTGTGCCTAGAGACCACTGAACGCACCTTCCCGCGTAGGTCGTTCCACCTCTTCGATTTCTTGGGTGCTGTCCCACTGCGTTTCCCTGTCGACGATTCTTCGCCATAGCTCCATCTTCCTGGTTATAGAGGTGTACTACACCTGTGCTCCAAATAGCTGTGGCTCTACCCGTATGATTTCCTCCACCATGACCCTGAGCTCCTCCTCCGAAAACCTGGGGTGTCTTTGGCGTGCCATGGGGTGGTGTAGGTGATGTGTGGGGTGGTGTATGTGGTGATGAGTGTGGTGATGTGTAGTGGTGTGTGGAATTTTGTGCGTGGATGTTGTGTGGGTGATGGTGTTGTGTGCCTCTGTGTGGTGGGGTTGTCTATTCTGTGCTGTCTCTCTGGCCTTCGGCAATCAGTTTTTGTCATAGGGGTTTGTGGGTGATGTGGGTGTGTGTTTTATATTGTGTTGGGTGTGTGGGAGTGGTGTGTGTATGTGTATCAGGTGTGTGTATTTGGAATTGTCCAATGTGGGGGTGTTTTGGAGATATGTGTGTGTATTTTGAGCGCGGCGGTGTGTACCGCCAATGGAATACCGCGGTTGAAAGACCGCCGCGTGGATTCGTGGGTCGTAATAGCATGGGCGTGTTTCTGTTGGCGTGACGGTGGAAGTTTTGTTTTCGCCAGTTTATCACTGACCTTTGGTGTGGCGGACTTGTGTGGGTGTCTGAATTTCGGCGGATTCCGAGATGTGGGTCATAATAGCTGTGGCGGAATTCCGCGGCCGCGGCGGTGTGTTGGCGGTCTTCTGCACGGCGGTAAGCAGCTTTTACCGCCAATGTTGTAATGACCCCCAAAATGTTTCTTTCTCCGATAATATAAAAAACAACACCTTTGAACCCATAAAATGTCAGCTAATATCATACACCAGGGTACAATAAATATACTTGGTGAAGTCTAAATCCAAAAAACAGCCATCCAATCTTATTCTTTGAATCACTAATCTAAAGCGCCATAATTGATCCCAAAATGTGTTTTACCACAGGATGGACTATATAAGCAGATGAATCAAGTATGGAAAGGTTCTCTCGGCAGAGAAACGATTCCAAAAGTCCCATTATAACTGATGATATTAAAACAGCGCCTCTAGTACCACAGAATGTCCACTAATATCATACGCCAGAATACAATAAATATGCATAAAAAGATCTAAGTCTAAAAGGCCGCTACCCAATCTTATTCTTTAAAGTCGCTAGTCTGATACTCCAAATTGGTTCAAGGAATTTTGCCACTGGATAGGCTATGTATACGGATGGATCAGATTTAAAAATTCTCTCGGCATGTAAACAACTCCTAAAACCCATTTGTTTACATAGAGGATTGATCCAAGAAGCCCTCTGTTTATCATTTGCATGACATTGGAAAAAAACATGTAAAACAGACTCTTCATTCTTGTATCCCATCGGACATAACTTAGATCCATCAATGGATGTGGCCATTTGTAAGTTAAAGAACACAGAGGGAGGGACCCTATTCTAAATCTGATAAAAAGGGCGCGCGCAGATGGAGAAAGTGCAGCATCCATGAAGGGCTCAAACTCATAGTGGAATTTAAATTGCAAGTAGCTATCAGACATGGACAACGGCACAACCTCAGCAAATTGGGCAGTTGGAACTATGACCCAAAAAGCGTCCTTCAGTGACTGCGCAGCGTTTTTGGGAATGGAAGAGGGATCCTTCCAATGGTACCCCAAACCAAGGCGCGTTAGGGACCGTTCAACATAAACACACCAGTTGATTTTAGTATTGGGGTCGGGGGCCATCAAATTAAGAAGCCCACATCTGAATGGAATGAGGGCATCTGATGACCATAGCGAATCCAAAACAAGAGAGGCCTTAAGGCAGCAATCTGATTAATTGAAAAAAGATTTAAGTCCATTCGAATGGGAAAAGATGGAGTGCTGGAAGGAACTTTTAACAACATCTTCAAGAACTGATTTTCCACCCTAGCCAAATTCACCAAGTTGCAATGACCCCAAAGCTCTGCACCATACAAAGATCCCCCACCCCCCCGGCTTGAGATTTATATATTTCGAGAGCAGGAGTCATAGCAAAACTGGGGGAACTGGTAGCAAATCTCACAATGCCACCCGCCCTTTGCTTCAGGCACATTAGTGATTTCTGACGATGGGCGTACCAGAAATGTGAGTCTTCTAGTTTTATGCCTAGATAATCAAAAGTGCCCACTCTATCCAAGGAAACACCTTCTAAATATACAGGTCTCTTCATTTTCTGCTTTTTGTCCCCAAACACCATGTATGTCGTTTTTGCTGAGTTGATTTCCAAACCGTGGTCCTTGCAAAACTCCAAGAACCTTGAAAGCAGACTTGACAGACCCATAGCTGTTCCATAAAGTAGCAAGGTATCATCGGCAAATAAAAGGCGTGGGAACTTCTGCCCACCCATATTGGGGGCATCACCAGGACAAGCTAAAAGGTATGGAATACAAGCATTAATAAACAGAAGAAACAGGGTAGGCGCAAGAGCGCAACCCTGCCTCACACCACGGGCTGTGGGGAATGCTGGAGTCAGATCACCTGCCGGGCCCCATCGTACTTTGGCACAGTTGCCAGAGTAAAGATCTTTAATTATATTAATCATGGAGCCCGGGACTCCAGCATTGCACATAACCTCCCACAGCTTGGGGTGCGGGACAAGGTCAAAAGCAGATTTCAAATCGACAAAGGCCACAAATAAGTGGCCGTGGTCTACATCTACGATCTTCCACTTTATAGTAATAAAGCGGAAGACCTGATCGATGGTACTGACCTTGTCCCTGAATCCTGCCTGAAGATGGCTTAATGCGTGATAGTTCGCTATCCATAGTTTCAGTCCGCCTAGCAGCTGAGAGCAGAATATTTTTTGCAAATTATCTAGTAAGCTAATAGGTCTATAATTTCCTGGAAGACTTTTCTCTCCTTTTTTATGAATGGGCACAATTGTTGCCTCCTTCCAGGAATCTGGATAAGACCTAGTCGCCAAGACAATGTTCGATATCCTATTAATATACCGGGTCCATGTGGGCAAGTCTGATTTGTACAAATCTGAGCGGATACCGTCTGGTCCAGGAGCCTTCCCTGATTTTTGGGCACAAATTGCCAACTCTGTTTCTTTTAAAGTAAAGGGAGGCACCGCAGGACGACACATTGAAAATTCTACAGAGTTGATGTCAACAATTTCCGGCGAAGGGCCATACAGTTACCTAAAATAAGTAAGCCAGGTGTCAGCAGCAATATGGCATTCTGGAGCGAGTGGAAGATCTGGGTCTCTGCGTGAAACAAAGAGCCAAAAGAGTTTGACATCACGGGTCCTGGCCGCCTCAGCCAGATCTCCCCATAGACTTTCCTCATGCTTGCGTTTGCATAATTTGCAAGTGGAGACATAAATTCTTCTCGCACTTACAATGGCTTCCCGATTCTTTGTCTTTAGTGCTTTAGTCAAGAGGCTCTTGGCCTCACGACATCTCTTATCAAACCATTTGCAGTTAGGTGCAATAGGGGAGTTCCTTTGATTCGTAGCAGATTTAATAAAAAGCTCCTTAAGAGCCATGAAAAGAGCCACATGGGAAGACATGACTTCCAGTGGGGATAATACAATATAATCATCAAAAAGCAGGTGTCTGGAAACTAAGGCGCGCAGTTTGTCGTTTAACAGATTGGACTTCTGTAACGAAGCCCATCTCACGGCACGCCTATTGCTAGACAATTTTAAAAAATTGTGAGCGTTAGGAGCAGAAAGCGGCGGAGGTCCTGCAAAAAGAGTTCCATTAAATACAATTTGTAGAGGGGCATGGTCACTAGTGAACCGTGGACCCACTTCCACGTCAATTATAAAATGCCAAATCCGTATATCAAAAATGACATAGTCCAAAATACTGCTATAGAGGCCCCTACAAAAAGTTGGTCTAGCAGGATTCTCAGCAGGAAATCGGCCATTTCCGAAGCGAAGGCCATGAATTACTGCAAGATCTGTTATCTGCGTCGCCCTGCAAGAAGCAATAGACAACGCTGATTAGATTAGAAAAGGAGGAATGTTCCATACTTTGTCTTCAACCTGTGTTGACTTGGCATAAGCCAAGTCAAATTCAATTTGCACTTTAAGACCGCCTGCAATCATAATACGATATTTAGAACGAGAGTCAGATATGAGATTGTGCAGGAGATCTATGGTAGCTGACTGATAATTAGAAGGGCCTGGTCTATTGTAGATGTTAATACATAACACGGGAGTGCCCGACTTTGGCTGTATTATTACTATTTCCAAAATGTCACGGGAATCAACAGCGATCTACTTTGCCCACCTCAGTCAACTTGACCCAGGTGCATACACCCCCTATTGCCCTGCCCATAGAGGACTGCATAGCATTTTTGTGAAGGAGCAAAAACCTTGCCTGTACACACAATCCGTTGCCCATGTTTCCTGGAACATGCAAATATAGAAGGATTCAACATAAGACCCCCACTCTGGATCAGCTAGTTTACTCTTAATACCTGCCACATTCCAAGACAAACATTTCCCTGTGACATACATAGTACTGCAAGAAGCTTCACAAAAATCAACATCCATTACTGGGTTGAAGTTCACAATAGCAGTACTAGGTGGATCCCATAAAATGTTGGCACCCAGACTTAGCAAAGATCTTTGGAGTGGCAAGGCCTGAGAATCATAACCAGCACTGGATTTACAAGGTCTAGGGGAACATAGTCAATCCACATCAGAAGTACCCCCTTGGGGCACAGAGTCACGTGCGCTATCACATTTAAAAATAGGGACCATGATAAGCTCAGCGACAGGAACAGGTGGCAAACCAGAAGAGGCAACAGGATCAATTGTGTGAGATGGAATCAACTTATCCGTATTTGAATAAGAGGACAAATTCATATTTCCCAAAACGGGCATGCTGTCGCTAAAAAATACATCAAATTCCTTCCTTAGAAAATTGCATGCTTCCATCTGCACTTCTTCAATTAAATTGTCAATTTCTCTGGACACGCAGTTGGTATGAGGTTGCGTGACTCTGCTAGATTTGGGAATTTTGGTTTTAGCAGGGCCTAAATCTGGGCTGGATCTCCCCTTGCGTTTTCCCATTCTAAGAGAATAAAAGGACTCGCCACCAATATAGGCGCAAAAAGAGAAGAGAACACAGGTATATCAGAGTGCTCTCAACCGCACCTTAGGACCCAGAGAGGGGGCCGGCCTGTCCTGCAAAGAATGCAAATAATCACAGCAAGTCAAACAGTGATCTATAGGACACAATAAGTGATCCAAGTCTCCTTGAACCTCTTAAAAGGCCGATCGCCACCAGATAGCAAAAAATAAAAGGGTATGGCCCAGCCCAGTTTCTTCCGGGTGCTGCTGGGCACAGGATGGGCCCACCCGTGGCCCTGGCGCGTCCTGCGCGCATCCCACGAAGCGGGCGCGTTGGAAATTTAAAGGGGCCTGGTCCCGCCCCCTCAGTCAGCTGGTGCTCCTTGCAATGTAGTTGGCGTGACCCACGAAGCGGTGCGCGTTGGAAATTTAAAGGGGCCTGGTCCCGCCCCCTCGATCAGCTGGTGCTCCTTGCAATGCAGTTGGTGTGACTGCGAAGCGGGCGCGCCTTGGAAATTTAAAGGGGCCTGGTCCCGCCCCCTCGATCAGCTGGTGCTCCTTGCAATGTAGTTGGCGCGACCCCTGTTTTCTTACAGTCCCAGCGACCCTCTACAACCTACCATAGGCCTGGGGTCCATTCGTGATTTGCATTCCACTTTTGGAGTATATGGTTTGTGTTGCCCCTAGGCCTATTTCTACCTATTGCATCCTACTGTGATTCTACATTGTTTGCACTACTTTTCTTACTGTTACTGACCTGTTTTAGGTTTGTGTACATATAATTTGTGTATATTACTTACCTCCTAAGTGAGGGTGTCCTCTGAGATACTTTTGGCATATTGTCACTAAAATAAAGTACCTTTATTTTTAGTAACTCTGAGTATTGTGTTTTCTTATGATATTGTGCTACATGATATAAGTGGTATAGTAGGAGCTTTGCATGTCTCCTAGTTCAGCCTAAGCTGCTTTGCCACAGCTACCTCTATCAAGCTGCTAGAAACATCTCTATTCTACTAATAAGGGATAACTGGACCTGGCACAAGGTGTAAGTTCCACAAGGTACCCACTATAAGCCAGGCCAGCCTCCTACACCTGCCAAAAGATAAGGATGTCGTCAATGTATCAACGCCACAGTCTAATGTTGTTAATGAAGGGGTTGGAATTAGGGAGAATGTATAGTTGTTCAAAATGAAACATATACAAACAGGCCAGGCTGGGCGCGAAGGTACTTCCCATTGAAGTCCCTCGTATCTGATGATAAATCTGGTCTTCAAACTGAAAGTAGTTCTCAGTGATAGCCACAGTAGCACATTGCATAATGAACTGTACGGGTGTAGAAAAAGACCAAGTTATGATATTTAGAGTGTCTTCAACAACACGAAGGGTAGCTTTCTGAGGAATATTGGTGTATAATGCTTCTACATCCAAGGTGATGAGGGCACTAACAGTGGAAGTCATGTTAATTGGCTCGATCAAATTCAACAAGTCTTTGGTGTATCTCAAGAACGTGGATGTAGCTCTGACCACAGGTTGGAAGAAGTGATCACAAAACATGGAAAGGGGTTCCAATATGGACCCTATCACTGAGACAATAGGGTGTCCGGGGGGGAGGGTGGCTGAATGTTCTTGTGAATTTTAGGAAGGCAATAGAAATATGGCATACGTGGATGATTAGTATCCAAAACTTCTGCTTCCTTACGGGCTATCTATGTCTTAGATTATGCCTCGTGGATCATAGATCGAATGTGTTTCCTGAAGTCTATCAGTGGGATCTTGTGAAATTCGTTGATAATAGGAAGAGTCACTGAGGAGGCGTAGGCATTCTTGTCTGTATTCTTGTGAATCAAGGATCACTATAGCGCCCCCTTTGCCTGCCGGTTTGATGACAATACTAGGGTCAGAAGATAGTGTTCTTAGAGCAGCCATTTCTTTCGATGGAATGTTAACAAAAGGATGTTTAGGACGCTATTTATTGACTTCAAGGGAGACAGCTTTTTCAAATGCTAGCATTTCACATGGCATGGATGTCGAGGGAGGAAGAAATGTGGAGGGATTCCTTAAACCCGAATCTTCCTGGGAAGGTTCTATAGCTCTATCCATAAAGAAGAATTGTAAACGGATCGTCCCGATAAACAGTGACAGCTGGCAATTTAGGTGAAAAAAATCTTCTTTAGGAGTAGGAACAAAGCCCAAACCTTTACCAAGGGCATGTCCCTCACCTATGGAAAGTTCCCTCGATGATAGATTGACCACTAGTTTGTCTTGGTCTGATTCTTGCCTTGGCTCCTCGTAACCATCTGAGGCTCTTCTCTGTTCCAGTGTACGTGGCAACCTCTTCCTCTGCACCTGCCTCTTCCTCTGGCCCGGCCTCTGCCTAAAAAAGGTACAAAAGGCATTATCGGACACTGTTGGCAAAGAGGATAAGGAGACTGCCAAGTGGGAGGCTGATGGATCGGATACTGCGGATATTGATGGTAATGTAGTGGTGAAGCTTCATCTGTGCTCCAACCATCTGATGATGAGCTACTGCTGTAAGTGTGTGATTTCTTTAAAAAAAGATGAACCAGAATCATCAGAGGGCCCAGATTGATTATCTAACTCGTAGTCATCCTTGATGTATGGGTAGATCTTCTCTTTGCTGAATTTTGGAAATGTCCTTTTGCAATTTGGATATCTTCTGTTGGGTTCAATATTATTTATTCTCGTTAAGTTCTAAATCAATTTCAGCTAAATGATGTTTGAATGCAGTTAGTGACAATGTAGTCTTGAGAGTGTTTTCAGCTATATTGATCTCAACTAAAATAGAGTCAGCTAGACGTTTAGGAGTATTGATAATCAGGACCAACCAATCCTGAGTACACTTTCAAGCAATCCGAGCTCAATCTTTCCTGAAGACTAAATCCTGGAGGAAAATCCTAGGGACATTTGTCACAATCAAGCCATTCGGGCAATATGTGCCTGCAAATATTCATAGAACCATGAAGGATGGTTTTTATAAGGTCCCTTTTTAAGGTGGACAGTTTATCCCAGTCTTCTTTGAGGCTTCCTGAGGGGCCTGTACTATCGTTAACTAAAATGGAGGGGCAGGGACGACATCATCATCAAAACTCAGACCTTGGAAATCTTCCATGGTCTGTTGATTATCAGACAATTGGATAGATAAAAAAATAAAAAAGTCCCACAGCAGAGCCGCTGTACAAAACTGTCTCAAAAGAAGGAGGGACCGAGAGAATTGCTGGAGCAGGTCCAGTGTGCAGTATCCCTGGGTATTATGTCACAAACAAAGGAGCACACTGTTCCTAAAAGGAAAATCAAACACGTGGGCACTTCTGAATCAAGGGCCAGATGCAGGAAACAAATAGCGAGTCGCAAACGGCAAAAATTGCTGTTTGCGACTCGCTATTCGCGTTTCCCAATGCAGAAATGCATATTGCGAGTCGGTACCGACTCGCAATATGCATTTCAGAATCGCAAATAGGAAGGGGTGTTCCCTTCCTATTTGCGATTCTGAGTGGTATGCAATACCATTTGCGACCGCATATGCGGTCCCAAATGGTGTCGCAGTTACCATCCACTTCAAGTGGATGGTAACCCACTCGCAAATTGGAAGGGGTCCCCATGGGACCCCTTCCACTTTGTGAATGGACCCACAAATATTTTTTCAGGGTAGGTAGTGGTCCAAGGGACCACTTCCTGCCCTGAAAAAAAAAAAAAAAACTAAAGGTTTCGTTTTTTTTTTTAAGTGCAGCTCGTTTTCCTTTAAGGAAAACGGGCTACACTTAAAAAAAAAACTGCTTTATTGAAAGCAGTCACGAACATGGAGGTCTGCTGACGACAGCAGGCCTCCATGTTTGCGAGTGCCTAGACTCGCTATGGGGCCGCAATTAGCGACCCACCTCATGAATATTAATGAGGTGGGTCATTGCGACCCCATAGCGAGTCGCAGTCGGTGTCTGAGACACCGTACTGCATACCAATTTGCGACTTGCAAATTGCGAGTCGCAGGGACTCGCAATTTGCAAGTCGCAAATTAGCATTTTGCTACATCTGGCCCCTAGAAGCTAGAACCCTCAAGAATCCATTGGATGTCAGCCATCATCATTGGGTCTGATCCTCGTCGGGCCGGTACTGCAGTGCCCGATGGGCCCCGTATGTGGGGGCTCTGTGCCGAATGACTTTTTACAATGAACATGCCACAGAATTAAGCAGGAGCAAATTTAGACCTACTAGCAAAAATAGAGCGAACTAAGAATAAAATTGACTTGAGAACCACCCACAATCAGATTTATTAGGGATGGTGGGTCTCGGACAAGATTAAGAACCTAGAGAGTAAAAGTGTGGACTTCCTAGATTTGGAACCAATTGGTATATGGCACCTTACCAGGCGTACTAATTGTAACTCTCAAAATTGCATCTACATGATCACGTGCCCCTGTGGCTTACGCTGCATTGGGATGACTACGAAACCAGTTAAGATCCAGATTAGTGAACACCGTAGCAATATTAGGTGTGGGCGCTCCTCTACAAAATTGAGCACTCATTTCATTGAAACTAAACATTCCCCAGATGACCTCTGGTGGGTCATCCTTGAGGCATTCACTGGCCCAAGGATAGATCCCTCATTTCTATTAAAGAAGGAACAACGTTGGACCTTTAATCTTTGGACCCATATTAAATGCTTAAGTGATGACATCCCATGGACAAATTTTTCTCTTAGGAAATGAAGACATTATCCTATTACCCCTTTCTTTTGTACCTTCAAGGAAATATATACTTTGGATGGCCAGCAGTCCTTACCCTTTGGTGATGACTATCTCGTTATTATATCCTACATGATGGCTTTTTTTAAAACCAATGTCCTTTTTCAAATGTTTTGTTGATGGTTTTTGCTGGGGTTTTGAGGTTAGAATCAAACTAAGGGCATAAATAAATATAGCTTATCTACTTCCTTCTACCCCAGGAGGTGTAAGGTACGATCCTTTATGACACACTCAGGTACCCCATAAAAGAAAGAGTGTTTTTTGCATTGCAATGTTTTTTTTATTATGATTTTTTTTTAAACAGGACATTTTTTCCATCATCTAACGTTGAGGTTAAATTTTTTTCCCCCATTTAATAAGGGCCTTCCTTTCATAATGCTAAACATCTTTTGGGAGCACTGGATTAGGTTAAACTGAGCACTAATATGTGCTTCTTTCATTTGGTATGTAATTAGATCCGTAGCTATCTTGTTTATGGCGCCGGCCCTTCGGCATTCCACCTTCCTGTGTTTTGGTTGCCGAGAGGCTTAGGCCCTCATTACAACCCTGGTGGTCGGTGTAGAAGTGGCGGTAATACCGCAAACAGGCTGGCGGAAAAAAAATGAAATTACAAGCATGATGGTTACCGCCATGCCAAACTGCCACTTCTACACTCTGACCGCCAGGGTGGTAATGACTGCTGGGCTGGAGACTTCGGTCTCCAGCCCGGTGACCGTCACTAGACTGCCGACGGTATCACGACCCTGCATACCGCCATGGATTTCGTGGGGTCCTGTACCATCATGAAATCCATGGCGGTAGGCACCATCAGTGCCAGGGAATTAATTCCCTGGCACTGATAGGAGTCTCCCCCACCCCTCCTCCCCAGAGTCCTCCCCCCAAACCCACACCCCCCCTACCACTCCCCCAAAGGTGGCAGGACCCCCCTCTCCACCCCCAAAACATTGACACACACCCCCCACCCCTACACGCACGCTCACACAACTACTACACATACACGCAGACATACAAGCAGACATACACGCACACATGCACACAGACATATGCACACACATTTCCCATACACACAACACACCCCGCATCCATACACTCACTCACACACCCCCTCTACACACTCACACGCACACCCCCATGCACGGACACAGCATCCCCCACCCCCTCCCCTAACGGATGATCACCTTACCTGGTCCGGTGATCGTCCGGGAGGGATCGGGATCCATGGGGGCTTCTCTGCCGCCAGCTCCCCGTCACAAGAACACCGCCACACTGAATCCTGGGTTGTGATTCGGTGGACGGTGTTCTGATGACGTGGCGGTGGAGGTGGAGCGGCCTCCACTTCACCGACCGACTGCCAGAATGGCTGCTGGCGGCTCTCTGTCTGAAAAAGGGCGGTCTTCAGCCCAGCAGTACCTCGGCGGTCTTTGAAAAAGACCACTGAGGTCCAAATGAGGCCCTTAGTTCCTTGTCTATTTTTAGACTCCGTCAAGCCCATTGACAATATGCCGTGGGTGGGGCTATGCTGCACTTAACCCGGCAGTCTGAGGAATCCTCCACTTCTGGGTTTGCGGCCACGGGTAGGTTCTCCAAGGCGGGACCTGTCCGTTCTCTGTAAGTACCTTCCTTCCGTCCTTTTTCCATATTCTAAGGTTTAGAGTGTTGATATAGTCACTTTGGAACTCAAGAGTGCTGTATGTTTGGTGAACCTATGGTCGTTCGCAGCTGGGTTTTGGTTCAGACAGTTTTCCTCCCACTACTCCGGGGGCAGCCATCAAGGGTGGGGTCTTTAATTCATAACCCTTACTGTTTCCTCGATCTGCAAACCCCATTTCACATGGTAATCAGTTTCTGAAGATACTGACCGCCAACAAGATATCGCATTAGGCTACTTCTTTGTTTTGTTAGTCCCTTTGAGGTTGGGCTTGCGGCTATATGTATCATTAATATTACAATCTCCAGTTATTTAAAGTGACTCTCGAATTTCCAGTTTTTTCGCTGTTGCCAACTTGTGAGTGCTTCTATTTGGAGAGTCAATTGCTGAAATATCTTAGACGTATGGCACATTTGTTTAGGATGAGACCATTCTCTTTGATTAACTTACATTACTGTTGCCAATGTTGATGTTTGCTCTCCATAACCATTGTTACTACTACTACTACTATTATTACCATTTCTACCAAAGGGGATGGTAGTCCTTTGGCCAGCACGTGACCCATGAAGCCTGTTCCTGAAATTGAGGAGGGTAAGTACTACATCATATATGGTATCAATGTGGTTCTTTGGGGATCACTGTTTTGAGACGGCTTCATGACATCATATATATTAATGTGTAAAATGTATTTTTAACATACTAATATGCCATTTGGCTCACCTTGTCTGTTGGGGTCTGTTTCTTTGCTTTTTTGTTTGTTACAGGTTTTTACCAACTGAGGCTTTCTTCCTTTTTTTGCTTAGATGTTCATGTAAGTCTTTGACTTTTTATTCTTTGAGAAGAACTTAGGCTTTTTTGGTCCTGATGAAATGCCAATTGATCCTTTTGGACAGCTGAGGAGTGAAACATGTTTACCTTCTTGTTTGGGTGAGAGCCATTGTCCTCTAAATCCCTCACATTTTTGGTTAGAGCATAGGAACATTATTTTCCTTTTACTCTCTATGTTTTTAATCTTGTCTGAGACCCACAAACCCTAATAAATCTGATTGTGGGTGGTTCTGAAGCACATTTTATTCTTAGTTCTCTCCATTTTTGCTAGTAGATCTAAATTTGCTCCTGCTTAATTCTGTGGCACGCTCATTGTAAAAGACCTTCGGCACAGAGCCCCCACATAGGGGCCCGTCAGCATTGCAGCGCCGACCCGACGAGGAGCAGACCCAATAATGATGCCTGACATCCAATGGATGCTTTAGCGTTCTAGCTTCTAGATTCAGAAGTGCCCACGTGTTTGTTTTTCCTTTAGGAAAAGTGTGCACCTTTGTTTAAATCGTAACCACCCCATGGACTGACTAATCATAAACCTTTTGAAGATTAATATATCGTCCTGGGTAGGATTTTCTATAGTCAGACTCTAGGGAGGAGAGAAGATTGTGTGTTCAAGAGTTCCTGTTGATGGTTCGTGTCATATTAGCAGGGTGAGTTTAGCTGTCGATAGGCCCGATTCTCAAAAGATTTACCTGATGGTGTCTCCCTGCTGAAGTACATGTTGTTCTTGCCTGGGTGATGTATAGAATTGTAATGTTATGTGTGTCTCTTTTGCTTTGCAGGTACCACCTGCAACTTATAATTTGATTGCTGCATATTAATAATGTTTTTTTTTATAATAACCTGAGTAAGTATGTTTTTCTGAATTTGTGTCACTAAATTCCTTTTACATGAAGCCCATGTTGATGCTAATTCGTGGTTAGTGAGGGTATTAACTTTAAATCGATAGGCCTGATTCTCTGAAGACTTACCTGATGGTGTCTCCCTGCTGAAGTAGACAACATGTTGTTGTTGCCTGGGTGATGTATAGAATTGTAATGTTATGTGTGTCTCTTTGGTTTGCAGGTACCAGCTGCAACTTATAATTTGATTGCTGCATATTAATAATGTTTTTTTATAATAACCTGAGTTAGTATGTTTTTCTAAATTTGTGTTACTAAATTCTTTTTACATGAAGCCCATGTTGATGCTAATTCGTGGTTAGTGAGGGTATTAACTTTAAATACTCAAGATTCATATTGACACTCTTTGATTGTTTATACTAATGCATAAGTTGCCATTATTACTGATTTTGGTATTACTAATCAGTGTTATTATTTTGGAAATTATTGGCTTGATTGTTTTGATTAAGCCCAGATACATAAGACGTTCTAATCAGCCACTATTGATTATGAATACTTGTAACTTTTGTCAGAGAGTTATTTTCATGATATTAGCATTGTTAATTTAGTGAAATAAATTCAGAATTCATCTTAATAAACTGGTGTGGTTTTTGTTTGAGGTTTTAGATCTTTAATTATATTGATTATTGTTGATGATTACATTACTCATTGTTGACATCCCCTCATTCCTATGCGTTTCGATCCATTGACCTGTTGCTCAGAATCCACTATGCAGTTTAAGTAATAGATAGGATGCCGTAGCGCTGCAGCAGCCTTAAGCAGATCTGCAAGCATTGGTTGTGCTGATACTGACATATGTTTGAAACTTTTTTGTTCTACATGGGCTTACATAATGCAGAAGCAACATGAAGAAATACATAAAATATGCATTGAGCACATTTACAATTGGGAATTATCAAACACTTCCTTTTATAGTGGAGACCTACTAAGGTGAAATTCAACATCTTTCATAAACACTTATGTGTCTACTTTTTTCAATAAATAAATATGTGTAAAGTTTACAACACATCAGCCCAGACTCATTTTTTTATTGAGAAATCTGACCTTACACTTACAATGCATCTTTAACTCACCTATTACGTCCAATGCCTATTTTATATCAGAAAATGTCCATTTCTAATTCATTGTTGTTCTCAATACAATAGCCAGTGTTAAACAGCAATATAATTAATTCTTCTCCAAATATGAAAAACATGATTGAGTAATCCCATGTTGACTAAAACTGCTGATTACCTTTCTTCCCTTTTTGGCTTAACAGGCTGCATTTTCCAGTTCATTTTTCTCCTAAAGGTTGCCCACTACTGTTCTATCTTGTGTGAAGCCCTATTGATCCAATGTGCTGTACAGATGTGTAGCACGCCATCAGCAATAAAACAAGTGCACTATTGCTCAAGGAATACTTAATTAGCAACATCAAACATAACCATTAATCTGAAATTGTAAGTGATGTACTTTAACTTGGATATAACATTGCCCCAAAATGGTCTTAGTGTTTGACAATTGGCAAACTTATGAATGTCATTAGCCGAACTCGTACTGCATCTTGGACAGCAGGATGTTTCTCAATGTTACTAGTTTTAGAGCTTTTAAGGCATTTAACAAAACCTATGGATGAACTTATAGTGATGGAGTCGAAGATTGGTCCCATGGAATTCATGATTGCTCATCATTAACTTGATTACTATATCCACTGTAATTCCCACTCTGGAGTAGTGACCCCATTTAGTGGCCAGATATGCAAGTCAATCATCACAAGTTTCAGCAACAAATTATACATAAGTCTAATATTAATTTGATTGAAGTATACCTCCAAGTAAACTTGAAAAGTCAAATTTCTCTAGAATCAGTCCAATTAGACTGAAACTACATGAAAGAGGATCAAAACGCATGCCTGTGGCAAACCAAAACCAGCCTGTAAACCTAAAAAAAAAGGATTTAAAATATCAATGTTATTTAATTTTACAATGGTATATATCCCCCTTCTGGCTCATATTACACAGAGTAGTTTACATAATATGTTTGGGAGAGACAGTTGACGTCACAATAATATACATCCCGGGATTGAAGTGATTTTGAATATCCAAATCCACTTCTGCCATATGTCATATGCAAATGCAATTGTTTTGAATTTTATTCTGTTACAATATTTTCTGTGGAAGTGTTGAGAAACAGCCTTTAGTAGCTTCTGTACACATATACAATAAAGACATAGTTCTTCAGAACTTGAGTTATCAGTTCATAAACAGAAATTCTTTTCCACATAGCAGCCTAGTAAAACATTTGAAGTCAAGAAGGCACAATTTGCCTCTACCTAGCAGCATGCTCAAGTACTTCAAAGCCTTTAAGCTATTTTTGTTTGCTGAAATTAAACCATTCATTGCAGATTCAAAATATCTGATACTGCTTATGGAATGTATGGAGCAAACGAAAGATAAGAAGTTGGGAAAATGGGATGATATTATTGACGTATTGATTGACATGTTGATTAGCTATCTCCTCCTAAGGTGTCTCTCAACAGGGTCAAAAGATTAATTGGCCTAAAACGAGTCTCAATGTGTAATAATCATAAAGGGACGCGTTATCGGGATTTTTAAGAAGTTGTATCACATAATAAGACCAAGAGGCGTACTTGTTTTTCATTAGCTTAATACATCCATTAATTAGGGTTTCATAGTTGTTTATGACAATCCTGCTGGATTCATTACAGATTCGTATCCCTACTCAGACTGCTTTTTTACCTCTTTAACGCTCAGAAATAAAGGTTTCATGATTAGTAAAAACGTATATTTTGGATGCGTTAAGTAATATTATGACCTTTGACCAAATATGTCTGCTTCAGATGCCACGCCATCAAGGCAATCCTCACATTAACTCTATAGGCCTTGGCTTCATAGGCATATGCTGCTAATATTAATTGAATCCCATGTAACCAACTAGAAGAATAGATGTATTATTAATTACGTATCTTAAAAACGGTTGAACATGGATATTAAACTGGAAGGACGATATAAGGCAACTTGACAAGTGCTCCTAGGTATTTTAACGAGTTCTCAAGAGTAGATATTAACTATTACTTTGTCCGTTGAATTAATGTTAAGTGCCTGAAGCCATTTAATAAATTGTCCCGCAATACCAACTTCTTGCAATGCCTGTCACCACAGATACCGCCAAGAAACTCTCTAGAACGCTTTCTCTGCATCAAGTAAAATCAAACTGAAATTTGTGTGCATGTTCAGAGTAGCGTCAAATAATGTAATGAGTTTGTTGCAATGGTTAGTTGTGTCGTATCCGGGCAAGAGGCCATGCTCATGGCGGTGTACTATATCATTGATTACTCTAGCTAATCTATTTGTTACAATTCTGGAGTACATTTTGCATCAACATTTATTAAAGAAATCGGTCGATAAAGCCCTCAATCCTATTTGGGTCTCCCTTTTTTGAGAAAGATAGGTACATTAGTGCATTCCCAGGATTCCAAAACTGGCATCCCTGACATTATATACTGTATCAATTCAAGACAAATCGGTGCAACAGTATCAAGCAGATCTTTGTAGAGTTCTCTGGGTAATGAATCCCCCCCCATCCTTATTGCTTGTTCAGCTAATAGCAGCTTTGACTACCTCCTCCAACAGAATAGACTGTTTAGACTGTGTAGATTTCTTCTGCTGAGGAAGGTTTCTCAGGGCCTCTTGTGGACAGTATAGTGTTCTCTTGCCACAATTTGCATTACAGGTTTCAATGTACAGTTTTTCATAAGATTGGTTAAATTGGCCTAGCATGCCTCCCTTTCTCTCACTTGCTCCCTTTCGCTCTCTAATGTAACATAAACTTATACTAAAAATTATGATAATCTTTGAGTAGGATGTGATCAACCATTATTAGTTACAGTATAAACGCTGCTGCTACACAACAGTGCTTTAAAAAGTAAAAAATGATCAGCAAGTAAAGTTCAATGTCACTTAAAAATAATAAAGTTGGTAGCACTGCTCCCCTCTCTTAAGTGATATTTTGAAGAATGCCAGGATTAAAGTAGCAGCGAAAGTACATTTGAGTATGTCAGAAAATTGCTTACCTGGTATTTTCTTAAGAGAAATGTAGGGATAGTGGTGCAGGACTGATTGCAGTAACTGGAAACGGCGATAGAAGAGGGGGCATGTAAATGTGATTATTGCTGGTTGTGTTTCATTAAACAGACACCCTCATTCTTCTGAATACTCAATGGCTCCCAGTCCCTAACATGACATTAATATACCCGTTTCCGCACAGGAAAGAAACAAGCATATATATAAATACGAAGGTATTAATCCTAGCTGACCTTAGGCCTGCTGAGTTATGTAACTTATTTTAGAATATCTTGAATAAGGGCTTGACACATAGACCGACCTCATGTTCAGATATATAATGCTCCTGTAATCTACCACCCAGAGACCATCCTTGTTTAGATGGATTGCACACCCCCAATTACCCCAAGCAGCCATTCTAAACGAGTTACTCTGCGAAGGTTGAAAAATAATTGTCATCTTTACGTGAGATATATTTAGCTCCTCATTTTAATGAATACTTAATCTTTGTGATAGAAGATAATAGGGTGATCATTATAACTAATCCGACTGCTTTAAGATTTGTTTAGCCTGTTCATTTCTTTTTCAATATCATAACTTGGCATTTACTAGCTCACGCTAATTTCTTTTAAGTTTAGTGCTGAATGTTTCTCCGAATCGTACACTCACGGTGCTAGCTTTACTTACTCACTCGTCTCTGTCCTGGTAGCAATATAGGCATTCTATCAGCCTTCATTAAAAGAAGAATACTAAAATGTAGCTGTAGTCTTTGGCTGTATATGACAGCTCGGAAAGCTTAAAATAGTTCTAAGTACCTACATGTAAATTTTTTACTTGGATGTCACCTTTAAAACCTATGTATTTTACAAAAGGCCTATTGAGGGATTTACTCCGTGGAGGGGGTGAATTGTTCCAGCTTATTTAGCACCGGGACACTCTGATGAGTAGATGTTAAGCCTTACAAATTCTTGATTGATTGCAATTCTTGACTGATTGTATTCCAGAACGTAGCCCAGTGGTGTGTAAGTGGTAATGTGTGCCATAATCATTTCAAATCCCTCGAACTGGCTTTTGCATTAACTTCAAATTGTTGTTTATTCACCGGCATCTGCATTTCATTTGAAGAGATTGTTTCTGCTTCGAGGATTAAGTGCTAGTTTCTTGCACAGGAAGTATCCTGGTGCTGAAGCTGCACTAGTCATCTGACTGCCTTTGAGCAGAACATTGGCTGTGAATGCTGATGTATGCTGACTGGATGTTTCTCAGTGAAAGTTGGAGATTGGAAGGGAAAGCCTCAGGTTGTGCAGCTTTTATGTCAGGTTGCACTAGAACTAAGACTCATCACCAAAGCTTAGTGACCCAAGGTGGATGAGTTACAAAGAACCAACTTAGTGACAATGATATATCGCTTAAGATTGCACTGAAGACTGGCACTTAGGTAGAACAGATGAAATTTGGATTTGAGTAGACTGGATCAAAGGATGCATTGAGTGAGGTGACTAAATGAACTGAGAAGATTGAAGAATCCTGTCCTACAGGTAGTATCAGCTAGGCTAGGACAAATATGGTCTTATTGACATCCTGTATCTTTTGAAGATTACCTTTGCAGGACATGGGTGTGAAACAGTGAATTATTTTTTTATAAACAAATTTATTGATTTTAGGAAAAAAAAAACAGGTAACGAAGAAAAGAAAACTCAAAACAACCTGCACAGGCATGATCAAGTACAACCAGATCTGATTTGCATCTAGATTGATACGGAACACGAAGGTTATTAATGGTGCTATTAACATGCCAATTCACTGGAAAGCACACCACAAAAATGAATTCACTCAGTAGGCCCATCCACTTCCCCCACACCTTCCCATGTTTGTGAGGACAACCCCTAGACTCATACACCACTTTTTCTTGATTCGCGCACCAGTCCACTCCACGCCTCCATTTCTGGAGGGGAAGGTCCCGTGGTTGAGTTCCAGGCGGCTGCAATGTCTCTCTTAGCCACCAGCAAGGACGTTCCAACAAAAGTTCGGTCTGATCTAGAGCCCTCCAATTCTTCCATTGTGCCCAATAAGACCAGTTTTAGGGACAACAATTGTTCCCTTCCCAACACATTTATCTTTCCCCACTAAACCTGTATCACTGGACATAACCACACCATGTGAAAAAAATGTACAGGGCCCCCAGCACATCGCGGACACTAGGCAGATATCCGAATTTCCATCTGGTGCAGTCTGTCGGGAGACAAGTATGCCCTGTGTAGGAAGTAAAATTGTACTGCCCGCAGCCTCGCTGGCACCGCCAACACTCGAGGCACCATCAAGGCCTCTGTCCACTCAGTCTCTTCAAGTGGCCCCAGCCAAGCCTCCCACCTACTCCTAATTTGATTTAGGCTACAAGGGGTGTTGTTTATTAACGTTTTATAAATTTGGGATACACCTTTCTTCCCCAACTTACCCATAAGCAACTTAGCCTCGAGTGGGCTGAATTCCGGTATCGGGTCAGAATGGGTCAAGTGAACGCCTAGGGCATGCCGGAGTTGAAGATATCTAAAGAACTGCGTGTGAGACAGTTGAAATTCAGTCTGTAACTCCTTTCCAACTGTGGTATATTGGATCTACCCTTATCAATTGCACCAAAGGCTCAATGGCCAGGGCAAAAAGGAGAGGGGACGGGGCAGCCCTGGCGTGTTCCCCGATGGATAGAAAAGACAGAGGAAAGGGTCCTGTTAACCTACACGCATGCCGCAGTATTGGCATACAAGGCCTGGACCATTCGGCGAAACCTCGGCCCAAAGCACGCCCGTCGGAGCACCAGGAAAAGAAACCCCCAGTCAACAGTGTCAAAGGCTTTCTCAAAATCAATAAATAGGAGGGCGAGACTCCGGGGCAACCGGTGACGCCTCGCAAGGGCCACTTGGAGCCATCGTATAGAATGGCGTGTACTGCGGGCGGTCATAAATCCACACTGGTCTGGGTGTATCTGTAATGGCATCACCTTCTTAAGGCAGGAGGCAAGAATCGTAGCATAGATTTTCACTTCGCTATTAATCAGGGATATGGGCCTGTAGTCAGCACAATGGAGTGAAGGGGTTGGGTTTTTGGCAAAACCACAATAGGGGCTACATCCAGCCCTTCCTGGAAGGAGCCCAGATGACCCACCTCCACATACAAAGCCGAGAGATGCGACACCAGGTCATCCCGAAACACCTTATAGTACTCTGGCAGAAACCCATCGGGCCCAGGTGTCTTACCCACTCCCATCGCAGAGATGGCCTCTCTGACCTCCACTTCAGTGAAAGGTTTATCCAACAATTGTACCTCCCTTGCGGACAATGCCGGGAGGGGAACATCCACCAAGAACTGACGGGCATGACCCGGAATAATCGCTGCCGTAGCCTGGTATAAGACCCTGTAGTATGAAGCGAACGCCTCAGCCACCTCTTGGAGTCTGGAGACGTGTTTCCTCTGAGCATTAGAGATTTTGGGGATAATTCTAGAGGTCTGTTGATGGGACGCCAGCCAGTACAGTAGTTTCCCAGTCTTATCCCCCAACCATAAACCCTAGCAGTAAATGCTCTCCAAAGGTGCTTTGCTGCTTCTAAAGAGTGGCTGTGAGTCTCCTCTCGTATCAACAAGAGTTGTCTAGACACCCTTTCACTGGGTTGAACACCCTGTTCTGCCTCCAAACTCAGGGCTCCCGCCTCCAGCTGGACAATGTGGGACATCAGGGAGCGCTCCCGAGCACGGACCAAGCTCCTGGCTGTCCCTCTCAGCACCGCCTTACTCACAGCCCACAGGACCCCGGACGACGTCACTGAGTTCTCGTTAAGGGTGAAGTACTCATGCAGCGTCTTTTGTAACTGACTAGTATAAGACTTGTCTTGCAGGTACCACGCATTCAATCGCCACATGGGATGGACCACCGAATGGGCAGGACCCATAATGAACCGGAGTTGTGCATGGTCAGGGATCCCACACGGTAACATTTCAATGTGTGTGAGGTGGCAGCAGTCAGTGGCCGGCATGAACACGAGGTCAATTCTAGATTGCGTATTGTGGGCCGCTGAAGTATGCGTAAAGTGTCTGCACCACGGGTGCCATATCCTCCAAGCATCACAGAGCCCTGCAGCCGATAACCACCCGGAGAGGCCAGCGGCCATTGCTTGTCTATGTGCCGATGGTGCCCCACTCGCGTCTAACCTAGGATCTGGAACTGCATTAAAGTCACCTCCCAACATTGTGATCCCTGGGGGCAAGTCCAGCAGCAGCTGAGTCAGATCCCTAAGGGTCCCGTGCACCACCACCGGTGGAGCGTACACACTAACAACATTAATCGTGCGACCCTCTAGTTTCCCAGAGATCGCCACATATCGCCCCTGTGGATTCCTCCATACTTGGATTACCACCATGGGAAATGAGCGGTGAAGCAGTATCGCCACACACCGTGAGCCCCGTACACACCCTGCATGATATACTCTGTCAAAACCCTTGCAGGCCAAAAAGGGGCAGTGGTTCCCTAGAAGGTGGGTTTCTTGCATCATGAGCATTTCAGGTTTGTGTCGGTGGACATATGCAAGTACAGCTGCACGTTTGATCGTGTCTAGGAGACCATTAACATTCCATGATATAATATGTGTCTGACCCATCTGTCTGTACATGTTCGTTCACCTCGACTATATCTCCTATTTCCCTTTGTGCGCCCCTGGGCTCTTCTCCCCCTCGTGTAAATACCACTTCCCATTGTGTTGTGCGCTGTCCATTCCATGACATCCTTGATCCACCCCCATGCAGTTGCAAGAAAGAACAAATCAACACTGAATTCAATTAACACTAACAAGTGCCCTCTTAAAAGGCCTGAACTTCCATACCCCCCAACTCCCACCCCATTCCATACTTCCCCCAAGAAGCATCTGTCACCCTTATCAAACAGCTCACTCCCATATTGGCTTCTCCCTCTCCTCCCCATATGAGGAATTATAGCACTGGACTTTGGGACAAATTGGTGTCTAAAGCCATCCCCAGGCGTAATTGTGTTGGGCCCTCCATCCGTGAGTCCTCCCCAGAACCCCCCGGGCCTGTATCTGATGGGCGCTCCGAGGTCGTCTCTGTTGTAGGCTCCACAGGGGAGCCGGAGCGTGAGCCCCGCCGTGCCCTGCACTTCCTGAAGCATGTTCTATGGCAGGGGCCATGTGGCCAGTGCAGCTGGTTGTCTGTCTGTCGTTTGACACAAGCTTGCTTCAGGTCTCCACCGGGGTGGGGGGGGGGGCAACGGGACCTTTTCTGTAAGCCATGTCCAGGCCGCATCAGGGGTCTCAAAGAAGTGAGTCCTATTATTGTGGACCACCCTAAGTTTTGCAGGAAAGAGAAGGCGGTAGGGCACATCCATTGCTCTCAGTTTCAGTTTCACGTCTATATAGGAGCGGCGTTGCAACTGCACGTCTCTCGTGTAGTCTGGGAACACAAGGACTTTTGCTCCTCCACAATGTAGGTCACCCCTCGAGCGCACCTCCTGCAGTACCGCGCCCCTGTCTTTGAAGTTGAAGAGGCAGAGAATCACTAGCCTTGGCGGGGAGCCCGGCAGCGGCCTGGCCTGTAGAGCCCTGTGGGCTTGCTCTATCGCAAACCACAGACTGAGGCGGTCTCCTGGCATCCAGGAGCGGAACCACTCCTCCAAGAGAGAGGCCAGGGAAGAGGCCGCTGTGTTCTCCGGAAGGCCCACAATAGGTTGTTGCACTGAGATCTATTCTCATCGTCTTCAGCCTTACGGTATAGTTCTGATGTGCGGGCTGTGAGTGCAGACATTTGTGTTTTTAAGGCAGTCAGGTCGTCTTCCACAGTGGAAATTCTTGATTCCGCCTCTATGATTCTGGCCGTTGCGTTGGGGAGTTCCTGGCGCACTAATGCCACATCAACCCTTACCTCTCCTATCTTGGCCTCCACCGCTGTCTGGGACACCTGAATAGCCTGGAGGAGGGCCACCAAATCGCCAGTCGCCGTCGACTTCCCGCCACCTCCACCAGACTCTTTGTCCTCTTTCAAGATCCACCCGGGGCAGTGGCGAACTGGTCTATGTGTGTTTGCGCAGCGGACGGTCATGCCTGTTTGTCTTTGCCCATTGCAGCAGAAGCAGTCTCAGCTGTCCTCGAGTCTACTCCTGTTCACCACTTCACGGAGTGACCCACAAGAGTCTATATAGCTTGGTCTCAGTGTCTGCACATCCACTCCCTGAGGGCTACGGCCTTTTCATGGTGGGCTCATATATGAGTGTATCTTCACCCCTAACTGTGCATCCTGCGAGGTTCTCAAATCTATCACCAGCATCGGTGACCCTTCCCTCCTCTCTTATGGCGCAATCTGCCAACAGCGACCAGGAGGCTCTCCAGTCCCAGTCTCGAGGTCTAGTGTCCTTTTCTGGCAGGAGGGGGGACTCTCCCATATATCTCCGACCTGCCCGCTGTATTCTCTCAGTTCCTCCAGGTATTTTGCGACCACCGCTGTGCTCCCACTTCTGCCAGCCTCCAGAATCCCTCCAAGCCAGGTGGAAAAAGAGGGTGAAAGGGAAAGGAGAAGCCCAATCTCCTGCAGCGCCTCTCCCTCCCCTCAGCCGCCACACCCTTCTCACCTCCTTCCCGGACCACCTGGCTCCTTCCCTCTCTTTCCAGACCCAGCACTATCTCAGCAACAGGCAGGGGGGAGGAGAAAACCGCTGACCTGAATGGCACGTCTCCCCCCGGCACCGTTATCAACCTGGGAGAGGCCCAGGCCGCAGCACGGCATCTGTAGTCTTCCAAACCAGCATGGGCGACGTACTCTGGCCGGGCGTCCCGCAGTCATCCCCGCCTCTTCATGCCACCGCACCTTTCGGGCCCTCTCCTCCGCTGCCACCGGCCGCCGCTCTCACCATCCAGGAGGCCCCTTCACCCTACTCTCGCCTGGGCATCAGATGGGGTATTCACTCTGCTGTGATGTGCCGCTATCTATATCGCAGCTCGGTCTGGCCGCCGACAGCTTCCCGTTCAGGAGAGCCCATCCGCCATCTTGGAAGCGGGCCAAGTATTTCTCCCGTTTTGTCGAGCCACGAGATTAAGGTACGGATATGGATACCCCAGGGACCTCCAACAATCCCCCAAAGTCTTGTTCTGCCGCCGGGATGGGCAGGTGACAGGTGCTGCTAAGGCCGATGATGGAAGGGTCAGGAGCACTACGAGAGTGCTCCTGCCATCTTGACTGAGAAAGTGAATTGTTAATTAGAGTGGATGGTAGTCCACCACAAGTAATATGGTCAACATCTTGTTAGGTCTAGGTAAAGGTTTCAGTAATTTAAACCTGAGTGCAACCCCTGGTAATTATGGGACAGAGCAGACAGGCTAAGCTTAAAACATTTGTAAAACATTTAAAAGTACCAAAATGTTTCAAAATTCAAAAACACAACACAGTAAAAGTTCCTCTCCCATTTATAAAAATAGAAAAAATTGAAGTGAGGAAAATGCCACCAAGATGACAAAATCCTCCCTGCCAACATAGCGTCCGCCCACCAAATTAAATGCAGGAGGACCATAGTTTTGTTACAGCAGTGGAAATTCCGTAAGGACTGTCGGAGAATTGGCTATGTGTCCATCGACCCAATCAGGATGGGAGGCCATATAGCCATTTTACAGTCTGTTAACACCAACACACTCTGACAGTAAGGGACAGTAAAAAATGCTAAATGCTCCCCTTGCCATGGAAGATGACTCACATGGAGAGGGGAGTATTATCTTTTTTAATAAAAAAATAAAGTCCTACTTTAGAATTTTCTTTTTGAAAATAAACAGACACTTGGAGTCCACATCTTCCTCATGGGTACACGTGAGAGCAGGCCATCCTGTCAGGTTACCTCACAGGTCTCAAACAGCAGGTGCAGCCCTTCTTTTGCTCTTCCAGAGGTCCAGAGTGTTTTTGAGAGGGTGCAAGGGGTGCCACATTTATGCCTGGCACTAGTTTGTAGGTATAAGTGATGATTGCGCCTCCCTAATCAATTGGGAAACAGTTCCAAGGGGTAACCCTCTCCACTTTTGTAGCGGTTCCTGTGTTTCCAACTTCAAACAATACCCCAGTGCCTTTGACTCATTAGATCTAAGATGGAGAAATCCATCTTCCCTTGGGCATAGACTGTGTGCCTTCCCAAAGGTGAGGCAAGGAAAATAAAGAGTTCCCTCCTCCTTAGTCACTATGAGCTAGTTTTGGGAGAACATTTTCCCTTACTAGATTTGGTTCCTGCCTGACTGGTACAACAAAAGAAGGGGACTGTGCGGGTACCATCTGGCATCTGGCTGTGACAAGGAGGCTTCTTTGAAGTAAGTTAAGTTCCTGGGCACTGACTAACTGGTCTTTTTGGCAGAGGAACAAAAACATCTCCCCACACCCAGGCTATTGTTCATACATTAGCACCATTCGCCAGCTGGGTTAGAGTTAGCAGCTAATGCAAATTAGCTTCCCAGAGCCATATGCAGAAAAAAGTACCTTTCTAAAGGTCCCTTTGACTTAATATTTACTAAACACCCGACTTCACCATTGAGTTGGGTGTTTAATAAATATTAAAAACAGCCATTAACTTATTTTTCAAGCTGGTATTTAGCCAGAGATGTCAGAATTAATATTTAAAATTGCTTCTTAGGATATCTCTGTAGGCCAGCTAGCTTTCTTACAATTAAAAAAGCTTTTGGGGGCTAATCACTGTAAGGACTTGTTCATTTTAAATTTCTATGCATCCTACTTTTAAATAACATGCCCCTCCCCCTTTGTGGGCTACAAGGCTTACACTGGAGGATCATTAATATATAAAAAGGAGGTTTTCTAGTATCACTTCAAAAGGTTTAATTTTGACAGTCCAGTTTCAGTTTTAAAACTGCAGCAGCCAGGCTATAATAGTAGGTCTGGAATCATGCTTGTCTGGTCACATAGGTATATGGTATTGTAGTGCTGTTGCCCTCATCATCGTCATTGTCATATTAGGTTAATTTGGGCCCACAAAACAATGATTACCACCTCACAATTCATACATTTGTATTAAACCCAATAAAACATAATACAACATAAGTAAAATCATCCTCATCATAGGATTAGTTAATACACAACTTATGATACAGTGCAATCACATTTTAAAATTTTAGGCCACCCTTGTTCCAGATTAACCAGACAGCATGTAAATATCGGCTGACCCCACAGACAATAGACTCACACAAAACAGAGTGCAAAATCCTGTAAGATTTTTGGTCTCCCCTCACACCATTGTTTTTACATAAATGTTAAATCCAAGAGTGAAGCAGCTTGTTATAGCTAGGGCAAAAGAACATAGGGCCTGATTACAACTTTGGAGGAGGTGTTAATCCGTCCCAAAAGTGACGGTAAAGTGACGGATATACCGCCAGCCATATTGCGAGTCCATTATATCCTATGGAACTCATAATACGGCTGGTGGTATATCCGTCACATTTGGGACGGATTAACACCTCCTCCAAAGTTGTAATCAGGCCCATAATGTGTTCAATGTTCTCCCTTGCATATCCACAAAACTGTATCCTTTTACTCATAAATTAATTGAATAAAAGGTTTCCCAACCTAAATTTAACAAAAAGTGTCTGTGCAAGGGAGGATATATTGTGTCTATATAGAGCTCTCTCCCAGGCAGCGGTTTTAGTTCTAAAAATATCTCTACCAGGCTCACTGGCTTAGCCTTGTGCTGGCACTCAAAGACCCTTTTCTGCCAAAAGACATTCCTACCCCTGGCATCTTAGACAATCTCTTGGGGACATGACAATTACTACCCCAATCCTAAATTAACAAGGTGGCACTTGAAACATTTGAACCAAGGGAAGGTGTGGGCCTTACTTAAACCCATCACCTCCTCCGCAGCCAACCTATAGTGGTGAAGCTCTTTCATATACCATAGCCTTGCCCAATACAAGAGTGGTCTTATGGCTGCCACATCCCCCAATCAAAACATAAGGAATAATCGGGTTACTCTGAGGGGGAGTGAAGAGTGACCTTATAAAGTTAATTTCTCTCACTGTTAAGGCCCTTGGAGCAGTCTGTACCTTTGACCTATAGATCAGGATAGTCCCCTGGACCTGCTTAGTGATAGCAGAAGCGGCATGTGCCAGCACCATTCCACGTTTTACCATATGGGACTTCCAGGATCGAGGTTTACCAAACCTTATCCCTAAATAGCCAAATGATTTGACCTGTTGTAGCCTTTCCCCCTTCAGGCTTAATCTCCCTCAACATGATCTATGATGATTAAAAAAACATGATTTTTGTCTTAGTGGTGTTAACCTTCAAGCCTCAGGCTTCACAGAACTCAGCAAACTTTTTCAAAAGATTCTGTAAGCCAGTCGGCGTATGAGAAATCAGAAGAGTTTTGTCAGCAAATAGCAATGCAGGGACTGATGTTCCTGCCAATTTCAGGGAATCATGAACACAGTCATGCAAAAATAAACAGCACTGTTTATATGTAGTGAGAAAAGAGATGGCGCCAAGACACATCCCAGGCAAACTTCAGGGTGGAATGGAATCGGTTCTGTGAACTCACCATTCATGCCCCATCTTACCTGAGCTGTAGTGTTCTCATGGAGTCATATACCCATATTGGCCAATGTGGACCTCAGAAGCTGCCTCAGTACCAAGTAAAAAGAAGTCATTAGGTCCACAAAGGTCAGATATAGGTGATCCCCTGCTTGTCTCAGATATTTTGATACAATAAGGTCAAACCTAAAGACTTGGTCAACGGCACTCACCCTAGACCTAAACCCCAAAGAGGAAAGAATCAAGGCCTCGCCAATCCAGACCTTTAGTCAACACAATACTTGCTGACAAAAGATGTTCTGCAAATGTTTGATTAAACTAATTGGCCAATAGTTGTTAGGAATAGTCCTATTGCCCTTTTTATAATCAAGTAAGATTTCTGCATTGGTCCAGGAATCAGGAAGAGCCCCACCTGCCACTATGTCATTTGTAAGTGAGTTACTATTGGGACCACAAACTAGTGAGTCAGATCATAATCTTCATGGGAGGCAGACCAGTAATTCTAGTGAAATGGTTTACCTATTAACAGGGCTGCACTACAGGTTCCAGTGAGTTTGAGTTTATGAATTTGTAAAGCGCATAGCTACCCTAGGGCGTCCCAGCGCTGAGATACGTGAAAGCTCCCAAGAAGGACAAAAGAGAAGAACAAGGAGAAGGCAAAGAATTGACAGCAAAAAATAATTGTTTTAAAGTTTTTCCTAAATAAGCGCTCGGAAGATTCCGAAGTGTCGTAGTTCTAAAGGAAGGGAATTCCATAGCCGGGCAGCTTTCACCATGAAGAAGTTACCTCCCCAAGATCTCTTAAATGATGCTATATGGACTGCCGGGACATAGATGAACGCAGGAGTCTAGCGGGGAAGAAATGGAGAGACAATGTCTAAGAAAAAAGGGACCCCTATCATGTTGGGCTTTATGGACCAGGCATAAGGATTTAAATTGAATACGTTGTTTTATAGGCAGCCAATGGAGTGCTACAAGTGCTGACTTCGCAGACAAATGCCTAGGTAAATTAGTAAGTAGTCTGTCTGCGGCATTCTGCACAACTTAGAGTTTCCTTAGCACGTAGTCTGGAGAACTAAGCAACAAAGAATTGCCGTAGTCAAGGCGGGAAAGAATCAGCGCCTGAACGAGGATTCTTTTAGCCATGGGTGGTAGAAAATTCAAAATCTTCCTAAGAGATCTCAGAAGGCCAAAGCACATAGACAAGACCTTTTTAGACTGTATCTCCATAGTTAGATGGGGCTCAAGACAAAAACCAATTCTCTTGATATGTGTCTTAGGAGGGGGAAGGCTCCTGAAAACCTCTGAATAAGAAGTTAGAGGAGAAGCAGGAGAGCCATTACCCACAATCATTACCTCAGATAATCCGTCATTAAATTTCAATTTAGATAAGTTCATCCAATTGGCAATGTCTGCCAAACAGCAAGAAAGGCTGGCGGAGGAGCAATGCCCAGTGCTAGAAAGGGGTACTACTAACTGAGTATCGTCAGCATAGGTGACCATGGAAAGATTATGGGGGGACATCACCTTAGCCAAGGAGGATGAATAAATATTAAAAAGGGTTGGGCTCAGAGAGGAGCCCTGAGGGACTCCACAGGTCAGAGGATAAATATCATAAAAAAAGAGCGGTCTAAGACTAAAAAAGATCTTTCTGTGAGGAAAGAGGGAAGCCACGAAAGAGCAATATCTCCCATCCCTATCTTAGAGAGTCTGTGACAGAGGAGGTTATGTTCAACAATATGAAATGCTGCACTAAGATCACGTAATATAATAGCGGCATGGCCTCCTTGTTCAAACGTTGCCTGGCAGAATCAGTACCTGCTGAAAGAGCAGACTCAGTGCTATGCTGGGCTCTGAAGCCCATCTGAGAGGGATCCAAGAGTTTCTGGTTCTCTAAGTAGCTTGTCAGTTGATGATTAACATGTTTTTCCAAGACTTGCTAAGATGGGAAGAAGAGCAATAGGCCTATAATTGTCTAGAGAGGCGGGATCCAGTTTTGGTTTTGTGAGAAGGGGTTTGATAACAGCATGTTTAAAAGACAGAGGCAAAGTACCTAGAGACAAGGAGCGGTTTAAATTTTTTGTCAATGGGGGAACGATAATGTCTGAAGCAGACAACAGAATGGAAGGAGGGGCCGGATCGAGAGGAGAACCAGATTTTAATATTAAGAAGTGAATTAGCTACTAGACTATCTGTGAGGGGTTGAAAGACATTTAATACAGTACTCGGGACAGAAAGATCAGTTGACTGATGGTCCAGGGATTCTTGAGGAAAGGCAGACGGAAAGGAGGAATATATTTTGATGACTTTGTCCTGGAAATGAGTGGCTAAAAGATTACTCTGTTTAATAGATGCCTCTATAGGGGAGTCAGTTTGTGGAACCAAAGTCAGTTCCTTAAAAATATGAAAAATTGCTTTGTGGAAGTTAGAGGATTCTTCTATTTTCATACTATAGTAAGTCGTCTGGGCTCCTTTAATATTTTGATGGTAATATCTGATGGCTTGCCTATAGGCTTCTTTAGAGGGAAGACTATAGTTCTTTCTCCAAATTCTTTCAAGTATTTTACAGTTGTTTTTGAGTTTTAACAGAAGGGGTGAGAACCATGGGTTAGTCTTGTGAGTGAGCTTCTTTAATCTGGTTTTAATGGGTAGGACAAAGTCTAAGGAGGTAGAAATCCAATTATTAAATTACTCTGCAGTGATCAACGATGAATGATTATAAATCACAGGAGAAGTACAGAGCGCCTTATGCCAATCTGTGGGAACTAACTTGGACCAGATACGTCCCGCTGTTTTAGTCTTAGTATGAGCACCTGAGGTATGGTTATATGAAAGAGAGAAAGACAGGAGATAATGATCTGTCCAAGGCAGGGGCAGAGGAGTAAAAGTCATAAAATCAGGGACATTGCTAAAAATAAGATCAATAGTATGACCATTAAGGTGAGTGGGATCGATCGAATATTGTACCAAATCTAGAGCAGTCAAAGAGGCTAATAAGGATTTGGTAGCAGGACAATCTACATCCTCGGAATGAATGTTAAAATCTCCGAGAATGGTTAAGTTGGGAGTATTACAAATGAGATAAGCTATGGCATTGGGTAAAGATTCTAAGAAATTAACACAGGAGCCTGGAGGTTGATAAAGAAGAATGCCTGAGAAAGTGAAAGTAGGTGATAAGTATAGTGTAAAGGTCATGCTCTCGCAGCCTGCAATATCAAATGACGAAGCAACACATTTAATTGCCATCTTATGACTGATAGCAATACCGCCCCCCCTTCTGAGGGGTCTATTCACATGAATTATTGAGTAAGTGGATGGTAAGGTTCTACAAATATCAACCGATTAATTATCCATCAACCATGTTTCAGTAAGAAATAGAGCATCAGGTTGGAGCTCTTCTAACAGGGTGTAGATGTGAAAATAGTGTGTTTGTAGGGAGCGACAATTAAGCAGGAACATTCTGCCCAATTGGTGAGAGGAGTTTACCAAAGAAGGGGAATTAGTGGGTTTCCAAGGGCAACTAAGGCATAGTGGAAGGTTGCAAGGGCACGGAGTGTTAGAGAGGCACACACCAGTCATAAAAGATTTAGGTGCAGGTGGTAGTAAAGGGGAGTAGATGGGCCTATCAATATACAGAGGAGCAGCATTTCTGGGCTCTGGGCTCATCTGGGCACGGACGGGCGCAGACGGGCTTGCCTCTGGCGTGCCTCCGGCGCACCAGCAGTGCGTCCGCTGCACGGCCGGCAAACAGCAGGCTTTAAATCCCCCATCAGGGGAAGCCTGATGTCGGGTAAACTAGCGGCTAGACCGCTAACAAAAATGGCGTCCGAAAATGGCCTCCCAGGAAGAGGAGTGAACTGTGAAAATGGAGACTGCCGGACCACTGAACACGGGAACCGGCAGCTCCTATATCGAGAAAAAAAAATGCCCCCCAAATTACTGTGCCCATAAAAAGTATCCCCAGAAAAGCACCAGAATGAGTAAAATAGTTAAAAACAGGCGTGGCTTTGGGCGTCAAGATGGCGGTCGCACTCTGAGAGTGCTCTGGACCCCTCCGTCATCCGCCCATAGTTAGCGCGGTCCAAGGGAGCTGAAAGACGCCGTTTCGGACACCCCTGTGACCCTGGGTCTCGCGGGGGTCACGCACGGCAAACAAAAAACGGAGATCCTGCATTTTATGCCTGCGCGGAGATTAGGCCGATCCCGGGAAGGGAAAACAAGATGGCGACCGCGACCGCGACGCGCCCGGCTGGGCCGAGGCCAGGCCGATAGCTGAGCTGATGGCGTGCGCAGCAGGCTGAAAGAACGGAGAGAGTCCCTGGGGGGGCCTGGACTGGGCCCCGGCGGCAGATCCCTGTGGCCGGGCGGCCGAGGAAGAAGGCACCAGGTGAGCGGCCCCGCCCTGTGCACTGTCCTGCGGGACCCCCCATCCATCCTGCCTAACCCGCGAGACGAAAGTGAAGCGGCCGGGCGAGGACGGGAAGACCGCCGCCGCTGCTTGTTCCCCCCGCGGCCCCCTCCTGGTACGTAATAGGGGTTGGGGCCGCGCGGGGGGTTGGGACTCGACTGGAGGTCGGGCGGGTCCGCCCGGGAGGACGAAGACACTACCCGGGGCCCAGGAGTGGAGGAGAAGGAAGGAGAAGGGGCCGACGAGTCGTGGACCCCCCCCACTCCCCTGTCATTGCTACAGTGGGGGGGGACAGGCGGTGGCCCACCTCCGGCTCCCATTCAGATCGCCATCCAGAGTGGATTTGCCATGGCCCACACCAAGAGCTGGTAGCAGACCAGGATCCGAGAAGTGGAGACACACACCCCAAAACAGTCTGAACTTTAAGGCCTCGAACTATAGACAATTGATCCTTGTCGAGCCAGATCTGAGAAATAGAGGCCAGCGTGTGGCGAAACGGGGCCCTTTACGGAAACACCAGATCCTGGGTGTGGTGAGACTTGAGCCCGGATCTATAGTGAGTCCCTTTCGCCTAAGCAGAGGGTGAGAGGAGGGGAGCTACCGGATGGGAGCCAACGATCAGGTCTTTCAACGGTACCGGCAAAAGATGCTTCCACAGGGCCCAAGAGAGAGTAAATTAGTCCAGAAGACGCCCCTGAGACAGTGATACCCCACCGTCCCTGTGCGGAGCGGCACAGCGATACCTTCCCTGGCCCAAGACACCGGAAAACAAATTGAAAACCTGGGCTTGAAAACATAAATACGGAGAGTGTGACACACCCGGCCCCCGCGCCCGGGCACCGCGATGGAAAAGGACAAGGCGAACAAACAGCCTCCACCCTCCCAACAAAAAATCGTTCAGTTCACGACGACGACGGGCCAGCGGGGAGGGGGAGACACAGCCAGCGGGGGTCCGACCCTGGACGGAGTGAGTGCCATTCTCCAAGCTATTCAGTCATCGCAGGTAGCCGTAGAAACCAAGATCGGAGAAGTACGAGTGGATATGGGCCTCATCAGACAAGACCTTAGAAATGCAGTAAACCGAATCACTGAGGTGGAATCCCGGAGGAGCCGGCGACGCACCAGATCTCGGAGAGGTAGGCGGAAAGACCTGAACACTCCTGCGGACGGTGAGACGGCCCAAGACTCAGGCTCACAGACTGAGATCACGGCGGACGCTCCTCCGGGGCCTCAGACACCGGCCCTAGTGACAGAAGACGGTCGCCTAAGTCAATCTCCAGTGCTCGGCTGACAAGTCGTGTGCGGCCCCCTCGTTGGACGCGGGGAGAGACTGGCCGCGCCTGATGTTGTCGTGCAGGCCCCGGTGGGACTGCCGTTGACGACACCGGAGACTTTCCAAAGTATGGTGTCGAATGCTCGTTTTGCGACCGCTAATTACAATTGATCCGAAAGAAAGGAGGGGTCCACCACTCCACCCCAACGACAGCAATGCTGGCTGTCTGGTTTTGGTTGGGTTTTTGGGCGACAGATGCTTCCAGGGTGGGAGTATGGGGAGGGGGGAAGTTTCGGGGGGGGGGAGTTTGAGTTGGATTTAAAAGGGCTACGAGTTAGTCAGCCTGGTTTGTAACTTTAAGATTTCGCCAAATTGTTTGAAATGGTCGTCCCTAGGTTTACACCCGCACACTAAATCTTGCGTAACACCTGCACACCTCACGCTTGGCCCTCGATGACCCAAGTCCTTTCCTGGAATGTAAATGGCCTATTAGACAAGATCAAGAGATCAGCAGTATTCCACACTCCCTGTAGATATTCCCCCTCCGTGGTCCTCCTCCAGGAGACCCACCTCCTAGGATCCAGATGCCCTATGCTCGCGCGAGGAGGATATGATAGAGTATACCACGCAGGGTTCTCCAGAGGCTCTAGAGGGGTGGCTATCCTACTACACCGATCTTTACCCATGGTGATCACAACCACGCAGTCCGACCCACAGGGTAGATTCGTAGTGGTCACAGGGACTCTTCAGGGGCACCCGTTAAACCTAGTATGTGCCTACGCTCCTCCAGCGGGACTTGACACCTTCCTACTTTCGCTCCACCGAGTGACCTCAGGACTTCCCCAAGGGACCACCCTACTGGGAGGCGACTTCAATGCGGTTCTTGACCCAACTCTGGACATATCTGGGGAAATCACCACCAATAGATCTAAGAGGGCTTCTGCCCTAAGCAATTGGGTGGAAAGCCTCGGCCTGTGCGAGGTGTGGCGCACCTGGCACCCCAGAGAGCGCCAGTACACGCACACGTCCGCGGCCCACCAGACGCAATCCAGAATAGACCTTGTGTTTATGCCCGCTCTGGACTTCTTAAACATCACGGGGGCAGAGATTCTCCCCTGAGGGGTCTCGGACCATGCGCCAATACGTATCCGACTAGGTGGAGTAGACCCCACCAAGCGGCCTATGTGGCGCCTGAACGCTTGCCACCTGCAGGATAAAGATTACACGCAGGAGCTCAGGAATCACCTCAGTCAATATTTTGAACTTAACGTAGGTTCGGTTCAATCCCCGGGAATAATATGGGCCGCTTGTAAGGCTACTCTTAGAGGGCACGCCAAACACATTCTTCGGTCCCGTGAGCGAGACCAGAACTCCCAGATCTCTGTAATGGAAACCGAGGCCCTAAGACTGGAACGCCAGCATGTAAACTCGGCTTCGGCCTCTACCATGAGGCGCCTGACTAGGGTGAGAGAGGATATCAAACATATGATGCTGGAGTCGGCCAAACACATGTGGAGAGCCTCAGCAGCCCGAATATATGGATGGGGGGATAAAAACGGGAAACTGCTGCACTGGCTAGCCACCCGCCCCATGGGCGACAGAATTATACCCGAGATCCTAGAGGACTCGGGCTCCCTTGTTAAAACATCTGCAGAAATTGCACATAGTTTTGCCTCCTACTATACGCGTCTATATGCCAAGCACCCACGCCCCCCCATTGAGAGAGAGACCCCACTACTAAATGATATTACCCTTCCGAGGGTGTCCCCAGAGGCGAGAAATAGATTGGAGGAGGCCATTACCCTTGCAGAGATTAGCAGTGCAATATCCAGCCTGGCAACGGGCAAAACCCCAGGCCCGGATGGCTTCCCAGCAGAACTATATAGTAAATGCAGTGACATCCTGGGTCCCCACCTACTTAACATGTACCACGAAGCTGAAAACCAAGGCCGCTTCCCCACTGAGATTGATCAAGCGACAATTGTGGTGATCCCCAAAACCCAACCCCCTTCACGACACTGCTCAGCGTACCGGCCCATCTCGCTCCTAAATGTCGAAATTAAGGTACTCTCCTCGATCCTTGCCTCCAGACTAAAGGAGGTAATGCCCACTCTGGTTCACCCTGACCAATGTGGCTTCATGCCTACCCGTAGTACCTGGCACTGCATCAGGCGGTTACATCTGGCTTTGGCGCACCGCAAAACTCTGTCACACAAATACTTGGCACTACTTCTACTTGATTTTGAAAAGGCCTTTGATACGGTGGATTGGTCTTACCTCGAACAGGTCCTGCATAAAAATGGTCTCGGACCGAAATTCAGAGGATTAGTGAAACTCCTATACTCTAATCCGACTGCCCGAGTCCGGGTGAACGGAGTAGTCTCCGACCTGTTCCCCATTGGCCGTGGAACGCGACAGGGATGCCCGCTATCCCCTCTACTTTTTGCGCTAGTAATAGAACCCTTGGCGATACTACTGAGAAGCGACCCACTGATTGAGGGCTGGCACTGGCCCATCGGTTCGGAAGACCGAGTGGCATTATACGCAGACGATGTTCTCCTGTATATCTCCAACCCACCCAAAAGCGGCCCACGCGTCCTAGAAATCCTGAGACTTTTCGCAGAAGCCTCAGGACTGATCCTGAACCCAGCCAAATCCCTGCTAATCCCCCTACACCGCTCTCGCGACTGTATAGACTGGCAACGAAACATCCCAATTCAGAGAAACAGCTTCAAATACCTAGGAATACATGTTTCACTTCTCCCCGAGTTAGCGTGGGAACTTAATATCACGCCACTAACAAAGAAGATCAAGCTCGACCTCCTGCGCTGGAAGGTGCTCCCCCTGAATCTACTTGGCAGAATAGCGCTGTACAAGATGATGATCCTCCCCAGGCTCCTATACCTCCTACAGAACTTCCCACTTCCCGTCCCCACGAAATGGTTCAGGGAGATGGATTCCTTAGCGCGCCAATTCATATGGGGCGGAACTCGCGCAGGATTGTCGCTTAAAACATGTCAGAGGGACATATACGAGGGGGGCTTAGGCATGTCTAATATCCAATACTACTATCTAGCGATGCATACACTTGTAATTAATGACTGGGTGGGAGGTGGTTGGTCAGACCCCGCATACAAACTAGAACTACAAACAATGGGCTACCCACAGATCTTCGGCGCCCTTTATGGGAATCCGATCCCTCGAGATACCCCAGATGTAACCAAAGTGGTACTACAGGGATGGCGGACGGCTCAGAAAGTGACGGGGTGGTGGGGACGCCTTACCCAACAGACCCCGCTATGGCACGGGAGACAGCTGGAACATGTGGCAGGCCTGGAGGGCCTTCAGACCTGGGACAACATAGGTATCTCCACTCTGGGTGATATCTGGGATGGGTCACATATGCGGTCCTTTCAGGACCTCCAGAAACAATACGCCTTGAACAAGACACAGTTCTACTGATATCTCCAGTTGCGTCATGCCCTACTAGTCCACGTACAGACTGGGGACACCATCCCCGAGCATAGCCCCATGGAAGCCAAGGCTCTGATGGGAAACCTGGGCAGAGGAGGGGTTTCCCAGATATACCGCACCCTAACTACCGTTGCGGCGGGCCCCCTGGGAGGACTTCGCAAGAGGTGGGAGGATTGGGTGGGTCCCATGGAGGACATGGATTGGACAGAAGCACTGATGGCCCGCGCTCTCTTACAATGGCCACTCGCCTCCGATTAATACAAACCTACTTTCTGCATGCCGCATATCTCACGCCCGACAAACTACACAGAGCGGGCCTCTGCTCCTCGGCAGAATGCACACGTTGTGTGAGCCCCACAGCTGACTTCTTCCACATGGTATGGGCATGCCCGACAATAGCGGCCTACTGGGGTGCGGTTGTGCAGGAGATTTCTGGGGTCTTACAAGAGGAAGTGGAGAGGTTGCCAGTGCCCCTCCTCTTGGGGGTCATGGGTGACATTGGGCTGCGAAGATCAGACCGGACCTTTTTAGGGGTGGCATGCCTGGTGGCCAAGAGGGATATAATGACAGAATGGAATGCAAAGAATGCGCCGACACTGACTAAGTGGAGACGGGGGGGTGGATTGGTGTGCGCAGCGTGAGAAACTTATATATGAGGCCAGAGGTTGCTTAAATAAGCATAACAAGATATGGGGGAGGTGGGAGGGCACGGCAGGCTTTTAGGTTTAAAGATTGTATATTATATGTATCAACAAGGTGTGGGGGGGACCTAGGATTCGACCACCATTGTTTAAATGCCCGTTGGCATCATGTTGAGTTGTATTTATTACTGTTTTCATGCAAAGTCAATAAAAATGTCTTTATCAAAAAAAAAAAAAAATAGTTAAAAACAAATTAAAATAGATAAAAAAGCAACAATTATTTAAAACGACTCAGGAGGAGTCACGTACCTGGGCCGACCAGCAAACAGCAGGCTTTAAATCCCCCATCAGGGGAAGCCTGACGCCGGGTAAAATAGTGGCTAGACCGCTAACAAAAATGGTGGCCGAAAATGGCCTCCCAGGAAGAGGAGTGAAAAGTGAAAATGGAGACTGCCGGACCACTGAACACAGGAACCGGCAGCTCCTATATCAAGAAAAAAAACTGCCCCCAAAATTACTGTGCCCACAAAAAGAATCCCCAGAAAAGCACCAGAACGATTAAAAAAGTTAAAAACGAATTAAAATAGATTAAAAGCAACAATTATTTAAAACGACTCAGGAGGAGTCACGTGGACTGATATATCCTAAACACCCATGGGCCAATATATGCCAAAAAGTTTTATAGTACTTTATGTGGGAGACCCTAGTGCTGTAGTCCATTAGTAACATTTAACTTTCCATGCAATGGGGGCACTACACTATGGGGGTCATTTTGACCTCAGCGGTCTTTTGTCAAGACCGCAAAGGGACCGCCGTGCTGAAGACCACCAGTGGTGGCGGTTTTCCGCTTGGCATATTATGACTGTTGGCAGCCCTCTGTCCTTTTTCAGATGGAGAGCCGCCAACAGCCATACTGGCGGTCGGCGGGGAAGTGGAGGTTGCTTCACCTCCACTGCCACGTCAACAGAACACCGCCCACCGAATCACGTCCTATGATTCGGCGTGGCGGTGTTCTGTTGACGGTGTGGTTTCGGCGGAGCAGCCCCCATGGATCCCGTCCCCTCCCGGAGGATCAACGAACCAGGTAAGTTGATCGTCCGTTAGGGGAGGGGGGTGGGGGGGTGTTGTGTGTTATGTGCGTGCATGGGGGTATGCGTGTGTGTATGTAGAGGGGGTGTGTGAGTACGTGTATGCTTGCGGGGTGTTGTGTGTTTGGGAATGAGTGCGTGTATGTCTGTAGGTATGTCTGTATGGATGTGTGCGTGTATGTTTGAATGTGTATGTGCGTGTCTGACTGTGTGTGTGGATGTTGGCATGTATGTCGGTGTGTGTGCGTGTTTGTGTGTCGGTGGTGCCTGCGTGCGTGTCGTGTGTGAATGAGTGATGTGATGTTGGGGGTAGGGGTGGGGAGGGGGGTCCTGCCACCTTTAGGGGGTGGCAGGGGTGGTGGGGGGTGTAGGGGAGGGAGTCGGGGTGGGGGATGGGGGAGGGGGAGACCCCTATCAGTGCCAGGGAAGGAATTCCCTGGCACTGATAGTGCTTACCGCCATGGATTTCATGGTGGCTCTAAACCGCATGAAATCCATGGCGGTCAGCCGGGTCCAAATACCGCCACCGGTATAATGATGACCGCTGGGCTGGAGACCCAGGTCTCCAGCCCAGCGGTCGTCTCCGCCCTGGCGGGCGGAACGGAGAAGAGGCGGATGACCATGGCCGTAACCGCCATGGTCATAATAGCAAAAATTTGACCGCCAGCCTGTTGGCTGTCTTACCGCCGCTTCTCCGCCATCCGTCAGGGTCGTAATGGCCCCCTATGAGTCTATAGTAAAGTTAAATATGCCAGTTAGGGTTTGACCCAATTGTGACCATGTTTTAGGGTTCAGAGCACATGCACTGCGGTCTGATTAGCAGTGTCCCAGTGCACAGAGCCAAAAAAACAGCAGCATCCATCCTCAATAAATGAGGGCGACCACACGAATAGAGGTCCTTTCTCACACCCAAATTTTATTTAGAAACAGATCTACTTTGCCATGTTGGTGGTCATCTGACCATCGTATTGAGACATATACAGCTCAGACCGCAAAAATCAGCCAATTTCCTGAAACCGCCAGGACACAGACGGGTGGAAAAAGGCAGTCAGGCCACCAGCATTGCCAGCCCAATAAAAATCAACCGATCTAATTGCGATTCACAAATCATGACAGCGGTTCTTCCATGGTGGTGCGACCCTCAGTAGTCTGAACTCACATCAGTCAGAACATCACTCCATATTGGACAGTTAAAATACCCCACAGCTGACACACATTCATACACCCTACACACCTACACATTGCACTATAAAACTCACCCCTACACAACCCACAATCCTTTGCAGCCAGATTGCCATTCACACCCGGAAAGTAGGATAAACCAAATGAATTGGCAAAGCAAACAATGAGTGCCTCAACACATTACACTAAGCACACATCCCACATTTGCAAAACAGACACAGCACACCATTTACAAACCCACACACTACACAAAAACCTTCACCCACTCACATCACAGCACCCACACCTCATCACAAACATCATTTATCCTTCTATTCACTACCTCGCCGTCTTTAGCACCTCTGCCACCTCCCTATAAAAACACCCATGGTTTACTGATAATGAGTTGAGGATCATGGTGGATGAAATTGTCAGGGTAGAGCCATATCTATTCAGAGCACGGGTCCAGTAAACATCAATAGCCAGGAAAATTGAGTTGTGTCAAAGGATAGTCAACAGGGTGAATGCAGTAGGCAGTTACACACACACAAGGGAGGGCATCAGGAAGAGGTGGAATGACCTTAGGGGGAAGGTAAGTTTGTGACATCCAGGCACCAGCTGGCACTCCTCAAGACTGGCAGTGGGCCTCGACCTCCTCCCCCACAGTTCACATCATGGGAGGAGAAGGTTCTTAGACATCCTGCATCTTGAGGGCCTGAAAGGAATACCTGGGGGAGTGGAGTCTGGTAAGCAACAACAAGATCTGTGTCACCAAAACAGTTATTTATTGCATTCTCACTCATCACCTTTCCACACCCCAATGATCAAGCCACCCACCAGCCCCTGTCCAAATCTCCATATACCCCCTTCTGCCATGCCACATGTCAAGAAAACTCATCTTGGGCCACAGTATTTGGGAAGGGCATGTGATGTTCTGGGAACTGACAGCACTACAAATCCCACAAGGGACTGTTACAACATTAACTAAACTAGAACCTTGCACTAAATGTGAAATGTCTTGCATGTGAAACTAACAATCCAACCAAACCAAACTGAATGGTCTGCCATGTAACAGTTCAATGCTATGACAGCAATGCAATGGCCTACTGCCAGTACCATTAAAAGCAAATAACAGCTACATCTGTGACCTAATAATGTCATGTACTCAAATGGGGGACACCGAAATGACAAATTGAATGCACTTGCAGCACATCCAGACAGAGGGCCAGGGCAAATTGTAACACCAAATTTGTGCAGTGTTCTTCTACTAGTTTGCTCAATGATGCCATTTATCTTACTAGGATAGAAATGTACATTGTCATGTCTGCACTCAGACAAGATATGAGGGTATTTGCAGCCATTTAAACACCAGCATACTCTAAGAGCCTTGAGAATGCTGTATACAATTTTAATTCTCTGTGTCCCACATTGCACTTACCCAGATTAAGTAGCAGCTGTCATTGCCATGTCAAGGGATCATGTAAAGTCAGTGTGTGTCTCATATACCATGTTTAGTTGTCTAACTGATACATTTCTTGTTGCATCACATAAACCAACTGTGTGTTCCACTTATCCTGCAGGTAACATTGACACCCCCAATAGGGAGAGGATACCAGAGAAGGAAACTGCCCCAGTGAGGAAAACACCCCTGGATGTCTGGACACTGAGGACGAAGCTGGCCCTTCAGGGACACTTGGTCAGTCAAAAACTGTCAGCCTCACCCTGCCCACAATGACTCCTTCCAGCCCTGGCGCAACTATATCACAAGCAACCATTTGCCCCAAACTTGTGTTCTGAGGACAGTCTCTTCCAGTGTGCCCCCCAGTGCAGCTACTGGAGTCTCCTCATGTCACCCCTGACAATGATGGTCCTGCCACCAGTTGGAGTGGGCACACTGTGCCGGGGTATAGGTATGTGGGGGTAGGGTGCATGGGAGGGATGGTGTGGGCCAGAGGATGGAGGCTCCAAGGGACACAGCTCAGGAGACCATCTCCCAAGTCTTCTGAGCTTACCAAAACTCCCAAGGCATGATGGTCCAGGTTCTGACCATGATGGGGGAGATCAGACAACTACAGAAGGACAACCACCAGGAAGCCATGCAGCAGTGGCAGGCACAAATTGCCATCCTGGTTTCCATTGCTGGGATGCTGTGGGACATTAACACTACCGTGAGCAGCTTTGGCTCCCAACAGGCCTGTTCCACTACCTATGAGAGATCAGCCCCCTCAACATCTATATCTAACAGTGAATTGTGGCCCTGCCAGGGGAAGGGAGTGTCTCAGATACCCCACCCTCTGTAGCAGAGGACCTCCCCCAAACATGGATGTCCACCCAGACATCCAGGAGGAGCAGATGCCAAGACCAAACCCACTGCCAGGAAGTGAACCTCTCCTGTTTGGTTCCCCTTATGTGTGACTGATACACCCTGTTGACTGTTCTGACACCTAACTCCATTTTCCTATGGTGCAAGGAAACTGGACATGTGTTTCCAAATGGTACAGCAGCTACCCTGATGATTTCATTCACCATAACTGAACCCTTCACTGTTATTTTCATTTCATTTTTGTTTTAATGAACTCATTTTTGTTCACTCCCCAATAAATATCATTTAATCACATGTATGAAAACTATTGTACCAAAATATTCATTTCCAGAGTTATACCTCTGCAATGGTCATCACACATGTACTGGATAACCAAAATACACCTTGCAATGGTATTGTAACATATACCTGACACAAGTCACCTGTATTGTACATCTCCACAGACTTATTAGGCAAAAGGTAATCAGCCCATTGTGAAGTAATGCTGTGGACTTCAGTGGTTCAGCATAAGTGTCTTACACTGCCAACCCACAGAATACATAAGTTATAGACATGTCAGTCTATCACCATTGCAGGAGGCAGAACACATTGGTTCAATGTATCATCAGCTAAAGCCTTATCACATACCCATACGTTATCCTACCAAATCACCATGTCCCACCACATAGACAGAGGTCAGTACTAATCTACATAGTCATGGAACCTTCTACTTACCATGATCAGGTATTTGTAGGCTTGCCACTCACCTCTGTCAGTCTTCAGTCACATGCACATTGGTCTGCAATGAGGAAATACACTGACAGCTATGCATAGGTTAGGTCGCATACAACATAAACCATGATGATGGTGGAGGGTCTTGATACAACATTGTGATGTGTTAGACACAAATGGACACACATATGCCACCTTTTAAGCCACCTCCAATACAAAACAGGTCTAGTTTGTGGAAAAGGGCACTTCCAAGCCACTGTCCTGACAGTCTGGTCATAGAATTCACACACCACAAATCTGATGCAAAACAGTACCTGGTCTAATCAATGTCCACTGTTCATGTGAGTCTGCAAATCCCATCTGCCTGTGACACTGCCTGACAATGCCAAATGAGGATGACCCAAACAGCCAATCTGCAAATCTGTGATTGACTTAGATAAGGTATAGGCCAGAGTGGAACACAAACATCACATTGTCTATGCATAACTACATAAGTTACTTTGATTGTGCAATTGCTGATCAAAAGACCATGTATATTACATTTCTGTACACAACTCGAAGGAACATCCAGCATGCATATCTGAGTCATGAGCTTTGGAGCCACTTAAAACCACACTGATGATGGCAAGAAGCACATTACGTGGCATGCATTACCTCATCGATGCTCCATGGAATCTCATAACTAACAAAACATCACATACTTTGAGTCAATTGAAGTACTGATTGATGACATCTGCCCTGATTTTTCCAGTTTAATTCTTATCATGCTCATCCTCACTTGGCATATCTGCATTCCAACCCACAGGATCTACAGACTCCCCTCACGTGTTCTGAATGGTATCTGATGTCTAAGGGCAAGGTTGTGGAGGATGCAACAGGCAACAATTATTTGACATACCTGGTAGGATGAGTACAGTAGGGCTCCTCCAGATTTGTCTATGCAGTGAAATCTTGCCCACAGGACCCCAAAGGTCCGCTTCATGACATGCCTTGAACTTCCATGGGCCTCATTGTAGAGGAATACCCCTGGCGTGGCTGGGTACCTCACTGGTGTCAATAACCAAGGGCGGTTTGGGTAGCCAGAGTCCCCTGTATGGTACAGTTATAACAATCCAAACTTTAATCTTGGACATCCACATATATGGTAGCAGGAAAAAAGGGACAGCCACAGATGACATACATGACTTACCAACCAGCCAAGCCCGCTCTGTGTATAGTCGTGTCATCAGCAGTGGGACATTGCTGTTCTATATGATAAAGGAATCATGGTCATGATCCTGGATACCTTCCACAAACTTGTGAGATGTAGAGGTCAGCCAAACAGACCACTTGGACGTTTATGGAGTGGAGGTTTCTCTTGTTCCTGTATACCTCTTTATTTGCACTTGGAGGAACCAAGGATACATAGATGCCATCTATTGCTCCAACCACATCTGGAATGTGTCCCAAAGCATAGGAATCTTCCTTCACATGGGCCAGATCCTCACTTTCGGGAAATCTTATGTAGCTGTCCAGGTGTTTTAACATTGCAGACAGTACAGCCTTCAAAACCAGACTGAACATGGGCTTAAACATCTCTGCAGTAAGGGCAACTGTATTCTGAAATTCTCAAAATGTTTGCAGATTTATTTTTAACATGCTTCACTTTTTCATCCACCAGATTCTGCCTCTCCAAGCACTGGGTACTGTCCGTTATTTATGTCTTGATCTGACTTTGGGCCAACCTGGAAGTGTAGCACTGACATAACTTGAACGATGAGAGGTATGCTATTGGGATTGTGAATGGCATCTATCCTATCTGACCCCAACTGATGACCTAGAGCCATAAATGTATGCCTATCCAGGTGATATATTTGGATTACATGTCAGGCCTCCATAGTCTGCAGGTCTGCTAGTGGACGGTGCACTGGAAACTGTCTTGCTCTCCTCAGCTCTGGGTAACTATGTGGGAAAATACCAGAATGAATGTGAAGGACTCAACCCATCCATCATAAGTATGATAACAACAACCTCAGACACATATCAAAATCATGCCACATGAAACAGCGAATATGTGTATTCAGCACACAGCCAGCCAAAATATGAAAGTGTACCGCATTCAAATCCCCTAAAGCCTTGCTTGTACTCTACATGGAGATACATGTCCCTGACAGTGAAAGTAACAGCAACCCTGTAGACATGTCTCACATATATTGTTGCGCCTATGCCATTTTCCGATTGTCATTAGTATGGTGACTCTTGTAACCTATAGCTGTATGGAATCTTTCAATTGTCATTAGTAGGGTAACAACAGTGTTTCATGTACCTAACCCAAAATACCTCATTTCACTTCCTCATTACATTACATGCACATTAATACTTGTAAGCAGTAACCCTGCACTTCATATAGGCCCTCATTCTGACCTTGGCGGTCTTTTCGCAAGACCGCTGAGTTACCGCCGCGGTGAAGACCGCCGACCGCGGCGGTGTGCCGCTGTGCGCATTCTGACCGCTGGGAGCGTTCCGCCGGAAAACCGCCAGCAGCCACACTGGCGGTCGGCGGGAAAGTGGAGACTGGTCAACCTCCACCGCCACGCCAGCAGAACACCGCCCACAGAATTACGACCCACATTTCTGTGTGGCGGTCTTCTGTTGGCGGTCTTCTGTTGGCGGTCACGTCCCTATGGCTCCCGTCGCCTCCCGGAGGACCAACGCACAAGGTAAGTTGATCGTCCGTGAGGGGAGGGGGTGGGGGGGTGTTGTGTGATGTGGGCGTGCATGGGGGTGTGCGTGTGAGTGTGTAGAGGGAGTGTGTGAGTGCGTGTATGCGGGCGGGGGGTGCTGCTGTGTCTATGGGTAATGTGTGCTGTTCGGCAGGTGCGCATGTCGGCATGTATGTGTGCGGGTATGTGTCCCCGTTGTGTATGTGTGTGTAGGGGGTGTGTATATGTGCATGTTGGGGGTGTGTGCATGTCGGGGTACATGTATGTGCATGTCGGGGTGGGGGTGGGGAGGGGGTTCGTACCACCTCTGGGGGGTGGCAGGGGGGTGGAGGGTGTGGGGGGAGGACTCGGGTGGGTAGTGGGGGGTGGGGGAGACCCCTATCAGTGCCAGGGAAGGAATTCCCTGGCCCCGATAGTGCTTACCGCCATGGTTCGCACGGCGGTTCCCGCCCGCAAGAAACCGCGGCGGTAGGCAGGGTCATAATACCCTTGGCGGTCTTGGGACGACCGCCGGGCCGGAGTGCGCAAACTCCAGCCCCGCGGTCATGACCGCCGTGGCGGTCGGAGTGGAGAAGTAGCGGTCGGTCGCGGCGGGGACCGCCGCGGTCAGAATGCCATTTTTAATACCGCCGGTCTGTTCGCGGTCCGACCGCCGTCTCTCCGCCGACCGCCAGGGTCAGAATGAGGGCCATAGTGTCATAAATGACGTTTCAATAAATGATGCAACTTTCCTTACTTCATCATACATATTAGAGCCCTAAAATGTCAGCAGCCTGGCCTACTGTACTGAACACCAGGAAGTGACCTGACTCCGCTGGCGGAAGTCATCATGGCAGTAGGCAGTTACAACCGTGGTGAACATTGCCACTGGAACACATTGATGCCTTTGGCAGATTTGGGCGGTGACGGTCCTGTACGTGGCAAACGTGAACGCTATCTTCTGCACAATCCCTCACTTGACTCCTGACAATACAGCCAGCAAGACCTCCATGACCTGAGCTGCTGTGTACTGCCTTTGGAACCAATCATGCCACCTCCTGCAGGCGATAGGGCCCTTATCTTCTCTCCCGAAGAGCTGGCCAAGCTTGTGGAGGAGATCCTACCCCTGTGTGAACAGCTATATGGTGCACCAGAGGAACAGATCAGTCCAATGCAACACCAATGAGTGAAAAGTACAGTGTATGATGAGGTGGATTGAAGGTACATGAGTGAAGGATTGAGCTAACATGTGTGGATAGATGGTCATGTGCACTTGTGCATAGGAAGACTGCTAGTCCTGATATATAGTAGGTGGTGTGTGATGTATGTACCCTGATCCACATATGTACATTACAGCATTTACCTCAATCTTGTGACAAATAGTTGTTGAGATGTACCACTTAAAGGACATATTTGTGGTCTGGTCCTACGCTTCTAGCCACAATCTGGTACTGGGTATGCATGTTGTATGTCTGACTCCACTTCACCTGACTGGAGAGGGTGACTTGCAAAAGAGTTTGAAGTGTGAGGAATGGAATAAATGGCAACTTTCACTAACTTGATTGTTCATTCTACATGTTTGAGAACAGAGCATGTGTACGTGACTTTCTCCTATTGTCTGTGTCATCCATGCAGGTCAAATAAAAAGGTGATCAGGCGTGCCATTGCCAAGAAAGTGCGGACCTTGGGGGTCCACAGACGGCAGAGCACCCACTATGGAAAGCGGTGGAAGGACCTGAGACCTGAAATACCCATAAGACTGCTGAGGCCCAGGTGTGGATGTCCTCCCAAGGACAAAGGGCTGTCTGTCAGACCTTGACCCCCCGTAATGGCCCACATATTTACGGTGTTTTACCCTGAGTTGGATGGGCGTTTGAGGGTAGCACAGCAGCCACAAGATTGTGAATATATACTGAAGTCATTTACATTCCTCTGCAAGATCAGTGTATGATGTGAAAGACTCTAAGCTGTGACAATGTGGTGAGTGCAAAAGATAAAATGTGTCCTAGGTAAACCTATTTGTGGAGTACTCAGCATTGTTACATAGGGGTGCACAATGTATTGTGTATTGGGACATATTACTAACCTATTTCATCCCTTCTGTACAGAATATGATGATGCACATGTAACTGTGTCATATGTGTATCACTATATTGCTCTTAGTTCCCTACTGGTTGTTCCTTGCCATCTACAGATCCATGCTCCCAACATCCTGATGGTAAGTTGTCCAGATCTTGGCTCTCTGTCCATTCAAAGTCCCATCCATCTCTATGTGCAACATTGAATCAGACAAGTTGAGTAGATGCCTAATATTCCTGAGGTTTCCAATGAGTGTCAAATTATTTTGAGGCTGTAATCTTAATCACTTTACATGCCACACTTGCTGAACTTACTCACATCTATTAGGAGGTGTCCCCATTGGTAAGTGAGGACTAAACATTGAAACGTGGGATGTTTTCTCAGAATGGACATCCTGCATGTACTAAATCATGGTGGTATAACTAGAATCCTAGTGCAAAATCATATCAGTGATCTGAGTTTTCAGAATATTAGTACCAGGTACATGTTCTTTGGATGGCTACACAGCAATTTCCTATTGCAATGTGTTGTGGGCATGCTAAATAGGCCACTACATCTTAGTAATTGGTACAATCTGAACTGGTTTTTGCCAATATCATGTGCATATTGTTAGGTCCAGACACATATCCACATTGTGATGCAACTTAAACATACTTACCTTTGCCATTGTGGATATGTTAGAGTTCTGCCTGAATTATGTTGCAGATGTGGCATTTCACCTTTGTATGTTGGTAGAATGGTATGTGTAGTCAATCATTTGGCTTGCTTCAAGGTGTATGTCTCAATCATGGTAAGCTCAGAAGTGTGTTGTAGCATTGTAATGGTCATATACAGATGTAAGATTGCTCATGTCTGAAATGTGGATAGTGATGTGTCCACTTGAATAATGGGTTACTTGTGTTGCCAATCATCATGATTAATTGCACTGTATGTAGCCTTCATGCACATGACAGATATACATTGTATATAAGGTGATGGTATGATTCCTGGCCTTGTCTGTTGCTCAATCCTGTGGGCTAAGTGGGCCTGTATAAGTGTACATAACTTTGTTAACAGGTGGAGGATGACTTAGACGAGTAGCTCTGTCCTGTAGCCATTTAGGTTATAGCTCCATGCACGTTTGTTTAACATACTATGCCTGCCGCTGTGCACTTTAACCTAGATATATTTTATTTGGCTTCGCTTTATTACTGTTACAATAACCACTTTTACGGTCTTGTTTTATTTCTCTCTATCTAACTGTTTTTGCCTAGGCCAGCACTCTGTTCTCAAACAAGACATTCTTGCTCACTCTGTGCTTCTTCCAAGGCTGCAGTAAAATAGGTTGCCGGTGAACTTGGTATAACGTTTTGTCTCTGACATTCATAGAAAACACATATCCTTACGTAGGGACATTTTCTCAGAACATCAGTTGTTTTATTATAAAAACACTTCCCTGCCTCTTACACGTTAGAGGGAGATTCCTGCCAGAGAACCACAACTGTATGCTGATTGCTGAACGCTTCGCTACACCTACCTATGCAGACTTCAGGCCTTTGCTCAGGTATGGGAATGATGTCTTCCCAGGGGAACCTGAAGGGCAGAATTAGAGCTTAACACGCTGTGCTGTATTATAATCTATTATAACATAGGTAGGAATTAGCCTATTGACTTTAGTGACAGTGTGGTAGTGTTATTTCTATGGTTTACTCTCCTTGTCACAATTTTAATCTTGGCATGCTGTATTGTCCTGGTTATTGCAGTCCATGCTTTGCTATCTAAGATGCAGTTGCTTCATTAAATCATTACAGAAACATATACTGCCTCTATTTGTCATTGTGTATGTTAGATTAACATAACAGAGAGAAACGGATGAGACCTGAGTGGCCAAGGTTTCCCTGAGAAATCAATTATGTAATGCACTCGGCTGCTTAATCATCCCACCCTTGGGTGGAGATGAAGCACTGCTAGTTAGCCAGAGCAAAACCCAGATTGGAACGACAGGTGTCACCTGTAGTGGGTCAGACTCAGTCTCCCACACCGCAGGTGATTCTGCCGCTCAAAATCCAGTAGTCTCATTAGAATAATGAGAGCCTACACAACATGGCGCCTCCAAAATTTGGTCAGGCTCTAATCTCTAATTTTCCGGTCCTCCTGAGTATCTCTGTCTCACTGTATACAAAGACACCTCAGTACTATGTGGAGACATTCATGGTATTGAGGATTTCCTCCTCAGCTAAATAGGGAACACCTATCTGAAGCTGGAGGTTGTTCAAGCTTGAACTCTAAAAGGAATCCCCATTTGGTGTGCTTTCTTTGAACAAACATACCATCTACTATGGCAAAACCACAACAGGTAGCAATTGCTGTTGACAACCCCTGACTGCACACTTATTTGCAAATGGCCTAACGGCCTAGGGGGATCCAGTCACATTTGTGGTGGATGCACATGTGCTTATAGAACAGAACTTTTTTTTGTTCTTGGGTCACATTTCCAGCAGTTGATGGGAACACAAACACATTTCATCACTATACACTTGCAAACGTACCTGGACAATACAGAGCATATGCATATTTAGAAATACCCTTATCTTATCAAGAACATAATAATTGGCTTGATGGAGCCCTACCCCACACGATTGACCAGTTAGGTACATAACTAACTAAGTAATGATGGTCCTACCTGGCCTTTATTGCCACTTATACATCTCACCCGACAGTAGCAAACCTAGCAGTAGCTGAAGTCTGTCACTTATACACTGAGCTGACGGCAATATATAGACGATTAGTACAGTTTGTAATGCAAGCATTGAATACAAGCCCAGCACGTGCTGCTCCATTGAAACCACATGCAGTGACACCAGGTATTAACCCTGCAAATGTACATTCGATTATGGGTAAGGTACCAGCCAAACGAGAAAAAATTCAATTTTAGCTACCTCAATAAATAAATGCACTGGAAGCAAAATTTCCCCATACTGGACCTCAGGATGAACATAGAACTCTAATGATGTACTTGCCATTTGGGATGGTCCCCACGGTAGATAACTGTAGTACATTGGGCATGGTATTTGCCATGCACTATACTACCGCACACAGTACTCTGACACTTGCCAACTTGCTGGAAGTGTTGAAACAAATTCAAGATTAATATGGGGCTGCCCTGGCCCTAGACTTGAGGATGCAATTAATGGGCAATTTTGCCACAATATCCTCAATTATTTTGAGTAACCTTAAAGGGGAAGCAGTCGCATTAGCAGAGTGAATGCGGCTCCGGGATGTTCCTCAAAAGGATCAAGAACACGAGCTGCCAAAGATTATCGCAGAGACCTATTCTAGTATTGGTTGAGATAGTCTATGGGCCAGACCAACTAAACCACAATTTAAGGGCAAATTTAATAAAGATTTTTCCAAGCAAGCTCCTGAGGGTAACTAGAAATGCTAGGATAAAAAACAAGAAACTCCTAAAAAAGAAAGGCGAGAATCTCCGTGTACGGAGACCCCACAGAATAGATATAGGCCCTCATTACAACATTGGCGGTAAAAGCCGCTTACCGCCGTGCAGAAGACCGCCAACACACCGCCACAGCCGCGGAATTCCGCCACAGCTATTATGACCCACATGTCGGAATCCGCCAAAATTCAGAAACCCACACAAGTCCGCCACACCAAAGGTCAGTGATCAACTGGCGCAAACAAAACCTCCACAGTCACGCCAACAGAAATACGCCCACACTATCACGCCACGCTCAAAATACACACACATCTCCAAAACACCACCACATTGGACAATTCAAAATACACACACCTGATACACATACACACACCACTCCCACACACCCATTACAATATAAAACACACACCCACATCACCCACAAACCCCCACGACAAAAAATTCCGAAAGAAGGCCAGAGAGAGAGCACCAGCAAGAACAACAGCATCCACAGGCACACAACACCATCACCCACAGAACTTCCACGCACCTCACACAACACACCACTACATATCACCCCACATATCACCACACACTCCACCCCACACATCCCCTACACCATCCCATGGCACGGCAAAGACACCCCAGGTTCTCGGAGGAGGAGCCCATGGTCATGGTGGAGGAAATCGTCTGGGTAGAGCCACAGCTATTCGGATCACAGTTGCAGCACACCTCAATTGCAAGGAAGATGGAGCTATGGCGAAGAATAGTGGACAGGGTCAACGCAGTGGGACAGCACCTAAGAAATCGGGAGGACATCAGGAGGCGGTGGAACGACCTACGGGGGAAGGTGCGTTCCGTGGTCTCAAAACACCACCTGGCGGTCCAGAGGACTGGCGGCGGACCCCCACCTCCTCACCCACAACTAACAACATGGGAGGAGAAGGTCTTGGCGATTCTGCATCCTGAGGGCCTCGCAGGAGTAGGTGGAGGAATGGACTCTGGTAAGACAAATCTTAACTATTACATCCCCCACCCTACCTGCATGCTGTCACATACCCTCACCCTCACCCTCACCCCCAGCACCCCAACTCCTCACATATGTCCCAAAATCACAAACCACCCATCCCAACACCAAGCCCTGCATGCAACAACAAAGCATGGACACCCATCACTAAAGCATGCCCACTGCACATACCCATACAACCCCCTAAACCATTCTCACACAAGGTCCCACACAGGAATACAAACACTGGGGTACACGGTCACCCACCCATTGCACACCATGACACACACAGATGTAATAACCATCATTTTATACCCCTGCAGTACCCCTACCCAACGTCACCGGACAGGAGGGTCCACACATGTCCACACCACCAACAGAAGAGGCCCACAGTGATGACAGCAGCTCTGTCCAACTGGATCTAGATGACCAGCCCGGCCCATCGGGGACCTTGGGACAGTCGGTTCCCATCACCCAGTCACAGGCCACTACAGAGCTTCCATCCTCTGGAAACACCAGCACAGCACCCACCCAGCGGGCCCATACCTCCGTCCCCAGGACACGTCAATCAGCAGTGTGTCCACTACTACAGGGAACCCAGGATAACCCACCACCCCAACAACAACAGGGACCTGGGGGCAGTGGTAATGGGCACACGGTCCAGGGGACGGAGGCCCAGGAACACAGGGGAACTGGGAGGGCTGCTGTGCAACAGGGGGCGGACAGGCCAAGGGAACCTACTCTCCACGAGGCCCTCTCCTCCATCATGAGAGCATACCACCACTCCCAGGAGACGATGGCAACGATACTGGCCAAGTTTCAGGAGACCCAGCGCCTGCTGAAGGAACAGTATTTGGGCTTCAGGGAGGAACTCAGAACCATCGTCTCCACCCTGGGCACCATCGTAGGGGTGCTGAAGGAAGTACTCAACACCAGGAGGGACACTGTGGCACTACAAGGGGCCCCTGACACTAGCTTGGACGATGAACTGCCCACCATCTCCGCTGGTGCTAGTGGACAGGACACCCTGCCACAGGACCACCACACCAGCACCCCAGCCCCTGCAGAGGGAGAACCACCCCGCAAACGGTCCCTGAGATCCAGGACAAAGACAGATCACGATGCCAAGACGCCGCCAAGAAATGAGACCACCTTGATTGTCATCCTACTTTCCCACTTTGTCACCCTGTCCATCCTTAAACTGCCCCAGCTCCACTTCCTATTCCCATTTGGGCAATGCACCTGTGAGACTAATAGACTTGCCTCTGCCATGGACATTCCTCCGCCATCACCCCTCACCATTTCACTACCCTCGCCAATATTGAGCACTTAAATAAACACCCTTAAAGCACAAAACATTCTGGAGTCTGTCTGTGATTTCAAAATAGTGCATTAGCAATTACAGTGACAAAATGCTCTTTCAAGTTTAATGTCAACATACCTATGTCACACAGCTCTAGTCCATGAGGAATCTAAGCAGATGTCACACAGTGGGACCCACATCTGTGAAATCGTAAGGGAAAGTGACAACCGAGTGACCATACACTGGGTGAAAACGACAGACAGTAGAGAGGTAGTAGTGTTAAAGTACATGTAGTAGGCAGGTCTGTACTCTTACCTGTGTCTCACTGGAAATATTGCTGGATCACTGAGTCCCTGTTGTGCATGTCTTCTTCCTCTGCTTCCTCATCTTCACTGTCCACAGGCTCCACAGCTGCAACAACACCGCCATCTGGACCATCCTCCTGCAGAAAAGGCACCTGTCATCGCAAAGCTAAGTTATGAAGCATACAGCAGGCCACGATGATCTGGCACACCTTCTTTGGTGAGTAGAATAGGGATCCACCTGTCATATGGAGGCACCTGAACCTGGCCTTCAGGAGGCCGAAGGTCCACTCGATCACCCTCCTAGTTTGCCCATGGGCCTCATTGTAGCATTCCTCTGCCCTTGTCCTGGGATTCCTCACTGGGGTCAGTAGCCATGACAGGTTGGGGTAATCAGAGTCACCTGCAAATGGTGAGGGACAACTGTTAGACACGCACTAACCTGGAGGGATATCCCCAGACCCAGACAACCATTCCCACTGACTTGCTTCCAGGTGCTCACCTAATAGCCACACACGGTGCCTCTGGAGTTGACCCATCACATAAGGGATGCTGCTATTTCGCAAGATGTAGGCGTCATGCACTGAGCCAGGGAACTTGGCATTCACATGGGAGATGTACTGGTCTGTCAAACATACCATCTGTACATTCGTAGAATGATAACTCGTCCGGTTTCTGCACACCTGTTCACTCCTGTGGGGGGGGACCAAAGCCACATGGGTCCCATAAATGGCACCTATGATGCTGGGGATGTGTCCCAGGGCATAGAAATTCCCTTTCACTGTAGGCAAATCCTCCACCTGAGGGAAAACGATGTAGCTCCACAGGTGTTTCAGAAGGGCAGAAAACACTCTGGACAATACATTGGAAAACATAGGTTGGGACATCCCTGATGCTATGGCCACTGTTGTTTGAAATGACCCACTTGCAAGGAAATGGAGCACTGACAGCACCTGCACTTGAGGGGGGATTCCTGTGGGATGGCGGATTGCTGACATCAGGTCTGGCTCCAACTGGGTACACAGTTCCTGGATTGTGACACGGTCAAGCCTGTATGTGATAATCAAATGTCGCTCCTCCATTGTCAACAGGTCCACCAATGGTCGGTACACCGGAGGATGCCGCCATCTCCTCAGATGTCCCAGCGGACGGTGCCTATGAAGGACAACAGCGAGCACAGAGTCAAACAACTCAGAGGTACGTACCCACAGTTAACACAGAACACCAATCATACACAAAAGGTGGCCTGTATGTGTTTTGAGTCTAGGGCTAGGTATATGTGACGCAGTTGGAAATGAAGCCATGTGGGCCCCTGAAATGGCGGATGCCTGACCTGTAAAGTGGGACAATGGGATGTGAGGTAACTGCGCTGGCGTTGTACACCGTCGCGGTAGGCGGTCGAAGACCGCGGCGCAATGCTGCATTGGTTAACATTGGACCCTATGGGTCCCAGGAGCCAATGGTGATGTACGCCGGCGGTGACGGTACGCACCGCCGCGGACGTGACCGACATTTTCTATCTGTTCAATCACTCGATACCTGATCTTCGACAGGAGAGAACCTACACTGCAAGTGCTGCTGTGACCTCGGTCTGGAAGAGACAATGGCTCGAGTGTCTGGGGAAAGGGCCCCTGCCTTCACATCGGAGGAGTTGGAGAAGCTCGTGGATGGGGTCCTCCCCCAGTACACGCTACTCTACGGTCCTCCGGACAAACAGGTAAGTACACAGGGAGCATGTTGTATGGGCTATGCCTGTGTGGAGAGGGCTGGATGTAAGAAGGAAGGGGGGAGAGTGCTGCGTTGATGAAAGACGGTGAATGCATGTGACACATGGCAAGGGTAGAAATGGGGGCCAATCACTTTGACGGTGCAGTTGGTAATAACTTCTCTTTTTCCCTGTACATTTCATGTAGGTCAGCGCCCACCAGAAGAAAGATATTTGGCGTGCCATCGCCAAGGACGTCCGGACCCTGGGGGTCTACCACTGACAGAGCACTCACTGCCGGAAAAGACGGGAAGACATTCGCCGCAGAGCAAGAAGACGGCGGAGGCTCAGCTGGGGATGGCCTCCCAACGTGGGAGGGGTGCCCGTCGCACCATGACCCCCCCTGATGTTCAGAATCCTGGCAGTGGCCTACCCGGAGTTGGATGGGCGCTTGAGGGCATCACAGCAGCCACAAGGGGGAGTACACTCTTATTCTGCTGACTTTGCGCGCAGTGGAGGGGTCTGGGTGGGGGAGGTGGGCTGTGGGTTTCCCTAGGCCAGGACAAGTTCCGTAGGCAAGGTCCCTCCATAAGGCAGGCCATGTGGCACCCCAGCCCACCTCTGTAGAGTGCCAAGTACACCTAGTCATGCCCCTGTGTCATCTATGTGTGCAGATGTCATCCATAGCCTTGTAGGCCATTTCCCAGAAATTGAACAGTAGAGCCCAAGAGCGCGGCGTAGTGCAGGGGGCTTCTGTGTCTGTCGTGTCCGCCAACTGTAGCGGTAATGCATGCACTGAACATGTCTTTCTTCTGTCTCCCCCCCCTTTTTGTGGTCTCCCTGTTCTTGTGTGCATTAGCATCATCAGGCGGAGGAGCAGTGGCACCGGAGCACGAGGGAGCTGCATCCTACATGGCCTTGCAGGACGACACTACGGAGTCTGAATTCACCAGTGGGACGGAGGGCGAGGGGATCTCCATGGCGGGGACAGGAGCTGACACTAGCGACACAGACTCGTCCTCTGATGGGCGCTCCCTTGTGGTGGCAGCAACATCTGTGCCCCCCGCATCTAGAGGTACAGCCGCCACCCCCCCTACCAGCACCGCCATCCCAGCAGCCCCTCAGCATTTGCCCCGTGCCCACTCACCCAGGAGGGTGGGCATCACCTTCGCCCCAGGCACCTCAGGCCCTGCCCCAGTCACCCCTGCTGCCCTCAGTGAGGAGGCCATTGACCTCCTCAGGTCCCTCACTGTTGGGCAGTCTACCATTTTGAATGCCATCCAGGGTGTAGAGAGGCAGTTGCAACAAACCAATGCATTCCTGGAGGGCATTCATTCTGGTCAGGCGGCCCTTCAGCAAACTTTTCAGACTCTGGCCTCAGCACTGATGGCAGCCATTGTCCCCGTCTCTAGCCTCCCCCCTCCAAATTCCTCCACCCGACCCAATCCCCTGTACCTCAGCCTATCCCAAGCACACCTAAAGACCAACATGCACACACCTCAACACCCAAGGGAAGCTCAGGCAAACATAAGCACCACACATCCCACAGGCACTCACGCAAGCATCACACACATGCAGACACACCCACATCCACTGCCTCCACTGTGTCCCCCTCCTCCTCGTCTCCCTCCTCCCTCCCAGTCTCGTCTACACTCACACCTGCATGCACTACCTCTACAGCCACTACGTCCCTCTCCAGCACACCCACCACCACACCCCGCTCACGTGCAGTCACCACCCCCACTACCATTCACACGTCCCCTGTGTCCTCTCCCAGTGTGTTTGTGACGCCCCCTCCCAAGATACACAAACGCAGGCACACACCCACCCAACAGTCACCCACCTCACGACAGCCTCCATCGCATGCACCTTCACCCAAAGTCACCAAACGTACACCTCCTACAACCACCACCTCTTCCTCCACTCCCAAACGCCCTCCAGCTACCCGTCCCAGTGTGTCCCAAAAACTTTTCCTGTCCAACCTTGACCTCTTTCCCACACCTCCCCCACCCCGTCCGTCTCATAGGTCCTGAACTAGCACCTCAGGCAAAACATCTCTGGGACCAGTGGTTCCCGTAGTCACCGGAATCTGGAGTGCATCGGCCACCAGGGCAGCCAGTGTGGCACGGAGCCACAGCACAGAGAGTCCCCCACCTGTGAAGCATCAGAAGTTGGCCAGTGCCCAGCGGGAGAGGGGGAAGACTCCAGCCACCAAAGCTGCTCCCAGGGGTCCTGTTGGGAGTGTGGAGTCAGCTGTGACACCTTCCCAGGTGGGAAAAGGGCACAAGAAACCCAGCAAGTCTGAGAAGAGCAGCACGGCGGAGAAGACAGCCATCATCCCCGCTGCCCAGGTGCCAACCGCCAGCATCAGCCCAGCTGCCCAGGAGGCCACTGCACGCACCAGCCGAGCTGCCCTGGAGCCAACCGCCAGCATCAGCCCAGCTGCCCAGGAGGCCACGCCAACACCAGCCCAGCTGCCCAGGAGGGCACCGCCAGCACCAGCCCAGCTGCCCAGAAGCCAACCTCCAGCATCAGCCCAGCTGCCCAAGAGGCCACCTCCAGCACCAGCCCCGCTGGGCCATGAAGGACCCCCAGCACCAGCCCCACTGAGCCATTTCCTCAGAGTCCTGTTTCTGGGATATGCGCTATCAAGTGAAGGAAAAAGCCTAGCGCCACAATTCTTAGGAAAATGCACATAATTACAACCTCCAAATAGGATTAAAAGACTACAATCTCTATTGGGTTTCCTAAATTTTGGCAGAATTTACATTCCAGATTATGCAACATGCATAAAACCTTTATATGACTTAATATGTCCTTTTTCAAGTAAATTTTGGACAATCGAACACACACAAATTCTCAGAGACCTGCAGACAGACATGCTTGCAGCACAACATCAACACACAAGGGACAATAAAACACACTTGGTCATCCGAGTAATTGCTGGTGCCATTGGTTTCACCTATGTAACCTTTAATGAGGGTGAGACCGTCACAATTGCATACAAATCACATTTGTACTCAGCAGCAGAACAACACTTTGCTCCCACTGAGAACATTCTCACTGCTATTCAGATGGCTGTCATTAAAGAAAGACCTCTAGCCCAGGGCAAGCGCATCATTTTAATTTCTCCTATTCCAGCCCTTGAGGCTGTCACAAAAGCCACCATTCCTAATGCTAAAGCACTAAATCAATGTTGGATACAATGGGCCACGTCTTTGACAACCACTGATGTAGACTACATCTTTGACCCAAAATTACAAACTCAAGAATTTTTGCAATATGAACTAGAATACCCATTTCCTGCAAACACACTGCCTATCGATCAGTATCAAAGAGTCATGTACACTGATGGCTCAGCACAACCTGCAATTGGAACAAAACATCAATACTCCACTGCTTGCACAGTGATAAGTGGCTACATGGAGGATAATTCATTTTGTCCCCAACATACATTCACGCAAACCCTAGAGGATTGCACTGCACAGCTAGCAGAGATAAAAGCACTGGTGATGCACAGGAAAATACGGATCCTGCACAGCTCATGCTGATCGTTTGTGATTCGCACTATTGTGTCCAGTCCTTCAATGAATACCTGCATTACTGGCGTCAGAATGGGTTCAGAGATTCTAAAGGCAACACCATTAAACACAGACTTCTGTGGGGGAAAGTAGCGGATCTGAAGGAAACGGTACTAAATGTCCATGTTGTGCATACACTTGGACACCAGCGCTTTGGAATACACATGGCTGGGAATACACTGGCTGATGACGCCTCAAATTCAGCAGTAGCCACGGACACTGTTGCTGCAGTAACCCGCTTAAGTGCAAAACCGGATGAAGATATGTGGGCTGCCGTGAAAGCTACGGCAGATGATACGCCCTATCCAAAAACATTTCTTGCTAAATATTCTTACCACATGGGAGGTTGCCTAAACACTGAGGTTAAGATACCAGGCGTGGGGGTTCGGGATATCCCCAATAAATATGTAAGACCACAGTTGATTAAAGCAGCCCATGAGGGGGTACATCTGCCTATGCTGGTGTGGCGGCTGCAATATCATTGCTACAAGCCTGTTATTGGTGGCCAGGCCTGTGCAAAGAGGCCAAGCAGTATGCCCTTTGTTGTGACATCTGCCAATAAATGAAAGTTTCCACTGCTAAGTGCCCACCGCAGACACCCCTCCTAATTCTCAACAAACCTATACAATGTGTGTACTTGGACATTGCAGACCCCTAACACCGGACAGGGCCCACAAATACATCTTAGTCGCTGTTGACTCCTGCTCCAGATTTCTATGGGTGTGGCCACAATGCTCGGCTGACGCTCGGACTGTTATTAAAGATTTGCGAGACTTTATCTGTACATATGCAGTTGCGGCTTTCCACTCGGACCACAGCCCTGCTTTCACCTCAAGGGCATTCAGGGATGCCATGGCTTCATTGGGAGTCCAACTCCAGTACTCGTCTCTATTTCATCCCAAGGGGAATAGTGTTGTGGAGCGATTAAACCATGATTTAAAGCAATCCCTAACAGCCAGAGTCTTAGGTACGGGTCGTAGTTGGCTTAACCACCTGTATGGAGTCCAGGGAGCACTTAACAATCTGCCTAGAAGGTCCCTGGGGGGTCATACTTCATATGAGAGCCTGTTCGGAACTCAAATGTATGTTCCAGATCTTAATGGTCCTGGCGTGGAGGCAGCAGAAACACCTTTTGACATAAATGAACGTGTCACTGTCTTACAGGAATTACAGCAGTTCCGTGACAAAAATGTGAAAAGGTTGCTGTGAAAATGGAATTTGGTCCTTCTTATTGTACACCGTCCCAGACTTGGGAATACACAATACCAGAACTGTCCTTCTACTGCCACAGGCAGGTGCCAAAGAAAATCATTTTATCTCCGTTGACAATGTCAAATTACACCATGTGGCCGATCCTGCACAGCCGACCAAAAGGAACAGCCAGTAGTTCCTGAATACCTCTCACTACTGGTCAAGAAGTTCCTCTATAAGTTGTAAGAAGCAACACTGACACCTCTACAAGCTTGGGAAGGGTGGAAAATGATCTTGCATTAGTTCCTCTGACATCAAATAATAAAGAAATAACTGATCGATTTGACACAACTTCAACACAGACGGATGGTGCTATTTACTCAGTGCCACAGCGGAAAACACCAACACCACCTATTAACGCAGTTCCAGTTTTTGCAGGAACTGGTTCTGGATATTTTGCCGACATCAACGATGACATTTCAGAATCATTTACCTCTTCGACACCTGAACTGTCAAAAACACGTAAGCTCATAAACTGGCTTAAAGCAACGTATTTTATTCTTCCATGGAACTATCTATGGCTTTCCTTGACTGTATTGGCTTTCCTACTTTAGATTGGGTTTGTTATAACATTCTGTTTGTTAATACATGGTCATTTTCTTCCTGAATAAAAACAGTTGAACTGGTGGATGAGGTCCCAAAACCACATTTTTCTTCTCACAAGGTACACAGAGAGTTGTCGTTTGTGAACATTTCCGCCATACCAATTCCTGATGGGATTGTTTGGGATAAAGTAACATTCGATATATATGGTCCTACGGAGGTCATTCAAATACCATATGTGTTTAAACTTTCAATGAACGATATAGTAATACCCGGAGTTGTTTCTGATGATTGGGATGTGAAAATAGTTGATTCTACGATGACTGAATTGCAGTATTATACTGTATTTGAAAACGAAAATGTTTATCAATCTAAAGAGAATTATTGTGATATATTTTGCTATAATTATTATGGGCACCATTTCATCCACGGAGCAAGCAGCCCAAAGACTGTTTTTAATTACACGCAATGGGAACATTGTCCGATTTCCCCACAAGGGAGTTCTAAAACATATTCTGAAAAGTTTACATATTTTTCTGGGCATGATGTTAAGAATGCTGAGTCATATTATTGAAAATTGCCACCTACAGAAAACATACACGCGTATTATTGACAAATAAGAAATTTATTTATATGGACTCCTTTGTTTCCCGGTTGACTACAGAAGGCTGTGAATACTGCCTGAATTTGATTGACCTAGAAAGTGTGTGGGGAACTAGAAATAGGCGAAAACGGGGGAAGGAAGCTTTATTTAGAATATACCTGATACCTGTTCAAATGATATTTTTAAATGAAACTGTACAACAAACAAGTTGTTTAGGCTTAGCAAAGATTAAGGAATTGAACACTCCCAGTATACCTGCACCTGCAAAATTTTATAAATGGCAAAAATATATTCAGACAACTGAAGACCAGCTCGATGAGTGGGTCCAGAATGGCACGTTTAATGTTTCACTGTCAAGGTTATTGTGGCCAATAGATACCAATGGGTGTTAGAAATGTTTTTTAAACTCCTCAGGGGGTTTTAGAACTAGTAGGCCAGACCCTCACTCTATATCATCAGATAATGCGGGTATAATAACAACATATAGGCCCTCATTACAAATCTGGCAGTCGGTGTTAATGCAGCGGTAAGAAAAATGGGATTGGACCATGGCGGTTACCGCCATCCAAAACCGCCACTTTAACACACTGACTGCCAGGATGGTAACAGCTGCTGGGCTGGAGACTTCTGTCTAATGAGAGCCTACATGGCAGCTCCACAAATTATGTTTCATCCTTTCCTACATGACTATTGGGCCCTTTGTTGCTGACATGTGTTTAGACTCTATCATACTCCAGTCATTGAAATTGCAGGTACAGTTGTTGCATATTTGCATATGTCAATAGTAAAGGTTATGGGTATTTGTGAATTTAGTGTATGTGATATGAAGGAATTAGTGTTACCACTATTTTCCCATTGCTTGGTTGTTGGTTGACTATGTTGTCGTGGATAGGGACTCAGATTAATTTTGGCAAGACAGGTTGTCATGGAATGGTTATTGTGATTGCTCTACTGGATTGATGGTATAGTAGGTGTGCGATAGGTGGTTTAGCTGGTGTGTGATATTGTTGTAATGGAGGGGTGTAGATAGTATCTAGTTATGAGATGATGTTGCAACTGACTGGTCCTACCTAGGATGTAGTACAAGTGGTTGTAATGTGATTGTTGTGTACAGTGTGATGTAAGTGTTAGAAATGTATGTGATGACCCTACCTCTATTTCTGTTTCCCAGCATCAGCAGGAGAAGGAGACGGAGCACAGCCAAGTGGTGAAGCTGCTTGCCACGGGACCTCAGGTCATGATACCACTGACACCAAGGGATCCAGTGGACCGGAGGGCAAGGGGAGTGCCACGGGGGAGACAGGATCCACCTCATAATCTTTGGAATCCCCCTACAGTGCGACACTCCCTGGTACTGGGGACCTATCTGAGACCACTCAAGCACCATCTCTGTCTGCCATCCCTCTTTCTACCACCTCCCTTCCTGTATCTCCCCACCCAGTTAGCCATGACTGTTCACCCAAGAGGGTGGGCATCTCTTTTGCTGCAGGCATCTCTGCCCCAGCCCCTGTTAGCCCTGCTGCCCTCAGTGAGGAGGCTATTGACCTCTCGAGGTCGATCTCTGTAGGACAGTCAACCATTGTGACTGGCAACTCAAGTCAACCAGAGTAATGCATTCCTAGAGGGCATCCACAGTGCTCTGGGTGGCCTACAGAGATCCTTTCAGGCTCTGGCCTCCACACTGACGGCCACCAGTCACCCATTGTCTACTGTCCCCCGCCACCTTCCTCTTCCCAAACTCAAACCACCCTTCCCCACCAGTACAAAGCACACAGACAGACAGGCATGCATCCACCTCAACATCCAAGGATAGCTCAGGCATCACAAGACAGATCACCGACATGCACACACGCAACATACAGATGCAGACACAGCAACAGTCACAACTTGCCAGCATCACTGACACTACACCTGACACACCTGCAGACACCACACTAACATTCACAGATCCAGTCACTACACCTGTCCTACCTACAGTCAGCACAGCAGCAGACCCTCAGACATCCAACCTAGTCACCAGACCTGCAGACACCACAACCACTGACACTCCTACATGCAGCACATCCACCATACCTGCATTCACCATCTCAACGGACTCTGACCCGCCCACCAAGGCATCCCCATCACCTCCACCTCCCTCAGTCTCATACACATAAATGCACGCACTCACCCACCCAACAGACACCCACCACCCACAAGCATACCTCCCACAAGCATGCACCCATGACATCCGACAACCACTCCCTCACCCTCTACACCCAAACACCCTTATCCTGTGTGTCAAAAAAGCTTTCCTTTCATGTTTTGACCTTTCCCCTACCCCTCTTTCCCTGAAAGACCCCTAACTGCTATGGTTCCCTCCCTACACCCGTCCCTTCCACCTCCAAGACCTCCCCAATCCTCTGGCAAGTACCCATGCCCCTCCCCGTCAAGAAGTCCACCCCTCCCAAGAGAACCCAACCCTCCCCTAAGCCTAGATCTGAACACCCCCTGCCAAGCCCAATACCAAAGGACCCCCTCCAAAGCCTAGGCCCAAATCACCCACCCCACCCCGATAATCCCTGAGTTTCCTGCCTGCCCCCTTGATGTCCCTACCTGTGGAGTTCACATGGCAGTCAGGAGTCAAGTTTGGTGCACGCAGATGTGCATTGTGTACAGGTTGCATATTTTCCAATTGTACTGGCCTATGGCCTTGGACATTTCAATAATACTTCTCATTTTGAATACATATTTGGACCAACCAGTTATTGGTTTCAATGTTACATATTTGTCCTGCATTTCTTATCTTAGAGCAGATTTGTTAATGGCTGACATTGTTTGTGTGTGAGTATTTGTGAGTAAGCGGTACTTGTGCTACCTGTTTTGTCTGGGTACTATGTGAGGTTGTGGGCAGTGGTTTTGTCCCACAGTGAAGGGGGGGGGGTGTTGTGTGATGGGCATGTATATGTTGGGGCCATGTTTTTGTCATGGTATTGAGTGGTGTTCATGTTGACCTATTTTTGTTGCAGTATTGTGTGGCTTTATGTGCTTTGACTGTGTGCATATTTGGTGCATGGTATGTCAGATATGATGTGCTGTGTGTTTGCTGTGTATGTCGATTGCTGCATTGTATGGTTGTGTGATTGTGTGTGTTCATTACCTTTTGGTGATGTGTTGTGTTGTATATGTGATTTGTCACTGGGTAGTGTCTATTGACGGTGCTTGCCAATGCATAGATGGTATTGCGGTTGTGGTGGTGCATGGTATGTCAGATATGATGTGCTGTATGTTTGCTGTGTATGCCAATTCCTGCCCTGTATGGTTGTGTGATTGTGTGTGTTTGTTCCCTGTTGGTGGTATATTGTGTTATACGTGTGATTTGTCACTGGGTAGTGTCTGTTGATGGTGCTTGCCAATGCATTGATGCTATTGCAGTTGTGGTGCTGTGTGTTATGGTGTGAGATTGGACCTGTTCTCTGTTTCCAGGAGTTGGTGTGTATTTTTGACATGTGTGTGTGTGTGTGTGATGGCCGTAGTGTGTCTACATGCAAGTGTGTATGTGGCTGTCTATAAGAGTGCATTTCAGTGTCAGGTTACGTGTGTGTGTCACCCTCGCCCCCATTCCCGATGGTATGTTGTGTGAGTGTACAAACTTTGGCAATATAGAACAGTGACAGGTAAGTGTGTGTACTTACGGTTGTTGTCGTCATCTTTGGTGTTGATTCCGGAGTCTCTGGGCGAGTTGGAACAGCAAGATGATGTCTAGTTCTGGTTCGATGGTGGTTTCGAATGAGTATGGCTTCCTGAAGGTGAGTGTCTCCTTTTATGCAGTTCATTTCCACCTGAGTTTGCATGGTGCTGTGACCACTGGGGAAACCTGGGTGGTGTGCAACCTTGTTATCTGTCTGGTGGAAACATGGTCTACACTGCCCTGCAGGTGCCTTCCAACGTCCTTGGCAGTCTGACTGCAGGGGTGGTGAAGGCAGTGCATTGACTGTATTCTGTTGGAGATACGGTCATGGTCATTATTTGGCGGTCTTCTCCTCCAGCCTGTCATCGGTACAACTGCCACCGTCAACATGGCAGTCTTTGGACCACCAAACTTGTAATGAGGGCCTCTGACACTTCTTCCCTGATAATATACCTTAGCAATACTGACAAGGAGTTTCATTTCAGTTTCCTTATTCAAGGCAGCTATTCTCCAGAAAACAATGGATCAATGTGTTAAAGGGTGTTACTGACACCAGAAAGATAAGTGATGTTTGATATGAAATAACTCATAAATTAAAGGTGTTTGTTGATATGACACCAAACGCGTTGCTGAATATTTCCCCAGGGTATTTGACTCACTAAAAGACACTTTTGGAAATCCAAACTAGGTAAATGAAAATGCATGAATATGTAACCTAAAAGGCTCACTCATATTATCATAACAACAGCTTGATAACACAACAATTTGCTTATAACATTAATTTTTCAGAGTTTTTGTGCTTATTGTATAACCTCCTGTAAAGCCTGAGGAAAGACATTGCATCATTTTTGTCAGATAAGTGTGCTCTCTGAGTTCCCAACACAGAAATGTGTATGTTAAAGTCATAGATGTGATTCTGAAGATTCCCAATGGAGGCATCTGTAGTGGTATATCTAAAGATGTTGTCAAACAGGGACTTGCCAATGACTGGCATGTTAGAACACATATCAGGATAATATGAAAATACCAAATTCAGAGTTAAAAGAAATACACAGATAATGATTACCGTCAATTTCCTATTGCACCCAACTCCCAGAATTTAGGCCCCGATTATGAGCTGCTTGTGGTGGAATTCCACTTCGCACAAATTTTAAGTGGACTGATGTGGGGCATCAGATTTAATTTTCCTGTCAATAAATTCCAACCAGTAACTTGCTTTGTAAAAGGGATGCACCTTTCTCAGCTACAAGTATTCCCCAAAAAACATCATAAATGAAAGAACGGACTGGTAGCGCACCAAGTACTTTTACAACACATGCTATAGAATAGCAACTGCAGCTAAGGCTTCTATAAGGAGGACAGCGACCCACCTTCAAATGCAGAGGTGTAATCAATGATTGTAGGCGATAGAATCCATATGTACTGTGCCCATGGGCACTATAATGGAAGATTGATTTTGCTCTACAAATACCTTAGTATTTACCTCTGTAACTATCTCTACCCCAAATCTAACAATATGTCCAGATAGATATTCCCCAAATACCATTAATAAAACCTACCCAAAAAGGATAATACAATAAGACCAGTTCAAGTTTATTCACACCATCTTGCACAAAGCAAAAATCCACTCCAATCATATATTACTAGAAGTACAGTGATTTACTTTTCAAAATAAAAAAACAAATAGCTGGCACTTTTGTCTTACCTAACAGAGTCCAAACACGTTATGACTTTCTCATAGAACTCACATACTCCAAAAATATTGTAGAAAAACTCTCATCACTATTAGGTTACTTTGAAGATACTTGGATGGACCACATCAACTGGAAAGAACATTGGAGGGCACCCAATTGCTGCACCCAATGTTAGAAAGTCTAAAACAGAACAAAAAGCAAAATAATCAAAACTAATAACTCTACTTAAGTGTTGCACAACTACTCCCAAAGGATTTCAGGCAACTCATCCTCAATCAATACACTGAGAAAGTAAAAACGTACAGACCTATGGAGAACTACTTTGAAAGACCCATAGCAAAACCTCTCAACCCTAAAATCTCTAAGAAGCCAAACAAATGCATGACATGATTTCAGAAAAATAAACTACAAAAAATAGCAAATTTATGAATAGAAAGCTACACATAAGAAAAAGAAAACCAAATACATGCACCGAAACATAATTAATTATAAGAATCATAATAACCTTACATAAATAAATACTAACAAATACATTTAAAATACATTAAATAAAGAAAACATTCCATTACGTAAAATATACATGACATATTAGAAATGCATAATAACATTAAACTATTATAAACATAACAAACATAAAAAGAAGTTAACAACAATAGTATTAACTTTTCTGATAGATGAAGAAATACATCGCTATTTACTGATAGCTCTGATGACATTGAATGCCCCGTAAGTGCTTAATCAAAATAATCCTAGAGTCCACAGAAAAATGTTTTGGACAAAAATTCTAAACATATGATGAAAAACATTTTAAAGTTTGAAAAATTAAGAAACATGACACACAATTCACAAACTGAATTTTGTAGTACAGTTAAAAGGACCACAGTTGTACTAGTCTTGTGCTACAAAGTGCTACAAAGTTCTATTCGCTGTACTACATTTGGAAACCTCCACTACTCCCATCTTTTCTGTGTGGAGATCTTTGTCACATGTGTTGAGATCCCCACACATGTAGCTAAGCATTTTAATAGTTAGTGTAGGAGGCACTTAAGAAGTGGCAGTAAAATCAATGTGGGGCGGGTAGAGAGGAAAAAGGTGGGATTTTTTGGCCAACACCGACTTATAAAAGACAGTGCCTATTGATATTCACAAATTACACTTCCAAAGTTACTACAGCCAAAAATTTGTTCTGGATTAGGGTCCTAGATATAGGTAAGTAGTAGGGTGCGGAGTGTTATGTGTGCGTGTGTGAGGATGTGGTGTCTGTGCATGAATGTGTGCATGCATGGTTGAATGTGTGCCTGAATGTGAGTGTGTATGCATGGTCTTATGCATGTCTGAATGTGAGTGTGTATGCTTGTCTGAATGTGAGTGTGTATCAGTGGTTGTATGTGAGTCTGAATGTGAGTGTGTATGTGTGTGAGAATGCGTGTTTGGATGGGTGTGAGTATGTGTGCAGGAATGCGTGTATGGATGTAGTTGTGAATGCGTGCATGAATGTAGTTGTGAATGCGTGCATGGATGTGTCTGAGTGGATGCATGTATGTAAGTGTAGGTGAATGGGTGTATGCGTGGTGCGTGTGGGTGTCTGTGAGCATGTATGCAGGGAGGGGGAAGGAGGCTGTTTGTCAGAAGGGGTGATGGGGGTGCTAGGTCAGAAGAGGGGTGTGGGCACTATGTCAGAAGGGGCAGGGGGTGCTATGTCAGAAAGGGGGTGGGGCGCTATGTCAGAAGGGGTATGGGGGAGCGGGGTGCTGTGGCTGGAGTGGGGAGGGGGTCTAGTGCTTGCTGGGGGGGTGAAGGAGCCATCTACCAGTGACAGGGAAGGAAGAGTGTGAATTCCTGAAGAATGGACTATTAGCAAACAGAGTGCTAAATGCAACCTTTGGGAGCTAAAAGACTTTACTGTTATGCATAATCAGTCACTAATATTCTTTCATAAGTCTACTGAATTCACACAGAATCCCCTGTTACCATTGCAGACCAGAGTGTGATTCAGGTCTTGATGATATGCTAGCATGATATTGTACTGGTCCTGTTGTCTGTTAGGTGGCTTTGTCTTAATGACTTAGGGTCTGATTTAGTTATTGATAGTAGAGGTCCCACCATCAATTTTTTGAATGAAAACCCATCAGACACCATGATGGTCTGCCAGCTGTATTTAGATGTTAGCAAACCCACAGGTAAGTGCCTGCGTTCGTCCCACTTTCTCCTCCAAGAAACACTGCTGCTTCAACAGCACCATAGATAAAAGTGGCTGACGGCAGGACCCCAGCCAACTTTCCCGCAGTGTAGACTTGGATGTGCCTCACCACCAAGCAAAAAGTGGCAGTCCGTCCTCCATACTTGAGTTTCAGGATTTGGGGTGAAATTAGGTAAAAACGTACATTGTTCCCTGATTCCCATTCCGTTTTTCTCTGGACATAACTGGACAAGACCTGCTGCTGCTGCTGCCACTGACCCGCAGAGAAAACAAGACCACCCAGTCACCAGACATGAAGGTAGGGGTGTCGTATTGCCAGGGTATGGTGTGTGGGTACTGCACATGAGGTGGGAACCACTACAGGCATGTTTTTTAGATTACTGCGACAGGCATATGTCTGAAACACGATTGGGTCAGACGTGGATGGGGACACCTGACAGAACATACATATCGCAAACATACACACATGTCATTGTGGTGTCATTATTCATTGCCAAATGAACGGTGGCACCACAATGACGGTACAATCACACTTGTCGATGGTGTCCATGTGTGCGCATTGCAAGGGAACTGTACAGATAAGGTTGTGCTGCCAGTTGTTCATGTGATTCAGTACGTGTATATGTGTGTGTGAGATTGGATTGGCTAGTTGAGGTGGAGGGAGCTGGAGTGGGTGATGTTGTTGTGTCTGTGTGTGTGTTACTTGCATGTGGGATTGATGTTGTTGTGTATTTTGTGTTGCTGTGTGCAACATTTTGGTGAGTATTGTTGTTGTGTGGCAGATGTTGTCATAATGTGTGTAATTGTGCCTCATGTGAATGTGTTTGTGTAGCTGAGTGTGTAGTTGTGTAGGTTGTTGTGGTTGTGCCATGTGTGGGTGCAGTGTCCACAGTGTGTCTATGTTGTGTCATGGATGTATGGCAATGGATGTGTTCGGCATGTTGGGTTGAGTGGTGTTAGAATGGCAATGGATGACAGTGTGTATTTGATATGTTGTGCGTTGTGCAGGGGACACATATGGCTAAGGTAGAGTGTATGAGTGTGACGTATCTGTATTCCATAGCCACTGGCATTGTCCATTGTCCATTGGGTCCAGTGAAGGTCTCCATTCATTAGTAGTTCACCAGTATGACATCCCTGCACAGCTGAAACATCTAAATACAATAGGTGGGAACCCGTCTGCCTGACAGCTAGGAAGAGTGCTCCATTGTGACAGTCTGTGGCTCAGCCACAATACATCTGAATATGGTGGGCAGAACACTGTTGACTTGACAGTGTTTTCAGGTCTACTGCTAAAGCGACTTGTCAGTAACACTATCAAGATCTAAATCAGGCCAAAAAAGTTGTGGGTGTATGGTTTTGGTGTTTAATGGCCAAGGTGTTCTATTGATACATGAAATTGATACATGGTTCTTTTATTTGGAGGTGCTCATGTCTTCCTTAGTCTGTCCCTGGAAGAAAATCAGCCACCGCACTTCAGTTGTTTGCGAATGCTTTTCTCCTTTGTGTAGCCTAGTTACAACACAATTATTTGTAAGACTGTCTCTGTTGTATCCACATATTTTTCTTATTCATTGAATTTTCCCTAACAATAAACTGGAATGTGACATATTTTTATGAACTACTGGCTGCAGTTTGTGCAAGTTGTGTTTTTAGTGGTCTTTAAAGGGACTGTTTTGAGGTCTGTATTTTTAGATATGAAGGATTTTTTCTTTTATCAGTGATACTGTTTGTTTTTGTCTCGTAGGATTTGTCTCTCTTCAAGCACATCTTAATGTTGAAGTGGATGGATTTCTAAACTCTACTAACATTGCTGTTGTTTTCTACCTACTTGCTTTCAGTTATTAACTGCTAAGTGGTTGGAAGAGCAAGGGGATTTTTCATATATACCTTTTGACACACCACCTTATCTTTGGGAGGCTTTGGTTTCACAGAAAAAAATGCTATCCGAGTTTGACAACCCATGCTTTGCCAAGTTTGTGCTTTAGTAATTTTGGATGTTTTAATTAGGTCAACCTGTGTGCTGGTAGAAGGGGTTAGATGTATGAAAATGTGGCATTTGCTATTGTGGCACAAGTAATATAGAGGTATGGTAGAGCACCAAGGCACAGATGTTCAAAGAAACTTTGTTGTCGTAAAGCTTGTGATCCGCAGAATCAACTACTTTGCCACTGCAACATATCTGTGCAATGTACAAAAGCCTATATCAGCCACTTTAAAAGAATGTTTCCAGGTAGATAATGTGAACATAAGAATGGCCTACTGTTCCTAGCAGATCATCATTCATGTATATGCATGCAGTCACAAAGTCCTTTTACTCCTTTAAAGTTGAAGAAGCAAGAGGTTTGCAATGTGATTGGTTAGTACATCGGTGATATTGTAATGTACAGCAATGTTATTAAACCAGCTTCTGTTTGTTGGACCTGGCCCTCTCAGCAGCGTCACCCCAAACTGTTTTCCTTAACTCCCTTCACTTGCTAAACACATTTTGTATGGCTTTTAGGTCTCTATGAACTTTACCACTGATTGTGCTCTCTCCTCCAAACATGGTAAATTGGTCTACACCTAATAAGCACATTTAATTTACTTGTATCATTTAATTTACAGGCCCTCTGTACATATAGTACTGTTTACTTACAAGTGGGCAGCAGCACTTATTTTCCTACCAACAAAAGTACCCTTTTAAAACATGTCTCACCTTTGCCACTGCAAACTGTAGTGCAAGTTTAAACTATCATTTAGACCTGGCAACAAAAAAAACGTTTGCTAGGCCTAAACCTTCCTTCTTAATATTTATAAGTCACCCTTAAAGTTGGCCCTAAAGGTTTAAAGGACATGGCATATTGTATTTAAAAAGTAGGACATGTGCTCAAGTATTAAATGTCTTATCAGTGAAAAACTCTGAAAGTCATTTTTTACTGTTGTAGGGCCTATCTCTCCGATTGGCTAATATAGGGTTACATCTAATAAGAGATAACTTTGGATTAAGAGCAGACAAAGGTATGCCATTTACACTCAAATAATTGTAATGTAATCCATCTTTACTTATAAAAACAGATTTTAAGCTAACATTCTGAAAATGCCACTTTTAGAAAGTTTTCATTTTCTTGTCTCGCCCATTTGGGCCTTCTGCCTGTGATCTGTGTCACATGACGCTGAATAGCTCTGCTGTTGAGGTTTGTGTATTCTTCCCAGACAGTCACACGAAAGGGGCTTAGGTGAGGAAAAGATGACCGTGGAAGGGCAATACCCAGTGCCACCTACACTTCAAATGGCTTTGCCTCCTGCAAACACAAAGGAACATGACACAAGGCCTGCCCTGACTTTTGTCACCCTCAGTATGGAGCCATAACAGGTGAAGAACTTTACAGAACCCCTTGTCGGGGTAGTACAGTGAGTCCCCCACACAAAGGCTGGGTCTAGATATAGATACTTAACCTCCACAGCCACTCATAAGAACACTCCTGGACCTGTGGAAGATACAGTAGACTGCTTGCTGGCTGAGGACTGCCCTGCTGCTTGAGGACTGACTTACTGTCTGAGAAGGAAGACTGGACCTACTTGCCTTCATCCCAGGTTAACCCAGAGTAACTCCAGGGGTCAGTTGACTGAGCTCCAGTATGAGATATGGGGACACAACAAGCTTCAGAGCCCCTCCTGCAACTGCCAAGCTTACCTGCTGCAACTGGACCTGCCTGGTCCTGCAGCTGGACCAGCCTGAATCCTGCTGGTCTCTGCTGGAGTGAATCCCTGATACCCAAGAGGTACCTCACCAGGTCACTTGGCTGGCATCAGAATGCACTTCTCTGCAAGAAGAGGTGAAAATCCTGAAGTTTGCACTCCTCATGTCCATGACTGGGTCCATTTGGGCCAAAAGTCTGCCGCTCACGATGACTGCCAAAGCGAAGCTCTGGAGATGTCTAATCTTCGCATTACTGTGACAACGAGTGATGACCTGAAAACATGAGAGTCGCTCTTCGGGCTATAGCAATGACGGTCAGTAGTGACCGGCAATCCAAAAATACAGTGATGACATTCTGAAATTCCCGACCGGCTCTTTGCAGGCAGTGACGACAGCCTGCAAAATTCAAGCTGCTGTTGGTGCTACAGCGATGACCATCCACAACCTACTACCTGCTTCTCATAATCTCCTCCAACCTGAACATATTTCTTTGTGCTGGATTCAGAAGGTAATTGTTAGACCTGGTATCCTTGGTGTGGTCTCCCCTGTCTTTTTTGTCTCTGCTCCCCATGTTTGAACTTTGTGCTGGGCTCTGTTTTTGCTGTTTTTGGTACTCTGGGAACCTTACCACTGCTGACCAGTGGTAAAGTGCAAGTGCTCCTGTGTAAAATGTATCTGTAATTAACTCTTCCATGATTGGAACATTTGATTTACTAGTAAGTCCCTAGTAAAGTGCACTAGAGGTGCCTAGGGCCTGTAGATCAAATGCTACTAGTGAGCCTGCATCACTGGTTGTGTCACCCACATTAATAGGCATGTAAACATGGCTCAGACCTGCCACTGCAGTGTCTGTGTGTGTAGTTTTACCTGCCAATTCAACTTGGCAAGTGTACCCACTTGCCAGGCCCAAACCTTCCCTTTTTATACATGTAAGGTACTCCTAAGGTAGACTCTAGGTAGCTCCATAGGCAGAGTGCAGTGTATGTTAAAGGTGGGACATGTACTGATATGTTTTACAAGGCCGTTCTCTCTCATAGGTCAACATGAAGGCTGCCTTTAAATATCCTCAAAGTGCAGCTTCCCTTTGAGAGCAGATAGAAATATGGAGCTTGGGGTCTCTGAACTCACAGTTTAAAAATACATCTGATAGTGAAGTTGGTTTTCAGATTGTTAGTTTGAAAAGGCCACTTTTAGAAAGTAACCATGTTCTTGCTTAAACCATTCTGTGACTCTGCCTGTTTATGGATTCCCTATCTGGGTCAGACAGACAGTTTGGCTGCTTGTTAGTCTCCTCTAGACAGTGACACAAAGGGAGCTGGGTTGTAGCCTACATATCCTGATGAGCCATCTGATCTAGAGTGGATAGAGGAGTGGCCACTTACACCTGAATAGGCTGTGCCTGCCCTCACACAAATGCAGGTGTATGTCTGGGGCCTAGCCTGGGCAAGGCAGAATCTTGTGAACAACAGAGACTTTCCTTTGAAGTTTGCCTTCTTCAAAGGCAGAAAGGGGTATAAGTAATAGACCCCAAACCACAGACCTGAGTTCACTTCTGGAACGAAGAGGAATCTCTGCAAGGAGAAGAGCTGAAGAGCTGAGGAGAAGTGCTGCCCCTGCCTGTGAGTGTGCTTTGTTGGGCTATTCCGCAGTTGCTGTTTCTGCCTGTGAAAGAGGACAAAGACTGAACTTTGTTGTATATTCCTGCTTGAAGAAGAATTTCCAGGGGCTTGAACTGAGCTTGCCTCCTGTTTGAAGTCTCAGGACCATCAAAGACTTTCTCTACCAGCATCTGGACTCTGCTGAGACTCCTGCCCTTCCACCCTTGAGAGGCGAAGTTGGCAGAACAAGAGCTGAAATCCACGCACGGAAAGCTGTGCTGGGAAATTTTCGATGCACCACCTGCAAGGCGGCTGATAAACAGAGCGCCACCCACTTAGAACCTGAAAACAACACTTCCCCCTGCATCACAGCTGGGAGATCGACACATCGCAGCTGGAGAAATGACGCAACACCCGTTTGCTGCTGCTGATAATGATAACACCATGCAGCCAGATTTCTCATCCATTGTCTCTAGGCATCAAAGTCATTGTGAACCTGTGCGGATCTGAGGTGGCCCGCCCGGAAATGGACGCACTGCTCACCCAGCCAGAGAAGAAAATGATACACGGGCTCACTTGCGAGGAAGGAATCGATACATTGCTGACTTTTCCGATGCACATTCGCCCATGCAGCAAACCAGGTACTTTATGTAACAACGACGTTTCCATTGTTTTCTATTGAGTAAGACTCTTAGGGGGTCATTTTGACCTTGGCGGACGGCGGAGGCCGTCCGCCAAGGTACCGCCGCTGAATGACCGCATCGCGGTCAAAAGACCGCGGCGGCCATTCAGACATTTCCTCTGGGCCGGCGGGCGCTCTCCAAAAGAGCGCCCGCCGGCCCAGAGGAAATGCCCCTGCAACGAGGACGCCGGCTCAGAATTGAGCCGGCGTAGTTGCAGGGGTGCGACTGGTGCAGTTGCACCCATCGCATATTTCAGTGTCTGCTTAGCAGACACTGAAATACTTTGCGGGGCCCTCTTACGGGGGCCCCTGCAGTGCCCATGCCATGGGCATGGGCACTGCAGGGGCCCCCAGGGGCCCCGCGGCACCCCCTACCGCCATCCTGTTCCTGGCGGGAGACCCGCCTGGAACAGGATGGCGGTAGGGGGTGTCAGAATCCCCATGGCTGCGGAGCGCGCTCCGCAGCCATGGAGGATTCACAAGGGCAGTGGTCTCCCGCCGGTTTACCCTTTCTGGCGGCGGCTGAACCGCTGCGGTCAGAATGCCCTCGGGAGCACCGCCAGCCTGTTGGCGGTGCTCCCGTGGTCGGTGACCCTGGCGGTCACCGGCCGCCAGGGTCAGAGTGACTCCCTTAGGCCCTCATTTCAACTTTGGCGGTAACTGCCGTCTACCGGCACGACGATGGCCAACAACATACCGGTGCCATGGCTACCAGCTGCCCACCCGCATTATGACCGTCGATGGAATTCTACCAGAAGGCTGGCAGAATTCAGTCGACAGTCATGGTGGCGGATGTGGTAAGGCGGCGTTGCTGTCAGCAGCAGTGCCACACCAGCAAAACACCCCCTACTGTATCATGAGCAATGATACAGCCTGGCGGTGTTTTGCTGGTGAGCGTTGCTGCTGACAAAAGCGCTGCCTTCCGTCTCTAGCAGGAGGACCCCCTGCAAGCAGGTAAGTCGGGTTCTCCGACATGAGAGGGGGGTATTGTGTGTGTGGGGGTGTTGTGTGGGGGTGTGTGTGTCTGTTTTTGTGTATATGTGTGTGCGTGTGGGTGTGTAAATGTGCGGGGGCAGGAGACAGAGGGGAAAGGTGGAGAGGACTCTGGGGAGGGAGAGGGTGGCGGGGGAGACCCGTATCAGCACCAGGGAAGGAATTCCCTAGCACTGATAGTGGCTACCACCATGGTTTTCGTGGCGGTATGCTTGCCACGAAAACCATGGCGGTAGGCGGGGTCATAATCCTGAAGGTAGGATTGTGACAGCCGCCTGGCTTGAGAACAAAGGCTCCAGCCCAGCGGCCGTTACCACCCTGGGGGTCGGAGTGGTACATTGGCGGTTTGGTTTGGGCCAAACCACCAATGTCACAATTTGGGAAAAGGTACCGCCAGCCTGTTGACAGTAGCATTCCCCAAATTACTGCCGATCGCCAGGGTCATAATGAGGGCCAGAATCATTTGAAAATTCATGTATTGACATGTGTTTGTTGGAGTTTTGTCATTTTGGTCTTCTTTGATTTAGATAGATAGTACCTACTTTTCTAAACTAGTGTGGTGTCCATTTTGTAGTGTTTTCACGTTATTACTGTGTGTGTTGGTAGAAATACTTTACACATTGCTTCTGGGTTAAGCCCTTCTGCTTGTGCCAAGGTACCAAGGGGGTGAGTGGGGGTTAACCAGGTGTGTTTCTCCTTTGCTCTGACTAGAGTGAGGGTCCTTGCTTGGCCTGGGGGTAACCTGATTGCTGACTAAAGACCCTATTTCTAACAGTAACTCTTCAGCTGGACTAACATAGCCTCTGTATGCGACCTGTGTTCCATCATGGTCTGCCTGAACTTGTGACTTTACCCTGTTCTAGACTGACCTAATGCAAAACAAAAAGATGATGGAAAATTGTCAAACATTCACCCCCAGTCACAGATCTGGGTTTAATCTATCCTTATTTTGCTCGTCACACCATGCCATTCCACGCCATTCCATTTTGGACCCAGTCATATGCAAATAAGTCTTGCCCCTGTTCCCCATGGGAACAGTCCAGCCCACAATGCCAGCTCATGTTCTCCCTCGACTGGAAAACAAGCATCTTGGGACCAGTTTCGCGGTATCATCCCTCATCTGCCAGGCTAGCTTGAAACCGGTGGTGTAGCAAACACAGGACCCACGTCTGGGCTAACCATTTCCACTTAGGGTGAAAATGCAGCACAAAAACATAATGGAGAGAATGGTGAACATTGTCAAACATTCACCCCCAGTCACAGATCTGGGTTCAACCATTGTTATTTTGCTTGCCACAAAATTCCATCATCTGTTTGCATTGCTCTAACTTGACTCGATGACAACGAGTGGCATTTTGTGCTTTGAGGTGCTATTTTCTCTTAAACTTTACAATTGAATATATCTGGTATACTGATTGCATTCTTGTTGTTTTGGCATAATTTTATGTATTCAAATATACTATATTTTTCCAAATTGGTTTGGATTTTTTCTTGTGTTCTGCTTTCACTTTATTACTGTTTGTGTGCTGCTTAAGTACTTTACACATTGTCATTATGTTAAGCCTGACTGCTTTGTGCCAAGCTACCAGAGGGTTAAGCACAAGTTAATTTAGTGACTTTTGTGGATCACTCTTGTTGTATCCTAGCAACTGATGCTGACATGCTTGGTTCTAGATTGGACTCGAGGAGAGCAGCTGGCAGTTGCAGGAAGAGGGGATACAGAAAGGACATGCATTAGATTTGTTATTCTGGACATAAATGAACTAATTTTATCTATATTTATGCATCCTGATTCTTAAAAATGGTGACAAGGATGGGATGTGCATAGCTGCTGTCTCCAGAAGACTGTCATAAAAAAGAGCAACCCAAGAAAAACCCCTGGTCTTCTCCCTACTTGTGCCCGCATGGGATACTTAGTGGGACACATCCCACATTGAATGAGGGTACGGTGAGTAGCACCGTGGACCGTGAGTAATTGTGATTTGCTGACCAGCGGTATGCATTCAGCCTCTACAGTGGCTATTTTGGGAGGTATTAAGAACTTAAGAATCTATGTATGCATTAAAGGAGACTGACAGCAGTGTAAACGCTGGGTAAAGCGCTAAAATAAGACTGCCTGCCTGCTGAGGGAGCATGTTCCGTATTTAGAGAAGAATTTGGCACAGCGTTTCTTGAACACTGCTTATGGAGCGGTACGGGGATCTAGAGACGGTTTCTAGATACCGTAAAGGGCGTGCGCACTGCGCGGTTGGATTTGCGGCCGTTAAGTTCACACGCACTTTCTGTGTATGTTTGAAAACACATGCTTATGTGTGTAAATAGCTTTTCCGGTGTAGCAGATCGGAGTTCTGTGCCAGGTGTGCGTCACGTCCTGCGTGTGGTCACGCCGGAATTAACATTAACATGAAGCCATATCTGACGCAAGGCACACCTAAGAGCTCTGTTCGATGAGCAACGTAAAGAAAGTTCTCTTGGATGTGAGTCCATTCAGGGGATAGGCTGCATCTTCGGAGGAATCCTTTAAAACCTAAAGTTCATGAGCAGCATCTTTGCTGAATTAATGACTGTAATGCTGAGCGCAGTACTGAGAAAGACTAAGGGGCATATTTATACTCCGTTTGCCCCGAATTTGCGTCGTTTTTTTCGATGCAAATTCGGCGCAAAACTAACGCCATATTTATACTTTGGCGTTAGACGCGTCTAGCGCCAAAGTATGAGGAATGAGCGTAATTTTTTTGCGTGAACGCCTTCCTTGCGTTAATGAGATGCAAGGTAGGCGTTCCCGTCTAAAAAAATGACTGCAACGCAAATGCGTCGTATTTATACTCCCGGGCAAAAATCACGCCCGGGAGTGGGCGGGGCAAAAAACCCCGCATTTGCGCCTCTTTTTAACGCCTGGGTCAGGGCAGGCGTTAAGGGACCTGTGGGCTCAAAATGAGCCCACAGCTGCCCTCCCATGCCCCCAGGGACCCCCCTGCCACCCTTGCCCACCCCAGGAGGACACCCAAGGATGAAGGGACCCATCCCAGGGACATTCAGGTAAGTTCAGGTAAGTATAATGTTTTTAAAAAAAAAAAAAAATTTGGCATAGGGGGGCCTGATTTGTGCCCCCCTACATGCCACAATGCCCAATGACCATGCCCAGGGGACAGAAGTCCCCTGTGTAGAGTCCAGCTGGACTCATTCTAGTGTTTCTGCCAGCCACTCTGCTGAGGGCTGGTCTTACTTGTGTAACCCACACCCACCCAACACAGGCGTCACCAGTCAGGTGACCCTGCCAATAAAAGGGGCCGGGCGCACGTGCCTGAGGGCAGTTCAATACCACCCCACCACCGTGTCTGCGTCCCCTTACTTACCAGCATGAGGGCCTAGGGCCCCACATTACAATGGCGACGAGTGGGATCGAAAACCCCACGTGGTCGCAGACATGGAGTCAACTTGGTGGAAGGAAGAGGAGAAGTGAGGCCGTCGCAGCCCCAGCTTCATTGGGGCCAAAGAAGGGGGTGAGTGCTGCTGATCAGCGCGTCCCGCAGCACTGCCAAAACGGCTGCGGGCGCTGAAAATAAAGCGCTGTTTCCCCCACCCCCAAGAAAATAAATGCGGTCCGCAGCGTGTCCCATGCCGCTGCGGCCGCGCGCGCAGAAAAGAAAAAAAATATGGTGCGATCGAGCACCAGGAATGAAGACAATGACCGGGGGCCGTTTCCCCTTTGTCATTTTGAAGTGGCGCTGTCGTGCGCCATGCGCCGTAAGAAGAAGTGCCCAATTGTGCCGGGCGGTCGCCCCCTTGTCACTTTTAAGGAATGGTGCACTCGCGCACCAAAGAAGAAAATATGCCCAGGGCCGCCCCCCCTCTTCCCTGCAGGAGTGTAATGGTGCTCAGAGGCACCAGGGAAAAGACACTCCTGGCAGCGCAAGTGAAGCTCCCGCGCCGGAGAGCGAATGGTGCTGTTTGCGCACCGAACAAGATGTGCCCAGGGCTGCCCCCACCCCAAAAAATGACAGAAAAACGGCCCGCAGCACAAACCACGGCTGCTGCGGCCGCAACGAGGGATCCGTGACGGTGCTGGCATGCACCACCAAAGGAAGGAAAATTGCCCAGGGCCGCTCCCCCACCTCCAAGGGAACAACGAAGAAGAGAGGTGCTCACACGCACCTACAAGAAATGAAAAGCAGTGCCCGGAGCCCCCACCCACCTCACTGAAGTCCTGCCATCTGCATGCCTCTTCAAACGAGGCTGTGCAGTTTAAAAAAAAAAAAAAAAATTGGACAGAAAGGAAAAAAAAAAGAGGAAGAGAAAAGGGAGAGAAGTGAGAAAATAAATAAAACTGAACTTACCTGCAGCCCCCACCAGCATGAGAAGTCCTCCCAGCAGCACGCCCTCCTCACCGCCGGCATCTGTTCAAACAAACGAGCCGGTAACAGGAAAGACTGTCTTTCAAGCTAGAAAAAAAAATGCACTACTGGCATCCAGTGGCCAGAGTTGGTATTGCACCCTATTTCTGTTTTAAAGGGAAGAGAAGCTTGGATGAAGGAAAGTTTACAGCAGCACCTTCAGAAAGTGACTGCTCCAAACCAAGAGTGCGCCCCTGGACAGAAACGGCGCAGAAGACGGAAACGGCGAGAAAGAAGGAAGCGACGCGGGCGACGCTGCAAAAGGGAAGGAGAAGACTGCAGCTGTCCCAGACAAGCTGCAACGGTGAGAAACGGACGCAAGTGCCACGTGAGGTACAAAGAGAGCGCGCATGGTCTGCGCAGCCCCTGGTGGCCGTCCGCCGCCACCGACGAAAGAACGCCACATGCCCCAGCAGTGATGGTCATCACCGCAGTACAAGAAAGGGACTTGCCAGGCGTTGCCACAGGACGCCCAGAAAAAAAAAAGAGACTGACACGTGCGCAGCGTGCACAGAGAGCTGCGCCCGAGAATGTGACGACATGGGTAAAGTCCGTGAAGATGGAGAAGTACCTGAGAGCGTGACGTAACGCACGGGAAAAGAGGCCATGTCAGCTGGCCGCACAGCGATGGAAGATGGCCACTGTTGGCCCATCAGTGAGCAGGTCATCTGAACTGACCGACCCTGCCAGAGCAGATGGCAGGAGTGAGCACCGTAACAGCGCAGCCTCGAGGCGCAAGAATGGCGCCCTCGAGTGAAGAGAAGGAGGAAGAGAGCGGGGACCCTCCTGCCAGAGAGAGGTCCACCAAGAGGATCCGGGAACGGACCAGACCGGGAGAGGTCTGCTTGAAGAGCAGATCATGTCCTACCCGCAGGACTCAGCCTGTGAGAGGCTGCGAATGAGCAAGATGCACCAGAGGAGGTGCAGTGATAGGTCCATGTGACGCAGCATGCGACCTGTGGCACAACGCCACATCGAGGACGAAGAGGAAGATGCACCAGCGAAGGTGCAGTGATAAGTCCGTGTGAAGCAGCATGAGACCTGTGGCACGACGCCACGTCGAGGACAAAGAGGAAGATGTACCAGCAGAGGTGCAGCGCAAGGTCCATGTGCCGCAACATGTGACCTGTGGTCCGACGCCACACCAAGGAGAAGAGAGTGTGGCACGATGCCAACAAGAAATGAGGAGAGGAGTGTGACAGACCGGTCACACCACAGATCAACTTCATCGCAGGTGTGAAAGTGGAAGGAAGGAGAGTGACACAACTGAGGACTCGTGCGAGCAGATGAGGAGGCACCCATCAGTACAAGACAGCCACTGGGGTGAGCAGACGTCACTGAAGACAGCGATGCGGGTGGTCCCCCACGCTTACCAGTGCGACGGTCCTGTCACCGGCTGCTTGGCTGTGATGCCATCCCTGACGCCGACTGCACAGGCCACACAAGACCCGCCGTGGTCGCTACGTCCATCAAGTGGTCCTTCCGCTGACGAAGCCGCCGCCACCTGTTTGATCTGCAAAACGATGATAAGAAACATCATTATCATGATGAGGTGCATCGCCCAATCATCGAAGGAGGAGCACAGCACCACCTGAGTGGAGACAGTCAGCAACAAGAACCGATGCTGACAAGGCATGTCTGGCAACGTAGAAACTTATCATCTGAACACTTGCCATGAGCTTCGTGAACCAGACGCCTGCTGGTGAGAGCAGACCAGATCATTTGGACCATCCACCCTTGGGGTTGCACAAGACTAGGACGTGGCCCTGTTGGGAGTTCAGAGAGACTCCTTTGGCGTGGCCGACGTTGGCCCGCACAGCCCACGCAGTCCCGCCGCAATCCAGGGACAAGGGCCTCCAACAAATTCCTGTGAGAGCGGAATATCGCTGAGAGAATGCATCTGAGACAGCTCCACGTCAGGCATCCGGAAGCACGGAGGTCTCATATCGAGAGACTGGTCACCTGAAGACTTTGCACCGTGGCCAGAGCACCTGAATCCGGATGGCTCGAGCAATCGGACCCTGCATCAACAACCCTTGTGGCTCCATGCGAGACTAGGATGTGGTCCTGTAGGCTGTTCCTCTGAGACGTCTTTGCTGGGCCTGAGATAGGCAAGCACAGTCCACACAGTCCTGTGGAAGCCCGCAAAAGGGCCTCGAGGAGACTCCTGCTTGATGGAGATCTGGCACGAGAGGGAAGACTGCCGCTTCTCTGCCGCTGGACTCCCAGGTGCCCCAGGCCGTCACGTCATCTGCAGTCTTAGGAGGTAGACAATCTCCAGAGTCAGAATGCCGTCCAGAACTGTGTACAGTGGACTCCCCACTGCTCCACATGCACCCGCATCAGAAACTGTAAATAGACTTTGACCACATGAGCCCAGGCAGGACCGGATCGACAATATCCAGCGAACTGTGAGGTCGTGGACAAGCGACTGAAGTATCTGGACTTCATCCACACAGTGTTCGTGCCCAGCTGTACCTGGTTAAATTATGGACTTGTGCGGAGGTGTCCGGGTGCTCCCAGCTGCACCATGTCCACTGCAATTCTGCAGTCTGCCTTTTCGAGGCCGAGAGACTGATTGTGGTGCTTTGTTATTGTTTCTTTTACAGGTTGGACTTTTGTTTGGTTCCTCAATAAAGTTTGGGAGGGATGTAGAGTCCAGCTGGACTCATTCTAGTGTTTCTGCCAGCCACTCTGCTGAGGGCTGGTCTTACTTGTGTAACCCACACCCACCCAACACAGGCGTCACCAGTCAGGTGACCCTGCCAATAAAAGGGGCCGGGCGCACGTGCCTGAGGGCAGTTCAATACCACCCTACCACCGTGTCTGCGTCCCCTTACTTACCAGCATGAGGGCCTAGGGCCCCACATTACACCCTGGGCATGGCCATTGGGCAAGGGGGCATGACTCCTGTCTTCACTAAGACAGGAGTCATGTAAATGGCGTCTGGGCGTCGTTAAAAATGGCGCAAATCGGGTGGAGGCGATTTTTTTGCCTCAACCTGACTTGCCCCATTTTAAGATGCCCTAACGCCATTTTCCCCAACGCCGGCGCTGCCTGGTGTACGTGGTTTTTTTCCACGCACACCAGGCAGCGCCGGTCTGCTAGCGCCGGCTAACGCCATTCAATAAATACGGCGCCCGCATGGCGCTTCAGAATGGCGTTAGCCGGCGTTAATCTTTTTGGCGCAAAACTGCGATAGCGCAGTTTTGCGTCAAAAAGTATAAATATGGCCCTAAGGCCCTCATTACATCCTTTGCGGTTGGTGTTAAAGCGGCAGTAATAGCGCAAAAAGGCCGGCGGAAAACAAAATGGAATCATGACTGTGGCAGAAACCGCCAACATAGACAGCCACTTTAATACTCCGACCGCCACGGCGGTACAAACAAACAGCGCAGCGGTCACCGCCAACAGACAGGTGGAAGACAGTGTACCGCCCACACTATTATGAGAGAACAATCCAACACCTTTTCTTGGGCGGAACCAACGTGAACAAAAACACGGCAGAAACAGGACTTTGAAGGGAAAACACTCACTTCTCCACACCCCACGAGGAACCAGGACACCATGGAGCCAGAACTCCAAATACTCCCTGCGATGGTATTCCTGCTCCTCTATCAGGAGCAACAAAGACGGCGGGAACAAACACGGTGAGTACTGCACCTACTACACAGGGGAGGGGGAGGGAAAAGAGAGTGACACACACACGCAACACCCCCACCCCACCCTCACCCACAACAACATACACACAAATACATGCTGCAACATTACATTTACATCCCCCACCCCCCTTTCAAGAACGTAAGGACAAAAGGAAATTAGTTGAACAATTGTAATCACAAAAAAAACAGTAGTAAAAATTTGAAATACAGTATATACAATAATGTACACCAACTACACAAGTCTGGGTAGTGCACCAATAATTGTCCGTGGACCACTGGGCCCAAAATGCATGGGAGAGGCCCACACTCGATACCAGACTTCAAACCGAGAGAACACTGCAGGAGGATCATATCGAAATGAAACAGGCACCTCAGGGGGAAGGGAAGGGGGGCACCTCAGCCGGATTAGTGCACGACACCACTTATTCCACGAGGGGGCTCCAGGCCCACTGCTTAATCCTGGGGAGTGAAAAGCCACAGTCTCTCAAGTCTCTCCAGTGGGTGGGTTGCCCACTGCTTTATCCTAGGGAGTGCAAAGCCACAGTCTCTCAAGTCTCTCCAGTGGGTGGTTTGCCAACTGCTGCATCCTGAGGAGTGCAAAGCCACAGTCTCTCAAGTCTCTCCAATGGGTGGTTTGCAATTCTTTCCAGTGGGTGGTTTGCCCACTGCTTTCTCCTGGGGAGTGCAAAGCCACAGTCTCTCAAGTCTCTCCAGTGGGTGGTTTGCCCACTGCTTTATCCTGGGGAGTGCAAAGCCACAGTCACTCAGGTGGATGCCATTCTCCACTGGTTCTGGAGGGGGCTTTGTGCCCAGAGTGCTTCATCCTGCCAATGACAGAGGTAGTGGATGCCTTTCTCCACTGGTTCTGGAGGGGGCTTTGTGCCCATAGTGCTTCATCCTGCTAAGGACAGAGTTAGTGGATGATTTTCTCCACTGATTCTGGAGGGTGCTTTGTGCCCAGAGTGCTTCATCCTGCCAAGGACAGAGGTAGTGGATGTGAAACTCCACTGGTTCTGGAGGAGGCTTTGTGCCCAGAGTGTTTTATCCTGCCAAGGACAGAGGTAGTAGATGCCTCTCTCCACTGGCTCTGGAGGGGCTTTTTGCCCAGAGTGCTTCATCCTGCGAAGGACAGAGGTAATGGATGCCTTTCTCCACTAGTTCTGGAGGGGGCTTTGTGCCCAGAGTGCTTCATCCTGCCAAGTAATGAGGTAGTGGATGCCTTTCTCCACTGAAGCTGCCCAGGCTCGTGGAACTGACCACCAGGCTTGGTCGACTGACCACTGCGGATGGCAGCCATGTCTGCGGTGGTGCCACTGGCTCAGGATGTCGTGGGGCCACTGGCGGTGCTTGCGGCGGTGTCAGTAGCGGCGGTGCTTGCGGCGACCTCTGTGGCATCGGTGCTGGCGGCAGACTCTGTGGCAGCGGTGCTTGCGGCGGCCTCTATGGCATCTGAGCCGGCGGCGAACTCTGTGGCAGCGTTGCTTGCGGCGGCCTCTATGGCATCGGTGCCGGCGGTGGGCTCTGTGGCAGCGGTGCTTGCGGCGGCCTCTGTGGCATCTGTGCCAGCGACGGACTCTGTGGCAGCGGTGCTTGCAGCGGCCTCTATTGCATCGGTGCTGGCGGCGGGCTCTGTGGTGGCGGTGCTGGTGGCGGACTCTGTGGGGGCGGTGCTGGTGGCGGACTCTGTGGTGGCAGTGCTGGTGGCGGGCTCTGTGGTGGCAGTGCTGGTGGTGGGCTCAGTGACTGTGGTGCTGGGGGCAGGCTCAGTGACTGCGGTGCTGGTGGCGGTGCAGGTGGCGGTCTTCTCCGCCGTACCAGTTGGTGTCGACGTGGACAGAAGGTGTGACACTGGTCCCATAGTCGGTGCCACCATGCCCTCTCCTGACCTTCCCTTGATTTTCTGGCCCTTCCCCACCTTGGATGGCGGCGCAGCTGTCTTGCCACTATCCCCTTTTGCTTTCCCTGAGCCCTTGGTGGCAGATGTTTTCGCCTTCTCCCTCCGGGATGTGGGCAACTTTTTTACTTTTGCAGGTGGCGGAATGTCCTTGCCCTTGCTCCGTGGCACACTGGCTGCCCTGATGCTTGGGGCACTCCAAAATGCTGCTGTTGCTGGGACCACTGTGCCCGGTGATGTGGTAGATGAGGTGCTGGGTTGGGACCTGGAAAGCCTGGCCCTTGGAAACGGACAGGGGGGGAGGTGTGGGGAAGAGGTCAATGTTAGCCAGGAAAGATTTTTTAGACACACTGGCACGGGTAGATGGAGTGGGTTTGGGAGTGGAGGAAGAGGTAGTGATTGTAGGAGGTGTACGATTGCTGAATTTGGCTGAAGGTGCATGGGCTGGAGGCAGTTGTGAGGTGGATGGCTGTTGGGTGGGTGTGCACTTTGGGAGGAGGGCTCACAGACACACTGGGAGAGGACACAGGGGATGTGTGAATGGTAGTGGGGGTGGTGAGTGCACGTGAGCAGTGTGTGGTGATGGGCGTGCTGGTGATGGAGTTAGTGGCTGAAGATGTAGTGCATGCAGGTGTGAGTGGAGACGAGACAGGGAGGGAGGAGGACGACGTGGAGGAAGGGGAAACAGTGGAGGTAGTGGATGTTAGTATGTCTGCATGGGAATGATGCTTGTGTGAGTGACTGTGGGATGTGTGGTGCTTATGTTTGCCTGAGCCACCCTTGTGTGATGAGGTGTGTGCATGCTGGTCTGATGGTGTTCTTGGGATAGGCTGAGGTACAGGGGATTGGGTCTGGGTGGAGGAAGTTGGAGGGGGGAGGTTGGACACAGGGACAATGGCTGCCATCAGGCTGAGGCCAGAGTCTGAAATGCTCTATGTTGGGCTGCCTGGCCAGAATGAATGCCCTCCAGGTATGCATTTGTTTGTTACAAATGCCTCTCGACCCCCTGGATGGCATTCACAATGGTAGATTTCCCAACAGTGAGGGATCACAAGCGGTCAAGAGCCTCTTCACTGAGGGCAGCAGGGCTGACTGGGGCAGGGCCTAAGGTGTCTGGGGCGAAGGAGATGCCCACCCTCTTGGGTGAGCAGCCACGGGACACATGCTGAAGGGCTGCTGGGAGGGTGGTGCTGGTAGGGGGGGTGGCAGCTGTACCTGTTGATGCGGGGGGGCACAGAGGGGCCCGCGACTGCAAGGGAGCTCCCTTCAGAGGAGGAGTCTGATGTCACCTCCTGTCCCTGCCGTGGAGCTCCCCTCGCCCTCCATCCCACTGGTGGCTTCAGACTCCGTTGTCTCGCCCTCCAGGGCCAAGTGGGATGCAGCTCTCTCCTGATCCGGTGCCACTGCTCTTCCGCTTGATGATGCTATTGCACACAAGAACCGGTAGACCACAAAAAGGGTGGGGGAAAGACAGAAGAAATACATGTTTAGTGCATGCAATACCACTACAGTTGGCGGACACTACAGACACAGCAGCCCTCTGCACTACGCCATGCACTTAGAGTTCCTGGATTAATCACATGCCCATGGGGTACAAGGCCTATGCCCGATTGCTGCACACATGGAAGTCACAGGAGCCTGACTAGGTGTAGATGGCTCTTACCACTCATGGGGTTGGGGTGGCACATAGCCTGCCTCACAAAGGGTCCTTACCTACAAAGCTCACCCTGGCCTAGGGTAACCCACTGCCCACCTCCCCCCACCAGACACCTTGTAATGCGCGCATAGTCAGATGGATGTGACGGTACTCACCCCCTTGTGGCTGATGTGATGCCCTCAATTGTCCATCCAACTCCGGATACGCCACCGCCAGGATCCGGAACATCAGGGGGGTCATGGTGCGACGGGCACCCCTCCCACGTTGGGAGGCCATCCCCAGCAGGGCCTCCGCCGTCTTCTTGCTCCATCGGCGAATGTCCTCCCATCTTTTCTGGCAGTGGGTGCTCCGTCTGTGGTGGACCCCAGGGTCCGGACGTCCTTGGCGATGGCACGCCAAATATCCTTTTTCGGGTGGGCACTGACCTAGAGGAATAGTACAGGGGAAAAGGAAAAACTTTAACCGTCCGGACCGTCACAGTCATTGGCCCACATTCCCACTCTTGCCCTGATGCACATACACTCACCGTTCACACATGCAGGCCTCACTACCCCCCCATGTATCTTTCCTCCACACCACTCCAAACAGGCATTGCCCATGCAGCATGCTCACAGTGTACTCACCTGTTTGTCTTGAGGACCATAGAGTAGCATGTACTGGGGTAGGACCCAATCCACTAACTTCTCCAACTCCTCCGAAGTGAAGGCAGGGGCCCTTTCCCCAGACACATGAGCCATTGTCGCTTCCAGACACAGGTCACAGCAGCACTTGCAGTGTAGGTCCTCTCCTGTTGAAGGTCAGGTATCAAGTGAGTGAACAGACAGAAAATGGCGGTCACGTCCACGGCGGTGCGTACCGTCACCGCTGGCGTACATCGTCATTGGGTCCTGGGACCCATAGTGTCCAATGTTAACCAATGCAGGATTGCGCTGCGGTCTTCGACCGCCTACCGCGACAGTGTACAACGCCAGCGCAGTTACCTCATATCCCCTTGTCCCACCTTACAGGTCAGGCAGCCGCCATTTCAGGGGGCAACATGGCATTAGTATTAACTGCATCACACCTATTTAGGTCACACCTATCTAGGGTAAGAAGATGTCACTGCCTCACACACAGTAACAGGCACATTGCAGATTTACAAATATTTTCTAATGACATTTAGTAATACCTCAGTGTTGGCTGACTCTCTGCTCACTGTTCTCCTCCATAGAGCATGTCCGCTGGGGCAGGTGGTGAGATGGCGGCATCCTCCAGTGTACAGACCGCTGGTGATCCTGTCAACAATGGAAGAGAGACACGTAATAGTCACTTACAGACTTGATCATGACACAATACATGAACTGTGTGCCCAGTTGGAGCCAGACCTGATGTCAGCAATCCGCCATCCCACAGGAATCCCCCCTCTAGTGTAGGTCCTGTCAGTATTCCATTTCCTGGCAAATGGGTCTTTCCAAACAACAGTGGCCATTACATCAGGGATGTCCCAGCCTATGTTCTCAAACGTGTTGTCCAGAGTGTTGTCTGCCCTGCTTAAACACATGTGCAGCTACATCGTTTTCCCTCAGGTGAAGGATTTGCCTACAGTGAAAGATGACTTCTATGCCCTGGGACATACCTCCAACATCATAGGTGCCATTGATGGGACACGTGTGGCCGTGGTACCCCCCGCAGGAGTGAACAGGTGTACAGAAACCGGAAGAGCTACCATTCAATGAATGTGCAGATGGTGTGTTTGCCCGACCAGTACATCTCCCATGTGAATGCCAAGTTTCCCTACTCAGTGCATGACGCTTACATTCTGAGGAATAGGAGCATCCGTTATATGATGGGGAAACTCCAGAGGCACCATGTCTGGCTAATAGGTGAGGACAAGGACCCTATACCCTGTGAATAGTTGTCTGGGTCTGGGGTTGTCCCTAAGGGTTAGTGTGTGTCTAACAGTTGTCCCTCGACATTTGCAGGTGACTCTGGTTACCTCAACCTGTCATGGCTACTGACCCCAGTGAGAAATCCCAGGACAAGGGCAGAGGAACGGTACAATGAGGCACATGGGCGAACTAGGAGAGTGATCGAAAGGACTTTCGGCTTCCTGAAGGCCAGGTTCCGGTGCCTCCATATGACAGGTGGTTCTCTCTACTGCTCAGCAAAGAAGGTGTGCCAGATCATCGTAGCCTGCTGTATGCTGCACAACCTGGCTTTGTGACAACAGGTGCCTTTTCTGCAGGAGAATGGTCCAGAAGGAGCTCTTGTGGCAGCTGTGGAGCCTGTGGACAGTGAAGAAAAGGAGGCAGAAGAAGAGGATATGGACAACAGAAACAACGTTATCCAGCAGTACTTCCAGTGAGACACGGGTAAGAAGATGTCACTGCCTCACACCTCTTATACAATTGTTAGACCCATTATATGTCTGTCACTTTCACCCAGTGTATGTCCCTTGACTTTTCACTTTGCCTTTCCATTTCACAGATGTGGGTCCCACTGTGTGACCTCTGCTATATTACCTCATGGACTAGAGCTGTGTTACATTGATATGCTGACAATACAATCGGCATTGCTATATTCCATAGTTATTGCAAATACACATTTGTGAAAGCACAGACTGACTCCAGCTTGTTTTGTGATTCAAGGGTGTTTATTTCTGAACAAAATAATGGAGGGGGTTGTAAAATGGGCAGGGGTGATGGTGGCGGATATTGCCCATGGCAGAGTCCAGTCTCTTTGTTTCACAGGTTCATTGTCCAAAGGGGCATAGGAAGTGGAGCTAGGGCAGTTGATTGATGGACAGGGTGACATAGTGGGACAGAAGGATGACATTCAGGGGTCTCATTTCCTGGCGGGGGTCATGGCATTGTTCTCAGTCTTTGCCCTGGATCTCAGGGACCGTTTGCAGGGTGGTTCTCCTTCTGCAGGGGCTGGGGTGCTGGTGTTGTGGTCCTGTGGCGGTGCCTGCTGTCCATTAGTGCCAGCGGAGGTGGTGGGCTGTTCATCATCCAGGCTAGGGTCAAGGGTCCCTTGTTGTGCCACAGTGTCCCTTCTTGTGTTCACAAGGTCCTTCAGAACCCCTACAATGGTGACCAGGGTGGTGTTGATGGCCTTAAGTTCCTCCCTGATCCCCAGATACTGTTCCTCCTGCAGCCGCTGGGTCTCCTGAAACTTGGCCAGTACCGTTGCCATCGTCTCCTGGGAATGATGGTGCGCTCCCATGATGTTGGAGAGGGCCTCGTGGAGAGTGGGTTCCCTGGGCCTGTCCTCCCCCTGTCGCACAGCAGTCCTCCCAGTTCCCCTGTTTTCCTGTGCCTCTGTCCCCTGAACTGTGTGCCCACTGCCACTGCCCCCATGTCCCTGATTTTCTTGGGTTGGTGGGTTTGCCTTGGTTCCCTGTAGTGGTGGGCACACTGCTGCTTGACGTGTCCTGGGGACAGAGGGATTGGACCACTGGGTGGGTGCTGTGCTGGTGTTTCCTGAGAGGGGAGGCTCTGTGGTGGCTTGTGCCAGTGTCAGGGGAACCGACTGTCCCGAGGTTCCAGATGGGCCAGGCTGGTCATCTTGATCCAGTTGGACAGAGCTGCTGTCATCACTGTGGGCCTCTTCTGCTGGGGGAGTGGACATGTCTGGAACCTCATGTCCTGTGACGTTGGGTAGGGGTCCTGCCAGGGTGTAAAGGCATGATTATTGCATCTGTGTGTGCCATCGTGTGCAATGGGTGGGTGACCCTGTACTCCAGTGTGTGCATTATTGTGTAGGACCTTGTGTGATAATTGATTTGGGGTCTGTGTGGGTATCTGTAGTGGACATGCTTTGGTGATGGGTGTCCATGCTTTGGTGTTGCATGCAGGACTTGGTTTTGGGATGTGTGGGTTGTGATAGTGGGACATTTGTGAGGTGTTGGAGTGATGGGGTGAGGGTGAGGGTGGGGTATGTGATATCATGCAGGTAGGGTGGGGGATGTAATAGTTAAGATTTGACTTACCAGAGTCCATTCCTCCTGCTACTCCTGTGAGGCCCTCAGGATGCAGTATAGCCAAGACCTGCTCCTCCCATGTTGTTAGTTGTGGGGGAGGAGGTGGGGGTCTGCCACCAGTCCTCTGTACAAGAATCTGGTGTCTTGAGACCACGAAACGCACATTCCCCCATAGGTCGTTCCACCTCTTCCTGATGTCATCCCTAGTTCTTGGTTGCTGTCCCACTGCGTTGACCCTGTCTACGATTCTGCACCATAGCTCCATCTTCCTAGCTATGGAGGTGTGCTGCACCTGTGACCTGAATAGCTGTGGATCTACCCGGAAAATGTCTTTGCAGTGCCATGGTGTGGTGTGGGTGATGTGTGAGGTGGTGTGTGTTGTGATGTATGAGGGGATGTGTTTGTGCGTGTTGTCTGAGGTGCGTGGATGTTGTGTGAGTGATAGTGTTATGTGCCTGTGGATGCTAGTGTTGTTTCTGGTGGTGTCTCTCTCTGGGCTTCTTTCTCAATTTTTGTCGTAGGAGTTTGCGGGTGATGTAGGTGTGTGTTTTATATTGTATTGAGTGTGTGGGAGTGGTGTGTGCATGCGTATCAGGTGTGTGTATTTGGAATTGTCCAATGTGGTTGTGTTTTGTAAGTGTGTGTGTATTTTGAGCGCAACCGTGGTTGAAAGACCGCCGCGTAGATTCTTGGGTCGTGATAGTGTGGACATATTCCTGTTGGTGTGATGGTGGAGGTTTTGTTATTGCCAGTTTATCACTGACCTTTGGTGTGGCGGACTTGTGTGGGTGTCTGTTTTTTGGTGGATTCCAGGCTGTGGGTCGTAATAGCTGTAGCAGTATTCCGCCGCCGCGGTGTGTTGGCGGTCTTCTGCACGGCGGTAAGCAGGATTTACCGCCAATGTTGTAATGAGGGCCTAAGTGACAACGGTTACTATCTTTGTTTTTTAATCGTTGGTTTGTTTTCTTCTCTTTAAATTACAAGGGACTTACCAAAAGTAAACAACTATTACTGTAAAATAGTGCTGCAGGAATGTTTGACAGACATTATTAGGAAGTCAACTCATGCTCTTTTTGTGACTTGAATGGTAAATAAGTGTGATGTAATCTGAGGACTTATAAAATCATATAAAATATATAATATATATTAACGCCAACATTGCTATGGATGAGTCAATTTTAGCTGCCCAAAAGCCTCTACAAAGTCCAGGGTCCCCGACAATGATATGGGAAGATTTTCATGAGTCTTTTGAGACTTATTTAGAGGCTTTTGGAGGGATAACCTTTGAAGCGTCATGTAAATTTGCATAGTTGAAACATTCCTTGGGCATTGAAGGGAGAAAGATTTTAAAAACATTGCTTAGTTGTAGGGGGCTGGCCTGGTTTTTAGTGAGTACCTTAAGTACTTACACCTTATACCTGGTCCTGTAATCCCTGAATACTGAAATGTGGACATTGTCTAAAAGCCAGGCTCTCTATGGGTAGAGTAGATGAGCAGCCAAGGCCTAACTAGGAGACATGCAAAGCTCATGCAATACCACTGTACTCACACACATGAAAGAAAATACTCAGGCCCATATTTATACTCGGTTTGCACTGAATTAGCGTAATTTTTTTTTACGCTAATTCAGAGCAAACCTAACTCAATTTTTATACTTTGGCGTTAGACATTTCTAATGCCAAAGTTATGGAGTTAACGTCGTTTTCTGGAGGTGAACACCTATCTTGCGTCAATGAGATGCAAGGTAGGCATTCCTGTCCAGAAATGGATGATCTGGCCTTTGTGCCATATTTATCTCCCCCTGCTAAAATCCAGCACAGGGGATGGGGACCTTAAATAATGGAGCTAGAGCTTAGCGCCATTATTTAACGCCTGGTATGGGCAGGAGTAAGGGGACCTGTAGGCATATTTCCATGGTCAGAGACCATGGAAAGTGCCCTTCCCTGGCCCCAGGGACACCCCACCACCACCCACCCCCACCCAATCCAGAGGGATACCACAGGATGGGGGACTCATCCCAGGTAAGTCCCGGTAAGTGTATTTTATTTCTATTTTACCCTGCCCGGGGGTCCAGACTTGGGGCCCTTTGCATGGCGCTGGCCCCAATGGCCATGCCCAGAACCCTGGGCATGGCCATTGGGGTTGTGGGCATGGCTCCTGTCTTTACTAAGAGCCATGTCCATGGGGGTTGTGCGCCAGAAAATGGCGCTACACTGCAATTTTTCTGCCTCTGAACAGTGTGGCGGCATAATTCGCGCACAAGCCCCGGTTTCCCCTATGCCTCCCCCGCTCTGTTAGCATCCTTTCTAAGGATGCTAACAGAGGATTAGCGCCGGCTAGCGCCATTCCATAAATATGTCGCCCGGCCGGTGTCTTGGAATGGCGCTAGCCGGCGCTATACTTTTTCACGCAAAACTGCGCTGAATCTGACCCTCAGTGTTACAAAAATAAAGGTACTTTATTTTAGTGACACAAATGCCAAAAATACCATAGATCCTATACTCCCTTAGGAGGTAAATAATACACAAATTATATACACTAGTACAGGGAGTGCAGAATTATTAGGCAAGTTGTATTTTTGAGGATTAATTTTATTACTGAACAACAACCATGTTCTCAATGAACCCAAAAAACTCATTAATATCAAAGCTGAATATTTTTGGAAGTAGTTTTTAGTTTGTTTTTAGTTTTAGCTATGTTAGGGGGATATCTGTGTGTGCAGGTGACTATTACTGTGCATAATTATTAGGCAACTTAACAAAAAAAAATATATACCCATTTCAATTATTTATTATTACCAGTGAAACCAATATAACATCTCAACATTCACAAATATACATTTCTGACATTCAAAAACAAAACAAAAACAAATCAGTGACCAATATAGCCACCTTTCTTTGCAAGGACACTCAAAAGCCTGCCATCCATGGATTCTGTCAGTGTTTTGATCTGTTCACCATCAACATTGCGTGCAGCAGCAACCACAGCCTCCCAGACACTGTTCAGAGAGGTGTACTGTTTTCCCTCCTTGTAAATCTCACATTTGATGATGGACCACAGGTTCTCAATGGGGTTCAGATCAGGTGAACAAGGAGGCCATGTCATTAGATTTCCTTCTTTTATACCCTTTCTTGCCAGCCACGCTGTGGAGTACTTGGACGCGTGTGATGGAGCATTGTCCTGCATGAAAATCATGTTTTTCTTGAAGGATGCAGACTTCTTCCTGTACCACTGCTTGAAGAAGGTGTCTTCCAGGAACTGGCAGTAGGACTGGGGGTTGACTCCATCCTCAACCCGAAAAGGCCCCACAAGCTCATCTTTGATGAGACCAGCCCAAACCAGTACTCCACCTCCACCTTGCTGGCGTCTGAGTCGGACTGGAGCTCTCTGCCCTTTACCAATCCAGCCACTGGCCCATCCATCTGGCCCATCAAGACTCACTCTCATTTCATCAGTCCATAAAACCTTAGAAAAATCAGTCTTGAGATATTTCTTGGCCCAGTCTTGACGTTTCAGCTTGTGTGTCTTGTTCAGTGGTGGTCGTCTTTCAGCCTTTCTTACCTTGGCCATGTCTCTGAGTATTGCACACCTTGTGCTTTTGGGCACTCCAGTGATGTTGCAGCTCTGAAATATGGCCAAACTGGTGGCAAGTGGCATCGTGGCAGCTGCACTCTTGACTTTTCTCAGTTCATGGGCAGTTATTTTGCGCCTTGGTTTTTCCACACGCTTCTTGCGACCCTGTTGACTATTTTGAATGAAACGCTTGATTGTTCGATGATCACGCTTCAGAAGCTTTGCAATTTTAAGAGTGCTGCATCCCTCTGCAAGATATCTCACTATTTTTGACTTTTCTGAGCCTGTCAAGTCCTTCTTTTGACCCATTTTGCCAAAGGAAAGGAAGTTGCCTAATAATTATGCACACCAGATATAGGGTGTTGATGTCATTAGACCACACCCCTTCTCATTACAGAGATGCACATCACCTAATATGCTTAATTGGTAGTAGGCTTTCGAGCCTATACAGCTTGGAGTAAGACAACATGCATAAAGAGGATGATGTGGTCAAAATACTCATTTGCCTAATAATTCTGCACTCCCTGTATGCAGAAATAGCTGTAAAAACAGTTAGAGAACAGTGCTAATAGTGAAAATCACAGTAGTTAGAAATGGGCCTCGGGGACCACAAACCATGTACTAAGAAAGTGGAATGCGAATGTCGGTTTCCCACCTACGCAAGTGTAGTGTGTAGAGGGGCGCTGGGAGTGATAGAGAACACCAAAGGTAAGTAATAGAACCCACCCCAGAGCCCAGGAGAGCAGGAATACATCACAGTAACTTTCCTAGAACACACAAGAACACAAGAATGAAGATAATGCAAGAACCAGAAGAGACTGCAAGACACCATCAGTGGATTCCTGGATCTGAAGACCTGTGGAAGAAGGGGACTAAATCCAAGAAGCACAGAAGAGTCCAGGGAGAACAGGAGCCGCTGCTAACCCGGATGAAGGTGAAAAAGAGGATCCACGAGTGAAGAACAACAGTTAATACTGCACCCAGGAAGATGGATGCAGGTTCCTGGTTGGTGCAGATGATGCCCCATGCTGGATGGAAGATTGCAGTCTGGTTTGCGTCGCTGGATTCCTCCAACAATCCTTGGCACACGCAAGGGTCACGGTTATCGGTAAATGTCGCTGTGCGGGACCAGGAGGGACCTGGTGGAATCTACCCATGAGGGGGAGTCAGAGGGGCCTCTCAGCAACTCAGAGAGCCCTCAGAAGACCAGGCAGCACACACAGGAGTCGCACAGTATGGGGACAAAGAAGGTGCAAAAGGAGGCCCATGCAGCACTACAACAAGGGTCCTATGCCGCCGGAGAACCACTCAGGAAGTTGTGAATCACAGGATAGAGTGCTGGGGGCTGGAGATGCACGGTGCATGAAGAACTTTGTGGAAGGATGCCAACAAGCCTTGGCAACTGCAAAACATGTGGTGCATGAGGGTATTGTCTTGCTTGGCGAAGCAAGCTCTTACCTCCACTAAAGATGGAAAGCAGGACGTCAGCACCGTTGGGACCAATTCAGTCCACCACCGGTGAGGCAGCATCCACGCAGTTCATTAGGAGAAGGGACCCATGCTGCTGGTCGTTGTTGCAGAGAGTTGCCTGCTGAAGCATGGGGGGGTGACTCCTTCACTCCAAGGGAGATACCTTCGGTCTTCTGGTGCAGGCTGAAGACAGGCTGTCATCTGAGGATGCACGACCGGAAAACAGTTGCAGTTGCTGGCAGGAGCTGAAGATACAAAGTTGCAGAAGTCGTCTTTGTTTCTTTGTTGCAGTTTTGTAAAGTTCCTGGAGAGTAAAGATGCAGTTTCTTCGGTGATAAGGTGAAGTAAAGGATGCATAGGATTCCTCCTGGAGTCTTGTAATACAAATCTGAAGAACCACCCAAAAGAGATACCCTAAATAGCCCTAAAAGGGGGATTCGTCAGCTATACAGGTAAGCACCTAGCAGGGGAGGGCTCTGCTATCACCTGCTGGAACTGGCCACTCAGATGTTTGCAGAGTTCCCTGCCAACTTGGAATCCAACATGGAAAACCCCAGGGACCCTCTGGAGGAGCTTTGAGCACCGCCCCTGAGATGGTGGTGGTGGACAGGGGAGTGGTCATTCCCATTTCCTTTGTCCAGTTTCATGTCAGAGCAGGGACTGGGGGTCCTTGAACTGGTGTAGATTGTATTATGCAAGGAGGGCACCAAATGTTCCCTTTAAAGCATTTCTAGTGACTTGGGGAGGCTATCTCATCCCAAGCCTGTAACACCTATTCCGAAAGGGAGAGGGTGTAACACCCCTCTCCAAAAGGAAATCCTTTGCTATGCCTTCCTGGGCTTGAGCTGCTCAAGGAACAGGAGGGCTTAAACCTATATGAGAGGTGGCAGCAATTGGGGCTGCCTGGAAAACCTCAGAAGGCTGTAATGGCAGTACTGGTGTTCCTCTAAGGAGCCCAGAGACTGCATGGAATCGTAAAACCAATGCTTTCAAAAGCCTTGGGGTTTGATTCCAACATGTTTGATACCAACCATGCCTATGTTCAGAGTTACCATTATGTAGCCGGACATAGCTAGTGACCTATATCTAGTACATGTGTAAAATAGTGTCACCTCACTCACAAAGTCTAGAAAAATGGTCCTGGGGGTCCTGGGGCACCTCTGCTAGTGCAGGGGTGCACTCACACAGATACTCTGCACCCTATTCTCAGGGCTGGAGTGTCTGCTATAGTGGTGTCCTATAAGTGACCTGCTGCAGTGTAAATTGCAGTGAAAGGGTGCCTGCACCTTTTCACACAGACTGTAATGGCAGTCCTCCAGAAACCTTTGCATGGGTTCCCTATGGGTGGCAAAAGATATGCTGCAGCCCATAGGGATCCCTTGGAACCCCAATGCCCTGGGTACCTCAATACCATATACTATGGACTTATAAGGGGGCACCAGTATGCCAATTGTGGATGAAATACTGGGTTACCATTATGCAGTGACAAAATTTAGAGGAGGGAGAGCATAATAATTGGGGTCCTGGTTAGCAAGATCCCAGTGAACACAGTCAGGCACATTGACATCAGTTAGAAAATGGGGGTAACCATGGCAAAAAGAGGGTACTTTCCTACACCTACATGCAGTGTAGTAACCAACCATGAAGGGGATGGCGAAGAAGTGTCAGAAGCTGAGGATACCTCATCAGATGGGTATGTGAGTGCGATGAAAGCCTTAGATGATCATTTTTGTAAGAAGACTAGTATTGTTGTAGACAGACATAGGTTCTTTTCAAGGTCTCAATTACTAGGTGAATATGTAGAACAGTATGTGTCTGCATTGTGGACCCTAGCTGTAACCTGTGAATTCAAGAATTTACACGAGGAAATTATACGAAAGCAAATCATAAATAGAACTAACAATGATAAGATTCGGAAAAGGTTTTTAGAAGTAAAAGATCCTTCTTTACAGAGAGCTATTAATATAGCTAGACCCATAGAGAATACTTCCAGATACGTCAAGGAACTTAGGCCCTCATTACAACCCTGGCGGTCGGTGTTAAAGCGGCGGTAAGACCACCAACTGGCTGGCGGTAAAAAAAATTGAATCCCAACCATGGCGGAAACACTCCAACCGCCACGGCGGTACAAACAAACAGCATGGCGGTCACCGCCAACAGACAGGCGGAAGAAATGTACCCCCACACCATTATGAGAGGCCAATTCGCCACCTTTTCTGGGGCAGATTCAACGCAAACAAAAACATGGCGGAAACAGGGCTTGGAAGGGAAAACTCTCACCTCCACACACCCCACGAAGAACCAGGACGCCATGGAGCCAGAACTCCAAATTCTCCCTGCAATAGTCTTCCTGCTCCTCTACCAGGAGCACGACCAACGGTAGCGACGACCACGGTGAGTACTGCACCTACGACACAGGGGAGGGGGGAGGGAAAAGAGAGTGACACACACACGCAACCACAACACCCCCACCCTCACACACAACAACTCACACACCAATACATGCTGAAACATTACATTCCCCCCCCCCCCACCCTCCCTGGAAGAACGCAAGGACAAAGGGAAATGAGTTGAACAATTGTAATCAGGAAAAATTAATTACTCAAAAATATATATACACTATTAACAAATATGTACACCAAGAATTCAAGTCCATGTACTGCACCTACATAGTCTGTGGACCACTGTGCCCAAATCACATTGGCGAGGCCCACACTCAATACCCGATCCAAACGGAGAGAACACTGCAGGAGCATCAAATTGAAATAAAACAGGCACCTCAGGAGGGTAGGGAAGGGGGGGCACCTCAGCCGGATGAGTGCACGACACCAGCTCCTCGAGGAGGCTCCATGCCTATTGAGGTATCCTGGGGAGTGCAAAGTCACAGTCTCACAATTCTCTCCAGTGGGTGGTTTGCCCACTGCTTTATCCTGGGGAGTGCAAAGCCACAGTCTCACAAGTCTCTTGAGTGGGTGGTTTGCCCACTGCTTTAACCTGGGGAGTGCAAAGCCACAGTCTCTCAAGTGGATAACAGTCTCCACTGGCTCTGGAGGGGGCCTGGTGCCCAGAGTGTTTCATCCTGCCAAGGACTGAGGTAGTGGATGTGATACTCCACTGGTTCTGGAGGGGGCTTTGTGCCCAGAGTGCTTCATCCTGCCAAGGAAAGAGGTAGTGGATTCCTTTCTACACTGGTTCTGGAGGGGGCTTTGTGCCCAGACTGCTTCATCCTGCCAAGGACTGAGGTAGTGGATGCCTTTCTCCACTGGTTCTGGAGGGGGCTTTGTGCCCAGAGTGCTTCATCCTGCCAAGGGCTGAGGTAGTGGGTGCTTTTCTCCACTGGTTCTGGGGGGGGGGCCTTGTGTCCAGAGTGCTTCATCCTGCCAAGGACAGAGGTAGTGAATGCCTTTCTCCACTGGTTCTGGAGGGGGCTGGGTGCCCCCAGTGCTTCATCCTGCCAAGGACAGAGGTAGTGAATGCCTTTCTCCACTGGTTCTGGTGGGGGCTTTGTGCCCAGAGTGCTTCATCCTGCCAAGGACTGAGGTAGTGGATGCCTTTCTCCACTGGTTCTGGAGGAGACCTTGTGCCCAGAGTGCTTCACCCTGCCAAGGACAGAGGTAGTGGATGCCTTTCTCCACTGGTTCTGGAGGGGGCTTTGTGCCCAGAATGCTTCATCCTGCCAAGGACAGAGGTAGTGGATGCTTTTCTCCACTGGCTCTGGAGGGGGCCTGGTGCCCAGAGTGCTTCATCCTGCCAAGGACTGAGGTAGTGGATGTGATACTCCACTGGTTCTGGAGGGGGCTTTGTGACCAGAGTGCTTCATCCTGCCATGGACAGAGGTAGTGGATGCCTTTCCCCACTTTCTCCACTGGTTCTGGAGGGGGCTTAGTGCCCAGAGTGCTTCATCCTGCCAAGGACAGAGGTAGTGGATGCCTTTCTCCACTGGTTCTGGAGGGGGCTTTGTACCCAGAGTGTTTCATCCTGCCAAGGACTGAGATAGTGGATGCCTTTCTCCACTGGTTCTGGAGGGAGCTTTGTGCCCAGAGTGCTTCATCCTGCCAAGGACAGAGGTAGTGGATGCCTTACTCCACTGGTTCTGGAGGGAGCTTTGTGCCCAGAATGCTTCATCCTGCAAAGGACTGAGGTAGTGGATGCCTTTCTGCACTGGTTCTGGAGGGGGTTTTGTGCCCAGAGTGCTTCATCCTGCCAAGGACAGAGGTAGTGGATGCTTTTCTCCACTGGTTCTGGAGGGGGCTTGGTGCCCAGAGTGCTTCATCCTGCCAAGGACTGAGGTAGTGGATGTGATACTCCACTAGTTCTGGAGGGGGCTTGGTGCCCAGAGTGCTTCATCCTGCCAAGGACTGAGGTAGTGGATGCCTTTCTCCACTGGTTCTGGAGGGGGCTTGGTGCCCAGAGTGCTTCATCCTGCCAAGGACAGAGGTAGTGGATCTGACACTCCACTGACGGTGGGGCAATATGGAAGCTGTCCAGGCCCCTGGAACTGTCAACCAGCCTCGTACGAATGACCACTGGGAATGGCAGCCATGCCTGCGGTGGTGCCACTGGCTCAGGATGTGGTGTGGCCGCTGGCGGTGCTGGCAGCCGGCTCAGTAGCGGCGGTGCTTGCAGCACTCATTGGGCAGTGGTGCTGGTGGGGGGCTCACTGAGTGTGCTGCTGTTGGCGGTGTCCTGAGCGGCGGTGCTGGTGGGGGGCACACTGAGCGTGCTGCTGGTGGTGGTGTCCTGAGCAGCGGTGCTGGTGGAGGGCTCACTGAGCTTGCTGCTGGCGGCGGTGTCCTGAGCGGCAGTGCTGGTGGGGAGCTCACTGAGCATGCTGCTGGCATCAGTGTCCTGAGCGGCGGTGCTGGTGGAGGGCTCACTGAGCGTGCTGCTGGCAGTGGTGTCCTGAGCGGCGGTGCTGGTGGGGTGCTCACTGAGCATGCTGCTGGCGGCGGTGTCCTGAGCGGCGGTGCTGGTGGAGGGCTCACTGAGCTTGCTGCAGGCAGCGGTGCATGTGGTGGTGCCAGTGGCGGTCTTGTCCACCGTGCAGGCTGGCGGCAACTTCCCTTTCTTTCTCTGGCCCTTTAAAACCTTGGATGGTGGCGCAGCTGTCTTGCCACTCCCAACTGTTGTCCTGGCTGAGCCCTTGGTGGCAGGTGTTTTGGCCTTCTCACTCCGGGCTGTGGGCAACTTCTTTTGTTTTGGAGGTGGGGGAATGTCCTTGGCCTCGCTCCTTGGGACAGTGGCTGACCTGCTGCTTGGCGCACTCAAGAAGCCGGTTACTGCTGGCACCAGTGTTCCCGGTGATGTGAAGGCTGAGGTGCTGGGTTGAGACCTGGAAAGGTGGGCCCTTAGGGGATGGAAGGGGTGTGGGAGGAGAAGGGAAGAGGTCATGGTTTGACAGGAAATGTTTTTTAGACACACTGGGACAGATAGATGGAAGGCATTTGGGAGTGGAGGAAGAGGTAGTGGTTGTAGGAGATGTTCATTTGCTGACTTTAGGTGAAGGTGCATGGGCTGGAGGCTGTCATGAGGTGGATGGCTGTTGGGTGGGTGTGTGATTGCGTTTGTGTAGTTTGGGATGGGGGCTCAAAGACACACTGGGAGAGAACGCAGGGGATGTGTGAATGGTAGTGGGGGTGGTGAGAGCACGTGAGCAGTGTGTGGTGATGGGCGTGCTGGTGATGGAGGTAGTGGCTGAATATGTAGTGCATGGAGGTGTGAGTGGAGCCGTGACACGGAGGGAGGAGGGAGATGTGGAGGATGGGGACATAGTGGAGGCAGTGGATGTCGGTATGTGTGCATGGGTATGATACTTGTGTGAGTGCCTGTGGGATGTGTGGTGCTTATGTTTATCAGAGCTACCCTTGTGTGTTGAGATGTGTGCATGCTGGTCAGATGGTGTGCTTGGGATAGGCTGAGGTACTGGGGATTGGGTCTGGGTGGAGGAAGTTGGAGGGGTGAGGTTGGACACAGGGACAATGGCTGCCATCAGTGCTGTGGCCAGAGTCTGAAATAGTCGCTGTTGGGCTGCCTGGCCAGAATGAATGCCCTCCAGGTATGCATTTGTCTGTTGCAACTGCCTCTTTACACCCTGGATGGCATTTGGAATGGTAGACTGCCCAACAGTGAGGGATCTGAGGAGGTCAGTGGCCTCCTCACTGAGGGCAGCAGGGCTGACTGGGGCAGGGGCTGAGGTGTCTGGGGCGAAGGAGATGCCCACCCTCCTGGGTTAGCGGCCATGGGGCACACGCCGAGGGGCTGCTGGGAGGGCGGTGATGGTAGGGGGGTGGCGGCTGTACCTGTAGATGCAGTGGGCACAGAGGGACCCGGCACCGCAAGGGAGCTCCCATCAGAGGAGGAGTCCGTGTCACTGGTCTTAGCTCCTGTCCCCGCTGTGGAGCACCCCTCACCCTCCATCCCACTGGTGAATTGTGAGTCCGTAGTCTTGCCCTCCAGGGCCATGTGGGATGCAGCTCCCTCCTGCTCCGGTGGCATAGCTCCTCCGCCTGATGATGCTAATGCACACAAGAACAGGGAGACCACAAAGAGGGGGGAAAGAAAGTAGAAAGACATGTTCAGTGCATCCAATACCACTACCATTAGTGGACACTACAGACACAGCAGCCCTCTGCACTAAGCCATGCACTTTGAGTTCCCTAATTGATCACAGGGAAATGGGGTACCAGGCCTATGCCCGATTGCTGCACACATGAAAGTCACAGGAGCCTGACTAGGTGTAGATGGCTCTTACCACTGCTGGGGATGGGGTGCCACTAAGCCTGCCTCACAAAGGGTCCTTGCCTACAAGGCTAGCCCTAGCCTTGGGGAACCCACAGCCCACCTCCCCCACCCAGACACCTCCAATGCTCACCGAATCAGATGGATGTGAGTGTACTCACCCCTTTGTGGCTGCTGTGATGCCCTCAAGTGCCCATCCAACTCCAGATACGCCACCGCCAGGATCAAGAACATCAGGGGGGTCATAGTGCGACAGGCACCACTCCCACGTTGGGAGGCCATCCCCAGCTGGGCCTCCGCCGTCTTCTTGCTCCAGCAGCGAATGTCCTCCCATCTTTTCTGGCAGTGGGTGTGCCGTCTGTGGTGGACACTCAGGGCCCGGACGTCCTTGGCGATGGCACGCCAAATATCCTTCTTCTGGTGGGCGCTGACCTACAGGAATAGTACAGGGGAAAAGGAAAAACTATAACCATCCGGACGTCACAGTCATTGGCCCACGTTCCCACCCTTGCTCTGACGCACATCCACTCACCGTCGTTTCATGCATGCCTCATTCCCCCCCATCTCCCATCCACACCACTCCCAACAGGCATTGCCCATTCAGCATGCTCACAGTGTACTCACCTGTTTGTCTGGAGGACCGTAGAGCAGCGTGTACTGGGGGAGGACCCCATCCACTAGTTTCTCCAACTCCTCTGATGTGAAGGCAGGGGCCCTTTCCCCAGACACTTGAGCCATTGTCGCTTCCAGACTGAGGTCACAGCAGCACTTGCAGTGTAGGTCCTCTCCTGTCGAAGATCAGGTATCAAGTGAGTGAACAGAGAGAAAATGGCGGTCACATCCGTGGCGGTGCGTACCGTCACCGCCGGCGTACATCGTCATTGGCTCCTGGGACCCAATGCAGGATTGCGCCGCTGTCTTCGACCGCCTACTCAACGGTGTACAACGCCAGCGCAGTTACCTCATATTCCCTTGTCCCACATTACAGGTCAGGCAGCCACCATTTCAGAGGGCCACATGGCATTAATTTTAAATGCGTCACACCAATGTAGGCATGCATACACACTAAGACAGGCACATAGCGGATGGAGAAATGTGTGCAACAAAGTTGTTTATTTTGTACCTCAGTGTTGGCTGACCCTCTGATCGCTGTACTCATCCATAGAGCACGTCCACTGGGGCAGGTGAGGAGATGGCGGCATCCTCCGGTGTACAGACCGCTGGTGGACCTGTCGACAACTGAAGAGCGACATCTAATAATCACCTACAGACTTGATCGTGCCACAATCCAGGAACTGTGTGCCCAGTTGGAGCAGACCTGATGTCAGCTATCCGCCATCCCACAGGAATCCCCCCTCTAATGCAGGACCTGTCAGTAGTCCATTTCCTGGCATGTGGGTCCTTTCAAACAAAAGTGGCCATTGCATCAGGCATGTCCCAGCCAATGTTCTCTAACGTGCTGTCCAGAGTGTTGTCTGCCCTGCTGAAACACATGCGCAGCTAGATTGTTTTCCCTCAAGTGGAGGATTTGCCTACAGTGAAAGGTGACTTCTATGCCCTGGGACATATCCCCAACATCATAGGTGCCATTGATGGGACACATGTGGCCTTGGTCCCCCCCGCAGGAGTGAACAGGTGTTCAGAAACCAGAAGAGTTACCATTCAATGAATGTGCAGATGGTGTGTTTGGCCAACCAGTACATCTCCCATGTGAACGCCAAGTTTCCTGGCTCAGTGCATGACGCTTACATTCTGAGGAATAGCAGCATCCCTTATGTGATGGGCAACTCCTGAGGCACCGTGTGTGGCTATTAGGTAAGGACATGGACCTTATACAGTGTGAATAGTTGTCTGGGGTTGTCCCTAAGGGTTAGTGTGTGTCTAACAGTTGTCCCTCGACATTTGCAGGTTACTCTGGCTACCCCAACCTGTCATGGCTACTGACCCCAGTGAGGAATCCCAGGACAAGGGCAGAGGAATGCTACAATGAGGCACATGGGTGAACTAGGAGGGTTATAGAGAGGACCTTAGGCCTCCAGAAGGCCAGGTTCAGGTGCCTCCACATGACAGGTGGTTCCCTATACTACTCACCAAAGAAGGTGTGCCAGATCATCGTGGCCTGCTGTATGCTGCACAACTTGGCTTTGCGACGACAGGTGCCTTTTCTGCAGGAGGACGGTCCTGAAGGAGGTCTTGTGGCAGCTGTGGAGCCTGTGGACAGTGAAGAAGAGGAGGCAGAAGAAGAGGACATAGAAAACAGGAGCACCGTGATCCATCAATACTTCCAGTGAGACACAGGTAAGAAGACATCACTACCTCCTACATCTGATAAAATTGTTCGACCTCTCATCTGTCTGTCACTTTCACCCAGTGTATGGACCCTGATTTGTCACTTTGCCTTTCGATTTCACAGATGTGGGTGCCACTGTGTGACCTCTGCTATGTTACCTCATGGACTAGAGCTGTGTGACATAGGTATGTTGAAAATACAATGGACATTGATATTTCCCTCAGTTATTGCAAACACACAATTGCGAAAGCACAGACTGACTCCAGATTGTTTTGTGATTTAAGGGTGTTTATTTAAGTGCTAATTAGTTGAGGGGGTTGTAAAATGGTCAGGGGTGATCGTGGAGGAATGTCCATGGCAGAGTCCAGTCTATTTGTCTCACAGGTGCATTGCGCCAAGGGGCATAGAAAGTGGAGGTAGGGCAGTTTAAGGATGGACAGGGTGACAAAGTGGGACAGAAGGATGACAATCAGGGTGGTCTCATTTCTTGCCGGGGGTCTTGGCATTGTTCTCTGTCTTTGTCCTGGATCTCAGGGACCGCTTGCGGGGTGGTTCACCATCTGCAGGGGGTGGGGTGCTGGTGTTGTGGTCCTGTGGCGGTGCCTCCTGTCCACTAGCGCCGGCGGAGGTGGTGGGCAGGTCATCATCCAGGCTAGTGTCAGGGGCCCCTTGTTGTGCCACAGTGTCCCTCCTGGTGTTCACGAGGTCCTTCAGCACCCCTACCATGGTGCCTAGGGTGGTATTGATGGATTTGAGTTCCTCATTAAACCCCAAATACTGTCCTCCTGCAGCCGCTGGGTCTCCTGAAACTTGGCCAGTATTGTTGCCATTGTCTCCTGGGAATTATGGTAGGCTCCCATGATGTTGGAGATGGCGTCGTGGAGAGTGGGTTCCCTGGGCCTGTCTTCCCCCTGTCGCACAGCAGCCCTTCCAGTTCCCCGTTTTACTTGGCCTCTGTCCCCTGATCCTGTGCCCACTACCACTGCCCCCTGGTCCCTGCTTTTCCTGGGGTGGTGGGTTAGCCTGGGTTCCCTGTAGTGGTGGACACACTGCTGCTTGACGTGTCCTGGTGACAGAGGTATGGGCCCGCTGGGTGGGTGCTGTGCTGGTGTTTCCTGAGGGGGGAGGCTCTGTGGTTGCCTGTGACTGTGTCAAGATAACCGACTGTCCCGAGGTCCCAGATGCGCCGAGCTGGTCATCTAGATCAAGTTGGACAGAGCTTCTGTCATCACTGTGGGCTTCTTCTGTGGGTGGAGTGGACACGTCTGGAACCTCCTGTCCGGTGACGTTGGGTAGGTGTTCTGCCGGGGTGTAAAGGCATGATTATTGCATCTGTGTGTGCCATGGTGTGCAATGGGTGGGTGACCCTGTACCCCAGTGCTTCCATTCCTGTGTAGGACCTTGTGTGATAATTGTTTAGGGGTCTGTGTGGGTATGTGTAGTGGACATGCATTGGTGATGGGTGTCCATGCTTTGTTGTTGCATGCAGGGCTTGGTGTTGGATGTGTGGTTTGTAATAGTGGAACATACAGTATGTGAGGAGTTGGAGTGATGGGGGTGAGGGCGAGGGTGGGGGTATGTGATAGCATGCAGGTAGGGTGGGGGATGAAATAGTGAAAGATTTAACTTACCAGAGTCCATTCCTCCAGCTACTCCTGCCAGGCCCTCAGAATGCAGTATAGCCAAGACCTGCTCCTCCCATGTTGTTAGTTGTGGGGGAGGAGGTGGGGATCCGCCGCCAGTCCTCTGAACCGCAATGTGGTGTCTTGAGACCACAGAACGCACCTTCCCCCATAGGTCGTTCCACCTCTTCTTGATGTCATCCCGTGTTCTTGGGTGTTGTCCCACTGCGTTGACCCTGTCCGCGATTCTGCGCCATAGCTCCATCTTCCTATCTATGGTGGTGTGCTGCACCTGTGATCCGAACAGCTGTGGCTCTACCCAGATGATTTCCTCCACCATGACCCTGAGCTCCTCCTCTGAAAACCTGGGGTGTCTTTGTGGTGCCATGGGGTGGTGTGGGTGATGTGTGAGGTGGTGTGGGTTGTGATGTGTGGGGTGATGTTTAGGGGTGTATGGTGTTTTGTGCGTGGATGTGTATGTGTGATGGTGTTGTGTGCCTCTGTATGCTGGTGTTGTCTTTGCTTTGCTGTCTCTCTGGCCTTCTTCAATATTTTTGGTAGTAAGTGTTTGTGGGTAATGTGGGTGTGTGTTTTTTATTGTATTGGGTGTGTGAGAGTGGTGTGTGTATGTGTATCAGGTGTGTGTATTTCGATTTGTCCAATGTGGTAGTGTTTTGTTAATGTGTGTGTATTTTGAGCGCGGCGGTGTGTACCACCAATGGAATACCGTGGTGTGTCGTGATAGTGTGAGAGTATTCCTGTTGCCGTGACGGTGGAGGTTTTGTTATCGCCGGTTGATCACTGACCTTTGGTGTGGCGGACTTGTGTGGGTGTCTAGATTTTGGCGGTTTCTGAGCTGTGGGTCATAATAGCTGTGGCGGAATGACGCAGCGGTATGTTGGCGGTCTTCTGCACGGCGGTAAGCAGCATTTACCGCCAATGTTGTAATGAGGGCCTTAATGTTGACCAACACCAAGAAGAAAATAACAATGGCAAACTGAAAGTGGTGCACAAAGGTAGAAAGGGCCCTACAGCGATGCAGAATGGCTTTTTTGCAAAGGAGAAAAGGTTGTGTTATAGATGTGTCAGCACAAAACATATAGCAGATGCAGAAACATGTCCACCGACAAAAGCGAAATGCTTTAAATGTAAGAGATTAGGACATGTTTCTCACATGTGCAAAGCAGAGTGTCAATCTGAAAACTGAATGGGGTGAAGTGTTACTGATATCTGAAGATACAAGGGAAGAAATAGATGCTCTAGGAGAGATAAAAGAAGGATACCATCTTCCCAAGTGCATTATGTAAATCAATGGAAACAATGTTACTTTGTGGGCAGATTCATGTTCTCCCTCTACCTTAATAGACAGACATATGTGAAAAGGTTTGGGAGAGTGTAAATTAATGGCACCTGATGTGGAACCGGGTGGTTGTTGTGGCGTAAACCTGCCCATGCTTAGTAATTTTAATTGCCATTTAGCATACAAGTATAGATGTCCCAAAGTAAGAGTGAATGTGGCAGAAAGCAGCAGAGCACTTTTGGGATAGAGAGAGCAAAGATCACTGGGCAAAGTCCAAGATCCCAATCACCATGAACAGGTATTGCTAACTGAAGGCGTAAAAGGCAATACATGACAGGAGAAATACCCTAATTTATTTGCAAAAGAATAAGGGTGCCTGAAGAAATGTAATCATTGCATAATTTTGAAATCAGGATGCATGCCCAAAGTACACAACGTGAGGAATGTTCCACTTGCTTTAGGAGCTCAACTTAAGGAGGAGCTGGATCACTTATGTGCTGTGAGTGTGATAGAACCAATAGAGTCTTTCGATTGGTTTAGTCCCATAGTTTTGGCTTGCAAAGCTAACAGAAAGGTGTGCGTTTGTGTGGATTTGAGATATCTTAACCAGTGCATATGGGTAGACCTCCACCCCGCCACATGTAAATATAATGATATCAAGCATTAAGGATGCTAAATACTTCTTGTATATTGACCTGTTGAGTGCATATCATCATATCCCGTTACAGTCTGAGTCAAAACACTTAACATCATTCATAGTGATAGAGGGCGTATTTCAATGTTGATGCATGCCCTTTGGTATGGCTTCAGCTTCTTCTTTATTTCAAAGACTAACAAATAAAATATTGGTGGGGATGTCAAGCGTTTTCGTTTTTCGCTTTTCAAGATGACCTTTAGGTATGTGGGGCAAAAATGGAGGATCACAATCATAAATTGGATAGTGTGCTATCTAAGTTCAAGATGTGGGCCTCTCTGTGAGCATGGACAAATGCAAATTTGGAGTGCAACAAGTAGATTATCCGGGACCTACATTGTTGGCAGAAGGTGTGAAACCCAAAATAAAACTAATAGAAGCAATGGAATCTGCACCTTTGCCGACAAACAAAGAGCAACTGTGTTTGTTTCTCAGTTTAGCAGAGTATTATTCTAGATTTGTGCAACATTTTGCAGACACAGTACATATACTAAGAGGTCCAATGGAAAAGAGTGTACAGTACATTTGGACACCAGAGTGTCAACAAGCATTTGTAAAGATCAAATATGATGTCATAAAGGCTGTAGCACTAACACCATTCGATCCTCAGGATAAATCTATTGTGATGGTGGATGCTGGTACTTATGGTCTGGGGGCTGTGTTGTTGCAAAAGAAGCATGGACATGAAAGAGTTATTGTCTTTGATTCACGCAACCTTAAGGGGGCAGAGGTAACTTATTCAGTAATTGAAACGGAAGCACTAGCATGCTGGTGGGGCGTGAACCATTTTAAAACCTATGTGTGGGGAACCACATTTGAATTGAGGACCAACCACAAGCCGTTAATTGATATGTTCACAACAGAAGGGGCAGGAAAGGCAACACCTAGGATTCCAAATGACTTTATCACTTACCAGAGTATAATTTCAATTTGATATATGTTCCAGGGAACAAAAATCAGAATGCAGACTGTTATCTAGATTAACGCTAGAAAAAGACAGAGAAGGTGATGTGGAGGATCGTGAAGAGTGGTTAGTGGCAAGTGGCAATGATTGGTGTGACAGGGCAATAATGGAGGAGGAGTGGAGACAGGCCACTCTGGATGACGATGTTCTGAAGCAACTCAGTGCATGTTTGGCCAGCATGAATAGTTGAGTGGAAACTGTGAAGAAGGAATGTGGTGACTCTAAAATGATTTAGTTGAATCATCAGTGTTGGATGGTTTCTTGAGGAGAATAACTTGTAGTGCCTGCAAGTTTGCGTGATAGGTTACTCACACTATAACATGAGGGTCATGGGGCATGCCCAGCATGAAAAGAGGAGCTCACATTGATTTTGGTGGCTGAGCATGGATAAGGAGATTGAAAGATTTGTGCAGGAGTGCTTTGCATGTATGTGCAGTGATAAGATTCACAAATCAGAATAGAGAACCATTATGTCTACTCAGTTCTGAAAGAACCTTTGGCACAAACTTGCCGTTGATATCTGTGGTCCGTTCAGCAGTAGGGGTGTAGAGACAAAGTGGGCCATAGTTCTTATGGACTACTTCTCTAAGTGACCTGAGGGGGCATTTGTGAAGGAGACCAGAGCAGGATGCATAATACATTTCCGTGAGGAAGTATTCAAGAGAGAGGGATATCCTGTATGCATTGTCAATTTAAATAGTCAACAATTCTTTGCTGAAGAATTTCAACAATTCTTAGAAAAAACTGGGGTAACGCTTCATAGGACAGCAGTCCTAGGGAAATTGTCTTGTGGAGAGATTTAATCCTGTACTGAAAGAATATGTTCAACTGGCAGATGAATGTGGCAAGAATGGGAAGGATGTTGTCAAAGAGAGGTTGTGGAATTACCGCAATACCACTCCTTTGGCTACTGGAGAAACTCCATTCTCTTTTTTGAAGGATAGGCAGGCATATACTGTGGCAACACCTGCCTGGATGCATAAATCGTCCAACATAGTGTGCAATAAAGAACATTTGGAGCATAGAGTGGCCAGGTATCATCTGTGTAAAGACATAAGTTGAAAAAGAGCACCTGAAAACTTGCTGTGGCGATTGAGAGAGGACTGTTTTAGTGGGCAACCAGAAGCAGGGTCTTACCAAATGGTCTAAGCCCAAGAAGGTTAAGAAGAACTTAGGCAATTGCGTATGATTGAACAACGGCAAGAAATGGAATAAGAGAAAGGTCACTTTGTGCAATTGTTGAGAACGTTGAGTTTGGTTGAATAAGAAGACTGATGTCAAGCCTCTTTTCTGAGGTCAAATTGGGAAGAGGAAATCGCTTCAGACAGAAATCTTATTGGTGGAAGGATTTCTGGTGGAAGGATTACAAAGCCATTTAAATGTATTAATTGACTTGCGAGTGTTTTTATGTAAGAAATTATTTAGTATTGTACGTTAGATTTATAGGTATGTAATTTATTTCAACTAATTTCTACTCTGGAATGTTGAGAAATGCAATAAATGAAGTGACTAATAACATTTGTGGGAAAGATAGATATGTTGTATTTTAGCAACTGAGGATGACCTGTTGGTTGCTAAATTGGACTGCAGAAGAGCAGCTGGCAGTTGCAGGAAGAGGGGACACAGAGAGGATGTGCATGGGGTTTGTTGTTCTGGACATGTATAAACTAATTTTATCTCTATTTACGCATCATGATTCTTAAAAACCCTGACAACAGTTGTGGATTTTAGCTGAGTGGGTCTTCTACCCCCTTCAATCAATTTGAATATTATGGATTGTGGCAAGGCTTCATAAATTAGGCCCCATATGCTTTAGGAGAAAGAGGATGGTTTTGTGTGCATGGCATCTCCTATATCAGCACAATGCCATCACACATTCAAACTGTTCCTGTTATTAGTAGTTTGTGGAACACTTATTATAGGGAGGCATTTCCACTATAAGCTTTGATTAGCCTATTTTTTCTCTCTTAAAAGGAAAGCTATTTCAACTAAGTCACAGAATTATGGCTCTGTTATTGCAGGCAAATTCAGAGCTGATACAAGCAAACCAATTTCAAACACAAAGCGTTTCTTTTTATCATAGAAAGTATACATCAAATGTAGGATTATAATAATTTTTAATTTCATATTAATTTGAAATCTTATATTTAATTTGATATTATGCTGTTTTGTATTTGAAATACTCCAATGTCTGTTAAAGGTTCTTCTCAAGAAATGACAGGTTTCTGTAAAGGTACGATGATGAAAGAACATTTGTTTCAAAAGATGTATCAATAAATATTGATAAAATAAATTGGAGTTCATTTGAAGTTAATAAAATTAGGGATCAAATCAATATAATGTTTCTTTTTGTATGGAAGAGTACACAAAGTTCATGTTTTGTGGCTGGTGTTACAATATTACAAAACATTTAAAAAAACAAAAAAACAGTGATAATTAGGCACTTGGGCATGATAGTAAGATATGTGTGTGTGTGTGGAGGCAGTTATGAATCTCATGTTTTCGTCCTTTGTGATAAAAAGTAATTGGAGATATGCATTCTCAGCTCCCCCATTACAAAGAGCATACTACGAATGGCCATTACAGATAATACTACTTTTAAAAGTTAACAACTGAATAACTACAAAACACAATAAACAAAATTCTAAAAACCATTTAGAAGCATTTGAATATGAACAGTGGAATGACCCTTATCACTATCGTGATCCAAACAGTACATGTTTAGTGTAACTTGAGCATTCAGTGATGTTGATATGTGACTTAGAATGCGAGTGATATCTAATTATTTATTTTACTTTTTCTTGTGCTATATAAGTGTAAGATGTTATTAAAGAATGTCTTTTTCATTGTAATAACCTTGCTGGTCATGGTAACTTTACTGTGATTACTGTGTTTCACTAAACATTCACATCACCTATTGAGAGCAAATCTTTAACTGCTGGATAGCACTAGAAAAAGAGCCAAAAAGACTTTGAAGGTCTAATCTCCACTTCAGAGGAACTATTCATCATCCTTTTCTGAACTGAACACATGTAGCCTTCAAGAATCTGGGACAAAACATGTGGTTCTCTAATTCTGCCAGCCTTCAAGATATCTCCTTTAAATTTGTCATTATGCCATCACTGATTGAAATGGATTCACCAAGGCACAAGCCCCCTTGATTATTTTTCTTCATATAGGACTGCACGTAATCATCTGTACCTAGACCTCCTTGTAGTTCATGTGCCTTTTCATTAACTGACCTATTTGGACACAGTGGGCATGAAATCTATTTGAAGGTCATGGATGGCTCCCAAATCCACAGACTTCAAACCAGTGGAAGTCTGAAGACACCATATTTATTGGTACAATGTTCAGGAACAATTTCAATACCTCTTGGGTTCTCAAATGGTTGCCTCTGCATGACACTCCTTCAGGGTGATAAACCTGGGTGAAACCCATGTCATAAAAACTGATGATGGGATGTGTAAACTTCTTTTAGTTTAGGCACAGCCCAGAGCATTAGTTTGCTAAAGAATTAGCAAGGTCACACAATTGACAACGACTTTGAGTTATCCAAGCCACTTAGATGTTCACATCTTCTCAGAGGAGCGAGGCATACTGATGTGGCATGGAACCACATCTGTCAACGATTCTGCAATCTATCAGGGGGTCCCAAGGTACATAAGGTAGCGGATCAACACCTTTGTGCTTAACTTGATTCCAACACCCACTCCTTCTTTGTGCACTACTTTCTAGGCTTGGAAATTTCTTTCAAGAATTCAAGAATAACGACTCTCAACCACCACTTCTCTGTGACTAAGTAAAGTTTTGGTCCAAAGTTCCTGACCTCTGTGCATTAAGAAACAATGCTGTACCCACATCCTGCTGCTTGGTGGTAAATGAATTAACGGTATCCTAGCAATTGGGTCATTCTCTTCCACTTCTATGAATCCTTTGAAAAATCAGGCTGGAGTGGCCCTGGTACTCCATTCTGGCAGTTTACTCATGGACGGACAAAGTATAGTTACGGTTCCACGCTCAGATGTCCACAGTTTTTAAATTGGTCCTGCCGTTGTCTAGTTCTCTTTCCTTTGCTAGCTGTTCTTGTCATCTACCTGTAGCTAAGGATCTGCCAGATGAAAAATGTAATTCTTTTTAACTTTCTTAAAATTGGAGAGGGCTAATCTGTGTCACACCGTAGTATACATATTTTAATTAGTGACATTTCTGTATCATAATCTTCAAAATAAGCTTGTGACAAAATAGGCTTGGAAAAGTATCCCATTCTCAAGGGACTTTTTCAAGTATCAAACGTATGAGCTGGCTGTGAAATTTCAATCTCACTTTGTGCTCTTAGTGTCCCCTCCAGGGTTGACATTTTGTAATCTATTACTACAAAAGGTGGTCATTACTCTGCACTATTAGCCCATTCATCAAAAGGCATTGTTATTATTAGAGAGGCATAATTTTGGGATGTTTTTCTGCCGAAGGTTTGGCCAAATGTTTACCTTAGATGTGTATGTTCTTAAACTAGTGTGAGAAAGTAGCCTCTTTCTAGCATGGTTACCCCCATTTTTGGTCTGTTTGTCAGTGTGTTTTGACTGTGTCAATACGATCATGATAGCCAGGACCCAAATGTTTATGGTTTGTGGCCTACATGTCAGTATGTTTCACTGTGTTTGCCAGTATGCTTGACTATGTCTCTGCGATCCTGCTAACCAGGACCCCAGTGTTTATGCTCTCTCTGTTCCCCAATTTGTCTCTACATACTGGTAACCCTGTATTTCACTCTCAATTGGCTTACTGGTTTCCCCTTATAAGTCTCTAGTATATGGAACCTAGGTACCCAGCACATTGGAGTTCCAGGGGATCCCTATGGGTTGCAGTATTCCTTTTTCCACCCATAGGAAGCCCATGCAAAGACTTATACAGGACTGCCATTGCAGCCTGTGTGAAATGGTGCATGCACCATTTCACAGCTATTTACGCTGCACCAGGTTATTCATAAGACACCTATATGCCAGGCCTTCCAACCCTGAAGGCTGGGTGCAAAGTACCTGTGTGTGAGGGCACCCCTGCACTAGCAGAGGTGCCCCCACATCATCCAGGACCATTTTCACAGACTTTGTGAGTGCAGGGATGCCATTTTACGCGTGCACTGGATATAGGTCAATTACTATGTCCAGCTTCACAATGGTAACCCTCAATATGGCCATGAAAATTGTCTAACAACTTGGAATTACACCCCAATACTGATTCTAGTATTGGTTGTACAATCCCATGCACTCTGGGGGCACCACAGTGGACCCCAAGTACTGCCATACAAGCCTTCTGAGGTTTTCCAGATAGCTCCAGCTGCTGCCACCTCACAGACAGGGTTCTGCCCTCCTGTTGTTTGAGCAACTCAAGCCCAGGAAGGCAGGACAAAAGATTTCCTTTGGGTGAGGAGCGTTATACCCTTTCCCTTTGGAAATAGGTGTTAAAGGCATGGGAGGGCTAGCCTCCCTCAGCCTCTGGAAATGCTTTGAAGGGCACAGATGGTGCCCTCCTTGCATAATCCAGTCTACACCGGTTCAGGGACTCCCAGTCCTTCCCCTGGTGCAAATCTGGACAAAGGAAAGGTGAGTGACCACTCCCCTGTCCATCACCACCCCAGGGGTGGTGGGCAGAGCTCCTCCAGAGTGTCCCTGGGTTTTGCCATCTTGGATTCAAAAGTGGTGGGGCACTCTGGGAGCATCTGAGTTGCCAGTGCCAGCATATGACATCAGAGCCCTCCCCTGATAGGTGGTTACCTGGCTAGGTGACCAATCCCCCTTTCAGGGCCATTTAGGGTCTCTCCTCTGGGTGCTTCTTCAGATTACAAGAATCCATGCATACTTTACTTCATCTTCTACCGATGGAACCACAGCAGAACCATCCAGGAACACTACAAACTGCAACAAAGAAGCAAAGACAACTTCTGCAACATTGTATCTTCAGCTCCTGCCTGCCAGCAACTGCAACAGTTTCCAGGCCGTGCATCCTCTGAGGACTGCCTGGCTTCAGCCTGCACCAGAAGAACCGAAGGAATCTCCCGTGGAGTGACGGAGTCACTTCCCTGCTTCAGCAGGCACCTCTCTGCAGTGACGACTGGTGGCGTGGATCCCCTCTCTAGATAACGAGGATGAATCCAGCAACACAGGTGGTAGACTAAAGTGACCCCAACAGTCCCAAGGTCCAGCTGTCCAACTTTGGTGGAAGTAAGAGCTTGCCTCCCCAAGCAAGACAGTACCCCCATGCACCATGTGATTTGCAGTTGCCAAGGCTTGTGTGTGACCTTCCAACAAGTTCTTCATGCACAGCACAGCTTAGGCCCCCAGCATTCTATCCTGTGACGCAAAGCTTCCTGAGGGGTTCTCCAACGGCGTGGGATCCCTTTGTGTCATGCTGCGTGGTCCTCCATTTGCACCATCTTTGTCCCAATGCTGTGGGACTCCTGTGTGCACTGCCTGGTCTTCTGAGGGCTCTTTGAATTGCTGAGAGCCCCTTCTGTCTCCCCCTCCTGGGTAGAGGCCACCAGGTCCCTCCTTGTCCCGGGCAGCGCCATTGTCCGCTAACGACGAACTTTGCATATGCCAAGCCTTGTTGGCGGAATCCAGCAACGCAAACTAGACTGCAATCATCCATCCAGCGTGGGACATCTTCTGCACCAACCAGGAACCCGCATCTCTCTTCTTGGGTGCATAACTGACTTTGTCTTCTCACCGGTGGGTCTTCTTTTGCACCTTCATCCTGGTTAGCAGGGGCTCCTGTTCTCCCTGGACTCTTCAGTGCTTCTTGGACTTGGTCCCCTTTTACCACAAGTCTTCAGGTCCAGGAATCCATCTTTGGTGTCTTGCAGTTTTTTCTGGTTCTTGCATATTCTTCTATCACTACTTCTTGTGTGTTTCATTTAATTTACTGTGATTTACTCCTGTTTTCCTGGACTCTGGGATGGGTTCTATTACTTACCTTTGGTGCTCTCTTACACTACCAGTGCCCCTCTACATACTACACTTGCCTAGGTGGGAAACCGACTTTCACATTCCACTATTTTAGTATATGGTTTGTGTTCTCCCTAGGCCCATTGCAACCTACTGTGATTTTCACTATTTGCACTGTTTTACTTACCTGTTTTTGTATACTAGTGTATATATTATGTATATTACTTACCTCCTCAGGGAGTTTTGTCTTGAAGGTATTTTTTGGCATTTGTGACACCAAGTACCTTTCTTTTTGTAACACTGAGGCCCATATTTATACTTTTTTAGCGCCGCATTTGCATCCTTTATTGACGCAAAAGTGGCGCAAACTTACAAAATACAATTATATTTTGTAAGTTTGCGCCACTTTTGCGTCAATAAAGGACGCAAATGCGGCACAAAAAGAGTATAAATATGGGCCTCGACCTGGTACAAGGTGTAAGTACCGTTGGTACCCACTACAAACCAGGCCAGCCTCCTACAACTAGGAAAAAGAAAGGCAGCTCTATCCAATAGTAGTATTTAAGTGGCCTCTAAACCATTACCAAAACATTTCTGCTGCTCAAGGAAGATCCTCGATCTTCCACATTATATTAATGGTTGTTGTGCCCTTCAGGAATTTTGTTTAAGCTTTAAGTTTTTGTTGTGAGAGTTTTGTATAAGAGTTAACTAGATATGCTAAATTATTATTTGGTCCCCATGCAAATTAATTATTTTAAGTCACAACTAGTTTTCCAACACCCACAATTTTTTTAATTCTCGTCTGTATAAATATATGTGCTTTGCTCAGTTGGTGATTGTTAAATGCTCCCTGGTGGAGAGGCTTTTGTATACTGCTGAGTGGTTGTAGGAGACAGTAGGAGATTTTGAGGCTAAAGCCCTTCTATACCAAGGAGGCCATTCATCCAAAGCCATCAGTGTAATATGGAGGGGCACCATTCTGTCATTATTAGGCTAGACAATGTATTTATTTGTTTGTTTGCTGCAGTTAAATAGTTGATTGATTTTTGAATTTCTGTCTATGTTGATATATTCCTCAAGTGTTGTCTTTTTTAATCTAAGTTAAAAAATATTTAGCTTGCTAAGGTGCTGATCCCTGTGATGGTCACATCTACTCCACCTCTTCGTGAGCAGAGTGTGCCACTATGAAACAATTTATTGAGGTTTCTTTTAGATGTTTTATCTTCTTCTGTTCAAGGCTAAACCAGATAGTTTGGATTGAAAGAACTTTAAAGAGAATTTTGTGGGGTATACCATGATAGGCTGCACTTAGACAGTACAGGTCAGAAACAGAAAGAGGGAATCTCCATTCACAGTCTCAGAGTTCTACTGTTGGAAAATTAAGCCTTAACTCAGAGACATATTGGGTTAAATAAATTCACTCTACAGACTGCAAATGCATAAAAACAGGCACTCCTCTCTGCACTGAGCCAGTGCAGTCCCCCATAACAAGGCCAAAGTCTCTTAACTTGACACTTTTATAAACTGCCAAATTCACTCTTATCTCAGGAGCAATTCTGTGGATCTTCTTGTCTGGTAGCGACCTTTATGTAGGATTCTATTTGTCTATCACATTTCTAGAGGTCCTTAATCACGTTTAGAAAATCCATACACCGTGATATCCATTTACCTCACATATGTAACTGGAGTTTGGAAAAGACATCATTTTGTACGCCTGTAGAGATGGGATTCTGAAAGATTTGTGGATTAGCAATGATTAAGTGGAACCATATTCTTAGGATTCGGGCAATATTCAACTTTCCCATTTTATGATGTATTGTTTCCAATGTTAAGTGAGCCCTCAGTTCTTAATAAGATTCCAGAGCATTCTCGCAGTAATGCTGTACCTTTTCAATTTGTTTTCTGTCATGAACTCAAGAGGCTTATATATTTTGGACTGGTATATGAGTTTTAAAGTGTCCATTTACTAGTTGCCCATACTTGAAATAATGCTTAGCAGTCTTTAGTCATAGAGATTGTTTCAACCCATGTCACTGATGTCTAGTTTATGACGGGTAATGAGATTGGTTCCAAGAGTGGTTGCCACAGTAATAATGCAACTGAAGAACTGACTCTTCACTCACCTACCAACAGCAAATGGCACTCACTGCATTCATAAGTCTTCCCTAATTTAAAAACCGATGAAGTTGCAATTACAGATGTGATCACTTAAACAAAAGTGGCTGAGAGGTAGAAATACCAATTTTAAAAAGATGTTTGAGAGGAGGTGGATAATTCCAGTGTTGAAGCATGTTCATCCTTCACAGGAATCAATGCTCTTTGAGGTGGATGAATCTTTGGGCCAGGTAAGAAGTGTGGTAGAACCATAAACAGAATTTCAATACCGCCCCAAACAATTTAATCACCATGACCAATGTGGCCATGGAAGGAAAACTCCAATCAGGAACTAAAGTTAACCATTTATTACAAACATAAGCTCAAAGTCACGTAGACAATAGGCAAAACCAAATTATAAAGATGCATAATCTCCAAGGGAGACCTGCCGTTTCAGCATAGATTTAGGCGAACTAACATTGAAAACTGAGCATTCAAGAAGAAGAATGCATAGCATCAACAAAAATATCTAAGTTATAGAAATAATATGTTGCTTAGAGTTAGCAATCATCAGTCAATTCAAATTAGCAGAGTCAAAAATCTTTGACTGGGCACAGGTCAACCCTACAGCTAACCGAATCAGGGAAATGCATGTGTGGAAATAAAAAAATGCCGGCAAAGTACAAAAAGCAAAAAAAGAACAAAAATAATTTGGAAAAAGGAGAATCTCAGACTGCAGATCACTAACTAACAAAATAAAAAGTGAAAAAAGGAAAGCATCAGCAAATGAGAAGCTCAGTCAAGAGTCTTCTGATGGGGAAAATAAAAAAAGATTTCTAACTCTAAAAGGGCATTTCAACGGTCAGTGGTAGAGAGGAAGATACCTCTCCAAGGGATACAGAATTCAGGGAATCTTTATAAACAAAGCATCACTGGGAGCTCTCTGCAAGCTGCTGGGAACTACCCAAAGTTCAAATGTCCATCAGCATTTTATAATTCACAAAGCATTCTGATTCTTCAAAGGTATCAGTTCATGTCACATTGAAGGGGCATCATCTAATAGTGGTCGATAACCATACTCCAAGTTCTATCAGTCCACTTCTTTCCAAGGTCCGTCATGGGAACATCTTCCATCGGTGTGTCTTCATGCAAGTTTGAAACAATTGTATACAATAGCAGTCCATGTTTCACACTGCTCTTCCATCAAGGACACTACACTGAATTCTCTCTATGCTTAAGTAATAGAATCTATCACCAACTAGCTAAGCTTCGCATGAGAACATAATCTAAAATAAAGTTCACAATAGGAAATGAATCAGCATTTCTAGCATGGTCACAAATTACAAGCTTTGACAGGCCTCACTCATGCTACCAGAAATAAATATATAATAATGCATTTAATGAATACGTTTTAGTGAAATACATGTTTTATGCAAACTTATAAGTTCAACATTATATACATTTTCATTAATATTATTTCATTAATATTAATAAAACATTTAAATTCAAATGGAAAAGCTTTGTCACTGCATTTCATTAGGTACAATAGAGAATTGCATTTCCCTTACTTTTGCACATATTTTTAAACTCATGAATAATTTACTAAACACTAGAACTTCAATATTCTTTCTATATAGCTGTTAGTCTAGAGTCTAAATGATATTTTAGCATTAATTGTATCGCTCTTCTGTGATTTAAATCAGATGCCATCTAAGACAAACTCTGAAATACAAGCAAGTGCACTTTTAAAATGTGCCAGTGCAGCTTTCTAACTTTAACCATTAAACTGAAGTTAACATAAAACATAAACTGTCACAAGCTGATGACATTTTGTGACGCAAGGGGTTCTATTAAAGATGACACTACATCACCAGTGATAGAGGGGTTTGCTTCATGCAAATTCTGGTGAAATTCAGGTTCAAAAAGTCTAATGACTCTTTCGTTCCGATGGAGCCTGACCACTAGTCAATACACTTCAATGACATGAAGCACGTTAGCCTTCACAAATAAGACAGGGAGTGGTTACGTTCGAAATCATAAAGGTTTATTAACAGATTAACAAAGTTACAAACTCAAATCATCAAATTAATTGTAATTAAAAAGCAATACATGAATACAATATTCAATGTATTCAAAGCAATTCAAACATCATGGAACCAAGACAAACTATTATAAAGTTGTTCCTGAAGGAAAGTTAAGCAAGATCAGCTCTCCCAAAGAGAGCATTCTGCTCTGGTAAATCAGCATAAAGGTACTGCTAAGAAGTTTGAATGCCTTCTAGATCAGACGAAGAAGCTTCCGTGGAATCTTATACTTTGCATTAGCTAAAATTACACTCTTATAACATTTGGCACACCTACACATGGTTCTCAAGAAACGCCCAACCAGGTTATGGAACAAGCATATAACACAAATGAATTATTTTCTCAAGCAGCTATTTAGTAAGGCTGCTCTAAATGTCCTCCAAACTTGGATTTATGAGCAATGTAAGGTGTTACATTCGGCCAGGCTGTGCTCTGCTGGTGCATCAACAGCTCGTTAGCTCATTCTACAAGGATTGCATAAAAGAAAACATTTCACAGGAGAACAGAACATCAAGGGCACATTGAGAAAACACAGGTGAAGTCGATGGCTGCAGCTGATGGGGAGCGGTAGTTATTCTACGGGGAGCAGAGCTTATTTTTCATCTTCAGACTGTAACCTGAAAAAGGCAAAAGGAGGAGGTAAATAAACATAAGAAAGTGACAAAAGTGGAGACCAGGGACGAAACAAATGCTGCAACAGTGAGATAAAGACGGAGGAAATGGGATGGCATGGGTTGGAATCACGATTTAGCTGCCTAGGTACTTGGTATCCTCTGGGACCATCGAGGGGCCACTTAAAACACCTTTGGACCCTACCCTTTTTATTATTAGTATTGGTATTGTTGTTGCTATTATTTTTATTATTGGTAGTAGTAGTATTGTTATACTAATAATGATAATAATAATAATAATAACAATAATTATAATTATTGTTGTTATTATTATTATTATAATACAAATTAAGCGCTCATAAGAACATTACCCTATGCTGAGACTGCGCTCCTGGCAGCAACCGGTGGCCACTGTACATCCACATGAGGCAAAGAATGGGAACAACAAACTTACATCAAAGCAGTTAACAATAGGTCTATGCGTCATGGTGAAGCAATTAATTATCACTTTAGGATCTGGCTTTCATTGGTGGCTAATGGATGGGCTCATGTCCGCCATAACTTCAGCCGGCGCATTATCTATTCATGACAACCCTTTCTCGTCTGAGATTATTGCTTAATTAAAATGTGAATAAAGCTGAAAATTGGGACTGCCTCCCTTACTGCAATCTCCACTTCCTTGTTCTGGGTCAACGCGTAGGTGTCCCTGACAGCAGGTGTGCACAATCTGTGAAGTTAATACAGTGACTGATCTTTGGTTATTTAAAACATTGCACCGGAGGCTAATGTTCCTCGGGGCGTGCACAGGCGCAATTTACAGGCTCCCTCTTTTAAGATCAGCTTTCAGAAATGAAAATGTAACAGAAGCTCTAAAAACAGGACATCGATGTCATTATGTAATGCAAGTTTTGCTGCTTGTTGCTTTGCGTTGTAAGCACCGTTCCTTGTTTATTGATATGGTATCCATTGCCATTAGTGTCTTTGCAGGATCTCCTTTTCACTGATGGGTGTGTTTGTTTTTCTAGATAACTGCAAAGACGGCTCCTTTCCTTGTAATTACTTTGATCTGTTCCGGCTCGCGCCTCTATCAAGCTATCTCAGTGAGATAATTATCTTTTAAATCTGTTTGGGTCATGGGAGGGGAGACCATCCGCATCCTCATTAGTGAAACGCAATATCGTTTAGCAAGAATTTCAACGAGATGTAAGGAAGGGTAGGCAGCCCTTTATTAAGCCCGTATTTGTATACATGAGTTTATTAACAAATACAAACAAACGTCAGAACAAAATAAATAAAATCCGGGGTGAATGTACATGTTAAGCTTTTTAAACTGCACTCAATTTCTAAGTGTTCAGTATTATGAGAGACAGCATATAAAATGATTTGACTAAGATCACAAAAAATGGAAAAGCTGCAGTTATAAAGAGCTTTCGTTGACTCTGCAGCTGGCGGTCTAGATGCTGGACTATGACTGCCGCTTTGCTGGGTTTATTCGTGTTTGTAATTTATGTTGGGGGAAAGGTACATTAGAAAGAACCTATACATAAACTCGCAAATCTAATTAACCCAGGAAGGGTTACACTATGAGAATCACAAATTTGCACAGCTGGAGTTTAGCATCCAATCTTTCCTTCTCTCTTAAGTGTCACCTTCCTCCCTATACTTGGTACAAGTACAAAGAACCGCAGGAGTCCGTCGGAACCATCAGGTCCATTAGGCATTCCAATGATGGGTGTACGGAGCGCATTCCAAAGGATCATTGTTTAAGGGCCCTCCTTCTGGAATGCTGACCTACATTTCTATTACAATAAAGAGTTGCACAGGTAAGCCTGCACACCAGTACTTACATGTAGGAAGAGCATTGGTATGCACAACGTGCACTCGGACCTCCCACCCAGGAGGCCCCTTAACCATGCGCAGCTGAATCTAGTGAAGATTGGCAACTTCTGTCATCCATTCCACACAGTCCCCACCCCCAGAACTGGTTATATGGATGTTTGGGGATGCACAGCTAGATATGGGCATATAGTTATGTGTTTCGTCACATTCTGATCCCAGTTTGCACCTCTGAGAACCAACTATGTGTGTCAAAATTGGGTTCCGATTACGGGCAAAGGGGCACTTTTCAAGATGGTGGATCCCTGCGATTCCTCTATATATTGCCAAACTACCCAAACATACTTCCAGCAAGTATCTTTTCAGACATGAATTCCCTACTAGAGAGATTTCTGTGGGAGGGTGCTCACTTACCAATTTCACACAGAAGCCAAATGATGGTGCAATAAGGGTGTTGAATATCTGCTTCCATTACAGTGCCTTACAACCTCTGTTCAATAACAATGAAGGCTGCTAGGTTGGAGATAGCTGTCCTCCAGCCCAGGCTTAAAACTATAGTGCCTTGAAGCATATTTGGTGGTTTAAAACAGTTACAGGGGAAACCCTTTTTGGTGGAGAACCTGGCTCCCTCATATTTCGGGCCTGGTAGCATTCAGGGCATGGTCCCCCGAAAGATAGGGATGTAAGGGTGGGTGGTCATGTTAAAGTGTATGCAAAATTAACTGAGGCGTTTGGCCTGCATAAGTCTAAATTTGTAATGGTTATCTGCAGCTCTGGCAGGCACTACTCCAACAAAACAACATATTGAAGGAGGTCTAGGACTGCAACCCCCTGAAACCTTAGATTAGAATGAAACTGCTTCAAAAAAAGTATATCATGCTTACATCGCTCCCTGGGGAGAGTTCAGTGGACCACCTGGCATGCTTGAGATCTAAGGGCCTGATTACAACTTTGGAGGAGGTGTTAATCCGTCCCAAAAGTGACAGTAAAGTGACGGATTTACCACCAGCCGTATTACGAGTCCATTATATCCTATGGAACTCGTAATACGGCTGGTGGTATATCCGTCACATTTGGGACGGATTAACACCTCCTCCAAAGTTGTAATCAGGCTCTAAGTGCCAAGAGGATGTATGTGTTCTAGAGATTGAGGAGCGGTCTGAAGCCAAGATGGCTACAAGATGCTTCACCATCTCCACCAAATTGAGGCTAATACAGTTCAAATATTTTCACCGAACATACTATGACCATACGAACCTCTGAAATATTGAGAGAAGCCAGAACCTTTGATGACCAAGTTGCCACACAGACAAGGCAGTGGTATGTGCTTGCCCTGCAAATTTTGCTATTGGACAGAGATGTATATAACACACTAAGGGCCTGATTTCGATCTTGCCGGAGGGGATACTCCGTCTCAATGGTGAATGATATCCCGTTTGCTGAACAGGATATCTGTTACCATTGCAACAGAGTAATCCCTCTGCTGAGATCTAAATCAGGCCCTAATTGTTACTATTGGTTTTGCTTTGGAACCTGACCCTAAACATGCAATCCTGCCTATTAGAGGGAGGTAAGCAACTCCCCTGGGACTTGAAACCTGGTTGCAATTGTGTTTTTTGATGATACATATGTTATTGCCAAATACTGGATTGAGGCAGAGCCTCTTACAGTTCTCTCTCAGGCATGGGCCATGAGAGCTCATCAGACAGAGATAAAGGGCCTGATTCACAAAGAGCCTCTGCAGTCATGGCTGAGGCTTTGCAATCGTGGCAGGATCTCCACACCCGTGGTAGGATCACTGCACAGCTGTTCTTCAATGTGGAGATCCCACCACAAATGTGGAGAGCCTGCCACACATTTACAGAAGCTCTAATCAGGCACAAGGAGTGCAAAGGCTGGTGATTTTCACAGTCAAGAGGTACCAGCTCTCTAGCTTTTCTAAGTATCTCTGTTTCTAAACATAGTGCATTGGTAACTTGAATATTCAAATCAAAAAATCAAATCAGGGTTTATAGAGCACAACTACTCACCCGTAAGGGTCTCAAGGCGCTGAGGGGGTTTGTCCTCAGTGCTTCAGCGATGGTGACTGCCTGAGGTGCCAGGGCAGGGTGTTCTTGCTCTTTGCCACAAGATAGATGAAGGATCGTCCACCCGCTGAGGCCGTCCGTATGTGGGGTACAGTGACTAGTACTTGTTTAGCAGAGAGGAGAGGTCTGGTGGGGGAGTAGAAGGTGATGCAGTGGTCGAGGGAGGCAGGTCCGAGGGCCTTGCGAGCGTGGACAAAGAGTTTGAAGTTAATTATTTTTTCGATAGGAAGCCAGTGGAGGTCTCTTAGGTGATTGCAGATGTGTTCACGGCAGGGAATATCTAGGATGAGTCTTGCAGAGGCGTTTTGGATGTGCTGTAATTTCTTCAGGTTCTTCTGGGTGATGCTGGTGTAGAGCGCTTTGCCATAGTCAAGTCTGCTGGTAACCAGGGCATGGGTTACGGTTTTGCAGCAGTCCTTTGGGATCGATTGGTAGATCTTCCGGAGAAGTCGGAGTATGTGAAAGCAGGAGGGTGCGACTGAGTTGACTTGACAGGTCATGGTGAGCAATGAGACCAGGATCAAGCTAAGGTAGTGTGCATGGTTTGTTGGGATGGGCGGGGGTGCCAAGGGTGGATGCCCACCAGGAGTCATCCAAGGATGATGTGGATGGTCCCAAGATGAGGATCTCAGTCTTGTCAGAGTTGCGCTTAAGGCACATGTCCTTCATCCAGGTGGCGACAACTTCCATCCCATTGTGGAAATTCTTCTTGGTAGTAGTGGGGTTTTCAGTCAGTGCGATGATGAGCTCGGTATCAACCGCATAGGAGACGATGTTCAGCCCATGGTTCATGATGATAGATGCGACCAGGGCCATGTAGATGTTGAAGAGTGTGGGGCTCAAGGAGGAACCCTGTGGAACTCCACAGTTGATCTCCTTAGGTTCTGACAGGTAAGGTGGGAGTCCGACTCTGTGTTCTGCCAGATAGGAAGGAGCGTATCCATTGCAGGATCTTTCTGCTGGTGCTAGCTGCATGGAGTCTGGAGCAGGGTGAGGGCTGCTGTTTGGCTGTGGTCAAGGAGTGAGTGGATGTCATCTGTTGTGGCGAGGAGGACAGTCTTAGTGCTGTGGTTGCTTCTGAAGCCTGATTGGGAGGTGTCCAGGATGTTGTTGTCCTCGATGTGCCTACGGAGCTGAGCGTGGATGGCCTTTTTGATGACCTTGGCTGGGAAAGGCAGCAGATAGAATGGGCAGTAATTCTTGAGTTCCAGGGTGTCGGCCGTGGGTTTCTTCAGGAGTGGGCGGATCTCAGCGTGCGGGCGGATCTAGCGTTTCTTCAGGAGCGGGCAGATCTCGGCGTGCTTCCAGTCCTCTGGGAAGGTGGCTATCTGTATGGAACTGTTGAGGGTGTGGTGGAGCTTGGGTGCGGTGGAGGTGTTGGCTTTGTTGAAAATGTGGTGAGAACAGGGGTCTCTAGGGGCTCTGGAGTGGATGCAGCTCATGATGGTGCGGGTCTCGTCTGTGGTGAGGGTAGTCCAGCAGTGCACGTTCTGTGATGGTTCAGTGGGTCAGAGCGAGGGGTTGTTGGAGGGCTTGGAGGGTCTTGGGATCCGAAGCTGTCGTATATGTCTTCTGATTCGCAAAGGTCTTGGGATGGAGTGATGCTTGTTGTTTCCGATTGGGGTTTGGCAAACTCTTTGACCATGATGAAGAGCTCTTTGGTGTTGTGAGCTGATACAGTCCTGCAGGGTGGCTTTCCTGGTGACTCTGATGAGGTGCTGGTTGGATTTGGTGGCAACTTTGAAGACCTCAAAGTCTTCTGGGGACTTACTGATTCTCCATCTTTTCTCTAGTTGTCTGCAGGTGTGCCTGGAGTCCTAGAGTGTGTGGGAGAACCAGCTGGCCTTCTTGAGGTGGTGTTTAGCTGAGGTCTTATGGAGAGGCGCTAGGGTGTTTATGCATTCGGAGATCCAGTGATGGAAGTTCTGTGCTGAAATGTTAGTTTCTGCAATGAGGAGTGGGGTAAGAGGGTTTTGGAGACCTGTTCCTCAGTGATCTGGTTTCATTTTCTGTTTGGGGCTCGGAGTGCGTGTGAGCAAAATATGTGAAATGTTCCAGTTTTTGATAGCTATTTCATTAGTTATTTTTTTAAAGGTGATTTCTAAATAACCTTCTTGTCAGGGTCAAAGACATTCTTCCAGCGTCTTTCCCCTTTCTTACCTTCTTGACCAACATCAATGTATTATTACAACATTGTTCTCTTGGTTTCGGACACTGTTTTTTAATCATTTTCAAAGGGACAATAGAGTTAAGAGCAGCAGAAATCTAGCTACTATTTTGCTGTTAAATCTATCCCTACCTCTAAATGACACCTCTTATTTTCAGAAGGTCGGTATATTACCACACATGTCAAGGAAACAATGTGAGTTATACCTATGTATCTCTATCCTACCCCTTGTGTGCCTTAGAAATATACTTTTAATTAAATATGTTCATGTTGTCCTACACATATATTTTAGAGAAAGGAAACTAACAGCTAGCAGACAGTGCCCATTATCTAAAACAAGAATCCATGTTACTTAACAGTCTTGAGCAAGAGCAATGCTGACATTTAAAATAATATATTATTAAGAAATGACTAATGGCTGCTGTCTCCCACAGTGCTCTCAGACTGTCCATAATGTATTCACTTCATTAGTTAATTCAAGTGCATTATTCTGTTTCTTAACCCGCAACTTTCTAAAGGCAATATCAATCGTGTCTCGTGAAAATCAATACGTATTTAAATGCAGTTATTCATCATCTCTTAAAATATGTCTGGCTGGGAGACCTCTAGTTTACACATGCGAAAATTAATTTATAAACTTATGATCATGTCATAAAAGCCTCCAGTGAGATCAAAACAAAGATAAACATTCTTAGAAAATTGTTAGCCTCCATTTTAGATGGAAAACATGACACCTCCGCTTGCTTTACAGCTTTTTGACAAAAACCTCTTGTTGATCAGTGGATGTGCTTGTGGCAGAACATCACATTCGATTTAAACTGGAAGTAGTGTTTAGCAATGCACATTTTAATTTGTACTGAAGTACCATTTCTACTTTCTCATTGGAATATCTGACAAATAGAACTCTGTTCAGATTAATATGAGTACTGTGCCATCTTCCCAAAAGTATTGACCTTTTGAGGACAATATTCCTGAACTTAAAGTCCCATTTGTGTAAAAAGATGATACGGGTATTACATTTAGACAGGGGTGGACAATGTAGGTCCAGGAACACACGAGCCAGGTCAGAGTTTCATAATAACTTCAGGTTATCTAAAATATCACACTGCTATGGATAGGAGGAGCTTTGATTGGTTTGGCAGAGGGTCAAAGACTTCAGTTTATGAACCTCTCCCTTGTTCACGGATCGTCTTACTGTCTCCATGATTTGTTTTGTCTAACCTTCCGCAACACTACCCAGCTGCAGACTGATAATTCTAAAAATATTATAAGACCAGTGATATATAAAAAAGATCCCGAAGTTGGGACAATCCTGTTATCTTACATGTGGGTTTGGACCCCCCCCCCAGCCCACTCCATTTATTAGAAATCAGGAACCATTTGGAGTTTAGGAAAGCCCCCGGGACATTCTGTTTACAAAAATGCAATTTGCATAGCTGTTTTCTATTTTCTCCCAATGATTTATCGAGTCTTCTTCTTCAGTTGATCTCCCCTCTCAGAGTACATAACAAATCAAATAAGAAATCATAAAACTCCATTTAGATGGGTCATATGTAACATTATTTTGTGCAGACATCTGTCACCGGGTTGGATATGTGTTTTGATCTAATGCGCACGTGTTCTCATCCTTTCATCCTTCCCAAGTAGATTACATGAGTACCATTTTGCTGAATAACTGTTAGTGTCAAGATACTCTTCTGGGTAAATGTGTGCATTATGAATGTATCTTATGTGATCTGAAAATATGATGTCGATCCAGCCCTCTTGTCCTACAATGGTCACCTACATGCGAGGGAATTGTGACCCAAAGTTTCATGGTCTGAATAACATCCGAGCAGCGTGTATTCAGGATATGGTATCAACATCGAAATTTGTTGGGTTTCCAAAAAAGCCACCCAAGAAAAAAGTCACATTTTGGATTGGATGCTAGCACATTCTATCACACAGATTAATGTGTACCAGCAAGAGAGGGCTGTGACAGCACAACCAGGCACACAATCCTCAATATTAGACACAGTTGGTAATATGAATGCTGCAATACTGTTAATGCTGGATTCAACTTTTGACTTTCACCCCACTCGGCCATCTCTCATGTCATCTAGAATTGGAGAGGCATCTAGAAGTAAAGTGGAGGTAGAGGTGTTTGAAGTGACAGATACACGAATGTCTTCTTTTTCAGGCGCTAGACAATCTAAGTAGTGTGCTATGCCAGCCAGTTCTCTAGCCCTCCTGAGGTCATCCACAGAATCCTTCCAGGAGTCTATCTGACACCACTCCTTTTAAACATGGAATCACAGCTGCTCCTTCGTCAGTTTCCGGAGCTGGGAATCGCAGTTTACATCTGTGCTGATGACACCCAACTGATATTCTTATAGCCAGCTTTTTTTTCCAAGGCTATAGAAAGCGATGATTTCAATCGAAATCCGTATTTCAGGCACTCCAATTTCGGATGAAACAGAACTGGCTAAGTCTGAGTAAAAGGAAATGTGAAATACTTTTCTCTTCGCCTCTAAATATAAGCAAAAGAGCTTTAATCTTCCTGTAAATTAAGTGAAAATTCGATCTGGTTGTGGACAAGCAAATGAATGCTGCATTGACAGCATCTAAATGTCGTGAAAAACTACTTTTGAAAACTCAGATTTCACCCATTGGTTACAGAACCATGGCGGCAAGGGAAACAATAGACTCTAAACTGACAACTGTATTTCACTCTGGCTGACTGGTTTTATAGAAAATATTCTGCAGACTCTTCGAATTTTTATTTGGCAGATAAGAGCTTAAGGAGCCTGTTCTAATGAAATGACTTAGATTGACCATTCAGGCGAGAGGGGAATTCAAGATTCCGGTACTAAGGCTGAGAAGCGTTTTTATTACATAAACACAGTTTTGTAAAGTTTCTGATAATTGAACTTCATTTTACATGCACTTGAGCATAGGCTTCTCTCGCCTGTGTAAATTGGCGCTGAAAAAGAATATATATTTTTGTTACGAGTAAAGTGAAAGCGTCACGCAGGTAACATATGAGAATTTTGTACATCACGTACATCTACGTAACAACTACGCTCGGAGTAGAACACTTGTGAGTGATTCAATATTCGTGAGCGAGATACATGTTAAATTACACTCATGTAGCAAGCAGTCACAACACCCCTTTACCCATGTGAAAGTACAGCTTACATTGAAGTTTACAACCTTTGCATATTTTTGTAGTTTTTTTTTTAAAATATTGAAATATGTAAGGGTACGGGAAACAATCTTTACAACTATTCATATTTCTAGTACTTGCAAATATTCTACTGATGCTTCATTATGTAAAAATTAGAAGCAAGATATATACTGCTACCTTTAACCTGAATATCATGCGGAAATGTGTTTTACAGAGTGAAAAAGGCTTAAGAGGGTGGGATATTATTCTTCAGACATGAATGATCTATGTGAAAAGTTACGCCTTCCAATTTACTGAAACATTATCTCTGTTCTCCTTCAGGAAGTCAACCAAAACATATCGGCTTTACAAAAAGTAATCTGTAATTGCAATTGCATTTATTCAGCACTTATTACACCTGGCTAGGCGTTCAAGTGCTTATGAAGGGCAGCACGCTGCTCCCGAACCAAAGGTCAGTGGCTATTCCAGTATTATTGATTATTGTTGGCTATTGGGATGAGCCTTTTGTGACCAAGCAAACAATTTCATGCACTAACCCCAGTTTGTATATGGTGAATTCAATTAATAGGAGTTAATTGTGATCATAAGGAGAGGGGATGGTATCTGAGTTCATGCACTTGGTTGGTGGGATTAATCCATGAGCTAGAGGAGATTAGGTAGTGTTAGATTTCAGAGGTTTGAATTTTAAAGGAAGAAGGAAAGGTTACGATTTTATAAGTGAGTTGTGGGCAGATTTCAGAAATGCAATAATTTATATTTAGGTGAACATGCATGTGACAGAGTAGGTTGTGTTCAGAGTAAGAGGCATGCTGAGGATGTAAGGGAGGGAAAGGGTCAGTTGAAATTGTAAAAGAAGAGAAGACAATCAGAAGCATCAACTAAAGATCAGTTTTTCATACTTAGATTTTTGGCTATAGAGGATGGTTTTTGAGATGCAGTTTGAGGATGTAAGGCTGCAGAAAGGAACGGCCTTATTAGCATGTGAAAATCGTGCTATATTAGGTATTTTTGACAGTTACTACAAGCAGACAAACAGTCTTTCTGCTGCCTGACTACTGCTAGACCAAAATTCCAGCTGGCTCAGTTGATTAGCTCAAGGGTTAGAAGCGAAAACGAATGGTTGGCGATGTGTGTCGAGAAATAGCAAGAGCTTTGGGTAGTAACCTTCAAATAATAGCATTGTGAGTAAGTACATAAACAATAATGGACACATTTAAAAGGAGATTCTGCAAATATTGGAGCACATGTTTTCTGGTGTTCATCCTCAAGTTTGGCTCACAGTAATAATTACAAAGCAGAGCGGAGTGTATTTGCCCTTCATTTCCATTAGCACATGATGGTGAGCAAGGATAGCTTCCCCAGACATTGGCAGTGTACTGACTACATCCAGTGGAAGAAGGATAGAGAAACAGGCACTGTTGTGTGGTGGATGGTGACAGGGTTCCCGTTACAAATGAAATGAAGACTTTAGGAGTAAAAAGCTGCTGAAGCATCACCTTTCGGTAGATGGTAGGGGAGAGGGATGAAACTACAGGTTGAAGTGGGCTCTTTCCTTTTAGATTAGGTCAGCTCTTTTGTCATACCTAATTTCAGTGCAGAAACCTCACACTTCTTTGTACCTTTTTTTGGGTGCTCCAGGCTGGAGATTACCTTGTTGCTGGGGCATCACTACACAGAGGCCACATCTGAGGAGCAGCACAAAAAGGACATTAGAAAAGAGGACCACCCCAAACAGGTAAGGAGGACCACCCCAAACTGGTTTTGAAGCCTGGGGCATTAGTTGCACTTGCAGTATGAGTCAAATATAAGACTGTCACACAGATAAACAATAGTTTCAACCAAGGTCTGTGTACTACCCAGACTTCCATATCAGATGGTCACAGAATTCAACTAAAATGCATGTGGAAAAATACACTTTATTAACAGGAAACACATAACCCAAAAGAGCACAAGTGTTCATTAATCAAGGATATTGTGTGTCGCTAAAAGACGTCTCATGTATGGATACCCTTTAGGCAGTGACCGACTTCTGGTGGGGAGAGTGGCATGGGCGTGGGAGAGCGTAGGATAGGCCCAACCCATCCTGCTCTTGTAGTTCATGCCCAGGATTGTATGAAATGTTTACTATCATTACTTTTGAATCACATTTTTGTCTCTGTATGTGTTTCTAATGCAGTCTTCTCAAGGGGCATGTTGTCACACTTGACCTCAGTTTTTCCAGGATATCTTCTCAGTGAGTATCTCTAATTCCCATGCACCCTCTGCTCAAGGAACCAACAAGGCATGTATAACCTCAATTGTCCATCTGTGCAAATCCCCTTATGTGTGGTGTGGTTGTTACCTTCCATGTGGTTGTTATGCTCCTCTTAGCCAATACCATTACTAAATTAAGAAATCCGCAGAGGTGCTTAGTTCCTTGTTACTATTGGCTATGCCCAGAAGAAAACGGTTCATCTCCCTCCATGTGACCCAAGTTATCTCCTCTCAGAACTATACTATCACTGGGCAGGCCCACACCATGAGCATGAAATCTGCTTCCATTTCCTGGCATCTTGGGCAATACATAGACGCACCTCTATACATTTGTCCTAAATATGGAGGTGTCAGGTAGGTGTAGTGTTGGTAGGTGATATGTGTGTATCGCAGTCTAGCATTTTTAGAAATAAGTTTCACACTGTGTAGTCCGATTCACAGTCTACAGGTGTTATCTCCCAGCTCAGAATGTACCACCCATCATTCTTTTGATAGGCACAGTGATGGTCCCAATTATTGCACTAGGGCGGCATATAAGCACGTTTCAGTCCACCTAGTAGTGCCATGTATGAGGAGGGTCTGGAGCAGCAGCAAAGTTGTGGCCTCTCACCCAAGCAGCCATTTAGATGCTGCTATTCTATCGAGTACTTTGTACACTAGGAATAGCCTGGGACCCAAGAAATATTCATCTTGAAGTTCTTCAAACATTATCATACCACTCTCTGTGATCAAATTACCCGCATTTCCGTATACCTGCTTCGTATCATTGGAGCAGGTGATGCAGCGTTATTAACTCCACTGATTCCAGTATGGACCACAGTGGTTACTCCAGAGCATATGTCCATAAGGCTGTTGTGTTCAGAACATATGTTGTCCAGCAGCTCATTGCTACATTATCAAGGAGTGGTGCATACCGACTTGGTCCCCAGGTGTCTTCAACCACTGCACAATGGATCGGTAGCTCAATGTGTCTCCCTGTCCTTCAGTGCTGTCATCCACCCCATCATTCTTTGAAGCTGAGCTACCATGTTATAAAGTTCATAATTGCGAGCTCCTTGGACCCCCCCTCATCTATTAAGGCATAGAAGGTTTGTAAGGCCACTCGTCTGCAACCCCTCCCCAGATCAAGGCCTTAAGCAGTGATTGCATTTCCTTAAAGAATGATGTCTTTAGTACCACAGGTAGTGTCCCAAAAAAGTACAACAATTGAGGCAGTATTAGCATCTTGGCTATTGCTATACTCCCTAGTGGCGAGAATGGCAATCAAGTCCAGAATGGTAGGGACTGAGAAGTCAGGCTCCTTCCCAGTTTACTGTCAACATAGTCTTTCACTTTGTGAAATACATTAAAACCTAGCTAGTTGAAGGTCACAGTTTCCACTCAAAGCACCCCCCACTGTCTCTTGGGGAAGTTCTGTAGCCCCGCAGGCTTTTGAACAAGCGGAACAGGCAAAATTTGTTCCAATTGACCAATAACCCCAACACTTTCCTGAAGTGATTTACCATTCCATTACCTGCAGCAAGTTTCCATTCCTTATAGTCTTGTTACAAAGGTCAATATGGGCATAATCTGCATATAAAGACACCATGTGCCAGGTCTGTTCTGTCAGTATATCCCACTCTGGTTTCTTCACGCACAGCAAGCAGGTCAGAGGTTCCACTGACAACGCAAATATGTTAGGAGATAGGGGACTACCCTGCCTGGTGCCCCACTGTATCAGTATAGAATCTGATATTACCACACCTGGGCATACTCTCATCACGGTGGGCTTTGCACAGTAAACATACTCAGTGATAAAACCCCGGCCTCATTTTCATCCCTCACAACACTTCCATCAGGTTGTCCCACCACAGCATATCACATTCTTTTACTGTCTCAAGCAATGCCATCCAGTGTTCTTTCTGGTGATGGCTCACCAAATTTATGATGCTGAACAGGTGGCGGAAGAGCAAAAAGGTGCTCTACCCTGGTATAAAAACATTCTGGTTTTGATATACTTGCATATGTACTATGGGTGTCAGTCGGTTCACCAGTATCTTTCCTAAGATTTTGTAATTCAGATTCAAATACACCCCTACTTACCTTGGATGAGGCTGGGAATCACCAAACTATCCAGAAGCCACTGCCTCCCAGCACCTGGCAGCCGTTGGCCTAGTTCCTGCCAAAGGTGTCCCATAGACAAAGGCTGAGCACGGTGGCAAAGAGGAGGCTACAGATTGGACCAGAGTGGCCCACCCTGACCAACAGGATGGGAGAACTGAGACTGGAGTAGAAAAGCAAGAGTCAGGGCTGTGAGAGTGAGCCAACTCTGTAACCATGTCCAGCTGGATGAGCAATCCGTTATCTCACAAGCCTACCCAGATTGTGGTCAGTGTGCTATGGTGGATATCACTTGACAGTGATAAGACTGGGGCTCCTGGAGCAACTTTGTCATGTGTTGTGAGATGAGCACATGGTTAAAGGGTAGCTGTTGTGCAGGACTCAGCCAGGGTTAGTGACTGTGATGAATACCTATGCAGCGTCTCAATGTAGGAATACATTTTAGGCACTGCAAGGGTAAGCTGATGGTCTCCATCAATAGGGTTTTTCTGGTTATACTATTACACCCTGATGTCCACATGCTGAATTGAAAGGTTTCGTATTGGGTCTGCCATCAGAAACGTTGTGCTTCTAATCCTGGCAGCCGAAGTTTTCTTTGCAAAATCCTTCCCTACTCAACAATCCACTCCCATCTGACAAGTGCTCCTCGCCTTCCCCACCATTTCATCTTGTAGCAAAACTGAACATGGTCGAACACCCTTTTTTGGAGTCATATACTAGAAATGCTGATAATGATAAAGTGAACACATCACAACTATTTCTCCTTATCCCTCAACTACATAACCTTTTCCTTCATAAAAACACCTTTTGACAAGACTGCATTATAAACCTTCACCTTGTAATAAAACTAGGGTAAGAGGTTCCGACAATTCTGTTGACATCTGTGCAGTATTATTCATCAAGAAATGGCACTTGCTCCCAAGATAATGTAGCTCATTAAAGTATCTTCCATTGGTGGAAGAGTCTGAGTCTCTTTGAAGCTTGTAGGAGGCTGGCCTGGCTTATAGTGGGGACCTTGTATTACTTACACCCGGTGCCAGGTCCAGTTATCCCTTATTAGTAGAATAGAGGTGTTTCTAGCAGCTTAGGCTGATAGAAGGTAGCTATGGCAAAGCAGCTTAGGCTGAACTAGGAGACATGCAAAGCTCCTACCATACCACTTATATCATATAGCACAATATCATAAGAAAACACAATACTCAGAGTTACTAAAAATAAAGGTACTTTATTTTTATGACAATATGCCAAAAGTATCTCAGTGAGTACCCTCAGTTAGAAGGTAAGTAATATACACAAGTTTTATGTACACAAACCCAAAACAGGTAAGTAAGAGTAAGAAAAGTAATGCAAACAGTGTAGGATTACAATAGGATGCAATAGGTGAACATTGGTCTAGGGGCAACACAAACCATATACTCCAAAAGTGGAATGCGAATCACGAATGGCCCCCAGACCTATGGGAGCTTGTAGAGGGTCGCTGGGACTGTAAGAAAACAGTCAGGGTGTCCAAGATACTCCACCCCAAGACCCTGAAAAGTAGGAGTAAAGTGCCCCTACTACCCCAAAAGGACACAATAGTCGTGATAGGGGGATTTTACAAGAACAACAAACACCAGCAAAGCACTGAAGATGGATTCCTGGACCTGAGGACCTGCAAGGCAAGGGGACCAAGTCCAAGAGTCGCGATAGTGTCAAGGGGGTGGGGCAGGAGCCCAGGAAACTCTGGATGAAGGTGCAAGGAAGCTGCCTCCGGATGGAAGAAGCTTAGGATTCTGCAACAACGAAGAGGACTAGGACCTTCTCCTTTGGAAGGAAGATGTCCCACATCGTGCTGAAGGTTGCAGAAATACCGCAAACAAGCCTTGCTAGCTGTAAGGGTTGAGGTAGATTTTTTTGGGTGCTGCTGGGGACCAGGAAGGACCAGGATGTCGCCCCTTGGAGGAGGAGACAGAGGGGGCGCTCAGCAACTTCGAGAGCCCCCACAGAAGCAGGCAGCACCCGCAGAAGTACCAGAGCAGGCACTTAGAAGATTTGTTAACCGGAGCTGGCTCAGAGTCACAAAGGAGGGTCCCATGACGTCGGAGGCCAACTCAGAGGGTTGAGCACTGCAGGACAGAATGCTGGGGACCAAGGCTAGGCTGAGCATGAAGGAAATCCTGGAAGAGTGCACAGGAGCCAGAGCAGCTGCAAATCACGCAATACACAGGTTTGCAGTCTAGCGTGGGGAGGCAAGGACTTACCTCCACCAAGCTTGGACTGAAGGATCACTGGACTGTGAGAGTCACTTGGATAGAGTTCCTGTGTTCCAGAGACCACACTCATCAGGATGAGAGGGGACACAGAGGACAGGTGATGCAGTCTTTTAGTGCCTGCGTTAGCAGGGGGAAGATTCCGTCGACCCACAGGAGATTTCTTCTTGGCTTCCAGTGCAGGGTGAAGGCAGATGACCCCCAGAGCATGCACCACCAGGAAACAGTTGAGAAAGCCGGCAGGATGAGGCGCTACAATGTTGCTGGTAGTCGTCTTGCTACTTTGTTGCAGTTTTACAGTCGTCCTGGAGCAGTCATCCGTCGATCCTTGGCAGAAGTCGAAGAAGGAGATGCAAAGGAACTCTGGTGAGCTCTTGCATTCGTTATCTGAAGAATACCCCAGAGGAGAGACCCTAAATAGCCAGAAAAGGAGGTTTGGCTACCAAGAAAGGAGGATTGGCTACCAAGAGAGGTAAGATCCTCTCAGAGGGGGTCTCTGACGTCACCTTCTGGCACTGGCCACTCAGAGCTGTCCAGAGTGCCCCCAACACCTCTGTTTCCAAGATGGCAGAAGTCTGGGAGGTACTGGTCAGGGGAGTGGTCACCCCCCTTTCCTTTGTCCAGTTTCGCACCAGAGCTGGGCTGACGGATCCCTGAACCGGTGTAGACTGGCTTATGCAGAGATGGGCACCATCTGTGCCCATCAAAGCATTTCCAGAGGCTGGGGGAGGCTACTCCTCCCCAGCCCTTCACACCTATTTCCAAAGGGAGAGGGTGTATCACCCTCTCTCAGAGGAAATCCTTTGTTCTGCCTTCCTGGGCCAGGGCTGCCTGGATCCCAGAAGGGCAGAATCCTGTCTGAGGGGTTGGCAGCAGCAGCAGCTGCAGTGGAAACCCCGGAACGGCAGTTTGGCAGTACCCGGGTTCTGTGCTAGAGACCCGGGGGATCATGGAATTGTCACCCCAATACCAGAATGGTATTGGGGTGACAATTCCATGAACTTAGACATGTTACATGGCCATGTTCGGAGTTACCATGGTGACGCTACACATAGGTAGTGACCTATGTGCAGTGCACGCGTGTAATGGTGTCCCCGCACTCACAAAGTTCGGGGAAATTGCCCTGAATGATGTGGGGGCACCTTGGCTAGTGCCAGGGTGACCACACACTAAGTAACTTGGCACCCATCCTTCACCAATTGAGGGTTAGACATATAGGTGACTTATACGTTACTTATGTGCAGTGAAAAATGGCTGTGAAATAACGTGGACGTTATTTCACTCAGGCTGCAGTAGCAGACCTGTGTAAGAATTGTCTGAGCTCCCTATGGGTGGCAAAAGAAATGCTGCAGCCCATAGGGATCTCCTGGAACCCCAATACCCTTGGTACCTAGGTACCAGATACAAGGGAATTATATGGGTGTACCAGTGTGCCAATGAGAATTGGTAAAATTAGTCACTAGCCTGCAGTGACAATTTTAGAAAGCAGAGAGAGCATAAACACTGAGGTTCTGGTTTGCAGAGCCTCAGTGATACAGTTAGTCACCACACAGGGAATACATATAGGCCACACACATATGAGCACTGGGGTCCTGGCTAGCAGGATCCCAGTGACACATATCAAACACACTGACAACATAGGGTTTTCACTATGAGCACTGGGGCCTGGCTAGCAGGATCCCAGTGAGACAATAAAAACACCCTGACATATACCCACAAACAGGCCAAAAGTGGGGGTAACTAGGCTAGAAATAGGCTACCTTCCTACAAAGCTCACTAACATCACAACTCAAGAATAAATCCAATGGATGCTGTAAAAACCTAGACCAAACTAGTATCTTCTTCATCTTAGTAAAACACTAAAGAAGTCCCAAAAGAAATTTATGAGAAAACGGGACGGTTGCTAAAGCCCATCAATTTGCAGAATGGTTAATCCAGCGTGCTTGTTGCTTTTTATAGGCTCCACAAAAGACTAGGACGTGCTCAATATTCTCTGGGTTCGCACATCCCAGTGGACAGATGTTTGTTGCTTCTAGCTTACTTTTCCATGAATCAGTAAAGCAAATAACGGGAGGGACCCTAATTTTAACCTAACATAAAAAACCTAACATAAAGTGCTTGTGTGCATGGCTTCAATACAATAGCTAGATATATTTTGGCCTCAAACGAGCATTTCAATGATAAAAAAAATTCTGTGAAGCTGTCAGGGGGCGCATTTCAAATTTTCTCTCCTAGGACAAAGTTCGAAAAGGACAGTTTAAGCTTTTCAATGGCATTTCTTGGTAGTTCATAAGGTTTTGTCCAATAAATCCCCAGACCTAACTTCAATAGCCAGTTCTTAACATAAAGGCATTAAGGAATTTTGTTTGCATGTGACCCCTCCAACAACCCTCAAAGCCATTCCCTATAGGGCTTTCATTTTTTCTGTAGACCAGACTTTTAACCAATTACTGTATAGGCCTGAAAGCAGCAATAGGGCAAAACATTCATTTATATATAAAAGAAAAAGAGTGGTGCACTCCTTTTTGTAACGGTATTTCCTCTCAGCGTTCGCCACCAAGACCCTATCTAACTCTTGGTAGAGTACAATTCCAGTATTGTTCTGTTGTTGTTCTGTCAACAAGCCTCTCGGTACTCCTATCCTTGACAAGGTCTCCCAAACCTTAATTCTAAGAACAAGGTCAAATGCAGAGTGTAGATCCACAAAGGTGACAAACAATCTCCCTGCCTCCAAATTAAGAGTCTTCCACTTTATTGCCAAAAAGCGTATGAATTGATACACAATGCTTATTTTCTGCCTAAACCGTGTCTGATAATGTGATAAAACATTCCTTTCTGTAATCCAGTTCCATAGTCTGGTAAGTATTTAAAGACTAAACACTTTCTGAATGTTCTCCATCATGCTGATCGGTGTGTAATTACTTGGGGTTGCTCTATCTGTGTATCAAAATCCCCACCGACAAAGTAAATGAAAAGAAATTAAAACAAAAATTAGACGACTTAAAAAAAGACAGAAACTGAATTGCTTTATTCGCTATCAACTTTTTCTGGCTAGAAATACTGTATTTTCATAGGTTGAGCTATTCTTCGGTATATAAAAAGTATGGTAGAGGTTCGTCCATGCGAAGATTGGGAACCATTGGTTAGATCCATGAGAAGGACTGACTCTGCAAATGAGAATGTGAAATAATGCAGACTTATAGCCCTTTGTGAAGACAAGCACACTGCTGTCCTTGCCCTTGTTTTAGCACAGGAATTTAGGCCCATATTTATACTTTTTGACGCAAAACTGCGCTAACGCAGTTTTGCGCCAAAAAAATTAGCGCCGGCTAACGCCATTCTGAAGCGCCATGCGGGCGCAGTATTTATTCAATGACGTTAGCCGGCGTTAGCCGCCGGCGCTGTCTGGTGTGTGTTAAAAAAAAACGACGTACACCAGGCAGCGCCGGCGTAGGGGGAAAATGGCGTATGGGCGTCCACAAATGGTGCAAGTCAGGCTGAGGCAAAAAAATCGCCACAACCCGATTTGCGCCATTTTTTTACGACGCCCATCCCCCATTGAAATGACTCCTGTCTTAGCAAAGACAGGAGTCATGCCCCCTTGCCCAATGGCCATGCCCAGGGGACTTCTGTCCCCTGGGCATGGTCATTGGGCATAGTGGCATGTAGGGGGGCACAAATCAGGCCCCCCTATGCCACAAAAAAAAATAACAAAAAATACTTACCTGGACTTACCTTAATGTCCCTGGGGTGGGTCCCTCCATCCTTGGGTGTCCTCCTGGGTGGGCAAGGGTGGCAGGGGGTGTCCCTGGGGGCAGGGGAGGGCACCTCTGGGCTCATTCTGAGCCCACAGGTCCCTTAACGCCTGCCCTGACCCAGGCGCTAAAATCCGGTGCAAATGCGGGTTTTTTAGACCCGCCCACTCCCGGGCGCCATTTTTGCCCGGGAGTATAAATACGACGCGTATGCATCGCAGTCATTTTTTAAGTTGGGAACGCCTACCTTGCATATCATTAACGCAAGGAAGGTGTTCACGCAAAAAAATTACGCTAACTCCATGAACTTTGGCGCTAGACGCGTCTAACGCCAAAGTATAAATATGGAGTTAGTTTTGCGTCGAATTTGCGTCAAAAAAAACGACGCAAATTCGGCGCAAACGGAGTATAAATATGCCCCCTAATGTTTTACTAAAAGGTCTGAATAGTTAGATAGAAATCTTAGGTACTGTGTTGGGTTGCACACAGTTATCACTTTTCATTCACACAAAATTACTTGTTATTTAGTTCCCGAATAAGCAAACTGTGTCATAAAACGTACGTATGTGCACATTTAATGCAGGTAATTGGCCAGCATCAGCAGCAATTTCAGATTGCTTCTATTGGCCTGAATAGATCCGAAAAACTTGTCTGGTCTATGGTGGGGTTGAAGTCACAGCTTTTCCCAAACCTCTGAGGAGAGCCCCAATTTTCGGTCACTTTGACTCTGACCTAAAAATCTTCTCTACATAAAAAAGTAAAAAATGTCTTCCACCTTCCCATCTGCTGTGAGATTCTGGTACTCCTTTTAATTGAACCATCAAAAGAGTTAAAATTATCCTTTATGATGCAGTTTAAGATACTATAATGTGATCTCCTTGGTCGCCCCAAAATTTAAGATTACAGTGTGCGCAAATTAACGTCACCTTGAAAGAAAACAACCCCCAAAAAGGCATGCATCGAAAATAAACAAGTGACTCCTGCTGGAATTCAGAGAAAAATACAAACACTTTTCATGAGTTATTTCAAAAAATAATTGTGGCTTTCTGCAAAAGGGATGATTTACACGGCATAATTTTCAAATCACTTATAACAAATATATACGTAATAGAACATGAATAGCTGTACAGAAATTGCCTCCTGTTCATCATCAGTGGGTGTATATCTTAGTAATACATTTCATTCCACTCCACTACAAGAAGGTTGAGTCATTACCGAACCGAAATGTAAATATATTTGCTCCCATAAGAAAGCTAACGAGTCACTGAAATACTTACCCTGAATTCTTGTTTTATCATACCTAAGCAGCAAACCTTTTCAGTTTAAAGCACAGAATACAGGCAGGGCCGGACAGGGAACCCAAAGCAGCCCTGGCAAAATTTGCCAGACCACCCCCCATAGGGTGCGTAGAGAGCGATCCTGGTCAATCCAACAGGGCTTGAGGGATTCTCCCCCCAAGAAAATATGGGAAAATGGCAAAATCGGTGCATTCTACAAAAACATTTGTATTATATATTCAATTGCAGTGTTTTTTAAAGCATAGCAGTTAATGACCTTACAGTGCACCAGTATACAGCAATCTTAGTTGGGCTCTTCAATTATTCCCTCACTATCACCCTCTAAAAGTGCCTCTCATCTCTCCAGAGCTCCTCACTCACATGTATTTCATTTGTTTTATGGTGCCTCTCTCACCATTGTAGGGTGTTGCAGCACTTTACATCACACACACATACAGAGACAACGAATCTCACGTGTAAATCAGTGTATAGAAAATATTACATAAGATAAAGGGGACTTCAAGGTGTGGGATTCATGTCATCCATACTGGTAGGCATTTTTTAAGAGTTCTTGGTCTGGGGAAGCATGAACTCAGGATTCAGAAGATAACACAGTGGTTAGGGTTGACTTTACTAATAACAATGTATTTCTACCCAGACAAGCTCTTTTTAGAAAAAATAGGATAATCAAAGGCTGGGGGAAAATACCTTTCTGACCTGTACCATGCAGTTTGCATGCAGCTCTTTGATGGCAGTTCATAGTTCACTGTGCTAGATTATTACTTTTAGTTATGAACTGCACAGAACCAAAAGGATGTCTATGACAAAAGCAGTTTCCCACTGAGCATTGCACACAAAAAACTTTTCTGTGATCTGCTTAGTACACATTGTTTGCAGCAGGTATATTATCCCTCTGCGCTACCCTAGATGAGTCAAAACTGCCACTAAGACAAAACTCCAACCTCTCTCCAACAGGTACATAAATGACCAAAATTATCTTGGCACTTTTATTGTTGCCTAAAAACTGTTGGATATACATGGAACTATGCAGTGCTTGTAAAACTGCTGCTCTGCTACACAACTGGTCCCCAGTAACAAACGGGCCCCTCCACCCTCCCAGCTTCCTGCGGAAACACCTGATTCCCAGTACGGCCAGTCTGGCCTTGAATACAGGGTCTGAGAAGGACTTTGATGAGGAGGAATAAGACTCAGTGAATTACTGACAAGTAATCTGCCATGTAAAATATTGCAAAGCTTCCTCATCACAGTCGGTCAGAGAATGAGGATACATACAATCAAAGTCTGGTTTCTGAAGGATGAGAGTTAATTTTATATATGACACCCATGCTTTGTAAGTTTACACAATGACTTATTCATCATGTCCAGTAGATCAAACCTGAAGAAGGCAGATTTGATACCCTTAACGGACATCTTATAATCAATCACCTTTTTTGCCAGGCTCTGCCATCATTCAAGAAGGAGGTCACTTAAGATCCAAAAACAAGGGCCTGACCTGGAACCTTCATAATTAGCCAGGATGACACCTGAACATATCAGGCAAGAGGGAATGAGATTAGGGTCGGGTGTCATTACATCCTTTTGTAAATTTGGAATGTACTCCCAAAGTCCCCCATTCCACCGCTAATTTGCAATACTTGAGCCCTCTATGTCAGTGGTTCCCAACCTTTTGACTTGTGTGGACCCCCACTTTATCATTACTCGATCTCAGGGACCCTCACTGACTCATTATTGGAAGCCGGGTACCCCCCACTGAGTCAGTACTGGAAGCGAGGTACCCCAGCCTAAACATTGTCAATGATTTGAAGGGCACAACAATACACAAAAATACAAAAACAAGTATTCAGCAAATACATACACAAATAATAAAATGTTGTAATTAATTTGCAAACAAATATAAATAAAAAAAATAATTTTAAAGGAAGGTTGGAGCTTTTCTAAATTAAATTGAAGCCACACATGGTCGGTTACTCCCATGAATCAATCTGAGCATACTGATTTAATTGTAACATCCAATTTATAATTCCTTGACATTTACAGTGCATTTATAAATTTTCTAAGCAGTCGCGGACCCCCTGAGGAGGCTTCCCCGACCCCTAGGTGTTCCTGGACCACAGGTTGGGAATCACTGAAACTGCATGTGCACAAGTTCATCTGCTGGACCACATAATGCTATCACATTAATTTTTCTTTTCTTTACCTTGAGCTCTTTTTAAATATCTTTTATGTCTTGTGTGGTGCAAAGCACACACAAGATACAAAAAGTTTTGTGAACCAGATCCACAATCTTGATTCACATGAAGGGTCAAACAATCCAACAAGAATAGGACATCAACATAATGTGTTCCCTCCTATTTATTTAATTTTTAACCATTATAAAGCATGATTTGTTGACATGATATTACATCGTTCCCCTAATGTACCCCCTGTCAGAATTACTTTCAGGGCTTCAGGGTTTCAATACAGAAAAACAGAAATATGAATAGTTAACCCATCGTTTGACAAAAGTAACTTTGTAGCCACCCTGCTAGTTGCATCTGGTTCAGTTATGGAACTGTAGAACATGATATTTCCATGCACTCTTCATATTTAATATCATATAGCATAGAAAGCTGCAATGGCCTCTGGCAGCTGCCCTGCACATCCATGCCTCAAAAGCATAAATACAAATTCATTTTGAATTTTTCATTCTGTCAGGGGTGACGGCCAAAAACACGAAAGTCAATCACATATGCAACTTGGCAAATATCAAATCAGAAATCAGAGTAACGCCACATGTTTATTTATTTTTATTTTCTGATGCGATATTGAATACTATGTTTCAGATTACGTTCCACTAAATTCATGAGATTTGCAAGTACTTCTTCAGAGTGATTGCATCAACTTATCATATTGTACTTTTTATACTGGGAGTCATTACATCCAGTGCTTTAAATGGGCAGGTACGGGGTGGTAATCAGTCCCTACACTTCTTTAATTGGAAGGTAAAAGTACCTGCACTTCTCAACCCTGCTGACATATCTTAATGGGAGAGCACTGGCACTTCTTAGGCGCAAACAGGCACTCTATATAGTGTGTACCTGCACATCTATCTGATTACATCGTATGACGTTCTCATTCCTTTAATTTGGAGTTTTCACATTGCAGGCAAGTTAATAAATTATTTTTAAAATCTATCTATCTATCTATCTATCTATCTATCTATCTATCTATCTATCTATCTATCTATCTATCTATCTATCTATCTATTTATCTATCTATCTATCTATCTATCTATCTTTCTATCTGTCTCTAAAAAAAATGAGTTGCTATTTGAGGGGGCTGAAACCCTACCCAAGTAGGAACCATAATCATTGTCAGGGTGAAGTCACAAGCAAACCCTAAATGAACTGTTGCTCAATGCTTGGGTAGCTGTGCACCGAGCAGTGAGGTTTAACTCAGATGCAATGTATAAAGTATTTGTGCAATACTTCAAAGAGCAACACAGTGAATATGCACCAGAAAAAGGATCCCACACCAGATTAAAAAAATAGAGTAAAGTTTAATAAACAAAACAAGATTAAAACAACAAAAATACAATCAGTAGAACTGAGCTATGAAATTTTGAAGATTTTAGTGAAAATAGTGCCAAAAAGCACAAAGCAGTAAGTGCGAATATTTGGTCTCGTCGGACTGAGACAAGTCACAATTTCAGGCTCACCGCGCTGGAACATAGGCTGGCTACAGCAACACAGTTAGGCCAGCTGAACAAGTGTACCTTAAATCCTAGTTGCAGAGTATTGAGACATGCCGCGTCAAGAATTTTGTGCACAGCCGGGCAATGCATCGGCTCCAGGTAGCTGTGAGGCTGCCATGTGATGTCCTGTGTCATCATTGAGAACACCATTAATATGGGAAGCTTGCGTTGCAACATCCTGTGTCGAGGATGTGTTGAGCACCAGCAGGTTCTATAGAGACTGCGGGGCTTGCGATTCAAAGTTCTGCATTGTAATCAAAGCTGCCACAGCAAGAGGTTTAAGATGCAAGGGCCTGCTTTGGGGATGCATAGTGCAGCAGCATTTTCCATGCAACAGCGGGCTGTGAGGTTGAAGCAAAATCCTAGTTCTGGCAAAACCTTCGCAACAGAGGTGATGTGTCAGTTGTGTTCAGGCTTGTGCCGTGCAGCAGAGTTGATGCAACAGTTCTGCTGGATCCACTGGCAGAGCACTTTCATGCCCTCTTCTAAGGGTCCAGGACTGGAGTTTCACCACTTGGCAGAGAAGGACTCACAGTTGCAGAATTCTGGTGCTGGTTACAAGAGACTAGCCCTTGGAGTCACTCAGGTGGTCCTGGGCTCAGGTTACAGGTCCAGACCTTCTCAATCAGGCGAGAGGGCAGCAGGCCAGCACAGAAAGCAGCAGTCCATCAGGGCATCAGTCCAGGAGAGTGGCAGTCCTTTCAGCCGCACATCAGTCCTTTTTCCTGGTAGAGTCTTCCATGGGCCCAGAAGTGCACTGAAGAGTTGGTGTCTGAGGTCCTATATTTATACCTGGTGCCTCCTTTAAAGTGTGAGAAACTTCTAGAGGTTTTCTTCCTTTTGAAGTGCACAGATTTCCTGCCTCCCCTGCCCTGGCTCCAGACTAACTACAGGAGGTATGCAGACCTTGGAGTGGAGGCAGGACACAGCCTATTCAGGTGTAAGTAGGGCTGTACCCATCTCTGCCCTCCCATCCTATGAGTGATAGCCCATCCAGGAACACCTAGGATTGCTATTGTGTGTGGCTGTCTAGGAGGAATACACAAAGTCCGATTGTCAACCACATCCAGTCATGTGACCCAGAGATAGGCTGCACTAAATGGCTAGGGCAGGAAAATGCATTGCACACGGCCCGTGGGCTGCTTAGGGCCTACACAAGGGGTGCCCTATAGGCATTAAAATGGAAGGTTTTGGCCTAGAAAAAGGTTATTTTGCCGGGTTAAAATGGCAGTTTAAAACTGCACACACAGGCTGCAAAGGCAGGCCTTAGACATGTTTAAAGAACTACTTAAGCGGGTGGCACACCAACAGGTGGCATAACCAGGTTGCAGGCCCACTAGCAGCATTAATTCTACAGGCCCTGTGTACAGATAGTACCACTTTAAAGGAACTTATAGGTGAATTTAATATGCTGATTAGGGATAATCCAATGATACAATGTTTTAAGGAGTGTGCACATGTACACTAGCACTGGCTAGCAGTGGTAAAGTGCTCAGAGTCCTAAGATCAGCAAAATCAAGATCAGGAAGCAAAAATGGAAGAGGAGGGCAAATGTTTGGAGGAAGACCACCCTAAGGCTGACAGATCTAACATGTTTCCCTCACCCCAGTTGAAAGTGGGGAGATCTACCCAACCCCTTGGGAGTTCTCAATACTAAGGTGGAAGCACCAGGATAGAACATCAGTATTGGTGTGGCCTGACCCAAGACACTGTTCCACCATAAAGGCCATTGCCTGTAGGGAGATGGACCACCTCAATAGTTTGGGATTTTCACCCTTCATTTGCATGCACCATCTGAGGCGCCTCTAGTCTGTCTGAACCCAGCTGTGAGTCCCTAACAGGTATTGTTGCAGCTTCTCCAATGCCCAGACCACAAAAAGGCCTCCATTTCAATTGCACTCCACCTCTATTCTCGGGGAAGTAACCTCCTGTTAATGAAGGCTAATGGTTGATCTAGGACATCCTCATTTAACTGTGCTAGGACAGCCCCAATGCCATGCTCCGACATGTCTGTCTGCACAATAAAGGCCATGGAGAAGTCAGGAACCTAGAGTACAGGTGCTGTACACATGGCCCCATTGAGGGTGTCAAATGCTTTCTGACAGGCCTCTTTCCAGACCACCTTTCTGGGCTGCTTCTTTAAAGTCAGTTCTGTTAAGGTGGCAACAATGGTGCCATATCCCTTAACAAACCCCCTGTAGTATTTTGTGAGACCACAGAAGGCCCTAACTTCAGTCTGTGTTTTAGGGAGTTGCCAGGATACTCAAAATCTTGTCCTGGAGGGAAAGCACCTTGCTCTCACCCACAATGTGCCCAGATGCACCACAGAACCCTGCCCTATCTGACCTTGATGACCAGGCCTGCCTTCTGCAGGGTGTGAAGCACCTCCTGTAGGTGGTGCAGGTGTTTCTCCGAGCTGGAGCTAGAAACAGTTATTCCATCTTAGTAGTAGGGCACAGAAGGCCTCCTTCCCAACTAGGAACCTGTTGACCAACCTCTGAAAGGTGACAGGGGTATTCATTCTTTAAGCCAGAGGGCATCACCCTAAACTAGAAGTGGCCTTCTGGGGTCAAGAATGCAGACCTCTCTTTCGCCCCCTTATTGAGGGCAATCTGCCCACACCCTAATGTAAGATCAAACGTACTGAGGAACCTGCCAGTGCCCAGCCTATCTATGAGTTCATCAACTCAGGGGATAGAGTATGTGTCAGTCTTCCTAATGGAATTGAGTCCCCGGTAGCCCACATGGACTCTGAGTTCTGCAGTGATGCCCGGTGGGACAGCCTTGGCTACTAGCACCACACGGCTGGACCAGGATTGTTGGATGGCTCAATCACCCCTAATGCCAGCATAGTGGAGACCCCTTCTTTGACACTGGCTTTCATTTCATCCAATAGCCTGTAAATGTTATTCTTGACAGGTGGACTGTATTCAGTGTCTATGTCATGGGTACAAACATGTAAGCCCAGGGGTGAGAGAGAAAAGAGAGGAAATCTGCCCCAATAACTGGTAACAGCCACTCTGCTGCTCTGGCGCCATGTACTGACCCATTGTGCTCCTTGGCAGACTGGAGGTCAAGAGAAGTTTGCTCCTCTCTTCCACTATTTCAGCTGTGATTAGGAGCATATTGACTTCAGACCTCTCAAAGTCAGGGTTTGAGGAGGTTTAGGTGAAGCACCTTTAAGGGTTTTCTAGGGGTCTTGAGATCGACTATGTAGGAGGACTTGCCCTTCTTCTCCTTTACCTGCTAATTGCCTAACCTGAGGTCCTGGGAAGCTCTGAGCTCCACAAGATCCATAATAACCCACACCTTCTGGCCAGGCTCACCCCGTACCAGAGTGGCTATCTGGCCAAACCTGACCTTCATGATTTCTTGACTGGCCTCAAGATTGTCTTTCGCCTTTTTCCAGAGGGGAAGTATCTGGCTGCAGAGTGTAAGCATGTTGCTGAACACATCCTGAGAGGGTTTCCTGGGAACATGCTTGCATCCCTCTCTTACAAGACTGAGAGGTCCACCAACAGGGTGTCCGTAGAGGAGCTCAAATGGGCTGAACCCAACCCTCTTCTGTTGCACGTCCCTCTAGGAAAACAGAAGGCATGGCAAGAGGAAATCCCACTTATGCCTCATGGGCTCAGGTAGGCTCATGATCATGCCTGTAAGGGTCTTGTGGTATTCCTCCACAAGCCTTTTGGTTTGTGGGTGATAGGGTCTGACTAGTTTGTATGTTACTCCAAACTCATCCCACATGGACTTTATGTACTGCAACATGAAGCTAGTGCATCTGTCAGACACTACGGGGCAGATTTAAGAGCCCCTAGCACCTCCTTGTGCCACATTAGCGTCATTTTTTTTATGCTAATGTGCCCCACAAGGCCAAAATCGCTGTGCCAAATTTACAAAGTGGCGCAATGCATGCATTGCGCCACTTTCTAAGCCTTTGCAGCATATTATGCCCGCGCCAAGCACAATGTATGGAATGTGGGCAATCTCCCATGAGGGGGGCCAAAAAAACACAGCAAAGAAATCTCATTGTTTTGGCACTTTTAACGCCTGCTCAGAGCAGCCATTGAAAGGAGGCACACCATGGTTTACAATTGGCTTAGCGGGATTAGCATCAAAATGTTTGACACTTATCCTGCAAAGCTCCAAACTAGCGTAAAAAATTATGAAGCTAGTTCCCTAACTACCACTATGTTGTGCCGTATTTTAGGCACGGCACACACATGGTGGCTTCAGGGGGTACTAAGGGGGTGCAAGAAAAGTGGTTCTGATTTGGGTGCAGTTCCACTTTTCTTAAATCTGGCCCTACCACTTGGGAACAAAGCAAGAGCAGTTCTGTGTGAGGTCTCCCAGTTTCATACTGCAGTCCTCGTAGCAGACTGCATGTCAAGAGTAAGTCATAGCATGCTGCCTGGCACCCTGGGGTTCTGAATGCTTGGTGCTATTGCTGTCTATTCCACAGCAAATCCCAAGGAGTAGCTGATGTCAGAATTAAAGCAGCCGCTGATCTCGGCCAGGTTGCTGCAATTGCATGAAGAAGTGCAACCCTTATGGAAACTCAGCCTGGAGGCTGCAACAAAAGCACCTGGGTGCCTGCCTAACAGTCCTGTCATGCTGTTTCTAGCCTGTAGCTGTTCCCCATCTTGATGATGCAGTGCATTCAACTGTATGTTTAATCCAAGAGCATTAATGCCATTCTATGTTATGTAGGGCTGCAGCTCTCTATTCAGCTTGGTTAGCCAAAAGTAGACTAACCGCGAATGGAATAGGGATTGTGACTGAGTGGAGCAAAAGAGAAGAAGTGATCACCTGAGCATGATTGCACCTGAACACAGTAGAATACATCTGTACAAATATAAATCCTCACACCTGCAGAATGCAGAACCACTTCAGCACCATATAATTCTGCAAGCACAGTGCATCATCCTAAAATGCCAGAGCAACCGACACTCCTTCACGTAAACCCACAAAGTAGCAGAAAAAAAGGAGAACATAACTTGTTTGCTGGAAAAATTGGGGCTCCTCTGTCTTGCAAGCAGACAATAAAGAGTGGTTGAGTTAATTCATGAACATTCATTACAGTATGATGATTACTGTAACAAAACCAAAGTAGAAGCAAATTGAGCAGCATTGATATCTGCTTCCTACACCAGCCACAATCTGAGTCCAGCACAGCTTCATGTAGGTGTGCAATGTTTTCTGTCCACATGATGAGGTCTGAGCAGAACGTATGTCATGATCCAAACAAAAGTCAATTCATGAGGGTATTGCCTGCTATAGCATGGTTGCAATTTTTCCCTTCTTCATTCATTACTAGCTGCGCCAGACCACGTTGTTCTGGGATTTCTGGTTTTAGAATCGGATGAACAAGATTGCAGGCCCCAGAGTACAATGTAAAAACCTGGCCTAGGGCATCTTGTCAGGCATTGACCAGAAATCTTGGCAGGACTGCCACCTAAACCCAACATCAACAGAGGAATCTTATTCAGTTCAGTTGCCTATTTTACATACGTAATCTGTGCAATTTTGATGCCCTAAAGGGCGCTCTGAACTACATAACAGAATCCCAATATGCAAATGAAGAAGGAGGAAACAAAATACCTTAGTGAAATACATAATCATGAGGTCATGTGTAACTAAACATAGTGGATATTTTATCCACAGATAAAATATATGTGTTGGACCCATTGGTGTTAATTTGTGTTCAGTGGCCTATGAGACAGCAGTTTCCAAATACTTGCATATGAGCAGGAAGCAGGATGATGCTCCTGGTGACACGGTGGAAGTGCCCCTCCTCATGAATAGTTTGCTTGGCCACGAATAATAAATACATTGACATGATGTGGCTGGGTCTGAGGCTCACAGCAGTGGATAAGGGCAGTTTTTTTGCAGGTAGGCTGAGTTCGTGTCAGAGATTGGCTTTCAAATATAGATATTATATTGTACACTCCATTGAAGTAAAGTGCTCCTGCTGCTTCGAGGTTAGACATATTTTGACACCATGAGTTAGGAAATATTATACTGATTCAGGCTTCAGATAAATTAAAATCAACGTAATGTATCAGCTGGCACCTCACAGCGAATTTACAAAAAAATTGTTAAAAATGTATGCACTCTAAACTCTACTTGTTTCTAATTTAGAGTCACAAATTAGAATACAATGTTTTTGGAAGTTTTTGCTTGCGAAAACTAACTTTACAAAAAGTTATAGATAACAATACTCGGTCACTGAGAAGTTAAAGAAACATTTAAACATAGTTACAGAGAGAAGTTAGGCAGAAATTACATGTAATGTCCTTTCAAGTGATTGGAAATGGTGAAAATCTGCTGCTCAGATGGAGTACCCAAGAGACGCCTGAAACCCGAGATAAAGATTTTTTAAATGCTGAGAAAGAGAAATCTGTGAAATATTCATGGTCTGCATCTCTAGAATTGCACAAGCATTGCTGATATATAGAAATGTGATATCTGTCCCCAAAGAATCCACTTGTCTTACTGGAACTATGCTAGTTCTTAAGTGTAATGATTCAATGAATAGGAGGAGTGGTAAGAGATAACGATTTAAGATAGAATTACTTCGCAGAAATATGCTGCAGTTTTACCATTTATCACAAAAAATGAAATGCAATTCTGAATAATCTTTTTGTGAAATATTGCCATCAATAAAGGTGCATTTTTTTTAGTGATGCAGACATTTTCTAAGAACATTATGTGCTTTAGAAATGAGAGTGTGTTAAAGGTGGATGCGACTCAAAGTCTCTTAATCAACAAATAAAAAAATACGTGTCAATATGAACCATTAGGTGGAACCGACATCTCAAACGAGTACATATTGACTGTGCTAAGGTGGAACACAAATTAGTATTAAACGAGGTGGTCTAAGGAAATCGACACAGAGTAAACGTGATTTTTTTTCACAAAACTGTGCATGCTCGAAGAATTAAGCATAGCCCACAATACATTACATTCCATTAAATTAAATGGACAGCAGTTATATTAAAACTCAGATCACATAATATATTGTACCGTTGCTTGACGTGGTGGTGCAACTGCCATGTAACAGCGGGCAGGGAGGGGTGGGTCGTAATCCCCAGGGCGGGACTGTATGCAGCACTTCCTTGGTGGATTAGGACCGCCACTGCTAGTCCCTCCAGTGGAGAGAAACTGGCAGGGCTGGTGGTCCGACCGTGGCCCAACCGCTACGGTCATAATGTGGTGGTCTGACCACTCCCAAAGCGGTCGGACCACCGCTTTAGAGGCAGTCAGACCACCACTGCTCCCTGGTGGTCTGAAGACTGCTTGGGTTGGAATTAGGGCCAAAATGAGGTACATTAATCATATCGAGATCATTCCATTTCTTTAGTATTACATTCATACCATTTGAATGAACTGGTAAGCTCAGCTGTGGCGAGCATTGAAATTGAAGTTGCTGAGCATCTGTAGGAGGCTTGGAGCCTCATCCTCAGGAAAACCCATATTTTACCACAAAGTAGAACCTTACCAATTATTTTTCCTTGTTTGATCATTGACGATACTTCAGTCTCTCCTCCCTCCTGCAGAAGAGTCTGCATCAGAAAACTGATTAGGAGACATTGGCCCTCATTATAACCCTGGCGGTAAATCCGCTTATTGCCATGCTGATGGCAGCCAATTCACCACTGTGGCGGTGGTAATCCGTTCACCATATTATGACACACACACACACCAATCCGACAGAATTCAGCCACAGACACAATCCACCAGACCAAAGGTCAGTGATAAAGTGACAACATCAAAATCCACACCTTTATGGCAACAGAACAATGCCCATCACATTATGAACCACGAATCACCACAGCGGACATTCAACAGTGGTAAACCATTGGTGATACATACCGCCATGCTCACAATGGACACCCACAGACAAAACAACACCACATTGGGCAATTCAAACAACACACACCTGACACCCATACACACACCACACCCACACCACTATAAAACAACCACCCACATTACCCACAACCCTTTACGAATACCAATAAGCACCACCAGTCTGACACCAAGACCACTGAGACAACTACATACACATACCACATACACCCATACATCCCACTCGCACCCCACTTCACACACCCCCACACATTTCCCAACACACCCTCACAAACACACATCACATAACACCCATGGCCCGCAAAGGCACCCCTGTTTCACTGAGGAGGAGTTAAGGGTCATGGTGGAGGAAATTGTCTGGATAGAGCCACAGCTCTTTGGAGCCAGGTGCAGCAGATATCAATAGCCAGGAAGATGGAGCTATGGCGGAGAATCGTGGACAGGGTCAACGCTGTGGGACAGCACTCCAGAACAAGGAACAACATCAGGAAAGGTGGAATGATCTATGGGGAAGGTATATTCCATAGCAGCAACACACCATCTTGCTATCCAGAGGACTGGCGATGGACCCCCAACTCCTCCCCCACAACTCACAACATGGGAGGAGCAAGTACTTGGCAATACTGCATCCTGAGGGCCTGGCTGGAGTCGGAGGAGGAGTGGACTCTGGTAAGTCAACTCACTACTATTATCACCCCCCACCTGCATGCCATCACAATTCCCTCACCTTCACCCCCACTCCCATCACTCCACTATATCCCACACACTCCACCATCACATCTCTCTAATCCCAATGCCAAGCCCTGTATGCAGTACCAATGCATGGACACCCCCCACAGCTCTGCATGGACACTCATCAATAAAGCATTCACAGCATAGGGAAACTAACAATCCCACCATACACCAACATACACAAGTAAAAGATGGCAGTGCAACACCAACCATAGAGGGGAAGACAGGGATGTATAATATGCCATACACATTAACCATAACACATCATTTACATCCCCGCAGGTACCCCAGCCAATGTCACCGGAGAGGAGGTGCCAGCACTGTCTAGTCCCCCAACTGAAGAGACCCACAGTGATGGCATTAACTCTGATCCTCAGGATCTGGACGATCTACCTGGCCCATTAGGGACAACTGGACAGCTGGTTACCCAAGCCTAGTCACAGACCACCACAGAGCCTCCCCCATCAGGAACCAAAATCACAGTGCCCAACCAGCGTCACCAAACCACTGTCCCCACGACAAGTCAATCAGCAGCGTGTCCACCTGTACAGGGCTCTCAGGCCACCTAACACACAAGACAATCAGGGACCTGGGGTCAGTGGCAGTGGGCACACGGTTCAGGGGACAGAGGCATAGGCCAACAGGGACAATGGGAGGACTGCTGTGCGCCAGGGGGAAGACAGGACCAGGGAACCAACTATCCAGGAGGCGCTCTCTGAGATCCTGGGAGCCTATCAACATTCCCAGGACACGATGGGCCAGATCCTAGACAACGTGCAGGAGAACAGGCGGCTGCAGGAGGGATAGTACCCTCTGGTATAGTACCAGGGGATCAGGGAGGACTTGCAGGCCATCAACAACACCCTGATCTCCATAGCAGGGGTGCTGGCAGACATGACCAACATTATGAGGGAGGCAGTTTCACACCAGCGGGCCCCTGCCACTAGCCAGCCATCTGAACAGCCTTCCACTTCCGTTGCTGCTAGTGGCCAGGAGGCCCGCCACAGGACTCACAGGCCACCAGCACCCCTCCCCCTGCAGAAGGTGAACCACCCCGCAACCGTTCCCTGCAATGCAGACAGAAGCCAGAGACACTTGCCAAGACCCCCGCCAGGAAATGAGACTCTCCTGATTGCCCCCCTTGTGTCCCACTCAGTCACCCTGTCCACCTTGAACTGCCATTGCTACCCTTCCTATGTCCCCATGGCCAATACACCTGTGCTACATATAGACTGGAACAATACCCTGGACTTTCCTCCATCATCACCCCCTCCCATTGCACTTTACCCTCTAAATATTAGCACTATAATAAACACCCTTTGATATAAATCAATTTTGAGTATGCCATGTATTTCAAATAAGTATGGATTGAAACAGGTACAACCATTGCAAATGAGCTGTACATAGAATGAGCATAGAATTAATTACCTGTAGCTGGCTGTTGTGATCACACCAGGAGTATTTGTCAAATCACCAACATATGCAAAATGAATAGCCAGAGGGAACAGTAAGTGGGCATAGAAGTTGGGAAATACCAGCATGCCAATGCCAATCAGAATACAACCAAAGTCATTGAAATGTAAAGTTACACTGTCTCACCTGTGTGTCATTGAAAGTACTGACAGATTGCAGATGTTCTGTTGTCCACATCCTCATCCTCTGCCTCCTCATACTCACTGTCCAGAGGGTCCACTTCTGTCACAGGGGCATCTCCAGTCTCCTCCTCTTGCAGAAAAGGTACATGGTGTCTGAGGGCCAGGTTGTGCAACATGGAGCATGCCACCACTATCTGGCAGACCTTCTTGGGTGAGTAGCACAGGGATCCACCTGTTAGATGGAGGCACCGGAACCTGGCCTTCAGGAGGCCAAAGGTCCTTTCAATGATCCTTCTGGTTCGCTAATGTGACTCATTAAAACGTTCTTCTGCCCTTTTCCTGGTATTCCTCACAGGGGTAAGCAGTCATGATAGGTTTGGGTAACCAGAGTCACCTGCAAATATTGAGGGACAACATTTAGCCACAGACTATCCCATATGGCCAACATCATAAGCATACACCAACATATACTGGGTGGGAACCAGGGCTCACCTATTAGCCACACCCTGTGCCTTTGTAGTTGGGCCATCACATTTGGGATGCTGCTATTCCTTAGGACAAAGGCATCATGCACCGTCCCAGGATACTTAGCATTGACGTGGGAGATATACTGGTCCACCTAGCACACCATCTGCACATTCATAGAGTGGAAATTCTTATGATTCCTGAACACCTGTTCATTCTGGCAGAGGGGGGGACAAATGCATACATGTGTCCCATTGCATAAAACTCGGCCTTCACAGTGGCCAAATCCTCAACCTGAGGGAATGCAATGTAGCTGCACATGTGTTTTATCAGGGCAGACAACACTCTTGTCAGCACTATTGAGAACTTTGGCTGTGACATTCCTGCTGTCAAGCCCACTGTCACTTGGAAAGATCCAGTTGCCAGGAAATGGAGAACTAATACCACTTGCACAAGAGGGGGGATCCCAGTGGGCTGACGGGTAGCAGATATCAGGTCAGGCTCCAATTGGGCACACAGCTCTGTGATTGTGGCCCTGTCCAGTCTATAGGTGAGTATAATGTGCCTGTCCTCCAGTGTAGCCAAGTCCACCAGGGGTCTGTACATGGGGGTATGTCTCCATCATCTATTCATCTGCAGGGGTAGGTATCTAAGGGACAAAAGAGTGAGGAGGCTGTTACAAACTGAACAATGGTGCCACAACAGTAGTCTGCAATCTATAAACATGTTATGGGACAGTGATATTTGTCAAGTATGTGCCTATTTCTCCTGTGACGCAGCATTATTCCATAGGCCTGCCCCCCCTTGAAATGGCATCCGCCTGTCCTGTGTGGAAGGACAGGTGGAAGTGAAGTAATGCCGCTGACGTTGTGTGCCATGGCGGGAGGCGGTCGGGAACCACTGTGCAATTCCTCATTGGTTAATATTGGGCCCTATGGAGTACAGTGGCCAATGGTGATCTACGCTGGCGGTGACGGTATGCACCGCCGTGGACGTGACAGCCATTTTCTATCTGATTCCTCACTTGTTTCCTGGCCTTCCATAGGAGAGGACCTACACTGCATGTGCTGCTGTGACCTGTGTCTGGAACCTACCATTGCCCGTGTGACCGGGGAAAGGGCCCCACCCATCATTTCAGAGGAATTGGGGAGACTGGAGGATGGGGTCCTACCCCAGTACAGACTGCTGTCTGGGCCTCCAGACCAACAGGTGAGTACACTGCGTGCACGATGCATGTGGCATGAATGTATGGAGGTGTGTGTGAAGGCATCATGTAAGGGGGAGGGATGTCCTCTTAGCTGGGTACACATTGAGTGCTGGACTATGTGTGTGTCAATAGTGATGGAAACGGGTATGGTGGGTCATTCGTGTTACAGGCTGGACAGTTTGTCTAATGGTGTTCTCCTGTCTGTATTGCCTCTGCAGGTCAGCGCTCATTTAAAGAAGGGTATATGGCGTGCCATCGCCAAGGAGGTGCGGACCCTGGGGGTCTTTGACAGGCGGAGCACCCGCTGTCACAAATGTTGGGAGGACCTGAGACGCTGGGCATGGAAGACCCCAGAGACTCAGCTCGGGGTGGCCTCCCAAGAGGAAGAGGTGCCCGTTGAACCCAGACCCCTTAATGGCCCACATACTGGCAGTGGCCTATCCAGAGCTGGTTGGGCACTTGGGGGCATCACAGCAGCCACAAGGGGGTGAGTATAGTGGCCATCATCGAAGAAATGGCTGGAGGGGTGGTATCCGGGAGGTGGGTGTGTGTCAGTGGGGGCCCCTAGGCCAGGACAGACATAGCAGCATAGGTTCTCTGGTGGGTAAGGGTCTGAAGGGGAAATACTGCCTACCTAGCTTGTTAGCATCCATTACTGGCCATGGCTGCGTGGGTCCCAGGTGTGCTGCAGTTGGCGGTGTGTGCTCCTCCTCATGCCTTGGTGGCTAGCAATATCACTGGTAGTGCAATGCATAGTGCATAGGCCTGTTCCCTGTGTGTGAGGGTGCTGTGAACACCAACGGTGGTGTTGGTGCAGCCATTGACCCAGTGTATCCTTTGTCTCTCTCCCCCCTTTCTTGTTTTGTCATCCTGTCCTTATGCATTAGCATCATCTGGCGGAGGAGCAGAGGCACCAGCGACGGAGAGAGCTGCATCCCACAGGACCCTGGAGGCAGAGTCCACTGACACTGAGGGCACTAGTGGGACGGAGGGCGAGGGGAGCACCACGGAGGAGACTGGAGGGTACAATACAGACTTTGATACCTCCTCCGATGGGAGCTCCCTGGTGGTGGCGGACACCTCTGTGACCACCCCAGCTACAGGTACAGCTGCCACCCCCGTACCAGCACTGCCCTCCCAGCAGCCCGTCAGCGAGTTGCCCCTGCCTGCTCACCCAGCAGGGTGGGCATCTCCTTCACCCCAGGCACCTCAGGCCCTGACCCAGTGAGCCCTGCTGCCCTGAGTGAGGAGGGTATTGACCTCCTGAGATCCATCTCTGTAGGGCAATCAACCATTGTGAATGCCGTTCAGGGGCTGGCAGCCCAGAGGCTGCAATCAAATGCATTCCTGGAGGGCATTCACAGTTCCCTGTGTCCTCTCCCACTGTGTCTGTCCCCCCTCCTAAAGTACACAAACGCAAGCACTCAGACACCCAACAGCCATCCACCTCACAACAGCATACAACCCATGCACCTGCACCCAAATCCAGCAGAGAGACACCTCCAACAACCACTCCCTCATCCTCCACTCCCATTACTTCTCCCTCTTCCCTCCCAATGTCCCTAAGAAGCTTTTCCTTTCCCAGTTTGACCCCTTCCCTGCCCCACCCCCCCATCCTGCACGTACGGCCATGGTATCAAAGACCCAGCCAAGCACCTCAGCCAAACAGTCCACGGGCCCAGTTTCATCAGCACCTACTCGTGGTGGAAAGGATTCCAGGCCACAAATACTGAAGGGGAAGGAGCCTGCACCAGCCAGCAAGAAGGGTAAGGGGCCTACACCAGCCAGTAAACAGGGGAAGGAGCCTGCACCAGCTGCGAAGAAGGGGAATGAGCCTGCACCAGCTGCAAAGAAGGGGAAGGAGCCTGCAGCAGCCAGCAAAAAGGGGAAGGAGCCTACACCAGCCAGCAAAAAGGGGAAGGAGCCTACACCAGCCAGCAAGAAGGGGAAGGAGCATGCACCAGCAGCTGTCACAGAGCCCCCACTGCCAGTCGTGGTTGTGCAGCCATCATTGAGTGCAGGGGCTGAGCATGAGCCTCCCACACCACCACCACAGTACAGCCATCGGAGGGTGCAGGGGCTGAGCAAGAGCCTCCCACTACCACCACCACAGTGCAGCCATCAGAGAGTGCTGGGGCTGAGCAGGAGCTTCCCACTACCACCACCACAGTGCAGCCATCTGAGGGTGCAGGGGCTGAGCAGGAGCCTCCCACTACCACCACCACAGTGCAGTCATCGGAGGGTCCAGGAGCTGAGCAGGAGCCTCCACTACCACCACCACAGTGCAGCCGTCACCGCCGATGGACACCATATGATCCATCCTCAATGGGCTGCTGTGCGGCCTGCCTCCTCCAGAACCAGTGGTCAAGTCACCCACTCGAGAGACTGTGGCCTTGCACTCCCCAGGACCAAGCACAGGGCATCTTGCCCCCTCCAGAACCAGTGGGCAAGTCACCCACTCGAGAGAGTGTGGCCTTCCACTCCCCACTCCCCAGGACCAAGCACAGGGCATCTTGCTCCCTCCAGAACCAGCGGGCAAGTCACCCACTCGAGAGACTGTGGGCTTGCACTCCCCCGGACCAAGCACCAGGCATGTTGCCCCCTCCAGAACCAGTGGGCAAGTCACCCACTTGAGAGACTGTGGCCTTGCACTCCCTAGGACCAAGTACAGGGCATGTTGCCCCTTCCAGAACCAGTGGGCAAGTCACCCACTCAAGAGATTGTGGCCTTCCACTCACCAAGACCAAGCACAGGGAATGTTTCCCCCTCCAGAACCAGTGGGCAAGTCACCCACTCGAGAGACTGTGGGCTTGCACTCCCAAGGTCCAAGCACAGGGCATGTTGCCCCCTCCAGAACCAGTGGGCAAGTCACCCACTTGAGATACTGTGGCCTTGCGCTCCCTAGGACCAAGCACAGGGCATGTTGCCCCCTCCAGAACCAGTGGTCTTGTTTCCGCATCCGGCTGAGGTGCTCCCTACCCCTAAAGTGCCTGCCTATTTGCCAACTGATGCCCCTGCAGTGTTCTCTCCGTACTGGTGCAGGGATTGAGTGGGGCCTTGGACTTTGCCCTGTGGCCATGTGGCCTCTGTGAACTGTGTGCTGGGCAGAGTCCCTTTTTTGTACAGTTGTACATATCTGTTGCATTGCCACATCGACTTATTATTTTTGATGTTGATCTTACTACAATCACTTTAGTCAAATCCTGTTGTCCTTGCATTATTCAGCCGTTTTACGGGGATAAATTGTTTTCTTGTGCAGCTGGTTGAGTGTATGTTGTGTATGTATGGGGTGTGTGTGGTGCGTGTGTGTGTCACTCTCATTTTCCTCCCCCGTCCCTTGCTCACTAGGCAGATGTACTCACCGTCGTCGTCTTCGCCAGCGTTGGTGTCCGTGGTGGAGCATAATGTAGAAGATCATCGGAAACACTTGCAGTTCTGGTTCCATGGTGGCCTGGTTCTTCCCTGTGTCTCCAATGTTGAGTCCTTTCACTTCTGAGTTCTGTTTCCTCCAGGCTTTTGATGGCGTTGGTACCGCCCCTGAAAAGGTGGTGGTTTGGCATGTCATAATATGGTGGGTGGAACTTTGTCTTCATCTGGCTGTAGGTGACTACTGCCGTGGTGCCTGTTGTTTCCGCCCTGGCGGTTTGGTGTGGTATATTGGCTGTCTTTCAGGGATATCACCGCCATGGACATAATATGGCAGTAGTTACCGCCAGCTTGTTGGTGAAATTACCACCACTTTAACACCAACCGCCAGGGTCGTAATGAGGGCCATTGTCTGTTCATGAGCAGTAGGCATTCTGTGCTTCTTGGAACCAGCAATAATCTCCCTAAAAACTTCTTTAACGTCCCCTCCTCAGGAGTGTTTTTTTGCTGGGAGAAGAGGAAGAACCACAGGAGGTTGAGTAAGACTCAACACAATGGCCCTCATTCTGAACACGGCGGTAAACACCGCTCCACCGGCGGTGGTGTAAAAAAACTGCAACAAAGGAGCAGTCCGGACCGCCAAATAATGAATCAACTGAAACACAGGCATCCTGAAAACTACCCACCGCCAGTAGAGGAGTGCCGACAACAACGGCAAAGTCTGCCTACAGGCCGACGGAAAGGCCCAACCCGCCCATCAAATAATGAACCACTAGACCGCTGTCAGTTCCGGGGCCACCGCCATGCCAAACCAGGTGGAAATAAACCCAATATAAGGAAACACTCACCGGAGGCTCACACAACACGCTGAAGCAGACCTGGATAGAGAGCTGCAGATCATGCCAGCCCCACTCCTTGCCATATACCTCCACGACGAGGCCGCCGATGAAGATGACGACGGTAAGTACCGCAACATATGAAACAAGGGAGTAAAGGGCACAGTTACATACCCACCCACTCCACCCGCCCTGCAACGCTCCCACAACCCTGCACAACATCACAACCCATAAATCCTACAGCAAAAGGTACTTACCCGACACAAGGCAAATCCAACCTGACCATTGTACCTACAAATGCCCCACACCCACAAACAATGAAACAAGAGACCAGGGTTCAAGAGTGTGCCGCCAAAACACAGGCCACACATAAACTTTTAATGCAGCTCACTGAGCAAACTATTCACATTAAGGCCAATGGCCAGTCGATAGTGCCAGACTTTTATGGGCTACACTGGCCCCAACATGACTCCCAAAAGTAATACGGTACTCAACCTTATGGGGCAACAATGGGGCATCCATGCACCTCAGGGAACAGGGGCATGGAGTGGTGGGGGTGGGGATTTACAACGGGGATGGAGCTTGGATTTGTGCTCAGAAGGTGGAGGGGGTTTGGGTTTGGCCTTGGAAGGTGGGGGGGGTGCTTTGACCGGGTGGAGCCAGATGGAATTGGTTCTGCACGGGGCTTCATCCTCTCTGGCAAGGGGCTGTGAAGTGGAAGGAGTGGAAAGGACAAGGAGGTGCGCACGTTTAGGGACAAGACAGGGTGGGCCAGTGGGTTGGTAGAGGTCAGCACCAGAGAGGAAAAGTTTTTTTGGAGCAACTGGGTTGGACTTGGAGGAGTGTGTGGGAGTGGAGGCAGAGGGTGTGGACGTAAGTGGTGTAGGGGTGCATGTTGTGGGTGCAGGTGACTGGACAGTATGCGTGGTGTGGTGGATGTGTGATGGGTGGGTGTTTTGCTGCGTTTGTGTGTTTTTGGAGGAGGGGGGATGGACACAGTGGGAGAAGACAGGCTGCCAGTGTGGATGTATGTTGTGTGGGTGTCTGCAAGTCTGGTGAGTGTGCTGCATGTGTCAACTACAGTAGTTGTGGTGAGTGCAGGTGTGGTGTCTGGGGTGCATGTCTGGATGTCTGCTATTGTGGTGAGTGCAGGAATAGGCTCAGCAACAGTAACTGGAGGTGCAGTGCCTGAGGGTGTGCATGTAGAGGGGACCGACAGGGCAGTGGAAAAGGTGGGCACACTAGGGGAAGTGCTGTGTGTGCATGTGTATGTTAGCCGTGTGAATGTTTGTGGTGGGAGGTGTGGTGCTTGTGTTTAGAAGTGTGCTTCTTGTGTGTTGAGGTGCTTGACTGCATGTCAGATTGTGTTCTTTGGACGGGTGAAGGGAATGGGGTGCTGGAAGGAGTAGAGGAGGTTGGAGGGGGGACGGAATGACCAGGAAATCTGGCTGCCGTCCAAGAGGAGGCCAGAGCCTGAAAATATCTCTGTAGGCTAGACACGGCACCATGAATGCCATCCAGATAGGCATTTGTCTGCTGCATCTCTGATGCTAGCCCCTAGATGGCATTGACGATGGTTGTCTGCCCTACAGAGATGGTTCTCAGGAGGTCAATAGCCTCCTCTGTGATGGCAGCAGGGCTGACTGGGGCAGAGGAGGAGGTGCCTTGAGCGAAGGAGACGCCCACCCTTCTGGATGAGCGGGCACGGGCAACTCGGTGGGGAGCAAATGGGAGGGCAGTGATGGCATGGGGGTGGTGGAAGATGATACTGTAGGGGTGTGCCCACCAGGGTCCGCCACCACCAGGGAGCACCCATCGGAGGAGGTATAGGAGTCACTACCTCCAGTGATAGTTGCCTCCCCGTGGTACTCCTCTCGCCCTCCAACCAACTGGTGACCTTGACGTCGGATGACTCTGCCTCCGAGGATCCGTGGGCCGCTGCATCCCCACTCGCCGGTGCCTCAGCTCCCTCGCCAGATGATGCTGATGTACACAAACAACACAGGAGAACAGGGATGGGGAGACAAAACAGGGGAGATACTTGTAAATTGCTGAAAGGAGTGAACACAGTGGCCATACATACACCCACCCAGAAAACCCTCCAACAGCCAGCACCTTCCACTATGTCCATGGCCATGCCCCTGGCTGTTGACCAGAACCCTGCTCTACACCCATCCCCTACACTACCTAAGGACCCGACTTGTAGGAGACCTGACCCAAACACCCCTACACCCTATGGGGGCCATCATGTAGATGGACATCAATCAGACTCCCTGCAACTAAGCAGCATAAACCCTAATGCACACACAGACATCCATCAAGGGTTAAGATTGTGATATGTGCACTCACCCCCTTGTGTCTGCTATGCAGCCTTCAAGTGCCCATCCAGGTCTGGGTATGCCACTGCCAGGATGCGTTGCATGAGGGGAGTCAGTGTCCGACGGGAACCCCTTCCCCGTTGGGAGGACTTCCCCAGCTGGGTCTCACAGATTTTTTGCGCCCAGCGCCACAGGTCCTCCCACCTATTCCTGTAGTGGGTGCTCTGCCAGTTGTAGACCCCCAGGGTCTGCACCTCCTTGCCAATGGCATGCCAAAGTGCCCTCTTCTGATGGGCGCTGACCTAAAAGGGACACACAGAAATGTAACACTGAGGTCAGGCACTTGGAAAATAAGTACAGCTGGCTATACGTCCACTATGGGACGGACAATACAAACATACTAGCAGGACATAAGCACTCAGCATGTCATGAACCATGACCCATGCAGGTTCAGAGTGCACACATATGTACTGCCAACACCATCCATTACACACAACCATTGCCCCCAATCCCTCGACTAACCTGTACCTATGGCCGTCCGTATAGCTTGGCGTACAGGAGGGGGACACCATCCACAAGCCTCTCCAATTCCTCCTGGGTGAAGGCGGGCCCTTTCCCCTGCAACACAAGCTACTTCCATGACCAGAAGCATGAGACAGCAGTACACTCAGTGGAGTACCTGCTTGCACGAGATCAGGGAGTCAAGTGAAGTTGGGGTGACGAATTTACGTACGTACCGTAGCGGTGTGCACCGTCACCGCCAGCGGCGATCATAATACACCAGGATTCCCCATTGGCATCCATGTTAACCAATGACTGTGCGAACGGCAGTAAACACCGCCTTACGCAGTTATGTCAACCGCTAGTGGTATGAGGTCACTTCCACCACGACAGTTCTGGATTACAGGGGGCAGACATTTTGGTCTTAACTACGCATTAACAATAATGATTTATGCACAATGCAGGCCATATTGTTCACCTGACACACCTATGCATGTGACCATTAACAATACCACATATGACAAACCCTGAGCTTTCATTATGGTCTAGATGAATTTCTGTCAAAAACAGCATTTGAGTCCCTACAATCAAGTCAGCAGTGCTCAATGACTGACAATGTCTGCCTATGTATGAGTGTTCCTCACACGTGTTTCAAATCCCCCCTAGGTACCGACCCTTGTGGCGAGGAAGGGCCCCATCGGTGTACAGACCACTTGTTGATATGCGGACCATTGTGGAGTGTCACATCATAATCAATTAGAGACTCACCCGTGAAACTATTCTTGAACTTTGTACCTTACTGGGTCCTGCACTGACTCCGGCAAATTGTAATCAGCATGCTATCCCTACTGAAGTGCAGGTGCTCTCTGCACTCCATTTCCTGGCCACGGGCTCATTTCAAGTGACAGTGGGCATGAGTGCTGGATTTCCACAGCCAATGTTCAGCATGATCTTGACAAGATTTCTGAATGTATTTGTACGACACCTGCAGTCCCATGTGAGGTTTCCCCAAAGTACTGACCTCCCTGCCATCAAGTCGGACTTCTATGCATTTGCAAACATACCCCATGTGATAGGTGCCATCGATGGCACCCACATATCTATAATACTCCTAAGAGTCAGTGAACAGGTGTACAGAAACAGAAAGAACTTTCACTCAATGAACATTCAATTGGTATGTACTGCAGACCAGTACATCTCACATGTGAATGCCATGTTCCCCAGTTCAGTCCATGATTCCTTTGTGCTGAGGAACAGTAGTGTGCCACACAAGATGGAACAACTACAAGAGGACAGAGGGTGGATCATAGGTAGGTGTTTCTGTCACTAACTGCCACCTAGCAGACAGCCAGGCTGTTTGACTTAGAGGCTTGACAATGACTGCTCCGTTTTGCACCTTTTTCTAGGTGATTCTGGCTATCCCAACTTGCGTTGGCTCCAGACACCAGTGAGGAATCCTGGGACAGATGCAGAGAGGAATTACAATGAGGCCCATGGACGTACTAGGAGGGTGATTGAGCGCACAATAGGTCTCCTGAAGGCTAGATTTTGTTGTCTACATATCTCTGGGGGTTTCCTGGCCTATGGGCCTGAAACGGTGTGTAGAATAGTGGTGCACAACGTGGCAGTTAGAAATTCTATCCCCCTCTTAGAGGTGGATGGTGCTGTATATCCAGACCAGCTACCTCAGAGAGGGGACGAGAGTGATGGTGATGATGAGGAGGGGGAAGATGTCAATTCCAGGACCCAACTTATACAACTGTACTTCCAGTAACTATCTGGGACTAAGGGCTGACATTTGTGTTTGTTAAACATACTGTCAGTGTGCCTTGTCTTCTGGGGGGGGGTTGAATGTACTACTTGCAACTGTGTCCAGGTGTGCATAGGACAGAATAAAATGTTGTGGTTCTTTTTGTTAACATATTTAGGCACAACAACATGTAAGGTGAGTGTGTATTTTCATGCTATGCAGGTACAAATAAAGTAGTTACCAGCCAGTTGCATCCATACTTCACTTTGTTCACACATTATGACAGGGGACAGTGTTACAGGTGTGATATGTGTTTTATTTGGTGCAGTGATTGAATAGTGTGATTTACAGTGAAGGCAGTTGGTCATGGGTGGCTGTCCTCAATGCCAACATGGTGGGAGCCTTGTTGTAAGTATTGATGAGTATGCATGAGTTCTTATTGATTGTTAGCACTGTTTGGTGATAGATTGTGTGGGATAGTTGGTGGACAGGTTGTTGCAGAGTCACTTCTTTGAGGGGGCCTTGTTTTTGGCAGGGGTTCCAGTCCCATATCTTGGCCTGAGGGTCCGTTTGTGACCCTACTGTTGACCTATAGGGGAGGACATGGTTGTTCCTTGTGTTTCCTCTGAGGGTAGTTCATGGAATGTTGCTGCTGATGTTGTCATTGTCCAGTCTGTCTCCAGTGCTGTAGTGGGGGCCTCCTGTACTGTGTGGGTCCAGACTGGGTTTGTACAAGCTGCAGCAGTGCTCGTGCTATGCTGCCCATTGTGGCGTTCTGCAGTTTCCACTGCTCCATGGCCTCTTGGTGTGGTTCCTGCTCCATCCTCTGACTATGCTCCAGGGTGGATACTATCTGGGCCAATCTGTCATGGGTATGCCCGTAGGCCCCCAGGACTTCAGAGATCACGTCCTGGGCTGCAGCATCCATCATGTGACCTCCCCCCTGGGGCACTGATGCCCTCCCACTGGGCCTAGCCCCCTGTGCCTGTGTCCCCTGCACAAGTCTGGCTTGTACTGGGGCCATCGTCTTCCTGCCTGTTGGTAGGGGGGTAACTGTGGCCTCTGTACTTGTATTCCACCAGTCTGTGGCCTGGATAGACAGGTGTGTGGGTGGTTGCCCTGGGCTGTTGTTCTTGCCTGGGTGGTAGGGGTGCCAGTGGTATCCTGGGTGGGGCTGCTGGATGGTGACAGTCCAGGACTGTGTGAGGGGCCAGCCTGCTCATCAGTGTCCAGGGTTCCATCCCCAGTGTCCTGTGAGGTGCCTCTGTCTCCCTGGGGGGCACTGCCACTCCTTGTCCTGTCCTTCAGGGTGGCATGGGTGGTGGTGCCTGTTGGGAGAAATGGACATGTTTGTTACAAATGCATGATCAGATGGGGTGCACAGGGCAGGGCTGTATTGTGCAGGTTTTACACTTTGGGGCCATGCAGGGTGTCTTTGTGAGGTTTGCACTGCATTTTGCTTAGGATGTGGAGTTGCATTGTGGGTGGTGTAGTGCCATTGTGATTCCTTGCAGGGGTAGGTGGCTGTGCACAGGAGGAGGGATGTGGGCCTGTTAGTGGGTTTGTGGGCATGCAGGATGACTGGATGTTGTCAATGTGGGCTGGGTGGGGTAGTAGTCCTGGTGGATGTTGGAGGGGTGGGGTGGTGCTGCATTCCAGGTGTGATGGATATTGGGTCATTGTAGACAACTTACCCAAGTCCATTCCTTCAGTGAGTCCAGTGAGTCTCTCAGGGTGCAGGATGGCCAGTACCTTTTCCTCCCAGTCGGTGTACTCGGTGGTGTTGGTGGAGGTCCTCCCCCAGTCTTCTGGACTGCAATGTGGTGCCCTGACCTTCCCCCGCAGGTCATTCCATCTCCTGCAGATGTCGTCCCTGGTGCGTGGAGGGTGTCCCACTGCCTTGACCCTGTTGACAATGGTCTGCCATAGCTCCATCTTCCTGGTGAGGGGTATGTGCTGCACCTGAGCACCGAATAGTTGTGGCTCCACCTTCAGGATCTCATCCACCATGGTCCTTAGCTCCCTTTTTGTGAAGCATGGTTGTTTGGGGGGTGACATGGTGAGTGTGGTGAATGGTGTTGGGGTGGAATCGTGGTGAGGGTGCTCTTCTGTGGTTCCACGTGAGTCTTGTGTATAGTGGCATTTGGTGTCTGCTTCTGGTGATCTCTGTCTTTGTTGACCTACTTTTGTTGCAAAGGATTGTGGGTGTGTTTGTGAGTGTTTTATGGTGTTGTGGATGTATGTCAGGTGTGTGGGTTTCTAACTTATCCAATGTGTGCACTTCTTACTGTTGGGTCCACTTGCCGCCTGTGGCGGTCTGCACCGCCAATGGTTGTTCGGCTTCCACTGACCACCAAGGTGATTTTTGCATCATTATTTGTAGGGCGGGATGTGGGTGTGCTCAGCGGTGGCGGGGTGAGAGGTCCTGCATTTCTGACGACAGGGTCCTGGTGCTGACTGGTGAATTCTGGCGGATTCTGGATTTTGGTTCATTATATGGCGGGTTTCTATTCACCGCCAATGGCGGACTTCTGTTCACCGTCTCCACGGCGGTCAGCAGTGTTTACCGCTGTGTTCATAATGATCGCCAACGTCTCTTTTTTTAAGGAGTTCTCATTTTGCTATAGACACAGTCAGGATTAACAGGTAACCACAAAAAGAAGCCTTTACAATTGCAGTAAAATGCCAAGGTATCTCCAAAATTTAAAACTACTACACATATAGAGATTAGCTCTTACCTGCACTGAATGCAAGTCTGCTTATCTCAACCGCTCCACTCATCCCAGTTTAGAAGAAATGTCCCCACATGCACATTGTCAATGCTGAACATTTCCATTACTCACATTCTTGTTTGCTCTGCTAGTGGAGAGGTACTTCCTACATAGGATTAATTCTGCTACAGTCACATATCAATAATAATAGCCCACTTCCTAAGCAGACGAGTCTAATAAGTTGAACAATGTGGATCATTTCTGCATCCTCCCCACCAATATAGACTCTGTCGAAGTGCCAACCATTATTTCCCAGTCTCAGTAGGAAAGATAGTAAGGAAGACATTGTGACAGATGCAAGCCTTGATGAAACCTAAAGGTATGTTCTGCCACACAGCACTTCCTTCATCCTCATCTAGAGGAGACAGGGATAAAGCATGAAGAATGCTAAGAAGGATGTCAGGGTTGGGTGAATCTTCTTTCACAGCTTTCCAGTTTTTTCCCTGTCTTGAAGAGGTGGAATTTACCTGAAACATAATGGCTGGGATGAGGACGAGACATGTGAAAGTAAGAAGGATGTCTAGAATACAACCTGTTCTAAACTTTCCAGTCTTTTTTAGGCTGTTTTTGACTTAACAGCTTTATAAACCTGGAAACATTGCTAAGTTCTCCAAAGATGTTTGTGAACGTTAAAAAAACTTTGTACACTTCTAGTGACTCTATGTTGAGGCTCTCATAAGTAATTTTGAAAGTTGTCTATGTCTACTATAATCACAGTGAGCACCTTTTAGCAATTAACAGTTTTAAAACATTGCTTTGAATTTTTCATTTATTCTGACAAATAATCTTTGTCTGAACTACAATAACTTTTGATGTTTCTTTAGAATCAGTTTTGCATGAGTGATCTAATAATGTAAGTTTACAGCACAGTGGGTGCCGGGTCACAATTGTTTGTCTGGATTGAAAAGCCTCATCTGTGTAGTAGTACTTTAAAATGGTGCACTGTTTTTCCAACAGTGTTTTGATAGGCATGACAACAGTAGAAGAATATTGATAAATTAACTAAAATAGTAGAACTTAAGAAAAACATTGACATTGGGGCTCTGGGTAACTGGCATGTGGGAAACCATCTTATTGTCCATTGGGTTTCTCTGAACCGATGCAATGAAATCCAAAAAAATCCACCTGTTGAACATTCCACAGATATTGTTCCATTGCTTTAAATGGCTATGATGCACAGTACATCCTGTGGAAGTATAACGTTGACGGATGTTATCAATATAAGCAATGATGAAACCATCCAGGCATTCCCTCAACACCTCAGTGATCAAGTGGTTAAAGGCTGTCGGAACATTACACAGGTAAAATGGCATGTCCTGTTATTTGTAAATACCGAACTTTGCCGGAGTGACATTTTTCACTGATTGTCGTCCTATATTCTTATCAAGTAATATTCTCCATAGACATCTAAGTTAGTGAAGATGACTGCAGCTCTCGCTTTTTCAGCTACACATAATAGGAGGGATTGGAGACCGATTCTTATTGGGTATTTGGGAAAATGGCTGGTAGTCTACACAGTTTCTCAACTCACCACTTATCTTAGGAATATAAATGATTGAGAGGCAGTGTTACCAACTGAATGAGTTCTGCCAGCATTGCACCAAGGTGCCATGGATCATTATACAATCAAGGAAAATGCCCCTTGCTTTCTGGTTTGATAGTAAAATGCCACTATAGTGGGGTGCTGTTTGTCCATCATGATGTTAGGTCCCTGTGCCACTGAACCTACTGCTCTATATATATATATCCATGCCCCTGAATGCACCTAATGAATCCTTGTGCAGATGTATTATCCCTGGGAATCAAAGTCTTCACAAAATCTTTGCTAATGGTATGTTCAAGCCTACCAAACATTCTGGAAGATAATGCTCCTGGGGATAAATCACATTTAAAAACAAACAGTTTTACAATTTAAAGAACATAGAACATAAATTGCTGTGCATAATCTGCAGTTGCTAACATGAATATTTGTGGTTAATAAGAGCTGTCACAAAATGATCAGAAACTGGATTGTACTAACCAGACAATAAAGTGCGATGACATCTGGAGACAGTGGTTAATGTTTGCCATTATGTATTACAATCACATCTTGTCTTTCTGTTAGTGGGTATTTCTATTTTGTTTGCATATTTGAATCACATAAAATTCCCCATGACACCATTTGTTGAATTCACCAAATTGATCAACCCTCTTCAAGCAAATGTAAGACCAGGGCCTGGTACTGGGCTCATTGAGAAATCTGTACTTAATGAAGTTTAATTGTTGGTCAACAGTGAAGGCACAAATATGTTAGTCCTTTTAAACCTCTAGGCAATCTTCAGTACTCTTGACCATTCTGTTTGCAGCATTAGGATTAGGTAGCTATAGAGTGATCACCGGTCTTCCAAGTGGATTAGGTCCTTTCTTACCACTTGGAAACAGGAATATGTTTTTTCTCTTCATTCAAGTCAGATCCCAGTCTCATCAGTGGTGTCATCTTACAGGGCCCAAAACTATCACTTCTATTGTTCAACATATATATGTCACTGTTATTCAAATTCCTTCACTTAATGGAAGCTCCTTTCTGTTTGCCGATGACACTTTGTTGATATTTATGCGTTTCTCCACACAAAGCCAGAAATGTCCTAAACCTAATCACTCCTCATCACAAATGGAACCCCACCAGCTTGCCAGAGGTGATCGGACCCTGACTATTCCCTCCAAAGTACTATGCTATCTTGGTATTTACTTAGATTCGGGTCGTTCTTTTAAACATGATGGCCCAGATTTACAACTTTTCAGCTCCAGCATAAACGCACAATTTTTGGCGCAACAGCAGTAAAAAAATTGCGCCATATTTACAATGTGGTGCTAGATCTGTTTAGCTGTACTTTCCTGGACCTTGCACCATTTTTCAGTAGCGCCGCCTAATCCTGTACCGTTGAATGAAAATCAGATGCATGGTAGGAGTTCCCTAATGCTGTTAGCCACCTAACGCCATATTTACAAATCTGTCTTAAAACTGGGTGCAAATTGGAAAAACAGTGCTAAAACCCATTAGCGCCGAAAATATAACTCCTACTCAGACCAGGCATGAAAATGATGCAAAGACACAGGTATATAAGGAAAATACATATTAGGCACCCTGGCAACCACCAGAGAAACATGGACCTGTTACCGCTCCAACTAGGCATAAGGAGAAGAAGAAAAGCAATGACGCCAAGCACTGCCAGTCTCACCACATGACCCTCCTTCACCACTCCACCAACCACAAAGGCAGCACAAGGGGAGAGAGTGAATTTATTGACAAAGGATATCCATCCTTGTCTAAAGAGAGGAAACTGTCATCAGATACTACCGGCTGAAGCCACAGTCCATTGTGTAACTGCTTCATGACGTAGCACCAGCAATCACACCAAAGATGCATAGTTCAACCAACCTACCACCCATGACCAAGCACCTGGCTGTGCTGCACATGCTGGCCTCTGGAACTTTCCAATCAATTGTGGCAGAAATGGGTGAATTCTCTCCAGCCCTCCCTCTCAGCTCTACTGCCAAGTGTGCTGGATGCCATCAATCACCTCACTCCTCGCCATATACTGTTCCCCAGCAACTGCAGCAGGACATCAAACAGGGAATTTATGCAATTGCTGTATCACATGCACCCCTTAGTGTGGAAGGGCCTTACATTGGGTCATGATGTGGGTGTGCCACCACATGATATACAGCATATTGGCATTGGCACACATACACAGCAATATGCACACCTGAGGCAGCGCCACAAATTAAGCCCACCATATGGGTGCAAATAGTGGTGTGCAAAAAGGAGAAACACTCAACAATTTGATTGTTTGTTATCTTCCAATGTGTAGAGCAGTCTACAACACACATAGAAATAGTAAATTTACTATATGGATATGTCATACGCAGAAAAGGAAACAGTCATAAACATAAGCAATCACCCCTGCAATGCAGGCATCATAGTATCAAGGTGCCAGGGTGCCCATGTTGCAATGTGACAGCTGAACAAGTGTTGGCGCAGTGGCTGAGGACAGCAATGCTCCATATCTAGTAGTCATGGCACACTGCTGATATGTCCCAGTGGTGTAGGGTGAGGCTGCAAGACAATTCCTGTTGCATCCTGTGCCCTGGGCCTACCCCAAAAATCCACAAACATGCCAACACATCCCAAGCGACTATGCCACACTTTACATGTTGCCCAAACACACACAAACATGTGAGTCAGAGAATATGGAAAGCAACCACTTGGACAGGGGAAGAGTACCATGCCCAGGGGGTGTGTGGTCTGCACGCTACACACATGGCACAACACCTGTCTCATTACACAGCACACACACAAAGACATCAAACTCACACAATATGGCTCTTTGGGAGGTCACTTGTTACAACTAGGTTCATCTACAGACATCTACATCACACGCATGTGTCATGGGTGAACTGTAATGACATTCAAATAACCCAATTCCAATGCCCCCGAGGCTGCACATTCAATTAGAAGGAGTGCCACTGCACACAAATATAATCATGTATGCAAACAGGAACTCACACAATGTGTGAAGTAAGTCTGAACCCCTAAATCATGCTCCAAAACTGTGCTAGGCCAGTCAAAATGATACACAAGGGTAAGTCTAACACTGTCTCTCCTCTCCCATTGAAGCAGACCAGGGATATGGCATTCAACCATGGGTGATGACCCCATTTGAGAACCCACAAATGGACTCTGAGAAGGCATATAATAAGGCACGCAAAAAGACCAGGAACATGGTGTAGAGGACATTTGGCATATTAAATGGCCGCTTCAAATGCCTTGATTCATCTGGAGGCAAACTGTTCTACTCACCACCACTTTTGTGCAAAATCATGGTTGTGTGGACCAGATTGCACACTATGGTCCTCATTACAAGTTAAGCGGGTGGCTGAGGCCACCCGCCAAACTTGTACAGCCATCTGACCACCAGTGTGACCAGAACACCGCCAGCCCTATTACGAGTTCACCGCAGGGCTGGTGGGCCGAAACACCATTTCTGCCCGCCGGTCCTGCGGCGAACAGGGCCTTAACATTGACACTGGCTCGTAATCGATCCGGTGGCAATGTGGCAGTGCGGCAGGTGCAGCAGCACCCATCGCGCTTACCACTGCCTGTAATTTGGGCAGTGGAAAGCGCCAAGTGCATGGACAGGGGCCCTAAATGGGCCCCCAACACTCCCATTCCAACAGCATTTCCATGGCGGGCCAACCCCGGATTGGGGAGTCATAATCCCCAGGGCGGCGCTGCATACAGTGCCACCCTGGCGGATTACAACAGCCCAGACCGCCAGGCTGTCGACTGGCAGCTACCTTGCGGTGTTGGCAGGCAGACCACGGTTGTAATCTGGCAGTCGGACCACCACCGCAAGTCTGTCTGTCTTGAGACCGCCAGACTTGCAATGAGGGCCTATATTTGTGAGGACCTATGACCCCTTGGAGGATCAGAAAGAGGTTCCCACGGAGGCCGATGAGGACAATGATGCCCCACCACATGAAAAGAGGACTGCTTAATACTGATACAGGGGCACGCCGAAGGGCAGTATTACTGCAAAAACATTTCTTGAATACTGACAACATATATCCACCAAGCACCATTGCTGTAAATGAAACACTTTTCCTCACAAATGGCTTGGAGTATGCAACAGTAAAGCATCCACAAATCCTATACCAGGAGTAGCCCACAAAATTTGGTAGAGAAGGACTCAACACTCTAGAAGTCACAACATACACACCAACTGAACTGAAGAAGAAATGTGAAAATGACATGTATGCACTGCCATTTGAACATAGTTATCATATAGCAACACTAATATCATACACGTCTGTCAGTATAAAACATGACAGCAGACAAAATCAAGATCCACATGATGAATGCTATCTATAGGTTAGGCAAAGGTAGGACAGCAGTAGACAGTGCAAGTATCAGTGGGTCACTGTGAGCTATGTGAAAAATCAATGTCTGAGTAGCACTATCACCGGTTACAACTACCAACACAACCCTCAGTGGCAACCACATTTGTGACAAATAGTGACTGAAATACACTCAAGTCAGTTGTCAGTTTGCATGTATGTAAAAAAATTAGATTTCATGTTCCTAATCCAAGTAAAAATGAATGTGTAACACATGGCACAAATATATTACTTCAGGCATGTTACATTCATATCTCTCAGAACTGATCATACATGCAATCCACCCTCATTGTGCATCTGACAAAGGAGGTTGGCTGCAGCTGTGTGGGAGTGCACATGTGAAACTCACACATTCCAAGGGACATATGAAACACTCTTCTACTCAACTTGCCCAGCCACTTTGTGGAGGCTACTCACAGACTTCACAAGAGTAGTGGCTGAAGTTGGAAATGTGTGGGGATCAGTAATCAATCATGTATACAATGCAAATGCCTCAGCAAATAGTGATAGACCTGGATGTGAACCAAATTGTATGGGTACGTTTTGTGTCAAGCAAATAATGTAACATGCATGGAGGACTCAGTAGTGTAGATGAGTGAGATGAGGAGCTAATTTCAAATCAGCAAACAGTGGCAGCCAAGTGACAGCAGACACCTTCACTACACAAGGTAGCTGCAATATCTAAGAAGCATAACAAAATGCCATATTGAGTCTACAAGTCAGCACTCTAACCATGTGAGCCCACACACAAGCTTACACAATGTGTATGCAACTTTTCATCCCCACTGTTAGTAAGTCTCCCAGTGTGATAGCCCAGCACTAACAAGTATGAGTGAGGCATGTTGGCACTGACACTTTTTGTTACCCCAGGTTGCAACACCTGTCCCTGTCCCAATGTCGACTGATGAAGGATAACAGCACAGATGAAAGACATGAAAACCACATATCACAGTGTCATGTAAGTTCCTGGTAGATATTAGGGCATGGCTAACACCAACTGACCACTGAGTACCCAGGGTTAATGGCTATGGCTGACACCCATCGACCTGTAAGTCCCTAGTATGGCATGGCTAACACCAATTGACTACTGAGTCCCCGGATATAATGGGTATGGCTGACACCCATCGACCTGTAAGTCCCTAGAAGATGAAAGGGCATGGCTAACACCAATTGGCCACTGAGTCCCAGGATATAATGAGTATGGCTGACACCCATCGTAAGTCCCTAGTAGATAATAGGGCAGGGGAGAGTAGGCAATGGTTTCATTTCACTACACATCATTGTGCACCGATGGCTACCCTGCACTCCATGTCTGACAACAGCCTTGCCATACAGAGTGTGTGTCATAACTAAGTCAGTGAAATGACAGATAAGGAAAAAGGCCTTTGTCAAAGTTTATGTGTAAGGAACCTTTACACAAAGTACTACCTAATTGGACGCCCTTGTTGCCCCATGCATTGTGTGTATCACTAATTTGAACATGGACAAATGCAAAGATGCAGCAACAGGCCTAGTGTATGGTCAAACCACCTCTGCAAACCTAGGCACAGGAGAGATGTCTCAACATTTGACAACCTAAAAAATACCATTATGAGAGAAGGATACTGCACAGAAGGACTGCATTGACCTTTTATCAGTCAATGGATTGTAAAAATGTACACCCAGAACACACAAAGGTAGTTTGCAGAAGATGAAGATACATGGTGCACAATTGTCATTTACATGCATGTCATTTCATTATACAAGACACCATTGAAAATTTCTGTCTATCACATCCCAAAATATGTCTGCAGCACAAAGTGAACCTAACCACCCAAAACTTTGCATGACAGCATGCACTCAGCACTTTAGGATGTTGAACAAAATGTGTGGTATGTGCACAAGTCTACATGTTGATGTAACAATCATATACCAAGTACATGGCATCCATCGGTGTGACACGGGAAGTGTAAATTGATAACACCACACTGTCAGCACATGAATCAAATACCTGTAGCTCACATGTACAAAACCGTCACAAATTGTATGCATGTACCATCACCCATATAAACAGTTGACACAGGCATTGTACACGTGTATAGGGCAAAATGTGCCATACGACATAAGCAGGCCATCAATCCACAAGGCATGGAAAATGTGAACCTGTGTACTGCATGGCACCATACATCTGTAAGCAGACATTACACACATTTCTACCCGTTGTGTGTGAAAAAAGGACTCATACCATGCAACACATATTTACTACCTTATTTTATGATATTATTACATCATGGTTAAATGACGCATTGGAGCGTTGCATTAAAGAAAATGACGCATTCCCAAAAACGTGCCACATGTGCACAGAAAGTGATGTAAGAGACCTGGCATGATGCCACACAGGACCTGCTAACTTAGTTTTGCTTTTCGTTTTCTACTCACAGTCTTTGTATCTGTCTTGGATGGAGGCTGTGACTGTTTCGTGGAGAGATTTGAAGTGCTTTTGGAATGGTGTGTTGTGCTGTGTTGTGTCCCTGCATTGTTCTTTGTGTGCATTTGGCATGTAGTAAGTGTTTTGTCTACTGTGTGGTCAATATATTGTAAGAAGTTTGTATTAGTGGTAGTTTAGCAGTTGGGTCCCTTGGGGTTAGGGTAGTGTTTGCATAATGTTTGCAATATAAGGTCCTGTAGGAAGGTAGAATGTTGGGGAAAGTAGGTCCCCTCATTTTGGAGCTGATGAGGTGGGGGAATTCATATGGTTGGTCCTGCACTACCTCTTCCACATGGTAGCCCAGGGTAAAAGGGTGATCCAGGGTTACCACACTGAAGACAGAAAGCTGCCCTGGGACAAGGTTCTGGCCCACTGGAACTGGGTCATTCAGGTGGGGAGGACAGTTCAGCAGCTGAAACATCGATGGGCAGACTTGATAGCACGTTAGGGTGACCTGTTGGATTTCCTCGGAGTTGAGGTCGGCGGAACAACATGAGGCAGAACAGTATGAGGACTTTGTGGGTTATTCCAGTTGTGCGAATGCTACTTTATGTCTGTTTGACATCTGCACAATTTGTTTTAAGTGAAGCATCAGGGCTGCCCAGTGGGTGGGGTCGATTTTGTACATATGCAACGATAAAAAGACCAGCGAACATGTTGTTGATCACTCATCACTCACCTTCTCCCTCGTATACTATATTAGATCTCTTTGTCACTCAGATGATGTGTAGAAATGTTGGCACAACTGTGTCATGGATGTATATAACATGTTCACTGGAAGATATGTCCTTGACCACAAAGGGATTGACAGATGTCATATGTTGCACAGTCATGTACATGTGATAATTGGAAGTGATGCAGGAGTTAAGTAAACATGCATGAGTGTGTCCCTTGAGTCACATATGTGCTGGGTGACATGACAATTGTCTATGTTTGCTAAATAATGCACTGATGAGACCTTTGCAAAACTGTGTAGAATATGGCTGAGACACGTATGTATCATCCCTACAAACATGTTAAAATATCAAGCTGGCCTATGCAGTTCATGTCACAAAGACATCTCATTTAGCCTTTTTTGGGTTATCTTTATTCAAAGTCGTCTTTGTACTTCATGAAAATCTGTGTAATGTGCAATATGTAACCATGCTGTTATGTGATCAACATCCACAATGGAATGGCTCATACTTACTCTTGCAGGTGGTCCCCCTCCCTATACCATCGGAGAAGTCCCCACTTTTGCTCACCCTGATTTTGCCAGTAAGTGTCAAAATAGTTAACATCACCGGTGGTGAGAGTATGGTGTGAGATGTAGCATGGTCATCTGTGATGGTCTTGAACAATTGCATGTATGCCATTACAGTCCTCATATTAAAAAAATGGATGTGGACTAATTTGTTTCACATGTGTTTGACATGTGAATCCCTACTTACAATGCATCACTCAGCATGTCGGTGTCATACCCCATACTCAGTGTTGTTAGTCACTACATTCGCAACACATGTGATCCTCAGATATCTTGACCTGTGTGAGGGCTGAGGGTTGTCAATACATTCTCTGTTAGTGATGGACATGTAAGTGCCCAAGATGTGAATCAAACCGCCTCAAACCGTGTACAGCATTAGTAAGTGCTGACCCAAATTCCCAGTGCAGAATAGGTCTTTGACATACGTACATCCTCATATGAGATGGTGGCACTGAGTGTTGTAGTGCTACATGCAATAAATATGTTTTGACCACTAAACTAACTATGCTAGACATAGTGATAGACATGAAGGTACTCTTGTATTCTCCCCTCAGTTATGGCACAAGGCACATGGTAGAGAGCTGTATTTAGAATGTGTCACCATCTGTGTGACATGTGTGACTCAATCTCCCATAATATATGTGTCACAGACCTTTTCCATGTATCAAGTGGTCAGACAATATCCCTGCCATAGCAGGCACTAACTGTTGTGAGCCTACCTCTTGGTAGCACTCTTTGCTTAAATGGAATTTGTACATGCAATAAGAGCATGGATCTACGCTGCATGAATGAGGGTCAAAAAAGAGCTATCACACATAATGAGTATGACATACTATCGTCACATGGATGCTGGGTATGATAATAGTTGTCAATGGTGTCATGGTCCTTAGGAGATGATAAAGGGCCATGATTTTCTATTGGTCCACAGTTGTTAACTGAGAAACTGCACAAGTTCCATTTCTAGGAAGGTTGAAGATGGGCCAAATTGTCAATGCCTATCATTTCAATGTGGACATCAATATCAGAGCTTTGCAGTTGCTGTTTTCACTGCATGTCTGTTTTTTGCCTGACAGACAGTAACCTAACAAGTTCTATTTTTCATGCAGCTGCCAACATGACACCAGCAGAAAAAAGACATTTTGCAAGAGGGGCTGAAGGTTATCTCCACATCAGGCAGGTCCACAGGGGGTGCCGGAAAATGGAGGCCCTCTTTGATTGCAAAAAGGATTCATAGAGGTGAAGGGCATTCTCACCAGAGGGACAACTAAGGAAAAATGTCAGTTCAGCCACCCAACCAGCAGGCAGGTCAGCAAAAACAGATGTAGGAGGACCATCAGAAGCAGGACCATTCTTGGCACCTGTGCCACCCACTGAACGGCCACCACCTGCAGAATCACAGCCAGAACAGCACCATATGGAGCCAACATACATACAGGACTTGCTTACAGAACTGGCAGATCAAAAGCACAGGATTGTTTGGCTAAAACATAAGGTTGACCAAACCTTGACTATTGTGAAGGACATACAGACCCACCAGATGAGAAAAGTGATTGCTACAGTTTTACTTTCCCCTAGTTCAAAATGTTTTTTTAATTATTTGGGGTTTCATTAGATAGTCAGTATAGTTTGGTTAGTTTAGTGTACGTATTTGTAGTCCAAAGTTGTACATTATTAGCGGGGTATGGTTGTTGTGCATCAGGGATATTGTGGGGGTTATACTTTAGCTCAATTTTCCATGTATAAAATTTAAAAAAAACAAAATAAATTAATTTTTTCCAAAACATACAAAAATACATCTTTGTTTAGTATATATGTGTAGTTAGTTAATATTTAGTTTTAGTTACTGTTGTCTTTGTCAATGGATGTAACTTTAGGGGGCTTAAAGGTTGCTGTTCAATTGTAGCATCTGATGTTTAGAATAGGTTAGGCTAAGCTAAGATAGTTGTAGTTATAAGGTAGGATGAGTTAGTGTTGGTTAGCATACTTTAGTTAGGTATTATAGTTACTGTGTAACTAGATGTTAGTATGTTGTTCAATAAATCATGTTGTACCATGAAGCTTCCTCTCCATCATGTCTATTGTGTAGGTGATAGCATGCTTGTTCAGGAATTGTTTTGCACAATCACGTGACCTGAGCAGCAGCACTTTGTGACATATGTGACAATGTGTATCACCTGTGCTGAGCTTCCTGTCAGCTTGACAATTTTGTGATTTCAGCTATTGGAGACAAATTTTTGCAAGGTACGTGGCCCGCTGGTTGTGGATGGATACACATCCTGACACACGTCATCTCATGTAAATTTACAGTGTGTTGAAGGTATGTGATTTGCACTGTCAATGGAATATTTGTCAATGAATTTCTGCTACATCACAATCTTACACATGCATTATGTCATTGTAATATAGATGGTGTGATGTAACTAACAGACTTGCATCGCCCACCCACATGTGTTGGATGTATGGTCAGGTGACATCATACACTCATGCTACAGGACACCTGCTATACTTGGATGGCTCATGTATTTTTTTGATTCTCCTCATAGTTCTCAGTGACCATACTCATGCTACATTCAGTATATGTAGCATTGTTCCAGACACATTGACACATATTGCTTTGGAAGGTACTCAGTGGCATGCCTTAAATGCAATCACACCACCATGCTGTCATTCATTGTGGCAGGCCAGAGGTGATGATTTAGTACAAACGGGCACTGTGGGTGCCACAACACAAATTTACAGGTGTAGTTGCCCTGCTGCAGGGTGATGCAGTAGTGGGCCATTCAATGGCTGGTGATTAAGCTATACCCAAGCAAACATCATGAGGGTTAATACAGCATCAGCCATACCATGATATGTGTACCTGAGGCAATGGATAATTTACTGACCCCAGCCCAGGGGTGTGGGTTTGCAAGGACTACGATGATTGCTTCACTGACTGGCTTCCAGTATGTGTGCCCAATGTTTCTACACACATGTGCAAATGTATATTAGGGACTGATGTAATTCTGAATGGGATACCTTCCTCCACATCCTGCAACAATACCTGCAAGCCTGCCACACATTACTGCATTGTGCTAGGATGCCTGCATTGGTGCTAGACCGTGGATCATCCACATTAGCTACTGTAGGCACACACTTTAAATTAGCTCTTTTTCATATGTCTCCACCCTGTACTTTGTGAAAGACACGCCTCAGTATATTTACTTCACCTGTGTAAATACACAGCTCCATTTCTATGTACATAGACCTACATTGTTTAAGCATCCCATGATGCATTCTGTTCAAATACTTTCAATCTCAGGGCACCCCTACCACAGCCCCGTGCAGCTTTTCACTGTCTGCTATGCAGACAGTGAAAAGCGCGACAGTTGCAACTGCACCCGTCGCACGGCCGCAACACCGCCGGCTCCATTTGGAGCTGGCTCCTGTGTTGCAGCCGAGATCCCCGCTGGGCCGGCGGGCAGGAAACCAGGTTTCACGCCCGCCAGCCCAGCTGGGATCTCATAAAGCCTGTGGCGCGAGTGCGGCTGCATTGGCGGCAGCCCAAGGTCGTAATGACCCCCTAAGTGTGTCATACCTTCTTTTCTCTGCTCTCTTGTTTGTCCAGTGGGCGTGTCTGTTTGCAAAAAAGGGGAAGAGAAAGGCCACTCCTGCAGCCACATACAGGCCTTCAGGCTCAATCATGCACAACAATAGATATCTTTTTGGTGAGGACTGTCAATGTTATTTCTAACAAGATCTAGCTGGCGGAGTGAAGGCTTCAATTTACGGCTGAAGATTTTGCCCCACACATGCAATCCACATTATCTACATTTTTCTCCTCCAACAATGCTAATGTTAATAACCTCAATGCTGGTTTTGATGAAGAGCAATTGTGCCCTGCAAGGAGATCTACGGTTAAGCACTGGACGGGTGCTTTCAGGTTGAAAAACTAACAATCAAAGTGTAGTAAACTCTTATGAGGAGATAATCATACTAGAGGAGGTAATTGCATATTGGAACTACCTGCTGGGCAGAAACTGTCTGAATCACACTGCTTATTACCACCAGCAAAGAAGACACGCTGTTAAGGCAGAAAGGGGAAAATGGACCATAAAGCACTTCTTCCATCAGAAGGAAATCTACCACAACCGGCAGGCCTTGAGACTTTGATAGTGGATTTGGCTAACAAAATTGTCCATCTGGAAGCAAGAATGGAGAATTTTACAAATATGGTCTTGAGTGGGTTGGAGGCCCTAAAGTCCTGTCTACAAAATAATGTCAGTGGCAATCCCCCTCATAGTCCACCAGCCAAGAAGCCTAGAGCCAAAGATGCTAGTACAGATATGGGTCCGGTCATTGAGCAGAGAGACTTTCCTGTATCTCAGGGGACTATTTCTCAGACAAGTGAACATATGCAGTGCACTCTCCCGCCCCTGGGAGGTGACAGTAATGAGGGGTGTGGGAAGCTAGTGGCTGGTAATACAACATGTTTGCAAGGCCAAAGAGGCCATAGAGAGGCCCATGGACCGATGTCACTTCTACCATGGAAACAGTCTCTACAATTACCACCTGAGACTACCCTGTATGTGTTGATTTTAAAAGGTGCTCCCCACTGATGCCAGGGACCCAGGAGAACTATGGGCAGTTGCTGAATAAGGTGGTGCATTGCCTAGACGTAAAGGTGGCCAGATTGGGTGATGTACAAGATTAATTATATACAAAGGATGCCCTGGGTGGCTAACTCACACAAACTGGATGGCAAGCACTGTATATTTGTCAACTTTAGAAATAGAGCAGGTGTTGATTAAATCTTGAGCCGACCCAACTATAGGACTCATAAGCACTCAGCCATTGAAATTCTTCCCACAGGCTACTGCTACAGATCTGCTGACATTTTTAGGTCTTTGCTCCACATTTCAGTCCATTCCTTGACAACTCAGAACAGATTTTCCCCACAGATAGGGCTCAATCAGTTGGACTGACAGAGGGTGAATTAGTTGGTACAAAGCCCTCGAAGCTTGTTTAGCAAACCAAATTATTTGACTCTTCCGCAACATTGAAAGGGACATTTGCAACTCAGAAACTTAGCCCTGGTGCCATTGTGAGAGTTGGTTTTGCTTCTTGGAATGTCCCAGGCTTGAGTGTCAAACTGGAGAACCCAGAGTGGATTAATTTTATCAAACCTTATGCAGTTTTGTGTCTACCGGAAACATGGCTAATGAAAGATGTCTATATTGACAGGTTTGCAACCTATTCTACCCCGGCTATTCCAGGGGCTATGGGAAGGACTAAAGGAGGATTAGCAACACTAGTGGCTCTCACCTTTCCAGTTTGTGTTATTTTGACTAATTTGGCATTGTCCCATTATCAGGTCATCCAGTGTGGCACTAAGCATACATTATTAGTTTACCTGTACAATAATGTGTTTGATGCCAATAATTCTTCTATCTGCTATCGCAAAATCTTTGCAGGATGATATGGAGTTATGTCTGAGTAATTTGGAGGGTGGCTATACAATGTCTGGATGGGGAACTTTAATGTAAAAACAGCACAGCTTCCCCTAAATCTTGTGAGTTCTTGACTATTGACGGAGAGCCTGCTACGCATTTTTGCCATAGTCATTTGGGGGATGCATTTAATTTGCCTTCGATTAATCACAATTTGATATTTGCTTTTGACTCCTCTAGTAGTGGGCTAGATATGACACCTACATTTGTGAGGCATAGTTGTTTTAGCCTCATTGATATTATCCTACTTTCATATAATCTAAGATCACCACTGAGAAGCCAGGAGGTTGTGGACTTCCCCCTGAGCGAACATAGGCTGATTTAATTTACGATAAGTGGTGCCACATCCATTCTCTTCACCCATATCTATTACTCCCAACAAGTGGGCGACTATGAGTTGGGGTAAAATTGACAAAGCTCTTTTCCTTTCAAATTTGATTGTTGCCTCCTATAGTGAGTTCATGTTTTGTTTAGAGAAATGTGAGGGTGGAGGATTTAAAGCAATATTAAACAGCTTTGATAAAATTTACAGGGCATCTAAAAAAATGCTCACTGTCATCCCAATGTCGACCCACACTAAGAAGACTAGATTATATGATGCCACCTGTACTAATGCCCTCAACCTTCTATTGAAGTCTCTTAAGATACACCACGAGATCTGGAAAGGCTTTTCTACTGTAGAAGGGACTGTAAGGTTGCATTACTGGCCAGGAAACGGTTAGTGAAGGAGGAAGCCTATTATGATTTGGTTAAGACTAGCGAGCTAAAGGACAGTAGGCTGTTCTGGTAAACAGAGACCAGAAATTATCTTAATAAGGATCAGGGCAGTAGTGTGGACATAGTAATTCCACCAGGGATATGGTTCAGGCACTTTTCATAGCTCTATCAGGCATCTCCTATGCTGGAATGGCAGGTGTTGATCAGTCCTTAAACAATGACATTGTCAACTCGACTGATTACTGCCCAACCCTTTTTGCAATTTTTAGATATAGGTGTCTCTGAAGTAACTGGGGCTATTAAGAACTGCCCTGTCCTGAAGGCACCAGCCACAGATGGGATCTCAGCCATTCTTTTTGGGGTCAAATTATCCTTGTGGGCTCCATTTTGAATAACGTTCTTAAGGCTGCACTCCATGTGGGCCCCCAAAAAACCTTGGTCACATGCAATAATAGTACCTATTTCTAAAAAAGGAGCTAAAGATGACCCAAAGTGTTACTGGCCTATTTTGTTAATTAACTTGAAAGTTAAGGTAATGGGCAGGGTCCTATTGGACCACTTGCAATCTTGGGAGAAGGACAACAACATCCTTTCTGATCTGTTCGGGTTCAGAGCTGGCCTAGGAACTGTAGAGCAATGTCTTAACTTGTACATGTTAATAGGCAGGTATTCACTGGCCAAAGGGGGCAAACATTATGGGGCATACATGAACCTGAGCTCAGCCTTTGACTCTGCCAATTGGTCAAAGCTCTTGGCAACAATGGCTGAGATGGGGGTCGAGCACACTATTATAGACTTTCTAAGGGAGCTCCACGCAGATGTCACTGCAAGCATGAGATACAGCCCAGCAAGGGGAATTACAGAAAGTTTTAGATTAGCACGTGGTGTGCACCAATGTTGTGTGTTGGCTTCATTTCTCTTTTCTATATGCTTTAATGATATAGAGAAGCATCTTCTGAATATCAACACTGTTTGGCCAATGGTAAGTAGGCGTAGTATTCCGGCTTTGACCTACGCCAATGATACTGTTCTATTGGCAAGAACTGCAAATGGGTTGCAACAACTATTAGACCAATCTTTCATCTTTATCTCCAACTTAGATTTATCAGTTAATCAGTCTAAAATGCCTATTATGGTTTTTGGCGATCGTGCTAGAGCTTGCAGGAATTTCCTTGTTAACAAGACCAAGATCAGTAGGGTTCATCCTATCTGTACCTAGGCATGTTGTTTGATGACAGATTGAGCTGATGTGCATTGAAAGAGAGCAGGGCAGCTCACTTAGCCAGGTACACAGAATCAGTCTTAGATTTTATTACTAGATGAAGCAGCAAACTTATCAAAGAGCTGCTGGAAATCTATGCAGCCATATGCCTCTCTAGTGCAACCTGTGGTGCAGGTGTCTGGGGCATTTGGGATCAGCCGGGACTTGAGAAAGTGGTGCTCCCCTCCGTCCCACTGGTGCCCTCACAGTCGGTGGACTCTGCCTCCTGTGTCCTGTGGGATGAAGCTCCCTCCATCGCCGATGCCTCTGCTCCTCCGCCAGATGATGCTAATGCACATAAGGACAAGGTGACAAAACAAAAAGAGGGGGGAAGAGACAAAGGATACACTGGGTCAATGGCTGCACCAACACCACCTTTGGCGTGCATGTCACCCTCACACATAGGGAACAGCCCTACATACTATGCAATGTACTACCAGCAACAATGCTAGTCATCAGGGCATGGGGAGGGACACATACCGCCAACTGCAGCATACCTGTGACCCACACAGCCCTGCCCAGTAGTGGATGCCTACTAGCTAGGTTGAAGGAATTTCACATCAGATCCCTGCCCAACATGGAACTTACTCTGCAATGTCAGGCCTGGCCTAGGGGCGCCTACAGACACACATCCCCCACCCGGATACCATCCCCCCATGCGTACGTTGCAATGATGGGCACTGTACTCACCCCCTTGTGACTGCTGTGATATCCTCAAGCGCCCATCGAGATCTGGATAGGCCACCCCCAGCATGTGGGTCATCAGGGGGGTCAGGGTTCGATAGGCCCCCCTTCCTCGTTGGGAGGCCATCCCCAGCTGGGCCTCTGCCATTTTCGTGCCCACATCTCAGGTCCTCCCACCGTTTCGGACAGTGGGTGCTCCACCTGCCGTTGTTACGCACTGCGCTGGACTTCTCACCTCTGGATACCGAGTTGGCGAGTACACCAGGTCTTCTACAGGTCCTGGATACTCCCAGATAAGGGCGACCCCTTCTAGCAGCCACGGTGCCACTTGACAGGCTATGCCAAAGCAGACTGGACCCTCCAGAAGGAGTCCCAGAGGGAAAAAAAACAAAACTGGGGAAAAACCTCTAACAGGAACTCCTGAAGAAAAAGCAAGAAAAAACAGGACTTGAGAACTTTACTTCGGACTTATGAAACTCACACTTCTCTGGTTTACAACACAATTGTTTTTTCTTGAGTCTTTCCAGGACATGCAGGACATGATCTATATGTTGCTCAGGATCACAGGAATATATCAAGATATCATCCAAATAAATGACTACATATTGGTTGAGTACATCAGAGAACACTGAATCCATAAATCGTTGAAAAACAGAAGGGGTGTTGGTCAGTCCAAAGGGCATAAGACGGTACTCATAGTGCCCAAAAGGGGTGCGGAAAGCTGTCTCCCATTCATCACATTCCTTGATCCAAAGAAAATGATAGGCACCTTGTCAGTCTAATTTGGTAAACATCTTGGCTCCTTGAATGGCATCCAATTTATCCCTGATTAAAGGCAGTGGATATCGATCCTTAATTGTTATTCTGTTGAGCTCGCGAAAATCAACACATGGACACAGATCCTTAGTCTTCTTGGGGACGAAGAAGAGAGGAGCCCCAGCAGGGGATGTGGAAGGAGCTCTTAAACCGTTGTGTAAGTTATCATCTAAATATTCCTTTAGCACCTTCTTTTCTTGGTCTGTCAGAGAAAAAATTCGACCAAAGGGTACGACTTCATCAGGAACTAAAGGAATAGCACAGTCATAACTGCGATGAGACGGCAAAATAGGATTACTAGGTTTCTGAAAAATCCTGATATATTCCTGATAACAATCTGGGACTCGCTGGATCATATTGATAGAGTTAGTGTTATCCTTGGTTGACTGACAGGCCCTTTTGGGTGTCCAAAAAGAGGTAGTGGAATAACAATTCTGTTGACAAAATAAAGACGTTATGGATATAATTCTTGTTCCCCAATTGATATAGGGGTTGTATCGGGTTAACCAGGGTATTCCCAAAATCATGATGTGATTTGGTGAGGCTATGAGATCAAAGGCAACATGTTCTTGATGCCCCCCAAATGTCAAACAAAGAGTAGGGGTTGAGGCCACCACAGGACCTGAGATTAATGGAGAGCCATCCACCATGTGAACCTGCTCAGGAGTTTCTTTAGGAATGCGGGGAATTCCTTTATTCGTAGCCCAGGTCTCATCCAGATAGATCCCACTAGCTCCACAATCAAGGAGAGACAGAAGATGTTCTTCTTGATCTTGTGAACTTTGTAACTTGACCAAGAGGATAAACAGGGTGGGCATGCTTTCTCTGGAGGAACATATTGATGGTACTTCAGCTCCTCCCATCTCCTTCCCCCTTACAGGGGACAGGAGCTGGCGTTTCCCGCTGGTCTTGAGGGACGTACCGGACAACTACGGATCAGATGGCCAGCCTTACCACAGTATAGACAAAGTCCCTTACGTCTTCGTTCCTTCCTCTCTGACTCCGTCATGGACCACGAACCAGATCTATCTGCATGGGTTCTTCAGGTGGAGGTGGAGAGGCTTCGGATGGAACATCTTCCGTTCGCGGACTGCTAGTACGAAAGGTACCAGACTGGCATGGAGCTCGTGTTCTATGACTCTCCATCTTGCGCTCTCGAAGTCTATATTCCATGTTCATAGATCGATCCATTAATTACTTCAAAGAAGAAGCTTGAGAAGAATGTACAAGCTCATCTTTAATTTCTTCACGCAGACCTCGGCGGAAAAGGGTTATGAAGGTGCGTTCCGCCCAGGAGGTTTCAGCTGCCAGCTGTTTGACACGGGTTATATACTGCAGAACATCCTGATTACCCTGCTGAATATCACATAAGGCTTCTTCAGCTGCTGCTTCTACCCCAGGTCTCTAAAACATTTGTTTGAATATAGTCAGGAAAGCGGGATAGTTAGCCAGGACTAGGTCTTCTCCAGAAACCAGAGAAGTCGCCCAAGCAAGCGCCGGACCAGACAAGGCGCTGATCAGATAGCCCACATTAGCCTTATCCGAGGAAAACTGGAGTGGTCGAAAGACAAAGAAAACCGTCAGGGCATCCAAAAATTCCTTTATCTTTAGAGGATCTCCAGAATATCGAGGAGCAGTGGCAGATGCAGGTGGTATGTCCATTGATCGGGAAGACAAGACCTGTCGTAGCGCAGTGTTCTCTGCCCGTAACTGTTGTAACTCTTGGGCTTGTTGTTGGACAGTCTGCAACATGGCTTGAGCATTTTCTGCCGCCTCTCCCTGTGGATCTTCCATAGCGATCTCGCAACGCGGAATCTTTTGGCGTTGCAATCTGTTACGTACTGCGCTGGACTTCTCACCTCTGGATACTGAGTTGGCGAATACACCAGGTCTTCTACCGGTTCTGGATACTCCCAGATAAGGGCGACCCCTTCTAGTAGCCACGGTGCTGCTTGACAGGCTACGCCAAAGCAGACCGGACCCTCCAGAAGGAGTCCCAGAGGGAAAAAAACCCAACACTGGGGAAAAACCTCTAACAGGAACTCCTGAAGAAAAAGCAAGCAAAAACAGGACTTGACAACAGGAATAAAATAGACAAAATCTCCCAAGGCAAAAAGCAGGAACAAAGAACAGGCAAAAATCTCCCAAGGCAAAAGCAAGAACAAAGAACAGGCAAAAATCTCCCAAGGCAAAAGCAGGAACAAAGAACTGGAGCGAACAGCACTACCAGAAGGAAGTGTTTGCAACGCAACGTAGAACAAGACTGACTGACTTATGTACTGAGAAAAGGGAAGTGACATCACAGGAAAGGGAAAGAACACCATCTTGAATTGGGAAGAGCCCATAGACAAGAATAGGAAAAAGAAAGTAGTAGAAAAGACAACCAGAGCATGCTGGGACAAAAACACGAAGAAGACAAGATGGACACAACATGGACAGAGACAGGAGAGAAGACCAGACAAACCCACCACCAACAACAAAAAAGAAGAAAAGGGCTACAGGTAAGTGTAGCGCGACCGGGAGCAAAAAATATGCTTCCCAGGATGTGTAATCAAAAACCGCAGGGAACGGCGCTCCGAGTGTCGGCAGCGCGTTTCATCCGCGAGGACAGATAGAGACACCACGTCTAAGCGTGGCGTTACAGCCGTAGACTCCCAGGGTCTGCACGTCCTTGGAAATTGCACGCCACATACCCTTCTTTTGATGGGCACTGACCTGCAGAGGAAATACACACAAGGAAATGTATTAGCTACACTGTCCTGGCTGTTACAGTCATGGCCAACCATAGCCCATTCTATCCCCTTTTGCACAGACATGTCCCAGCATACATGCAGCATGCTGCCCAGGGCCCATCCACCACCCCCCCCCACACGAGGCCTTCACACAGAGCACTCCACACATTCATGCCCATTCATCGTGTACTCATCTGTTGGTCTGGAGACCCATACAGCAGTCCTTACTGGGGTAGGACCGCATCTACTAGTCTCCCCCCAGTCACACGGGCCATGGTAGGTTCCAGACACAGCAGCGCATGCAGTGTAGGTCCTCTCCTGTTGAAGGTCAGGTAGCAAGTGAGTGAACAGATAGAAAATGGCGGTGATGTCCATGGCGATGCATACCGTCACCGCCGGCGCACATCACCCTTGGCCACTGTACCCCATAGGGCCCAATATTATCCAGTGAGGGGTTGCACAGTGGATCCCGACCACCTCCTGCAATGGCACACAACTTCAGCAGAATTACCTCACTTCCACCTATCCCTCCATACAGGACAGGCAGACGCCATTACAGGGGAGGGCAATGCATGGATCATAACTGCGTCACAAAACACAGTTGTACATGCAGGACATATGCCACTAATACATTTAAAATTCACATCATACATTGAACTGTAGTGGCTACAACGTACAGTTTATGACCGGCTCCTCACTCTTTTGCCCCATAGTTTGAAACCGCTGTGGATGAATAGGAGATGGAGACATACCCCCATGTACAGATCCCTAGTGGACTTGGCAACAGTGAAGGACAGGCACATTATCCTTACCTATAGACTTGACAGGGCTACAATCACAGAGCTGTGTGCCCAATTGGAGCCTGACCTGATACCTGCTATCTGTCACCCCACTGGGATCCCCCCTCTTGTGCAAGTCCTATCTGTGCTCCATTTATTGCCAACTGGTTATTTCCAAGCGACAGTGGGCTTGGCAGCAGGAATGTCACAGCCAATGTTCTCAATTGTGCTGACAAGAGGGTTGTCTGCCCTGATTAAACACATATGCATCTATATTGTTTTCCCCCATGTGGAGGATTTGCCCATGGTGAAGGCTGACTTCTATGCAATGGGACATATCCCCAACATAATTGGGGCAATTGATGGAACACATATTGCATTTGTCCCCCCCGGCAAATATACAGGTCTTCAGAAATCGAAAAAGTTTTCACTTGATGAGTGTGCATATGGTGTGTTTGGCAGACCAGTACATCTCCCATGTCAATGCTAAGTATCCTGGGTCAGTGCACAATGCCTTTATCCTGAGGTATAACAGCATCCCAAATGTGATGGGCCAAATACAGAGGCACAGGATGTGGCTAATAAGTGAGCCCTGGTTCCCACCCAGTGGATGTTGGTGTATGGGTATGGTGTGAGCCATAAGGGATAGTGTGTGGCTAACAGTTGTCCAACGATATTTGTAGGTGACTCAGGTTACCCCAACCTATCATGGCTACTGATCCCTGTGAGGACACCCAGGACAAGGGCTGAGGAATGTTAAAATGAGGCACATGGGCGAACAAGAAGGATCATTGAATGTACATTTGGCCACCTGAAGGCCAAGTTTCGGTGCCCCCATCTGACTAATTGATCCCTGTACTACTCACCCAACAAGGTCCGCCAGATAATCGTGGCATGCTGCATGTTGCATACCGTTGCCTTAAGATGCCATGTGCCTTTTCTGCAGAAAGAGGAGGCTGGAGATAGCTGTGTGGCAGCATTGGACCCTGTGGACAGTTAAGATGAGGAGGCAGAATATGAGGATGAGGACAACAGAACTGCAGTGATCAGACAATACTTCCAATGGCACACAGGTAAGACAGTGTCACTTCAAATTTCATTGTCAGTTTTTTGTTTCACATTGTCACTGGCAGGCTCTGATTTCCCACTTCTATGGCCACTCACTGTACCCTTTGGCAACTCTTTTTGCAGATGTTGGTGCCCCACTATCTCTCCTGGTGTGTTCACTGCAGCCAACTACAGGTCTTTCTTATGTTAACATTACTGTACAGTTGAATTACAATGTTTAAACCTTGTTAAGCAAATATATATTTCAAACATTGGACATACTCCATACTTGCATTTTTTCAAAGTGTGTTCATTGCAGTGTTATGAAGAAAAGGGAGAAGTGCAATGGGCCGGGGTGATGATGGAGGAAAGTCCAGGGTATAGTGGTGACTTGCAGCAATGGAATGTACCTTCTCCCGTAGGTCTTCCACCTCTTCCTGATGTCATCCATTGTTCTCAGGTGCTGTCCCACGGCATTGACCCTGTCCACGATCCTCCGCCATAGCTCCATCTTCCTAGCAATGGATATCTGCTGCACCTGTGCTCCAAATAACTGTGGCTCTACCCGTATAATTTCCTCCACCGTGACCCTTAGCGCCTCCTCAGAGAATCTGGGGTGTTGTTGTGGTGCCATGGGTGTTGTGTGAGTATTGTGGTTGAGGGTGTGTAGGATGATGTGTTGGTTTGTGTGTTGTGAGGTGCGTGGGTGGGTGGTGTATAGGTGATGGTGGTGTGTGTCTCTGGTCTTGTCTGTGGTTGTGGTGTCTGTCTCGTGCCAATAGTTTGTAATGGTAAAGGGTTGTGGGTAATGTGGGTGTGTGTTTTATAGTGGTGTGGGTGTGTGGGTGTGGTGTGTGTATGGGTGTCAGGTGTGTGTAGTTTGATTTGACCTATGTGGTGTTGTTTTGTATTTGTGTGTGTATTTTGAGCGCAGTGGTATGTACCGCCAGTGGTTTACTGCCATTGAAAGTCCACCATGGTGATTCATGGGTCATAATGTTGTGGGCATAGTTCGGTTGGCGTAACGGTGTGGATTTTGATACCACCAGTTTATTACTGACCTTTGGTGCGGCGGACTTTTGTGTGTGGCTAAATAGTGATGAATTGGTGTGTGTGTGTCATACTATGGTGAACCGATATCCGCCGTGGCAGCGGTATGTTGGCGGCAGTCAGCATGGCAGTAAGTGGGATTTACCGCCAATATCATAATGAGGACCTATGTCTTGTAACTAATATCTAATATTGTTTTATTATGTAAATTGATGTTTTTTTCTTTTTCCATATTGATTCTTGCAGGATCTTTTTATATTTTTAACATTTTTATGATGTACCTGTTATTTATGTGTACTTTTATGAATTTTAATAAAGGATTCATTGGTAATTCATGCTATATCAGACTCCTAGCCGATTTCATGATACTGCTCCAACTGGTGCAGAATGTGGCAGCACTAGTGATCACGGGCGAACACAGCTTCTCTCACATCTCACTTATTTTGGAACACCTTCATTGGCTACGATTAGAAAAAAAATACTTTACAAAGTGCTAGCAATTGTGCACCAGGTTGTTCACAGCCATGCTCCTCACTTCATGACCTATAAATCTGACCTTCATCATTCCCAGTGCACTTTAAAGTTCTCCAGTCAGTTCTTTTAATGACATTCCTAAAACCAGAACAGTGGTGTTTGATGAGACCTTTTAGTACCAGCTGAAAACAAACGTCCAGCTGCCTTTGTTCCACCTCCTATAACTCTGCTTTGCACAAGGCTCCAAAGAGTTTCCTTTTTATCCAATCTTATTAAACATTTCTACTGTTACAAGTCTGTATCATGTATGTCTTCTATAACACCAAGAAACTTTCATGAATGCACACGTTCTAAATACAAAAACATAATATAGCATAACGCCAGAGTCCAATAAAATAACATCTTGCTAAGCTTCATGGTCACAACAAGTGCACTGTAATAAATGAGATTTTTCGATCCTGTATAAAATCTTTTTCCTAATTTCTTTTTAATAAGCGCCTTGCAATGCACCCAGTTGCCTGATATAAAGAAATGATGTAGCTGCTCAAATGTAATAACTTGTTACAGTTGAGTTCTGATGTCACAATGCCTGCTGAGGAAAAAGCAGGTCAGGTAACATAGCATAATTAAATCAGCTTGTTTAAAGAAAAGAAAAAACATTGCTTTTCTTTCTTCTGCTACTGTTTTTCTAACTATACAGTGACAAACGGAATGGATATATTTATGACAACATTTCTTTTTTGCACACCTTAGGTAAATATTGTAAAGTTAGAATCTATCTGCATCTTTCTACACATTCCAAGCTACTGCATCCTTTAAAAAAAAAAAAAAACTTGCTTGTATTAAACGGATTGCAATATCTTTTTTCAACAAATATAGCAAACACATTTTTGTATGTGTTTATTTTTTCACTAGACATTCTATTTTTATTCATCATGATTGCAAACATTCTCTTTCTGTGATATGAAGTAGCTATGTACCAAGGGTTTAGTTGGTTTATGTGAAATGTGATGATGTATTATGAGGAATAAAGTACCCCCTGCTGTAGATGATAAGGATATTGCAAGTCACCTTGGAGTTCCATAACTTTATAAAGGAACTGGTGACTTGCAGTATCTGTATATTGTATGGCAGGGAGTACATCATTCCATATATAAAACTGTGCAATTTATTTGCCATAATTATTCAAAGTCTCTGTTGATGTTGACTCTCCTTTGATGTACAGTGTCTCTACTTATGGACTTCCAACAAGTCCATTATGATTGTCTCCGTAGTACAGCTTCCAGGATTTGGTTAGACATCTTTTTAGAAATGGCCCTAGTTTCTGCAATATGGCAGCGCATGTTCTTGCATCTATTTTTCCCACTCTTCTTACCAACACTGGACTGATTTCCAATGGTGCAAAATAAACTCTCATCTCTACATCCCAGTCTTTAAATTTGACAGTAAGGCAGCACAGCATGAATAAACTACTAACTTATAAACTCCAAATACTCACCTGGAGAAATATCTGAGTGCAGTGATAAAACTCATGAATGACACTTTAGAATGTCATCTAATGAGGGTGGATCAATAGACAAGTATTGGAATACCTCAATCTCCATCTAAAGCCTTCTCAGAACTTTGGGTAAATGATGTCTGGTTAATGTGCATTAGAAAGAGAAGGAATTTACCTTTTCCTCTTACAGCCATTTGGTGCAGCAGTGCCCTACTGGTGGCAACAGCTATGGCTGACATAAGCTTCTTCACAATCTCTGACCACACTTTAGTGATCTAGGCCTGTAATCTAGGGGGAACTGCAAGGAAAAATAGAACATGGAATTTCAATCTACCATATCATAAGATAGGCTATATAAACCAGAACTAAGGCCCTCATTATGAACTTGGCGGGAAAACCCGCCAAGTTCGGCGCTGGTGGTCAACAAAAGACCACCAGCATGTAGAAGACCCAGCCGCCCACATTATGATCATTCAGCTGGGTCGACGGGTAGAAGCAGTGTTTCTGCCATCCGGTCCAGTGAATGCATAGCCTGTCTTTTGACCACATGGAGCCGGCGGCAATGTAACAGTGCGGCAGATAGTGACATGCACAACGGGGCTGTGCACGGGGGCCCCTGCACTGCCCATGTCAAGTACATGGCCAGTGCAGGGACCCCCAGGGGGCCCGAGGCACCCATTCTGCCAGCCTTTCCCTGGCGGGGTAAACCGCCAGGGAAAGGCTGGTGGAATCAGGTACATTATCCGGTGGGCAGCGCTGCTTGGATATGTAACTCCGCCATCGCCAGGCTGCCTGGCGGCGGAAGCCTGGCGGTGGCGGAGTTACTCCAGTGGCGGTTCTGCCACATATATTATATGACGGTCTGGGCCACCATGCCAGTGGTGGTTATTACCGCCACCGCCGGCATGGTGGCCCAGACCGCCATGTTCATAATGAGGGCCTAAAACACCAAATAGAAGAGTATTTCAAATTAAACAATAAGGGTGAGAAACCTTTAAATACCATTTCCGATCCCTTCAAATAAGTTATTAAATATAAATGCATAGCAATGCATGCAAACCAGAAACATAACTGAAACCAGAATTCAGAAAAACTTAAAGCAAATTTTATGTTGTTTGAGCAAAAATACGAGGAAAACAACTTTCTTTACTATGATAAATGGTGATGTTAGAAGGTCACTGTTGAGTATGACCTATTGCTTGTCAAGTTTTTTATAGGCCTTGAGGAGTCTTCATTGTAAAATAAGATGGTCACACATGATGGAACTCTACTGGCAGAGGTGTAAGTTAAGTGATCTTTGATGGAAGTGAATGGCTGATGGGAGTGGTAATTGGAGATTAAAAGGTTTTTGAAATATTTTTAGGTACACCTTTAAAAGTAGGAGTTAGATGAGAATCTTTACCACAAGTGGGAAAGGATCTGCTGCCCTGTTTTTTCATGAGGTGGAAATGGGTGGCTGTATATGCTGAAATGAAATGAGTGACGGAAGGTGTGTTCAGTGGATGAGGAGAGGCTGGTGATGTGTTTTTTATGTAATTTCGACATTTCCAGATGAAAGTATTAAGTGGATTGAGGGTGATAGGTTTGTTATGTGAGGAGTGAGTGGATAAAAAATAGCGGTCTAATGGGTTGGAAGTAAAGTGGAGGGATACAAAGTTTCACCATATTTGGGCTTTTGTACTTAACTTTAAATCTGTGAGGCATATTTATGAAAAGTGTTTTCTAGAGCCCCTAATGCCACCACAGCAGTAGGTAGGGAAGTAGTGTCAGAATTTGTTATGCTAGTTCGGCGCTTTGCAGGATTAGTGTAAAAAATGTTGACGCTAATCCTGCAAAGCACCCAGAGGCCCATTGTAACCAATGAAAGCCTCTCTTTTAATGCCTGCTCAGAGCAGAAATCTCTTAGTTTTCCTAGTGCCATTTTTCGGCTCCCATAACAGGGGAATGTCCCCTTTGCATACATTATGCCTGGCGCAGGCATAATGTAGCGCAAGGAGTTACAAAGTGGCGCAATGCAGGTATGGTGCCACTTTATAAATATGACACAGCGTTTTTGGCCTTTTAACGCCATATTAGCGAAAGAATTAAACTAATGTGGCATTAGAATGGCGCTAGGCCCTCTTAAATCTGGGCCTAAATGTTCTGTATTGCCAAAGATACGACAATTAAGAACATTTTCATTAATGCTAAAACTTTGGCATACTACTTCTCAACATGATTGGTTATGCCATCAGGTGATTATTCTAGATTAGTTGTAAGATTCTGGGCCAGATTCAAGAAAAATGGCACTACAATACATGTAGCACCACTTTTCTTGCGGCTCCTTGCACCCCCTGCTGCCACCATGTGTGTGCCGTATTTAAAATACGGCTCATCATGGCGCAAGGTAGGGGCAATAGCATCAGAATTGTCACTATTAATGTACTGTTCAGGGTTAGCGCCAACATTTTACAAAACAGTATATAGGGGCCAATTGAAAACAAATCATGCCCCCTTCTAACTCTTACTCTGGGCAAGTGTTAAAAATGCAAAATTAAATGACGCAAAGAAATCTTTTAGATGTCTTTGCTCCATTTCCCCCCCCCCCCCCCTAATGGGGGAACACCCCCCCTTGCATATATTATGCCTGGTGCATAATGTGGCACAAGGGGTTACAAAGTGGCACAATGCCTACATTGCCTCGTTGGGCCACATTAGCGTAAAACAATGATGCTAATGTGGCGCAAGGAGGTGCTAGGGGCTCTTACATATGCCCCTCTGTTTTCTTACATTATGATTTTTCTTGTTTTCCATTTTTAGGAAATAAAAGGTAATTTGCAGACGTTTTAACACTAACCATACAGATTGAATTATTGATCCTTGGTCCAGTTAGTGAGTTACATTTTTTGCAAAAGGTAGAGAGAGCACATTGCCTGGCATATCAGCACACAATTACTCCAGTTGATTTGCGGTACATGCCGTTCATGGTAACACTCACTTTAGTTGAAAGTCTTTAGGATTCACCATTGTTGGTGCAGTCAGTGCTGGGTATTGCTAGACATGTCTCAGGATATTTGTCCTTCACCAGTAGAGAGTAGCACCATACATTTGGGGTGCTAGCAATGTCGCTCACAGACTTCTGTACTATTGCCAGAGTGCAGGTTGATTTGTATGCTTGTATTCCAGGCAGTGTGCTCTCTACCCCCTTTTAAGATATTTTGTATTTGTTATTATTTGCATGTAATAATGTTGGATGTTGGGGTAGGGAATAATGAGATGACTATCTTCCCTCCTCCCCTATCACATTGCAAGGAGATTTTAAAAGGGAGACATCATGGCAAGTAGGGCATGTCTTATAGGGGTTACTCCTTTCACTGTGCCCTTTATGTCAAGTCCACACATCTGTTATAGATATTTATTGACTATGATTTTCCTCATCTCCTGGCTGCAGTTTGCTAAAACTTACCAAATGTAAAAATTATAGCAGCAGCATTAGAAGCGCAGCGAGAGGTATCACATTTTTTCTCGTGCATTTTCTTTAATAATACCTCCCTCCAGTGAAAGAAGGACTTGAACCATTGATTAGATCACATGGAGACAAAGAATGTAAATGAGCTTCTGGTATTTTTGTTGTCATGACAGTGTAAAGCAAGTTGCTACGCAACAATTAGATATATAGGAGAGCAGAACAAAGTCAAGGAGAGAAACCGCGTGTGTTTACATAATGCCATTAAAGTATTACTCTGCCGAGGAAATTGTACCTGCTCTCTCCCCGAGACACGTTCGTTAGCCCGATTCTGTTGGATCTTTGGAGTATTTATCTAATGATCTAGAGGGAAACGTGTGAAAAGTTTTAACATAGGAAAATATGTATTTCATAAATGCTCCTTTCCTGTGGCCTTTTTACGTCTGGCTATAAACAGCTTTTTACTTTCTAAAACCAAGTGTTATACATTTTTTTAAAAGGTCAGTGTAGTGTTTCCTCCACCAAGGACAGGAGTCTCAGGTAAGTTATGGATGGTGATTATACGAGAGCAGGCAGCAACGTCTACTCACCAGGTGTATCTCCAATTGACAATCCTTTACAATTCCAGAACACTCATGATGGTGTCTGTTCCCACAGCATCGGGACAACTGTGATACCACAGTCAGTAGGTTGTGCAGAGAGAATGAGTTTCATGCCAACACCATTTAACCATTGGTTTTCATGTGTTTGTCATGCTTTGCGATTCCTTGGATCGGCTCTTCATCAAGTCCATGGCATTTGGACGATGGTTACATTACCCATTTGCCTTTGCTATAGCTTTTGGCGATGGGGACCAAAGAGAGCTTTATTTATATTGTCTAATTGAGAGCAAGTGTGTGTTATTTTATGTATTTACTTTTCTGCCTTGATGACATTGACATTTCTGATTTATTACATTTTTGATTTGGAAATGTTTGCTGTTTAGATGCCTTAGCCTGAAAAGATACAGTGCTATTTGTTAACCATCCTTGCTCAGTCATTACATTTCCTTTGATTCAATGATAACATAGTGGATTAATGTTTTTTTTTTTGTTGCAAAGTAGGATTTTTTTTTAATTGTACTCTTTGACAAAAGTATGTTCTATGCCTTTCAATTTCTTCAATTACAAATCAGCTTCACCCTTTTACAGTCCTCTTTGAACTTACAACTAATTTTGTTAATGCAGTCTGTTCATCAAGGGGCTCTACACCCACCCTTATAATATTGTAGCCAGTGATGTTATTTCATCATGCAATTTTCTTTCTAGAATAGCATGGAGTAACACACAAAGGCCCATATGTATACTTTTTTAGTGCCGCGTTTTGACGCAAAAACGGTGCAAACTTATTAAATACAATTGTATTTTGCAAGTTTGTGCCACTTTTGCATCAAAAAGCGGTGCAAATGCGGTGCTAAAAACTATAAATATGGGCTAAAATGTCACTTAGCTATTACTAAATGCTTCCATCAAAAAAACCCATACCTATTGTTTTTGCAAATGCTTTTTTGGTTTGGCTTTATATTCATTAGGAAAATGCAATATTATATATAGTAAAAAATTGACAGATCATTTTGAGTTGACAATCCTTGCAAAGATGCCCAGCTGTAGTATATATAAGGATGAACTTCACACCTCCACCGAGGTCTATAAACATCCTTTTCCACATCCGTAAATCTAAGAATACAGGTGAGAGAAACTGGGTTGTTGGTTGAGTGGGGTGGCTGCCCTGAGGCACAAGCCAACCCTAAATTAACCTGTGCTCAGCCCTCTGGTAGCTTGGAACAGCATAGTCAGACTTATCTTAGAGGAAATGTGTAAAGTATTTGTGCAACACTTCAACCAGTAATGGAGTGAAAAACACAACACAAAAAGGATTCCACATCTAGGGCTAGATGTATCAAGGGATTTTGCATTTGCAAACTGTGCGATTCAGTAAAATCCACCGTTTGCGCATGCAAAATCGCCTTTCATGGTGTATGAAAGGCATTCGCAATGCAAATTTAAGGAATCGCTAAAATATTGATTCCTTAAAATTGCGAGAAGATAATGTGAATCGCACACTGGGATTCGTAAATACTGAATCGCAATTCAATGTATCAAGCATTCGCAAATTGCAATTAGTCGCAAAATAGATTTCTTGCATGTGTAATTTACCATGAATTGAAATCAGCTGGTAAACAGGTGCAACCAATATAGAGAGGCCCAGATTGAATCAGCCCTTTTCCACAATGGCTGCACTCTATGTCATGGCAAGGATGGTGAGGATCCTGGCAGATTTGAGGAGAGGGAGTAGGAGACAGGAGTGCATTTTTACAGTGCGCATTAACCTATTTGAACAGACAGAGGAGGATATATTTGATAAGTACATGTTAAACTCAGCCATAATACTTGATTTGATAGCTGATTTACAACCCCTACTGCAGCAAAAACACACAGAACCAATGCCATTCCCTCTATTGTGCAGGTTTTATGCTCCCTACACCTCTTAGCCTCAGAAGCTATAAAGGTGTCATAGCAGCAGCTGGAGGTGTCTCCCGAAGTGCGCTTTTACGCTTCTTTAATGCATTCCTAAATGCCATGGTAACCAAAATCCATCTGCACATAGAATTCCCCAACGCCCCCCAGGATTTGCAGAAAACAAAATTTGATTTCTACCAGGAAGCCCAATTTCCACATGTCATTAGCTGCATTGATGGGACACATATAGCTATCTGTCTACCATCTGACAGAGACTGAATAGAAAGAGTACACATTCCATGAACATACAAGTCATATGCAATGCCTCCAACGTAATAACAGATCTTGTGGCCAGCTGCCCAGGTGGCACACATGATTCCTACATCTTTAGGCACAGTGGAATACACACAAAAATACTTGCTGGGGATTTTGGCAAAGGATACCTACTTGGTAATGTAACAGTTAACAATGTTGCATAATGTCTATGTGATGTCACAACAATAACTCATTTTACTCTCCTGTCATTCTAGGAGACAGTGCAAATGCAGTGTGGTCCTTAATCTTAACACCATATCTCAATCCTGCCACGCCAACTGAAAGGAGGTACAGAAGTACACGACGTGTGATTGAGAGGACCTTTGGCCTGCTGAAGAGTCGTTTCAGGTGCCTGCACAAGAGTGGGAGTGCACTGCAATACAGTCCGGAAAACACCTGCAAAATCGTGGCCACAGGTGCTTTGTTGCACAACATCCCAACAATGAGAGGCATACCAGTGGAACCCACAGAGCCTGACTCTGATGAGGATGATGATCCCTTGCCACCCAGCAGACAGACCCAGTTCAGCAGAGGGCAGACAAAGACTGCTGAGATCACGCGCAACTATTTCTGATGTAAGTAATGACAACACCACGTCTACTTTCATTTATTAATGTATGTAGCACATTTATTGCCCTGACTTCAGGTAATATATGTGTGAATAGGACATAGGTATACAATATGCACAATCAGGTCCCAGTTACAGTGTGTCACTATTAACATCATAGTATCACTGCATTGCTACATGATATGCAAGTCATCTGTAGTTCTCCACATTACTTTTTACGTCCACGCACTCCACTTGAACGCTCAGTGGTCTCAGTGGCACCTCTTGTTGTGGGTTCAGAGACAATACTGTGTCTGGAACTGGGATGCCTAGGATCCATCACAGGGGCTGTGACACTGCTGAGTCTGGAGAGTCCCTCACTATCCCCACCACACAGTTCGCCTTTTGTAGCACTCCGGGCTGTTTGCATTTTATCCAATACATTGGTTATTTGCACCAATCCTCATGCAACATCCTGACTGCAATGTGCCATCTCCACTTGCATGCCCACAGCACATCTTGACACCAAAGCAGTTGTGGTAGTGAGCCGATTGACAGATCTGCTGAACCTATCTAACCTGCCCATCAATTGGTGATGGCGCCTACGGTGGGTGACATGCTCCTGCTGCATTACAGTGCAGAGTTCCCTAATGGCATTTGTCATCTCCCTTACGTGTTCTGCTGCAGCTTGCTGTCCCTCATGCAGCTTGCACATGTTGTCATTGATAGACCCCAACTGCCTGTGCATTGATCCCATGGTGTCATCGATTGACCGCTAACTGCCTGTACACTGATCCCATGTTGTGATCGATTGACACCAATTGCCTGTGTACAGATCTCATGTGTTTACATTGCAGGTGCTGCACTTTCAGCATGGATGCCTCAAGGCCACCAAACAGTGATGGGCCCTCACCTTCCTCTGTGCACTGTCTGCCTTGTTCATGAAGCCTCCTGAGGGGAGTGGACTGACGCTGGGACAGGGACTCCTGTCTGTCAGTGCTTCTAACCTCTGGAGGTGGTGTGGGTACTTCTTCCGGCAATTCATTGGAGTCCAGGTTAAACTTAGGGAGGGGTAGCACTCATTCCCGGCATCTAGTTGGTGCTTGTGTGATGGACTCACTGGTGTTTGAATTGGACTCTGGCTGACTTTCGTCATTTCCCCATTTCCACTTTCTGCTGCTTTAGGGCCCAGAACATCTGCAACAACAATGCACAGCATGTCATTCTTGGATATGTATTCTCACAGATACTTAAATGAAAAAAATTTACCCTGGCATAGTATCTCTAATTGTTGTGTTATTTATCTGTTTGGTTTTACACTATCTTGCTATTTCTGTAGTAGATGCACTTTAGGGGTATGTAATACCACTCCATAGGGCATTGTTGTGTTGAATGTAATATGTGGCATGGACTACTTATCACTGTGCATAGTGCCATTGCTATTTTCTAAGGGGAATTTGTACATTCACATGTGGTGATTAAAATCATTACTCCCCTTAACTTTGCTGGTGCTGGGTGTGCCTGAGGTGTCAATGTCAGTGACACCACTAACAGCTTCAGGCAGCAGTGTTGACTCCACCATGTCTTCCATGGGGGTGGACGGTGTCTGGGTGAGTGGTCCTCCTCCAGTGCTCCCTGCCTCCTTCAGCCTCCTTGCTACCCTCTCTTTGGCAAGGGAACGCAAGTCATACCAGCGCTTGTAAATCTCCTTGATGAAACGTTGCACTACACCCACCACGCATATTTTGGTCTGGATGTCAGTCCACATTTTTCTCTTCTCACTTTCTAGGGCCTGCAGTGAGTGTTTTCCAAACAACTGGTCATGGTTCTTGATCACCTCTTCAGTGAGCACCTCCAATTCCTGCTCACTGAATTCCAGTTTGCACTTCCTCTCTCCTTTTCCTTCCCATTCCCATCATTGGCCATAGTATTTTCTGGTCCGGGCTGACTCTCCTGAGTGCCTCTCTGGTGCTGTGCTGGGTCTCTCTGCCTACTCCTGTGGCTCAGACTTTTGGAAACAGCATGCACTGACTCACTTCCTGGTTGTGATGTCATCAAGCTGCTCCAGAATACAAAAATCGTAATTAGCGATTTCCAAATGCTGATTCGTTATTTTACCGAATCGCAGTTTGGTACTCGCTATTTGCAATTGCAAATTTTAAGAAATCACAAAGAATTTTGCAGTGGATTTGCTACATCGCATTTTGCGAATCACAGTTAGCGATTCACTACAAATCGCTATTTGGTATTCGCTAATACGAACCTTGATACATCGAGCCCCAAGTTAGAAAAATAGAGTAAAATGTCATAAATAAGACAAGACCGAAACAACAACAAATCCAATCAGTAGAGGTGGAGTTATTAATTTTTAATTTTTTTGTGAAAATAGCTTCAAAAAGCACGAAGCCCCAACTAGGGATACCAGGTCCCTCTGGGCTGCTGGGTCAAAGTCACACTTTCCGGAACCACAATTTAGCGCAGTTTGACTACAGTCACCAGGTTAGGCCTGCTGAGCTTTTACCTTCTCAAATCTGTGTCAAGAGTACTGTTTGTGGTGGAAGTGGAATGAGAAGCAGGGAGAGCCTTGCAGGAGGCTGTCAGCTTAGAATGAAGTTCCTGTAGTCAGTGCTTATGGGAGTCACTGAAGGTTCACGCTGGCGGTCCCCACCCACTATCGGTCGATGCTGTAGTGCAAAGGAGCAACTGCCCGAGTTTTGCTCTTGAATTGCAGTGGAAGCAGCAAGGTCTTAATGTAAATAGGCCAGTTCACAGTTGCAAAGAGCCCAAAAACTTAAATGTACAGCTCTTTGACCCACACCAAGGGCCCAGGACCTGAGGAGAACCACTTGGGCGTCAGGCACTTGCTTCAGCTGAGTTCAGGAGCTTGTGCAGGATGTTAAGAATTCTTTTATGTCTGGGAGGCTTGGAACAGGAGGCCAGCAGACTATCCCTCTGGTGTACTAGGTGCAAAGGTGAAGTTGTGGGTCCAGCTCATTTTTCACCTAGGCAAGATGCCAGCACGTCAGCACAGAAGGACAGCAATTTATTCAGAGCAACAGTCCAGTAGAGTCGCAGTCTTGTCAGCAGCATGGCAGTCCTTCTTTCGGGCCCAGCTTCCACAGGCCAGCAGTGTACTGAAACATTGGTGTCTGTGGTCCAATATTTATAGGAAGTTGTGCCTTTGAAGTGGGGAGAAGCTTCTAGTGGGATGCCTTTGAAGTGCTCAGGTGCTCTGCTTTCCTGGCCCTAAATCCAGGCTTCCAACAGGGGGTATGGGACCCTTTGTGTGGAGCAGGGCACAGCCTATTCAAATGTAAGGGATGGGCGCAGCTCCTTCTGCCCATCCTGCCAGTGATGGCTCATCCAGTCACACCTAAGGTTCCCATTTGGTGTGGCTGTTAATACAAAGTCCAACTGCTAACTCCACCCACTCATGTGATCCAGGGACAGGCTACAGGCACCAAATGGCTAAGGCAAAAAATGCCAATTTTTTAAAAGTCACATTTTCAGAATTGTAATTTAAAATCTGACTTTACCATAAATTAGGACTTTTCTTTACAATCGTCGAGGCATACAACAAGAACTGGTTGTCTGTTCCCATTTAGAAATTACACTTATAAAATGTAATAACGTGTCTCCAATGTTATCCTAGGGGCGAAGTAGGCCTTACAGTAGTGAATAATGATTTAAGCAGTTTTTCACTACTAGGACATGTAAAACTTAAAAGTATATGTCTATCTTTTTCAGTACACTGCCCCCTGCCCCCTGGGCTGCCCAGGGCTTACCCTAGGTATGGCGACAACACAAATTGAAAAGGAAGGTTTGGGGCTAACAAAAGGTTTACTTTGCACGTCAACATGGCAGTTTAAATATGCAGACAGGCTCTGTAATGGCAGGTCTGAGGCATGTTTGAAGTGCTACTTAAGTTGATGGCACAATCAGTACTGCAGGCCCACCAGTAGCATTTAATTTACAGGCTCTGGGAAAGGAAGTTCCGCTTTACTAGGAACTTACATGTAAATTACATTTTCCAAATAGGTACAAGCCAATCTAACATGTTTTAAGGAGAGAGCACAAACATTTTAGCACTGGTTAGCAGTGGTAAGGTTAATTCATTTATCAATTTGATTGCATGTTCACTTAAAATCATTGCAAAAAGACACAAAATATAAATATGAAATTCATATATATGTAAAATGTGACCCAAGTAAAAACAGTTTATGGCTGAAACCAGGAGTCTATATGCATGTTAGATGGTTGTTCAGTTTCACTGGGAGCTGCACAACAAACTTCCCAAATCTGGCCAGACCAGCTGGTTCCATTAAGGTGAACACCAATAATCTAGCATCAGTGCAGGATCTTATACCAAGGCGAAGAAAAAGAGATTTTAATAAAGTGTGTTGTGCATTCATCACAGTACAGTAAATGGATAAAAGTCTCAGATTTGTAGTCACAAAGCCTACTCCCCTTTATTTTGGTGAGAGAGTTCCATTTTGGGTTTAACTCCTTTGTGCTTAAGCCAAGCAGCCTTGCAAAGGTGATTTGAGATAGGCAAGCTTTCCTGATGGTGCAAGTAAGATATGGCTGTGGAGACAGATTTTGTGTGATGTTTATATAAGAGTGCGCCAGCGCTTCCTGTGCGGGAGTACTACTCAGTTTTTCCAAGTCAGCTGCTCGAGAGAGCGTTTTTGTCTGTCTTTGCAGCATAGATTTGATTGAGATATGTGACTGTGCTAGTTTGATAAATGCTGCTTGCTCAATTTGAAGTTTATTTATAGTTGTTGAAAGGTATTGTGACCAGGGGTTTGTTTTTGGAGAAGGGCTGATTTCAAGGTATGGGGGGGGCATGACTTTCCTATGATAGTATTTCAGAAAGGCCCCCATCAAAGCCCATTGCTGTCTTTCCAGACCAAATTCTAACCTTATCAAATTACTTCTGATATATTTTGGCAATTTGAACACTCTGTTATACATTTTTAGCTGAAACTTATCTATCAAAGTGGTAACTTTTCCGGGAAAAGCTTCATGTCTGTAATTCAGTGCTGGTAAGAAAACATCTTTAATAATTTGAAGTACTAATCTTACTGAGGGGCTTTCTATTAGATTATGTAGCTGTCACATTCTGGTTCTTATAAAGTAGGCCTTTGTCTTTAGATGAAGAAGCTGAGCAGTGTGCATTTCTTTTTATTGATAATCAAATGCCTAGGTAGTTGTACGTATCTGAGGTACTGATGATGAGTGGCCCCAGCTTCCAGCGTAAATGCTGATGTTTCAATCACCAACCAAATATTACAACTTTTGTTTTGGTAGCATTCGCTTTCATTTTGTTTGCTATATTATAACTGTGCAAGGCTGTTAAAGCTTTTTGTAGGCCGCTTTTGGAGTGGTCATCAGAACAATGTTGTCAGCATATTGAAGCAAGATGATTTTTAGGTTTCCAATTTTTGGTGGAATCAAGTTTGTTTGCATGAGCGCCTGTGACATGTCTGCTGTATAGAGATTGAATAGAAGCAGAGCTAGAACACATCCTTGCTTTAGCCCGTTAGTGGATGGTAAAGTTCATCAGTTTGACCCTTACCCAGGTGGATGTGCACAGTAGAATTATCACCCTTAGTAGCTTATTTGGAATACCCCAATTTCTTAGCTTGCTCCATAGAAGGTGTCTGTTCACAGCATCAAATGCTGCTTAGTAATCCATAAAGCAAGCAAATAGTGGCAATGCCTTTTTGGCTGCGGACTCCTGAGCTAGATAAGAAAGGGCTATGATCTTATCATTAGTTGCAGAGTTCACCCTGAAGCCAGTTTGATTTAGGGGACAACTTCCTTAGGCTCTGCCCAAGATTGTAGTTCTTCTAAAAGGGCTAAGGCAAAGCCTTTTACTTCAACATCCAAGAGTGCAATTAAACGATAGTTGGCTGGGTCCTGCCTGTTGCAGTTTTTATAAATTGGATGGAGTATGGAGCCTCTCCAGCTCGGTGGGACTACCTGTGAGTCAAGGCAGGAGCAACACAGTGCAGAGAGGATTGGCGCCCAAAGCTTTTGATCTTCTTTGAAGATATTTGCAGGGATTCCATTGGGATCAGGGGCCCCAGACAACTTCATTTTTAGCAGGATAATGGAAATTTCTCTTGCAGAGGGAGCTAGGTTTGTGGTTGATTCAGAATCGTGTATGTCTGGATTTTCCTTTGGTTGTTCCGGAGAGAGTGTTTGTATTTTCTTATCAGGGAATGGATTTAAATTGATTCCTTTTCCTCTTGTTGGCGTTTTAGAGTCCAGATCAGCTGCTTGTGTTGTTTTGTTTGTGTTCGTAGTTTTAATGCTAACTCTTTTTTTTTATTAAAGGGGCCTTTGTTTTAGCTTGTGATCGCCTCAGTTTGCCAAGTTTCATCTTGCTTTCCCTTATGGAGCAATGCAGAAAGGCCTTTGCGGGATACTGTTGGAGGGTGTTGATAGTTCCTGCTTATTTTAAAAGAGTGCTAGTAATGTCTGCCCATTTGGCTCGGAGTTCATCGCCCATCATTAAGAGTAGAGTCGGACCATTTGAATTGGACCAGAAGTTGTAACCTTGTAGTGCTATGGGACCCCATTTTATTTGCCTGTTTATTTGTTGATCCTCATCCCCCTGCAAGTGACCTATTGACTCATATCCTTCCATACGCCTTGAAAGCAACTTGAAGCGTGTTATAAGGGGAAGGTGATAACTGGCATTTAATTGTAAAATTTCAAAGTATGATATAGTCTAGAGTGCTCTTGCCCTGGAAGGTTTTGGGAAACTGTTGTGCAAAAGAGCTAGCTTTTTGAGAGCGCTGTATAGAGGTAAGACCATACTTGCTGAGAAAACGTTGAAGTTGTTGGTGGCCAGACACGTCGGAAGTTCCTGATCTGCAGTTTTGCCTAATAATCTAAGATTGAAGTCCCCACAAATTAAAATGTTGTAGCCTGTGTAGTCACAGAATGCTCCATCCAAGATGTCGACAAGTTGAGCCATACCTTCTACTCTTGCTTGACCGAAGATGTTAAAGTAGAGATTGACTATAAGAGTATTTGACATGTGGTTATTTGGAGTAGAAATTTCAATTCTTATTATTTGTAGAGAGTGGTTATATGTGGGAACTGTGCTGACTTTAAAGTCTAGGTCGACGTTTACATAAATCGATGTGCCACCGGAAGATCGCCCAAATATATTTATTTTTATTGCCGATTGATGTATTTCGTGGTAGCCTGGGATAGCCAATGGAAAAGTTAGCCAGGTTGCTTGTAGGCATAATATGTCTGCTTTTTTTTAAAGTTGTTGCACTATGTCAAGGTTTAAAAGCCTTTTCAGACCTGTGACATTCCAGGAGATGATTGTCAAATAATGATTGCTGCTCTCAGGTTGGTTGTTGTTGTTGTTAGGCATATTGCTGAGATATTCTGGTAGGAGTATTAGTGCGCATGTTTGTACTGCTTACATTCCCTTGATCAAAGGTCACTTTTCTACTGTAAGTTTTCGAAATTGCATAGGGGCAAAATATGGAGATTTTGGAGTTCTGCTCATCCATCTTGAGGTGTTGTGTCCCTTTTAGGACGCTGCAGGTGCTTGTTTTTTGGGGCTGGGTTTCACGGGGTGTTTTTAAGGGATAGGGATATTTGCGTTGGCCCATCGGCTCTACCTTAATACCCCATTTCTCTAGAAACCATTTGTTTTTCAGCACCGTTTCCGCCAACACTAAAGATTTTAAAGCCATTATGGTAGATTCTTGGTTATAACTCTGTTCAGGTAGCACTTTGAATGCTACTCTTTCAAAATCCTCCGATTCTATATTGGTTGGCTCTGGGAATGCCTTAAACAGCCTTAGTAAGTTTGATCGCTTCAGAATGTCATGGTTACCTCTAGAGGTATATTGGGGCATGAGTACTAGCTTAACGGTGTATGCACTGTTCTTTTGTTCTGTTGCCTCCTGGGTAGCTTCCTCAGTATTTTCTTTTGCACTCGTTGTTTGTTCCCACTTGTTGCACTTTGGATGATTGGGTCAATGGCCCTGGCATTTCCAGGGTATGATGAAGGAGGCGAACTCTTGCCCCTGCAGAGATTCCCAGCTTGGAGTCAGATCTAATTTTCATTGACGATGCTGTTAAAGAGCCCCAGGTCTTGTTTGAGGTTATACTTGTTGTGCCGAGAAGGTAAGCTTGGGCCGATGAATGCATCGGTTGGTAAAAGAGCAGGCTGAGAGACTGAGTAATCATGAGGTTCTTTAGGTTTTATATTTGTGCTGTCATTGTTATGTGCACTAGCTTGGGCCGGTGGTGGCGTGTAATGATTATCCAATAGTTGTCGGTGTTTCTGAGTTTCTTTGATTTTACTATCTATCTTCCTGAATTTAAAGATAAGATATGTGCTTGGTGCGTCTGGGGTTGTCACTGTGTGTTCCATTCTTTGCAATATCTGTAATGTGTCTTTTTTCTTTTTGTTCTTTGCTTTTTTTAGCCTTTTTCTTACTCTTTTTGAGAGCTTTATTGAGCGAACTGGAGCTCTGTTGTTTGTTGTATCGTTTAATGTGATTTTGCACCTCTTCGTTTTCATGGCCCATTGGGGTGAAGTAAGTAGATGTTCTGAATTGTTCTTACGTTCTTTAGGTGCATGCTCTCTGACATTTGGAATGGGGTCCAGATTGTCAAACCCAAGCGGCAAGGCCGGGAGCGCGCTGAAGTCTGTTTGGTTAAATTCCATCAGTGGGGCATAGTTTACATGTCTTGCTTGCACATTGCCTGGACTTAGAGGCTTAATGGAACTTAAACTATTGAGGGCTGATTTCCATTCAGTGATAATAGTGGTCAGAACCTTCGGTAAATATGATAGTTTGTCCAGTAATAGATTACAATGCATGCAGGTGCTATGATGTAAGTGAGTGGCCCTCTTTGTTCCAAGGCTATAAACTTTGTTGACATTTTATTGATGGAATTAGCTAATGCGTGTATCAAATCCAATTTCATTTCTAGCTTGTCTGATTGCCAGGTGAGTGCATTTATTGCTGCGGTCAAAGTTGTATTGATTGAACCCAATAAGTTACTCTGGTCTCTGCTGGTTTCAGTAGCCAGGGAGGTTACCTTCACCTGGACTCCTGATGAATCCATGTGGTTTATGCTATGATCAGATAATGTTGGATGCAATATCAGTCACTGTGCCTTCTTGTGTTAGGGGCCGCCTGTCTGTTTTCCGCAGTGATGTGCGTGGCATGTAAATGCAACAGCTGGTCTAGTTGTGCTCTCACTCACCACGCTGCTGCCTCCTCTGTCACCAGTCTTGGTGGTTTGTCACAACCCTGCACCGGCAACAGTGTTACTCCTTGTCTGGCGGGGTGGTAGGTTCCTGAGAGTTGTCAGGGTTGCCAGGAAGTCTATGTGGGGAGGAGTGTGGAGGCGTCCGATGTCTGGTGGCGTCTGGTGTCCCACTCCCCTCGTTGTCAAGCCCGCTCGGTGGGGGGAAAGGCACTCTCAGCTCCCATGGGTCCCTTCACGCTTTCTTCCTTTGTCTTCCACGGCTGGGCCCCCCGCAGCCTCGGCCTCCTAGCAGGGCCTGATGGGGCTGAGGCCTGAGGGCTGGGGCTAGCCGGGCTTAGGGGTGCTCCGTGCACTGCTCCGTGCGCCGCACTCAGAGCTTACCGATTTGCCGTATACTGGGGCCACACCTCCTGTGCCTATGCATCTCCACCCGACTGACGAAGAAGGAAGCCCAACAGTGGTAAGTTGTTCAGAGTACTAAGGCCAGCAAAAACAAAGTCAGTAAAACAGGACGTCTGAAGACAAAAAATTTGAGGGGACTCCACGCCGAGGATGCCAGGTCTAATAACCAACAAGTGTATACATAAAAGGAGCTCTTTGAACTTGATTGGTCAGGTGATACTGCCCTCAAGCCCCACCATCTAGGGGCTCCTTATGGCAAAATTTCACTTACATAATGAAATAAATAATATTAAAAGATTTGTGTTAAGGAACCTATGAGAATATCAGTTTTGGGACAGAACTGATGGATCTTTCTATGGATAGATAGATTTTGTAATAGGACGTGGGGGCCAAATGTACGTACCATTTTCCTTGTCGCAAACGGCCGATTCACAGAATCGGGTCATTTGTAACAGGTAAAAAATACTTTGGTATGTACAGACCCTAATTTGCGATTCGGTAATCTATTTACCGAATCGCAAAATAGGTTTGCGAGTCACATTTAGGAGTTAATTGCAAGTCGCAGTGTGATGTAGGATTGTTTTGTGGCCATGAATGCGGTCACAAAACAATCGCAGTTAGCACCAGTTTCAAATTGGTGCTAACCCATTCGCAAACGGGTGAGGGCGGCCATTCCCAATGGGGTGCAAATTGGGATCTACCTCATGAATATTTATGAGCTGGGTCATTTGCGACCCCATTGGGAATCGCAAACACTGTCAATGACACTGTTGTACATCAGGTTTTGCGACTCGCAAATTGCGAGTTCCTAAGACTCGCAATTTGCGAGTCGCAAAACCTAATATTCGTACATGTGGCCCTTGGTGTTTAATAGTATGTAAATGTGACTAGTAGGTTCTCCATTGTTTTGTTTCACTAGACATACAGCCCATTATCCCAAATTTCAGGTGTTGTTGCTGGATCCAGTAGAAACCACTTCACAATGTTCAAACGTTATTTTCTGCATTGTTATGATAGTGCATTTTAGAGTACTGAGGTAACAGATACTTAGATTTGTCAAAAAATTGTATAACCCTCATATTTAAAACTCCTTGCAATAAACTCTCAATTCAGTACATTCATGTAAGTTGGATTTGTAGAGTGCTGCTTGTCACCTGTGAGAATATCCAGGCACTGAATATAAAAAAAGACTTCAGATGCCAGACAAGGAATTGATGCTGAAATAAAGTAACAATAAATTAAATCGGCCTCCTTCTCTCCTTATTCTCTCAGGTTGTCAAGGTAGCTAAAACTCTTTATAGGTGAAAACACCTATATTTAAGCTTCTCAAAACACTAAACAAAACTTTTACTGCAACCTCCACCACTTCCTGCAGATTTCTGCCACTGGACTTCAGAACCAAACCCACACTCCTGTTCTGAGGAAACATCTACAAATTCAACCTTTTGTGTGGTGAATCCATTTTAGTTCCCCATTGGGCAGAGAAAATAGCTTAGCCATCTGCTTGCAGGCCTGTTACCCTTTTTACCTAGTAACCTTTTACCCACTTAGCATGTTCTGTTTTATCCAATTTATTCATTATTTCTTTTAGAACGTCAGCAGCTGCTTACATTTTATAAGAAATGTTTTGCTTTTCGTCATTAGTGCCATTCTGAGAAGGCATCATTATGAGTGATGTATGGAGGTATTGTCATCATGTTCGTTTCATTTTTACGTTTGAGAGGAACATTGTGCGCACTTGTTAGGGATTGTTTGTATAACTGCCAACACAAGTTTGCTACATTATCAGTTGTTTAGGGACATACCTGCAGCAGGGATCCTATTTGTGCCATATAAATACATCTCACACAGACAAGGTCATTAGAGATGCCATCTATGCTGCACGTCACCTTGCTGCAGAACTCAGCCTTTGTGTTTCTAGTGAGTGTGGCCTAGAGACCTCATTCCAAGGTAAAGAGGGCTGGGAGCGCTTCTTATGGCCATGGTATTGGCAGATTAGAGTTTATCACACTTAGCTCTCGTTAGAGATTAGGCATTCATTGTTAGTAATTTCATATCTTATGCTTATTTCAATTTCATATTCACAATTTTCATCTTCATGATTTTGCTTTTATTATTGCTCATTATCCTAATCATTGCAATTCAAGCATTTTACCATAGATTGCAGTCTTTTCAATAAATACATTGAAAACTGTCTTGCATCTCCTTTATTTCATCTGTGTGTTTGAGACTTATTGCTGAGAGAAAAGGATAGCTTCCGTTCCACCACAACTTCCCTGAGAAGTAAGGCTCCCAGAAATCATCTTTATATCTGAGTTTCAGTGAGGTAATGCTTGTGATCCAGGAGGGTTGGGCCGACAGTTGCAACTTGTTATAGGAGTGACTCAGTCACCTACAAACAGAAGGGCTGTCACCCATATACCAGCAATCTCGCTAAGGAGCGAGAGTCCAACTACGTCATTTGCATGTGAAATCTAATCCACACATTCATTCTTGTATGGCTCTGATTGTGGTTGTGTCTAATGTTTCCCTGTTAGTTAAATGCAAGTGGTCTATGTATAATAAATAAATATTAATAAAAATACTGTACGAAATTAGGTTGCTGGTTCAGGGGGATAAATCCCTACTCAAGCAGAAACTACAATCCTTGTCAGGGTGAAGTTTCAAGCAAAAGCCAAATTAACCTGTGTTTATCCCCCTGGTAGCTTAGCACAGAGCAGTAAGGGTTAACTTAGAGAAAATGTGTAAAGTATTTGTCCAACATTCCAAAGGGTAACACAATGAGAGCACACCACAATAGAATCCCAAACCAGATGACAAAACAATAGATTCATCTTTAGTAAATAAAACAAGACCAAAATGACAAAAATCCAATATGTAGAATTGGAGATTTCAGTGAAAATAGAGCCAAAAAGCCCAAAGCACTACCTGTGGATATCTGGTAGTGCCAGACCAGGACAAAGTCTTAAGTTCAGGCCGACTACGAGTGTAGCACTGGCAGGTAATAGGGACCCAGTTTGGCCCACTGAACAAGAGTACCATTAAATCCTGGTTGCAGAGCTTTGCATGGTCCTGCCTCAAGGATGGGTTGTGGAGGTGAGGTGATATGTTGGTTCCGAGGAACTGTGAGGAGTAACAAAGCTGCAGTGCGAGGTCCTGCATCATCCCCGACGATCCCATCATGGAGGACTTACGATGTGAACTCTGGCAGTGGGAATGCTTTGTGCAGTCGATGTGATGTGTCGGTTTCGAGGAGCTGCAAGCCTGCACTGCGAAAACGTGCTTCATTTTCAAGGCTGCTGTTGATGAGAGATTTGCGATTCAAAGGCCTGCATTGGGGAAGTGTCACACAGCTGCAGTTCGGATGTGGGCTGTGTGAAAGATTTCCTTGCACTGACAGAAACCTCACAGCAAAGGCAATGTGTCAGTTCTGCTTGGGGTTACACTGTGCAGCAGAAGGGATGTGTGGATTCTGATAGGTCCACAGATGGGCTGGCAGAGCACATACAGGACGACTTACAAGGACCAAGTGCTGGGGTGGCACAACTTATAAAGGTAGGTTTTATAGATGGCAGGGTCCAGGTGCTGAGTTCAAGGTTGTTGGAACCTTCTGTCACTGAGGCTCAAGTCAAGAAGCAAACCAACTAATCCTTAGAGTCACTCTGGGTTCAACAGATGCATGTCCACTCCTTTTCACCCAGGCAAGAGGGCACCAGGCAGCAGGTGAGCAAAGCAGGGCAGCAGTCCTTGAGAGCAGCAGTCCAACCGAGTGGTAGTCCTCTCAGTCAGCATCACAGCAGTCATCCTTCCTGGCAGATTACCCACAAGTTCAGAAGTGTACCGAAGAATTTATATCTGAGGTCTAATACTTAGACGTGGGCCTTCTTTGAAGTGGGAGATGCTTCTAGAGGTTACCCTTTGAATTCCACAGGCCTCCTGCCTTTCCTGTCCTGGCTCTACATTAACAAAAGGGGGTATGCAGCCCTTTGTGTGGAGGCAGAACACATCCCATTCACGTGTAAGTAGTGCTGTGGCTGACTGCGCCCTCTAATCCTGCCAGTAATGGCCAATGCAGGCACACCTAAGCTCTTGATTGGATGTGGCTATAAAGAAGGAATACACGAAGCCCAAATGTCAGCTACCTCCGGCCATGGAAACCAGAGACAGGCTGCAGACACTGAATGGTTAAGGGAGGAAAATGCCAACTTCCTAAAAGTGCCATTTCAAACTTTTTATTTAAAATCTGACTTTACTATAAGAGATGATTTTTCATAACAAATCCAAAGACACCAAACATGACCTGGTTACCTGTTCCCATGTGGAAGTTACAGCTTTATAAAATGAATAAGGTAACCCCAGTGTTATATTTTTTGAGAGGTATGCCTTGCATTAGTGAACAATTAGTTTAAGAGTGTTTTACTACCAGGACATGTGAGCTTAAAATTGCATGCCCTAATTTGTTTAATACAATGTGCCCTGCCTTGGAAATAGAAGCTCAGGCACTGATAACAGAGCAAGATAGGGATTATTTAACTCTTTCTTTCTTTCTGTCTTTCTTTCTTTCTTTCTTTCTTTTTCTTAACACCCATTTTCGAGTTTGTGACGTTTTACAATTAACTCATTATTCTTGGGAAAAATAAGATAATGTAAGGGGTGTATTCTAGAACTTTAATAGATAGATATGTGAGGTAATTTCCAGACATGCTAACTGAAATGTAATTACTTTGGCTAACAGGAGCTAATAAATGTATTTGATGTAATCATAGACATAGCCAAATTGGTCCTAGGTTGGCTAGAGTCCTGATAATAGCATTTTCAATATCTTGAAGTTGTATGTACTTTTTTAAGGATACCAAAATTAGTAGCGGTGCCATTCAAGTCTTGAGTGAATATAAGCATTTGGAAAAAAAGGTCTTGATTACGAGTTTGGAGGACGGGAACACCTGTCCGCAAAAAAAAACACTGAAGCTGATGATCAAGGAGTCAGAGACAGAAATGAAAAAGTAATAATGAGATTCTTGAGCCTTGCAGCACTCCCTATAGTAGAGGTTTGATGTGGGAAACAAAGTTCAATAATTGGACAGATTTGGATTTGCTACTTAGGAAAGATTTACATTTTACGATTGTGCAACCCATAGTCATGTGTCTGTCTACATATTAATCGCTTTTGACTTATGTTACACAAACATGTGTGCCTTGTGAACTAAAAGTGTACATATTTTTCAATCCGTAACTTTTTTCACTCCCAATAAATGGCCTTATTCACAAAGGTAAACTTACACTTTTGCTGTAAGTTTACTATTTTTTTTGCTATTCACAAATTATGAGTGTAGGCTTAGCTAGAGTGTTTTTATGACTGAGAGACTTTCCTTTTTTGTGCAAAGTTCTCTGCAGTTGTTATGATACTACACACAAAACAACACTCCTAGTTTCTGAATAGAAAACATTTTTTTAAATCACACCAAAAGTGTAAGTTCACCTTTGTGAATAAGACCCAAAAGGTTTTGTCACCAGCACACTATTTTGTTTACTTGTTTTCTCACTGCCAGGGAAGATGGTCTCAGTTGTGCTGGGTAAAATACTTTCTCTTGCCCACGTGACCTAGAAGTACTCCTCCACCACCATCTTGTAATAGGAATTCAGGAAACAGATACTCTGATGGAATGCTAAGGATGCTAACATTGCCAGCACTTTTAAGGTTGAGCTACAGGTCTCCAGAGTCTCCATGTCATTTCTTATGCCCAGATTTTAATTTGAGCTTGTGGTTGCCAGTGAGGGCCACCAGCACATATTTTTGCAAACCAGCATTTATCTCATTCTGTTCGTTTTGGTTTTGCCCCTTGCCTTTCCATGTGCCCACAGTGCTAAATGTTGTATTGTAGGGCAGAATTCAAAAACTACAGGAGCTACATGACAGTGCAGATGCATGTGAACTTGGTTTGATGACAGTGAGTTGCATTTGAGGACCACAGCTGTGGAATTGATTATGTATTCCAGAATAAACAATGGGAGGACCTCTTTAAGAGAAAATGACCCACATAGCTTAGATGGGTTTACAGTGAATGCATGAGTGCTTTAAAAAAAAACACCAAGTTAAGTTATTTTGCTGGTGATTTACAATATTTAGCTTATTTCAAAATGATTGGAATTTGTCTACTGTTCTATGAACTGTCAACATTGAGTAATGATGGTGATTACTGACTTTTTAAGGATAATAATGGTTTAGAGAGGGAGAGCGATGTTTTCTTAGAAACGTTTAAGTTCTACATTAGTTGAGTTTGTATCTCTCTGAAGGGTTGCATCTTGAAACTCATTAGAAAGGAAGTGGTGGGGGATCTATTATGGGCTTAAAAATGTGAGCAAATGAAAGATTAAAAGATGAAATTAGAAGAAGGTGTGAACAAAAATGCATTTTTGATCATGCAGCTTACAGGAAAATCATATTTATATCATAAAAAAATAGGGCCTGAAGCATGCTTGTGAGGATAGGTCGGTAGTATTTTGGCATGACTTATAAAAAAATGACAGGTCTTAAAAACGAGTGATAACTCACTAAACTCATGTAATAGGGAGATAAATTACATTTTAGGCAGAATCCTCCTTATCAGCAGAACAGTGGATTCCAATACTAGTAAATTAAATGGTCTCATTCTCAAAAATAATAAACACTACTAACTTGAGTGTTGACCATGTACAACTTCTGAAGTTATATTTGAAGTTCAGAAGATTATGTTAGCAATTTAAGACCCAAGATCAAGGATCATGTCTGAGCTCGAAGATTGGGAATTGAATTCTGGAAACACCGTGCAGTGCTGCTCTTTTGGAAACCATTACAAATATGTGAGGAAGCACTGGTTCAAGGGCTGATGCCTTCTTTCATGAGGATGACAAGGATAGTAGACTTACACATTGTTTTGGTGTATATCATTCCCTATCATTCATGAACAGTGTTAGTAACTGTAGGAGGCTGGCTCTCTATATAGTGTACAAAAATGATGTGCATTGTGCAAAGAGTCCAATGAACCCCACCTTGTTTTACAGAGGTAAAAACTAGAACACCTATTGCTCTAATTTTTATGGTAGCGTGGTCGAGCATTTAGACCAAGCTGGGAAAAGTGCAAAGCATTTGCAGTATGAATAAATGTGGACTCACACTCAAAAGAACAACTCAAGACCAATTTACAAAAATACTTCTGATTTTTATAAAGTTTTTAAGATCCAGATAATCAAAATCGGGAAAGAACTTCTTATGTTATGATTTTTCAAAGTTTAGCAAAAATAGTCTTTTTGTGCGTAATTACGCACCATAGCAATCAATGGGAGAAAGCTTTAAAAATATGTAGGGTGATGCAAATGGAAGACATTGGAGCTTTCATGTGTGGACATAACTACAAGAAAGCTTAATTATAAATACTGGGTATAGGGGAATCTATGATCAAATCTATAGTCAACTTGACATTAAGGTCTCTTGTGAGTATACAGTAAGTGTTAACCCTCAATGAGGGTCTAGTTAGATAGATAAAGCTTCCTCTAGCATAAGAGCAACATTTACAACCCCTCCTTCTGTGTAGCATTAAGCACACATAATCAGGCATGTTTAACGTTAGTCTGTCCACACTTCCAAAAGTCTAGTCATTTCTACAGCCACCTGCGACAAATGTGGTGCCAAAGCTACCTTACAAAATATTGCTAACTCTCCTGACAATGACCTAGTGACCAGTCCCTCAATGCACCTTTGTTTAGAATAGCATTTGAAACATTTAGAGCTACCCACGTGAATCTCCGTCTTGCTCATGGTTGCATGTAAACAATCTACTTCATAACCATTTCAGATATCCAGATAATCACTATCATTATTTTTTTCTCACATCCTTCTACATTCCAGAAATTGAGATAGAGGCTTACCTGCAGCTTTTTAGAAACGGATTTCCTTTTTTCATATTATTCTGACTAGCTGATTCTTCTGTGTTCTTGTCACATAAAACATAGCAAGCATCATCGTTCTGCTTTCCCAAGTTGTACTCTCCAAAGAACATCATGAGGAAATAAATCTCCTTCAACCAGACCTTGTTTAAACTTGAGTCTCCAGGAGTATTCAATAGCGTTTCCACTCCAAACCCAGGTACACATTTTATAGCAACAACCCCTTTCTCTCAAAGTCAATCCTTAGACACGACAAGAACTCATGTAAAAATAATCCTCAATGCCATTTATTTAGGGACATATGTACGAATGCTTTTGCACATCGCAAACAGCGAATCGGGCTCTTTGCGACGTGTAATATGCACTTTCCCAAGTACCAACCCAATTTTGCGATTCAGTAAACTATTTACTGAATCGCAAAAAGGAATTGCGACTCACAATTAGGAAGGGGTGTTCCCTTCCTAATTGCGACTTGCAGTCCCATGTATGTTTGTTTTGGTCACAAAACAACTGCAGTTAGCACCAGTGTCACACTGGTGCTAACACATTCTCAAACAGGACCCCTTCCCCTTTGTGAATGTCAGTGAAAACATTTTTTCAGAGCACGCACAAAAACGTTTCATTTTTTGTTTTTTAAATGAATCGCGTTTTCCTTTAAGGAAAACAGGCTGCATTTTTTTTTTTAAACTGCTTTATTTAAAAGCACTCACAGACATGGTGATCTGCTGTCTCCAGCAGGCCACCATCCCTATGAAGGCTGCCATTCCCAAGGGGGCTGCAAATTGCGACCTACCTCATGAATAATCATGAGGTGGGCATTTGTGACCCCCTTGCGAATCGCTAATAGTGTCATTGACACTATACAACATAAGGTTTTGTGACTCGCACATTGCGAGTCGCTCTGACTCGCAATTTGCGAGTTGCAAAACCAAACATTGGTTCATGTGGCCCTAAATGTCTTTAGAGGAAATGTTGCAAAATTCATTAACTACTGAATTAATAATAGATATGCACTGCCTTCCAAGCACAAATGGTCAGAAGGTCTATGTTCCCCAACAAATCAATGAAGTGAATTCCTGAAAAAGTCATCTTATTGTCTGGGGCTTTCTCCACTGTTTTAAGTTCTTCTGGAATGTAATCATAAGCTTTAGCTTCTTCAACGTAAGGCTTGCCATTACTGTCAACCAACAACCCTTAACTTCCTAGTCAACACTTTTAGAAATGCTCTCATTACTTTCATCACAATCCCAACCATGCTGACATTGGATCACAGGTGTTTCACCCACTTCAGGAAGGTGTTAAACAGGAGAACAGTGTTGAAAAATTCTCAATGAAAGCTTTTGGGAGAATTCTGTGAAACCAGCAGTTCCAGCCTATATTCCCCAAATAACACAATTATAGTTTAATTAGCACCTTGTATCTAAGTTTCACTCTGGGCCTCTACCACAGCTTCGGGAACCAAGTGCTATCTCCAAGGTCGGCATAAGATCCCCACTATGCAGCTTCTTCTTGTGAGTAAAAATGGTACCCAACTGATGCTTTATGTACAGATGGCAAGGTAGACGGGAATAAGAGGGCAAAGGGTGGAGCAGAGCACAGAAGAGCACCACAAGGTGACATATAAAACAAAAACAATCTTCTTGAGATAAAAAATAATTCCCTATAGAATTACAAAAGATTGCAGGCGTTCAATTCAAGTGTGAAATAAGCTGCACAATCTATGCTAGGAATGACTGTTTCAGTAGAGCACGCCACTATTTCTGTGAAGCCACGGGCTAATTTCCCCATGATTAACTTTCTGTTTTCAGCCGCCACAATTAAGAGATAATCCTCAGTTTGAAGTGACAAAAGTTGCAGTAGTAACAGTGATGCAACGATTGTAGCAGATTTCAGAGAGTAATTAAAGTACAATAATAGTAAATATTATGTATAGGTACTCTTAGTCAATTGCCCAATCAAACTTCTTAGATGGGCTTTTAATACAAGTTTGCAGTTCGCACTTCTGAACACCAGATCAAAAATACCTAAGAGCTCGTCCTGAATTTATAACAAAAACGAGCACAAGCAAAATGGAGAGTGGAAAACACACTCTAAGGCTGCAGTGGATCCATCCATGTGTGATGGAGTTCTGGATTTCCATTCCAGGCTCACCAATCACTCTATGTAGCTCTTTTGTCACTCCAAAACCCCTGCTTCACCAGTTCTCAAGAGCATTATTGTTCCACCTAGAACCACATACTGTAATTGGGAGCCATTCAGCAGCCCATCTGCCTTGTAACATGGCCTGTGATCATGTAATCCTTTAAAGTAAACCCAGACCGAGAGATGTGTGCTGAGTCAGGAGATAAGAGGATGAAAGATAAAGGGAAGAGAGTGTGCAAATCACACAACGACAGGCATGTAAACTCATTCACGGGCTAGAGGGCAGGTAGCCACTTTCACACTGCAGCCAGACCCATGCACTTTGACAGTGGATGGAAAGATGGGTGAGAGAATAACAAGTACTCTCCTCACACACGTACAGTGTGCATGTATGTACCAGTAACTGGCCGGAACTCAGTTACACGAAGACGGACCTGGCTAAAAAAATGGCGAGGTTCGTCTTCACACACTTAAATGGGAAAGCCTGCACAACTTTCTCAATAGATGATTAGTAATAATGTTTAATTTCCAGGAGAACATGTCATTTGTTGGAAATATCTTTTTTTAATACTTCTTTTAACATTATTGTCTAAGATTACGGAGGTGGTAGGGTAACGGGGTAGAAAGGAAGAAATATGGGAAGGGTAATTTGAGTGTTGATCTGAACTAGGGGCTTAATGAGACCAGATGGGTGGTTGATTAATTTATCTGCCTACACTGTAGTCCACGTCTTTTTCCTCAGTAGGTTTCAATTACCAGTTCTTTTTTCTGCCTGTTTATTTTAATTCATCGTGATTTTTCATTGTACATATGTTTCGTCCTCCTGTTTCGATACTGATTGATAGACCCTATCCATTTTTAACATAAGTGTAACACAAAAGATGGGGACCCTTGATGAATGTGATGAGGGCCCACTGAGTCGTCTCAAATCACACAGATAGTCATTGGCCTGGGGCGGAATACCGGACGCTTGAAATATTGAGGGGCTCCTTGTGCCGCAGGGACTGCAGGAGACTGCATGACACCCCTGATTTTAAAGTAGCAGGGGATGTAAAGGATGGAGGAAGTGGTTTCAATATTTTATATTTTCCTTTTCCTATGGTTATGTAATTTCTCGCAAATTTGGCCCACTAACAGCTCCTTTTTATTTGCTAAAATGAAGTATGACTCTTTAGTCCATTTGTTTCTTATGCTCTTGGGGATTGTGATTATTCAGCAACTGGAAGGTCAGCATGCATAAATTCATTATTTTACCTGTCAATGATAAATGATAATTTTGTTCTCTAAAGCTTACAAGGAAAAAAGTCTAAACAAGCAAATGTCAACAACTGTTCTAGTTTTTTTCTTCTTTTAAAAGCGAAAAGAGCTTGATTTCATTATAACCATTCATAGATGAGGTGGGCCGACACAGTGAGGATGGTGTCTGAGGATATAAAAGCTGCAAGTCAGATTAAGCACAGCCATAATCCCATCAGTAAGAAGCTTGAAAGGAAGATGTAAAAACACTAAAAGCAGGACTTTCTGTAAACTCAAGTCTACCAACTTCTAATTATAATACTGCTTCGAAGATAGGAATTTACAAAACACCATTGTTAGAAATGGGGTTTCTGGTTGGCTAGGGTATGCACCTCAGCCAGGCATAACTTACCCACTCTAGTCAGAGCAAGGGAGTTACACGTCCAAGATAACCCCTGCTCACCCCCTTGGTAGCTTGGCACGAGCAGTCAGGCTTAACCTGGAGGCAATGTGTAAAGCATTTGCACAACACACACAACACATGTGACGCAATATCCCCACCGCAAAGGAAACACAACACCAGATTATATGAAAATATACTGTATTGTACACAAGGCAATTATCAGACCAAACATCACATATCAGTACTATCCTGCTACCTTAGCAGTTGTCAGAACGTTACATATTAGTTACTCTGCAACCTAGCAGTAGTCACACATTACACACAGGTTACTCAATATTCTGCAACATAAGCAGTAGTCAGGACAACACGTTATTACATCACAGCCCTTGTCATAAGAATATCATAAAATGCCCATAGTAGGAACATTAGAAAACATATGGCAAGTTAGAAAAACATATTAGCAAGCATGTCCATAAAAGGAACATTTGCATACACATATGTAAAAACATCAAACGCAGGTAGGTAATATATGAATCAAACAAAGAACTTCGGATTGCAACTATATTGGTCCTTTAAACAGTACCTGGTTGGATGAAGGCACCTCCAGTGCCTAAAAGGCGAACAATGGGGCCCCCGGTGCTCCTATGCGCAAAACGGGGGCCTCCCTTATACTCTGGGGTCAGAGGAGGGCGACATGCACCTCCTCTCTTTTATACACAGGCCCCTCCGGGGACCGTGATTACTGAGGGCCCCCCAGGGCCTCAACCGGCCCTCACGAGGGGGGTCAAAGCCAGCAAAAACAACTTAGGGCAGGAGGGGTGGCACCACGCACCCCCTCTGGTTTAATGACAGGCTCCTCCTGGGATGCGTGATCTCTGGGGGCCCCCCTCGGCCTCCACTGGCCCTTCCACCAAGCTGGGGGGGGCACAATAATGCCAGTTTTACCTAACAGCAGAAAAGGAGCGTCCTGCTCCTAACGCAGAGGCCAGGGGGAAGGGAGCACTCCCCGCGCTTTCCCCTGGTCCTGCCGTGAAGCCGCAAGAAGATCAGACCCCTCCTGGGGCCCGAGCAGACACTCGCCTGCACCCGATGTGGTGCGCGAGTGTTCTTCCAGCTTCCCGGGCCGCTGCGGTGATCTTATTTAAAGGGGCACAATGCAGCAAGGAGCCTACGAGCTCCCAAGGCTCCATAAGCGTGCTGCAATCAGCGCTATGGCAGCCGCAACCACGGAGAAGCACCCCTCGTAAAGAAATGGATGCAGGGGTCAGGGGCCACAGCACCCTGCCCCTGGGGAGCAGAATCTTAAGACAAGGTCCTCAGGTGGAGGGCCCAGCTACAGGCCAGCACAAGGGAAAGGCAGCAAGTGGCAAGTCCTTCACAGTGACCAGGCAGGTCACAGGTCAGCACAGCAGCAGCAGTCCATGGCGGTTCCTGGTGAGTCCTTTCAGCCTTTGGTGTCCAGTTCCAAGATGATTCCAAGAGTCTCCAAATTGTGGGGAAAATTCCCCTGTACTTATAGTCAGTTCTTACAGTGTTTTACAATGGTAGGGAGAGGAGGTTCCAGCCAGTTACAACTGGTTCTGGGAGTGCCCCCTCTCTCCTTTCAGAACTGGCTCCAAACATCAGTGGGGGGTTAACGACCCTATTGTGTGAGGCCAAGGCACAGTCTTTACAAATGCAGGTGTGCCCCGCCACTCCCTTCTCTCAGCCCAGGAAGACTATCCAGTATGCAGATGCACCTCTGTGACACCTCCACCCTCCCTGTTTACAGGCTGTCTGAAAAGTATGCACAAAGCCCCAACTGTCACTCTGCCCAGACGTGGATGGGAGTCAAGCTGCAAAACACCAGAGTCATAAGCACAGATAAATGCGCACTTTCTAGAAGTGGCATTTCTGTGATAGTAATAAAAAATACACCCACACCACTAAGCAGCATTTACTATCACCATCACAACCATACCAAACACGCCTACGCTACCCCTCATAAATCAGACAATACCCCTTACACATAAGGCAGGGCATTTCTAATGCAATCCTATGAGAAGGCAGCACTCACAGCAGTGAGACACCAGTTAGGCTGTTTGTCACTACCAGGACAGGCCATGCGATATGGCACATGTCCTGCCTTTCTACATACATGGCACCCTGCCCATAAGGCTAGCTAGGGCGTACCTTAGGGGTGACTTACATGTAGTAAAAGGGGAGTTCTGGGCCTGGCAAGTAAGTTTAGATGCCAGGTCCCTGTGGCAGAAAACTGCGCACACAGGCCCTGCGCTAGCAGGCCTGAGACAGGTTTAAAAGTCCACTTCAGTGGGTGGCGCAAGCAGCGCTGCAGGCCCACTAGTAGTATTTAATTTACAGGCCCTGGGTATAGAGATACCACTGTACAAGGGACTTATAGGTAAATTAAATATGCCAATTAGGTATAAGCCAATCATACCAACTTTAGATGGGAGAGCACCTGCACTTCAGCACTGGTCAGCAGTGATAAAGTGCTCAGAGTCCTAGAGCCAACAGCGAGAGGTCAGAAAAACCAGGAGGAAGGAGGCAAAAAGACTGGCGATGACCCTGCGTAAGGCAAAAAGTCCAACAACCATGAATGCCAAATGTTAATGAAACAAAAAATACAAAATATTGTCGATGTTTTTCTTTTGCTGCATTTGGTGATGGTTAAATTCACTGTAAAGTCAGTATGTTTGTTCCGCTCAAAGTTAATAATTTGGTAAACCAACGAAACAATGTCAAAATAACTGGTTTTATGGAAAAGACTAGGATTATTTATCTAGCTGTGGAGAATGATGGACTTAAAAAAACAAATATGTGTATTAGACAGTGCTAGATTCAATTATCACATCTACTTAGTTTATTAAAAGTCGTTCCTCTCCAGAACAATATTACGTTACATACCCCGTGTCCCCCAATACTTCACGGCCACTCTCTCCTTGAAACAGTGCTGAAAGTGAGGAGTTTTTGCAGTGTGTGACTTGACAAAATCTATATGCAGTGTCAGGTGTAATATAGTAGCACAACACAAAGGTGTGGTTCGCAAGGAATCAATGAAGTCCAACTTCAACGGCCATGGGACTGAATTGTTTCTTCGAATTCTCGCAAATATCTGCAAATGCTAAGACAGATGTTTGCAGGCGACAGCAAACATCGATAGCTGCATATACTTTCCCAGTATGTCTGCATTTCTCCACTGTCACTTGATGAGACAGGGTTCACAAAAAGGCCCATTGCGGACTGGTCTATAGGACAATCAGGAAGTGCTCGATCGGCTAGTCTGACAGATAAGTGTGTGGGCCAGTTTTTAGGGTACAGTCTGTGATAGCATGCACTAGCACATGTCTATCGCTTGAGAGACACTGTTATAGTTAGTGCAGGGCTTGGAGCCTACATGCCGCTCACCAGTTGTTGGCTTTCGTGGCACTCTTCTTTACAGACTTGTAATTGGCCGATTTCGGGCTGGCATCATTTCCGTCCTGTCCATAGAGCAGGGATCAAGCACTGGTTGATTTAACTTAATTAGTGCCCGTCCACTGCTCCCGACGTGTTTGAGGTACTATTTTTTCCACCCCCCACTGCCTGCTTTTCCCTCGTTAGCGTTTTTTAAAAAAGTGCTTGTACTTATTGTAGGAAAGTACCATCTTGCCTGGCATGTTACCCCCATTTTTCACTGTATATATGTTGTTTTAGTTGTATGTGTCACTGGGACCCTGGTAACCCAGGGCCCCAGTGCTCATAAGTGTGCCTGAATGTGTTACCTGTGTAGTGACTAACTGTCTCACTGAGGCTCTGCTAATCAGAACCTCAGTGGTTATGCTCTCTCATTTCTTTCCAAATTGTCACTGACAGGCTAGTGACCATTTTTACCAATTTACAGTGGCTTACTGGAACACCCTTATAATTCCCTAGTATATGGTACTGAGGTACCCAGGGTATTGGGGTTCCAGGAGATCCCTATGGGCTGCAGCATTTCTTTTGCCACCCATAGGGAGCTCTGACAATTCTTACACAGGCCTGCCACTGCAGCCTGAGTGAAATAACGTCCATGTTATTTCACAGCCATTTTACACTGCACTTAAGTAACTTATAAGTCACCTATATGTCTAACCTTTACCTGGTAAAGGTTAGGTGCAAAGTTACTTAGTGTGAGGGCACCCTGGCACTAGCCAAGGTGCCCCCACATTGTTCAGAGCCAATTCCCTGAACTTTGTGAGTGCGGGGACACCATTACACGCGTGCACTACATATAGGTCACTACCTATATGTAGCTTCACAATGGTAACTCCGAATATGGCCATGTAACATGTCTATGATCATGGAATTGCCCCCTCTATGCCATCCTGGCATAGTTGGCACAATCCCATGATCCCAGTGGTCTGTAGCACAGACCCTGGTACTGCCAAACTGCCCTTCCTGGGGTTTCACTGCAGCTGCTGCTGCTGCCAACCCCTCAGACAGGCAGCTGCCCTCCTGGGGTCCAGCCAGGCCTGGCCCAGGATGGCAGAACAAAGAACTTCCTCTGAGAGAGGGTGTGACACCCTCTCCCTTTGGAAAATGGTGTGAAGGCAGGGGAGGAAATGCTTTGTTGGGCACAGAGGTGCCCAATTCTGCATAAGCCAGTCTACACCGGTTCAGGGACCCCTTAGCCCCTGCTCTGGCGCGAAACTGGACAAAGGAAAGGGGAGTGACCACTCCCCTGACCTGCACCTCCCCTGGGAGGTGTCCAGAGCTCCTCCAGTGTGCTCCAGACCTCTGCCATCTTGGAAACAGAGGTGCTGCTGGCACACTGGACTGCTCTGAGTGGCCAGTGCCACCAGGTGACGTCAGAGACTCCTGCTGATAGGCTCCTTCAGGTGTTAGTAGCCTATCCTCTCTCCTAGGTAGCCAAACCCTCTTTTCTGGCTATTTAGGGTCTCTGTCTCTGGGGAAACTTTAGATAACGAATGCAAGAGCTCATCCGAGTTCCTCTGCATCTCTACCAAAAAGCTGCATTACCGGTCCCTTGGGTCTCCTCTCAGCACAACGAGCGAGGTCCCTCGAATCCAGCGACTCTGTCCAAGTGACCCCCACAGTCCAGTGACTCTTCAGTCCAAGTTTGGTGGAGGTAAGTCCTTGCCTCACCTCGCTGGGTTGCATTGCTGGGAACCGCGACTTTGCAGCTACTCCGGCCCCTGTGCACATCCGGCGGAAATCCTTTGTGCACAGCCAAGCCTGGGTCCACGGCACTCTAACCTGCATTGCACGACTTTATAAGTTGGTCTCCGGCGACGTGGGACTCCTTTGTGCAACTTCGGCGAGCACCGTTTCACGCATCCTTGTAGTGCCTGTTTCTGGCACTTCTCCGGGTGCTACCTGCTTCAGTGTGGGCTCTTTGTCTTGCTCGACGTTCCCTCTCTCTTCAGGTCCAATTTGCGACCTCCTGGTCCCTCCTGGGCCCCAGCAGCGTCCAAAAACGCCAAACGCACGATTTGCAACTAGCAAGGCTTGTTGGCATCCTTTCGGCGGGAAAACACGTTTGCACAACTCTCCAAGGCGAGAGGGATCCGTCCACCAAAGGGGAAGTCTCTAGCCCTTTTTGTTCCTGCAGAAACCTCAGCTTCTTCTGTCCAGTAGAAGCTTCTTTGCACCCGCAGCTGGCATTTCCTGGGCATTTGCCCATCTCCGACTTGCTTGTGACTTTTGGACTTGGTCCCCTTGTTCCACAGGTACCCTAGATTGGAAATCCACAGTTGTTGCATTGCTGGTTTGTGTCTTTCCTGCATTATTCCTCTAACACGACTTCTTTGTCCTTAGGGGAACTTCAGTGCACTTTGCACTCACTTTTCAGGGTCTTGGGGAGGGTTATTTTTCTAACTCTCACTATTTTCTAATAGTCCCAGCGACCCTCTACAAGGTCACATAGGTTTGGGGTCCATTTGTGGTTCGCATTCCACTTTTGGAGTATATGGTTTGTGTTGCCCCTATCCCTATGTTTCCCCATTGCATCCTATTGTAACTATACATTGTTTGCACTGTTTTCTAAGACTATACTGCATATTTTTGCTATTGTGTATATATAACTTGTGTATATTTCCTATCCTCTCACTGAGGGTACACTCTAAGATACTTTGGCATATTGTCATAAAAATAAAGTACCTTTATTTTTAGTATAACTGTGTATTGTGTTTTCTTATGATATTGTGCATATGACACTAAGTGGTACTGTAGTAGCTTCACACGTCTCCTAGTTCAGCCTAAGCTGCTCTGCTAAGCTACCATTATCTATCAGCCTAAGCTGCTAGACACCCTATACACTAATAAGGGATAACTGGGCCTGGTGCAAGGTGCAAGTACCCCTTGGTACTCACTACAAGCCAGTCCAGCCTCCTACACTTATATCATGGAGCACAAGTGTGGGTAAGGTTGAAAGAATGACATTTCTCACAACAATACCTCCACCCGATCTCTGGTGCCAAAGTGTGTTCTGGAGGCTGTGTGCGCATCCCATTCTTCTCATTACTATGTTGATACATCATCGTGTTGCAGTGCAGAACACACTTCACTGTCCGCAAGCCACGTTGCTTCAAGTGGCTGCACTTCCACCACTGCTTCTTTATTTTGCGGTGCTTTTTGGGGGACAGTGCAGCTCGTTTCCACTGCACTTGCATAGTGTTCCCAGGTAGTACATGGTTGAGACACCTATCGAACTGGAAATGGGGAAGAGCAGTGGCAGGGTCATAGCTACCACAAGGGCAGTGGCACTGCGGACCAGAGCCTTGTGATAATTGTTGCATTTTACTACCCCAGTAGCGGGCAAAGGGGTCATTTTCCTTGCTTGCTCCAGGGATCATTTCTACAGAATTGAGACGTGGATTCCTACAAGAAGACCCCGTCATGTGATGTTAGCTGCCCTATTGAGATGGACCCCCCATGCCAGCCCCTCTTAGTATTGCAATGTTCCCCTGTCATACGCTCTCCCGCGCGTTCAGTCTGCACCGGAACCGCAGGGAAGGGAAACATTCAGGATTTGTCTGGTTCATCAGGTGTCTTTCTTTAGTATTCAAGTTGGTACAAATGCAAAGGTTTTAAAAATGGAGAACCTTGCAACATATTTAGCACATTTGTCAGTCATGCTTGATGTATATTCTCTCTACCTGGCCTGGGAAGCATGCCTGTGCTAGAGGTGCAAACTAATTCCTGCCCATTCTGAGGGGGTGAGTTGGAGACATTTACAGAACTGCTCAACACACCGACAGCTTTCCATCTTCCTCATTAACATTAATGAAAGTTCCTCCTGGTATTGGATAAAGAGCTAAAGTTTTATTTAAAAAAAAATATGTAGGCACCCATGGGGTACTGATACAAATGTTCAACTACCCCATCTCATCGGGCAATAACATTACCCCCTCTCATCCCTCCCATGCATTGTTTATCTCCTCTCTATACTGCCTACCAACACATGCTACCTACCTCCTCATGCTGTGCAGTGGTCCAACTCACCCACCCCCCTCCCTCCATGTGTCCCTTCCACATCTCACTCTTTCTCTCTCTTTCCCATCTAGCTCTCACACACTATCCCACCTCACTAATATTCTAATACAACACACATAATTCCTCTGCACACCACTTACATCCACTACACTACAAAACAAAACATAAACACATAGGCAAAACACATAGGGGGTTATTCTAACTTTGGAGGAGGTGTTAATCCGTCCCAAAAGTGACGGAAAAGTGACGGATTTACCACCAGCCGTATTACGAGTCGATTATATCCTATGGAACTCGTAATACGGCTGGTGGTATATCCGTCACTTTACCGTCACTTTTGGGACGGATTAACACTCCTCCAAAGTTAGAATAACCCCCATAATCAGTTACAATGCCAATAGCTCTAATTCTCACAAATGAGAGATCTATTACATTGCACTTTGTGGGCATGTTTTATGGCCAGATGCAGGATCACATTGGTAAACAGGACATTCGGGCAACAGGCGATGGACCAGTGCCTCAGTCCCAGTTGTGGGCTGATTTTTTTCATCTAGTGGTGCCCATTTTAAAAGGTTTCACAGTGAGCTGTACTGTCCAGCATCCTCAGTGGATCTGTGGGGAAAAAGCATGCGTACTCAAAGCTCGCAGCATGAACAGATGAAATCTTGTAACCTCACAATCTATCCGCCCTTTTCTGGACTGGCCCATTAGCATATAGGGCTGGTTTGGGCCACCCATGGCACACTGAAATGTGTGCCAATTAAGCCCTACGAAGGCAGGGGATTGAGGAGAAGCATCATCACTGAAGACCAGCTGTGAGGAGCCATTTTCAAACCATTCCTAACTGCATGTTACCGTCAGAGCCATTCATCTGACCTCCCCTCTGCCTGGCCAGCACAATAGGCGTGTGTTGAGATCTTGAGCAGCATCTCTGGAGCCCAGGTGTGGTGCACTCTCTGCACATGTCCTGTAGCAGTGCTGTCCCTGCTAGCCCACAAGCTTTGGGACTACCTGAGGAGGAACAAAGGAGAGAGAACTAAGAGAGAGAATCTAACTAGTGAGAGGGGCATAGAAAGGGTAGGGGAGAGCCTAGAGAAGAAGAGATGGAACATGTAAAGTGTGGGGTAGGAAGGAGGAACAAAAACAGAGAGGGCTACGAAAAGAGTAAGATTCACAGAAAGGCAGGAAGAGTGAAGATTGGAAAGAAAGTGCTGAATGTAATGAGTACAATTATGGTAAATGAGCTGGTGAGAGAAATGTACAAAGGGAGTAACATAGGTGAACGAAAGAGAGATCAAGAAATTAGAGACAGTGAAAAAGAGAACAAGAAGGATAAGAAGTAGTGAGATAAAGGGTGGTGAAAAGGTGCGAATTAGAGAATTTTGTGTGTGCATATGCATAAAAGAGGGAGAGGGAGACATAGGAGAAAGATGAGCGAGGCCATGTGCCTCACTAGGTGTGTTTCCTGGGTATGTGCAACAGGTCTGCTTACATTTTTAGTAATGCAAGCTCTGCTGCTGGGACTAGACTTGATACACCTACCTGTTTATCTGTAGTGTGTATTTGTAGGGGATGACCAAGGGCTTTCATATAGCTCTTCACTTCATTTTACATTTTTGTAAGCACTGTCTGTAGACGTTTCACTTTTACCCATTTGAAAAGTATTCAATATTCTTACCTCAGAAGAATGCTTTAGTTTTGTCTTTATTAGAACACTTCACCTGCCGATCACAGCAGATGTCAGCAGCAGTTACAACTCATTAAGAACTCTTGTAGGAGCACAACACTAGTAAGAGCGCCAACAAATCCTTGGAGCCTTTGTAAGGCTATTGGCAAGGCCTCTACACTCACTGCTGCTTATGTCCTACAGTTCAGCAGTGGACCAAGCTGAGTATACCCCTTACCCAATCTTTAAAGCACACTAGGTTGTTTATAAAACATATAATACATTTAGTGAGTACTGTCACTTCTAAGGAGGTGCCACTGCCTGCCACTTTAAAGGGACATTTAATAGGACAGCAATGGCACTTATAAACAAATTGGTACTACTTGAATGGAATAATATCTGCATTTCTAATAAGGCTCATAATAATTTTGGGTGATGTTTGTATTCTCATCAGCAGCAAGAAACATTCGAGCTTCCTGCCTCAATCCCTCTGGCTGGTCCACCTTCCTCATTCTCCAGCCTGCCAGAGCAGTAAAACAGCCAGAGACATTTTAAGGAATGGAATATGTGGGCAACTGCAAATCTCACACTTTTTTCTCACCTCTGACGCTTTCAAAAACCTCTCTCTCCCTCTCTCTGTCTATATCTGAGTATGCTTCTCTTTCTATCCATGTCTCACCACCTTTCTGTCTACCTCTCTTTCATCACTCGCTAAAGCATCTCTCACTATCTGCATTCACCATTCTTTACCGATCTCTCCACTCTGTCTACCTCCCTCTAACTCAGTCATTACTTTTACCTTGCCTCTCTCTACACATTTCCCTTCTTGTTGTATTTCTCATTTTGCTACTTCCTTTCTCTCTTTTGATGCCTCTTTATGCGACCAGACACTAAGAGCCAGATGTAGAAAGGGTTTTACATGTTACAAACAGTGAAAATCGCTGTTTGCGACGTGCAAAACCCACATCACAATGCCCATTCCCATTTTGCAAGTCAGTAACCTGGTTACCGACTCGCAAAATGGGACTGCGAGTCGCAAATAGGAAGGGGTGTTCCCCTTTCTATTTGCGAGTCGCAGCGCGATGCAGGATTGCGTTGTGACCGCGAACGTGGTCGCAAAGCAATCGCAGTTAACACCAGTGTCACACTGGTGGTAACCTATTCGCAAAAGGGAAGGGGTCCCAATGGGACCCCTTCCCCTTTGTGAATGACCTTGAAAAAATTTTTTCAGAGCAGGCAGTGCCACCTCTGAAAAAATGAAACTGACACGTTTCATTTTTTCATTTTGTAATGCATATCGTTTTCCTTTAAGGAAAACGAGCTGCATTACAAAAAAAAAATAAGAAAACTGCTTTATTTAAAAGCAGTCACAGACATGGTGGTCTGCTGTCTCCAGCAGGCCACCATCCCTGTGAGTGCTGCGACTCGCAAGGGGGTCGCAAATTGCAACCCACCTCATTAATATTATTGAGGTGGGCCTTTACGACCCCCATTGCGAGTCACAGTGCAGGATTTTCCTACATCTGGCCCTAAATCCCTACCTACATCTGTCTACCTCTCTCTCTCTGACTACCTTTATGTCACTTATTTTATTACTCTCTCTCTAGGTTTTACCAATCTTTCTGTCTCAGATCTCTCCCCTTACTTGACCCCTGCTCTTCTACCTTTGCTTTCCCTCTCTTCTCACTGATCGCTATACCTCTATGTATCTACCACTTATACTACTTTGCAACCCTTTCTACCAGATTCCTGTTTACCTCATCTCTCCCTTTCAAATACACCTCTTTATATCCCACTTCCCTCTACACCTCTATGTCTCCGACGTTCTGTCCCTACCTTGGCATCCCTTATTTCATACTGCATCTCTACCGCCCCCTTTTTTCAGCATCTTGCGGATCTTTCGTGTCTCCACCATCTACTTTACCCCTCTCTCAATCTCATATACTTATTTATCTTACCCCTTTCTACCTTTCTCATCCCTTTCTCTACCTCACCAATCCCTTCCTCACCTTTCTTTTCACTTCACCTCTCATGCACGAAACCATCCTTCTCTCCCTACATTTCTCTCTTTCTCTCAGTACCTAACATCTCAATTTCCCTGATATGATCACTGTCTCACCTTTTCACCTCTTCCTACCACTATTCCTTCTACGTCACCTCTACCACAAGGTTAATCCTTTATTTCTAACCCTCTTTCTCTACCTCTAGCCCTCTTTTTAAACTGCCATTGCCTTTTCTGTCTGTCTCTTTTGGATCTATCTCTGCACCACCTTCTCTGCTTCTTTTTTATGTCCTTCTACTTCATCTCTCAGGCTCTTCCTCACACTCTCACTCTTACTCTCTCTACATCATCCCTGTATTTCTCTACCTCACCTCTGTCTCTATATTTCACCTCTTTCCACCCCTCTCAATCTACCTTTCTCTCTGCTTCTTCTTCTGCCCCTCTCTCTACCTCACCATGCACAACAACTAACTCTCAATCAAACCCATTAAAAGTAAAATCCTCCTCAACCCTGCTAAAAACAGACATTGCTCCCAGTGGTGGCAAAGAATGAAGTAACTGGAACCCTACACTCACAGAGAAAACTGTAATGTTTCACTATTGACTTCAAACTATCCTTCAATTCAATGTGTCAGCAACAACTCCTGTTATTACTTGAAGTTGATGGTTGGGAGCCGGAAGCCCCATCAGAATGGTCTCTTTGTGGGCTATAGCTACAGTTATAGGTGTGCTCAGGCAATACCCAATGCCTGCCAGCCCTCCAAGGTCCCTCCGGTGGGATACTTGAGACTTGTCCTGATGTGAGTATGCTGCTGGAGTCAGTCTTTACTCTGTAACTCCAGTTCTCTCCAGGTGCTGTAGAAGAATGAACTGTCCTTTCCCTGCTATAGGATGAAGTTTCTACCAGTTGTCTTGCTGAAAACAAGTCCAATCAAGCACAGAAATAGAGAAATGTAAATAAACAGTTTATCTACTGTGGTTGATCATGCTTAACATCATAAGTGCAATGTGCATTGCTGTCATCTCATAAAAGTAAAGGGAGAGTGACCTTTCTCTTTGCAGTAGCACCTGGACAGAAACAAGGGCTGCACAATGTTATTTTCTCATCACCAAGCTGTTCTGGCACACAGGTGAAATGCAAATAGCCTTATTAAGCACAACTGTATGACAATATCAGCTGTTAATTACCTGTCCTTCAATACAGTCTCTTTCCTGCGGCACAGGACCATAATAGCGAGGACACATAATTAACACCCATTATTGCTTTCAGGTTCAGGCAGCAATGCCTAATTATCAAAAGAATGCAGCATGTTATCCTTCAGAAATGCTTCCCTGTGTCTAGTGTTCTCTTACACTTAAATGCCTTGCAGGATTCCCACAGTCCTTCGTACTAATCCTCCTAGCAAGCTTTCATGCTTTAAGTCCCAGTTGTCAATCATAACTGGCATCTGGACCACATACACCATTCCACCTACTATGAAATTGTTGAGTTGGCTTCTATAGACCCACTTTCTTACAAAAGTAAGAAATCAGCAAACCTACTTGATGGACAAATTCCTCTCTTGTGGTTTCATTAAGAGTGCAAGTATATGTTGATTAGACACACGATGATGGATGCCGCAAGAACTGAAGACTTAATCTTCATGCTGAGAGTCTGAAAACTTAACCAAAAGACTAGTAGCTCAGCTTTGTTAAGTTGAGTGAAAACATTGTTATACCCTACAGGACAAAAAAGGAATTCAAAGACTCTCTATCGAAGGTCGCTAAATAAGTATTTCCTGCTTTTGATTCAAAGTGCATGAATCTACTGCTGTTTTGATGCTTTCAGTACTTTTGATCATGGTAATTTGTGAAAAAATGTGTGGACTAGGGAATAAAATGGTCTTTCTGAAACTAATTCAAGATCTCCACTTAAGGACAAGGTCTATGGTACAAATCTACCAAGAGAGAAAGACTTCTGAGATGATAAGTACTGACAATAGTTTGCACAATGTTGCATCCTGGCTCTTGTCTGATTAATTAATATATGTTGGATTTTTCTAGCTAAACAGACAAAAGACCATTTATTTTGGTCTAAGTGTGGATCTTGGCACATCACTGTGTTAGTACACACAAATGAGATTGTTTTGCTTGGCAGTCCCACCAGTCCATTTGGAAAAACTATAATTGAGAAAATTATATGGTTAGCAATTTCTCAAAAACTAAAGGCTGTGACCTTCTGGGAGACAAGTAATAGATGTATTTCTAAAGAAAACATATAACAAGTTTGTAAGTGTCAATACTGGCAATGAATTGAATTGAAAGTCTTAAAAGCAACAAATGACATTGATACAAGAGTGGGATTAGAACATTTTACTGAAGGCATGGTACTAACTTTATGTTCTCATCACTAAAGTTAGTACAGTTCCCTCATATTTCCCTTGGTTCATCAAACAAAAATATAATGAATGATTACATGCAACTGAAATTAGTCATTGTTTAAGCATGAAAGCTCAATCCTTCATGTAGTAATTCAGTTGTAAAGTCAACAAGTTTACAGATGCAGTGTGTTTATCTGCTTATTGTGTGTAATAAACTACCACCGGGTTTATTGGCTTGATCATGTTCAGTTGGGGTAGTTATGTTAAGGTGTAATGTTTACAGTTATTTGGCAAAAACCTGTTGCCTTTGTAGATTGAAATGTATGTATAGCATGTTTTTACCAAGTCTTGTTTACCCAATGTTGCTTGATGTTATCAAGGCTTGTTTACTAAACCTCCACGAGGTTCTTTGGAGCATCTACGGGGTTAATTAGAAACACCTGAACCCCCTGAACTTTGTTGGACAGCTGCCTTCTCTGATTGTTAGGCAGCACTCTATTTTCAAGAGCCATCTGCCAATCATGACTCATCACTCATGACTCATGTTTCTAGAGCCATGTGCTACTCATGACTCATTCCTGCATAAACTGTAAAAAGCCTCAGCACTTGGCTTTGTTCCGGTTCTTCTGGAAGCAGACATCGAGAGCCTTCTCCTGGGAATTCCCTGAAAAGCTTCTGTATCATGGCTGGCTACAAGAGAGCACATATCTTCTTCAACCTATGTGTGCTGGCAGCTGTTTACATAAGCTAAGTGGAAGGTGCACGCTCTGTTAGCAAATGTGTTTTTTTATTTAGATTAAGAACTACAGTTTATAACTAAATGATTTCATTTTCAAGAAAGAACAAACACTTTGAGGTAGATTGAGAAAGTGTATGAACATACTTAAAGCTTTGACAATTATTTTGCATCTGTACCCTGCCTTGTTGATACATTCTAAAATCAGAAAAGACATCAGCACGCAAAGAGAGTGTTGTGAGATGAATAACCTTCATATGTGTGTAACTTTGCTAATTACATGTGTTTCGCTTGTTACGATGACCATCCTCATTTTTCAGAAACTCTTTTCTAGAATTAATATTAGAGATTCCTCAAAAACAGAAAAAACAGGCTTTGGCTTGACTGTATTCCTTTATTCCTTTTTGGAAAAAGTTTTTGTTGTGTGTTCGTGTGCTATATGTTTTCAGTGTGAACAACTATAAGCAATGTGAGACAGAGAGAAGATCCAGGCAATGATGGCACATTCCTGTAAGCCCAATTGAGTGGAGAGGAAGTGTGAGGAACGTGTTGAGTGACAGGTGATTAGCTGAGATAATAGACTGTGTGCATAAAGACTGTACAAGAGCGCCATCAACACATCACTTATCCCTGTCATTTCCCTTATTGCTCTGGACATTCAATAACTAATGCTGACAGCAATCACCTTCACCCCAAAGCATCGGGAGCCTGGCTGGACCAGACAGCAGAGGCAATATCGTTCTTCTCCATCTCTCTCTCTCTCTCTCTCTCTCTCTCTTTCTTTCTCTCTCTCTCTCTTTCTCTCTCTATTACTCTCTCTCTCTCTCTCTCATCCAATCCCCCCACCATTTTGGGGGCACTTGCCAGGACTCCCGTATTATGACGGCAGTGCTGAGAGGTGTCCTGGATGGACGGGGGAACAGTCATCGCCCCTGCAGACTACCTGCCTTTCAGGTGAGTGGTCAAGCTCTCACACAGTACAGGCTGATTGATACCTTCTTAAGTCTTTCTACAAGCTACAAATAAAAGAATAGATATACAAACTATTATTAAATCTCTTGAATGGGAGGAGATTATGAAGAATGATACCATAACATCTGTTGATTTTAGAAAGCTCTAATAACCAAATTTAAACTGAAGTGCTCCTGGAACAATCCAAGCAAAAGAAACACACTTTTACCATCAGAGTTCATGGACAAACTCTTATGACCAATTTTATGATTAAGTGTCATGAAGTAAATGTAGCCAAGTTTTGTTTTCTAGTGACTCCTCGCAGTGATAGTTTACATGTTTGTTATAACAGCCTAGTATTCGCATGCTCTTATATTTCATTATGCTCCAAATAGGATATGTGTTTTAATATGATGTGGGCTATTCTCAAATAATAATGGTGTAGTAAGTTTATGAGGTTAGGTAAAGAAAACATACTCACACTTTTTAAATATCAGTTTGTCATTGAAGGGCCTCAACTGACCCACAGGTGAAACAAACTTTTAATAGGTATATTGTAAGAAACTTAGAGGAAGTAGGCATCTTGTAAGAAATATAGAGGAAGCACTTTTAGGTCTCCTGATGAAATAAGCTTAAAAATGGCAAATTTCATTAGTGTGTAATATTTGCTGACCGGAATGACAAAGAACTGATGTTTGTAATATATACACCTACCTGGGGTAAGAAATGATTTGTTTATACATGAAAGTTGTTTTTTCATATATTTTAAACATGTTCATATAGAATTATGGTCTGTATGGCAAATGCCAATAAAGAATCATGAACCTGGTTTACTAATATTCCCATACTGCCAAAAAATGTAGGTATAATCTTACAGTGCTGAAGTGACTGTGTCACTTTTTATGTAGATAAAGAAACAGAAGATCAATTAAACTACCCTTTAGGCAGACACATAACCAAGGAAGCATCTAGAATTGACTCTAACCTTCAGAAGGAGAATCTGAGACATTAGACACTGGGCCACAAGTGATGCCTCTTCTCTGCTTGTTTAAAACAGAGTTATGGCACATGATCAAAAAATAAAATTCAGTAAGGCTTAATAGTAGACTACAAGTTAATTCCACAAAATGTGAGTATATTTTTGTAAATATGTGAAGAGATTTTTGAGAAACTATGGCACACACATACGACAAAGTGATGCAGCGTGGTGCTGCACCAAAAATAGCAGCGTCGTGTTGCACCACTTTTGAAATGCAGGGATACGCTGTATTTACAGGAATGCGGTCCACCCCTGTGTTTCCCACTGCACCGGCGCTGAATTAGGCTGCCTGTGCCAACACAGGCATCCTTGCACCATAGTGCAAGGTGTCTGCACGGAGGGGATAGATTGTTTATGAGAAGGAGGGTGTCCCTTCCTGCACATAAACAATCTACAATGGTGATTTGGCACTTCAATATGTGCTGCAAAATGCAGCACACATAGAAGTACCAAAGCATGATTTTGGAATGATTGTTTATTTGCAGGAAGGGACACCTTCCTGCACATAAACAGTCATTCATGGCCTTTTGCTCTTTCTATGTATGCTGCAGAATGCGCCCCTGGGGTGGAGTAAGTTTTAGGCGCTGCCACATTTACGCCTTCTTGTAAATCTGGGGCAGTGTCAAAAGCAATGAGTGTTGCTGTGAAACACCTACAGCAACACCCATTGCACACCCCTCTGACACAGAAAACTGTGTCCGGGGCATAATTACAAGGAGGCATTAAACCAGAAAAAGTGGATTAACGCCTCCTTGTAAATCTGGTGCAGTGAAAAGCGCCACTGAAAGTGACTCTCTAATGGTGCTAGGGCCTTGTAAATCTGGCCCTGTGTGACTGAACAGAATCTCAAGCACATGGCCACATGACTTCAATACTTAACCTTCTGGATGAGAAGAAGAGATCTTAACCACTACAAAATCATCATTGGGAACTGAACTCTTAGGTAGTCATTCTGAACATGGCAAGAACCACCACCGACCGCCGTGGCGACGGTGAACAGAAGACCGCCAGTGGTGGTGAACAGCACACCGCCATATAATGATGCCAAAAAAAGAAACCTCCAAAAATACTGCAACCTCCAGCCACCACCAGGGCTCCTGATGGCAGAAAGGCTGTACACCCCACCCCGCCACTGACAAGCAGTAAAATCCTCCACCCACAAAATAATGATGCACAAATCACTGTGGCGGATAGTGGATGTCGAACGACCATTGGTAGTATGGACCGCCGCGACCAGCAATGGGACCCAACAACAACAAATGCACACATTGGCAAGTTTGACACCCACACACCTGACACACATCCACAACAGTGTAAAACACTCACATACACACCCCAACAATCCTTTGCAACACCAATTGCACGAATCAGACTGACAACACTAAACGCATACACTTTACACAACATAACAAAAGTCAAACACACATATACACAAAAGCACACTCACCAATACCCCCAGAACACCCCACCCATAACACACACCATGGCACCCCCTAAGCATCCACGCTTCACAGATAGGGAGTTAAGGACCATGGTAGACAAAATACTCAAAGTCGAGCAGCAACTATTCGGGGCACAGGTGCAGAACACACCCATTGCCAGGAAGATGGAGTTATGGCAGACGATTGTAAACAAGGTCAACGCAGTGGGAAACCATCCATACACAAGGGACAACATCCGCAAGAGATGGAAAGACCTGCGTGGGAAGGTGAGGTCTATGGCATCCAGGCACAACATTGTGGTACAAAAGACTGGTGGAGGACGCCCACCTGCACCCCCGACTACATCGACTGGGAGGAGAAGGTACTGGCTATCCTGCACCTGGGGGCCTCACTGGACTCACTGGAGGACTGGACTCAGGTAAGTCATCTAAACTTACTTCATATCCACCACACCTGTAATGTATATAACACCCCACCCCTCCTACTATCACCAGGACCACATCCCCACCCAGTCCACCCCCTGCCCCTGTTCCCTGAGGTGCCTGGCTGCCCCATGGATGTCCCTTTACAGTGGAGTACCCTGTGCACATGTAGGAGTCAAGTTCGGTCCATTTGGGCCCTTCAGGGTATTATGCATGGACTGGCCAATGGCCTTATTCGGACATTACAATTTTGAGGTTCTATTAAAGCTTGTGTGCCCAGTGGTGCTCTTGGCACAATATGGAGACGTGTTTCATCGTTTCATTGTGGGGGTGTGGTGTGCACATGTGTGTACTTTGGTGCAGGTCTTTGTTGCCTTGTGTTGGGTAAGTACCTCTTATTCTGGTGTGTATGGCTCAAGATGGTGGGAGAGGTTGTGAGTGCATTGCAGGGTGGGTGGGGTGGGTGGTTGTGTAACTGTGCCCTTTCTTCCCATGTTTACTAGGGTGTGGTACTTATCGTCATCGTATTCGTCGGCAGTCACGATCGTGGAGGTATATTTCAAGGAGCAGGACTGGCATTATTTGCAACTCTCTCTCCATGTCTGTTTCGGCGTGTTGTGTGTGCCTCCGGTGAGTATTTCCTTTTATTTGGTTAGTTTCCGCCATGCTTTGCATGGCAGTGGTTCCCACCCCGGAACTGATGGCGGTCTTGTGCTTCATTATTTGTTGGGCGGGTGGGGCCTTTCCGTCTGTCTGTGGGCAGCCTCTTCCATCATTGGCGGCACTACAATGATTGTGTGTGGATGGACAGCTACTTGTTTCTCATGTGCTTAATTATTTGGCGGTCCGGACCGCCAGCCTGTTGGCGGTAGTTACCGCCAATGCCACCGCCGGCGGGGTGGTGATTGCCGCCATGTTCATAATGAGAGCCTTAATCTTCAGACTGAGAGCCCCTCACCCATTCGAAATAAGTGATGCTCTTTTGAGCTGTGTAACTATATAATTATACCATTTGATCTGAAAATGGAAGCCAATGAAGCTTCGCAGGTGACTACATGCATACAACTTTATCATCTTGAGAACAGGATGGAGAGGACTCCAACAAAATTATTTGCTTAATATTTCTTCCTAATCCTACTCTGTTCCCATTAGCAAACACATAATTTAAACATATTGCTACAATATGACAGCCCTTAACTTTTCACTTATTTGAAACATCCTTAAAACATCTTGTAATTCAACAGACCTCCAAGTAAACAAAAGACCTCAGCAACAATGAAACTTCAACCCATAAGCTTCAAGATGGGGATCAGAGACCTTAAATGCTAAGCCATTAAGGACCCTCAAGTGAGTCCCTTGAAAGCATAGGGCCTCATTACAAAGCTAGCGGTCTCATGACTGCCAAGTTCACGGATGGCAGTCAGACTGCTGCCAATGCGGTGGTCTGAACACCATATTACAACCACAGCAGTTGTGCCGTGGTCAGACCACCAGCACTGCCAGGATTAGTCGTCCCATCGGTCTGGCGGTCCTAATCCACCAGGGCCGCACTTCAAGCAGCACTGCCCTGGGGATTATGAATTTGTTCTCCACCAGCAATTTCATGGTGGTAACACCACCATGAAAAGGCTGGTGGAAAACAGCATGGGCAGTGCAGGGATCCCCTGACCAGCACTGTCGCAATGTTCACTGCCTGCTTTGCAGACAGTGAACATTGTGAGGGTGCTGATGAACCCTGCATCCTACAGCAGTGCCCCCAGCTCGATTACAAGTAAAACCGTCCGCCGAACTCGTAATGAAGCCCATAGTCATGACATAGGACCTGGAAATGGATTTACTAATAAATGTGATTTGAAATTTTCTATTTGAACATTTCTGGTTGTTCAAATAATGGAAAGGTTCTTGAAGCAACTTGTGATTTAACAGCTCTTTGAGTATCCATATGAGCATGTCAACAAGGAGTCGTAAACGTTTATCCTTTAGACTGAGAACCTGAGACTTTGTCCAAGTGAAAGTCTAAATAAAGCTAACATATTCGCCATTTATATAGCTATAGTTTAGTAGCAAAGCTTTCTTAAACAATTTATATAGAGATGTTTGAAACTCAAATTCTTGCAATGCGAGCACAAACTAGAAGGGGGTGTGAAACTAATCTGAATAGGTTTTACTTGTAAAAGATGCAATGCATCACACAACAAGTCACAACTTTCACATTTTTAAAAGGGCGGTGCAATGGTAATGATGAGCACAGAGGGAGAGTGCACAGTGCGCATGTGTGTATGGCCAGCCATCTCAGGCCGGCCAAACACACATGTGCACTGAGCTCTCTCCAACTCTGCATTGTGTTGCAATGTTAGAGAGAGCAGGCATAGGCTCCCAGGCTGCCAAGGAGCACCAAGCCAGGGCACTCTGGCCAATCCTAACGCTGCTTTCATGCTGTCAGCAGCATGAGAGCAGCATTCGGATTGGTCACAGGGCAGGCTGGGAGCCTGTGCCTGCAGTGGAGCTAGAAGACTGGCATGCGGCGATGCAGCGTGATTCAGGTAAGTTTTCTTTATCAATTTTTTTTCCCTCCCCACCACACGCCACCGCACCCCTTTTCCATGCCACGAGCCACAATTGTTTTTTCCCCACTGTATCTTGTTACACATATGAAAGTGGTAAGATCGGATAGAGAAGGGGCTAAGTCTGAACCTCCACCATAAAGCATCAGACATAAGTGCTCCAGGGAGCTGTGGTGTGTTCTGCAAGGGGCGAAGCCCGACACAACAGTGTGCCCCTACGTACTTTTGTGAGTCTTCACCGTTTATGAACTATGACTAGAAGCGCATCTTCCTGGTGGGGAAATGCTAAATGGCTATCATTGAGTACGTCACATGAACATTTTTGTTGGCTCATCGTGATTTTGAATTACTTGCATTCGCAATATGATAATAAGCTAATGTGAACGCTGTTTGCAAAGTGCTTAGATTCAGCAACAGTGTGTAAAAGCCTACAACTGTGCTTTGTTACATGAGTATTCCATGCACGTTTTTAAAAAAAAGTGTATATTACTCAAAGGTGTACAGCCCCAGGACTTTCTGTTTGGTGGAGACATGTAAGTTACAATTTGGGAGTAAATGTACACTCAGAGTTTGCGAATAGCCAAAAAGTAATAAATTTACTCAAAAGTGTAATTTACTTTTGTGATCAGGGCTACAATGATTTAGTCACTCAGTGGAGGACTACAGTGATTCCAGGAAGCACTATGATGGTCAAATAAGCGCCCTGCCCATGAGCTCTGAATATCAACACCACTAAAGATGCACTCATCCTCGCTAATATAAGGAGAGATGTAAGAGGATTTGGCGGTTTACATTTCTAGCGAATCTGAAAAGAATAAAAATTTGAAAGCAGCCTCTTGTTAATCCTTCACAAAATGTTAGGATTTTACCTTCTGTTAACATTTCTAATACTCACCTCTGCTATTGTTTTATTTATTTTTGCTTTAATAACTTCTTTACATCTTGCATACATATATATATATATATATATATATACATATATATATATATACATATATATACATATATATATATGGTTGTCTTTGACTTTTCACATCAAACCCGGGTGGTCGTACATATATAAATTTAAATGCAGAGTCCCTTTGTTGGGTTTGCTCATTTAATGTTCCCTCTTCCATGTGGAATTAGAATGAAGCAATGGGTGGAATGTTTCTACATGCATTCAGACAGTTGCTGTTAGCTACCAGTGCTGGCCGTCATGTACTAGTATGCTAAATAAACCTTACTTGGTTTAAATCATTACTTGCATGTTTGGCATCATTTCATTGGTGATTAGATGACTGGTAACTATACCTGAAACTGGTGTGTTTCCTATGTTTTGCCAGCTGTTGGAGGAAGAACATTGGAAGGTATTTTTTTTTTTTCCCATTGATGCTTTGAAATGGAGTAAGCTGTGGTTGGTGCATTTTTGTGGCTTTTGGTATGGCTGGGATTTATTGCGGTATGCAAGGAATTTTTAATATCCGTCTTCAGCACACTGTGTGAACTCGATCTGTTTTGTTCAGTCTGACAACACAACACTTCGTGTATACTATGATTCATTATTTTGGAGGCCACTTTAAATCAGGCAGCAATACCTCAAGTGTAATTATATTTGGCAGCTATCTTAAATCAAGCTGAAATACCTTTAGCGTCTTCATCTCAACTGCCAGAATCGGGCTTCCTGCACAAATACAATCCCCTGGACAATATTCCTCTTTCTACATGTGTTGCACAATACAGCAGACATAGAAAGAGGAAGTAACAAGGAGAAGTATAGATATTTCTCCTCTTTACACCTCACATGGGAAGGCATAGAATTTTGGTTCATTCCCAAGTCTACCACTTTTGGTAAATCTGGGAATGCATCATAAGTCTTGGGTGTTATGTGGAAACACACATACAACACCCATGTAACACCTTTCTGGGGCAGAGTAGTACAACAGTGTGCACTGTGTTGCATTACTCTGGATTTATCAGGGCCACACAAGATGCCCTTGAGTGGCTTGATAAATCGCAGTTTGGCTTGCATCACACATGACCCATGTTGTGCGGTGCAAGAGTGATGCAACCCCTCTCATAAATATGCCCCTTAACGTGAAATGTCAATAGTTGATGGATTGCTTCACAGCTGTGACCTTGTGGTAGTGGAGTTTGCCCATGAAGAACAATTGTCATGAGAGTCATGAAGAGAAGGGTAAGAGAGTTGTTTTGGCGGCTGGGAATAGACAAGGATGTAGAACAGTTTGTGCACAAGTGTAAATATTGTTTTGCAAGTGATGAAACTCAGGTCATAGTGCCTAGTCCTTTAACAGCCGTTCATGTTCTTGAGAAGGAATGGTCCAAATTGGCCATGGCTATTATTGGTCCAATGGGATTATGTTAAATATGGAATTGCAGTGGTTGTTTATTTATCTAGATGGTCGGAAGTGCCACTTGTACTTAACATTACTACTTCAGTAGTTAAGGGGGCTTTGGAAAAATTGTTTTTCAGGGAGGGTTTCCAGATGAGATTGTTACTGATAATGGTCCTGAGTTAATTTCCCAAGAGTTTGAGTTTTTCTGGGTGATTTAGTTATTAAACATATTACCACTTTGCTGAATCCTCTTAAGATTAATGGTTTGGTAGAATGCTTGCTTGAGCAGTGTGAGAAATTGGGTTGTTGTTTGACCGGGGCGTGAGCCATAGGCAAGCAGCAACCACAATTCTTCTCAGAGTAAGCCACAAACATACCCCAAATTAACCTGTGAACACCCACTGGTAATTGGGCACAGAGCAGTCAGGCTTAACTTGTAGGCAAATGTGTAAAGTATTGTGCAACACTTCAAACAGTAATACAGTGATTACGTCACCCAAAAAGAATCCCACACCAGTTTAGAAAAATAGAACTTCATTTACTAATAATTTAAGACCAAAGTGGCAGAAATCCAATCAGAATAACTTGAGCTATAAATTTGTAAACAAACTGCAGAATAATACTTTAAAGCAAAACGTGCCAACTGGAGATATCTGGTTGCACCACACTGGGACAAAGTCAAAAGTTCAGGCCAACCACAATGGAGTGAGAGCCGGGTTCAGGGACCAAGTTAGGCCCGCTAAATGAAGTACCTTAAAACCTGGTTGCAGAGTGTTGAATTGATCTGAGTCAAAGATGCGTCACACAGCCTAAGTGATGAGTCTGTTCCTAAATGCAGTGAGGCTGTGGTGCAGGGTCCTTTTGCATCGACATCTAGGATCCCATCGATGGGGCTTGCAATGTGAAGGCCAGTGTCAGGGATGCGTTTTACAGCCAAGGCGATGCGTCAGTTCCAACGAGCAGTGAAGCTGTGATGCAGAGCTGTGGCAACATCTTCAAGGGTGCCTCCAACAAGGGATGCAAGGTCCTGCTCTGAGAACATGTAGCACAGTGGCAGTTCTGATGGTGATGCATCGATCCCAAGATGCAGCATGCATTGGCGATGTGAGTCCATACAGCAGCAGCAATTCATTTTTTTCTGCTCAAGAATGTGCCGCTCAGCAAAGGCGATGCATTGGTTCTGCTCAGGGATGCGCTGCTTAGCAGAGAGAATGTGCCAGTTCAGCTAGTAAGTGCCCCAGGCCATCTTCCAAGGGTCCAGAACTAGGGTGGCACCATTTGCAAGGGTAGACTAACATACCAGATTCCAGGTGCAGATGCAGGGTGTTTGGAAGTCTTTTATGTCCCTGAAACTTCAGATCAGGAGGCCAGTCAACTAGCCTTTGGATTCACTCTGGGTTCTGGGTTTGAGAGATGCAGGTCCAGTCCTTCTCACTCCAAGCACGAGGGCAGCAGGCAACAGGCCAGCACAGCAAAGCAGGAGTCAAGCAGAGTGCAGTCCAACAGAGTAGTGGTCCTTCAACAGAACAACAGTCCTTTTTCCTGGCAGATTATACACTGGTCCAGAAAGCAGCATTCCCTATCTGTGCACAGCAAACAAAAATAAAAGCAGTTGGAATAACCCATCACAGTACAGAAGAGATTGGGAAGTTATTTGTCCATCTGAGTGGGCACACAAAGGAGACAGTAGCCACCAGGCTCAATGAAGCAGCTGGTAAAGGAAGACCATCGCCTGCGTAACCACCAGCACCGACTGAAGATCTTGCAGAATCTACACTCACACCACACCTGGTCTGACAGGAGTTTGAGCCATTGATACACAGGCCAGTGCCATGCATCCCACTTCCTGTGTTGTTCTTTTTGGAAATAGATGCCCATTCCCACAGCAAGGCCATGTACAGTGCAAAGGTCTGACACAGCCATCTTGACCACATACCACAGATAATCTGGTCCAGCATCAGATTATACAGGTGAAGTCCATATGGGAGCTGCAGTAAGACTTCACATATGGAAAATGAAGTGCACTCAATGCCTAGCCAATGTGTAGGCAACAGGCACTCCAAGCATAATTACATAAGCATTCCAGTCCTTCCATTGTACCTGTATGCTCAAGCAGAAAGAAGTTGATAGGTCATGTGACCCACACTAAGCAATGTATTTTCCCACAGAGGAGGTGGGCCTATCAGGAGGGAAGAGAGGGGCTCATGAGGCATCAGAGTGAGGTAGCCAAGGTGGAAGACATGAGCACAGCCCTATCCATGTCCATAAGACCCATGATGCACCTGTTAACCACCTACAAAAGGTGTCATGCAGGCCCTGTGAAAGACTGACAGCTGTCTTTCTCCACCTATAAGAAAATCAGTAACAGTTTTGGTGTCACATCTGCAGTTCATAGGAAAGACGAGGCAGCGTAGGTCAACAAGGGGGAATTCAAGTCAGTAACTAAAAGACAAAAAGACATATCTTCAGAAATGCAGGAATTAAATGTGCCTCACTGAATAAGGAGTATGTGACCTAGAGATTCAGGCAGAAACATTTTCTAAGCCAACTAGGAGGTTTTGGCATGTCTGTTGACTGGTGGGCAACTGCCACTGTAGTTTTGTCCCACTGCACTATAAAACTCCACGTGGTTATGGACCACTTTAGTGGTGATGGGGAAACGGGTTTCAGGGAAGGGCACAAGTGCCCTTGAGGTCCTACAACCTATTCAGACCAGCCCCGAGGTAGCAGGCACAGCAAATAGAGAGTGGGGAGGCCTCCAGCCTCTGCAGCTTGTCTCTGACAGAAACATTTTGTATGCTGTGCACAGATAGTATTAGTACGGAGGGAGAAGGGGATGGAGGAAGCAGTCCATCTGAAATGGCCAATCCAGGCAGAGCAAAGAGGGGACACAGGGAGTAACACTAAAACTTATTTTGGCATTAACTTTAAATTATGTTTACTTTTGTAAGGTATATTATCAAAATACTCATCAATAAGTACAAGGCAAACCTAGCAGTTGTTTTTACTTCAACCTCCAAATAAACAAATATTTGTATTAGTATAGTATACTGTGCCTGTCATTCTCATGAAGACCTGCCAACTCACACTGTGCCATAGTGTGTCACATGATTTTGTCTCCCTTGTCACAGTCACCCAGTGAGAACCTTATGTCACATGATGGCAGAAAAGGCAAACTGAAAACCACTGCATAGGGTGGTTTTTCAGCTACTTTTTGGCAACTCTGCCCTAAGGAGTGTGAAAACACCCCAGGACAAAGACAGCAAGAGGGTAAGTGGGGGGAGGGGCAGAATGTCTCTTAGTAGCTCTCGGCACAAGACAGCCCTTCTCTTAGGCCACATCCCCCCAAAACAGGGAACTATTGTTTGAAGTTGACAGGTCTGTTTATATGTGCATGATCTGTAGGGTAATTACCTTAGAGAAGGTTGTTTATTAGATCAGTCCTTCATTCCGCAGCTCTGAGAGCATTAGATCTGATGGTGTTTGTCGAGGGGCTGGGGATCTTTATCATTAGAGTCAGTGTTATCTGAGTTAATGGGGATGCCTTTCCCTGTTGCTGAGCTGCACAATATCACATAACATGCAATGATTTCAAGCAGGTCTCAGATGCATACTGCAGGACTCCTCCACTTTTGTGTAGACACCTGAGTCTTGCAATCTGAAGCCCCAATGTATGACCCACCATTTAGCAAGTTCTCTCTGGGTGACGTTGTACCTCCTTTACTTTGGAGTTTGAGGATACAGGCATAGTGTCATGCGCCACAGCCTGATGGAATACACACTGTCACCTACAAGAGTTGTCATGCCATTAGCAGATGTGGAGATCCCTTTCGTCAAGTCATTACTATGTTAATAGTTACCTAGAAACCCTTATTCTAAACTCGCCACACGTTTATACAGGATAAAACAGTAGAACATAAAAGAATCCTGGGTACTAACTACCAGGATATCATCAATGAGGTCTGTGATCAGCCAGTATTAATTACACACCACCTATATATTCAGTGAATGCTGTTTTTTTAATTTTGTAATACAAATACTCTTTGGCTGATGGGAGGCATTGTGATACGTGATTATTTGGTCCAGCAGCTCATGAATGTTTTGCCAGAAGCATGGCTTTCATGTTTTCATACATCACAGCATTCAGTTTTATTTTGGCTAATCAGTTAGCAACAAATTACTAGTTTTGTACATTGGGTTGTTAATCATGACATTTCCACTGTGTCAAAATGAAACAAAAAACAAGGAATAAATTAAACAAAATAAGAATTTATGCGACAGAGGACGGCGAGGATTTAGACTCTAAAAAATGAATGAAAATGGGGGCCTTGGTTAATCCAAGAGAACTGTTTCCTTACTAACCAGGCAACACATCGACAACGAAGCTCCTTTGGAGGGGTCAAACTTCTTTACTAAAGTAAGATCATGTATGCACTACTTTGCCCTGCTAAACTCAGAACAACCACTGAGGGCACCTCACCCTTTTACACAACACCGGCGGAAGCTATGCCCTGGATGGAGTGATCTGGGCTTAATACAACTCTGAGATGGGAAAAAGACAGGAAGCGCAGAGCGCAGCCGCACCAGAGTGGTAGAGTCGCCATCCCATCAGATCCTCGGATGAACAGGTAGCACTAGAAAGAACAAAGCTGGTCACAACTGTAGCCAGACAAGATAAACTGCTGGGGGGAAGGGCTTGTGCAACACATGTCTCAACAAGCAAAGAAAATAAATTGGGCGCCTGCACCCCGACTGATGATCAAGACCAGGGCCCAGATGTCACACCGACGGCTGCAGCATTCTTTGCTGAAGCATTCCCTTTCAGACAGCGTTCATTAGAAGTTACCTTCACAGAGCGTGTGAGGCCAAAGGGTGGGTCTGCGGGCCTCCCAGGATGCTTCCTCAATCTTTGAGCTCTCAGCATGGCACACACTCCTCACATTGTCGGGATAGGGACATCTGTGATTGTTATGTTGTTATATTGCGGGTTTGGACGGGCAGTTATACATACCCCTGCTGATAACTTCGGGGGCTGTTTATTCTTTAGCACATGTATGGAAGTTAAATAGAAGTCACACAGGACCAATATGAAATTCATTTAGATCTGCTCAAGAGCCATCGCATAAAGATACAGGGACCATTAGTCCACCAAGCTGCCTAAATTCTGGCAGTCCTGACCTCCAGTTATCGCTACTTTCACAGACCTGTCCAGGCTATGTTAAAGTTTATATTTGTATCGCTTGGGTCGTAAGGAGACTGAGGCAGCCCGAAATAAATATATAATAAAATCTGCATTGAGGCCTAGGAAGGTGCATTTCACGTTTCTCCAAGAAACACCTCACTGAGCTAGAACTTAAGAAACTCAAGAAAAGATGGAGGGGACAAATATTTGCAATTAATTACTTGCCATTCACCAGGAGAACCTTGGTATGGATCACCACAGGGTCCCATTTGTCATTCAGTCTACCCAGCTGGATGAGGAAGGGAGCTATACAGTTGCGGAGGGATGTATTTAGCATTCTTCTGTGTATATTCCCCTAACACCAATCAGGGCACCTAAGATACGTTTAACACCATCACTATTTAAACAAACACTTGCAATGCAGTAGATTTTGCGTTTGCTCGAGTTAGAGCTATTAGCATTGTAAATTTGTAACTGGAACTTTCTTGCCACACAAACTGAAAATAAAATGTAAAACAGTTGACATAAGCGAGGCGATTCAAAGCGTCACTGTGAGCCCGAAAGATGGAGACAAAAGGAAAAAGAAGTCAGCTTGGAGTCAAAGTTATGGCAAACATGCAATTATCCAGCTAACAGGGTTGATGACCAAGGCAGTAACAAAACCGCCCTAAGGAGGGACAAACTTAAAGCAGTTACCAACGAAAACAAAGGATTTTTGAAAGGCAAGCCCATGAACGAGTGATAATGATGGGTGTGCGGTGGGTGTGGTTAAAAGCCCAGATACACACCAACATGTCAGAAAAACAGCGCTTACTCGCTGCTAAGCTCTACCTAAAAAAGGGACTCTCCAACCAAATGAGGTGGGGACTACAATACAGTAATAGATGTTGACATGAACTGTTAGGTCCTTCCATTGCCAGGAGCACCTGGGAAGCTGACCACATGGTGACTGAACAAATGGCAAGCAGGTTACACTTTACATAGGTATGTGGCAAGCAGATTACACTTAACATTGGTATGGTGTGAAATTCACCAAGACAAAAATATATATTTGTTTTCCTCATTGGTGCATAATATTTCCACTTGCCTTGAAATGGTTTTCATAGAGGCTAGATATTAAATACCTAGGTCACACAGATTGGGACAGCTGCCCACTCTTAATGTCTGTTATATGTTGCAGAGCATTGCCGATGGTGGCCATGTGGCATCTACGACCCAAAGTAATATTGGACACTGCCTTTCACACAACTGTCAGTGAGCACATCAACCATTACTTTGCTGAAAATGAAGGCAAAGCAACGAACCCATTTAAAAATGGAGTGCATTTAAAGTGGTTATCATGGGTGTCTGTTTAAAACCACATTGGTGCTCAAGCCAACCATACAAATGGAAATCTAGGGAGCCGAATTAAGACTACATAGTCTGGAGGAACAATTAGTCACTCACACCCACGGTAGACAAGTGCTTAATGAAGCCAAACAACATGATCACATTCTCACTGACAGGTTCTTAGGGATCAGTTAAAAGGAGTACATTATATATAGCACCGAATACTGAGACCAATAGGCGTGCCTGTGAATACTTAGAAATGATACCCATCACAAGTCTACGTGTGGAACAAAAGGAAACCCTAGACTCTCCATTCACTGTGTGAGATTTCAAATTGGCCATCGACCAACTGGCTAGGGGAAAGATAAAGGGAGCTTATTTCTTGCCACAAGAGGTCTATGCAGCTTATTGGTGAAAACTTGAGTCAGAAATACTAATCATGTACAAAGTATACTTCAGAGAGCTAAGTTACCTAAATCAGCAAAATGTGCCATCATTGTGATTCTTCCCAAAAATGGTAGAGACCTTTAAGGTGTTAAATCATAAAGACTGTCATCCTTGCTCAAAAATAAATGTAAAATAGTAGGCAAAATGATGGCACATAAACCACTCCCTTTGATCAATGATTTGGTACATCCTAGTCAGAGCTGGTTTATCCTCAGACAGAATACCAATGTTAATATCTGAAGGTTGTTCCATGTCATGAACAGGACTCTAGGGGGCTACAAGGGGCAGTATCCTTAAATGGATCTTCCTGTTGTATCAACATCCATCTGAGAGAGTCTGTAAGGTCAGATTTACTTGAGCCAATTGGAGATTGAACGAGGGTACTGAACAGGGATACCCTTCATCCCTGTTGCTCTTCACTTTGGCCATAAAACCCTAAGCCAGCCTGCTATGCCACAGAGCACATAAATGGGGAATACTACTTCCACATAATGTCCGCATTGTATATTTTTATGTAGAGTATGCCCTTTTTTTGTCAACATCCCTATTACCAGGTTTTCTCTTCGTTCGGTTTGTATTTCCTAGTGATAAACATTGAAAGTTTTAACAATGGGCCTTAGTTACTTGTAGGAAGTAATGTTAACTAAATGTCATCTTTTGTGCTGTTTTCTACAATGTTATAATTTTTGCAGAAACTGCCGACGGGAGAGGAGAGTTAACATGAGCCTATCTTGGAGAAGAAAGGAAGAAAGATACAAGTGAAGAAGAAAAATAATCCAATTGGTTGCTCACTATCACACTTCATAGTCTTGTCCAAAAAAAGCTTAGCTAGTAACTTCAGTTTCATTCCAGTTTAGTTCTGTTCTGCTCTTGCCAGTTTCAATTCTGTGCAGCTCTTATGTTAAGCTACTTATGATTTTAATATTTCAGATACCTTAGGCCCAACGTTACTGAACTGTTGCCCCTTTCCATGTTCCTGATGTCGACTGCTGAAGACCTGCTGTTCCTGTGCTCTGCTGATGAAGACTCTGCTAGCTTCTGTTATCTTTAGGAGAGGTATAGCCAATGTACTTGATTTTCCTTTGCAGGCTTTTCCTTAGAAATCCAACAGCATATTTTCATTAGCACCATAGATAGATGTTTTTCTAAAATAATTCTTGTCTTATTTTTAATTTTTACATATGATAAAGCCCAGCCCCACTCATGCTTTTCAAATTACAATTTGATAGCTAGTATGTCCAACCTAATAATTAAATTAAATGTTCATTAATCAACTGTGTTTCAACTGCACAACTGATGAATTTTGTTGCTATTTCTCAAATAATTTTGTTGTTTTTCTGTATAATTCTTTTTGAGTGCTTAGTGGTGATTGCTCTTATAAGATTGAGATTGTTTTGGAAAAACTGTTGTTTCTGTATTGCTATCATTTGGTTTTGCACATCATAAATGTTTAAAGTTTACTAAGTTGGCACAGTGATTCATGACCACATAGGTTATTGTGCATATAAATTACTGACTCCTCATTGAATATTGTTGTTGTTTATGGCTATTAGTTCGCATTGTTTGATTTGATGGCCTTATTACTCTTGTCTGAGTCAAAAGATTTGAGTCAACCTCTTAGGGTAGTAGATATCACTGCCCTTATTACTTGTCACCTGATACTAATTTAGGAGGTCACACGCCCAGACACCCTTACATTTTTGGGGGTCTAGATTTACCTTGATGATGATAGGCTGATGGGGGTTAGGTAGAAAAGGCTGCCACTGTGTATAAACAGATGATGGCTTTCTGGTACTGGCAGTCACTGTCGCCCTTGCATGGGGTCGCCCTTGCAAAGCGTCACCCTTGCCAAGATGTTACTCCCACCAAGTTTCTTAGATCTTTTTAATGTACTGCCCTTAGCTATTAGGAGAGGGTTCTATAAGAACTACACAAATTGTTGGCTGGGCGGTAGCCTGAAGACAACTCTCTTTCAAAAAATGTATGTAACAGCTCAAAAGGGGAGGCCTTGGTGCTCACATTTTCAAGAGTTATTACTTAGCTGCTCAGTTGACATGGCTGATGTGTGAGATCGAAATGAACTCACACATGGTTAGAAAAGAGATTAAGGTAGCCCTGGGGAGTGACTCGATAGATGAGGTACTATTTGGAGATATGTGCTGCCCTGGGAAGTCCTGTAGGCTTGGACACGGCATGATATTATAGGCAAACATCTCAAAAAACTAAAAATGGTCACCCAATATGCTCCGAAATTTCCTCTGTGTTGTCTTTCGTAATTCAGAGAGGTTGGGTACAAACTGGATTTAAATTAGTGGAAGAATTGTATATGGACTGCACCAGGCAAGACTAGGGAATTTTCACTGGGTGATTTTCATCCCATAATGCTGTAACATGAGCAGCCCAACCAACTAGGCGTGAAGAAGACAAGGAACCACTTTGCTGTGAATTACTAAGTACATTTGTGAGTTGTGGACATATCCGCCATGCAGTGATGGTGCTACATTCTGAGATTGCCCCTGTTGTTTACTGTGGACATGTTAGTTCAAAAGAAGAAAAGGAAAGGAAAATCTGGGAAGGAATTCACTGATTGGAGAGTATACACAAAGGTGGTCCACAAACAGGCCTTCAAGTGGGATTAAAGTAGTTGGAGGATCTTTGACATGGTCAAAGATTTGTTGCCAAGAGTGCTTTCTAAGGGGCATAGCCTATTAAAGAAAGGGTGACTTAAATCACGTGAGTTTCAAATACGATTCCTCTCAAAGTCATGTAGTCAAACTCAAAAACCTGCAACTAAATAGTAGCAGCAACAACATATTTATTTTTTGTCATAAGCAGTTAAATGCTATACAGGGTGAATGCAAGTTCTCGGAGGTAACAGAAGTCTTTACATGCATAGTAAGGACACACAATACACTACTCTTTTGGAGCTGTGCTGTCGATAAAGCTGTAAAGAATTTTACCAAAGTAAAGATGCTGCATCGAAGTGGTTTTATAGCTAAAATAATTAGATTAGAGGAGTAAAGCAGTCTTCCTCCTTTTGAAGAAAAAGGCAGATTTCCATTTTGCTCTTTCCCAGTTCAAGGAGCTGCTCACTGCACAGTGAAGGGTCTGGGCGGGGCAGGGCGGCAGGTGCTGGGGAGAAAAATTAATTAAAAAATGCTTACATGATTCCCCACCGCCGCCACCACCACTGCGCCACTACTCTGCCTTCACTGCAGCTGCAGGCATAGGTTCCCAGCTGGCAGCATGACAGCAGCGTTTGGATTGGCTGGAGCACCAAACCAGGGCACTCCGAGGCAGAGTGCCGGGTTGGAGAGAGCACAGTGCACATGTGTGTTTGGCCGGCCCAAGATGGCCAGCCAAACATACATGCACACTGAGGAGAGTGCTGTGCACTCCTTCTCTGTGCTCGTCGTAGCCTGTGGCTCTGTCCCTTTTACAAAAAAGCAATTTTAAACATAGTTTATTATCGCTTTATTGTAAACGTTTTGGAGTTGCTGCTGCTGGCGGGGGTGTGGTGACTCTCCTTGGCCATAGCAGAGGAGCCATGCCTATCCAGTTCTGCTGGAAAGCGTGGTAGAAGAAATCAAGTAAACTTCACCCACTTCAATTACTGAAGTTCTTTTTTGCTCCAAACACCACTAATCTGATGACCGGACCAGAATTATTTTTTTCACAAATGGGTTAATTTCATTCCCATCCAATATGGGACTAGCCCACAGCTGTAAACAACAAAAACAGTGTGATTGCCCATAGACCCCATGGCTCATCATTTAAGGCATGATGCCCATGCTAGGGTGCAGCAGGAAAGAAGACAGTGTCTCCCTGTTCGAATGGGGTGGTTTCTAGGGAGAGTCCAGTCCAGATACTGGACTTCAAAAGTATCATAAAAGAAAGCATTATAGGCCTGGTGAACCAGGTTACCGCCTACCTGCCTGTCAATGAAAGGTGTTGTTTGCTGGAGCTGCTGCTGTTTTATTTCAGCTCATCAATTAAGAGAATGAAGCTCGTAGTGGACTAATTTCACTCTGCCTTTTTTAATTACTACTGGTGCTCAGAGCCCGTAGGTCCTGGCTCACTTAAAGCCCTGCCCATAAAGCAAAGTTTAGGTTCACCCACATTAGTTATTTACATCAGAAGTATTTGTCCCCGGCCAGTACAGTGCATATTAAACAATGTGCGAACGATGCTTGATGTGGCTCCCACAGGCAGAATTCTTACCCATGGTATGAGAATGCACAGAGATACGTAGTCTCGGGGAAAATGCAATAACACTACTCAGTGGGGTAAAAAAAAGTGACAGTGGCTTTTACATTGTTGGCAATGTGGAAAATTTGTAACCCCTCCCAGACATCCTAAGGGTTCATCCTTCCTCCCTGGCTTCCCCAAGTTTGCTTCGCCCTCCCTTCACTCTTGTAACACAACAGAAGGTAAGCATTATTGGGTTCAAATGGCCACAGTTTTATTTGATTAACATTGACACATAATATTGCAAAATGGTCATTCACACCCATGTAAAACAGGTTTTTTTCTTTGTCCTTCACATTGCCCTGTGGTCTGCATGTTGTTTTGTTGAAGCCAGCGTTCTGGCATGCTTTTCATTCAGAAAGCGCTTTGTCGAAGTGGGTGGCCCCTTGCCTGTGCTGCAACTGCCGTTTCCACCTGCTGCTAACCCCTTGGTGGCTTTTTCATCTGCTTCGCTGTGTCTCTGTCATGAGGCATCTCAAGGACACTAACTGAGCGTCTCTTTTTCTTTAGGTTTTTGTGCCCTATGACCAGCTGTGCTTCTTCTCTGCCATGCTGCACGTGGTTCCAAAAAGAAAGGCAGCTCCCCTCAATCACCTGCTCTACTGGAAACCTAAGTGTTCTAACGCTCCTACAATGTTTAATTGTTATGTCCATCACATCCACGGCTGGCCAAAGCATGACCCTGCAGTGTTTTTCCACCACTGCTCCTCTTTGCTGCCCACGGCTGTGCCCACAAGACATACGAGTGGCCAATCATCCATACTCCGTGCCCAGTGGCATGGGGGCCTGCCATGGAGAAAAAGAAGGAGGGGTGTTAGAATGGTGCCAACCTTGGGCATGGTTGGGTAGGCCAGATGTAACCTTTAAATGCGATGTCCAGCAGCTCAGCTTTTTATCTGGTCCTCACCCAAACCTCTTGCTGCTGCTGTCGTGGCCATGCCTATGCAGAATGAGTGGGATCCAAACTAAACGGGGGAGCCCGGTTTTTGTGATGGCCATCTTGAATACCACTAAAAATTGGAAGTGACTGAGAAAGGACCCATCCTCATGTCAGAAAAGTGGTGTGCCCTTCTGGATGCCTAGCCCCATGTACACCTGCATGCAGCATGCTGGGCAGAGTGTGCCCTCATCCAGGTAATAGAGGTGAGTATATTTCCCTCCACCCCCTTCCTCTGTCTTAGACCGCCGCAAGTAGACCGTCATCTGGCTATCTTCTAAGAGTACATCCTGCATCTGAAGACACACGCCCTGGGGTCATTCCGTGCAGGTTCAACAATCTCGCTGACCTGATAGGCCCCAAAGAACACAAGCATGAAAGCTGCTCTTAATAGCACAGCCTCTTGCTCTAACCTGTATATCTTGGGCAGGGCCACTACCTTCTGTTCTAGCATGGGAAATTCAATGGGCAGCCCCTGATCCTGATGTTCCGTCTGCAGCCTCCCCCACCCCTTCATGGCTGCCCTGCAGTAGTAGGAACTGGTAGGGTCCACCCAGAGGCCTATTTTGCATAGTACGTAACCATGTTTTACTCTTGCTCTCCATGAAGGCCCAGTCTATAAACCTTACAAATTCCTCTGGGGTGACCTTGCCCTCCTCTGGGGAAAGCCTACACATTCCTTCCATGGTATCCAGCTTTTTGTCTAGGAATGACAAGTATGTGACTCATCCTTCTGTTTTTTTCCTTGCCAAAGGAACCCCCAGCCCTTTTTGCAAGTACAATGAAGGCTTATAGCCAATCCTCGCTCGCTAGTGCTCGCTCTCCCAATAAATAGGAAATCATCTAAATAACCTGTGAACCCGGACCCACTCAAGGAATGAGCTAAATGTCTCAAAGTAAGCAGATGAAATGGCACAACCCATCAGTAGGCATCTGTCGTATAAAACTCATCATCAAGTTGAAAGCCCAGCAGGTGGTAACTTTTGGGGTGCAATGGGAGGAGGCGGAAGGCAGGCACTATGTGAGACTTAGCTAGCAACATGCCCTTTCCCAGGGCTTTGACCCAATCAACTCCATTATCCATGGAGGGGTACAACACTTACCAGATGCCCCGTTCAAAACCATCATTGATCGAAACTCCTGGGAGTGGTTCCCTTTCTAGGAACCACTCCTAAGGGTCACACTATGAGGTTCTCAAGGGAGGGGATGCAAACGGTCCCACCATTTTCCCCAAGGACAGTTCCTTAGCCACCTTTTGCCTCAATACTGTTGGGTTGTCCCTAACAGATTTTAGGTTCTTGTACATTCGGTGACATAGAGGGCCTTTTTACAGGATGATGAAACCCGTTGTGAAGTCCTCGACCAATAGTTGCCCCTGTTTCTTTCTTGTATAACTACTGAGTAGGCCCAACATGTGCCAGATGTGGATGGGGGTGGGCAGTAACATTGGGCTTCTCAGAGGCCCCCTCCATCTGAGCCCAGTCTCAGGTGATCTACTTCTTGTCATCATTGTCCTTTCTGTCATTTGTCCCTTTGGTTTTTCTACACTCAACCACTGCGTGGGCCCCTCCAAAGTTGCTGCAGCTGTGTCTGAATTTGTATGCCTGCCCCCATCTATATCACCTACATTCATCTTTATCATATTTCCAGCATGTTGCAGAGCTTGCCTTGTTTGCTCCCTGAGTGGATCTTTGTCTTGCTGCAGTTGCCGAACCCTTCCTGTTCGCCTTTTCCCCTCGGGGACGAAAATTATGCTCTCTTGTGCTCACTCCTGCTCTAGCTTCCACCATGTGATTCGTGAAACCCTCCACGTCCTGCTGATCCCATTCAATAATGGGCCATTCTTGCATCTTTTCACGGGACCCCTAGTCATAGCGCAGCCATGCGTCTCCCTGATATTTCAACTGGACTTCATGTACCTTCTGTTCGTGGAGGAACAGCCCTGCTGCACTCCCCAGGAATTTCTCCTCAAATACAGAGGTTCAGGTGCGGAACGTCCACAGCCAGTTTTCTATCGAGCTCTCATCCCTTGGCCTGCACCTCTCCCTTCTGTCCTCATTGTTTTTATCATGCGTGCTCAAATCCAATCCCCCTTGCCAAAACATGAGGAGGGAGAATATATCTATAAACTCATTTCTCCATATCCTCTCCTTCACTGCCAAAGGTATTAGATTCGCTAGCCCTGTCTCCTTGGCCATTACGGGTGCTTCCCCAGGAGATGGCCTGATGTATCCACTTGCTGGTTAATGGCTCATATTCCCAGTGTCGCCTGGCCCACCCAGGCCTTTGTCATGTCAGTCCATTTTGCCAGAGGCTCCTCCTGCCCCCTCACCTTTTTCCCTTGTCTGCCTTCATCTTTAGTGTGAGAAAACAGGGCTGATTGCAGAGGCCCCATAACTTTTTGCCCCCATTTTCCACTTTTTGCTGGTGTTTTCCTGACTCTGATGGTGCCCTGGGTACTGCTAACCAGTCCCAGGGCCTGTGCTCTGTGTAAAATGGATATGCAAATTAGGCTAATTATAATTGGCTAAGTTAACCTACCTATAAGTCCCTAGTATATGGTAGGGCATGTAGGTTTAGGGACCACAGCATAGGTGGTGCATACCTAGGTGCACTGCTGAGGCGCCCAGTGTCATTTTAAAGGCAGGCCTGCTTTGCTGGCTGCTTTTAAATTAAAGTTATATGCAAATTCGACTTTGGAATTAAAGGTACTTCCAAAGTCTTAAACTACCTTATTTTTACATATGTCACCCCTAAGGTGTGCCCTATGTGCCCCTAGGGCTGGGTGCCATGTAACCATAAGCAGGGACTTTATAAAAATAGATTTATAAGCCCTGGTGAGGTAAAAACAGCCAAATTCATTTTTCCCTCATTGAAGTAAATGGCCTTCATAGGCTAGAATGGGCAGACTTTATTTTAAATTTTAAAGTCTCCTTAAATGTTACATACCAAGAATTTGGTATCAAATTGATTGTTGTAATAAATCCCACAACTTCCAGTTGTGGGATTTAATATAACTTGTCCAGGTAAAAAGTTTAGACTTTACCTAAAAAGTTGCCAATTTCAGCTCTGCATTGTTTTTGCTGCTGTGCTCTGATTGGCCAGCCTGCAGCAGCTTCTGCCAGGCTGCCTTGATGAGGTGTGAAGTGGCCTGGCTTCACACAAAGGAATGTGCTTGGGGGAGAGAATCTCCCCTCAGCAGATGGTGAGGCAGGAAGGGGGAGGGCTGCCAAACTGGTCTTCAAAGGCAGAGAAGGACATTTGGAGCACCCAGCAACACCCCCACATCCTGCAACCCCAGACAATTAGGTGCCCCCTTGATTAGATTAGGAGAGGGCAGGAGAGGGGTGTGTTTATGATTTTTAGCCACACCAGTGGGTGGGCTCAGCCAGATGTAACCTCCAAAAATCAGATTCATCCATGTTGGATTTTTAGAGACTGTTGCCTTCTGGGATGGATTTTTGCCACACTTCCCAGGAAGTGGTCATCACAGGGGGACGACCCTGTCCCTGATTGGAGAACCAGGGCCCCCCTGCTTTTCACCCAGGAGCAAGGATAAAACTGGCAGACCTGCACCCACGCCTCAGATCCCTACCAGATTTCAACAAGAAAAGAACTTAAGGAGAAGAAGGACTGCCCTGCTGGACCCCTGGCCTGCACCTGGACCCTGCACTCAGAAGGACTGCACCAGCTGCACACTTGGGCTTCACCACAAGAAGGACTTTGCCTGGCTTCAACTGGTTCAAGGAGGGACTCCCTGTTTGCTACAGGTGAAAAATTGCTAAACCAGAGTCCCCTGCACCAACTCCTGAAGAAAGCGACCAGCTGACCACTGTCCAGTGGCCAAAAAGGAGTTTGCGCCAGGTGCATTCTGGGAGTTGAAGTCCGCACCCCCCAAGGACCATCACAGAACTTCTGGACCCTTGGGGTGAGCTGTGGACCCCAAAAGAACCTTAAAAGAACATCTGGGTGAAGCCCCAGAAGTTTGGAAAAGATTTGAGAATTTTTGGAAAAAAGCTCCAGAGAGGGACCGACCCGCCGCGGAAATTCTAGCCGGCTTGCCTCAACCGCGACCCGGCCTGACTTCGTGGTTCGTCCCGGTAAAGAAAAACATCCAAAAAAGAGACTAAGTCCGAACGTAAAAAGTTGACCGAGACCTCCCAGCCATCGTATCCGAGAAGGGCTCCATGGACGTCGGATCAAGATCCAGGTTTACCCCGGTCGAAGGATTTTCATCTCGAAAAAACGACTAAGTCCGAAGGTAAAAGTCTCCACCGAGAAAACCCACATCGCGTATCCGGACAAGGGCTCCAGGAGGTCGGATTCAACTGGCAGGTTCGTCCCGGTGAAGAAAAACTTCAAAATAAAGACTAAGTCAGAAGGTAACTTTTTAACCGAGGCCTCCCGCGACCTGTAGCCGAGCAGGGCTCCATCGCGGTCGGCCTGAAAGTTTGACTTTGCCCCGGTCGAGGTGCAACTAGATGACCCGATTGGCGCTTTTTGTTTCTAAGCGCTAGAAAAGTAATAATTCTTTAAAAATTCATATCTCCGGTTCCCCTGAACCGATTTTAATCGTTTTTGTGTCATTTTAAAGATAAAAATATAAACTATTTTTATAAATTGGTTTTGGATTTTTAAACTGTTTCCTGTGTTTTATTAAATTACTGTTTTGTGATATTTTAATGCTTTACACTTTGTCTCCTAAGTTAAGCCTTGACGCTCGTTGCCAAGCTACCAAGGGTTGAGCTGGGATTAATTTACTGAGACCTAACTGTACCTATGTGGAGGTTAGTGGCTTGTTGCTAGGTGTAGGTACCTACCTGCCCTACCAATAACCCATTTTCCAACATTTAACATTGTCTTTTTTGTTCTAGGGTGTCTGCCCTACCTTTTCTGCACCTGCTTCTCCGACTGGATGACACCTCCCTTTCCGTATTACTGTCCAGTGGGGTCCCCTCCAGTGGCCTGGCCCTGCCAAGGGACCATGCCAAGCCAGCCACCTGATGCCAAGCCCTGATGAAATGTGGCTGCAGCACCTGTCCATCCCAACCACTGACCGCCTGAGGAAGGTGCCAAAGGTTATGGTTATTAAAACCATTGATCCATCCCCTCATCCATGGACCCAGATCCATCCCCTCATCCATGAACCCAGTACTGAGTGCTGACACTACCCCCTCCTGAGTGCCAAAGTTTGCTATATTCCCATTGCCTGCCCCTGCATCACCCTGGGTGTATGCTTCGAGCTGCACTGTGTGCTCACCCTCCTGTGTCGCCTTTTGCTGCAGTGCTGGCCCCACTTGTGCTGCCGTACTGGCCTTAGGCACCCCATCCTGGTCTGTGTCACTGTCCATGCCATTTCGTGGGAATGCCGAAGGTGCCCTTCTTGTGCTGTTGTGCGGGGGCCCCACCTTGGATGCCTTGCTCATTGCTGCGCACTTCCCCCTCCTTTGACCCTGGGCCATTAAATGTGCTGCAGGGGGCACTGTTTCAGCTACAGCCACCCCACACCTGTAGCCTTTGTAGGGGGCAGAGCTCTCTCTCTTTGCCCCACTTGTACTGCCTCTCCGTATCGTCCTCCTGTTCTTCTCATCACCACTTTCCAGGGGCCAGCTTCACTGGTCCTGCTTCCTGGGTTTTGCCCATGCTGCTGCGCTGCCTGGCCAGCAGCTCCCTTGCTCTCAACGACTCCTCCAGATCATTGTCCAATTTGGGCCCATGGGCTGCACCCTCCATGGTTCCTTTCCAAATTCCTCCAGCAGCCTCCATCTGTACCCTAACATCTTCCCTATAACGTGCAGGGGGCGTCCTTACTCTCCCAGGTTTGATGGCCTGCACAGATCTGCCAGGTAAAATCTGCCAAAATTTAAAAGGTGGAAAATGCCTGATAGATTCTGGAATAGGGCAAATCTGCATGTTAAGGCCCATATACAGGATAGAACTTGGAATATGTGTTAATTGTTGCACCTAATAATTCTGAATGTCGGGTCCTTAATGTAACGAGTAGTTGTGTTCACTAATTCTGCAAGTTCAAGAATACTGTTTTAAGCGTTGACCTCTTATGCCCTCCCTCCTCCCCTGCAAGCAACTGCTAATGCGATTTCTCTGATACCCGTTTATTATACCTTAATTCCCACTGCTGGCAAAAACGACAGTGCCCAAAAGAGATCGTACATAGGAATGGTTACAATAGCGATTATGAAGCTTTGGTATAGGTATTCTCTATTTAATCAGAATGCATTCCTGCTAATTTCACTCTTTTTCCTATTAAAGCCAGGATCATGAGCTCCAGTGAGGGATTGTAGATTATTAATGTACCTGATAAAATTCAATACCATGGGGTTCAGTATTTTTCGGAGCAATAATTTTAACTATTATGAGTTTAGGCTTTCAAATGTGTTGGGATTTGTTATGATTGATAGTGCGTTCCACATTCAGAGCGGAATGTGGAACGCGGAGAGAGGGTGTGGAATGAGGGTGTCAGTTGGGGGGTATTCGTTTAGAGGACGTGGAGGAGAGAAGATTAAAGTTACCATTGTTTACTCACCAGGTGTCGTCTTCCCTTCAGTGGCGACAAGCGGGCATGAACTCACACGCTGGAAAGGCTGGGAGGCAAGGATAACGCGATGAGAGGGGCAGTGCTAGAGGCGTGGCAAGTGCTGATACCATAAAGAGTTGGAGGGCAGAGGCGGAAATAACTAAGGAAGCCTACAAGTGTAAACACTGTCTTAGAGTTGGGAGACAGACAGTGAGGAAGGACCACGGAGCTGCAAGTTACAGCTCAACACGCATGTCTGGCAGCCATTTTGACTGGTTGGGAAAACACAGCAACAAGTCATAGAAATATATGCTCATTTGGAATTGTGGCAGACATCTTGGAAGTACTACATGTCTGAAGTTGCAAAGTAAGAAAAAAATGTAAAAGTGTTGGAGGAAGTAAAATTTGATGCACAAAGCAACAATGAAATTAAAAGTAATATTATAAAAAAATATATTAATAATATTTGTTACCATATTCTTGAAAATAAGACAAAGAGTGCTAGGTACAACAATATCTTATAAACATTTTGGGAAATATGGAGAGAATATTGGAACCTGCACCGTTCTTACAGACGGCAGGAACACTGCTTGTCGATTGGCAGACATGGAAAGAGACTTTTGATGCATATTTGGAGGCGATTGAAAGCAACGCATTCACTTCAAAAAAGAAAAAAGCACTATTGATCTACAATTTGGGAAGAGAGGGGAAGGAAAATTTAAAAAACATTGCCATTAGAAGTTGTAAGTACCCTAATAGTAGGAGATGATGGAGTAGGGTCGACATCAACTGTTGATGAGTATGCCTCGGTAATTAGTACATTGGACAAAAGATTTAATCCAAGGAAAAATGTTGTCCTTGAAAGACATAAGTTTCTTCAGCATGCACAAATTCCAGGAGAGTCAATCAATGTTTTTGTGGCGGCACTACGTTCGCTGGCGGCAAAGTGTAATTACAGAGAGTTTAGAGATGAGATCATACGTGATCAACTGAGAGAACGAACAACAAAAAGATCCAGGAAAAACTTTTAGCTACGGAAGATCCAGATTTGGAAACAGCTTTGAAGTTGGCAAGGAGTATAGTACACTCTCAGAACTGTATGCGGGAGATGAACGACAGTGCAAAATCAATAGAGATTAGACTTATAAAAGCAAAGCAGTCATCTAAATCAACAATGAAGAGTTGCAAAGTAAGCGGTTGTGACGAGCATGAACTCTTGACAGCCAGAAACAGGAATGTCAATAATGACATGTCTTGCTACAGATGTGGAAGTAGGGCGCACGTGGGCAATTCAAAGAATTGTACAGCTGTGAATCAAACATGCTACAAGTGTGGAAAACAAGGTCACTTCGCAAGAGTATGTAAGGGAAACGTTGGCATGAAAAACTCTGCACAAGCTGTCAAAATGATTGACAACACCTGTGCCACTTCAGATGAAGACGATAATGTTATCCTCATGCTCACGTCACATCCAGGCATCAGGAGGGCGATAGCATGGTGATGATATCTTCAATGAAAGTAGTACGGAAGAGGAATCCACCATCTTGTATAGTTTTCCCAGAAGGACCATATAGATATGCATGCATGCCTTTTAGCTTGGCATCTACATCTGCTATATTTCAACGATTGATGAATACGTTGTTCCAAGGAAAAGAGGGTGTTATGTACTTCCAAGATGATATATTGGTACATGGGGACACTGTTGCTGTACATGATGAAAGGCTAAAGAGTGTGTTGGACATTGTAAAGTCGTGTGGAATGACTTTGAAGAAGGACAAGTGCAAATTTATGCAGGAGGGAGTAGACTATTTGGAACACCATGTATCAGAAAAAGGTGTGGAACTAAAGATGAAAATTTGGGATGCAATCCGACATGCACCAAAACCAGTGGACAAGGATCAATTACGATCTTTCTTAGGTTTGGTGGAGTACTATGCAAAATTTGTCCCCAATTTTTCAGACATAACTGCGTGTTTACGCAGTCTTCTAAAAAAGAGTGTCAAGTTTCAATGGAACAAAGAGTGCAACAAAAGATTTGAGTTAATAAAGAAAAGCATAGCAGATGCGCATCCCCTCAAAGCTTTTGACATAAATGATACGTGCATTATCGCAACTGACGCAAGCAATGTTGGACTTGGTGCCGTACTTATGCAAAAAAGAAAAGATACTAAGGAGGAAACCATTGCATTTGCGTCCAGGACTTTGAGGGGAGCGGAGTACACATATTCTATGATTGAAAAGGAGGTTTTAGCTATGTAGAGGGGTGTCGAACATTTCAGACATTTTTTGTGGGGGAAAGAATTTGTTCTGAGAACTGATCATAAACCATTGGTAGATTTGTTTAGCACCAAGGCTGGGGGCATGGCCACACCCCATATTGCGAAATGGCAATATAGACTTCAAGAATATAACTATAAATTGGAATATATGCCGGGTGTAAGGAATCGAGTGGCTGATTGTTTGTCAAGGTTACCCTTGTCAGAATGTGATGATAAAGCAGAACCAGTGGATGAATTGGAGATAGTGTGTGCTGTTAATGCCATTGATGAAGTTTCAAAAGGTGCGTTGTCTGAACAGGAGTGGATGAGTGCATGTTTGGATGATGAAGTGTCACAAAAAGTTATAAGTTATATATGTGGAGGATGGCCCAATGTGAAAAACTTACACGAAGATTTAGGCCCATATTTATACTTTTCGACGCTAAACTGCGCTAACGCAGTTTAGCGTCAAAAAGTTTTGCGCCGTCTAACGCCATTCTGAAGCGCCAAGCGGGCGCCGTATTTATGGAATGGCGTTAGACGGCGCAATCAGACCGGCGCTGCCTGGTTTGCGTGGGAAAAAACCACGTAGACCAGACAGCGCCGGCGTAGGGGGAAAATGGCGCATGGGCGTCTTAAAATGGGGCAAGTCAGGTTACGTCGAAAAAATCGTCTTAACCCGACTTGCGCCATTTTTTAACGACGCCCATCCCCCATCAACATGACTCCTATCATTGTAAAGATAGGAGTCATGCCCCCTTGCCCAATGGCCATGCCCAGGGGACTTCTGTCCCCTGGGCATGGTCATTGGGCATAGTGGCATGTAGGGGGGCACAAATAAGGCCCCCCTATGCCACCAAAAAAAAATAAAAAAAATAAAAAATTATACTTACCTGAACTTACCTGAATGTCCCTGGGGTGGGTCCCTCCATCCTTGGGGGTCCTCCTGGGGTGGGCAAGGGTGGCAGGGGGGGTCCCTGGGGGCATGGGAGGGCACCTGTGGGCTCATTTTGAGCCCACAGGCCCCTTAACGCCTGCCCTGAGCAGGCGTTAAAAAGTGGCGCAAATGCGCCGTTTTTAGCCACGCCAACTCCCGGGCGTCTCTTTTGCCCGGGAGTATAAATACCACGTAAAGTCCTGGGAGTCATTTTTTAGACGGGAACGCCTCCCTTGCATATCATTAACGCAAGGAAGGGGTTCACGCTAAAAAATGACGCACATTCCGGGAACTTTGGCGCTATTCGCCTCTAACGCCATAGTATAAATATGGCGTTAGTTGGCGTTAGTTTTGCGTCGAAATTGCGTCAAAAAAAACGACGCAATTTCGGCGCTAACGGAGTATAAATATGGCCCTTAATTCCTTACAAGAGGGTGTTAGAAGAGTTGCCCATTGTTGGGAATATTGTGCGGAGAGGAAGTTTATTAATAGTGCCGGTCTGCCTACGTATGAGAGTGTTAGAATTGGCACATGAAGGGCATCTTGGAGTTCGTGCCATGAAGCGTAGGGTGAGAGAGGACTTCTGGTGGCCAGGAGTTGATAGAGGTATTGAGCACTATGTGCGCGAGTGTTGCATGTGTGTGTTGAGTGACAAGTCACAGGTAACATATTCATCTCCTGTAGACCCAATCGAGGTAAAAAGTGTACCTTGGTCAAAGTTAGCATTTGACATTTCAGGACCTTTTGGGGTGATTGGAAGTGTACCAAAGTATGCTTTGGTAATGGTGGATTATATGACTAAATGGCCAGAAGTGAAGTTTGTAAATCACATGAGTACCAGTATTGTGAAACGTTTTTTAAAAGAGGTGTTCTTGAGGGAGGGGTTTCCGGAAGAGATAGTCACCGATAACGGGACACAACTGATCTCCAAGGAGATGACAACCTTTCTGGCTAGTTTGGGTAGATAGCATACTCTAACATCCCTGTGCCATCCCCGCAGCAACGGTTTAGTGGAGAGATTCAACTGTGTGATTAAGGAAAGTTTGCAGTTAGTGTTGGTTAATGGTCTGCCTTGGAAAGAATCTGTCGAAGATTTATTATGGGGGTACAGGACAACACCCCATATCAGTACAGGGATATCCTCATTCACGTTATTAAGAGGTAGGGTAGCTGGCACAAAATTGAATAAGGAGTGGATGGCGAATAAGCATGCCAATGTAGATAAGTTGGGTAAAGTGGTGGACGTAAGGTCTGCTGTTCAGGAAAAATATAAACAAGAAGCCAACAAAATAGAGGCCTTGTTGTTCAACAGGGAGATTGGGTGAGAATTAGAAATCCTGGCTTTGTGTGAAAGGGTTTATCAAGGTTTTCTGCTCCTGCCAGGGTGAGAAAAGTTCTGGATCATGTGGTTGTGTTAGAGAATGGTAAGAGATGGAATAAATCTTTCCTTTCCGTTGTGCCTGCATGAAACAGGGATTATGTCAGTGGAAGATTGGGCATGGAAGCAAATGAGGACTGTATGGAGGAATGTGTGGAAAAGGGGGTGACAAGGAGAATGAGGTCATGCTTATGAAATTCAAAGATTATGTTGTACATTAGATCATTTAGTCAATTGCATGTACAGTTTTGTTAGTTAAGTTAATATGTATTTTTTTTCTTCTTTTTGTCATTGTGAAGGAAGGGGTGTGTGTTGGGATTTTTTATGATTGATAGTGATAGGATAGGGTGTGGAATGCGGGTGTCGGTTGGGGGGCATTCGTTTAGAGGATGTGGAGGAGAGAAGATTAAAGTTACCGTTGTTCACTCGACACCGTCAAAATGGTGCCAAAAGGTGCAGGTTTTAGTGCTTTTCACAGCTAAATCTAGATGTCCTGATGTTCAGTGGCCATTTTACTTTGGTATGTATCAGCAAGTTCGACCTGCCATTGTGTAACAAGGAAAAATGCGGGGATGATCAGTTAATCCACACACTAATTAATTTGTGTGGTGAACTCATCACAATTTATATAATTCTGATTCCTGAACAAACAGGGGTACGTGCAAGAGTTGGAATTTACATGTCCATTTTTTAATAAGGTCCTAAGAATACTGTTGCCAGCTGTTATTCTGTCGATGCACATGCTATTTAAATTAGGAGCGATCATTCTACTAAGTATCGTCTTTTTATCTTTGCAACAATAAATGTTACATGTACAGCTGTAACTGTACTAAATATATGCAAATACTGCAAGTACTCACGATGTTAATTGTATACAATTCCATCTCACTTCATTTGTATGGATCATTGAACATGGTGCGATTTGACATTTGCATATAAATCTGATGTACAAAGTCCTGTCTCGAGGACTTTCCTCATTTATTTACAAAAAATAGACAAAACCTGTCCCATATCAATTATGGTGTCATTTCTGAACACGCAAGTTATCCATGAGTTGCAATCTTTGTAAAAAGGTACAGTGTTGCTTTTGTTTGAACATTGTCTAAAAAAAAAGTGACACAAGATTCCACTGAAGGAGTCGGCAATTGTCCAGGTGCATTCTTTTAACAGTGCTATCCCCTGGCACAGAAATGTAATTTACTACAAGTTATAAGTGAAGTACCAAAACCCCAAAGGAGTTTCCACTTATATGTGTTTATGGTGTTTAATCCAATGTAATGCACTCAGGGCCTGATTTATGAAAAGATAGTGCCACCGTTAAGTCATTTTTTGACGCAAAAGCAGCACCAACTTACTAAATATTATGGGGCATATTTATACTTTTGGGTGCAAAACTGCACTAATGCAGCTTTGCATCAAAAAGTTTTGCACTGGCTTACACCGTTCTTGAGTGCCAGCCGGGCACCACAGGCACCATATTTATGGAATTGTGCAAGACAGCACAAAGGATAGGCTAGCGTAAAAAAAAATGCCGTTAGCCAGGTGGGGGTGGCGGTATGATAGAAGGGGGTTTTGCATCAAAAAATGACGTTAGGCAGGTTAGAGTAAAATAATTACTCTAACCAGCCTAGCATCATTTTCTGACACAACACCATCCATACCACATGACTCCTGTCTTAGAAAAGTCAGGAGTCATGCCCACCACCCCAATGGCCAGCACAGGGGACCAGGGTCCCCTGGGCATGGCCATTGCACCCAGTGCCATGTAGAGGGCCAATTTCAAGGCCCCAATGGCACTTAATTTTTTTTTTACCTGTACTTATCTGGTATGGGGTCCCCTATCCTCCGCTGTCCCCTGTCCCTCTGGTGTGGGTGGGGGTGTCACTGGGCCCTGGGGAGGGCACCTGTGGGCTTATTCCATGGTGTTCCACCATGGAAATAGGCCCATAGGTCCCCTAACACCTGCCCTGACCGAGGCGTTAAATAATGGTGCAAATCAAGCTTTGTGTTCATATTTACCCCGCCTCCCCCATGCGTGATTTTAGCAAGGGGGATAAATATGGCTCTAAATCCATAGAGTCATTTTTTGCACAGGAATGCCTACCTTGCTTCGCATTGACGCAAGGTAGGTTTCCACGTCCAAAAAATGACTTTAACTCCATAACTTTGGCGCTAGAAGGGTCTAGCACCAAAGTGTAAATTTTGAGTTAGTTTTGCACCTAATTTGCGTAAACAAAATGACGCAAATTCATCACAAAACAAGTATAAATATGCCCCTATATTTTGTAAGTTTGTGCCGCTTTTGCATCAAAAAATAATGTAAAGGCGGCACAAACTTTTCATAAATCAGGCCTTCAGTTTCTTCTTTATAAGATGGGAGATACTCATATGGCAATATACAGCTTCTGTTTAGAAACAGCCTGTTAATCACACTGTAGAAAGTAGAAGGAAAGCGAGGGAAACTGCCACTGGAGGACCCCCAAGTAAATTTAATGACATTATGGCTATGCACAATTTTATTACACATACATTATTAAAGATTTAACCAAGGAGTAGTTTGTCCTGGTTTGAAACCTTACTCCATTGTTTCCAACACCGAAGAAGAATTCCCAGAATGGTCTTATTTTTAGCTAACTTTGTAAAATGATTTACATCTTTACTGCAAGTTATGTGAACAAAAAAAAACAATTTGCACTAAAAAATACAACGGAAACTGGCTGCTTGATTGTGAAGATCATGGAGGAGAAATGTTACACAGGTTATTGTTATGGCAATTACGAAAGGTTTACAACTGGTTAAAATAATGAAAATTCAGATCGACAAAAAAATCATAAGTAATTCATTCTGGATATCTGCCCAAGGTACCTGTAACACAAATGAACGTATACCAGTCTAAATTCTTCTTATAACTGTATCCTCAGGTCCTAGGACCCTATTCTTCGGCCCCATTCGTGAAGATATTTGCAGACCGGGAAGGAGCTTAGGTCCACAGGTATCACAATCTATTCCTGCCAATTCACTTCAGTGATTCAATTGTGTGAATTTACACCTACACATGGGTATACTCACACTAAATGTGATCCAGCAAGAAATTTGGGTATGGTACTATTAGAAAATACACATAGGTGGTCATTACAACCCTGGCGGTCGGTGTTAAAGCGGCGGTAAAACCGCCAACAGGCCGGCGGTAAAAAAAATGGAATTTCGATTGTGGCGGAAACCCCCAACATAGACAACCACTTTAACACTCGGACCGCCACGGCGGTACAAACAAACACTGTGGTGGTAACCGCCAACAGACAGGCGGAGGACAATGTACCGCCCACACTATTACAACACACCAATCCACCACATTTTCCGGGGTGGATTCACCGCGAACAAAAACACGGCGGAAACAAAACTTCGAAGGGAAAACGCTCACCTCTACACACCCCACGAGGAATCAGGACGCCATGGAACCGGAGCTCCAGATTCTGCCAGCCTTTATCTTCCTGCTCCTCTACCAGGAGCATGAACGCCGGCGGCGAAGACAACGGTGAGTACTGCACCTACGACACAGGGGAGGGGGGAGGGAAAAAACAGTGACACACACACGCAACTCCCCCACCCCCACCCTCACCTACTACAACACACACACTAATACATATTGATACAAAACAGTTACACCCCCCAAACCCCCCTGGAAGAATGCAAGGACAAAAGGAAATGAGTTTAATAATTGTGATATATTCAATTACATACATCAAAAATATTTACAAATATATACATTTATACTGTATACAATTATATACACCAAGAACACAAGTCCAAGGGATTCCACCATCATAGTCCGTGGATCACTGGGCCCAAAAGGCATGGGCGAGGCCCACACTCAATACCCGAACAAGACGGAGAAAACACTGCAGGGGCATCAGTTGGAAATAAAACAGGCACCTCAGGGGGAAGGGAAGGGGGGGGCACCTCAGCCGGTTGAGTGCACAAGGCCAGATCCACGAGGGGGCTCCATGCCCACTGTTCAATCCTGGGGAGTGCAAAGCCACAGTCTCACAAGTCTCTACAGTGGGTGGTTTGCCCACTGTTCAATCCTGGGGAGTGCAAAGCCACAGTCTCACAAGTCTCTACAGTGGGTGGTTTGCCCACTGTTCAATCCTGGGGAGTGCAAAGCCACAGTCTCTCAAGTGGATAACATTCTCCACTGGTTCTGGAGGTGGCATTGTGCCCAGAGTGCTTCATCCTGCCAAGGACTGAGGTAGTGGATGCTTTTCTCCACTGGTTCTGGAGGGGGCTTGGTGCCCAGAGTGCTTCATCCTGCCAAGGACTGAGGTAGTGGATGTATCTCTCCACTGGTTCTGGAGGGGGCTTGGTGCCCAGAGTGCTTCATCGTGCTCGTGGCGGCCTCAGTAGCTTCAGAGCTTTCGGTGCTCATTGGCCTGCGGTGCTGGTGGCGGCGGTGTCCTGTTCAGCGGTGCTTGTGGCGGCGGTGTCCTTGGCAGCGGTGCTTGTGGGGGTCTTGTCCTGTTCAGCGGCGCTGGTAGCGGCGGTGTCCTTGGCAGCGGTGCTTGTGGCGGCGGTGTCCTTGGCAGCGGTTCAGCTGGTGGCGGTCTTGTCCTGGCCTGCGGGCTGGTGGTGGTCGCTTCCTGGGCAGCGGGGCTGCTGCAGGCGGTCCTGTCTCTGGCAGCGGGGCTGCTGGCGGTCGCCTCCTGGGCAGCGGGGCTGCTGCTGGCGGTCCTGTCTGTGGCAGCGGGGCTGCTGGCGGTCACGTCCTGAGGAGCGGGGATGCTGCTGGCGGTCCTGTCTGTGGCAGCGGGGCTGCTGGCGGTCGCCTCCTGGGCAGCGGGGCTGCTGCTGGCGGTCTTCTCCTGGGCAGTGTGGCTGCTGGCAGTCTTGTCCGCCGTGCTGATCTTCCCAGACTTCCCAGTTTTACTGTGCCCCTTCCCCACCTTGGATGGTGTCGCAGCTGTCTCCACACTCCCAACTGTACCCCTGGGAGCAGCTTTGGTGGCTGGTTTCTTTCCCCTCTCCCCCCAGGCACTGGCCAACTTTTGATGCTTCACAGGTGGGGGACTGTCTGTGCTGTGGCTCCGTGCCACACTGGCTGCCCTGCTGTCCGGTGCACTCCAAATTCTGGTGACTACAGGCACCACTGGTCCCGGAGATGATGTGGCTGAGGTGCTAGGTTGGGACCTGGAGAGTCGGGCCCGAGGAGACTGACGGGGTGGGGGAGGTGAGGGAAAGAGGTCAAGGTTCGACAGGAAAAGTTTCTTGGGAACACTGGGACGGGTAGCTGGAGGGGGTTTGGGAGTGGAGGAAGAGGTTGTGGTTGTAGGAGGTGTTTGTTTGGTGACTTTGGGTGAAGGTGCATGCGCTGGAGGCTGTTGTGAGGTGGATGGCTGTTGCGTGGGTGTGTGCCTGCGTTTGTGTATCTTGGGAGGTGGTGTCACAGACTCACTGGGAGAGGACACAGGGGACGTGTGAATGGCAGTGGGGGTGTGGTGGTGTGTGTGCTGGTGATGGAAGTAGTGGTTGTAGATGTAGTGCGTGCAGGTGTGAGTGTAGACGAGACTGGGAGGGAGGAGGGAGCCGAGGAGGAGGGGGACACAGTGGAGGCAGTGGATGTTGGTGTGTCTGCATGTGTGTGATGCTTGCGTGAGTGCCTGTGGGATGTGTGGTGCTTATGTTTGCCAGAGCTACCCTTGTGTGTTGACGTGTGTGCATGCTGGTCTGAAGGTGTGCTTGGGATAGGCTGAGGTAGAGGGGATTGGGTCTGGGTGGAGGAAGTTGGAGGGGGGAGGCTAGAGACAGGGACAATAGCTGCCATCAGTGCTGAGACCAGAGTCTGAAAAGCTCGTTGAAGGGCCGCCTGACCAGAATGAATGCCCTCCAGGAATGCATTTGTTTGTTCTACAACCTGGATGGCATTCATAATGGTAGACTGCCCAACAGTGAGGGACCTGAGGAGGTCAATGGCGTCCTCACTGAGGGCAGCAGGGGTGACTGGGGCGGGGGCTGAGGTGCCTGGGGTGAAGGTGATGGCCACCCTCCTGAGTGAGCGGGCACAGGGTAAAGGCTGAGGGGCTGCTGGGAGGGCGGTGCTGGTAGGGGGGGTGGCAGCTGTACCTGTAGATGAGGGGGGGCACAGATGTGGCCACCACCACTAGGGAGTTCCCATCAGAGGACGAGTCGGTATCACTGGTCTCAGCTCTTGTCCCGGCCGTGGAGCTCCCCTCGCCCTCAGTCCCACTGGTGGATTCGGAGTCTGTTGTCTCACCCTCCAGAGCCATGTGGGATGCAGCTCCCTCCTGCTCCGTTGCCACTGCTCCTTCATTCTGAATGCCATCCAGGGTGTAGAGAGGCAGTTGCAACAGACGAATGCATACCTGGAGGGCATTCCTTCTGGTCAGGCAGCCCAACAGCGAGCTTTTCAGACTCTGGCCTCAGCACTGATGGCAGCCATTGTCCCTGTGTCCAGCCTCCCCCCTCCAACGTCTTCCACCCAGCCCCAATCCCCTGTACCTCAGCCTATCCCAAGCACACCATCAGACCAGCATGCACACACCTCAACTCACAAGGGTACCTCTGGCAAACATAAGCACCACACATCCCACAGGCACTCACCCAAGCATCATACCCATGCACACATACCAACATCCATTGCCGCCACTGTGTCCCCCTTCTCCTCGTCTCCCTCCTCCCTCCCTGTCACGTCTCCACTCACACCTGCATGCACTACATCTTCAGCCACTACGTCCATCACCAGCACGCCCATCACCACACACCGCTCATGTGCACTCACCACCCCCACTACCATTCACACATCCCCTGTGTCCTCTCCCAGTGTGTCTGTGAGCCCACCTCCCGAAGTGCACAAACGCAGTCACACACCCACCCAACAGCCATCCACCTCACAACAGCCTCCAGCCCATGCACCTTCACCCAAATCAGCAAACGTACACCTTCTGCAACCACTACCTCTTCCCCCACTCCCAAACCCCCTCCATCTACCTGTCCCAGTGTGTCTAAAAAACGTTTCCTCTTTAATGTTGACCTCTTCCCTACACATCGCTCACCCCTTCCATTCCCTAAGGCACGACCATTCCAGGTCCCAAGCCAGCACCTCAGCCACCACATTACCGGGAACAGTGGTGCCAGCAGTAAGCGGCTTCAGGAGTGCGCCAAGCAGCAGGGCAGCCAGTGTGCCACGGAGCCAGACCACAGACAGTCCCCCACCTCAGAAACATAAGAAGTTGGCCACAGCCCAGAGGTAGAAGGGCAAAACACCTGCCACAAGGTCTCTCTAAGGACTACAGCTGGGAGTGGCCCGACAGCTGCGCCACCATCCAAGGTGGGGAAGGGGCAGAGAAAGAAAGGTAAGTCGGCGCCTACCTGCACGGGCAGACAAGACTGCCACCAGCACCGCTGCCAAGGACACCGCCGCCCCCAGCACCGCTGCCAAGGACACTGCCGCCACCAGCATTGCTGCCAAGGACACCGCCGCCACTAGCACCGATGCCAAGGACATCGCTGCCACCAGCAGCACCGCTGCCAAGGACACCGCCGCCACCAGCACGCTCACTGAGACACCCACCAGCACCGCAGGCCCATGAGCGCCGCAAGCACCGCCGCTACTGAGGCTGCCGCAAGCACCGCCAGCAGGCCACGCTGCATCATGTGCCAGTGGCACCACCGCAGACATGGCTGCCATCCCCAGTGGTCAGTCGTACAAAGCTGGTGGTCAGTTTCAGGGACCTGAACAGCTTCCATGTAGGCCCACCGTCAGTGGAGAAAGCCATCCACTACCTCAGTCCTTGGCAGGATGAAGCACTCTGGGCACTAAGGGCCAGATGTAGCAAACATTTGCGAGTTGCAAATGGCCCGAATCGCTATTTGTGACCTCGCAAACTTCGAAATGGGATGCAAAAATCCCATTTCCGAAATGCAAAAAGTGATTCGAGCCATTACCGACTCGCTAAATTTGCAACCTGATTTTGCGACCCGCAAATAGGAATTCACAATTTGCGAGACACAAACCATATGCAAAAGCCAGTCGCACATTGAGACTAGTCGCAAAAAGCCCATTTTGCACATCCAGATTATCACTGATTCAGAGCAGGTGGTAACCAGAACCAAAGTATAAAAGGAGACCCAGAAGGCAACTGGCAAATGGCTGAACTGTATGTGATAGCATGGAGGAGGAGACTCCACGCCGCCCAGCAGAGGAGGAGGAGGATGCAGAGACAGGAGAGGATATTCAGAACCAGGCAGACACTATTCCAACAAACTAAGGAGGAGATTTATGACAAATATAGACTGACAGTGCAGCAATTTTAGAATTAATTGAACTACTCAATCCGCAGCTTGAACGACAGACAATGCGTGGCATTGCCATCCCTACACATGTGCAAGTGCTATGCTCACTGCACCTCTTAGACTTGGGTAGCTATCAGGGGGGGATTGCTGTTGCAGGTGGGGTATCCTGGAGTTCACTCTCACGATTCTTCAGATCATTCCTAGATGCCATACTCACACACATGTCCAGATATATATACCTACCCAGGAATGAAGCAGAAATTATCAGCACCAAGTTAGACTTCTACAGAATTGCCAACGTCCCCCATGTAATAGGATGTGTGGACGGGACACATGTACAAATCTGCCCTCCTGCAAATCTGGAATATGTGCTCCCCAATAGGAAATGTACCCACTCACTAAACATCCAGGTGGTACGTGACGCCCATAATGTAATTACTGACATTGTAGCTAAATTTCCAGGGAGTACACATGACTCATACATATTCAGGCACAGTGGGATACACCAACGCCTAGAATGTGGGGAGTTCGGAGACGGATATCTCTTAGGTATTGCTGACTACACCCTGACGCCTTACATATAGGTCACTGTGGAAACCATTCATGCCCTGCTAACGTTGCTTATTTTTGGCAAACAGGTGACAGTGCATATGCTCTAAGAACATGGAAACTTACCCCGTACCTGACACCTGGCAATGAGAACGAGAGGTGTTATAACAGTGCCCATCGGCGGACCAGAACTGTCATCGAGAGGATCTTTGGCATGTTAAAGGCAAGATTCAGGTGCCTCCACAAAAGTGGAGGTGCACTCCAGTATGCTCCAGAAACAGCATTCAAGATTGTCGCCGCCGGTGCAATCCTACACAACATTGCCACCAGATGTGGGCTACATCTCACCCCTGAAGACACAGATTCGGAGGATGAGGAGCAAGAGATACCACACCGATAGCCTGGGGATAGAAGCATTGCAAATCAAGGCAGACAGAGACGGAACCACATTGCATCCCAATACTTTGGCAGGTACGTGGCAACCGTCACCACACTCACTAATGTCAGACACACATAGCCCAGTTGTGTAGTGAAACATTTTTATTTCTAAACTATATGGGGAAAGAAAAGTGCTGTCTGTCACAGTCTGTATTTGTCCAAATGTGATGGGGACACATTATACGTCATGTGCCTCATGAACCGTGCTGTATGGTGGCTCACACCCTCTTCCTTGAGTGCCCAGCATGGCTCATCCCTGGTGGGTCCTCTGACCCCTGCCGTGCACTACCACTCCGTAGCACACGGGACTCACTGGCAGACATACTACTTATTGTAGACCCCTCCTCACTATCCTGAGGGGTCTCCCCTGTGCCCCTTGCCACCTGCCTACTTTCCATCAGGTCCACAGCGTGGCTGATGCGGCCAAGTCCACGCGCCACATCGCCAGCAAAGTGCCCAAGTTCAACTTGTAGGCTTACTGTCCGTCTAGACAGGCCACTTGTATTGGTTGCAAGACGCCCAATGGATGCAGCCATGCGGTCAAATCGTGCCACTGTGTGGCGCTCCCTGTGCCTTGCATACTGTCGGTCTGCCACTAGTTCTGTCACCAGTTGGCGGATGGCCTGTGTGAGATCCCCCAAATGATCGTTCATCCTTGTGAACTGACTGTTCACATCAGCCAGCCCATTGGTCAGCTGCTCTGTATCTTGTTTAGGGTTCTTGGTATTATCCTTAATTGTCTATTTTGCAGGCGCTGTCCGTTGATGAGGGATGCCTCCAATCCTGCGAAGCCTGCTTCCCCTACCTCCTCCTGGGGCACCGCCAGAACTATGCGCCGGCGTCTGCACATTCGTCCTGCTGCTGGCTCTGATTGACTCGCTGTGGGGCTGGGCCCTGGGGTTGTGTCAGCTGCCCCCATTTCCTGTGTATGTTCCTCAATGGACCCTGGTGGTGTCCTGCTGGGCACAGCAATTTCAGCAGCAGCCTCCTGCAGTGTCTCTGGCCCATGCTCTCCTCTCTGCCTGGTGTCGCTGCTGGGGGTGTCTTGTGGGAGACCTTTGGGACATAGGGAATACACTGTAAGTCCCTCACATCTGTTTTATGACTCATAATAAACATCTGCCTATATTCTGACCACTGTACTACATTTCCCATAACGCACTATTCTAGAGGTTGCTAGACTGGAATGGAGCTACTCTGGTGGTGCCTGCTGCTGTGTACTGGGAGAGTGTGTATACTGCATTTGTGGGTGTTAAAGCATATCTCATGGTACTCACTTTTGGATGTCCCTGGCGCTGAACTGTCCACTTCTCCCATTCCAATGACGGCCTCTGGCTCCAGGGTCCGCTCGACCATTGCTTCCATGGCTGTGGGTGGTGGGACGGTGGATGGGCCTCCTCTCCTTCATCCTAGAGTGCAACCCTCTCCTTCGTCCTAGAGCGCAGGTCATACCACTGTGTCCTGATTTCCTCAAGGGTGCGGTGGCTCACCCCTATGGCATTTATCCTTTCCTGGATCTGCTGCCATATCATTTTCTTTTGAGTGTCTGGGACACTCATGGCTGCCTTCCAAATAGTTGGTCGTGGTGCAGGCAGCATTCCTCTGTCAGCACCTCCAGCTCTTTATCAGAAAATGTAATCTTCCTTCTCCTTCCAGCACTGCCTGTCTCCTCCATTGTAGCAGGAGCTTCTCTCTCCTGGGTGTAGCACAGGAGTTTGAAAAGGGTGTGGTCCTCCCTCCTCCCAGGTGTATTTGATGACTTCCTGGTTTTGATGTCATCACCAAGAGCCAGGAAGTGGGTTTCCAAACTGTTGTGCAGCACCTGCAGGCAATTTGTGAATCAGTTGCAATTTGTGACACCCTTCTCGCAATTTGCGACCTCGCTCTTAGTGAGGTCACAAATTGCGGTGCGACACCTATGCGACTTGCAAATTGGTGTCACAATTATTACTTGGATTTCATTTTGCGAGTCGGAAATAGCAATTCGCATTGAATCGCTATTTCCGACTCGCAAATTTTAACCTACCTACATCTGGCCCAAAGCCCCCTCCAGAAACAGTGGAGAGATACATCCACTACCTCAGTCCTTGGCAGGATGAAGCACTCTGGGCACCAAGCCCCCTCCAGAACCAGTGGAGAAAGGCATCCACTACCTCTGTCCTTGGCAGGATGAAGCACTGTGGGCACAAAGCCCCCTCCAGAACCAGTGGAGAGTTACATCCACTGTCTCTGTTCTTGGCAGGATGAAGCACTCTGGGCCCAAAGCCCCCTCCAGAACCAGTGGAGAACTGTTATCCACTTGTGAGACTGTGGCTTTCCCCAGGATAAGGCAGTGGGCAAATCACCCACTGTAAAGATTTGTAAGACTGTGGCTTTGCACTCCCCAGGATGCAACAGTGGGCAAACCACCCACTGTAAAGACTTGTGAGACTGTGGCTTTGCACTCCCCAGGATAAAGCAGTTGGCAAACCACCCACTGTAAAGACTTGTGAGACTGTGGCTTTGCACTCCCCAGGATAAAGCAGTGGGCAAACCACCCACTGTAAAGACTTGTGAGACTGTGGCTGTGCACTCCCCAGGATGCAGCAGTGGGCAAACCACCCACTGTAAAGACTTGTGAGACTGTGGCTTTACACCCCCCCTGGATACATCAATGGGCATCGAGCCCCCTGGTAGAGCTGGCGTCGTGCACTCATCCGGCTGAGGTGCCCCCCCCTTTCCTTCCCCCTGAGGTGCCTGTTTTATTACGATCTGATGCCCCTGGAGTGTTCTCTCCGTTTTGGTTTGTATCTTGTGTGGGCCTTGCCCATGCATTTTGGGCCCAGTGGTCCACGTACTATGTATTTGCAGTACATGGACTTGAATTCTTGGTGTATACATTTGTTAATAGTGTATATATATTTTATGAGTATTGGATTTTTATTGATTACAATCGTTCAACTCATTTCCTTTTGTCCTTGCATTCTTCCAGGGAGGGTTGGGAGGTGTAAATGTAATGTATCAACATGTACTTGTGTGTGTGTTGTAGTGGGTGGGGGTGTTGCGTGTGTGTGTCACTCTCTTTTCCCTCCCCCCTCCCCTGTGTCGTAGGTGCAGTACTCACCGTGGTCTTCGCCGCCGGCGTTCATGCTCCTGGTAGAGGAGCAGGGAGACAATGGCAGGTAGAATATGGAGTTCTGGCTCCTTGGCATCCTGGTTCCTCGTGGGGTGTGTAGAGGTGAGTGTTTCCCCTTCCAAGTCCTGTTTCTGCCGTGTTTTTGTTTGCGGTGAATCCGCCCCGGAAACGGTAGCGGATTGGCCTTTTGTAATACAGTGGGCGGTACATTGTCTTCCACCTGTCTGTTGGCGGTGACCGCCATGCTGTTTGTTTTTACCGCCATGGCGGTCAAGGTGTTAAAGTGGCTGTCTATGTTGGCGGTTTCCGCCGCGGTCATAATTCAATTTTTTTTACAGCCGGCCTGTTGGCGGATTTACCGCCACTTGAACACTGACCGCCAGGGTTGTAATGAGGGCCATTGTAGTGAAAAATGTAGGACATGTGCACTTAAGTTTTACATGTCCTGACAGTAAAAAAAACTCCTAAAGCCATTTTCCCTGTTGTGAGGACTGCCTCACCCATTGGCAAATACTGGGCTGCCCTATTATATTCAATAAGTGCTAACTTTGAACTGGGGGCAGATAGAGATATTCCGTTTATACTCAAATAAATTACTGTGACTTAATGTCCTCTTCAACTGCAAAATTGGGTTTAAAGTTACAGTTCTGAAAATGCCACTTTTTGAAAGTTGCCATTTTCTCGTCCCAAACATTTGTGCCTTTTACCAGCGTGTAGTGTCACATGCATGTGAAGGGCTCTGCTGCTGAAGTTTGTGTATTGCTCCAAACAGTAACACAACTAGGGCTTAGCTGTGGTAAAGGTGAGCTGTCCTGACACAATGACCGTTGAGGGGCTGTTTCTAGCTTCCACCTACTATTCAAAGGGATTTGCCTCCTGCACACACAAAGGAACATGACACTTGCCCTGCCTTTTGTCACCTTCAGACAGTTTGGAGCTTGACAGGGGCAAGACTTTCCAGAACTAGAAGTGGAGGTAGTGCAGGAAGTCCCCACACACAAAGACTGGCGCCAGGTATAAATATTGGACCTCCAGAGCCACTCATCAGAAAACTCCTGAACCTTTGGAAGTTGCAGAAGATGGACTGGCTTTCTACTAGGGGGCTGACCTACTGATTGATGGACATTCTTTCTGTCTGAGAAAGAAGGCTGGTCCTGCTTGCTTTTATCCCAGACTCCAAGGGTCAGTAGATTAACCCCATGTGTGAGCTGCAGGGACTCAACAAGCTTCTGGGAATGCTTTCATGACTTAAAATTTAAAATGTATCTACTACTAATATTCTCTGCAACTTGTGGGTCCTAAGGCCAGGGACCTTGGAAACAAGTGAGTGGTGGAAGTTGCAAATGTAAACGCATTAATAATTCAACTCTTGCTTTAATTTTCTGGAATCAATAATGAGAGTGGAGTCATAGATTAAGGGGGTAATTCTGACCCTCGCGGTCATGGACCGCCAGGGCCAACGACCGCGGAAGCACCGCCAACAGGCTGGCGGTGCTTCCGGGGGCATTCTGACCGCAGCGGTAAAGCAGCGTTCAGAAAAGGGAAGCCGGTGGTTTCCCGCCGGCTTCCCGCTGCCCCAGGGAATCCTCCACGTCGGCGCTGCAAGCAGCGCCGCCATGGGGATTCCGACCCCCTTCCCGCCAGCCTGGTTCTGGTGGTTTTCACCGCCAGAACCTGGCTGGCGGGAACGGGTGTCGTGGGGCCCCCTAACTGGGCCCCACATAGATTTTCAGTGTCTGCGTGGCAGACACTGAAAATCGCGACGGGTGCAACTGCACCCGTCGCACTCCTTCCACTCCGCCGGCTCCATTCGGAGCCGGCATCCTCGTGGAAGGGGGTTTCCCGCTGGGCGGGCGGGCGGCCTTCTGGCGTTCGCCCGCCAGCCCAGCGGGAAACTCAGAATGACCGCCGCGGTCTTTTGACCGCGGTACGGTCTTCTGGCGGTTCCCCCTAAGGGTTTTATTTATCATTAGTTTGTTTATCTCTTTATTATCAGGTACAAATCATAGAACAAAGCATAAAGCATGACCCATAAATCTGATCCCTGGTCTGCTTTTCAAAGAAAACATTTTTTTAGTAGAATAACTCATGAAGAATTATTTCAATAACAATCTTAGAAAAGCTCAGAAAAAGAGAATCATTTGAGTCAGAATATTATCAAGAATGAAATGTAAAATGGCAAAAAGAAATAAGTGCCTGAGAGTCTGCCTAGCCTCTAAGGCTGTCCAATAGTGAAAGGCAAGGGCTAAGCTTAAGAGAGTGATAATGTCAACTAGCCAACTGTTCTTTCCCTGGGACACCTTTATACAAAGTACAATGATACAAAAGTATTAATAGTTTCACAATAAAATTCTTCTTCCATTCAATTGGAAAGTGAGGATTCCGTAGGATAAGACCAGTTTCCTTTGAGACAGTAAGTTCTAACAAAGAGCCTTCTAAACACAAAATACATTAGAATATACTTTTAACAATTTTGAAACAATCAGTAATGTTCTCATCCATATGGTTTCTGAAGACAGAGCCTTCATGTAAGTTCTATACGCAAACACATCTCGAAACGAGTCTTAAGAAAGTAGGTCAAGCGGTTAAGTAGAAAAGAAGAACATTATTTTCTTTGTTAACATAAGAAGTTTGCATCAATGAACGTATGCAAATTGGCAATGTTGAGGGTCAAAAGAAGCAGCTTCTGCTTATCTAACAGGAACAAATTTGTCAACGTTATCATCTTCTGCCAAGTGCATGTTGTGCAAGCTTTAGAAAAGAAAATACAAAATTCACGTGCAGCGATTCTTCAGGCCTAAAATCCAATCATACAGGCCAGTATTTATATGCATTTATTTCTAATTAAATCTCTAGCACTTCAGAGGACTCCCTGCAACTTCCCAGCTGGCCTATTGTAACTAGACTGGACCTGCCTGAACCTGCAACTGAACCTACCTGTGCCCTGCTGGCCTCTGCTGGAGTGAGTCCCTAATCCCCATGAGTTGCCTTCTCAGGTTCTGCATTCTTGGGCAGCATCTAAGTGCATTCCTTCTAAGAAAACGTGAAAATCCTGAAGCTTGGGCTCCTTGTGACCACGAGCGGGCCAATTTGGGGCAAAACTCTGGTAAAACCTGCTCTTCATTCAGTTGTATGTCTACAGGACCACAAGACCTGCACTTCCTACTACAGAAATTACAGCCTGTGATGCCCACCAATGCGAAGCTACAAAGACCATCAGTGATGCCGGACCTGCTCTATGTCCTACAGCGATGATCACCTGTGACACTCGGTCTCCGCCTCACAACCTCCTCCACTGTGAATGGAACTCCTCACACTGGATTTAGAAGTTAACTTTTCAGCTGCACTAACCTGGTCCATATATACAGCCAGCACTCCATTGTTGTTGGCCTGAACCTGGAACTTTCCCCTGGTCTAGCATGGCTAGATGGCCATAAACGGTGCTGTGCACTTTTAGCCACTATTTTTACTCCAATACATAAAGAGTTAAAACTAAATATATCCGGTACTACCGACTGTTTTTGTTGTTGTACTGGTATCATGTTTATTACAAATAACTCTATTTTTCTAAATTGGTGTGTGATTGTTTTTTGTTGTGTTGTGTTTTCATTTTATTATTGTTTTGTGCTGCATAAACACTTTACACATTGCCTCTAAGTTGAGTTCTGCTTTCATGGTAAGTTACCAGAGGGTTAAGCACAGGTTAATTGCATGACTTTTGTGGTTCTCCGTGACATGGATTCTGGTTGTTGCAAGAGTGGGGCTTCCACCCCTCCTCAACCAATAACCCAAATGTTCAACAGTCCAAGCATAAATAGCTTTACAGTGACATTAATTTCCTGAACGCACTCTGGTGTGCCAATAGGGTTATCAGGAATAGTACTCTTTTTGGAGCAAAATTATCTAATACTGGTATGGAACAGCTTCGTCTTTAACACTAGTACGCCAGTCTCCTTTGCTTGAAACCACATTCTATAACAATATGTCTTGTCAAATTGGGACCTGCTACATATGACACTGGCATGTTCACCTCATAAATCCATGATGGACTTTAATAGTGTGCTAGACTGTCACGGGGTCCTTTCCTCGGGATCTGCATGTTGCTGAACAAAAGGCCCACCTCCCGGCATCACCAACTCAGAAAGCTATTATAGCACAGAGTGATGGTGAAGCCAGTCGGGGGAAAGGGAATTAGGGAAAGGAACAGCAGGGAGAGAGAACTGAAAAAGGAAAGGTTAGAACAATAAGCATTTACTCATTCATAGAAAATGTAAATCATTTATAGACTCTTGACTAAATGTGTCTCCGAGATATCAGGTGGAGACGTCTTCTGAAATGCGGGTGAAGCCCCTTGTAAAACACGACCTCAGATTCAAGAGATGGCAAAAACATTGAACTATGATTCTACACAGAATATCAATCCTGTAACATGTATGTATTCACAATATAAACCTTTGATCTTGACTTAGAAAATCTCAAAGACTTAAATATGTTTTTTCATATCTTAATTTATTCAAACTTTAATTGGTTTATCTCCAAAATACTTTCACATTCATAATAATAATAAATGTCAAAAAGGTTTTACTCAATGAAACCTAACAGCGCCCTACTTAATAATACCAGGAATCGCTTTTACTCAAGTAGTCTAATTCGCCTAGATCATTGTTCCAAGAACCTCTTCTTTCTGTGAATTGAAGCGCTTTCTATCTGGGAACTAATTACCCTGAATTATCAAGCCCAGAGCGCTTTACGTCTGAGAACTGAAGCATTTGGAATGACTGAGTTCAAAGAGCGCTTTACATCTGCGAACGGAAACACCTTGAATTACTTGTGCACATAACGCATTATCTCTGTGAACTGAAACGCTTTGAATTACTGAGCCAAAAGAGTGCCTTACATCTGTGAACTGAAACACCTTGAATTACGTGTGCATAAAGCACATTATCTCTGTGAACTGAAACGCTTTGAATCACTGAGCCAAAAGAGCGCTTTACTTCTGTGAACGGAAAGACAATGAATTACATGTGCACAAAGCGCGTTATCTCTGTGAACTGAAACGCTTTGAATCACTGAGCCAAAAGAGCGCTTCACATCTGTTAACGGAAACACCATGAATTACATGTGCACAAAGCCCGTTACCTCTTGAAAGTAATAACTTCCTCCATACTTGGATTCTGCAAGGCCTTACCACTACAAGTACGACCTACTCGTTTTTGGATGCACCATGGACTTTTGTTAGACAATACTCTGCCCATCAGAAACTCTGGACTTTTCCAGAGAAACCTCCATGAGGTCTGGCTGCATCAAAGTCTTCAAAATAGTGAGCAACGTGCTTGGATGTGGCTGTGCTTTATAGGCTTGCCACACCCCAAGATGGCCGCTGCCTCTAAAAACATGGGAAATGTAGTCCCTTCTTAGGATAGCACTGGTAAGTGCATCTTGTCCACCAATGCCCTGAACCTGCAGCTACGTGAGCTTTACCACAAGGCAGATGATACTGATGGCCATTCTTGGAACAAGCGAGGATGGCCAGTGGTGCACATAAAGCGCTGCAGAGTTGCGCAGTGGAATTTCGGGTGAGACCTGGACCGCACCTGGCCTCATTCCTGACATTACACCCCTCTCCCAAGCGCGGTCCAGGGCCTGGTTTATTAGGATGGAGAAGATTAAATTGTCGGACCAAACGTGGTGCATGGACATGTCTTGCAGGTTCCCAAGAATCATTTTCCGGTCCGTATCCTTTCCAGGACACCAAATACCAAAGGGAAGAACTCCTAAATTTAGTGTCTAGAATAGCTCGCACCTCATACTCCCAATGACCTTGAACTAATAGAGGAGCAGGTTGTGTGACGCTTGAGGGCAAAGCTGGTTTAAGAAGCTGGATGAATTTTCAAAGACAACGGTAATTTTAACTTATATGTTACTGGGTTCACTTGTCGTATTACTTCATATGGCCCTATGAATTTTGGATGAACCATATTTTTGTTTTTGAATACAAAGTTTTTTGTGGACAACCAAACTCTATCTTTGGTTGTATACTGAGGACCAGGCTGGTGTTTTTTGTCATATTGCATTTTATATTTTTTCTTTGCTTGACAAAGATTTTTTTGTAATTGTGCATGTATCTTTTCCATGTGTGTTAGCATGTCCTTGACTGCTGGAGTGGTTTCAGTGGATGTAGGTAACGTAACTGGCAAAATATGCGAATGACGTCCATATAAACCATAGAAAGGAGTTGAATTTATTGATGAGTGGTGAGAGTTATTGTAAGCCAGTTCTGCAAGCCATAAAAGATCCAGCCAGCTTGTCGGGGGCTTTGTTGCATAACATCGAAAATATTGTTTCAGAGATTGGTTTAGTCTCTCTGTTTGACCATCCATTTGTGGATGATAACTAGTGGATGAAGTTGAATCAGTTTGTAGAGCCTTGCACCATTGTTGCCAAAAACGTGCAGAAAATTGTGCGCCTCTATCAGAGAGGATCATTCTTGGAAGTCCGTGAAGCTGAACTATATTTTTTAAGATGATAGTCGCTAAGGCGTCAGAAGTTGGGAGTCCTTTAAAGGCAATGAAATGTGCATATTTGGTAAGACTGTCTATTACCACTAGAATAGTTGGAAACTGTTTTATCTGCGGAAGATCTGTGATAAAATCCATAGAGATATGTTCCCATGGATGATTGGGAACGGGTGGAGGTATCAATAGAACTTTGGGCTTACTATGTTCGCTTTTGCATCTTGCACATACTTCACATGCTTGGAGCATTTTCTTAAGGTCTTGAATGAATAAAGGCCACCAAAAATACCTTTTCATGAGTTCTATTGTTTTTTGAGGACCTGGGTGACCTGCCAGAGGATGCTTGTGTAACCAATGAAAAGCCGTCTCTCTTAACACTTCAGTAGGCAAAAATACTTGAGATTCATGTAGAGGTAAGCCTTGTTGAATAGACCTCTTGGTGTCTTGTTGTAACCACTCTTGCCACTTAGTGATGTGAAAATGATTATGAATGAGATCAAAAAAATTCTCAGCAGCTATTAAACACAACACTTTTAAAGGTGTTATAATAGGCATGGGTTTTTGTTCAGTAGGTGTGATTGAAGAATCTTGTCTACATAATGCATCGGCCTTATGATTATCTATTCCTGGTCTGAAAGTCACTATGAAATCAAATTCTGCAACAAAGAGCATCCATCTTAGTTGTCTTGGGGTTAGTAGCCTGGCAGAACTCATAAATTGTAAATTTCTATGATCAGAATATACAGTTATAGTGTGTTTTGCTCCCAACAGATAATGGGGGTTATTCTAACTTTGGAGGAGTGTTAATCCATCCCAAAAGTGACGGTAAAGTGACGGATATACCACCAGCCGTATTACGAGTTCCATAGGATATAATGGACTCGTAATACGGCTGGTGGTAAATCCGTCACTTTTCCGTCACTTTTGGGATGGATTAACACCTCCTCCAAAGTTAGAATAACCCCCAATGTCTCCATTCTTTAAAAGCATTACGAATTGCTAGTAATGATTTTTTCTGCTATGGTGTAATTCTGTTCCGCTTCATTCAAGTTTCTTGATGCATATGCTATGGGGTGCAATTGTCCAGTTTCTCGATGACGTTGAGACAGGATGGCCCCAACTGCAACATCAGATGCATCAGCTTCCACAATGAATGGTTCTTCCACATTAGGGTGAGCTGGAATGGGAGCGGTAGTAAAGGCCTTTTTTAAATCTTGAAATGCTTTTTCTGTTTCTTGGGACCAGTTGAAGACGGCCTTTTTTCTTAACAACTTGGTGATTGGGGCCACCTTTTGAGAGAAGTGATGGATGAAACGTCGATAAAAATTAGCAAAACCCAAAAAACATTTTATATCACTCACTGATTTTGGTGTGGGCCATTCAGATACAGTTGAATGTTTCTTTCAGTCTTTTGCATGCCTTCAGGTGTTAGAATGACTCCTAGAAATTCAACTTCTTTGGTATGGAATTCACATTTACTTAGTTTACAAAACAAATTATGTTTTTGTAGAGTTTTTAACACTTTTTAAAAATGTTCTTCATGTATATCTTCCAAGTTTGAATAAATCAGAATATCATAAATATAAACGATGACAAATATGTCTAGATATTCTCTTAAAACATTGTTTAGGAAATATTGAAAGGCTGCTGGGACATTACACAGACCAAACAGCATCACTAAATACTCAAAAAGGCCATATCTAGTCTTAAAAGCCATTTTCCACTCATCTCCCTCTCAAATTCGAACTAGGTGATAAGCACCTCGTAATTCAAGTTTAGAATAGATGACTGAGGATTTTACCTGGTCTAACAAGACCGGTATTACAGGTAGTGGATATTTATTCTTAACTGTGATCTTATTAATTGCTCTATAGTCAATACAAGGTCTCAAATTGCCATTTGCTTTAGGTACGAAAAATAGTGGAGAAGTCGCTGGAGATCGGGATAGCTGAATTAGCTTGTTGGCTAAACATTGATCAAGGTATTCTCGTAGGACTTGATTTTCTTTCTCTGATAGTGCATAGATCCTACAATTTGGTATATTGGCGCCAGGTACAAGATCGATCTGACAATCGTACGGCCTGTGAGGTGGTAATGAGCTTGCTTTCTTTTCACTGAAAACAGCAGTATATTCAGCATATTGTGATGGTAACTCGATTTCCTTCTCAACTGCACTAGCTATGGAGTGTTGAAGATTTCATTCTTTTTTTTGTTTTGATTGAAAACATTTCTTTGCACAAGAAGAGGAAAAACACAAAACCTGGTTGCGCCAGTCTATGCATGGATTATGTAACGTTAACCACGGCATTCCTAGGCTGAAACCCTATTGAGGTGCTTGGATTATATCAAAACGAATTACCTCGTAGTGACTCTGATTCTTCTCATCTTTACAAATCATTTGTATTTGTGAGGTTTGGTTAGTAACGGGGCCTCCTGCCAACTCACTTCCATCAACTACATACACGACTTCTGGAACCTTTTTCTTGACACTGGGTATATGCAGGTCTAGTGTAGTCTATTGGTCCACAAAATTTCCTGTTGCCCCTGAATCAATTAGAACTTGAACATTATGGTGGTCATTATGAACATGGCGGGAAAGACCACCAACCGCTGTGGTGGCGGTGAACAGAATCCAGCCGGCGGCGAATGTAAACCTGCCATATAATGATAGAAAAACCCAACCCTGCCAAAAGTTCCCACACCACCACTTCCCGCCAGGACCCTGTCGGCAGGAATCCTGGACCACCCCACCCCACAACCGCCAAGCACACCAACATCCTGCCCTCCAAATAATGATGCACAAATCACCTCGGCGGACAGTGGAGGCTGGACGACTATTGGCGACTGCGACCGCACGGGCACCAAGTGGGCCCAACAGCAACCAGTGCACACATTGGCTGGGCCTAGCACCCACACACCTGACACACATCCACAACACAATAAAACACCCCCAGACACAACCCACAATCCCTTGCAATGAAACCAGGACCAGAAGACAGAGAGCACCAGAGCCAGAGAGAGAGAACGCCAGCAGACAGGACACGCATAGCAACCCACACAGGAGCACCCAAACCCCGTCCCCTTTCCCGATGCCATCCACCACCCTCACCATGGTTCACCCCCCAAAAATCCACGCTTCACCGAAAGGGAGCTAAGGTGGATGAGATCCTAAAGGTGGAGCCACAAATTTTCAGGTCTGAGGTGCATCACACACCCATTGCGCGGATAATGGAGCTGTGGTAGGCCATTGTTAACAGGGTGAATGCAGTGGGACACCATCCACGCACCAGGGACGACATCCGCAAGAGATGGAACGACCAGCGGGGGAAGGTCAGGGCCATGGCATCCAGGCACCACACCGCAGTGCAGAAGACTGGGGGAGGACCACCACCAACACCACCCGACTACACCGACTGGGAGGAGAAGGTACTCGCCATTCTGCACCCAGAGGGACTCACTGGACTCACTGGAGGAATGGACTCAGGTAAGTCATCTACAATTACCCCCTATACACCATACCTGTAATGCATGCAGCACCCCACCCCACCCACACCCACCTAGACCCACACCCCACCCAGCCATTACCCACCTCATCCACCACCCTGCATCACCCACAACTCACTACCAGGCCCACATCACTCCCGCTGTGTATAGCCACCCACCCCTGCACACACCCACAATGGAGTAATAACCCCCACCACAATGTAACCCCACCACTGACACTAAATGCAATGACCACATCACAAAGGCACCCTGGAAGGCCACTGAAAGGCACAACAACACAAAATTACACAGTTCTGTACACCTCAAACCCTCATGCATATGTAACAGACATGTCTATGTCCCCCAACAGGCACCACCACCCATGCAACCCTAATGAAGGGGACAAGGAGTGCCACAGCAGTCTAGGAAGATAGAGGCATATCACAAGAACTTGATGAAGGATCTCTGGACACTGATGAGCAGGCAGGCCCCTCACACAGCCCTGGATGCTCAGCATGTAGCAGCCCCACCCAGGAAAACACTGTCACCCCTAACACCCAGTCAAGACCAGCAGGCCAGGGGAGGCGTACCCACACCAGTGGACCCAGGGCACAGACAGGTGGAACACAGCTACAGAGGCCACAGTCTCCCACTCCCAACATGCAGGAAGGCGAGGGCCCCAATACAAGTGGCACATCAAGACTTGTGCAGGGGACACAGGCACAGGGGGCCAGGGCAAGGTCAAGTGGCCCAGTGGGTCAGGGGGTAGGGCACCGGATGGATGCAGCAGCCCAGGACATCATTGCAAAGGTTTGGAGGGCCTACCAACATACCCAAGACAGGTTGGCACAGATTGTATCCACCTTGGAGCAAAGTCAGAGGATGCAGCTGGAACAACACTAACAGGCAATGGAGCAGTGGAAAGAACACAATGCCACAATGGCCACCGTTGCTGGAGCACTGCTGCTGTTGGTCAACAAACAGTCAGATGCCCACACCAGACAAGAGGCACCCACAACAGCCCTGAACAACCAGCAACAGATGACCCAAGCAGCAGAAACAGCACAGGAAATACCCTCCTAGGAATCACAAGGGCCAACCATGCCACCTCAAGAAGCTCCACATCAGGCGCCCAAACGTAGTCTTAGGCCAAGATATGGCACTGGAAACCCAGCTAAGAACAAGCCCCACTCCAACAATTGACACTGCTACTGCTACAAAGCAACCATCCCTCCTATTCAACAACTGCACTTAGCTGAGGACTAAATAAAGTACTATATTACAAATAGGACCCACCTCTCACATCCAACAGGGCTGCAACCAAGGCTGTTTTGAGGACACCCAATCCTTATGACTTCCATCACTGTACATAGCAAATTTCACTGTATTTGACCAATAAACAACATTTCTCACCTGTAACACTCTCCCTTGTCTTCTATGTTGAACAAAGTGGAGTACGGATGCAACTGACAGGGAACTACTTTATTGTCAATTTCTGCTTGGTGGTGGTAATGTGTGTTTCAAATTATGCAAGGAGGTAATGCATATATTATCTGTCAGTACCATGCTGAAGAGGTCCATGTCTCGCCTATAATGGCCAATTCCCCCTATATGACATGGCACACTTACAGTATCAGACACTAACCCCAATGACAGGCTTAAGTTCCACACAGTTATTCGAAGTAGAGTTGTATCAGTTGGATCCTGGAATTGACATCTTCCCATTCCTCATCCTCACCATCACCCTCCTCAACTCTCTGAGGTAACTGATCAGGAACTATAGCACCCTCCACCTCCAAAAGGGGGATTGAATGTCTCAGAGCCACGTTGTGCAGCATGCAGCAGGCCACCACAATTCTACACACCTTATCAGGCCCATAGGCCAGGGAACCCCCAGAGATATGTAAGCACCGGAATCTAGCCTTCAGGAGACCTATAGTACGCTCTATCACCCTCCTAGTATGTCCATGGGCCTCATTGTATTTCCTCTCTGCATCTGTTCTGGGATTCCTTACTGGTGTCAGGAACCAACGCAAGTTTGGATAGCCAGAATCACCTATGGAAATGGTCAATACAGAACCGTCATTGTAATGTCATTAGTCAGACAGGCTGGTGTTCTGCAATGCATCAGTTAGTGACATGCAAACTTACCTATGATCCACCCTCTGTCCTCTTGTAGTTGTTCCATCTTCTGTGGCACACTGCTGTTCCTCAAAACAAATGAATCATATACAGAACCCGGAAACATGGCATTCACATGGGAAATGTACTGATCTGCAGTACAGACCAATTGGATGTTCATGGAGTGAAAGTTCTTCCTGTTTTTGTACACCTGTTCACTCACTCTTGGGGGGATGATGGGTATGTGGGTGCCATCGATGGCACCTATCACATGGGGAATGTTTGCAATGGCAAAGAAGCCAGACTTGATGGCAGGGAGGTCAGCACTTTGGGGGAATCGCACATAGGATTGCAGATGTTGTACAAATCCATTCAGAAATCGTGTCAGTACCTGGCTGAACATTGGCTGTGAGAAACCAGCACCCATGCCCACTGTCACTTGAAATGAGCCTGTGGCCAGGAAATGGAGTGCGGAGAGCACCTGCACCTCAGTTGGAATGGCATGCTGATTACGATTTCCGGGAGTCAGTGCAGGATCCAGTAATGCACATAGGTCCTGAATAGTTGCACGTGTGAGTCTGTAGGTGATTATGACCTGACGCTACACCATGGTCCCCATATCCACAAGTGGTCTGTACACAGAGGGTGCCCTTCCTCGCCACAAGGGTCGGTACCTATGAGGGGTAAGAAAAAAAAGTGATGGGCACACATACATTGGCAGATATGCTAAATACATGCAGTGCATTGTTCATAGTAGTGTCTGTACAATAACTGCAACCTGGCCGATGTACATGTACATCACTAGGACGGAACAGAGTAAATCATGTGTGATTATATACTCAATGGATAGAGGCCTAGGTGCGTCATGTGGCTAGTAGGCCCAGCATTGCGAGTATCATGAAATTCTAGATGCGTAGGTGATGGCAAAATGTCTGCCCACTGTAGTTCTGCCCCTTCGTTGTGGAAGTGACCTAATACCGCTAGCGGTTGACGTCACAGCGTACGGCGGTGTTGACCTCTGTTTGCACCCTCATTGGTTAACATGGATGCCAGTGGGGAATCCTGGCGTATCATGATCGCCGCCAGCAGTGACGGTGCATACCGCCACGGAACGTGCGCGCATTCGTCATCGTTTGATCACTTGACTCCCTGATCTTGTGCGGACAGGTACTCCACTCTGTGTACTGCTGTGGCCTGCCTCTGGCTATGGATTTGCTAAGTGGTGCAGGGGAAAGGGCCCCGGCCTTCACCCAGGAAGAACTGGAGAAACTGGTGGAAGGGGTCCTGCCTTTGTATGGCAGACTCTACGGCCTGCAAGAGGTACAGGTGAGTCCGGGTTTGGGGGGCACTGTGTGAGTAATGGATGGAGTGGAGTGCACAGATGTGTGCTCATGTGAGCCAGGATGGGCCTTGGTGCATGGAATGCTGTGTGCCACTGTCTGGGAGTACTGTCTGTCCTATATCTGACATTCTGCCAGTTGTTGCCATTGTGCAGGTGCCTGACCACTGTGTTCCATTTCTGTGTCACCCTACTAGGTCAGCGCCCAATAGAAGGGGGCACATTGGCATGCTATCGCCAAGGAGGTACGGACCCTGGGGGTCTACAACCGTCGGAGCACCCACTGTCGAAAGAGGTGGGAGGACCTGGGGCGCAGGGTGTGGAAGATCGCTGAAGTCCAGCTGGGGAAGTCCTCCCAACATGGAAGGGGTGCCCATCAGGCACTGACCCCCGTCATGCGAAGGATCCAGGCGGTGGTGTACCCAGACCTGGATGGGCGCTTGAAGGCTGCACAGCAGTCACAAGGGGGTGAGTACTCACAGCCCATACTTCAGCCTGGAAGGATGAGTGTGTGTGCGATAGGGCTAATGGGTGTAGGGGTGTCCCTGTCAGGTTTCACCTACCTCAACTCAAATACAATTTCAGGGGATGGATGTAGGTCAGTATTCTGCTCAGTAGTCAGGGCCATGGCCATGGGCATGGTGCACGGTGCTGCCTGTTGGGTGTGTCTGCTGTAAGGTGTATGTCTGGCCATTGTGTATCAGCATTCAGCTACTTACAAGTGTCTCTCCTGTTTTGTCTCCCCATCCCTGTTCTCTCGTGTTTGTCTGGTACAGCATCTACATCAGGCGAGGGAGCTGAGGTACTGTCAAGTGGGGAGGCAGCGGCCCACGGATCCTCCGAGGCAGAGACAACAGACGCCCAGGGGACCAGTGGGTGGGAGGGAGAGGGGACTTCCACGGGTGAGGCTACTACCACAGGAGGTAGTGACTCAGAGACCTCCTCCGATGTGAATCCTCCGGCGGTGGCAGACCCTAGTGCACACACCACTACCGTAACATCTTCCGCCACCCCCATACCATCAGCGCCCTCCCTTCTGCTCCCCACCGAGTTGCCCGTGCCCGCCCACCCAGAAAGATGGGCGTCTCCTTCACCACAGGCACCTCCTCCCCTGCCCCAGTCAGCCCTGCTTCCCTCACAGAGGAGGCTATTGACCTCCTGAGAACAATCTCTGTAGGGCAGACAACCATTGTCAATGCCATCCAGGGTCTGGCTTCTGAGGTGCAGCAGACCAATGCCTATCTGGATGGCATTCACGGTGCCGTGTCTGCCCTACAGAGATCTTTTCAGGCTCTGGCCTCCTCTTGGACGGCAGCCAGTTTCCCTGGCCATTCCATCCCACTTCCAACCTCCTCTACCCCTTCCAGCACCTCACTCCCTTCACCCATCCAAAGCACACAATCAGACCCGCTTACAGGCACTTCATCACACAAGAAGCACACTTCCAAACACAAGCACCTCACCTCCCACCACAAGCATTCACACAGCCAACAGACACCTGCACACACAACGTCCACTTCCCCCAGTGTGCCCACCTCTTCCACCTCCCTGTCTGTCCCCTCTACATCCACACCCTCATGCACTGCACCTTCACTCACTGTTACTGCTCCTCTTCCTGCACTCACCACGATAGCAGACAGCCATACATGCAACCCATAGACCACATCTGCACTCACCACCTCCACTGTAGTTGACACATGCAGCACACTCACCAGACTTGCAGACACCCACCCAACATACATCCACACTAGCTGTCTGTCTTCTCCCACTGTGTCCACCCGCCTCCCAAAACACTCAAACGCAGCAAGACACCCACCCATCAGACATCCACCACACCACAGCATACTGAGCAGTCACCTGCACCCACTACACGCACACCTACACCCCATACATCCACTACCTCTGCCTCCACTCCCACGTCCTCATCCATGCCCACCCCAAATGCTCCCAAGAAACTTTTCCTCGCCCGTGCAGACCTGTTCGAACCCCCTGACCCACCCTGTCTTGTCCCGAAACGTGCCCACCCCCTTGCCCTTTCCGCTCCTTCCACATCACAGCCCACCCCGGTCCAGCCTTCCCATTCCCGTGCCCCTTCTCCGGTGAAGAAGAAGACCCGCTCTGAGCCTAAGCCATCCAGCTCCTCCCGAGCCAAATAGCCCCCACCCCTTCAAAGGAGAAGCCCACCCCCTCCAACCTCCTCACGCAAGTCTAAATCCCACCCCGTCGTAGATCCCCGCCCCCACCCCACCCACCCCCCTTCCGTGAGGTGTCTGGATCCCCATAAGGTGCCTCGTTCAGTGGAGTACCCAGCACTTGTGGGAGTCAGGTGTGGCCAGTTATGGACAAGGACTAAGGACTTTTTATGTACTTGCCATTGGCCCTGTTGGCACTGTTTTGCTCAGTGAGCTACATCTTAAAGGTTCTGTGTGGCCCGTGTTTGGGCTGCACGCAGTTCCACCCTGGTGTTTGTTTTAATTATTTATGGGTGTGGGGCTACTGTATGTACCATGGCCAAGTTTCAGTGGCCTTCGGTCAGGTACGTCCCTCTTGGTGTGGGGTATCTGACTTGTGCTGCTAGGAAGGGTTAGGGGCGTTGCAGAGTGGGTGGAGTGGGTGGGTATGTAACTTTGCCCCTTCCTCCCTTGTGTCGTAGGTTGCGGTACTTACCGTTGTCGTCTTCGTCGGCAGTCTCGGTCATGTAGAAATATGGCAAGGAGCAATGCTGCCATGATCTGCAGCTCTCTATCCATGGCTGCTGCTGCACGTTTTGTGGAATTCCAGTGAGTGTTTCCTTCTTTTCCGCCTGGCCTTGTGTGGTGGTGGTTCCCACCCTGGAACTGGTGGCGGAATGGTGGTTCATAATTTGATGGGCGGGTTGGGCCTTTCCGACAGCCTGTGGGTGGACTCTGCCATCGTCAGCGGGACTCCTTTCCTGGCGGTGGGTGGAGCCCGGGATGCGTGTGTCTCGTTTGCGTCATTATTTGGCGGTCCGGACCGCTCCTCTGTTGGCAGTTTCTACTGCCACCGCCAGTGGAGCGCTAAGGACCGCCATGTTCATAATGAGGGTCTATGTCTTTTTCCCGGCACAGTCATTTGTACTAAGATTCGGAAATGTTTGACATAATGATTTGTGCAAGAGCACCCTGAAGGAATTGTCAATTTGCCCAAGAGGTCCCCTTCATTTTTTCTTGGGCAATTTAGTTTTCCTGTGAATTTTCCAAAGCAACTGCTATCTTTTTCTTTGTCACAACTGTTAGATCATTCTAGCCTTTTCTTTCCGAAAGTCTGTGATCTATCCGTAGGGTTAGATTAATTAAATCAGTACAGGTTTCTGGTTGTGGTTCAACTTGGGCCAATACATCTTTTAGTTTGTCTTTTAGCCCCTGATAAAATACTGCTGACCTTTTTTTCCTCAGGCCAAGGAGTTTCCACCTCTAACTGGTTGAAGTGGGACAAATACGTTATCAAGTCTTTATTTCCTTGACGTAATTCTAATAACTGTCTGCAGTCATAGTGATTGCGCGTCTGTCAAAAACCTTTACGAATTATTCTACAAAGCGATGCCAGTTGTATAAAAGAGGACTGTCTAATCGGACTTATGGCACTGCCCAAGTAGCTGCATCACCATTCAGGTATGATATAAGGAATGCAATTCTAGATTGTACATCCGGAAAAGCACTAGGCCGACATGTAAAATGTAATTCCACCTGTGTGAAAAAAAATTGAACCTTATTGGGGTCCCCAGAAAACCTCTCTGGTGCAGCTAAAGGAATCTGTGTCAGCACATTCACATCTATGTTAATAGATGCGGGAGGCGTAGGACGAGACTCAGATTCAGAACCATCTACTTTACAGTGTGACTGAATTACTTTATTCACTAAATCAGCTGTAACATTTTTGAAGTCTGTCAAATCCCTCTGCATCTGAGTTACTACTTGCATAAGGGTATCTAAGGTGGCCATTTTGCGCAGCCCCCGTACAGACCAAGAGGAAAGTATAAAACTATTATGTCAGGGGGTCCTTTCCTCAGGATCTGCACGTTGCTGAACAAAAGGCCCACCTCCCGGCGTCACCAAATCAGAAAGCTATTATAGCACAGAGTTATGGTGAAGCCAGTCGGGGGAAACGGAATTAGGGAAGGGAACAGCAGGGAGAGAGAACTGAAAAAGGAAAGGTTAGAACAATAAGCATTTACTCATTCATAGAAAATGTAAATCATTGATAGACTCTTGACTAAATGTGCCTCCGAGATATCAGGTGGAGACGTCTTCTGAAATGCGGGTGAAGCCCCTTGTAAAACACGACCTCAGATTCAAGAGATGGCAAAAACATTGAACTATGATTCTACACAGAATATCAATCCTGTAACATGTATGTATTCACAATATAAACCTTTGATCTTGACTTAGAAAATCTCAAAGACTTAAATATGTTTTTTCATATCTTAAGTTATTCAAACTTTAATTGGTTTATCTCCAAAATACTTTCACATTCATAATAATAATAAATGTCAAAAAGGTTTTACTCAATGAAACCTAACAGTGCCCTACTTAATAATACCAGGAAGCGCTTTTACTCAAGTAGTCTAATTCGCCTAGATCATTGTTCCAAGAACCTCTTCTTTCTGTGAATTGAAGCGCTTTCTATCTGGGAACTAATGACCCTGAATTATCAAGCCCAGAGCGCTTTACGTCTGAGAACTGAAGCATTTGGAATGACTGAGTTCAAAGAGCGCTTTACATCTGCGAACGGAAACACCTTGAATTACTTGTGCACATAACGCATTATCTCTGTGAACTGAAACGCTTTGAATTACTGAGCCAAAAGAGTGCCTTACATCTGTGAACTGAAACACCTTGAATTACGTGTGCATAAAGCACATTATCTCTGTGAACTGAAACGCTTTGAATCACTGAGCCAAAAGAGCGCTTTACTTCTGTGAACGGAAAGACCATGAATTACATGTGCACAAAGCGCGTTATCTCTGTGAACTGAAACGCTTTGAATCACTGAGCCAAAAGAGCGCTTCACATCTGTTAACGGAAACACCATGAATTACATGTGCACAAAGCCCGTTACCTCTTGAAAGTAATAACTTCCTCCATACTTGGATTCTGCAAGGCCTTACCACTACAAGTACGACCTACTCGTTTTTGGATGCACCATGGACTTTTGTTAGACAATACTCTGCCCATCAGAAACTCTGGACTTTTCCAGAGAAACCTCCATGAGGTCTGGCTGCATCAAAGTCTTCAAAATAGTGAGCAACGTGCTTGGATGTGGCTGAGCTTTATAGGCTTGCCACACCCCAAGATGGCCGCTGCCTCTAAAAACATGGGAAATGTAGTCCCTTCTTAGGATAGCACTGGTAAGTGCATCTTGTCCACCAATGCCCTGAACCTGCAGCTACGTGAGCTTTACCACAAGGCAGACGATGCTGATGGCCATTCTTGGAACAAGCGAGGATGGCCAGTGGTGCACATACAGCGCTGCAGAGTTGCGCAGTGGAATTTCGGGTGAGACCTGGACTGCACCTGGCCTTATTCCTGACATTACACCCCTCTCCCAAGCGCGGTCCAGGGCCTGGTTTATTAGGATGGAGAAGATTAAATTGTCGGACCAAATGTGGTGCATGGACATGTCTTGCAGGTTCCCAAGAATCATTTTCCGGTCCGTATCCTTTCCAGGACACCAAATACCAAAGGGAAGAACTCCTAAATTTAGTGTCTAGAATAGCTCGCACCTCATACTCCCAATGACCTTGAACTAATAGAGGAGCAGGTTGTGTGACGCTTGAGGGCAAAGCTGGTTTAAGAAGCTGGATGAATTTTCAAAGACAACGGTAATTTTAACTCATATGTTACTGGGTTCACTTGTCGTATTACTTCATATGGCCCTATGAATTTTGGATGAACAATATTTTTGTTTTTGAATACAAAGTTTTTTGTGGACAACCAAACTCTATCTTTGGTTGTATACTGAGGACCAGGCTGGTGTTTTTTGTCATATTGCATTTTATATTTTTTCTTTGCTTGACAAAGATTTTTTTGTAATTGTGCATGTATCTTTTCCATGTGTGTTAGCATGTCCTTGACTGCTGGAGTGGTTTCAGTGGATGTAGGTAACGTAACTGGCAAAATATGCGAATGACGTCCATATAAACCATAGAAAGGAGTTGAATTTATTGATGAGTGGTGAGAGTTATTGTAAGCCAGTTCTGCAAGCCATAAAAGATCCAGCCAGGTTGTCGGGGGCTTTGTTGCATAACATCGAAAATATTGTTTCAGAGTTTGGTTTAGTCTCTCTGTTTGACCATCCATTTGTGGATGATAACTAGTGGATGAAGTTGAATCAGTTTGTAGAGCCTTGCACCATTGTTGCCAAAAACGTGCAGAAAATTGTGCGCCTCTATCAGAGAGGATCATTCTTGGAAGTCCGTGAAGCTGAACTATATTTTTTAAGATGATAGTCGCTAAGGCGTCGGAAGTTGGGAGTCCTTTACAGGCAATGAAATGTGCATATTTGGTAAGACTGTCTATTACCACTAGAATAGTTGGAAATAGTTTTATCTGCGGAAGATCTGTGATAAAATCCATAGAGATATGTTCCCATGGATGATTGGGAACGGGTGGAGGTATCAATAGAACTTTGGGCTTACTATGTTCGCTTTTGCATCTTGCACATGCTTCACATGCTTGGAGCATTTTCTTAAGGTCTTGAATGAATATATGCCACCAAAAATACCTTTTCATGAGTTCTATTGTTTTTTGAGGACCTGGGTGACCTGCCAGAGGATGCTTGTGTAACCAATGAAAAGCCGTCTCTCTTAACTCTTTAGTAGGCAAAAATACTTGAGATTCATGTAGAGGTAAGCCTTGTTGAATAGACCTCTTGGTGTCTTGTTGTAACCACTCTTGCCACTTAGTGATGTGAAAATGATTATGAATGAGATCAAAAAAATTCTCAGCAGCTATTAAACACAACACTTTCAAAGGTGTTATAATAGGCATGGGTTTTTGTTCAGTAGGTGTGATTGAAGAATCTTGTCTACATAATGCATCGGCCTTATGATTATCTATTCCTGGTCTGAAAGTCACTATGAAATCAAATTCTGCAACAAAGAGCATCCATCTTAGTTGTCTTGGGGTTAGTAGCCTGGCAGAACTCATAAATTGTAAATTTCTATGATCAGAATATACAGTTATAGTGTGTTTTGCTCCCAACAGATAATGTCTCCATTCTTTAAAAGCATTACGAATTGCTAGTAATTATTTTTCTGCTATGGTGTAATTCTGTTCCGCTTCATTCAAGTTTCTTGATGCATATGCTATGGGGTGCAATTGTCCAGTTTCTCGATGACGTTGAGACAGGATGGCCCCAACGGCAACATCAGATGCATCAGCTTCCACAATGAATGGTTCTTCCACATTAGGGTGAGCTGGAATGGGAGCGGTAGTAAAGGCCTTTTTTAAATCTTGAAATGCTTTTTCTGTTTCTTGGGACCAGTTGAAGACGGCCTTTTTTCTTAACAACTTGGTGATTGGGGCCACCTTTTGAGAGAAGTGATGGATGAAACGTCGATAAAAATTCGCAAAACCCCAAAAACATTTTATATCACTCACTGATTTTGGTGTGGGCCATTCAGATACAGTTGAATGTTTCTTTCAGTCTTTTGCATGCCATCAGGTGTTAGAATGACTCCTAGAAATTCAACTTCTTTGGTATGGAATTCACATTTACTTAGTTTACAAAACAAATTATGTTTTTGTAGAGTTTTTAACACTTTTTAAAAATGTTCTTCATGTATATCTTCCAAGTTTGAATAAATCAGAATATCATAAATATAAACGATGACAAATATGTCTAGATATTCTCTTAAAACATTGTTTAAGAAATATTGAAAGGCTGCTGGGACATTACACAGACCAAACAGCATCACTAAATACTCAAAAAGGCCATATCTAGTCTTAAAAGCCGTTTTCCACTCATCTCCCTCTCAAATTCGAACTAGGTGATAAGCACCTCGTAATTCAAGTTTAGAATAGATGACTGAGGATTTTACCTGGTCTAACAAGACCGGTATGACAGGTAGTGGATATTTATTCTTAACTGTGATCTTATTAATTGCTCTATAGTCAATACAAGGTCTCAAATTGCCATTTGCTTTAGGTACGAAAAATAGTGGAGAAGTCGCTGGAGATCGGGATAGCTGAATTAGCTTGTTGGCTAAACATTGATCAAGGTATTCTCGTAGGACTTGATTTTCTTTCTCTGATAGTGCATAGATCCTACCATTTGGTATATTGGCGCCAGATACAAGATCGATCTGACAATCGTACGGCCTGTGAGGTGGTAATGAGCTTGCTTTCTTTTCACTGAAAACAGCAGTATATTCAGCATACTGTGATGGTAACTCGAGTTCCTTCTCAACTGCACTAGCTATGGAGTGTTGAAGATTTCGTTCTTTTTTTTGTTTTGATTGAAAACATTTCTTTGCACAAGAAGAGGAAAAACGCAAAACCTGGTTGCGCCAGTCTATGCATGGATTATGTAACGTTAACCACGGCATTCCTAGGCTGAAACCCTATTGAGGTGCTTGGATTATATCAAAACGAATTACCTCGTAGTGACTCTGATTCTTCTCATCTTTACAAATCATTTGTATTTGTGAGGTTTGGTTAGTAACGGGGCCTCCTGCCAACTCACTTCCATCAACTACATACACGACTTCTGGAACCTTTTTCTTGACACTGGGTATATGCAGGTCTAGTGTAGTCTATTGGTCCACAAAATTTCCTGTTGCCCCTGAATCAATTAGAACTTGAACATTATGGTGGTCATTATGAACATGGCGGGAAAGACCACCAACCGCTGTGGTGGCGGTGAACAGAATCCAGCCGGCGGCGAATGTAAACCCACCATATAATGATAGAAAAACCCAACCCTGCCAAAAGTTCCCACACCACCACTTCCCGCCAGGACCCTGTCGGCAGGAATCCTGGACCACCCCACCCCACAACCGCCAAGCACACCAACATCCTGCCCTCCAAATAATGATGCACAAATCACCTCGGCGGACAGTGGAGGCTGGACGACCATTGGCGACTGCGACCGCACGGGCACCAAGTGGGCCCAACAGCAACCAGTGCACACATTGGCTGGGCCTAGCACCCACACACCTGACACACATCCACAACACAATAAAACACCCCCAGACACAACCCACAATCCCTTGCAATGAAACCAGGACCAGAAGACAGAGAGCACCAGAGCCAGAGAGAGAGAACGCCAGCAGACAGGACACGCATAGCGACCCACACAGGAGCACCCAAACCCCGTCCCCTTTCCCGATGCCATCCACCACCCTCACCATGGTTCACCCCCCAAAAATCCACGCTTCACCGAAAGGGAGCTAAGGTGGATGAGATCCTAAAGGTGGAGCCACAAATTTTCAGGTCTGAGGTGCATCACACACCCATTGCGCTGATAATGGAGCTGTGGTAGGCCATTGTTAACAGGGTGAATGCAGTGGGACACCATCCACGCACCAGGGACGACATCCGCAAGAGATGGAACGACCAGCGGGGGAAGGTCAGGGCCATGGCATCCAGGCACCACACCGCAGTGCAGAAGACTGGGGGAGGACCACCACCAACACCACCCGACTACACCGACTGGGAGGAGAAGGTACTCGCCATTCTGCACCCAGAGGGACTCACTGGACTCACTGGAGGAATGAACTCAGGTAAGTCATCTACAATTACCCCCTATACACCATACCTGTAATGCATGCAGCACCCCACCCCACCCACACCCACCTAGACCCACACCCCACCCAGCCATTACCCACCACATCCACCACCCTGCATCACCCACAACTCACTACCAGGCCCACATCACTCCCGCTGTGTATAGCCACCCACCCCTGCACACACCCACAATGGAATAATAACCCCCACCACAATGTAACCCCACCACTGACACTAAATGCAATGACCACATCACAAAGGCACCCTGGAAGGCCACTGAAAGGCACACCAGCACAAAATTACACAGTTCTGTACACCTCAAACCCTCATGCATATGTAACAGACATGTCTATGTCCCCCAACAGGCACCACCACCCATGCAACCCTAATGAAGGGGACAAGGAGTGCCACAGCAGTCTAGGAAGACAGAGGCATATCACAAGAACTTGATGAAGGATCTCTGGACACTGATGAGCAGGCAGGCCCCTCACACAGCCCTGGATGCTCAGCATGTAGCAGCCCCACCCAGGAAAACACTGTCACCCCTAACACCCAGTCAAGGCCAGCAGGCCAGGGGAGGCGTACCCACACCAGTGGACCCAGGTCACAGACAGGTGGAACACAGCTACAGAGGCCACAGTCTCCCACTCCCAACATGCAGGAAGGCGAGGGCCCCAGTACAAGTGGCACATCAAGACTTGTGCAGGGGACACAGGCACAGGGGGCCAGGGCAAGGTCAAGTGGCCCAGTGGGTCAGGGGGTAGGGCACCGGATGGATGCAGCAGCCCAGGACATCATTGCAAAGGTTTGGAGGGCCTACCAACATACCCAAGACAGGTTGGCACAGATTGTATCCACCTTGGAGCAAAGTCAGAGGATGCAGCTGGAACAACACTAACAGGCAATGGAGCAGTGGAAAGAACACAATGCCACAATGGCCACCGTTGCTGGAGCACTGCTGCTGTTGGTCAACAAACAGTCAGATGCCCACACCAGACAAGAGGCACCCACAACAGCCCTGAACAACCAGCAACAGATGACCCAAGCAGCAGAAACAGCACAGGAAATACCCTCCTAGGAATCACAAGGGCCAACCATGCCACCTCAAGAAGCTCCACATCAGGCGCCCAAACGTAGTCTTAGGCCAAGATATGGCACTGGAAACCCAGCTAAGAACAAGCCCCACTCCAACAATTGACACTGCTACTGCTACAAAGCAACCATCCCTCCTATTCAACAACTGCACTTAGCTGAGGACTAAATAAAGTACTATATTACAAATAGGACCCACCTCTGACATCCAACAGGGCTGCCACCAAGGCTGTTTTGAGGACACCCAATCCTTATGACTTCCATCACTGTACATAGCAAATTTCACTGTATTTGACCAATAAACAACATTTCTCACCTGTAACACTCTCCCTTGTCTTCTATGTTGAACAAAGTGGAGTACGGATGCAACTGACAGGGAACTACTTTATTGTCAATTTCTGCTTGGTGGTGGTAATGTGTGTTTCAAATTATGCAAGGAGGTAATGCATATATTATCTGTCAGTACCATGCTGAAGAGGTCCATGTCTCGCCTATAATGGCCAATTCCCCCTATATGACATGGCACACTTACAGTATCAGACACTAACCCCAATGACAGGCTTAAGTTCCACACAGTTATTCGAAGTAGAGTTGTATCAGTTGGTTCCTGGAATTGACATCTTCCCATTCCTCATCCTCACCATCACCCTCCTCACCTCTCTGAGGTAACTGATCAGGAACTATAGCACCCTCCACCTCCAAAAGGGGGATTGAATGTCTCAGAGCCACGTTGTGCAGCATGCAGCAGGCCACCACAATTCTACACACCTTATCAGGCCCATAGGCCAGGGAACCCCCAGAGATATGTAAGCACCGGAATCTAGCCTTCAGGAGACCTATAGTACGCTCTATCACCCTCCTAGTATGTCCATGGGCCTCATTGTATTTCCTCTCTGCATCTGTTCTGGGATTCCTTACTGGTGTCAGGAACCAACGCAAGTTTGGATAGCCAGAATCACCTATGGAAATGGTCAATACAGAACCGTCATTGTAATGTCATTAGTCAGACAGGTTGGTGTTCTGCAATGCGTCAGTTAGTGACATGCAAACTTACCTATGATCCACCCTCCGTCCTCTTGTAGTTGTTCCATCTTCTGTGGCACACTGCTGTTCCTCAAAACAAATGAATTATATACAGAACCCGGAAACATGGCATTCACATGGGAAATGTACTGATCTGCAGTACAGACCAATTGGATGTTCATGGAGTGAAAGTTCTTCCTGTTTCTGTACACCTGTTCACTCACTCTTGGGGGGATGATGGGTATGTGGGTGCCATCAATGGCACCTATCACATGGGGAATGTTTGCAATGGCATAGAAGTCAAACTTGATGGCAGGGAGGTCAGCACTTTGGGGGAATCGCACATATGATTGCAGATGTTGTACAAATGCATTCAGAAATCGTGTCAGTACCTGGCTGAACATTGGCTGTGAGAAACCAGCACCCATGCCCACTGTCACTTGAAATGAGCCTGTGGCCAGGAAATGGAGTGCGGAGAGCACCTGCACCTCAGTTGGAATGGCATGCTGATTACGATTTCCGGGAGTCAGTGCAGGATCCAGTAATGCACATAGGTCCTGAATAGTTGCACGTGTGAGTCTGTAGGTGATTATGACCTGACACTACACCATGGTCCCCATATCCACAAGTGGTCTGTACACAGAGGGTGCCCTTCCTCGCCACAAGGGTCGGTACCTATGAGGGGTAAGAAAAAAAAGTGATGGGCACACATACATTGGCAGATATGCTAAATACATGCAGTGCATTGTTCATAGTAGTGTCTGTACAATAACTGCAACCTGGCCGATGTACATGTACATCACTAGGAGGGAACAGAGTAAATCATGTGTGATTATATACTCAATGGATAGAGGCCTAGGTGCGTCATGTGGCTAGTAGGCCCAGCATTGCGAGTATCATGAAATTCTAGATGCGTAGGTGATGGCAAAATGTCTGCCCACTGTAGTTCTGCCCCTTCGTTGTGGAAGTGACCTAATACCGCTAGCGGTTGACGTCACAGCGTACGGCGGTGTTGACCTCTGTTTGCACCCTCATTGGTTAACATGGATGCCAGTGGGGAATCCTGGCGTATCATGATCGCCGCCAGCAGTGACGTGCATACCGCCACGGAACGTGCGTGCATTCGTCATCGTTTGATCACTTGACTCCCTGATCTTGTGCGGACAGGTACTCCACTCTGTGTACTGCTGTGGCCTGCCTCTGGCTATGGATTTGCTCAGTGGTGCAGGGGAAAGGGCCCCGGCCTTCACCCAGGAAGAACTGGAGAAACTGGTGGAAGGGGTCCTGCCTCTATATGGCAGAATCTACGGCCGGCAAGAGGTACAGGTGAGTACGGGTTTGGGGGGCACTGTGTGAGTAATGGATGGAGTGGAGTGCACAGATGTGTGCTCATGTGAGCCAGGATGTGCCTTGGTGCATGGAATGCTGTGTGCCACTGTCTGGGAGTACTGTCTGTCCTATATCTGACATTCTGCCAGCTGTTGCCATTGTGCAGGTGCCTGACCACTGTGTTCCATTTCTGTGTCACCCTACTAGGTCAACGCCCACTAGAAGGGGGCACATTGGCATGCTATCGCCAAGGAGGTACGGACCCTGGGGGTCTACAACCGGCGGAGCACCCACTGTCGAAAGAGGTGGGAGGACCTGCGGCGCAGGGTGTGGAAGATCGCTGAAGTCCAGCTGGGGAAGTCCTCCCAACATGGAAGGGGTGCCCATCAGGCACTGACCCCCGTCATGCGAAGGATCCAGGCGGTGGTGTACCCAGACCTGGATGGGCGCTTGAAGGCTGCACAGCAGTCACAAGGGGGTGAGTACTCACAGCCCATACTTCAGCCTGGAAGGATGAGTGTGTGTGCGATAGGGCTAATGGGTGTAGGGATGTCCCTGTCAGGTTTCACCTACCTCAACTCAAATACAATTTCAGGGGATGGATGTAGGTCAGTATTCTGCTCAGTAGTCAGGGCCATGGCCATGGGCATGGTGCACGGTGCTGCCTGTTGGGTGTGTCTGCTGTAAGGTGTATGTCTGGCCATTGTGTATCAGCATTCAGCTACTTACAAGTGTCCCTCCTGTTTTGTCTCCCCATCCCTGTTCTCTCGTGTTTGTCTGGTACAGCATCTACATCAGGCGAGGGAGCTGAGGTACTGTCAAGAGGAGAGGCAGCGGCCCACGGATCCTCCGAGGCAGAGACAACAGACGCCCAGGGGACCAGTGGGTGGGAGGGAGAGGGGACTTCCACGGGTGAGGCTACTACCACAGGAGGTAGTGACTCAGAGACCTCCTCCGATGTGAATCCTCCGGCGGTGGCAGACCCTAGTGCACACACCACTACCGTAACATCTTCCGCCACCCCCATACCATCAGCGCCCTCCCTTCTGCTCCCCACCGAGTTGCCCGTGCCCGCCCACCCAGAAAGATGGGCGTCTCCTTCACCACAGGCACCTCCTCCCCTGCCCCAGTCAGCCCTGCTTCCCTCACAGAGGAGGCTATTGACCTCCTGAGAACAATCTCTGTAGGGCAGACAACCATCGTCAATGCCATCCAGGGTCTGGCTTCTGAGGTGCAGCAGACCAATGCCTATCTGGATGGCATTCACGGTGCCGTGTCTGCCCTACAGAGATCTTTTCAGGCTCTGGCCTCCTCTTGGACGGCAGCCAGTTTCCCTGGCCATTCCATCCCTCTTCCAACCTCCTCTACCCCTTCCAGCACCTCACTCCCTTCACCCATCCAAAGCACACAATCAGACCCGCTTACAGGCACTTCATCACACAAGAAGCACACTTCCAAACACAAGCACCTCACCTCCCACCACAAGCATTCACACAGCCAACAGACACCTGCACACACAACGTCCACTTCCCCCAGTGTGCCCACCTCTTCCACCTCCCTGTCTGTCCCCTCTACATCCACACCCTCATGCACTGCACCTTCACTCACTGTTACTGCTCCTCTTCCTGCACTCACCACGATAGCAGACAGCCATACATGCAACCCATAGACCACATCTGCACTCACCACCTCCACTGTAGTTGACACATGCAGCACACTCACCAGACTTGCAGACACCCACCCAACATACATCCACACTAGCTGTCTGTCTTCTCCCACTGTGTCCACCCGCCTCCCAAAACACTCAAACGCAGCAAGACACCCACCCATCAGACATCCACCACACCACAGCATACTGAGCAGTCACCTGCACCCACTACACGCACACCTACACCCCATACATCCACTACCTCTGCCTCCACTCCCACGTCCTCATCCATGCCCACCCCAAATGCTCCCAAGAAACTTTTCCTCGCCCGTGCAGACCTGTTTGAACCCACTGACCCACCCTGTCTTGTCCCGAAACGTGCCCACCCCCTTGCCCTTTCCGCTCCTTCCACATCACAGCCCACCCCGGTCCAGCCTTCCCATTCCCGTGCCCCTTCTCCGGTGAAGAAGAAGACCCGCTCTGAGCCTAAGCCATCCAGCTCCTCCCGAGCCAAATAGCCCCCACCCCTTCAAAGGAGAAGCCCACCCCCTCCAACCTCCTCACGCAAGTCTAAATCCCACCCCCGTCGTAGATCCCCGCCCCCACCCCACCCACCCCCCTTCCGTGAGGTGCCTGGATCCCCATAAGGTGCCTCGTTCAGTGGAGTACCCAGCACATGTGGGAGTCAGGTGTGGCCAGTTATGGACAAGGACTAAGGACTTTTTATGTTCTTGCCATTGGCCCTGTTGGCACTGTTTTGCTCAGTTAGCTACATATTAAAGGTTCTGTGTGGCCCGTGTTTGGGCTGCACGCAGTTCCACCCTGGTGTTTGTTTTAATTATTTATGGGTGTGGGGCTACTTTATGTTCTATGGCCAAGTTTCAGTGGCCTTCGGTCAGGTACGTCCCTCTTGGTGTGGGGTATCTGACTTGTGCTGCTAGGAAGGGTTAGGGGGCGTTGCAGAGTGGGTGGAGTGGGTGGGTATGTAACTTTGCCCCTTCCTCCCTTGTGTCGTAGGTTGCGGTACTTACCGTTGTCATTTTCGTCGGCAGTCTCGGTCATGTAGAAATATGGCAAGGAGCAATGCTGCCATGATCTGCAGCTCTCTGTCCATGGCTGCTGCTGCACGTTTTGTGGAATTCCGGTGAGTGTTTCCTTCTTTTCCGCCTGGCCTTGTGTGGTGGTGGTTCCCACCCTGGAACTGGTGGCCGAATGGTGGTTCATAATTTGATGGGCGGGTTGGGCCTTTCCGACAGCCTGTGGGTGGACTCTGCCATCGTCAGCGGGACTCCTTTCCTGGCGGTGGGTGGAGCCCGGGATGCGTGTGTCTCGTTTGCGTCATTATTTGGCAGTCCGGACCGCTCCTCTGTTGGCAGTTTCTACTGCCACCGCCAGTGGAGCGCTAAGGACCGCCATGTTCATAATGAGGGTCTATGTCTTTTTCCCGGCACAGTCATTTGTACTAAGATTCGGAAATGTTTGACATAATGATTTGTGCAAGAGCACCCTGAAGGAATTGTCAATTTGCCCAAGAGGTCCCCTTCATTTTTTCTTGGGCAATTTAGTTTTCCTGTGAATTTTCCAAAGCAACTGCTATCTTTTTCTTTGTCACAACTGTTAGATCATTCTAGCCTTTTCTTTCCGAAAGTCTGTTATCTATCCGTAGGGTTAGATTAATTAAATCAGTACAGGTTACTGGTTGTGGTTTAACTTGGGCCAATACATCTTTTAGTTTGTCTTTTAGCCCCTGATAAAATACTGCTGACCTTTTTTTCCTCAGGCCAAGGAGTTTCCACCTCTAACTGGTTGAAGTGGGACAAATACGTTATCAAGTCTTTGGGGGTTATTCTAACTTTGGAGGAGGTGTTAATCCGTCCCAAAAGTGACGGAAAAGTGACGGATTTACCACCAGCCGTATTACGAGTCCATTATATCCTATGGAACTCGTAATACGGCTGGTGGTATATCCGTCACTTTACCGTCACTTTTGGGACGGATTAACACTCCTCCAAAGTTAGAATAACCCCCTTTATTTCCTTGACGTAATTCTAATAACTGTCTGCAGTCATAGTGATTGCGCGTCTGTCAAAAACCTTTACGAATTATTCTACAAAGCGATGCCAGTTGTATAAAAGAGGACTGTCTAATCAGACTTATGGCACTGCCCAAGTAGCTGCATCACCATTCAGGTATGATATAAGGAATGCAATTCTAGATTGTACATCCGGAAAAGCACTAGGCCGACATGTAAAATGTAATTCCACCTGTGTCAAAAAAAATTGAACCTTATTGGGGTCCCCAGAAAACCTCTCTGGTGCAGCTAAAGGAATCTGTGTCAGCACATTCACATCTATGTTAATAGATGCGGGAGGCGTAGGACGAGACTCAGATTCAGAACCATCTACTTTACAGTGTGACTGAATTACTTTATTCACTAAATCAGCTGTAACATTTTTAAAGTCTGTCAAATCCCTCTGCATCTGAGTTACTACTTGCATAAGGGTATCTAAGGTGGCCATTTGGCACAGCCCCCGTACAGACCAAGAGGAAAGTATAAAACTATTATGTCACGGGGTCCTTTCCTCAGGATCTGCACGTTGCTGAACAAAAGGCCCACCTCCCGGCGTCACCAAATCAGAAAGCTATTATAGCACAGAGTTATGGTGAAGCCAGTCGGGGAAAGGGAATTAGGGAAGGGAACAGCAGGGAGAGAGATCTGAAAAGGAAAGGTTAGAACAATATGCATTTACTCATTCATAGAAAACGTAAATCATTTATAGACTCTTGACTAAATGTGTCTCCGAGATATCAGGTGGAGACCTCTTCTGATATGCGGGTGAAGCCCCTTGTAAAACACAACCTCAGATTCAAGAGACGCCAAGAAGGTTGAACTATGATTCTACACAGAATATCAATCCTGTAACATTTATGTGTTCACAATATAAACCTTTGATCATGACTTAGAAAATCTCAAAGACTTAAATATGTTTTTTCATATCTTAAGTTAATCAAAGAACAATGAAAACTTTAATTGGTTTATCTCCAAAATACTTTCACATTCATAATAATAATAAATGTCAAAAAGGTTTTACTCATTAAAACCTAAAGCGCCTTACTTAATAACACCAGGATGTGCTTTTACGCAAGTAGTCTAATTCACTTACATCATTGTGCCAAGAACCTCTTTTTTCTGTGAATTGAAGCGCTTTATATCTGTGAACTGAAGAGCCTGAATTATCAAGCCCAGAGCGCTTTACGTCTGAGAACTGAAGCACTTGGAATTACTGAGTTCAAAGAGCGCTTTACATCTGCGAACGGAAACACCTTGAATTACTTGTGCATATACTGCATTATCTATGTGAATTACGTGTGTACAAAGCACGTTATCTCTGTGAACTGAAACTCTTTGAATCACTGAGCCAAAAGAGCACTTTACATCTGTGAACGGAAACACCGTGAATTACATGTACACAAAGCTTGTTATCTCTGTGAACTGAAACGCTTTGAATCACTGAGCCAAAAAAGTACTTTGCATCTGTTAACGGAAACACCATGAATTACATGTGCACAAAGTGCGTTATCTCTTGAAAGTAATAACTTCCTCCAAACTTGGATTCTGCAAGGCCTTACTGCTACGAGTACAACCTACTCATTTTTGGGTGCACCATGGACTTTGGTTAGAAGATACTCTGCCCATCAGAAACTCTGGACTTTTCCAGAGAAACCTCCACGAGGTCTGGCTGCATCGAAGTCTTCAAAATAGTGAGCAACATGCTTGGGTGTGGCTGGGCTTCATAGGTCTGCCACACCCCAAGAGGGCCGCTGCCTCTAAAAACATGGGAAATGTAGTCCCTTCATAGGATAGCACTGATAAGTGCATCTTGTCCACCAATGCCCTGAACCTGAAGCTACGTGAGCTTTACCACAGGGCAGACAACGCTGATGGCTATTCTTGGAACAAGCGGGGATTGCCAGTGGTGCGCATAAAGCGCAGCAGAGTTGCGCAGCGGAATTTTGGGTGAGACCCGGATCGCACGTGGCCTTATTATTGACATAGACACACTTTCCTACCCCCATCACATCCTCTTCCTAACATTGCAAGAATGTCCCACTGGCTGTGTTTGTATATTTTAGTGGCCCTAGGCTTCAGTATATTCCACCAGTGACATGTCTCTCAGACAAAGGGCCTCATTACGAGTGTGGCAACTTTGCGGTGATGGTTGGCTCCAAGTGGTCTGACCACCACATTACAATCTTGGCAGGCGGACCCACCAGGATACTGCCATCGCCACCAGGAACATCGTTCCGGACGGGCTGACAGTGGTCTAAGTTGCACTCAGCCATTGTGCTGCCGTGCTGATTGCAACTCTGCTTTCCACTAACCTTTCCATGGCGGTCACCCTGCAATGGAAATACTGGTGGAAAGCTGGTTTGGCATGGGCTGTGCAAGGGCCCCTCTGCCCAGCACTATCAGACATTGCAGACAGTGCGCATTCCGATGGTGCTTGTGTGCTACAGTATTGGCCTCGGCTCCCTTATAAAGGAGCCGAGACCAATACCCTCGTACTGTTCCCACCGGTCAGCCCAACGAGAAAGGCATAATACAATGTTCCCTCTGGTCAGCCCAGAAGGAACACTGTAACACGCTCCGGGGGGATGCCACCACCTTCCCCACAAGTTTGGTTGTAGCTTGTCCAACAGACAAATGCATAATTAGGCCCAAAATCCGTGGCACTTGACTTATTCTGTAAACTTGCCCCCCAACATAGTTCTGTGCAATACATGAGGTCATTAGTAAAGCTAAACATCTAAACTTCATCACATTGGTCAAAGGCACCACCACAAATGTATCCAGAGGGAAGAATGAAAGGGAATGCCACAGAATGAGTAAGTGCTCATGCTGGGACACCAGATGATGGATTTAGCAGGCTGTTGCATGCACATGTGGATAATCAGAATGACATGCATGAGGCGAAGGCTAGAAAAAGGGCAAATCAGGTGACAGCTATTACCAGTTCATGGTAGGTAGTGGGTAGCAAGTGGCAAGACATAAACATCTCTGACTCTTCTGTATGGGGTAATGAACCTGAGGTAGAATGTACACAGATATAAGGAATGGCAGAGGAAGGACTGTCAGCGAAGACACACAGCAATGGGAGACACACTGGAGAAAAGGAGAGGGAGAGGCCAGATAAAGGTTAACTCTGAAGTCTCAGATAGAGTGTTCATTAAGTGCCATTTCACCATAGCAACATGTCATACACCATTGCCTGGAGTTCTCTGGGATACAAATCCAGCAGAGTGGGAAGTATTCTATGAATCACCAAAAACTAGTTACCAGACAATCACTATTACATTTTGGTAAGGAAGGGAAGGGCAGAAGGTGGGCAGTTAATGATAATAAGCAAACAATGGATAGTTTATTGCCAGTTTAATACGAAAGATTGGTGGCGTGGAAAGAAATGTGTGATGACATGTTTCAGCACCATATTGGGTCCTTGTCAAAAGGGGGAGAGGTGTTAAAAAGTTCTTTGCATTTGTCAGGGACATATAGTGATATTGAAGGTACATGTGCAGAACAATCTGCTTATGAGTCTGACCTGTTTCATTCTGAAATTTTTAGAAATTGTTAGAGTGTAATGTGTCTTTACAGAGTGCACTCAACAGATATCTCTGTAGGAGTCTTTATTAATGGTCCGAGCAGTGCTCTGTCCCTCGCACCTGTTGCCAGTTTCTCTGCCATCCATTTTCTGGCTATTCAAAGTGGGAATCTTGTCTTAGGCACCTTGTCCTAACGCTTACTAGTTTATTTATCAGGTACGCAGTTCGTGAACTGCTGTAGCAGAGGTCACCTGACCATCCCCTGCTGAAGCAGATGGCCATTGTAAACCATGTCCATGGTCATAAAGGGCATTTAGCCGTATTATAATGGCTTTTGTTTAAAACATAACACATACTGCTGCAGGCTCCCTCCTTTCAGTGGTTTGGTGGGCTTTCCTCAAAAAGATTCAATGGTGAAAGGTCCTGAAGCTCTGCAGCACTGCAGTGACTCACAGAACAGACACATGCTCTACTTTACTTTGTTCAATTCATGGGTTTGTGTTTAAGTTCTACACAATCAATCATGTCTTCAGAGGGTAGCCTCTGTCACTTGCAGTAAAAATGTTGAGCCACGTTTGTTTGGAGTACTGGTAGAGGTTATATGGCCTGTGTGGTCATGTGCACTACTCACCTAGCCGGGCACAGTTTCTATATTCTTGCTGTAAGTTTGACTTCCAGGATGGCATCATCATACAAGGAACCCATTTACATATGTTAGGGCATCTGACCTTAATGAGTAAACATACAAGGGGACGCAAATAGGTCGATTAACCTTTTGACTTGCAATTAAGAGGATTCCACCATAACTCCAATACGTGCAGATCAATAGTCAATGATCAATCACTAACATCAATAATCACTGATAATCAATGACATTAATAAACTATGAAGTCAGTAGTTGTCACGCACCTGTCAGTCATGAATAACCATACCTTAGAGTTAGAATATTTATTTCCCTATATTAACAATGCTAATGTCATGTATATTAATCTCAAAATCAAATGATACACACACAGAAACAACACTGGCTATCCAAATCTGTGGAAGAAACACAATCTAATCAAAGCTTGGACTATTACAACTTTTAAGGTTATGGTACAAATTAATAACATGAACAATTGCGCAAATGATATCACATACATCTAGATTCAGCAAAGAAAGGCATCAAACGTTATTCCCTATTAGCAGACTTCCATTTGTGAGAATCCTTAACTCACACCAGATTAGCATCAGCATGTTGGGCTTCATGCAAAACAACTTAGTAACACAAATTTGGAAAACATCTAACTATGGCTCTATCAAAACAGTGCAGTTGGTACCTTGAATCAAAAGCATATCGGGATAACAAACACCTGGGTACAATAATACCTCTCCTCAAATGGATTGTCAAGCTAAGATAGTCTTCATCATCAGGACATCAGTCGGTCAGCAAAAATTCAGAATTGAGCATCAAAGTTCAGAAAATGGAAAGTCATTAAGATTAATATTAAGCACGTCTCTTGTCAAGACGGAAAATATTGACCTTTTGGCCATCAAGAAAATGGGCCATGGCCAAATGCTGGTTTATTCTCAGTGCAGTCCCATTGAATTCAATTCCGTAAAACTACTTCCCAAGTCCCTACTGGTCAAGGGATCGCATATTCACACTTTGTCCAATAAAACTAAAACTTCAAATCTGTGAATTCTACCACTACTCCATTCACATGTCGCTGATTGGCTTCTCCTGCAATTTCCTCATCATCCGGCTCGTCAGGTAATAATATTGTTGCAGCTTATACTCCAGTCAGTGCCTCCCTTGTTTTCCTCCTGAGAAAGTCAGTCACACACACATTACACTCATATGGTTACAGTTAACAAAAACAGCATCTTCTAGCAGTTGGTTCTCATGAGCAAGACTTTTAGCTACAAGCACATTTAAACATTACAATGGAAAATCACAGTTTAACTCTCTAGGACAGGCATTTTATTACGCATTAAGAAATACAGCTTGACACAAGGCCGGGCAACTAGGTCAAGACCTCCACTAAGTGAAGGCCTACACTTAATAAATCTAATACATAATGCATGACCCTTTATATGACACATTACTACATTAGTCAAACATATACTCAACATTTCATATTAATAAACTATTAATAAGTACACTTCGTGAACATTGATGGCCACTCACCGTGATCACATTTTCAAACGTGTGCATTATTTTTCTATTGTTATTTCATTTTCTATGCAAATCCATTACTCAGAATACATGAACACTCATTAATAATTTTTATTAAAATACCTGCGCTAGCAATCCCTCCTCTGATGACTAAATGTGTCATCACACTAAACTATCACTCACAAATTTTTGCATCAGCTAAAATTCTGTCAATTCAGTCTATTCATACCTTGGTTCCCTTTTTGAATTTTTCCTGAACAATTTTTCACTTTTCTTTTCTTCCCTCCTCTGATCATTTTTTGACTTCTTCAATGTAATCCTTTTGCTCAATTTACACATTCCCCATTTTCCAATTAGGCAAACCATAATAATTAGTATCCCCTGCATAATTTTCAATAGAATCCCATTCCAAATGTTGCTGAGCCAATTTCCCATTGAAGCAAAATCTTTGTCAACCTTTTCCTAAAAACCTGATTCTTTCAATTCTTTCAAATCAGCACTTTCATTAGTCAGATTAGTAATTAAGGGCCAGATGTAGGAAGATTCCAATTTGCGACTTGCAAATTGCGAGTCAGAGCGACTCGCAATTTGCGACTCGCAAATTGGAGTGTAGGATGGTGTCCCTGACACCATCTGTGACTCACAAGGGGGTCGCAAAGGCCCACTTTATTAATATTAATGAGGTGGGTCGCAATTTGTGACCCCCTTGTGAGTGGCGACATTCACAGGGATGGTGGCCTGCTGCGGACAGCAGACCACCATGTCTGTGACTGCTTTTTAATAATGCTGTTTTTTTTTTTGTAATGCAGCCCATTTTCCTTCAAGGAAAATGAGATGCATTACAAAAACGAAAAATGAAACGTAGGACCACTGCCTGCTCTGAAAAAATATTTGCAGTTCCATTCATAAAGGGGAAGGGGTCCCATGGGGACCCTCTCCTTTTGCGAATGGGTTATCACCCATTTCAAATGGGTGCAAACTGCGATTGGTTTGCGACCGTGTCGCGGTCACAAAGCAATCTGGCATTGCACTGCGACTCGCAATTAGGAAGGGGATCTCTTCCTAATTGCGACTCGCAAACGCGTTTTGCGATTCGGTAATCAGGTTACCGAATCACAAAATGGGTTTTGTGCATTGCATAGTGCAGTTTGCACGTCACAAACAGAGAAAAACGCTGTTTGCGATGGGCAAATTGTTACCTACATCTGGCCCTAAGTCTCTCATTTCCTTACTATTATTAGGAATATATGAGCAGCAATGCCTTGAATTAATCATTCTACAAACTTCGCCATCCTTTGCTAAAAGAATGTCTAAAGCAAGGCGATTCTGAAGAGCTCTTTCAGCAGCTAATTCAGTATCTATCAGGAGTATGGCCTCTGAAAAATTTGTCAGCATGTTCTCCACAATAGTAGGCAACTTTTGAATCTTTATTGAATTCAGAACAACTCCTACTGAAGGAATCATTGCTCCAAATATATCTTCCATTATACCAGAAAGAGACTCTCTCCTCTGTCTCATATGATGTAATTCAGTCACTTTCTGAAACTTCTTAAAATCATTCCTTTGAAAGATCTTTGGGATAACTACTCCCAAGTAGCATGTCCCATACCACCCTCTGGGAAGACAGTAATATGCATTAGGACCACAGATGTAATATATCCCAGGAATTGCCGGGTCCTGTCCATTCAACATAAAGGTCCATTTAATCTGAAACAAAATCACATGTTTACATTTACTCGTTCCCACAAACAAAGTATCAGCACGTGATTTAGGCCTATATGTACAATGTTTCCCTACATGTAGCGCACCTAGAGCTAATTTCCCTTGCGTTTTAATTGCACTACATGCATAATCATTTCTGTAAGTCCTTTTCTCTAAGCCTTTTTCTAACTTCTCCATCAATTACTTTCTCCTGTCATCTGTGTGATCTAAGAAGCTCTTCTCTAAAGGTATAAGCCAGCATGTTAAATTATTGCGGTGTGGGTAAGCTGTGCCAAACGTCAACGTAGGTTCAACGAAATCTCTAACTAATACTATGTCATTATCCTTAGCTACTCTACTCGAATACATAAGTATAGGGACAAATGAAAACAAAACATCATAATTGGAGTAGAAATACTGAATGTACTCCTGGTTATAAAATCCTGTTAGTATCAGTCTACAACTTATTCCATAGGTTAGAGACAGACTATGGGGCATAACTTCTTCTTCAACTGATGAAGCAATCTTCGTACATACATAACAATTCCTCACATCCATTGTCTCAACATTCTCATTCAGCAAGCAATAGAAGACATTAGAAGAATGTTCTCCTTGTGTATTAGTACCCTTATGCAAATACTTCTCATATAATCTAAAGTTTTCTACTGCTGTTATTACAGTAGTGGCCTCAAAAGCAGAAGTATGATTGGCTTTACTCTTATCAAGAACAGATATACCCACAATCAACACCAAAAACAATATCCCACACATAATCACCAAACCAATACTCATATATTTACAGCAGGACCTTTGGTTAATGTTTTTTTCAGATTCAAACTCAAAACTTCATCTTGCTCTGTGGTGTTTTCTCTTGACAGACCTGCAGTAGGTTCAGGAGGAGTCAGACCACAGTGACTTTGATCCGCCTCACCTCCTTCCCCCTCAAGGTCTGCCAGTTGCTCTGTTTGTCTCTCAAAATCGTCTGTTTCTGGGAAAGCCCTCCACTGACTAGGCTCTCCTGCTGCCTCAATTGAGATAGGCTCTCCATCACCCTCCTGGGGGTCTTCTCCTTTGTCTTTCACAGGAGTGACTGAACCATCCTCAATGGGCTCAGATCCGCTCTCAGTTCCTCTTTGTTCACTTTCCGGCCCTGAGACTTGCTCTGCTGTTGTTGGTACTCTCAACAACTCTTCTTCATGATCCAGTGGACATGCCACTTTCTTCGTGTGACTGGCATGGATCCAGTTCGGAACTCCAGCACACTTCACAGCTGTGGTAGTTGACAGAACTACCTGGAACGGTCCTTTCCAATGAGGCTCCAAACACGTTTTCCTCATGTGTTTCCAGACCACAACCCACTCACCGGCTCTCAGGTTGTGCCCTGGGTCATGGATTTGTGGCAGTGTGGTGGCTTCCACCTGCTGAAACAAAGAGCAAACCACATCAGCCAGACCTTTGGAGTAGTCCAACACCATATCATCTGTGATGTTGACAAGTGCATTTGCAGGCACTGCTGGCAACCTCATTTGCTCGGCCCATAAGGATCTCATCCGGTGACAGTCCTCTTTTCCTGTTTGGTGTATTTCTCAATGTCATCAAAACAGTGTGTCAGGCCACTTCAGATTTGTGGACGCACACATCTTTGCAACTCATGACTTCAAGGTACCATTCATTTGTTCCACTAATCCTGATGCTTCAGGTCGGTAACTACAATGCAACTTCTGCTCAATATTTAATGCTGCACACAGTAATTTAATTACCTTTTAATTGAAGTGACTTCCCCTATCTGATTCTAAAGAGATCAGAAACCCGAAACGTGGTATCAGTTCCCTAAGCAGTAGTTTCGCTATTGTGAGACTGCCATTTCTCCGTGTGGGGTAATCTTCAATCCAATGACTAAAAATGCACACAATCACATACACATATCTCAAACCTCCACACACAGGCATCTCAATAAAATCCATCTGCATTCTGCTGAATGGGCCTCCTGCTCTTCCAATGTGGCTTAAGTTAACTACTGTCCCTTTCCCCGCGTTCATTTTCTGGCAAATGACACAATGATGGCAAACTGCTTCAGCAACCTGTCTAAACTTTGGGTTGAACCAATCATGTTTGAACAACCGAATCATGGTATCCCTCCCTACATGTGCTTGACCATGATAATACCTAGCCATTTGAGACAACAGACTGTTTGGCAAAGCCATTTGACCCTCTTCTAAAACCCACAACTCATCTTGTCTTTGTACACATTTCATTTTACTCCATGAACATGTTTCCTCCCTGTCAGCATTATTCTGCAGCATTTTCAATTCCTCCAGGGTATCAATTGCTTTCAATGCAAAACTAGGACATGTTTCGTCTTCTTCAGGTAACACTTCCCACTTATCTTTGAACGATATACAGTTCAATGCGCAAAACCTTGTGACTTGATCCACATATCCATTTCCCAATGACAAGAAGTCCTGCGACTTCAGATGTGCACTGCATTTCACCACAGAAATCTTTTCAGGCATTTGGATAGCATGTTAAAGTTCTTTAATCCTTTCACCACTTTTCACTAGTGAACCAGAAGAGGTAATGAAACCTCTCTGTAACCACAACTGGCCTTAATCATGGACTATTCCAAATCCATACTGGCTATCCGTATAGATTGTAACTTTCAGTTGAGCAGAAACATGGCACACTCTGGTAAGGGCTACCAGTTATGCTATTTGGGCAGGATACACTTCTCAAAGCCAAGAAGCTTCTAAAATACCTGTAATTGTGCACACAGCATATCCTGCTCTCAGTGTCCCTTTGTTGTCTCTTAGACAAGAATTATCAACAAAGATAATTTGGCCATTCTCTTCCAATCGCGTATCTCTAATGTCAGGTTTTGTGCACAAGTCAGTTACTTCAAGACAATCAGGCTCAACATCTTCCACCTTTTCAATCTCAACATTTTCATTAGGAAGTAAGGTTGCCGAGTTCAGCACTGTACATCTTTTCAATGACACATTTGGTGACCCTAAAATACCCGTTTTCTTATCTGGTCAATCTCGCACCATTCAAATATTGGGTTTTTGTTCTTCTAAGTAGAATCTCAATAGAATAAGGGACCATTATAGTCAAAAGATATCCCATCACACTGCCCTCACACTGGGTAAGGCTTTGACCAACCGCTGCAACTGCATGCAAACAACCTGGTAAGGCTACTGTGACTGGGTCCAAAGTAGCTGAAAAATATGCTATTGGGTGGTTTACACCTCCTTGGACCTGTATCAAGACAGAAAAAGAACATGCATCACACTCATGACAAAACAATGTGAAAGATTTTGTGTAGTCAGGCATACCCAGAGCTGTAGCCTTGCACAGACTCTCTCTCAATTCGCTTTCATTCCAACCTGGTTCAACACTATGGGGTCAGTGGCTTCCTTATGAGTCAGCTTCTGCAATGATCTCAAAATGACTGAAAAATTTGCAATCCATTGGCGACAGTAGCCTACCATTCCTAAAAACTTCCTAACGTCTCTCTTTGTGGTCAGGGGATTCATCTGCAATATGGTTGTAACCCTCTCTCTGGATATCTTTCTCGATCCCTCCTCAATCTAGTGACCCAAGTATTTCACTTCTTTCTGACAGTATTGCAATTTAAGCGGAGACACTTTATGACCATTCTTTCGAAAATGATTCTGTAAGGCAATAGTGTCATGCTTGCCCTCATCCCTTGTTGTGGATGCAATCAGCAAGTCATCAACGTATTGTATCAAAGTCGAAAGGAAAGTTAACTCCAACGACTCCAAATTCTTCTTCAAGATCTGATTGAATATGGAAGGTGACTCTGAAAACCCTTGAGGAATTCTGCACCAACAGTAAACTCGGTCCAAAAACTTGAAACAAAAGAGAAGTTGGCTGTCCTCATGAAGAGGCACAGGAAAGAAGGCTTGAGACAAATCAATGACAGTGAAACATTCAGCATCACATGGAATATGAAACATTATCACAGCTGTATTTGGTACCAGGGGACAACATTTAACCACAATTTCATTTATGTTTCTCAAATCTTGGACAATTCGAACTTTCCCACAGGGCTTTTGCAAACCTGTTATCGGTGAATTACATGGACTGCTCAGTACTTCCTTCAAAACCCCTTGTTTCATAAAGTCTGAAATTATCTGGGTGACCTTCCTAAGGACATCTTGTGGCATGTGGTACTGGGGAATTTGAGGAAAAAGTGCATTCGGCTTTACAGTAACATTAATTGGCTCAGCTCTCTTTTCCTGTCAGATCCCACACTTTCTCCTTAACCGTTCACTACAATTCGGGATGAAGCTCCTTCACTGATAATATTGGGAAAAATTCAATCAGAGGATATTCCTCATTTGTAGTCTCATATGCCACCTCTGGGGCTTGATCGTCTTCATCATCGCTTTTCATCTGAATCTCAATTCCATCATTTGAACACATAATTGAGGATCTTGTTTTACACAATGTCTCTTCGTAATAGGGATACTGGACTTGAATCATAGACAACAAATTTTTGTAATCCCTGAAAATTGCCAGTTTTAACCTGAACCGGCTCTGTAATCAGGTTAGTCAAATATTTATTCGCTGCTCCTACAATCTGAACTGAAAGGGGCAAGTTTGAAACTTCTGCACTTCTCACTGTAGAGCGTGTAGCTCCCGTGTCAACCAAAAATGAAACTCTGTGACCCAAGACTTTTCACTTCACATCGGGACTTATCTTATCTACTTATAAGGAGGTTGCAAGCACACATGGCTCCTCATCTGAACTTTCGCTCATCCAATCGTCATTTATTCCATTCTCACTGTGTAACGGGAATTGGTGTCTTGTGTTATTACTTTGGTTGCGCCTCTGACCTGTAAAAGCTTCATTTGCTGCTGCTCCATTGGGGCTTCAGATATCTGAATTTGCTGTCTAGCTGCTGCTGCATTGGTTTCAAGTGTGTCATTTGTACACGTGGCATTTGCACTTGCTGTATGGGTTGAAAATTCTGCATTTTATTCACATTATTTTGAAAATTTGGGTTAGGACCTCTCACTGTCATAACTCAACTGAACAACACCTTCCTGCACCATCATCGGACACTCCCATTTCCAATATCCGACGGGTCCGCAAATGTGACACACCAATAACTTCTTCATTCCCTGCACATCATTCTGAACCAATCCAGTACCCGAATCTAGACTACGATTCACATTACCTCTGCGACCTCTACCTCTCATCTGTTTTCCTGCTGGGGCTGCAGTAGCTGTTGTGGAAAATGTTCTTGCATACCTGTTTGAGAAGCTTTAATCTGCATCACTATCGCCTTTTCTTTCAGCTTTCTCTGCTTCAACTCAATTTCATCACTACAGTATTTTGCATACTGCAATACCTCATCAATCGGTTTTGCTTGCCAGCAAATCAAATGGCTCTTAATCATCTGGCTAATTTCAAGTCTCAACCCTTCCACAAACACAAAATGAATCATGTCTTTCGTCTCAATTGTCTCTGTACCGCTGTAATGCTTGATTGTAACAATCTCTCATACTATGCATATATCGACTCCTTTGCTTCCTGAGCTGTCCTGTCAGTCCTCTGCCAATCAACATTCTTGGGCGAAATTCTCATTTTCAAAAGTTCAGTCACCCTACAGTAATATTTTATTACCTCAGGAGATGGGGCACCTGTATTTTTATCTCTCTCTGGTTCATTTGTTGGCCAATCTACACTCCTCTTACACTCTATCCACAGATCAGCTGGAACCACTATCTCCAGTAATGTGCTCAAGTCCTCCCACAGGCACTTTACAAGTTTCACAAACCTGTCTGTCTGCTGGTACCACTCCACTGGCTTCTCTCTCAGTTTTGGATAACCATTCGTAAATGATAGAATATCACTTCTGCTCCAAAGGACATGAACAAAATTCCCCACTGGAATCTCTCTCATTGGTAAAATCTTTACTGGATCTTGGCCTGGCTGCACATTTGCAGTCAGATCCACAGAATCCCTTTTCCTCTTGTCTCTTTTCTTTACCCATCTGCCTTCCCATTTGTCTAATGCTCCCCAGGTCTGGGCACATTGATGCAATTCCTTAAGGTATGCCTTCATTCTGGCAGATCTCATGTGTTCAAAATCTTTAGTCTCAAAATCTATTATGTAACTCCTTTTCAAGTGCTTTGTTTTCTCTATTTCTATGCCATACTTCTCTGCAAGGTCTGCTAGCTTCTGAGGCACATTATTCACTTCTCTCGTAATCTTTGGGCACAAATATCTCAATTCTGCCTCTGGGTAGGATTCTAACCTATTCACACCCATCATTCCTTGCATGAGCTCACCCATTTCAATGCTTAGTCTATCATAATGTAAACACTCCTCTCCCTTAGGAGCACTCTGCGGGGTATTCAGCTTTTCTAACTATTCAGTCAACTGCTGAGCTGTCAATCCTTACAACGAAATGTTACTGGTTTGGACCAGTGGCACCTGCTGTGCAACTGCATTCGGGGACTGCGGTGTCAACAATTTCAAACTCTGGCTAATGTTTGACCCTACCATAGTATCTGGAAGTACTCCGAATGGACTAAGGTCTAACAGCGATCTTGATCCATCAAAAGTCTGTCCCACAGGAGAGACTACTCGAGCATTTTCTTTATGTCCTCCTCTCATTATATTCTGTGTCATGACACCCTGTTCACCTACAGTAGGTTTCTTTTATGCAAATAGGGGTATGGCTGGGCCAACAGTAATAGGTAAAGATATAGCATCTGGGGTTGTTCTGGTACTTAAGTTCTGGGGAGAGTAACTCCCATGTTCGGATCCATCATGGAGTCATCTCTGACTGTCTCTGTTACTGGAGTGAATCTTGGCATGACTTGTGGCTGCACTTGGGGCAGTAAAAGTGGAGTTGGTTCAGTCTGAACCAACATTGGTCTCTGGAAAACCTGTTTTGTAGGCACCATTAAATTCGAAGTTGTTTCCATAATAGGCATAAGGGTAAATTATCTGAACCTGTGGTGGCTGCCCCTGATTTTGCACTACAGAAGCAGTAGTCAAGTTAAGACCACTCTGCATCGTATTCTGTGTCAGGCTAGCGCTAACCTGCATCGGACTCACTATCCCATTAATCTGCATCAGAGCTGAAGGATCAGCACTGGTACTCAGACCACTCATGTGCTGCATATGGTGGTGGGCGATTTCTCAATAACTGTAAAGTAACTCATCATCATCTGATTCTTCCTCTATAGTTGAAGACTTCCTAGCCTCCCTGTTTTCACACAGGCTTCTGTTAGTTTTTCTAGTAGCTTTCCTTCTCATTGTCCTGCGTAATTGCAGGAAACAACTTAAGTCTGTGTAAAGTGTCGATCCTCCAAACTCTCTGAGCACTGTCCCACCTAGCCTCTGTTAAAGTCTTTTCTGAATTTCTCATTCTCTGCTTGAATTTCTGTTGCTGTTGCTGTCTGGCTGTCAAATTGCTAATGCCTCAAACTGTGCTGGTCTCGAATGGGCTTTGATTCATACAGCACCATCCATAAATGCTCTAGAACCCTCAAATTGAACGTCCCATTTGCAGGAAATACTAAGTTCCCATCCTTCTCTGTCACTTTGCACCATTGCTTTAGTCAAAGTCATGGCGCAACACCCTTCTCTTCCATTACAATGTAAGCTGGTGTACCTACTGGCAGTGTAGCTTCACCTATGCCCACTATAATGTACATATCTCCCCTTAAAGCACTCTTTAAAGCTTTGAAAAATTTCATCTTTTCGACCTTTTGTTATTCAAAATCAAATCAGACTTTTAAAACCAGAATTCTTTTCACCCACTTTCTCAACCAATTGCCTCTCACAGACGGCTGCCAATTTGTGCGTGACCCTTCTCACTAACCGACCTATCCCAGTGTGGCTCCAATGACGTCACACTCACACATACTGCACTGACAAAGTTTTGCGGCTTGTCCTCCCAAACTCCAATTCACACAAAACTAATGCAAAATTGCGAGCACTAAACCGAAAATCAAAAACCAAATCTGATGGTTTACTACAGGAAAGGTAACAAAATCGTTTCAGAAACTTTACATTTTTTCATTGATGGCTCTTCCTGCACTTATAGCTACTACTTCTTTCTCAGTGTCCCAGATTCGCAAGCAAAATTCGACCAATACATTTTACTCTCAATTGATCAGTGGATCAGTCCTGGTGCACATAGGACTCGCCAGATCTCAGCCGAAATTTTCTTTCACTCACTTTGACTCACACTCTGACTTGTTGACCACACCCGATTGACCTACTAAACCTATTCAGATTACAACATAAAACCAAGGGCTAGATTTATACTTTGTGAAGCAAAACTGCGCTAACGCAGTTTTGCGCACAATTTAGCGCTATCTTTTCTATTAATTTCTTAACGCCACCCGGGTATTAAATTTATACTTTGACGCAGGGTGGCGCTAGGAGCAGGTTAGAATTATTTTTCCTGATGCTAACCATTGCACCTTGTCGTAAGGAAAAATTACATTAACGCAGGAAAAATTACTCTAATCCGGTTTGCCACATGGAAAAGCGTAGCAAAACGGATATGTGCCCTTTTTCACCGCAATAGCATCAAAAAGAGACGCAAACTCAGCAAACAGAGTTAAGGAGCCCCAAAATGGATCCCAGAAGCTAGGAGAGACCCCAGGGAGACCCCACACAACTAGGAACTAGCCAGGAGGACACAGACAGGACCCAGGGGAGAGACAAGAAGAAGAGGAAGTGTTGCTTCAGTGTAGAGAAGCATGAAATTCTGGTCATAGAGGTGATGGAGAACTAGCATCAACTCTTCATTACCTCTAAATTGCCAATTGGGAGGAGAGAGTCAATTTGGCAGCAGATTATGGACAAGATTAACAGTGTGGCAGAGGTCAGGAGACCTGTCATGGAGTGCAAGAAACGCTGGCATGACTGCAAGTGCAGGACAAAGGAGAAAATGTAAAGGAACAGGAAGGCAGCACCGCAGACCAGAGGTGGGAGTCCAGCACCGCAAGAGGTCCTGGATGAGATGGAGGAGGTGGTTGCAGCTGTCATCCCAGAGGAAATCGTCACTGGTTTCGCAGGACAGGACAGTGCAGACTACGAGGAAACAACACATATGCAGGGTAAGTTGCATGGGGGACCAAAATACCTAAATGTCAAGTGCAAGAAGGGGAATGCACATACCTACTACACAATGCATGTCAGCCCTGGAAATCAAGCAGTGGAAAGGGCAAAGGGGCACGGCACTTGACTCCCTGCACTGCCCATGCTAGGTGCATGGGCTGTGCACGGGCATCCAGGGGCACAGCACAGCACAACACCAACAACCTTTGCATGGAGGTACACCGCCATGTCAAGGCTGCTGGAAATGCTGAAGCATACCAGGAGGGTAGGGTAGAACGTAAAACTGGGCTGCTGTCACAGGACATCTGGTATTGTCAGAATGTAAACTAGAGGACAATGCTCAGTCTCAGGCTATTGGCTCAAGCAGCATTTACCATTGACAACACTTGCCACTACTACCTGTGCTGTGTGTGCTGGTCAATTAGGAAATGGCAGTTAGGTGCCCATGGCACAAACACTCAAAATGAGGGATCAGTATGACTACGTGATCAATCCCCATCAATCTCTATCCAAGTGCAACTCCTGTCAACTGCTCATGTCCATAGACTTAGTAAACATCAGGCACTGTCACATACATTATGAAGTACAGAGCAGTAATCTCATACCCATGCTGCCCATTCTAGGTTCTACCCCTGTGCCTTTGTCACAATAGCTGCAATGCCACCATGCAACATCTCAGGTGTCATAGTGCCAAGACAACAGCATTGAAGGGGAGGACATATGTGTGTAGCTAGGCAAACACACCAGCGCAGTCATAAGAGGAAATGGAACTCTTCCAGGCCCATCAGTGCAATGCAATGTAGCACACATAAGCAAACATCCACATGAGAAACTACCAATTGTGACACCTGTAATGTTTCATGGAAATGCAATACATGGTATGGTGCTAGGTTTCAGCACCGTATAGGTGTATGTGAAAAATAATAGACTGGGACAGGGCCATATTGTTATGTGTGGTGCATGTGGCATCAGCACACCAACAATCATTGCAAGGCCTCACCATGCTAATGGAAGCAGAAGGAGGGTTGATTAGGGCAAGAAGGTGGCAAGCCACAAATTGGACAGAACACACACCTCGAATATGTGACGCAGACAATTCCCTAAACTGCCCACACTACATGTGACATGCATGTGGGGCATAGGGCTGAGAGACTGCAAACATTAATGACAGGAACAATGCATGGGAACCAAGATTACAATGTACCACCAATAGGAAGTCAGTGACATCACATTACAACTGGCACAACACAGACACACCAATTGTACAATATCTCATTGCAGAGGACAATGGCTCTCCTGTGGATCTGTCTGTCCTGGACTACCCTGATGACCTGGATGACCAGCTGACAACCATCAGCCTGGAAACCCTCCAAGATGTCCTGGGAACCCTCTAAACACCACCTTCAGTCACAAGGAGGAGAACACATGTAGCAACCATCCCAGAGGACCCACCCACCACCCCAATAGTATGACCTGCCAGCTCAAACACAGCTGAGGATTCTGATGTCACAGGGACCACCTTTGAGAGGACATTAGTGGGAGTACAGCAGGAGCTGGCAAAGGAGGTGTGGATGCAAACTATGGCAGCCAGCCTTGAGGGAATGCGCATGTGCATAATGATGTCCGCAGAACAGTCAGCAGCCATAAAAGTCAAAAAATCCAAACTGCAAGGAGTCCAACAGTGTGTGAGGGACCTCACAACTGTTGTGAGAGAGTTACCACAACACCTGCCCTCCCAATCTTGCAGCTGCATGCATGACAACAAGCTGGACTCCCTCAGGGCAGACATGGCTGCATACCACAGGGATGTTGCTGCCATACTCAATAATCAGCAGCTCCTCCTTCCTGCAGTGATGCCATATGTAGTTCCACAGATGGCAGCTGCTGGGAATTTGGAGTCCACTTCTCCAACCACTGAAGTGTGTGTTGCCCCTCAAACCCGCCACCACTACCATCAAGGGCAGAGGAGATGGCATACACATCAGAGGATGAAGATGCAGAACAGATCATAATCACCCGTAGGAGTACCTGGTAGCACCAGCCCATGCCACATGGGTACTGATTTTCCTTTGTCCTGTGCTTGACACCATGCCAGTGTTGCTACTGTTCACCCTTCAAGGACACACTGTTAACCTTACCACTAAGGACTGCAATTGTTTCTCACTACTCAATTGGCAATTCATGTTCCTCTGCACTGAAGGACACTTCATCTCAGCATGTCCAATGACATGTCCCTCAACCTTGCACTTGTGTTGCGTCACAATAGAATGTTTTACACTCACAAACCTGGACTATGTAAATATTGCACTACAGCGCTTTAAAATAAACAGCACCCATACAACCACTTTGTTTCTGTGTAATGTGACACATCTACTTTGCTGGATATTTGTGATGCATGTAACATGTCTATGGTCACAGTGTCATTACCAGAGTGCAGAAATAATGTGGGCAGCTATTTACGCACAATGGCCATGACTTCTAATTCTTCTGCACTGCATTTGCCTCATTTTTTAAGTAAAAGCAGCACAAACTTACCAAATATCATTGTAATTTGTAAGTTTACGCTGCTTTTGCATCAAACAATGAGGCAATTGCAGTGAAATAATAGTATATTTCTGTCCCAAGGTATCTACAAGATGAAACTCAATGCTGGCCACACCCCCTAAAAGAAAGTCATTGTGTATGTGACATTTACTTTGAAACATACATGCCTCTCCCACAACATACAGCAGGAATTGCTGTGTAAGAGTGTTTGGCCAAAAATGTCAGCTGGATGTACAATGAAAACACATAGGTGTGAAATTTGTATACTTGACCTCATCTGAAATTGACACTAATCAGTTTAGCAGTGTTCACATGAACATCAGGCTGCAGGCAGACTTCACACAGTACCCAACATTCTGACACACTGGACCCAGACGATGAAAGCTTTAAAACCACACCTACCTGTCCAATACATGGGAACCATAGTCACGTTGAGTTGTGGGTACAATGGATGGCAGATGCATAGAGATTTAGATTTGTTGTAGCTGCCAATGTGAGAGCTCAGTTGGAAGTGGGAATTAACATGTCAAGAATGGGATGTAGATGCAGGACAGAATACACAGGCCAACAGACAATTTGGCACTGTACAAATGCAAAGACCCAGAGCCCCAAGCATATGACACATGCAGTAAGGGAGTACCTATATCTTTAATTACTATGTATAAAACAGAACTTAAAACTATCTAACACCCCTATACTAACCTAATCTATCCTAACTATACATTACCCACAACTGGCCCTAACTACCCTATGCTAAGCTTACTCACCACATTTAACAACATACCCTAAACATTTGCCCCCACACCCTTATATGACAAGACACATGTAGGACAACATACACTAACCTAAACATATACTAACTAATACTATTTGTAGTATTTTTAAATATTTTTATATTTTTTTTTTTATTAAAATACCCAAACGTCCCAACATTAACAGAAACCCACCCACCCACAAACTAACATGTAATTATATGACCCCCCACTTACTCATCCTATCTAAACTACTACTCTATTCTAACCTATCAATAAACTCCCTAAACGCACTAAACAACTGGATGAGGATTGAGAAGGGAGGGGATGGAATTAGTGGTGAGGGGAGGCAGGAGTTCAGAGGTTTGCCCTCCTCAGAGTCCTCTTTATAGTTTTTAGCCTCTGGCTATTTTTGCCCACGTCCCGCTGGAGGGGGTCAAGCTTTTTCAGTACTTTACACATGTCTCTCTGGAGCTGGGAAATGGCGCCCATGTCCAAAGCAGCAGATGTGGTGATCTGTGTTCCAGACGTTGTTGCTCCTGCAGGTGTAGTGGTCGGTGTTGCTGAAGTGGAAGGTGTAGCAGGTGTGGTGGGTGTTGGTCTCGAGGTTGAGGGTGCAGCACGTGGGGCTGATGTTATGGTGGTCGCTGTGCTACTGGGTGCAGTTGTGGCCAATACCAGTCCCCCTTGGCTGAAAGCCCACCATTCTCCTGTGGCTCTCTCGCTCCAATAGCATTTTGCCATCCTCCAGAACCCAGACACGACACCAAAGATGTGTCTGTACCTCACTGCCCGCTTCTGGAAATCCCTGATCTCCGTTGCATTTATGTTGGCAGCTGTTAAAATGAGACATGCGACCATCAGTGTCATCATTGTGTGATGCATGTACAGATGATAATCTAACACTCTCCCTCAAATTGCTCATGCAGTCCAAATCACAGAACAGATCATCATCGTCCCTGACAAATGAAATGGCAGCACTGCCTACCCATCAAGTATTTAACAGCACAGCAATGTACAACAAGAGGTGTACCAAATAAAGTGATCTGTGCATTGATGGAGTGCAATGTGTCACAATGCAAATGCAGCAAGTACTTCACATGGGCCAGTCTGACTAATCTTTATCATCTGAGTCAACTTCAAGGCACCCATGACCAGTGATTTGTAGATGTACTTGGCAGGATGGTATGAAGTTGCTAATCATAAGGGGTCAGTGTTGTTTGGGACACATGCATGCTTGAATGAGATGTCTGTCATCTACACTGTGACCATCACCTCTACCTACACATATGTTTTTCCCCTACCTCTGTGCCTCAGGTTGGATGGGCATGCAATACATCATCACAACTGACAACCACAAAGCCATGTCCACTTGTACATGGATTTAATGAGTGGAACACATGTGAGGAGGGCTGCCACCTAGGAATGAGGTATCCATAAGTCAATCACATCTACATTCATGTTTCCATTTGTGTACAACCATCAACACCTGATCTGCCAACACAATTCCAAAATCATCCACATTAATGACAGCACATGTCTGGCCTTGACCTGCATGCATGCCTATTACATATCACATAAGTGTCACGTAAATGGAGTACAACTTATGGGGCTAGATGCTGGGGGACAGTTACCCATACAGTCCTACATGTACATCACTATACAGGGATGCGCAATTTTGTGCAGAAAACTGATTCATCACTGTCTTGTGAAAATGAGGATATGACTTGGTGACAATATTCTGACACTGGAGCACTTCCAAGTCAAATGTGGGCCTACATGTGGGTACTAATCACCTTGTTCACATGCTGCTGCCTATTGCGCAGCACAAGACTCCCAATCTATGACTTTCTGCCTGTGAATATTTAACCCTTGCTTGGAACACTATGTCAACATCCAGTCAAGTAATATACCAGATCACGTGCCAGCTCATCATATCTTGCAATGAGTGCAACACACAAGAGTCACTCACACAACAGCTGCAATCACTACACAGGACCGACATTTTCACACTGACTGGATACGTCTGGGTCCTCAAATCGAGGCACTTCCCCGATGGTATAGGGGGCTGGTCCACCTGTAAGACATCGAAAGGAAATATATGCTCAATGTCAGATCACTGTACAAATATGTGGACAACATATAACAGTGTGTAACATTTTATATGAGTGAGCTTCTGATCCTGCATGTAGACACTCCAACAGATATACCACTGCAAACTTGCATTGACAATGACACTCCAGTGAGTGATAGACACAGATATGCACACATGCACTGGGCCTAACAATCAAGTGGTGCTAAACCTGACTACAAATATTTGTGGCTAATCCATTTCAGATGGTACTCCATGTCATGATTTGTAATTGGGTAACAATTTCAATGGCACTTCCCTGGTGCACTGCAATACAAGTGACCAGGTATTGTGGCTTGTGCATCAAGGGACAATGAGTAACTATGTGATGGACATGTAGGTCAATTTTCAGTCAGCAATTATTGTGCATTCAGTGGTCTATAAGAGATATGGCACAGTTGTATGTAGGCAACAAATGCCCCATTGGCAGTGTCCCCTAAGCCGTATATGCCCCCTTTGTCAACATGATGGCAGGGATTATGTGTGTGTAATGATGGCAATGTAGTGCTAAATATGGATAGCCCACTTTGGTATCCCAATACAGTGAAATGTGGTATACTGACAGTGTCTTAGCTGATCATCTTTGACAGAATGCATGGGTACAGGTGTTGTCATTGCACCTGAAATGTGTTACTCATGGCCACATGTACCAAGATCAGGTTTTGTGAGTCAGACATTGTGAGACTTAGCAACTAGCAATTTGCAAGTAGGATGATCTGAGGTTCAACACTGTCGATGACGCTGTTTGCAATTCACAAATGGGGTAGCAAATGACCTACTTCATGAATTTTGTTGAGGTAGGTCTCATTTTGCAAACCTCTTGAGAATGATGGCACTCACAGGAATGCTGGCCTGCTGGGCTCAGCAGACAACAATGTCTGTGACTGCTTTCAAAAGGGATGTATACTTTCATTTAAATGCAGCCTTTTTTTATCAGGGGTAAACAGAAAGCATTTCAAAACCCAATATTATGACTCAAATAATTTTTTGTAAGCAGTCACTGGTCCGTGGGACAACTTCTTGCTCAGAAACAATTTTTGGGCATGCATTCACAAAGGGGAACTTGAAACGGATGGTAACTGCAATTGTTTAGTGCCAGCATTTGTGGTAAAGAAAGACTCAATCAGCAGACTGAGACTCGATAATGGGAAAGGAACGCCCCTTCCTAAATGCCACTAGCAAACCCTGTTTTGTGATTGGGCAATGTGATTGCATAATGGCAAAATTGGGGGTGTGCATTTGAATGAACATTTTTCCTGACGTAAGCACAATAAATCTGAAAACTAGCCCGAGAATTGTGAGAATTGTGAGAATTGTGAGAATTAAAAATAGCTTGGAATATGTAGCCCTAAATAATAGTCGGACATGACTCAACAAAGCTCAGGACTGCATTGTTAACATGCAGACATGTGGAATACATCTCAGTACTGGGACACTAACAGTTTGTTCTACTTGCTTTCAACATGGCCACAAACATTGCATGCAGCACGTCAAGACATCTGCTACTGTCACTCGGAAGCATTCTACTGTACACATTTGTCAATGTGATACTCACCAACAGGGCCACCGATCACCACACCCAGGTGGTCCAGCAGGTCCTGTTCTCAGGCCACCAGGTCAGCCTAGCGATGATTCAGCTTGTGCTCATTCCTTGTTGTGTTGAAGACACGTTTGAGGTGGTAGAGCATCTTGCCCCAACGCAGCTGCCTTGCCTCTGTGTGATACCCCTGTATCACACGCCCACCCAACTCCAGCATCATCACCAGAAAGTGGCACACCAACCACATAAAAGGCCCCAAGCTCTTCCTCACCCATGTGGGTCAGCCTCGCCCTTCCTGACATGTTCGTGCACAACAATTTAAACAGAAAAAGGGAAAAAGGAAGGAAAATAAATCTGTAAAAAGGAAATTTACAACCCAAAGTATATACCCCAACTAACCCAACTAATGTAACCCCCAAACAGACACCCGACAGTACAAATACAATATAAAAAACACTAAACTACACAAAAGCACTTACACAGGTACAATATACAAATAGAATACACAAACAGACACAAGAGAAACACCACAAGATACAAGAAACTCAATCCAGATACGAGCAACACCAAGACACAGCCACAAGAAAAAGCCTAGACTGTAAAGTGAAAGTGAAAGTACACACACAGTATCATGTCTGTAAACAGGATTTCCTATTACATCACTTCCTGTCCCCTTTGCGGCCCGTTTTCCGTCTTGTGTGTATTTCTTTTTAAGCATTCAAGGATTGTGTGAATATATTCGATGCATAACCTACATGTGCGTAAAAATAACACACATTACTGGGAAACTTCTATTTTAATGGACATCCGCATGCATGGGGTGCGCTGGTGGAATTAACACTAAGGGCCCATGAATGTTTAGTGAGCGTGTGCATTGTTTTTCGATGCATTTGCGTCAAAAGTTTTGACTCAAATTGTGTTTGAGTGATTTTCAATTATTTAACATGCATGCACTCTGTATCAAGATTGAGATAGGATGGTATGGCCTGCAGTGTGTGGTATAGTGGTTGGCCACATTGGTAGAGCATGGAACTGCGGCCCAGATTTCTACTATCTTTGTGCCACATTTCCTTCATTTTCTGATGCAAAAGTGGCGCAAACTTACAAAATACAACTGTATTTTGTAAGTTTGCGCTACTTTCGTGTAAATAAATGATGGCAATGCGGCACTATGAAAGTATAAATCATGGCCTGTATGTTTTGTGTGTGAATGAACTGTAAAAACCATATGTATGCTTCTGAAGGAATGGCATGCAATACATTTGACGTAATGCTCGTGTATGAATGTGTTCCAAATGGGTATCTACATCAGATGGCAATCAGTGATGTACATCAGTCATGATATGTGTTTGTGTTTGTAATATGTGTTGACTCATTTGATGTGTGTAGTTGTTTGACTTTGGGGACATTACAATTCCTACGACAAACAAAACACAGGGATGATTGAGGATGGCTGGAAATGTTACCCCTCATAAGTCATTAATTGTTGGCTACGACTTCATGGTGACTTGTGTATGAACTACCCATATGTCACCCATTTGTACATGTTTGGTACGTACAGTGTTTGCAACACTGTGCCTTAGTCCCACTCATAAAATTGTTATGTTCACGTCAGTTTGACTCATGAAAATTACCTATGTTACTCATGTTGCTGTGGTGGACCTGCAGCCCTGGCTACATGTGTTCACATATTTTCAGATGTGCATTCCAGACATGTCCTGTTCAAGTGTGTGGGCATGTGTACCCTGTGTCAGGATTGGGCTCCATGGTATTACAGTTTCGTGCGGGTCCAGTCAGGAGTCTGTTGTGGCAACCCTTGATTTCACAAAGTATCTTGCAAGGAAGAAGTGTATCAAAGCAGAAGAGCAGCTAAAGGCATACAAGGTGATAGGGCAGATATGGTAAGGCAGATAATACAGTAGAGTGAATACAGAGCAACCTTATTGTGGACAAATATGGAACGGGTCAGCAATGGACAAACACGCAGGGCTTATCACTAAGATTGTACACAGGGTAGGGCTCAGAACTTCCCCAGCAACAGTGGACATCAGTGCCACTGTGCAGATTAATCTCACAGCTAGTCACCATGCAAGTCCCATAGAAAGGTGGCAGCAGAAGTGAATCTGTGTCTGGACCCTTAGGGCACAAACAAGGATTGTACTTACACACACAAGACTAGCCCTTGTTGGTCGGGCTGGAGACAGTACAAATTCCTGGAATACAGCCTTAGCACACTGTCCGTGTTAGTCACTAATGACTACATGCAACACTAGACAAAGGATGGGGGCTGGATTAGCCTCCTGGAAACCAGATGCCCAAACAAATACAAAGTTAAACACTTCTAGACAGGTGAGGACTGATAGGACACTTACCAGACACGATACCCCAAGAGGAAACAGAAAGCAAGGGAACCAACTAGGAGGCAAAGCCAGGCACAGTAAACAGGCTCTGGTTGACGCAAAGGCTGGAACAGGTCTGGTAACAGAAAGCAGGCTTTGGCAGAAACAACCATGAACAAGGCTGAGAACTAAGGAGCAGAGTCTGACTGGAACAAGCAGGAACAGCACTGGGTAAACAGAGAGCAGGTTCAGTCATAATCAGGACTGTAACACAATCCAACAAGGGGTCTGGAACACAAATTAATTGAACTCCCATGCACAATGAGGAGCTTCAGGGAATGGCAGCTTCTAAGCAGTTCCAGGCAGCAGCAAGGCCAGTGCAGAGTCACATGGCTGGGCTGCACAAGAGAGGTCACAGGTGTGTGCAGCTTCAGTCTCTCACAAGTCCTGGAGGAGAGATCCAGTATAAAGGGACAACTAGTCTTTTCCCATAGGAAGCAATGGACAGAAGATTACAGGTCTTACCGACTACCAGCCAGAGCACTATGGGACCTGAAGTCCATGCAGGCTAATGTAGTTCTTCTATAGCATGCCATATGGAAAAAAGAAGCAAACAGGAGTCAGAATGGGAGGCTGGGTGAGTGTTCATGATGAGTCCCAGGATACAGATAGTCAATTTACAGCGCCCCTTAGAGATGGGAGGGCAGAGACTTAACACATGGCAGTGGCAGGAATTATTTCCAGGGACGGACTGCACAGGGCATGTGTTGTGAACACTGCTTGTCATACCTGGGATACTCATGCTATCCATTTTCAGAAATGATGCACCTCCTTGTCACACAAGCTCCTTGCAGAGATAGCAAATGTCACACTTACTAATGCCAGGGGTCTGTTCATACATTCCTGTTACCACTGATATTTCACATCCACTGCCTCATGTATGAGACGCTTATTTACTTTATGATTGGAGAAGTCATAGTTGTGTGTCATGTCCTACAGTAGACCATGTTGGCAACATGGATGTGTGTCATATGCTGTGGTCCTATGATTTTGTCCTTCATATGTGAAATTCAAAAGATGTTTTTTTTTGTATGTATGTGATGTTTGCTGTACAATCATACGCATCACAAGTGATGTTGCATCAGAAGTAGTCAGATTTGTCCTTGTGACATGCTCCCTGAGGGAATACTCAAATTCCTAAAGAACGTGTGATGAAGAAATAAGTAACCAGAGCAGGATTGTGTGATAAAGTGAGGTGTTTAATTACATATCCTAACAAGGTGTTTAGAGTGACTATTGGTGAACAAAGTTTTGAACAATCTGCTGTCTGCGGCGCATTCCTGCGGCTGTGCTTGGATGTTCCCCATCACTTTCCCTAGCACCATCCTCCTCTGCCTCCTCCTCAGGCAGTTCTTGCTCGGGTTCATATAGGGGGATGTTCCTACTCACACAGATGTTGTGCAGGATGGCACAAGTCAATATGATCTTGCAGACCAATTCTGGGGCATATAGGAGTCTGCTCCTGTGATGTCCAGGCACCTGAATCTGGACTTCAGGATGCCAAAGGTCCTTTCTACAATGGTGTGTGTCCTCCGATGTGCCTCATTATAGGCACGCTCTGCTGCTGTGCTTGGGTTGGGGAATAGGGTCATGATGCATGGCTGGATCCCATAACCCTGATCAGCTGAAAAAGAAAATAGGAGTAGGTACTTTGTTAGTGCTTTCACCAGGAATGTCATGTAGCATGGAGGCTGATATCTTGTATCGTCTGTGACTCATATGTGTTTGTGGTGTTGTGTGAGATCCTGGGCTTCTGTGAGGTTTTTTCTGCAGTGGGTTGTTTGACTTGACAACTTGTGTTTGGCTCTTTGACCTGGTATCTATGATTTTGTTTCCAAACTGCTGGTCAATGTGTATGTACAAGGCGTTGTGTAGTGAGCAACATCTTTTACTGTGCTTTCACTGAAGGGGACATGATACTTCCACACACACACAAAAGATTCCGATGTGGTGGTAACCTGGTAGCACTACATAGCCTGGACATCCCATACAATTAGACATATGTCATTGCAGATGAAATGCAACAATGAGGACCTTTGATTAGGCTTGGTGACAATGCACAACACATCTCCATAAGTTGGTAGCACTGAGGTGTTCGGTATTGACAATGCACAATTGTCCCATGTGTGACTTGGTTCTATGCAAACCTTTGTAGTTCCCTCTGCCAGTGGCTCATGTGCAACCATGCACCTACACTACCAAAATTGCTCCAGGTAACCCGTCTAACTGCCTTCTGGAGGTGGATGTATCTGTGCACCTGTACAACTGTTATTTGGATGGACAATTGGCTCTTTCAGTGTGTGCAGCAGTGTGTAGTTTGCATTAGTGGCACATCAATATGTGTTCATAGCACAATCCACTTCCTTATTGCTAACTGGCAACAGCAACCCAGGAGTGATATATGATGTTGGGACAGCCTCAGTATTTCCGTCTCACCTACATGTGAGTCTGCATCATCATGCTAAATGTCTCATGGTGTTTGATTTGCAGCAACACACATTGCACACCCGTTCATGGTATATACTGCTTGGGAGGGTGTCGGAATGACTATGTGGCCTAATGTAATAGTAAATGGTTCATCTTCCAAGTTGTACTTCCAGTGCAGGCCATGTCATTGTCACTGTGTGCTTTGACATTAGCCCCCTGTAGCTGTAGAGTGGCAGCTAATGATATTGGCAGCCATCATTTGTCCATAGGTGTGTATCCCATTGTGTCAGGGTGTACAACATAACTACCTGTGTCACACCTCAGTGTCTTCCTGCCCACGTGTCAATGTAGTGGTGTATGTATTGTGTGTCCAACAAGGTGGGTGTGCCCATTGCCATATCGTCCCTCCTGAAAGTGCTAATAGATGGTTCTGTTGCAAAAGATGAAGGAATCATGTACACTAGATAGTAGAAGAAAAACCACGGCACATCGCAGGTTCAAAATGACGTGTGTATAGAGGCCGCTATACAGACACTGCACTGTTAGGATTTGTTTTGTTACTAGCCCCAGGACTTATCATGGTCCTTGGAAGTTTTTCGGCCAATACCTCACCATACTCCTAGAGTTATTTGGAGTCTTGCAAATGTATAACAAATAAGGATAGTCATCAACGTCTAATTTGATGATTTTTCGCTTAACTTCAACATACCATTCACTGAATCTACGCATTAAAGCCTTGAGAAAGTCATTACTGACGAAACACGTGTCGGCTGTTGATGTTTGTGAACACAAGAACTGTCTTGGCTTGATGACATCTTTCTCAGCTACCTACTTGCTGGGGACACGTTTGGTTGATTGTTTATCAGACTCATCACGGAGGATTAAAAGACACCATTTTGAACCTGCGATGTGCCGTGGTTTTTCTTCTATCTAATCAACTGTGGACTGTTTTGTGCTCACAGCTATCGCACCCTGTGGCTGGGTGTAAAACCGCTTGTGCACTCTCTCAAACATTATTCGAAATTTGATGACCAAATACCTTGGATCGAACCTTTAGCGTATATTTTGGAAGTGCGCACCATTCATACACAGCCACAATCTGCTTCCCTTGTAAAAATCATGTACACTCCCAGGATAATTGGCCAATATGTTGGTAAATAATCCTGATGGTCAACTATGGCCTGCACATTTATGGAGTCGGTGTGCTTTCTGTTCCGGTATAGATGCTCTGTTGCTGCAGGTGGTACAATCTGGACATGGGTGCAGTCAATTGCCCCAAGCACATGTGGGAAGCCATGTATTTGATAAAACCCCTGTTTGATCTGCTGCTGCTTCTACTGGGTGTTCGGGAAGCTGATGTGGTAGGGTGTGAGGGAGATGATGGCATCTAGGTCCTTGGGAAGGAAGGCGGAGAATGAGGGCTGTGATACCCCAGCGACCAGGGCACCCGTTGTTTGGAAGGAGTCACTTGCCAGCATGTGCAGGACAGCTAGCAGCTTGGTCACCGGTGGTATATTGTGTGGTGTCTGCAGGCAAGGGGTTATATGTGGCTCAATTTGGCACACCAGCTGCTGGATGGCTTGCCAGTTGCGTCTATACCTCTGGATGCTGTCCTGTTCCCTGAGGCCCTGGAGGGTTTGTCCTGGTCCTGAAGCCCTCTCCTGCCTTCTGCGTTGCCTTTGGGGGACACATTGGGGTGGTGGTGGCTGCTGCTGTTGGCCTGTGATCTACGTAGTCTAGCATGCTGCATTAGTAGCACCTCCATGTTGTCCTAATTGAGCCATGATGTTGCTTGTGTGAGTTTCCCTTAAGTAGTGGTGTATTTGCCTCATTTTAATGCCTGCCCTGACCCAGGCATTAAAATTTGATGCAAATTGGGCTTGGCGTCATTTTTCTGGTCCGCCTCCCACCCGTGCGTCATTTTTGCCCTATTGGATAAGTATGGCGCTGAGGTGTTTGAGTCATTTTTTGGACGGGAACGCCTACCTCGCATCTCATTGACGCAAGCCGGTTTCATGCATCCTTAAAATGACGGAAACTCCATATTTTTGACACTAGACAGGTCTAGCATCAAAATATAAATATGGAGTTAAGTTTGCGCAGGATTTGCGTTAAAAAAAATGATGCAAATCTGGCACAAACAGAATATAAATATGGGCCCAAGTGTCTCATAAACTTTTCAATATACTCCGGAGTCTTAGACCACGCAGGGTTTGTACATCAACAACCATGTGGACATTGTTTTAGCACAAAGCGCCACACACATGTGAAGTTCGACGACTTCCATACTCTCACACTACAGAGTACACACACTCCTTCTACAACTTAATTTGTACTATGCAATCTCCCTAAATCCTCACAAACATCACGATTCACCTGCAATTTGCATAATATGTGCAAGCACAGCCTACTTCATTCACACTGTCACTAGAACACCAAGAACATCCTCAAACAATCATTGGCAAGATCTGAGATTCTGGGAAAGTAATTTCTGGACTCAAGGAAACATTTTCTCTCCAATTAACATCATTGAAAAATAAAATCCAAATCTCATCAAGCTTCTACCACCTCCGTTGATCTTTATGTCTTCTTGTTACCATCTATGGGACCATCAATCCTACTACTATCTCTGTTAATACCTGTTATTGTATTGCAGATATCTATGCTACCATCTCTGAGAACACCTATGACGGGCTCTCAGGAGACGAACCATCAGTTTCTGCTATCATCTCCTTTAGTACCTGTTACTCTGTTCCGGACATCTATGATGGGCTCTGAAGGAGACAAACCATCGGTCTCTGCTACCATCTCTATTAGTGCATCTGACTTTAATAAGTAAATTTAAAAGAGGATGCGAATAGGTCGATGAAACATTTGAATCGCAATTAAGATTATCCCACCATAACTACAGTACATGTAGATCAATAGTCAATGATCAATCACTAACATCAATAATCAGTGATAATCAATGACATTAATAAACTATGGAGTCAGTAGTTGTCACGCACCATGACCTTTCAGTCATGAATAACCACACTTTTTTGTCAAACTTAGAATATTTATTTTCCTATATAAACAATGCTAATGTTACATAAATTAATCTCACAATCAAATGATACACATACAGAAACAACACTGGCTGTCCAAATCTGCAGAAAAAACACAATCTAATCAAAGGTTGGACTAATACAACTTCTAGGGTTATGGTACAAATTAATAACATGGACAATTGCACAAACAATATCACATACATCTAGATTCAGCAAAGAAAGGCATCAAACGTCATTCCTCATTAGCAGACTTCCATTGTGAGAATCCTTAGTTGGTACCTAGGAAGTAAAAAGCAAATCGGCATAACAAACACCTGGGTACAATAATACCTCTCCTCAAATGGATCGTCAAGCTAAGATAATCTTCGTCATCAGGACATCAGTTGGTCAGTAAAGATTCAGGATTCAGCATCAAAGTTCAGAAAATGCAAAGGCTTTAAGCATTAAAGTTAAGCATGTCTCTTGTCAAGACGGAAAATATTGACCTTTCTGCCATCAAGAAAGTGGGAAATGGGCAAATGCTGGTTTCTTCTCAGTGACCCTTGACCCTGCTTCAGGCAGGTCGACCCCCTGCACCGCGTGCCGGTGATGCCGCTGCTCCAGGCTCCCTATTTTTTCTCTGCCCTGGTCTCCCCGCTGCTGCGTCCCTGCGGCCCAGCCCCCCACCCCCTCCCTTCACCATCGTCCACAAGAGCACCATCAGGGTCACGACCTGTACTGACGACACCCTCAGCACCACCTAACACCTGCACTTCTAGATCCACACCAACCCCAACACCACCCTCAGAGGAACCCTCATCTACAGACCCCCTGGACCACGGCCTCAGTTCTGCGACTCCATCGCCGACCTCGTCAGCAGGCACGCCCTAGCCTCCGCCGACTACGTCCTCCTCTGCGACCTGAACTTTCACCTGGAGAATAACAACAACCCCAACTCCACCACCCTAATCGACAACCTCGCCACCCTCGGACTCAGACAACCCATTACTACCCCAACACACTCCGCTGGCCACACGCTGGACCCCGTCTTCTCCTCTAGCCCCAACGTCACCTTCAGCCACACCACTGAACTCCCATGGACCGACCACTGCTGCATCCACTTCACCTTCCAGAAACCCACCACGCACCACCGCAACCAACAGATCCCCGCTGCAACTGGAGCAAAATCAGCCAAGACCAGCTGAACATCAGCATCGCCCGAAAACCACCCACCGAACCCACCAATCCCGACCTCGCAGCCTGCAACCTCTGGCGCTGGATCGACGACTGTGCCAACACTCTCGCCCGCTCAATAAACGTTCCAACAGAGGTGCCAACAAGAGAGCCAGCTGGTTCACCTCGGACCTTCGAGACTCCAAGCAAACCTGCCAGAAACTGGAGAGAAAGTGGCTCCTCGAACAGACACCGGACAACCATGCCGCCTTCAAGAACGCCATCCGCAATCACCATCACCTCATCAGATCTGCCAAGAAAACCTCCTTCAAAGACCACCTGGACAACAGCACACACATCAGCAAGGAGCTCTTCAATATCCTGAATGAACTCTCCAACCCCAGCTCCAGCACAAACGACATCCCACCTTCACAATACCTGTGCAACTCCCTCGCCGCCTTCTTCCACCACAAGATCACAGACATCCATGACTGCTCCAACAGCCAGACCACTCCTCAGACTATCCACCCACCTTCAACTATGACCCCCTGCTTGTCTGGACCAACGTGAATGAAGATGACACAATCAAAACATGGGCACCATCCACTCAGGATCTCCGTCAGACCCATGCCCGCACCACAATTTAACAAAGCAAGTGCCACCATCGCACTCCACCTCTGCAAAGTCATCAACACCTCCTTTGAGACCGCGACCTACCCCGAGAGCTGGAAGCATGCTGAGATCAAACCCCTACTCAAGAAAGCCATGGTGGACCCGAGAGACCTCAAGAACTTCCGTCCCATCTCCCTGCTCTCATTCCCAGCCAAGGTCATCGAGAAGATCGTCAACAGACAACTGACCCACTACGTCAAAGAAAACAACATCCTGGACCCATCCAGTCAGGGTTCCGCAGCAACCACAGTACCGAAACCGCCCTCATCGCCGCCACCGACGACATCAGGGCCCTGCTTGAGAATGGTGAAACCGCGGCCCTCATCCTCATGGACCTCTCGGCCGCCTTCGACACCGTCTGCGACTGCATCCTACGCACACGCCTCCACAACGCAGGGATCCGGGACAAAGCTTTGGAGTGGACCACCTCCTTCCTCTCTGGTAGCACCCAGAGCATCCGCCTCCCCCCTTTCTGCTCCGAAGCCTCCAAGATCATCTGCCCCGTTCCCCAAGGTTCGTCCCTCAGCCCTACACTTTTCAACATCTACATGGCCCGCTCGCCCGTGTCGCTCGGCTACACAACCTCAACATCATCTCCTATGCCGACGACACCCAACTGATCCTCTCTCTCACCAAGGACCCGCTCACCACCAAATCCAACCTCCACGAAGGAATGAAGGCCGTCGCCGAATGGATGAGGAACAGCAAACTGAAGTTGAACTCAGATAAGACAGAGGTCCTCATCCTCGGCGCCAACCCCTCATCCTAGGACGACTCCTGGTGGCGGACCACTCTGGGAGCAGCCCAACACCCACCAACCACGCATCCAACTTGGGCATCATCATCTACTCAACACTCTCCATGACCAAGCAAGTTTGCGCCGTCTCCTCTTCCTGCTTCAACGCCCTCCGCATGCTCAGCAAGATCTACAGATGGGTCCCCACAGATACAAGAAGAACAGTCACCCAAGCTCTCGTCAGAAGCAAACTTGGCTACAGAAATGCCCTCTACGCAGGAGCTCCTGCTAAACTCCTTTAAACGACTGCAACGTATACAAAACGCCTCCACACGCCTGATCCTCGATGCCCACCGCCACAGCCACATCACTCCCCTTCTGAGAGACCTACACTGGCTCCCCGTCAAGAAAAGGATAACCTTCAAGCTCCTCACCCAGACACACAAGGTGCTCCACAACACCGGTCCAGCCTACCTCAACAGATGAATCACCTTCTACACCCCGTCCCGCCAACTCCGCTCAGCCGCCCTCGCCCTCGCCACTGTCCCCCGCATCCGAAGAGCAACTACCGGAGGCAGATCCTTCTCCAACCTCGCCGCCAAGACCTGGAACACCCTTCCCTTGCCCCTACGACAGACCGAAGACCTGCTGACTTTCAGGAAGCGGCTCAAAACCTGGCTATTTGAGCAGTAGGAGATATACTAAGAGGGGGAACCCTTTAACCCCACTGGATCAGGGACAGAAACCAAGCAAAAATATAAATATCCAGTAGGGATAAATGCACAAGCAAATATCAAAGTGAAAACCTGAATTCTTCACTGAAACTGAAAGAATATTTCTTCATTCGTATTAAATCAATAGGATTAATTAGTGCTTAGTGTCTACAAGTCACACTCTTACATCTATATAACACTAACAAACTGTATAATCATCAGAAATATAGAACAAACAAAAGACAAAAATGACAAAAACTCATATCAAGGTACTATACATAATATCACAATGTTAAAAACGAATGAGCCAATAGTTCCTTTAAGCACCGTAGTATATTAACCATAAGCTGCTTAGCCATGCAGTGGCGAGCACTATTCCAAAGAGGTAATGAAAGTAATGCAGAGAGTGTATCGTCCATCAGCCAAATGTCAATCAGTGGTATAAATATCTGATACGGTCCAGAATTATTGTGTCCAATTCTTCCGAAATTCAACAGACATTCCTCCATAATTGTAGTCGACGCGTTTCGGCCTTTATAAATCTGGCCTCCTCAGGACAACAGGAACAGTGCCTTATTGAGCATGTTATTGTTGAAAACCTTGTTCAAAAAGTCAAGGCATCACAAGAATTGCCGAAGTTCATATCACATTCAGACACAAAAGGTCAATCCGCCCTTGTCGTGAAGACTAGAAGTCTTATTTGAGCAGTAGCAGCCCCCCCCCTCAGCGCCTTGAGACCCTCACGGGTGGTAGTGCGCTCTACAAATACACTGATTGATTGATTGATTGAGTGCAGTCCGTTAAGTTAAATTCCCTAATACTACTTACCAAGTCCCTATTGGTCAAGGGATTGCATGTTCACACTTTGTCCAATAAAACTAAATCTTCAAATCTACGAATTCTACCACTACTCCGTTAACATAGTGCTGATTGGCTTTGTCTGCAATGTCCCCATCATCCACCTTGTCAGGTAACAATATTGTTGCAGCTTATACTCCAGTCAGTGTCTCCATTGTTCTCCTCCTGAGAATGTCAGTCTCACACACATTACACTCATATTGTTACATTTACCAAAAACAGTATCTTCTAGCAGTTGGATCTCATGAGAAAGACTTTTAGCTACCAGCACATTTAAATATTACAATGGAAAATCACAGTTAAACTCTCCAGGACAGCCATTTTATTAAACGTTTAGAAATACGGCTTGACATGAGGCCGGGCAACTAGGCCAAGACCTCCGCTACACTTAATAAAGCTAATACATAATGCATGACCTTTTTTTATGACATACTACTACATTAGTCAAACATATACTCAATATTTCATATTAATAAGCTATTAATAAGTACGCTTTGTGAACATTGGTGGCCACTCATTGTGATCACATTTTCAAACGTGTGCATTATTTTTCTATTTTTATTTCATTTTCTATGCAATTACTCAGAATACATGAACACTCATTCATAATTTTTATTAAAATACCTGCGTTCGCACATATGCAGTATATTAGTGGTTGTGTGCCACATGCAAATGTGTTGAAATGTGTATTTTTCAACTCTAGTAGATAAACTGGTGACTGTGGGCTTTTCATGGTAGGATTTGTCAATTAATGGCTCCTCTGGTGAAAGGGATTCGAGAAGAATTAAAACACAGCATATGATATAATACAATCATAAACATTTATGAATTGCATAGTATTAAAAGGAATTGGAACCACTTTTGGACAAAAACAGTTTACAGAGGAACATCCGTTTCAGTGAGAGAGTCAGATAAATATCTGAGAGGAGAGCATGCAATGCTATCAACAGTTTCAAAGATAAAATAAACACATTCTAACTGTGGATGCATATGTACATTACAATATTGTGTAGCTCAGAGCACTGATGCACAAAACTGTTTAGCACCAATGAAATCAAGAGCATTTGTCTTTTGGTCAATATTCATTTTGATACGAGCTATGAAGTGGAAAAATCCCAAGCCAGTGAAAACGTGTTCATTCCTTATCAAAGATTTGGGATATTGGGACATGGGAAAAGAAGAAGGGTTTTAATTTTTGGGTCAAATAATGCATCCTGGTTATCTCAGAAAAATACTGTGGTCTGGTAGAGGCCTCCTCATTCTGCATCGGGTAACACAAAGAGCCACTGGTCTTGAAAAAGTTGAATAACTACTAATAATTACCTTTCGTAAAGACTCCAACACTTACGTTTTTGTTCTTGAGATTCGTTCTGTAGCATTGTGCCACGGAAAGCTGGATTTAATAGTCTACTCTATAAAAAATGCGATTCTGTACTCCGTCCCTTCTCGGTACTCATCTGATATTGCAGATGAGAAACACAGCCTGCTACACGTATAATGTACTGTAGACCCGGTCCGGTAGCTATGGGGGTTCGGTGCAGGATGTGGTGGCCATGCATTCCACCCATCTCCTCTTGCATGGCTGAAACCTATGCATGGTGGGCTCTGTGGACGTCCAATGCTGGATTTAGTGAAAATAGAGAAATCAACTGCTGCCTCAGACGGTCAAAGATCATCCCCTGCTGGATTGGGAGGTGGCGAATAGAGAAAGGGTTTGACTTTAAGGAATGTTCTGTGGGCTCTTTGGACTGATCATTTTGTGGATTGATGAAAAAATCATGCACAGCTGGCAACAGCCAAGGGCTGTAGGAAGATGGCCGAAGAAATGTACTTCCAGAACAACAGGGATAGAACATTCAAAAGATGAGTACAGATTGTGTCCGGAGGCCTGACAGAGCATCTGTAAGAATCTCAAGAGAAGTAGGTAGTCTGTGAATACTACACCTAGACGTTTGCAAGGAGTAACAGTCTTTTGCCTCTCTAATTTATTTATACTATTCTTAGGTTCTTTTTAGATGTACAGTGTTTGAACAAAATATTGAGTTTAAATGTATCAAAACTATTGTAAAAAACGATGGTGATGAAAAAATATTGTGGCATAGAATATTGTTTTCAAGAATATTGTTGTTTTTAATATTTTCAGTAATACAGTTGTAAAAATATTGTTTTTAATTATTTTATTTCAGTTAATATTTTTGTTTGCATAACTGTTATACATTTTTTAAAATGTGGGGCCTCATTATGAGTCTGGCGTTCTGACGGTAAGACCACCGTGGTGACGACTGACCCCAGTATTACAAGTTACACATGCAGGACCTCCGAAACCCCACCAAAATTCCCATGCCGCCAAGGCCTCTGGAGGACATGAAAAAGGCAGTTACTCCATCTGCCCCGCCAGCCCATTAAAAATCCTCCGAAACAATTATAACCCACAAATCAAAAAAGCGGTACTCCCATGGTGAAAAACCTTTGGTGGTGTGAACCGCGGCATTCCACAGTCTACACAGTAATACACTACGGTTTGAATTCCACACACCGACATACCTACCAACTGCACTATAAAACACACCCCTTCACACCCCACAATCCTTTGCATCAAAAACGCCATACACAGCTAGACAGAGGCCACACAACAAATTTAGGAACCACAGAGTAGGGACCCCTCACAACTCCAAATATCATCCATCCCACAACTGCACATCAAGTTTATCACACCAATTTTTGCCACACATCACAAACCACCCATCATCCACTCACAACACATCACCCACACTTCATTACCCATTTAAATACCTTTTTGTGTCGCCAACCACTACCATGTCCCCACAAAAAAATCTCTGCTTCAAGGACAACTTGTTAAGGGCCATGATGGATGAAATCATCACAGTAGAGCCACACCTATTTGGAGCCGAAGTCCAACAAACCTCAATTGCCAGGAAAATTGAGATGTGGAAAAACATAGTCAAAAGTGTGAATTCTGTAGGTAGCTATCCATGCACAAGGGAGGACATCAGGAAGAGGTAGAATGACCTTAGGGGAAAGGTACAGTCCATAGCCGTCAGGCTCCAGCTGGTAGTCCGCAAGACTGGCGGTGGGCCCCCACCATCATGGGAGGAAAAAGTCTTGGACATCCTGCAGCCTGAGGGCTTGACAATAATACCGGGGGAGTGGAGATGGGTAAGTCACAACACTGGAAATGTCACCCCAAAGTTCTGTCATGCATGTTCACTGGTCACCTTTTGACTTCTTAACAACTAACACCCTCCCACCCCTGTGTCCAACTGTCCAAATACCCCTCTCTGCCATACCACGTCAACTAAACTCAACTGGGGGCACAGTGTCTGTGAATGGCACGGGTAGTTCTGGGACTGACAGCACTACAACTCCCAGCAGGCACTGTTCTACCATTAAAAAACCCAGAAGAGTGTACCATAATGAAAATACCCTTGCATGCCAACCACACAATTGACTCAACCAACCTGAATGATCCATAAGTTCACAATCTAGGGCAATGACAGCCATGCTACGGGCTTCTGCCAGTACAATACCACCAACACACAGCTACTGCTGTATCCTCTGCTAAATTGGCCTTTTTACCTCCCATCACCCATTGACAGATACCCACCTGGGGGCGGGACACACATATCGGCAGTGTTTTGTGAAAGGTGTAACCAGATATATATGGCCAGGAACAATGGTCACTCCAAAGTTGATGGACAGGTCAGTCCACAACTATTTCATCAACTGTCTGGAAACGTAATAGTGAACTACTGATAACTGTGAGATAACATGAGCAATATCAAGCTACACAGCAGACAAGATATGAGTCTTTCAGCATACCTCCAACTGCCAAGCTAAACTGATATCCTGTAGCAAGGTGTATGACATAGGAATATCCTGCATCCTATATAGAAATGCCCCAGATTAGAAAACAGATGTCACTGTGATAACAGAGGATCAAGTAAAGCCGTTCTATACATGGCTCAAATCATATCTACCTGTCAAAGTATGATAACACATGTTGCAGTACAATCTGTAACAGAATGTTCCACTTCTTTCACAGGTCACCTACCCATTGTGACCGTGGAGAGGACACCTGAGACAGTCACCTCCCCTCTGGATGAAGCCCTCAGTGAGGACAGCACCTCTGGAAGTGAGGACTCTGGCCCATCTGGGAATACCTGGTCAGTTTACAGCTGTCTGCCTCACCCTGCCCAAAACTACTCATCCCAACCCTGTTGCTTCGACATCCCAGACAAACATTCACCCCCTAACCTGTGTCCCAAGGACAGTTGATACCTTCATGTGCCCCCCCAGTACAGGTATTGGAGTCACCACTAGAGAACCCAGACAATGAAGGACTTGGCACCAGTGGGAGTGGGCAAAGTGTGCCAAGGGCACAGGCACATGGGGGCAGGGTGCATGGGAGGGATGGTGTGGGCCAGTGAATGTTGAGGCTGCTCGGGTTACAGCTGGCCAGGACACCATCGCCCAAGTCTTGAGAGCCTACCATCAGTCCCAAGGCGTGATGGGCCAGGTACTTGCCTTGATGGGGAAGATAAAGCTGCTGCAAAGGGACAACCACCAGGAAGTCATGCAACAGTGAGTGGCCCACAATCCCAACATGGCCTCCCTAACAGGGGTGCTGAAAGATACCAATACCATTTTGAGTAGGCTATGTCCACTATAGTAGTCCCCTTCCATTGGCCATGTTCCATCAGGCCCTCTACATCTGTGACAGCCAGTGGAATGGAGGCTCTGCAAGGAGAAGGACATACCTCAGACACCCCTGCCTCTGAAGCTGAAGAACCCCCAGCAAACGTGGCTGTCCACCTACACATCCAGGAGGAGCAGATGCCAAGACCTCAAACACTGCCAGGAAGAGATCTTCTACTCATTAATTCTTCTTGTGTGTGACAGATACACCCTATTGATTGTTATTCCACCACCCTTCATTTCCAAAGGCCCAAGGACACTGGACTGGAGACACCATATGTTGTTGCAGTTATCATGATGATTGCATCCAGCATGATTTAACCCTTCACTGTTTGCAGATTATGATTTCATCCCAATCCTTATACTTACCACTGCTCCTGGTAATAAAAACACATATCATGCTTGAGCGTAATTTCTTAACTATATTGAACTGTTAACTGCGAAAAGGGTTGCCTATACATAATATTCACATATGTTTCAAATCAGTTAAGTCCCATCTCACATATACTGTTGAACCTGGGTCTGATATCTGTATAATTGTACAAATGGACATGCTCCTTTTCCCATTTAGTGCACTTTGCAACACATAGGTTGATAACATGCCAAATTTCAGACAGTCCAGTATAGTTTCAGAAGGTAGAGCTACAGCACAGGTGTGAATAAAAGGCACCCCACAGACCACTGAAGTTAGAGACATGTCAGTGTTTGCCTCTCCAAATGGGCAAACAGACTGGTTCACTCTCTCATCAGCTAAAACCTTATCACATACCCAAACCATACCTCCCAAATTACCATATCACATATTACTGACAGAGGTCAGTACTACTGTCCCCAGTCATTGAACCTTACACTTAGGTATCTGTAGGCATGCTACTCACCTGTGTTAGTTTTGACACACATGCACAGTGGCCTGCACTCAGGAAACACAGTAACAGCAACAGAGAAGTCAAGTAGTATCATCATCAAACCAACATGAAGTTTTAGGTGATGGAATACACAGGATGACGTGTCAGAGACACATGGCCACACATATTACACCATTGAACCCTGAGAACAGGGCGTACAGGTCTATTGTGTGGAGCAGTACAGTACCATCCCACTGTCTTGATAGTCTGGGCATGGGACGAAGACACAACCAATATGATGCAATACAGTACCTAGATCAATCCATGTTAACTTCACATGCCAGACTTGCAAATCCCACCTGCCTGTGACACAAATCAGATTTGACCACATGAGGATGACCATGTGAAGAAATCTTGCAAAGTACAAATGTAATACAAAAGGTATGGCAAGTAATAGTAATGAAGACCCATCAATCAGTGCTCTATATGCAATAGTTACACTGAGTGTGCTGTGTGACATACAGTAACAAATGAGATGATCACAAGTCACAATTCAATTTACAATTTTGAATGCACACCTGAGCTTTGTACTGCTAAGCAACTATTGAGCTGTCTGATGGTCATATAAAGACCCTTCACAGATATCTCCAAGCCTCCCAAATACCCAGTGAGTCAGCTAATTTACTGAGTAACACATACCTAAAGTCAGTTGAGGTACTGATGTATGTGATCTGCACGGCTGTCTCCACTTTCATCATCATCACTGTCATCCTCACTTGGCAAATCTGCATTCTCACCCACTGGAACTGCTGGATCCTCCTCATCTGGTATATATGGGATCCCACATCTCAGAGTGAGATTGTGGAGCATGAAGCAGGCAACAATGATTTGACACACTTTGGCAGGTGAATAGAGGAGGGCTCCACCTGACTTATCAATGCAACAAAATCTAGCCTTTAGGAGCCCAAACGTCCGCTCCACAACACGCCACATCCTTCTGTGAGCCTCATTGAAGCAAACTTCTCATGGCGTGGTTTGGTACCTCACTGGTGTCAACAACCGGGGACAATTTGTGTAGCCATAATCCCCTAAAAGGAGCCATTACATGCGTGCAAACATCAATATTAGACACCCTACATGTGGCAGAAGACATTAGATACTGACACTTACCAATCAGCCAGGCCCTTTCTGTGTACTTTCATGTCATCAGCTGTGGGATATTGCTATTGTTCATGATGAAGGCATCATGAACTGAACCTGAGTACTTTGCACACACTTGGGAAACATACAGGTCCGCCAAACAGACTACTTATAGAGTGGGAGTTCTTCCTGCTCTGATACATCTGTTCATTTCCACTTGGGGGGACCAAGGCTACATGGGTACCAGCAATGGCTCCCACAACATTCGGATGTGTGCCAAAGAATAAAAATCTGCCTTCACATTAGCCAAATCCTCATGCTGTAGAAATTGGATGTAGCTATCTAGGTGTTTCAATAGGCCTGAGAGGACATCCTTCAAGACCAAACTGAACATAGGCTGTGACATCCCTGCAGTTAGGGCCACGTTATTTTGAAAGGAGCCCGTGACCCGGAAGTGCAGCACTGACATGACTTGTACAATGGGTGGAATGGAATTGTGATGACGAATGGCAGGCATCAAATCAGGCTCCAACTGACGACGGAGATCCATGATTGTCTGCCTATCCAGGCGGTAGATCTGGATGATATGCCACCGACAACATGGCAAACCTCAGACTGCCAAACCCGTAATGACGCCCATAATGACACCCATAGTCTGTAATTTTAAGTGATCTTAATTAATTTAAATAAACGTAGATTGTTGGGTTTGTAGGGGGGCAATGTGTGACAGTATATACATTATAAATATGTTTAATTTATTGTTGATTTATTTTTCATTGTAGTTATGCAAATTCCAGTGTTATATTATATGCTATATTATTATATTTTAAACTTAAAGCTTAAATTTGTATTTTTATTGAGTTTTGTTATTAGTTATACTAACTTATATTTTAATAGTAAGTTGTTGGGTTTATAGGGGTATTGGATGGGAAGGTAATTGAGTTATAAATAATGAGATTTATTGGTAATGAAGTTGCAATTGTTAATTTATTGTTAATTATGTACATGGTTTATTACCTATCTATTTAAGATGTACATTAGCAGTGGGTTTTTCTGTTGTAGGGGTATAGAGTAGAACGTTATTATTATTTTTTAAATAGAAATTATTATTAATTAGTATTGTTTGTTAATTAATTATTTAATTGATTGATTATTATGTACATAGTTTAATACTGATTTATTTAAGTTATATTTCAGCTGTGGGTTGCTAGGTTTGTGGGACAGTATGGTAAATAGCTGAATGAAATAAAATGTTTTAGTAAAACTTTTTTTATTTGATTTTGGCTTAATTATTGTATAACTGTTGTAATGTTTTATTTATATATATGTATATTGAATTTATTTGCATTTTTTTATATTTTCAATAAACATGTATTTTTAAACACAATGGGGGTCCTTACAACATTGGCGGTAAAAGCCGCTGTGCAGAAGACCGCCAACACACTGTTGCGGAATACCGCCACAGCCATTATGACCCACAGCTCGGAATCCACCAAAATCCAGACACCCACACAAATCTGCCACACCAAAACCTCCACCGTCACGCCAACAGGAATAAGCCCACACTATCACGACCCACGAATCCACGCAGCGGTGTTTCAACCGCGGTATTCCATTGGCGGTACACACCGCCGCGCTCAAAATACACACACTCTTACAAAACAGATCCACATTGGACAATTCCTAATACACACACCTAATACACATACACACACACTCCCACACATCCAATACAATATAAAACACACACCCGCATCACCCACAAACCCTTACGACAACAATTGCGACTGAAGGCCAGAGAGAGACACCACCAGAAAGAACAATAGCATCCACAGGTACTCAACACCATCACCCACACAAAATCCACGCACCTCACACAACACACCTCTAAATATCACCCCACACATCACAACACACACCACCCCACACATCACCCACTCCACCCCATGGCACCGCAAAGACACCCCAGGTTTTCTGAGGAGGAGCTCAGGGTCAATACACTGGGTGAAAGTGACAGACAGATGATAGGTAGAAGAATTAAATCAGATGTAGCAGGCAGTGTTGTCTTCTTACCTGTTTCTCACTGGAAGTATTGCTGGATCACCGTGTTCCTGTTGTCTATGTCCTCTTCTTCTGCTTCCTCGTCTTCACTGTCCACAGGCCGCACAACTGCCACAACACCTCCATCTGGACCATCCTCCTGCAGAAAAGGCACCTGTCGTCGCAAAGCCAAGTTGTGAAGCATACAGCAGGCCACGATGATCTGGCACACCTTCTTTGGTGAGTAGAATAGGGAACCACCTGTCAGATGGAGGCACCTGAACCTGGCCTTCAGGAGGCCGAAGGTCCTCTCTATAATCCTCCTAGTTCACCCATGGGCCTCATTGTAGCGTTCCTCTGCCCTTGTCCTGGGATTCCTCACTGGGGTCAGTAGCCATGACAGGTTGGGGTAACCAGAGTCACCTGCAAATGGCGAGGGGCAACTGATAGACACACACTAACTCTTAGTGACGTTCCCAGACACCTAGTCACACTGTATTGGGTCCATGTCCTCACCTAATAGCCACACCCGGTGCCTCTGGAGTTGCCCCATCACATAAGGGATGCTGCTATTCCTCGGAATGCAAGCGTCATGTACTGAGCCAGGAAATTTGGCATTCACATGGGAGATGTACTGGTCTGCCAAACACACCATCTGCACATTCATCGAATGGTAACTCTTCCGGTTTCTGTGCACCTGTTCACTCCTGCGGGGGGACCAAGTCCACATGTGTCCCATCAATGGCACCTATGATGTTGGGGATATGTTTCAGGGCATAGAAGTCACCTTTCACTGTAGGCAAATCCTCCACCTGAGGGAAAACAATGTAGCTCCACATGTGTTTCAGCAGGGCAGACAACACTCTGGACAACACGTTGGAAAACATAGGCTGTGACATCCCTGATGCTATGGCCACTGTTGTTTGAAAAGACCCACTTGCTAGGAAATGGAGTACTGACAGCACCTGCACTTGAGGGGGGTTTCCTGTGGGATGGCGGATAGCTGACATCAGGTCTGGCTCCAACTGGGCACACAGTTCCAGGATTGTGGTACGATCAAGTCTATAGGTGATGATTACATGTCGCTGCTCCATTGTTGACAGGTCCACCAGTGGTCTGTACACCGGAGGATACTGCCATCTCCTCACCTGCCCCAGCGGACGTGCTCTATGGAGGAGAACAGCGAGCAGAAGGTCAACCAACCATGAGGTACTTAAACACAACTTAATCGTAAAATATTTTCAAATCGACATATGGCTGTATTGGTGTTTAAGCAAGGCCTAGACATGTGTGACACAGTCAAAATTAATGCCATGTGGCCCCCTGAAATGGCGTCTGCCTGACCAGTAATGTGGGACAAGGGGATATGAGGTAACTGCGCTGGCGTTGTACACCGTCGCGGTAGGCGGTCGAAGACCGCGGCGCAATCCTGCATTGGTTAAGATTGGGCCCTATGGGTCCCAGGAGCCAATGACGATGTACGCCGGCGGTGACGGTACACACCGCCGCGGACGTCACTGCCATTTTCTCTCTGTTCACTCACTTGATACCTGATCTTTGACAGGAGAGGACCTATACTGCAAGTGCTGCTGTGATGTCAGTCTGGAAGAGACAATGGCTCGTGTGTCTGGGGATAGGGCCCCTGCCTTCAGCACTGAGGAGTTGGAGAAACTAGTGAATGGGGTCCTCCCCCAGTAAACGCTACTCTACGGTCCTCCAGAAAAACAGGTAAGTACACTGTAAGCATGCTGTATGGGCAATGGCTGTTTGGAGTGGTGTGGATGACAGATGGGGGGGAGAATGAGGTGCGCATGAAATGACGGTGAGTTCATGTGCGTCATGGCAAGGGTAGGGATGAAGGCCAATGACTGTGACGGTCCGGACGGTTATATCTTCTCCTTTTCGCCTGTACTATTCCTGTAGAAAGTCCAGACTGGGAGGACATTCGCCGCTGGAGCAAGAAGACGGCGGAGGCCCAGCTGGGGATGGCCTCCCAGCGTGGGAGAGGTGCCTGTCACACCATGACCCCCCTGATGTTACGGATCCTGGCGGTGGCGTACCCGGAGTTCGATGGGCGCGTGAGGGCATCACAGCAGCCACAAGGGGGTGAGTACACTCTAATTCAGCTGATTCAGCATGCATTGTAGGTGTCTGGGTGGGGGAGGTGGGCTGTGGGTTCCCCTAGGCCAGGGCGAGTTTTGTAGGCAAGGTCCCTTCTTAAGGCAGGCCCTGTGGCACCCCACCCCACCAGTGTACAGAGTACAGAGCCAACTACACATAGTCAGGCTCCTGTGACTTCCATGTGTGCAGCAATCGGGCATAGCCTTGTAACCCATGTCCCTGTGATTGATTAGGGAACTCCAAGTGCACGGCGTAGTGCAGGGGGCTTCTGTGTCTGTAGTGTCCGCCAACGGTAGCGATAATGCATGCACTCAACATGACTTTCTTCTGTCTCCCCCCCTTTTTGGGGTCTCCCTGTGCTTGTGTGCATTAGCATCATCAGGCGGAGGAGCAGTGGCACCAGAACAGGAGGGAGCTGCATCCCACATGGCCCTGGAGGGCAACACAACGGAGTCAGAAGCCACCAGTGGGACGGAGGGCGAGGGGAGCTCCACGGCGGGGACAGGAGCCGACACCAGCGAAACGGACTCCTCCTCTGATGGGAGCTCCCTTGTGGTGGCGGGCCCCTCTGTGCCCCCCGCATCTACAGGTACAGCCGCCACCACCCTCCCAGCAGCCCCTCAGCGTTTTCCCCGTGGCTGCTCACCCAGGAGGGTGGGCATCTCCTTCACCCCATGCACCTCAGCCCCTGCCCCTGTCACCCCTGCTGCCCTCAGTGAGGAGGCCATTGATCTCCTCAGGTCCCTCACTGTTGTGCAGTCTACCATTTTGAATGCCATCCAGGGTGTAGAGAGACAGTTGCAACAGACCAATGCATACCTGGAGGGCATTCATTCTCGTCAGGCAGCCCATCAGCGAGCTTTTCAGACTCTGGCCTCAGCACTGATGGCAGCCATTGTCCCTGCCTCTAGCCTCCCCCCTCCAACTTCCTCCACCCAGACCCAAACCCCTGCACCTCAGCCTATCCCAAGCACACCATCAGACCGGCATGCACACACCTCAACACACAAGGGAAGCTCAGGCAAACATAAGCACCACACATCCCACAGGCACACCCACCACCACACCCGCACACTTGCACTCACCACCCCCACTACCATTCACACATCCCCTGTGTCCTCTCCCAGTGTGTCTGTGAGCTCCCCTCCCAAGGTACACAAATGCAGCCACACACCCACCCGACAGCCATCCACCTCACGACAGCCTACAGCCCATGCACCTTCACCCAACGTCACCAAACGTACACCTACTACAACCACTACCTCTTCCTCCACTCCCAAACCCCCTCCATCTACCCGTCCCAGTGTGTCCAAAAAACTTTTCCTGTCCCACCTTGACCGCTTCCCCTCACCTCCCCCACCCGTTCAATTTCCCAGGGCCCCAACCCAGTGCCTCAGCCACAACATCAGCGGGAAAAGTGGTGCCAGTAGTAACTGGCTTCTGGAGTGTGCCAGGCAGCAGGGCAGCCAGTGTGCCAAGGAGCCAGAGAACGGACAGTCCCCCACCTCAAAAGAACAAAAAGTTGGCCAGTGCCAGCGGGAGAGAGGAAAAAGGCCTTCCACCAAAGGCACTCCCAGGGGTACAGTTGGGAGTGTGGAGCCAGCTGCGCCTCCATCCAAGGTGGGGAAGGGGCACAGTAAAACAGGCAAGTCTGGGAAAACCTGCACGGCGGACAGGACCGCAACAAGCACCGCTGCCAAGGACACCGCCGCCACCAGCACCGCTGCCAAGGACACCGCCGCCACAAGCACCGCTGCCAAGGACACCGGCGTTACCAGCACCGCTGAACAGGACACCGCCGCCACAAGCACCGCTGCTGAGGACACCGCCGCCACAAGCACCACTGAACAGGACACAGCCACCACCAGCACCGCTGAACAGGACACCGCCGCCACCAGCACCGCTGCCAAGGACACCGCCGCCACAAGCACCGCTGCCAAGGACACCGCTGCCAAGGACTTCGCCGCCTCAAGCACCACTGAACAGGACACTGCCGCCACAAGCACCACTGAACAGGACACCGCCACCACCAGCACCGTTGAACAGGACACTGCCGCCACCAGCACCGCTGCCAAGGACACCGCCGCCACAAGCACCGCTGCCAAGGACACCGCCGCCACAAGAACCACTGAACAGGACACCGCCGCCACCAGCACCGTTGAACAGGACACCGCCGCCACCAGCACCGCAGGTCAGTGAGCGCCAAAGATTCTGACGCAACTGAGGCCGCCACAAGCAGGATGAAGCACTCTGGGCACAAAGCCCCCTCCAGAACCAGTGGAGGAAGGCATCCACTACCTCAGTCCTTGGCAGGATGAAGCACTCTGGGCACAAGGCCCCCTCCAGAACCAGAGGAGACTGTTATCCACTTGAGAGACTGTGGCTGTGCACTCCCCAGGATAAAGCAGTGGGATAAAGATATCAACTAATTGGCAACAACAATGAACTGGCAACAAACTGCAAGACAACTGGACGAATTAAAAACAAAATAAATAAAAAAGTGGTAGGAACCATGTCCCTGGGCAAACATTTAGAGGTAAAAGAGTACCGAGAGGTTTAAGTGTATTTTTTATGCCTAGTCTACGGGACACACGTCCCGAGATGCTATATGAGTGGAGTGATGACAATACGGCATGTTCCAAGTGCATAATGGAAATCCCATTAAAACAGACAGGCTGGCACATGAAAAGCTGGAAAAGGAAATTGTGGTTTTACCTAATGAATTAAATAACATGGAGAAGTCTGGGGAAATAAATACACTGCTCGGAAAAACAGAAAAATTTCTCAAAAACACGAAGATGAAGTGAAGCAAAGAAAGGAGAGGAAATTCATCTGGGACAAAAATGACTGTGAACAGGACCCTTTGCCAGACGTTTCAAACTGTTCAGCACAAGGGAAACATTGCTTTGAGTGAAACAAGTGGCAGTGCTGCTAGTTCAGAAATAGAGCAAGGTGATGAAGGCACTGCAGCAATGAGAGGCCCGAAGACCACTTTTCACATTACATCAACCTACTGTCCCTAGGTCAAAAACCCAGTAGAGGACGAGGACATGGGCAAAATATGAAGGAAAAGGAAGGAGGAAAATGAGAAAGGGAAAAAGGAACAAACACATAGACTATAACAAGAATGGAGACAATACATGGCAAACTGACTTGCAAGAAGAATTAGAAATGGCTATTGTGAATTTGTCATACAAATTAATAACTCAGGATGAAGAAAAAGTATTGAGAAACAGGTGGAATTTCTGCCCAGACATTTGTTTCAACCCAGTGGAAACCACAAATTGACATGTACAAATTTGTGCTAAAATTAAAATGGGTGCCATGAAGGACGATGATAGGGGAATGCACATCTATAACAAGGATGCACAGAGAAACGGAACTGAATATTGAAGATCTCAATATGTTGAAGACACCGAGGAATTTACTTGGGGCAGTGGAAAAATTGGATAAACACTTCTTAAAAGAATTAGTTATCAAGGCAAATTGAAGCAAGGCTAGGTAACCTGCATCAGAAATCAAGATTTTGGATCTCATTACAACTTTGGCTGTTGGAATACACTGACCGCCAAAGCCACGGGGATGAGGCAGCCGTCATACCGGCTGACTCCAACCCCCAGTCGTATTACGATGTTAACAACATATTATGATGCCCCCGCCGGTTTGCCCGACAGGAACAGTGCAAAACCGCTGCACACCAGCACCCTCGGAAATGTACACTGTCTGCATGGTGCTCCCCACCAAGGAACAGCTGGCAGAAACAGGAGTCATGATCAGCACAGCGGCACTGAGTGCAGTGCTTCTGTGGCTGACCACAAGTCTGCCCTGCCGTCAACTCATCTGGAACATTGTTCTTATCAGTGACAGCAGTCCCCTGGTGATCTGACCGCCAGGGTTGTAATGTGGTGATTGGACTGCCTGGAGTCTGGCGGTCCAATTGCCACCAAGGGGGTGGCCATCTCAAGACCACTAGACTCATAATGAGGGCACCTGTCCCACTTTGCCCTATGAAATCAAATTGCTGTGGTTCAAAAATGCATTATGAGCAATCTAGAAAAATCACAAAGAACCAAAGGCCTGATTTAGAGTTCGGAGGATGGGGTTACTCCATCACAAACATGACAGATATCTCATCCACTGTATCGTAATTCCATTATGTCCTCTGGACATTGTAATACTACGGATGGGATATCCATCATCATTGTAATGGAGTAACCCGTCTGACAAATTCAAAGTCAGGCCCTAATACAAAAAGATCTGATAATTTGAGTAAAGTGGAAATATTTGCTTTAGAGGAACAGAAGAGAGACCATGAAATAATAATTAAACAAGCCAGTAAAAGTGGAAATATAGTTATGCAATCTAGGGATAATTATGTGAAAGGTGCTTACTGGTAATTAAGTTATACAAACTGTTCCAGGAGAGTAAAAAAAAAACACAAAATATATAACAGAATTGTATTGAGATCCACTAGCCAACTGGAAAGATTCTGGTCTCCTAAGTGGGGAAGAGGCAAGCTTTCTTATGGTGGGGAGAGAGTTTGCATGGGCAGAACAACATGAGCAATATCTGAACAAGACTGCCATTTGGTTACATTATTCCGATGACCCATTTGTGATATGGGATGGAACAGTCCAAAAATTTGAGGGATATTTTTTAAGTGTCAATCAAACCATACAATATTCAATTGATGTATACCATTAGATTTGCAGTTCCACCTTGAAAATTATCTAATGAAGATGCTCAAGGAACATTCAGATTGACAAAGTTACAAACACACAAGGTCAATGGAGACATTTCCTCGTAATCCTTTATTCAACTGTCATAAGGGAGATGCAGTATACATTAACCCAAGGACGTAGCACTCACTAAATACCCAGAAGAAAATATTCCAGTTGGGTAGACATTTTGCAGAAAACAGTGGCCTCTTCTTAGATAGATATGCCTGGCAGGATTCATTCTGGCAGAAGCTAATTTCACTGAAATTAAACCTCAACGGTAAACACTTAACACCCTTGCCTTTTTCCAGCACAATATCTCATGTAGTGACTGTGATGAGTGGGTTCTTTCTTGTCATCTACTGCTGAGACCCAACCCTGTCACGCACAGCCAAAAGTGTGTGTGACTTGGGGTTGGGTGGTTGTAGGGGATTGGCCGCAGGGCCTTGCCACAGCATGGCCATAGGCATGTGTGACATTGGGTTGGGTGGTTATTGCGGTTCGGTTGTAGAGCCATATCACAGGCCAGTCCCTCCGGTCAACCCTGGCTACACACAGCCAAAGGCCATGTGCGGCGGTGGTTGAATTAACGTATAGTAATTAAAACTACTTTACATTGAAAAGAAACATTGAAATTCAATGAAGCAAAAACAAAAGTTACAGGGATGTTATAGTTAGGCTCACATTTCAAATGCACAAAACCATACAAATTCTAAGGTAACTATAACTCACACCCTCGTCATGCACTGCTAATTGCCCCACAAATTACAGCACTCATGAAATCTTTGATAACATCATTAATAATATCAATGTAATATTTGAAGTAACTATTTCCACAAAAAACTGTGCATGGTGGGGGCTCAAGTTGTAGTTACCTTACGGGATGAATTCTAGTTACTTGAGATAACTCCAACTATTTCTATGGTTTTGTACGTTTAAAATGTGAGCAGCTTTGTACATTTAAAATGTCAGCCTAACTATATATACATATTTTTATATATATATATATATACTGGAAGATGCAGGATCACAAGAAAACAACAGCCCAAATGTGTATATATATATATATATGTATCTATCCAAGACATCTGCTGCATACCATGCTCCCAAACCGGGGTGCTGCAAAACTCCAATAGAGAAACCGCACACTCAAAAGGAAGAAAAATGTTGTTTGATGGTACAAAACAACAGCCCCTGCAACAGGTTTCAGCCACCAGGCCTTGATCACATGAAATTGGTGAAAAAAATATTTTTTTATGATAGATTGGTTCTTATCCTTGTAGGTATAGGAGCACGATATTATAGTAAACTGTGTTTTTCACATAATATTTTTGCCAATGTTATTGTTTACCACAAATTTGTGTCATTGATTCAAATCTATTCTACCCACCATAGGTGTTAGAGCATTTTGCAGATAACCTTACCAGTACAAAAAATGTGTACAATTAGCAGGTTAAATTAACAAGTTTCAATATAAAAACTAGATTATCAAAGGCAGACAATTTCAGGGAGAGACTTTTGAAAGATAAAAGTGGGTGAGAATGAATAAACATCTCCTTCAGAAACAGGTCCATATGGTAGCATTTATGCACTTGGAGGCTGCTTAACAAGCAATTTTTCAGTTTTTTCCCCTTAAAGTTGTCAGCTCTTGCCCACCTCTGATGCTTTCCAATGTAATGTTCCAAAGAGAGAGAGACTCACTCACAAATGATTTTTATACCATTTCTTTAACTTATGTTTTTTGTTCTCAAAATAGCCAAACCTTTGCTACTTAGTTCCCTTCACGCCTGGTTAAACACTAAAGAATCATGAGATTTTGTGACTCTCAGTCAATGGACAATTTGCACTAGTGGCTCCTAGTCCAATGTGTATGGGTGTTTTATTCAGGACAAAACACTGTGAGTACTTCCTCCAAAAACACACTGAACATATCAACCATATTTCTTATTAATTACAGTCTGCTTGGAGGAAAGTAAAACCACTTTTTTATATCAAGTTGTTCAAATTCATCCCTGCGTTTTACATATTCATTTCTCAAGTTTCTTGTTCTGGCCAATATCAGTGAAGAGATAGATGGAGGAGTCATTCAATAGCCTTTCTTTGCCCCTTGCAGCCTTTACCAAGTTCTTGCTCCTGGGTTTATCTTGTACAGCAAATGACATTACCACCCTATATTTCCTTTTTTTGTCATGTAGTTTAGGGTCATCAGCCCGTGGATTAACAATATTTTAGGTATGTTTAAGATGTAGTCATTTTCATGGACATTCCTTTAGACACATTTGCTCATTTGACTTTTAAATCCTCCATTCATAGATCAAAGCTGTTAGGCTGTTACCAAATTCAGGAATATTACTCTTCCCCTCCATCTTAAATATTGTACTACTCTGTCTTTCCATTTTGGCCTTGTAACAAACAGTTTTGGCTGTCTGCCAGAGTCAGAGTCTTCAATTCACTAAAATACAAAGAATGGGCTTTAGGTCAGCCATCTTGATCCATTAACTTGTTTGGGTCAACACCCTTCCACTATTGCTGGTTTGAAGTGTGTTTTACATTGTATATTTGTAGTGAGGAGATCATGAAGCAGTAACTTTAGTTTATTGTTTATTGGTTAGTTTATTGGTTATGGAGGGAGAGCATGGAGATACGTCCTTCATCAGAGTAGTCAGCACCAACCATCTCTCCCAACAGCCCTTACCACATTTTACAGAACTTACATGTCATATATATACATTCTACCTATGACATATTGAACATTCTAACACTAACATAAATAATATAACCCCACATATCTTCCCCCTTTCACACCAATGCTGTTTTCACTAAAATGATAAATTGCTATCAACAGTCAAAGAATAATAACATGCAATATATATATATATTTTTTAAATTTCCACAGCAAAGAATGCTAGCATTGTACCTTTGAGTTTAACTAAATTGGTATAATGTATCATTCTCATCATCACTCCACTATAAAATCCTTCATTTTCCTATGAAGTGCTACAGCCCTTCCCAGTTGTGTCACCTTAACTCCCGTAATAGAGTTTTGCTGGTTTAACATTAGAGACACAATCCTCCCTGCTTCATGCCCACTCCCTTGAGTAGAAGGATTAACTCTACAAGTGTCTTTTGAAGCATGGCCTATATTTTCATTATTTTCCTTTCTTTCCTTATGATTCCATAGAAATGATCCATGATCACTTGACTTCTGACCCCGCCATGACAAGATTTTATTACATTTACACAATTTGCTAAAATGCGCCCCTTGAACAGTTCAGATAAATCGCTGCCACCCTTCTTAACATTCCTGTCGAATTTTATTCTTACCTAGTCACCATCTTGAAGACTGACATCTTTGATGCAGTGTTTCTTGTCATAGTACTCTTTGTACGTTTGGTGTGCATTCTCTAAATTTGTCCTACTAACTTCAGGTGATCATTTACTTAGAACTTCCTGTGACATCCAAATAGAATTATCTCTAGTAAATGGGTCACGTCCTTTCAAAATCTTAAAGGGGATGAACCCTGTCACAGTGGGTGTAATATGGTACGCCCACACTAATTTGTCTAGTTCCTTCTCCAAGTTCTTCTCCGTGTAGGCAGCTTGAATACTTCCCATAACCACTCTTAGACCTTTCCACTGCACCATTTCCAGCAGGATGATACATAGGAGTCTTTTTCTCCCTAATTCCATTCCTTAACAGGAAATCTGTACATTTCTTTCCTGAAAGCTAGGGACTAGGGACAGCGACTTGGGAATCCCTTCTCTCAGAAATGTTTTTTCCAGGAATTTGGCAATACATTCTGCATCTACTCGATCACACACTTGTAACTCTGGCTATTTATGTGTATCCAAAAGCACAATTATGTTTTTAAGGGGCTGGTTTCATGTCCAGCACTTGTCCTAAAATATCTATCACCAATACTTCCCAAGGGTTTGAAGGTATCTCTCTCAACCCAAGAGGTGGTCTAACTTTTCCATGCCCATATCTATACCTGGCCACCAATGTGAACTCTTAATCCTCTGTTTAGATTTGACAATACCCAAATGCCCTTCATTCATCAAACTTAAAATTCTCTGACAGAGACTGTGTGGAGACACCACTCAATTCCCTGACCTGGTTCTGGCCAGGAGTCTACTTGGCACCACCAGCCTGCCTCCGTGCCCCTGACCCCGCCGACTGCCGCCTGGACTGAAGTTCGAGGCCCTCCACCACCTGCAGGCACCCGGCTGCGCCTCATCCCTGGTGCCTAGTGGTAGGCATATCTTGCTGCTTTAAAAGTATTTTGCAGTGTTTTTTTGTTTTCGTTTTGTTTAAAAAAGCATTTTGTCGCTGTCTGCATTGTATATTTCTGCCCCCACTGTGTATTTCTGCATTGTGTTTCTGCCCCTGTGCCCCTTCTGTAATCCGTTTGCTGTGCTCGCCCGTTTTTTCAGCCGGCTCTCGCCGGTCCCATTTTCCCTGCCGATGCGTCCCCTGCGGGCCTGCCCCCCTCACGCACCCATTGGCCCTTCCCTCCCACCTCCCAGCTGCTCCATCCTCCCACCTCCCCCTCCTAATGGCGCCTGCACACCAGAGGCACGCCCGTCTGCACCAGTCTGTGCCGTCTGCGCCTGACCCGAGCCCAGTGCCAGTCCCCCTGGCCCTCGCTGCCCCAACCCACCTAGGCAGCATTACTCCTCCACTAAACTACACGCCCTCAACCCAGGACAGCACCCCGTCTGCGCCCAAGCCAACCCCAAGCACACACACGGACCTTTCACATGTCATGCATGCCATTTCTCCTGCACCCCCTCAAACACCAACAACACCAACACGCCCCTCAGCAATTCTAACATGCCACACACCAACTATAACACACCCCACAGCAACACTAACATGCCCCACAACTACACTAACACGCTTCACAACAACACTAACATGTTCCACAACAACACTAACACACTCCACAACAATAACACGCACAACAACAACAACAGCCCCGCAACCACCTTAACTCCACACTCCTAAACACCGCTCCGTACACAAGCACGCCATCGAACTCTGGGACCTGATCACAAAACACTCCCCTGATATCGCCTTCCTCATGGAAACTTGCGCGAACCCCTCATCTGAACCCGACATAGCCATAGCCACCCAAGAAGGCTACAAAATCTCCTGTAGAGACCGTCTAAACAAACCGGGAGGAGGCATCGCCATCATACATATAAGCACCATCAAGATCACCACTAACACCCATGACACCCTAGACAGCGCAGAACACCTACACATCTTAATTCACATTAATGCCAATACCACCCTCAGAAGAACCCTCATTTACAGACCACCAGGACCCTGCCCCCCTTTCTGTGACGCCATCGCTGACACCATCAGCCCCCATGCACTCACCTCCACAGACTACATCCTCCTTGGTGATATCAACTTTCACCTGGAGAACCCCCACCACCACAACTCCACAACCCTGCTAGACAACCTCACGAACCTAGGACTCAAACAACTGGTCACATCACCCACTCACTCAGCAAGACACACGCTAGATGCAATTTTCTTCTCCAGCAACCACATAACATTCACACACACCACCGAACTCCACTGTACCGACCACCACTGCGTCCACTTCTCCTTCACGAAACCCCCCACCCACTACCGACAACACACCACACCCTACCGTATGTGGGACAATATCCCCACAGAACACCTGAACGCCAAGCTCACACAAACTCCCCCCTCATCAACGACCCCAACATCGCTGCACACACCCTCACACAATGGATTACAACCTGCGTAGACTCACTCGCACCTCTGAAAAGAAACAACACCACCCGCAACATCAAGACCGCCCCCTGCTTCACCACTGAACTCCAAACATGAATGCCGCAAAACCAAGAAAGCTTGGCATCAAGAACCTCCATGATCAACTTCTCCATCCTCAAAACCACTATACGCAAACATCACCAACTCATCCGAACCACCAAAAGCACTTACTACATGAACGCATAGATAGTAACTCAAATAACAGCTAGGAGCTCTTTACCATCATCAAAGAGCTCACCAAACCCAAATCCTGCAACTTCAACCACACTCACACACAAAACCTTTGCAACACCCTCTCCAACCACTTTCACCTAAAAATTCTAGACGTACACAACAGCTTCACACCACCTGCACCCACCATCACCACCACCAACACGACCAACAACACCACACCCCCCACTCCAACCAACTGCACACCTGGGCCCCTTCCAACGATGAAGAAACTGAAAAAAACATGAACTCCATCCACTCAGGCTCCCCCCCACAGACCCCTGCCCCCACCACATCTTCAACAAGGCCAACCCAATCATCGCTCCCCAGCTCCGTTCCGTAATCAACAGCTCCTTCGACGACGTCACCTTCCCAGACCCCTGAAAGCGCGCCAAAGTAACCGCACGCCTCAAAAAACCCAAAGCAGACCCGGATGACCTCATGAAGTACCGCCCCATTTCTCTTCTCCCCTTCTAGTGCTAGTGAACAACCGCCTGTCACATTTCCTAGAGGAAAACAACACACTCAACGCCTCCCAGTCTGGATTCCGCAAGAACCACAGCACTGAGACTGCCCTCATCGCCTGCACTGATGACATTAGAACCAGAGTTGACAAGGGCGAGACTGTTGCACTCATCCTCCTCGACCTCTCCTCAGCTTTCGACACTGTTTGCCACCAAATCCTCAGAACACGCCTTTTCGACGCAGGAATCCGACACAAGGCCCTGGACTGGCTTGCCTCCTTCCTCGCTGAAAGAACCCAGAAAGTTTGCCTCTCTCCCTTCCAGTCCCCAGCAACCAAGATCATCTGCGAGGTCCCCCAAGGGTCCTCCCTCAGCCCTACTCTCTTCAACATTTACATGGCCCTGCTCGCCAACATCCTCCGCCCTCACGGAATCACCATCATATCTTACGCTGACGACACCCAGATCGTCATCTCCCTCACCAGGAACCCCACTGCTGCCAAGACAAACCTCCACGCCGGACTCCTCGACACCGCCAAATGGCTGATAGCAAGCCACCTCAAACTCAACTCCAACAAAACCCGAAATCATCATCTTCGGCCCCAACAAGACAGTATGGGACGACTCCTGGTGGCCCACTGCCCTAGGACCACCCCCAACACCCTCCACCCATGCACGTAATCTCGGCATCATCTTAGACTCATCTCTCTTCATGGCCCAGCAAATCAACTCTATAACTTCCTCCTGCTTCAACACCCTCCGCATGCTGTGAAAGACCTTCAAATGGATCCTCATAGAAACCAGGAAGACCGTCATCCATGCACTCATCAGCAGCAGACTAGACTATGGAAACGCCGTCTACGCTGGTACCACAGTCAAGCTTCAGCAGAAACTCCAGCGGATCCAGAACGCAGCCGCACGTCTCATCCTGAACCTCCCACGGCATGAACACATCTCCACCCACCTCAGATCCCTCCACTGGCTACCCATCAGCAAAAGGATCACTTTCAAAATCCTCATCCACGCCCAAAAATCCCTCCACAATACTGGACCATCCTACCTCAACGAAAGAGTGAACTTCCACACTCCCACTCGCCTCCTCCGCTCTGCTGACCTCGCCCTCGCCACAGTCAGCGCATCCAACACACCACCTCCAGAGGCAGATCCTTCTCCTACCTTGCCTCCAAGACCTGGAACTCCCTCCCCACCAACCTACGCAAGACCCAGGACCTCCTTACCTTCAGAAAACACCTCAAGACATAGCTTTTTGAACAGTAAATCAGCATCTCCTCCCCCTGTTTTGTTCCCCCCCCCCCCACAGTGCCTTGAGACCCTTCCGGGTGAGTAGCACGCTTAATAAATGTTTTGATTGATTGATTGAATTACCTCTAAAAAGAAACCAAACTTCCGAAATTGATCATTCTTCTTTAAGATCCCAAAACATCTTGCATTCTTCTGATATCTTCCTTTTATCAGGCTAGCCTTGCAGCACACATTCCATCACTTTACTCATAATGAAGTCTTCCTCATAACCAATTGCCCATTCTTCCCTTGAAATGCCTGCAGTTTCACAATCCACAATGGCCACACTGTAATCCTCCCAATCATCGGTATCTACTTCTTCCTTTTGTAATGGTGAACTACTTAAATAATCTGCAACTTTAGTCTTCCTTACTGGTAAGTACTCAACATCATATCCATAATCAAGTAAGCCTAATTAAATTCTGGCTATGAGAGGTGTGGCTTTAGTAGATCCTTCTGTGGTCAAAACTTTTACTAATGGTTTGTGATCCATACATTCTGTATCCCATAAGTACTGCCTACATGTGTTTATTGTCCATACCCATGCTTGCATTTCTCGCATTTTTACAGAACATTTCTCTTCTGGTGCAGAAAAAGAATGAGAAGCAAATAACACCACTGCTATTGTATTGAGGTAATACAACTCCCAAACCTTTCCCACTGGCATCTGTGGTCAAGAATGTACAAGGCTTTGGATCGAACCCCTGTAAGTAAATGGCCATACATATTTCATTTTTAAATCCTTCAAACTCATTTCTTTAAAAGCACATTCCACTCAATGCTTTGCCTAGCTTTCAATACCTGTCTCGTTAGATATGTTTTTCTGCAAAATGTTCCACAAACTTTGTGTAAAACTCTCTGAGCCCCAAAAATGACCTCCTATCCACCAGACAAGTAGGAGCAAGGGGCTCTCTGATTGACTCTACGATCTTCATTTTCGATTAAATACCCTTTTGACTGACTTCATGACCTAAATATGTCACAGATTGCCTGCAGAATTTGCATTTATCTAATTCTGCTGTCTTGGAAGTAGGCTACTCCAGAAAGACCTTTCAAGAGTTTGTGCATCAGTCTTTGGAAAACTGCTGCTGATGATGCCAATCCAAAAGGCATGCGGACAAATTTCAAACAATCTATAGGTGTTATAAAGGCTGTAAGGCTCCTACTCTCAGGATGCAAAGTTACCTGGTGGTAGGCTGAAGTCAAATCAGTTGTGGAGAACCACTTAACCCTCTTTTTTAGCAACTACCAGTCGTGCAGCCCACTCTGCACTCTCTATAGGTTCAATAACACCTATCCTTTCTAGCTTCTCCAAATCATTAGCAACCACATCTTTCCCGCCGGATTTCCCCTGCATGGGCTGAATCTCCATGGCGGCGCTGCAAGCAGCGCCACCATGGAGATTCCGACCCCCTTCCCGCCATCCTGTTTCTGGCGGGAACGGGTGTCGTGGGGCCCCTGGGGGCCCCACCATGATGTTCACTGTCTGCTTAGCAGACAGTGAAAATCGCGACGGGTGCAACTGCACCCGTCGCACCCCTGCAACTCCGCCGGCTCCATTCGGAGCCGGCTTCATTGTTGCAGGGTCTTTCCCGCTGGGCCGGCGGGCGCTCTTTTGGCAGTCGCCTGCCGGCCCAGCGGGAAAGCCAGAATGGCCTCCGCGGTCTTCTGACCGCGGAGCGGCCATTTGGCGGTTCCCGGTATGCGGGTGGCTCCCGCCAGGGTCAGAATGACCCTCAAAATTCTAAAAAATAAATCATTCATTTACAAATGTGTACACCAGGCAGATGACAAAACCTCTAGTTACACTCTTACATCACACTTGGCCCCTAATGGATCATAAGCCCACAATCGTCGAAAATAATGAATATTTAATGAGCAGATTTGATCTCTCCTGTTTGTTTTTGTGGCAGCTCATCTCATGTTTCCTTTTCCTCTCTTCCCATTTTAAGTGGGTTCCCTAGTCCCACATCAGAATCTCACAACTGAAAAAGTATTTGGAAATTGAGGGGGGAGACCCAATGCCCCCGAAACCCCAGCTGTTTATCAGCATACATCTCCTGTGTTCTGCTCTCTCCTTTGTCAACACTGTTCTCCTATGGGTGAGGAGAGTAAAAGCATTCTTCTCCAACTGGGCCCATAGACCTCCCTGCCAGGGTGGTGTGACAAGGTACTTCTTTTTCCCTATGCAGCAAATAATCACTTCTTTCCAGGGGATGGGGTCCCCCGGTTCTTTATCCTCACATTAGGCTATGGAGGATGTTGTCCATGGGACCAAAAGAGCCTCTGGGCAGGGGGATCCATGCATAACGCCTGCCCATTTAAATTAGACAAATATGTTTGCATCAAGTTCCATAGGCCTGGCTATCCCTCATGGACATTTTGGTGACCGCAATGGAGAACCATATGCTTGGCTGTTCAGTTCAAAGTTCAAATCATCGCATAGCTCTATCTCAGCCCTTTTAGGATAATTTTCATGATCCTTGGCTCGTTTTACTCTTACTGAGGGAATACAGCCATCAGAGGCATTTTAAACAACCCTCCTGGCAGCTAAAGGTGGTACATTGCAGGGAGCTGATTTTACTTGCTCTCTGCGGCAGTCCTCTCTTCTGGCTCATGATGTCCCTCTCCTGTGCATGGGGACATCTTGTGCACCCCCTCAACTACCAGCTAGCAGAGCACCCTCTTTCCGACACCTTTAGGCCCCAGAGCCTCCTGGCTATCTTGTAGGTTACTAGGGGTGGCAGTGGAGTCAAGATCTTCCCCAGCCGGTTCTCAGGGGACTTAAATGGTCCAGCACCACCAACCCTGGAAAGCCATCTATTCCTGGGGGGCAGCTGCAGACAGAGGCCCTCATTCCGACCCTGGTGGTCAAAGACCACCAGGGCCGGGGACGACGGAAGCACCGCCAACAGGCTGGCGGTGCTTCCTTGCCCATTCTGACTGCGGCGGTAAAGCCGCGGTCAGAAAACCGGGTCTGGCGGTTTCCCGCCGGATTTCCCCCGGCTGGGCGAATCCGCCATGGCGGCGCTGCAAGCAGCGCCGCCATGGGGATTCTGACCCCCTTCCCGCCAGCCTGTTTCTGGCGGTTTTTACCGCCAGGAACAGGATGGCGGGAACGGGTGTCTAGGGGCCCCTGGGGGCCCCTGCTCTGCCCATGCCACTGGCATGGGCAGTGCAGGGGCCCCCTAACAGGGCCCCAGCCTGCTTTTCACTGTCTGCTATGCAGACAGTGAAAAGCGCGACGGGTGCAACTGCACCCGTCGCACACCTGCAACACCGCCGGCTCCATTCGGAGCCGGCTTCTGTGTTGCAGGCCCCTTTCCCGCTGGGCCGGAGGGCGCTACCTTAGGTAGCGCCCGCCGGCCCAGCGGGAAAGTTGGAATGGCCCCAGCTGTCTTTTGACCGCAGGGCGGCCGAATGGCGGTTCCCTCCAGGCGGGCGGCAACCGCTGCCTGCCGGGGTCAGAATGACCCCCAGAGTCTTAATAGGGTTTCAGGTGGCTTCTCCTTCCAGCTGTCCATTACTCTTCCATTGTCACCTTCCTGGTCCAGTGCTTTGCTCACTATTTCTCCATTGTGCAGCTGGAAGTTCTAGATGCTAGGTACGTCTGGCTTATCCTAGGATGCTACAGCATCCCTCCACCACTGTGACAACGCTCCTACACAGTCAATTCAACATTGTAATACCTGTCTTCCCCTGTGCCCATCCAGAGGTGTGACAATGGAAATGAACAGCCTCTCCTCTATGGCCAATGTAAACCAGTTCTGGGGCAGCTTTCTCTCCCACTAGTATTAGAGCATGTTTGCCAAGATGACAATAGAGGGTGCAGGCCCGGGTGTTGGTTATATCTGCCTGGGACAGGGCACATCCTCCAAGACATCCTAGCAAAGGAAAGACAACACCAGCCATGAGCAAATAATTTTGTTCCTGTCCTGGGAACAGTTCACATGTCACTACAGGAAAGCCTTCAGCTGACATGTTATAATTGGAAAGTACAGAAAGGCAGGGAAATTATAACCTTTTAAAAGTACCTCTTGCTCAATAGTTTGACAAAATTTGATATAACAATTAAATTGGATTTTTTCATAATTATAAAAAGGGTTCCTTGAATTATTTCTCTAGCTGGTACCAATCGGAATTTAGCATTTATTAAATGTAAAAATGCAGTCAAGTGTTTCCCTATGTAAGGAGCCAGCAATGCTACAGTGAAAATAGCTTTTGGGGATCTTTCACTGTAGGGGCATTAACTTCTAGATGTCCTATTAATAAATACCATTCACCCTGCCTTAACAGGCAATAGGGTCTACTTAGGGGATCCAAAAATTACTGTGAGTGTCACTCAGAAAATGAAACTCACCCACACTATGGTGGTCATTCCAACCCTGGCGGTCGGTGTTAAAGCGGCGGCCAAACCGCAAACAGGCTGGCAGGAAAAAAAATGGAATTCCGACCCTGGCGGAAACCGCCAACAACGACCGCCACATCAACACACCGCCCGCCACGGCGGTACAAACAAACAGCGCGGCGGCCACCGCCAACAGACAGGCGGGAGACAATGTACCGCCCACTGTATCACAACCTACCAATCCGCCACCTTTTCCGGGGCGGTAGCCCCGCCGATAAAAACACGGTGGAAACAGCCATTTCGAAGGGAAAACGCTCACCTCCATACACCCCACGAGGAATCAGGACAGCATGGAACCCGAACTCCACATACTCCCAGCGATAGTGTTCCTGCTCCTCTACCAGGAGCACGAACGCCGGCGCAGAAGACAACGGTGAGTACTGCACCTACGACACAGGGGAGGGGGGAGGGGAAATTATTACGGGTACACACATACGCGACACACCCACCCTCACTCACTACAACACACACATCAAAGCATAGCAACACATCAGAGTGACACCCCCCAAAACCCCCGGAAGAATGCAAATACAAAAGGAAATGATTCTAAACATTGGAATATATTGTATTACTGCCCAAAAAATATATATATACACATCAAAAACTCTTATATACAAAAATGTATAAGTCCGAGCATTGTAGCAGGCATTGTTCGTGGACCACTGGGCCCAAATCACATGGTCAAAGCCCACACAGGATACCTGACTCCAACGGAGAGAACACTGCAGGGGCATCATATAGCAAAACTACAGGCACCTCAGGGGGAAGGGAAGGGGGGCACCTCAGCCAGATGAGTGCACAACGCCAGATCCACGAGGGGCCTCCATGCCCACTGTTCAATCCTGGGGAGTGCAAAGCCACAGTCTCACAAGTCCAGACAGTGGGTGGGCTGCCCACTGTTACATCCTGGGAAGTGCAAAGCCACAGTCTCACAAGTGGATTATAATCTTCACTCCTTCTGGAGGGGGCCTGGTGCCCAGAGTGCTTCGTGCAGCCCGACACAGATGCGGGCCAGCCCCTGCCGCTCATGGGCCAGCGGTACTTGAGATGAAGGGCCCAGTGCAGCGGTACTTGAGATGAAGGGCCCAGTCCAGCGGTGCTTGAGACAGTGGTGCCCAGTGCAGCGGTGCTTGAGATGAAGGGCCCAGTGCAGCGGTACTTGAGACGGCGGTGCCCAGTGCAGCGGTGCTTGAGATGAAGGGCCCAGTTCAGCGGTGCTTGAGATGAAGGGCCCAGTGCAGCGGTGCATGAGATGAAGGGCCCAGTGCAGCGGTACTTGAGACGGCGGTGCCCAGTGCAGCGGTGCTTGAGATGAAGGGCCCAGTGCAGCGGTACTTGGGACGGCAGTGCCCAGTGCAGCGGTGCTTGAGATGAAGGGCCCAGTTCAGCGGTGCTTGAGAGGGCGGTGCCCAGTACAGCAGTGCTTGAGACGGCGGTGCCCAGTGCAGCGGTGCTTGAGATGAAGGGCCCAGTGCAGCGGTGCTTGAGATGAAGGGCCCAGTGCTGCGGTACTTGAGACAGCGGTGCCCAGTGCAGCGGTGCTTGAGATGAAGGGCCCAGTGCAGAGGTACTTGAGACGGCGGTGCCCAGTGCAGCAGTGCTTGAGATGAAGGGCCCAGTTCAGCGGTGCTTGAGATGGCGGTGCCCAGTGCAGCGGTGCTTGAGACAGCGGTGCCCAGTGCAGCGGTGCTTGAGATGACGGGCCCAGTGCAGCGGTTCTTGAGGTGAAGGGCCCAGTGCAGCGCTACTTGAGACGGCGGTGCCCAGTGCAGTGGTGCTTGAGATGAAGGGCCCAGTTCAGCGGTGCTTGAGACGGCGGTGCCCAGTGCAGCGGTGCTTGAGACGCCGGTGCCCAGTGCAGCGGTGCTTGAGATGAAGGGCCCAGTGCAGCGGTACTTGAGACGGCGGTGCCCAGTGCAGCGGTGCTTGAGACAGCGGTGCCCAGTGCAGCGGTGCTTGAGATGAAGGGCCCAGTTCAGCGGATCCGGCCATGGCGGGGAGGTCATTTGCCACCTGTCCTGTGGCTGGCGGGGCCCTCCTATCCATCTGTCCTGTGGCTGGCGGGGCCCTCCTGGGCAGCTGTGCCGGGCCTGTTGGTGGCCTCATGCCCACCTGGGATGGGGCTGGCGGGCCCTCCTGGCCAGCTGGGCTGATGGCGGTGTTGTCGGGCGTGCTGTCCTTCCCAGCCTTCCCTGATCGCCAGCGGCCCCTCCCCACCTTGGGTGGTGTGCCAGCTGTCTCCACACTTCCTGCCAGAGCCATGGTAGGGGTTTTAGTCCCTAGTGTTTTCACCCTCTCGCGCCGGCCACTGCCTATCTTGGGATGCTTCTCCGGGGGTGGGCTGCCCGTGCCTTGGCTTCGTACCGAACTGGCTGCCCTGGAGGGTGGAGCACTCCACAGTCCATGGCAGACTGTGATGACAGGGGCCGGTTTTGTCGTGGCTGAGGTGCTGACTGTAGTCCTATGACATGGACGGGGTGGGGGAGTTGGGGGAAAGAGGTTGAGTTTGGACAGGAAAAGCTTTTTAGGAGCAGTGGGACGGGTAGGTGTGCTGCTGAGGGACGTAGTGGCTGAAGATGCTGTGCATGCAGGTGTGAGTGGAGATGTGACAGGGAGGGAGGAGGGAGACGAGGAGGAGGGGGACACAGTGGAGGCAGTGGGTGTTGGTATGTCTGTATGTGGATGTTGCTTGGGTGAATGCCTGTGTGATGTGTGGTGCTTATGTTTGCCTGAGCTTCCCTTGGGTGTTGAGGTGTGTGCAGGCTGGTCTGATGGTGTGTCTGGGATAGGCAGAGGTACAGGTGATAGGGTATGGGTGGAGTAAGTTGGAGGGTGGAGGCTAGAGACAGGGACAATGGCTGCCATCAGTGCTGAGGCCAGAGTCTGGAACGATCGCTGAAGGGCAGCCTGACCAGAATAAATGCCCTCCAGGTATGCATTACTTTGGTGCACCTCCCTTTCTACACCCTGGATGGCATTCAAAATGGTAGACTGCCCAACAGTGAGCGTCCTCAGGAGGTCAATGATCTCCTCACTGAGGGCAGCAGGGGTGACTGGGGCAGGGCCTGAGGTGCCTGGGGTGAAGGAAATGCCCACCTTCCTGGGTGAGCGGGCACGGGGCAAACGCTGAGGGGCTGCTGGGAGGGCGGTGCTGGTGCGGTGGGTGGAGGCTGTACCTGTTGTTGCGTGGGGCACAGATGTTGCCGCCACCACAAGGGAGCTCCCTTCAGAGGAAGAGTCGGTGTCACTGATGTCTGCCCGAGTCCCCGCTGTGGAGCTCCCCTCGCCCTCTGTCCCACTGGTGAATTCGGAGTCCGTTGCATGGCCCTCCATGGCCATGTGGGATGCAGCTCCCTCGTGCTCCGATGCCACTTCTCCTCCGCCTGTTGATGCTAATGCACACATGAACAGGAAGACCACAAAAAAGGGGGAGGGAGAAAATAAAGACATGTTGAGTGCATGCATTGGCGACACCGTTGGTGGACAGGACAGACAAAGAAGCCCCCTGCACTACGCCGCGCACTTGGGGCGACTACTCAATCCGTGGGACATGGCCTACAAGCCTATGGACGACATCTGCACACATAGATGACACAGGGCCATGAATAGCTGTACTAGGCACCCTACAGAGGTGGGGGGCGGGGGCACAGGGCCATGCCTTACGGAGGGGCCTAGCCTACAGAAATCGCCCTGGCCTAGGGATACCCACAGCCCTCCTCCCCCACCCAGACACCTCCACTGCGTGCTAAGTCAACAAAATGAGAGTGTACTCACCCCCTTGTGTCTGCTGTGATGTCCTCACACGCCCATCCAAATTGGGGTAGGCCACCGCCAGGATCCGGGACATCAGGGAGGTCAAAGTCCGACTGGCACCCCTCCCAGCTGAGCCTCCGCCGTCTTCCTGCTCCAGCGGCGGATGTCCTCCCATCTCTTCAGGCAGTGGGTGCCCCGTCTGTGGTGGACCCCCAGGGTCCGGACATCCTTGGCGATGGCACGCCAAATATCGATCTTCTGGTGGGAGCTGACCTATGTGAAATGTACAGGGGGAGAAAAATAGTCATCACATTCTGCATATTCAATGTGAGTGGCCCCCCATCCCTACCCTTGCCATGTGGCACATGCTCTCACCGTCGTTTGATGCATGCCTCAATCGCTCCCCTCCCCACCATCTTTCATCCACCCCACTCAACACAGGCATTGCCCATAAAGCATGCTCCCAGTATACTTACCTGTTGGTCTGGAGGACCGTAGAGTAGCGCGTACTGGGGGAGGACCCCATCCACAAGTTTCTCCAACTCCTGAGCTGTGAAGGCAGGGGCCCTTTCCCCAGTCGCATGAGCCATTGTCTCTTCCAGACCGAGGTCACAGCAGCACTTGCAGTGTAGGTCCTCTCCTGTCGAAGATCAGGTATTGAGTGATTAAGCAGATAGAAAATGGCGGTCACGCCCGCGGCGGTGCGTACCGCGGCGGTGCGTACCGCGACCGCCGGCGCACATCGTCATTGGCTCATGAGACCCATAGGGTTCAATGTTAACCAATGCTGCTTTGCGCCACGGTCTTCGACCGCCTACCGCCACGGTGTGCCACGCCAGCGCATTTACCTCACATCCCATTGTCGCACTTCACAGGTCAGGCAGCCGCCATTTCAGGGGCCCACATGTGCAAACTGTGGTTATGTACCTGTGGGTTGATTGACTCTGTGCTTGCTGTTGTCCTTCATAGGCACCGTCCGCTGGGACATGCGATGAGATGGCGGAATCTTCCGGTGTACAGACCGCTGGTGGACCTGTCGACAATGGAGGAAAGACATGTCATACTGACATACAGGCTTGACCGAGCCACTATTCATGAACTGTGTGCCCAGCTGGACCCAGACCTGATGTCACCAATCCGCCAACCCACAGGGATCCCCCCTCTAGTGCAGGTGCTGTCAGTGCTCCATTTCCTTGCAAGTGGGTCATTTCAAACAACAGTGGCCATATCATCAGGGATGTCCCAGCCTATGTTTTCCAAGGTGTTGTCCAGAGTGTTGTCTGCCCTGCTGAAACACATGCGGAGCTACATCGTTTTCCCTGAGGTGGGGGATTTGCCTACAGTGAAGGGTGATTTCTATGCCTTTGGACATATCCTCAACATCATAGGTGCCATTGATGGGACCCATGTGGCTTTGGTTCCCCCCCACAGGAGTGAACAGGTGTACAGAAACAGGAAGAGTTATAATTCGATGTATGTGCAGATGGTATGTTTGGCGGACCAGTACATCTCCCTGGCTCAGTGCTCAGTGCATGACGCGTACATCATGCGGAATAGCAGCATCCCTTACGTGATGGGTCAACTCCAGAGGCAACGTGTGTGGCTAATTGGTGACTCTGGTTACCCCAACCTGTCATGGCTACTGACCCCAGTGAGGAATCCCAGGACAAGGGCAGAGGAACGCTACAATGAGGCCCATGGGAGAACTAGGAGGGTGATCAAGCGGACCTTCGGCCTCCTGAAGGCCAGGTTCCGCTGCCTCCATATGACAGGTGGATCCCTATTATACTCACCAAAGAAGGTGTGTCAGATCATCGTGGCCTGCTGTATGCTTCACAACCTGGCATTGCGACGACAGGTGCCTTTTCTGCAGGAGGATGGTCCAGATGGTGGTGTTGTAGCAGCTGTGGAGCCTGTGGAGAGTGAAGACGAGGAAGCCGAAGAAGACAACATAGACAACAGGAACACAGTAATACAGCAGTATTTCCAATGACACACAGGTAAGAATACACACCGGCATATTACATATACTTAAACACTACTACCTCTCTACTGTCTGTCCTTTTCCCCCAGTGTATGGTAACTGAGTTGTGACTTTCCCTTCCGATTTCAGAGATGTGGGCCCCACTGCGTGACATCTGCTTTATTTCCCCATGAACTACAGCTGTGTGACATTGGTATGTTGGCATCACAATGTAAATAAGCATTTTGGCACGTTAATGTCTAATACATTTGTTCAAAATCACAGCCAGACTCCTGATTGTTTTGTGCAATAACTGTGTTTATTACATTGCTCTATATTGGTGGATGGTTGCAAATCGGTGAGGGGTGCTGGTGGAGGATTGTCAGAGACCAGACTATTTGTATCACAGGTGCATTGTCCAAATGCCTGTGGAAAGTGGTGCATGGGCAGTTTAAGGATGGACAGGGTGACAATGTGGGACAGTGGGATGACAATCAGGGAGGTATCCTTTCCTGGCGGGGGTCTTGGCATCTTACTCTGTCTTCTTCCTGCGGGGTGGTTCTCCTTCTGCAGGGGGTGGGGTGCGGGTGGCCTGTTGGTCCTGTGGCAGGGCCTCCTGTCCACTAGCGCCGGCAGAGGTGGTAGGCAGTTCTTGGTCCATGCTAGTGTCAGGGGCCCTTTGTGGTGCCACAGTGTCCTGCAATGTGGTGACTACCAGATTCAGAGCCCCTACAATGGTGCCCACAGCGGAACTGATGGTTCGTAGTTCCTCCCTGAACCCCAAATACTGTTCCTCCTGCAGGAGCTGGATCTCCTGAAACCTGGCCAGTACCGTCGCCATCATCTCCTGGGAATGATGGTAGGCTCCCATGATGGAGGACAGGGCCTCGTGGAGAGTGGGTTCCCTGGGCCTGTCCCCCTCCTGTCACACAGCAGCCCTCCCAGTTCCCCTGTTTCCCTGGGCCTCTGTCCCCTGGACCGTGTGCCCACTACCACTGCCCCCAGGCCCCTGTTGTTGTTGGGGTGGTGGGTTAACCTGGGTTCTCTGTAGTGGTGGACACACTGCTGATTGACGTGTCCTGGGGACAGAGCTATGGGCCCGCTGGGTGGGTGCTGTGCTGGTGTTCCCAGAGGGGGGTAGGTCTGCAGTGGCCTGTGGCTGTGTGAGGGGAACCGACTGTCCCGAGGTCCCCGGTGGGCCGGGCTGGTCATCTAGATCCAGGTCGACAGAGGTGCTGTCATCACTGTGGGCCTCTTCTGGGGGTGGAGTGGACATTTGTGGACCCTCCTGCGTGGTGACGTGGCGTTCGGGTCCTTCAGGGGTATAAAGGGATGGTTATTGCATCTGTGTGTGCCATAGCGTGCAATGGGTGGGTGCCCGTGTCCCCCAGTGCTTGCATTCCTGTTTGGGGGCTTTTGTGACGGTGGTTTGGGGGGGATGGGGATGTGCAGTGGGCATGCTTTGGTGATGGGTGTCCATGCTTTGTGGTCGCATGCAGGGCTTGGGGTTGGGATGGGTGGGTTGTGATGGTGAGACATTTGCAAGGAGTAGGTGTGATGGGAGTGAGGGTGTGGGTGGGGGTATGAGTTGGCATGCTGGTGGGGTGGGGGGGATGAAGTAGTAAAGATGAGACTTACCAGAGTCCATTCCTCCAGATACTCCTGCGAGGCCCTCAGGATGCAGGATCGCCAAGACCTGCTCCTCGCATGTTGTAAATTCTGGGGGAGGAGGTGGTGGAGCGCCGCCAGTCCGCTGAACCGCGATGTTGTGCCTGGATACCATTGAACGCACCTTCCCCCGTAGGTCGTTCCACCGCTTCCTGATGTCGTCCCTATTTCTTGGGTGCTGTCCCACAGTGTTGACCCTGTCGACTATTCTGCTCCATAGCTCCATCTTCCTGGCAATGGAGGTGTGCTGCACCTGTGTTCCGAAGAGCTGTGCCTCTACCCGTACGATTTCCTCCACCATGACCCTGAGTTCATCCTCAGAAAACCTGGGGTGTCTTTGCGGTGCCATCGGGTGGTGTGGGTGATGTGTGGTGTGGATTGTGTGGTGCTAAGTGTCGTGATGTGTATTGGTGTGTTGTGTGAAGTGCGTGGTAATATTGCTGGGTGAATGTAATATGCGCGTCTGGGTGCTCGGATCTCTATTTCTCTGTGCGTGGTACCGATTCTCTAGAAGTGGAGGTTTGTGGGTGATGTGGGTGTGTGTTTTATATTGTGTTGGGTGTGTGGGAGTGGTGTGTGTATGTGTATCAGGTGTGTGTATTTTGAATAGTCCAATGTGGCTGTGTTTTGTAAGAGTGTGTGTATTTTGAGCGCAGCGGTGTGTACCGCCAATGGAATACCGCGGTTGAAAGACCGCCGCATGGATTCGTGTGTCGTGATAGTGTGGGCGTATTTCTGTTGGCGTGACGGTGGAGGTTTGGTTATCGCCAGTTTCTCGCTGGCCTTTGGTGTGGCGGACTTTTGTGGATGTCTGTATTTTGGCGGTTTGCCTGTTGTGGGTCAGAATGACCGTGGCGGTTTACCGCGGCCGCGGCGGGATGTTGGCGGTCTTCTGACAGCGGTAAGCGGCTTTTACCGCCAAGGTTGGAATGACCACCTATATCTCTTAAAACAAGGTGATCAAAAAACAAAGGTGATCAAAAGAAAAACATTCTAATTGACTAAATGAGCAGAACCCATTTGCAACACAATTGTTTCTGCTCATCTGTTGATGGTATTCTGTTGATGTTATTCTATGGTAGCCTTTGCACTTAAATGTGTTTTTGTCACAAAGTATGATTTTGCTCATCCATGTGCTTTGTGCACCTATATTTGCCCCCAAACTCCTGCTGATGTTCTTCCACAGCTGATTTTGCAGTGAATGTGATTTTGTGCCTTTATGTATTTTGGTTCTTGGTGTGATTTGTGTTTCTACAAGTATGTTGCACCAGTGGTGCCTTTGCACCTAAATGTGACATTGCTTTTAATCTGATGCCACAAACTTGCTTGCCTTGCACCTTTGGTAATTTTGCATTTCACCTAAATGTGATTTTTCACAAAACCATGATGTGTGATTTTTTTATGCTTGTGCACTAAAGAAGATTTTGCACCATCCTGTGTTCTTGACAAAATGTGATGTAACACTGGAGCTACCTTTTACACCTTTAAAAAAAAAATATTTCATCAACTTTGCAGGTACATAAAGCCAAACATAAATACTAAGAATCAGAAGTTCAACTTTCAACAATTAGTCAGAATAATTTGGGATAGATAATAACATTGACAAAGTTCAGTTTAGGGAGAGGTCAGCAATATACGTGTAGAAATAAGTCATGCATCAATATACTGCTATTGTCCAAAATAATGTAGCCCCTCTTTGTAGGGTTAGATCGCTACTTTCTCCCAAAATACTAATAAAACTTCTGAATTGCACTGGTTCATTGAGCAAGCAACTGTTCCTTGCACTATACTGATTTCATTTTAAGCTCCCAATGCTCGTATGACAGAGGTAGTGCTGACTTCCATGCCTGTAATATTAATGATTTAGCTACAAGGAAGGTGATATAAAAGATTTTTTGGAAAGGTAGATAAACTTATAAAGCTAGGGATTCAAAAGCGGGCTCCTAAGGAATCTGGGACTAGGGAAACGTGATTTTCAGAACTAATCCACTGAAATATTTTCTTCCGATATTACTAGGTCTGGGCACTAATTAAAACACACATGTAGCCAATCCCCAAAGGCTGAGGGAAATGCTTTCTTGATTTGTGCTGGTGTACAATAAAGCATCCATTTTGAAAAAAAGGAAATTTTTTGAAGTTCACAACTTTTATCGCTCTATGGGAGAGAATATTTTAGTGCCTCCAAAGCTGTGGATATATGTTACACCCTGTTGCAATTTTGATCTTAATCAGAGTGCAGGGGATGATCCTTGCATAAGACTTAAGTAGAAGACCCAACACCAATTATCCATTCCTGTATGGCTTTTCTCATAAAAGGCCTGGGCAATCGTAGATGCTACCGGGTCTGCCATTATCTCAGCTGCCTGCATATAGTGGTGGGTTTGAAGGTAAGAGAAAGTAAGACCATCCTGGATAGGCACTTCGTCCTCTCTAAGTTGCACCCATGTTTTGATTTGCCCAGCTGACAAAAAATTGGAAAACCTAAAAAAACATAGATTTTCCCACTCTCTGATATGAGTAGAGGTCAACTTAAGACCCAGCACCTCCAAGTCAGGGAGCAAAAATGAAGGGTGAAAGCTAGGCACTTGATATTTCTCACAAAATGCAGCAACCCTAAACTGAATTGAAATAGGGATTTTATACCTGGTGCATTTCGGGAGTCTCAGAATTTTGAGGGAAGTAGGGGAGTTGAATGTTACTTTTCACTAGCATTTGCTTCAAATGGAAATTATGGTCTTGCTTCTAAGATAAGAGAGCCCTTATAGCCCAATCTAAAAATGCAGCCTCATAGTATTTCTTAAAATGGGGGAATTCTAAGCCTCCTTCTTCTATGGATAAAGAAAGCGTATCAAGCTTTGTACAAGGGTTTTTATTCACCCTGATGAACTGGCGGAGCATTATATCGAATTCCTTAAAAAAAGGTCTGGAGAATTTTGATGGTTACATTGGAGAAGATACAAAGAAAAATATGAGAATCATCATTTTAATGAGCGCTACAAGCCTGATTATTGTTATTGGGAGAGTCTGTCATTTATAAAGAAGATCAGAAAAGTTATGGGAGACATAAATGCCCAGATATCTAATACGTTGTACGACCCAAAAATGAGCCCACATAACGGAGGAGAGGACTGATTCGGTGCTATTAAACAGGGGAGCCTCCAACTTAGTATGGTTGACCCTATAACTGCCCAATCCAGTGAAAACCTTGATCTTCTCAAAAGCCCTTTCTACATTCGGTGCCTCTGCTAATAGTTTCAGAATTATATAGTTGGCAAACATTTTAAATTATGGTGCTTTAGGTAGTGGTGCTTGAATGGAAATATCTTGATAAAGGGTTACTGCCAAGGGCTCTATAAAAAGCTGAAACAGCACCTGTGAAAGAGGACATCCTTGGCAAGTGCCCTGATGGATTTGCAAGGTCCCAGCTATGCACGCATTGACTTAGATCTTGTCTTCTGCTGTGGAATACAAAATTGCGGATTAGCTGTACAATTCTTGTAAGAAAATTTAACCTATCCAAAATCGAGAACAGTACTTCCAATTGGACTAAATCGAACACTTTCTCTGCGTCAAGCATAATGATTGCAGCCTGAGTGTTATTCTTAGAGAAGTAATCAATAGCCTGTAGCAAAAAGTTAGTATTGGTTGATATATATCTGCCTAGAAGAAACCTGCACTGATCACCATGAATGACCCCTTGAGCCACAGGGGTGATCCTGGCAGCAAGAATATTTGCCAAAAGCTTGTAGGCATGATTAGGAAGCTAATCAGATGATCAGAGTCTGATTTCTCAGGTGGCTTTCCCTTTTTTATAAAGCTAACAATAATGGCCCTTGTGAAGGAGCCAGGCACCTCAGCCCTGTTGAGCATGTCATTAAAAAGAATAACCAAGAATTTTGCTATTCGTTCTATCAATATTTTATACTCGGGCTGGCAAGCCATTCTCACCGCAGACCTTCCCATTTGGTGAAGCTGAAATTGCTTTTTTCACCTCCAACAGCGTAATGGGGCTATTACAGAGGCCTGTGATTCCTCTCCAAGAGTAGGTAAATTACCAACCCTAAATATTCATTTACCTGTTCCTTATTAGCCGCAAGTGTAGGAGTGTATGATCTTGAATAATAGGATAATTTCCTTAGGATGGTTCACAATAATCCTCTGAGCGCTGTCAAAAATTGACTTAATAAAGGCATTATTACACCTTTTCTTGACTATCCAGTCTAACAGCCTCCCAACATGCTCTTTCTCTTCATAATGTTGCTGGAAGCATGTGCATAGATTAAGTATTTTCTGGGACAAATAGTAGTCCCTTAAATAGTCCTGTGCAGCCTTCAATCTGTTGGCGGAAGCCAGATCGTGAGTAACCTGATGAATCAGTGCTGCTTGATCGAGCTCCTGCTGAAGACTAGAAGTTTTCTCCCTAGTTCTTTTATTTAGGTGAGCTTTGTAGGAGATCTCTTCCCCCTCTTATAAAAGTCTGGCAGGCTTCCCAAATAGCAAATAAGGAGGCTGACCCTTTGCTGTTCTTAAAGAAAGCGGTGACTGGTGCCTTGAGGATCCCTATCAACCCTTCTTCTATCAGAAGAGACTTTTCAAAGCTCCATCATGGTTGATCTACCTCGCACACAGGCACATGTAGGTCGATCAAAGGGACTGAATGATGGGAAAAGGGAATGGAGAGGATACGTGAACTACCCCTCTCCCATTGAAATGAGATTAAGACATAGGCCCTCATTACAACGCTGGCGGTTGGTGTTAAAGCGGCGGTAATACCGCCAACAGGCCGGCGGAAAAAAAATGGGATCACGACCATGGCGGAAACCGTCAACATAGACAGGCACTTTAACACTCCGACCGCCACGGCAGTAGAAACAAACACCACAGCGGTAACCGCCAACAGACAGGCGGAAGACAAAGTACCGCCCACGGTATTTCAAGACACCTATCTGCCACCTTTTCCGGGGCAGAACCAACGCGATCAAAAGCATGGAGGAAGCAGTCCACAGAAGGGAAAACACTCACCTCTCGACACCCAACGAGGAACCAGGACGCCATGGAGCCCGAGTTACAGGTCCTGCCCATGTTGGTGTATCTTCTCATCTACCAGGAGTACGAACGGCAGCGGCGATGACCACGTTGAGGACTGCACATACAACACAGGGGAGGGGGGGAATAAAGTGACACACACACGCAACACGCAATACCCCCACCCCCAATATCACCCCCACCCTCACCCACAACAACATACACACAAATACATGCAGCAACATTACATATACACCCCCCCACCCCCTGGAAGAACGCAAGGACAAAAATAAATTATTGTAACGATTGTAATCATTAAAAATCAGATAGTCAAAAATCTAATTTCAATATATACAAATATGTACACCAACTACACAAGTCCGGATAGTGTACCAATCATTGTCCGTGGACCACTGGGCCCAAAATGCATGGGCGAAGCCCACACTAGATACCTGACAAGGAAACGGAGAGAACACTGCTGGGGCATCAGATCGACAATAAACAGGCACCTCAGGGGGAGGGGGGCACCTCAGGCAGATGAATGCACAACGCCACTGCTGCATGAGGGGGCTCCACGCCCATTGCTGTATCCTGGGGAGTGCAAAGCCACAGTCTCTCAAGTCTCTCCAGTGGGTGGGTTGCCCACTGCTGTATCCTGGAGGAGTGCAAAGCCACAGTCTCTCAAGTCTCTCCAGTGGGCGGGTTGCCCACTGCTGTATCCTGGGCAGTGCAAAGCCACAGTCTCTCCAGTGGGCGGGTTGCCCACTGCTGTATCCTGGGGAGTGCAAAGCCACAGTCTCTCAAGTCTCTCCAGTGAGTGGTTTGCCCACTGCATTATCCTGGGGAGTGCAAAGCCACAGTCTCTCAAGTCTTTCCAGTGGGTGGTTTGCCCACTGCATCATCCTGGGGAGTGCAAAGCCACAGTCTCTCAAGTGGATGTCATTCTCCACTGGTTCTGGAGGGGGCCTTGTGCCCAGAGTGCTTCATCCTGCCAAGGACTGAGGTAGTGGATGTATCTCTCCACTGGTTCTGGAGGGGGCATTGTGCCCAGAGTGCTTCATCCTGCCAAGGACTGAGTTAGTGGATGTATCTCTCCACTGGTTCCGGAGGGGACCTTGTGCCCAGAGTGCTTCATCCTGCCAAGGACTGAGGTAGTGGATATATCTCTTCACTGGTTCTGGAGGGGGCTTTGTGTCCAGAGTGCTTCATCCTGCCAAGGTCTGAGGTAGTAGATGTATCTCTTCACTGGTTCTGGAGTGGGCATTGTGCCTAGAGTGCTCCAAGTGCAGTGTGGCCGGTACAATTCCCTCACCTGGGTGTGCGTGCCACGAGAATGGTGAGGTACAGGTAGCATGATACGCCATGGAGGCAGCGACTGCTGCAGCTTCGCCTTCCACCTGCAGGTGCAAACAGTGATGGAAGTCATGCATCATGGAAGCTGCCCAGGGCCCAGGAACTCTCCTCCAGCCTCAGACGACTGACCACTGGGGATGGTAGCCATGTCAGCGGTGGTGCCACTGTCCGAGTATGTCGCGGGGCGGCGGTGCTTGTGGCGGTGTCTGTGGAGGCGGTGTCTGTGGCGGCAGTTCTGGCGGCGGTGTCTGTGGTGGCAGTGCTGGCGGCGGTGCATGGGTCAGCACCTGCTGAGGGACACAGCAGGACATCTCCTGCAGCCTCGGACGGCTGCCTACTGGGGAAGAGGCTGGGGACTGACGCTGAGGCTGTAGATGTGCCGGTGGCGGTGCAGGTGGCGGGCAGCTAGCGGTGTTCACAGCCGTACAGGTTGGTGTGGTCGTGGACAGAAAGTGTGACACGGATCCCTCAGTCGGTTCCACCATGCCCTCTCCTGACCTGCTCTTCTGCTTTTGGCCCTTCCCCACCTTTGATGGTGCCGCAGTTGTCCCCTTTTGTTTTTGCTGAGCCCTTGGTGGCTGGTAGTTTCGGCTTCTCTCTCCGGGATGTGGGCACCTTTTTCACCTTGGCAGGTGGCGGAATGTCCTTGCCCTCGCACACTGGCAGCCCTGATGGGTGGCGCACTCGATGACCCTGCAGTTGCGGGCACCACTGTGCCTGGGGATTTGGTGGCTGAGGTGCTGGGCTGGGACCTGGAAAGCCTGACCCTAGGGGAAAGACGGGGTGGGGGAGGTGAAGGGAAGACGTCAAAGGTTGCCAGGAAAAGTTTTTTACACACACTGGGACAGGATGATGGAGGGGGTTTGTGAGTGGAGGAAGAGGTAGTGGTTGTAGGAGGTGTGCATCTGCTGAATTTGGGTGAAGGTGCATGGGCTGGAGGCTGTTGTGAGGTGGATGGCTGTTGGGTGGGTGTGTGCCTGTGTTTGTGTACTTTGGGAGGAGGGCTCACAGACACACTGGGAGAGGACACTGGGGATGTGTGCATGGTAGTGGGGGTGGTGATTGCACGTAAGCGGTGTGTGGTGATGGGTGTGCTGGTGATGGAGGTAGTGGTTGAGGATGTAGTGCATGCAGGTGTGAGTGGAGACGAGACAGGGAGGGAGGAGGAGGACGTGGAGGAGGGGGACACAGTGGAGGCTGTGGATGTTGGTGTGTCTGCATGGGGATAGTGCTTGTGTGAGTGCCTGTGGGATGTGTGGTGCTTATGTTTGCCTGAGCCACTCTTGTTTGTTGTTGAGTGTGCATGCTGGTCTGATGGTGTGCTTGGAATAGGCTGAGGTACAGGGGATTGGGTCTGGGTGGAGGAAGTTGGAGGGGGGAGGCTGGACACAGGGACAATGGCTGCCATCAGTGCTGAGGCCAGAGCCTGAAATGCTCTCTGTTGGGCTGCCTGCCCAGAATTAATGCCCTCCAGGTATGCATTTGTTTGTTGCAAATGCCTCTCAATACCCTGGATGGCATTCAAAATGGTAGATTGCCCAACAGTGAGGGATCTCAGGAGGTCAATAGCCTCCTCACTGAGGGCAGCAGGGCTGACTGGGGCAGGGCCTGAGGTGCCTGGGGCGAAGGAGATGCCCACCCTCCTGGGTGAGCGGGCACGGGACACATGCTGAGGGACTGCTGGGAGGGCGGTGCTGGCAGGGGGGTGGCGGCTGTACCTGTTGATGCGGTGGGCACGTAGGTGCCCGCCACCACAAGGGAGCTCCCATCAGAGGATTCGCTGTAACTGGTGTCTGCTCCTGTCCCCGCCGTGGAGCTCCCATCGCCCTACGTCCCACTGGTGGCTTCAGACTCTGTTGCTTCACCCTCCAGGGCCAAGTGGGTTGCAGCTCCCTCTTTCTCCGGTGCCAATGCTCCTCCGCCTGATAATGCTATTGCACACAAGAACAGGGAGACCACAAAAAGGGGGGGAAAGACAGAAGAAAAACATGTTCAGTGCATGCAACACCACTACTGCTGGCGGACACAACACACATGGAGCAGCCCTCTGCACTACACCATGCACTAACAGTTCCTAGAATTTTGACCTGACCATGGGGTATGAGGCCTAAGCCCAATTGCTGCACACCTGGAAGTCACAGGAGCCTGACTAGGTGTAGATGGCTCTTACCACTAGTGGGGTTGGGGTGCCACATAGCCTGCCTCACAAGGGACCTTGCCTGCCAAGTTTGCCCTGGCTAGGGGAACCCACTGCCCCCTCCCCCACCCAGACACCTCGTAATGTGCGCAGAGTCAGCTGAATGAGAGTGTACTCACCCCCTTGTGGCTGCTGTGATGCCCTCAAGCACCCATCCAACTACGGATGCGCCACCGCCAGGATCTGGGACATCAGGGGGGTCATGGTGCGACGGGCACCCCTTCCACGTTGGGAGGCCATACCCAGCTGGGCCTCCGCCGTCTTCTTGCTCCAGCGGCACAGGTCCTCCCATCTTTTACGGCAGTGGGTGCTCTGTCTGTGGTAGACACTCAGGGCCCGGACGTCCTTGGCGATGGCATGCCAAATACCCTTCTTCTGGTGGGTGCTGACCTATAGGAATGGTACAGGGAGAAAGGAAATTACTCACCCATCCGGGCTGTCATACTCATTGCCCACCATTGTCCCACCCATGCCCTGATGCACATACACTCACCATCTGCACATGCAGGCCTCAGCCTCACCCCCCATATATCTTCCATCCACATCACTCAAAGCAGGAATTGCCCATGCAGCATGCTCACAGTGTACTCACCTGTTTGTCTGGAGGACCGTACAGTTGCGTGTACTGGGAGAGGACCCCATCCACTAGTTTCTCCAGCTCCTCCGAAGTGAAGACAGGGGCCCTCTCCCCAGCCACTGCAGCCATCGTCGCTTCCAGACACAGGTCACAGTAGTACTTGCAGTGTAGGTCCTCTCCTGTTGAAGGTCAGGTATCAAGTGAGTGAACAGACAGAAAATGGCTGTCACGTCCTCGGCGGTGCGTACCATCACTGCCGGTGTACATCATCATTGGCTCCTGGGACCCATAGGCCCAAATGTTAACCAATGCAGAATTGCGCCGCGGTCTTCGACCGCCCACCGCGATGATGTACAACGCCAGCACAGTTACCTCATATCTCCTTGTCCCACCTTACAGGTCAGGCAGCCGCCATTTCAGGGGGCCACATGGGATGGATAATAACTGCATCACACCTATCTAGGCCGGGAATACAGACAGATACTGGGACATTGCGGATTAATAACGTTTCTGCAAATTACACATTGTGATACCTCAGTGTTGGATGACTCTCTGCTCGCTGTTCTCCTCCATAGGGACGTCTGCTGGGGCAGGTGATGAGATGGCGGCCTCCTCTGGTGTACAGACCCCTGGTGGACCTGTCGACAATGGAAGAGACACACATCATAATCACATACAGACTTGATCATGCAACAATCCTGGAACTGTGTGCCCAGTTGGAGCCACACCTGATGTCAGCTATCCGCCATCCCACAGAAATCCCCCCTCTAGTGCAGGTCCTGTCATTGCTTCATTTCCTGGCAAGTGGGTCTTTTCAAACAACAGTTGCCATGGCATCAGGAATGTCACAGGCAATGTTCTCTACCATGTTGTCCAGAGTGTTATCTGCCCTGCTGAAACACATGAGCAGCTACATTGTTTTCCCTCAGGTGGAGGATCTGCCCACAGTGAAAGGTAACTTTTATGCCCTGGGTCATATCCCCAACATCATTGGTGCCATTGATGGTACACATGTGGCATTTGTGTCCCCCCCGGCGAAATGAAAGAGTGTTCAGAAATAGAAAAAGCTATGAATGTGCAGATGGTGTGTTTGGCGGACCAGTACATCTCCATGTGAATGCCAAATATCCTGGCTTTGTGCATGACGTCTTTATCTTGAGCAATAGCAGCATCCCTGTGATGGGTCAACTCCAGAGGCACCGGGTGTGGCTAATAGGTGAGGCCAAGGTCCCAATATAGATGACATAGGTGTCTGGGTATGGGGTTGTCCCTAAGGGTTAGTGTGTGTCTAACAGTTGTCCCTCGACATTTGCAGGTGACTCTGGTTACTCATGGCTACTGACCCCAGTGAGGAATCCCAGGACAAGGGCAGAGGAACACTACAATGAGGCACATGGGTGAACTAGGAGGATAATCAAACGCACGTTTGGCCTCCAGAAGGCCAGATTCCGGTGCCTCCATCTGACAGGTGGTTCCCTATACTACTCACCGAAGAAGGTGTGCCAGATAATCGTATGCTGCACAACCTGGCTTTGCGACGCCAGGTGCCTTTTCTGCAGGAGGATGGGCCTGATGGTAGTTTTGTGGCAGCTGTAGAGCCGGTAGACAGTGAAGAAGAGGAGGCAGAAGAAGAGGATATCAACAACCGAAACAACATCATCATGCAATACTTCCAGTGAGACACAGGTAAGAAGATGTCACTGCTTCCCACATCTCATACTATTGTTGGAGCTAGCATAAGTCTGTCATTTTCACTCAGTGTATGGACACTGACTTGTCACTTTGACCTTCCATTTCACAGATTTGGGTCCCACGTTGTGCCCTCTGCTATGTTTACTCCTGGCCTACAGCTGTGTAACATTGATATGTGCACAAGTACATTGACATTGTTATATTCCATAGAAAATGCAATTACACATTTGTGAAAGCACAGACTGACTCCAGATTGTTTTGTGATTGAAGTGTGTTTATTTCTGTGCAAATAAGTGTAGGGGGTTGTAAAATGGGCTGGGGTGATGATGGAGGTATGTCCATGGCAGAGTCCAGTCTATTTGTTTCACAGGTGCATTGTCGAAAGGGGCATAGGAAGTGGAGCAATGGCAGTTTAAGGATGGACAGGGTGACATAGTGGGACAGAAGGGTGACATTCAGGGGGGTCTTATTTCCTTGCGGCAGTCTTGGCAATGTTCCCTGTCTTGTTCCTGGATCTCAGGGACCGTTTGTGGGGTGGTTTTCCATCTGCAGGGGGTGGGGTGCTGGTGTCCTGTTGTTCCTGTGGAGGTGCCTCCTGTCCACTAGCACTGACGGAGGTGGAGGGCCGTTCATCGTCCAGGCTAGTGTCAGGGGCCCGTTGGTGTGCCACTGTGTCCCTCCTGGTGTTGAGAAGGGCTGCCAGCACCCCTGCAATGGTGACCAGGGTGGTGTTGATGGACTTCAAGTTCTCCCTGATCCCCAGGTAGTGTTCCTCCTGCAGCCGCTGGGTCTCCTGAAACTTGGCCAGTACCATGCTCATGGTCTCCTGGGAATGGTGGTGAGCTCCCATGATGCTGGAGAGTGACTCGTGGAGATTGGGTTCCCTGGGCCTGTCCTCCCCCTGTCGCACAGCAGTCCTCCCAGCTTCCCTGTTATCCTGTGCCTCTGTCCCCTGAATCGTGTGCCCACTGCCACTGCCCCCCAGTCCCTGATCGTCCTGTGTTGATGGGGTTGCCTGGGTTCCCTGTAGTGGCGGACACACTGCTGATTGACGTGTCCTGAGGACCAGCTTTGCTGGTGTTTCCTGAGGGGGGAGGCTCTCTGGTGGTTTGTGACTGTGTCAGGGGAACCGACTGTGCCGAGGTCCCTGATGGGCTGGGCTTGGCATCTTGATCCAGGCGTGCAGAGCTGCTGTCATCACTGTGGGTCTCTTCTGTGGGGGGACTGGATATGTCTGGCACCTCCTGTCCGGTTGGGGTATAAAAGCATAGTTATTGTATCTGTGTGTGCCATCTTGTGCAATGGGTGAGTGACCCTCTACTCCTGTGCTTGCATTATTGGCTAGGACCTTGTGTGATTGGTGTTTTGGGGGCATGAGTGAGTCTCTGTACTGGACATGCTTTGGTGATGGGTGTCCATGCATTGGTGTTAAATGTAGGGCTTGGTTATGGGATGTGTGGGTTGTGTTAGTGGGGTATCTGTGGGTTGTTGGGGTGATGGGTGTGAGGGTAAGGGCGGGGGTATGTGATGGCATGCAGGTGGGGTGTGGGGGATAAAGTAGTAAAGATATGTCTTACCAGAGTCCAGTCCTCCTGCTACTCCTGCGAGGCCCTCAGGATACATGATCGCCAAGACTTGCTCCTCCCATGTTGTTAGTTGTGGGGGAGGAGGTGGGGGTCCACTGCCAGTCCTCTGTACAGCAATCTGGTGTCTGAATACCACAGAACGTACCTTCCCCGTAGGTCGTTCCACCTCTTCCTGATGTCATCCCCGTGTTCTTGGATGCTGTCCCACTGCATTAACCCTGTCAACAATTCTGCGCCATAGCTCCATCTTCCTTGCAATGGATGTCTGCTGCACCTGTGATCCGAATAGCTGTGGCTCTACCCGGACGATTTCCTCCGCCATGACCCTCAGCTCCTCCTCATAGAACCTGGGGTGTCTTTGAGGTGCCATGATGTGGTGTGGGTGATGTGTGAGGTGGTGTTGGTTGTGATGTGTGAGGGTATGTGTTGTGTGTTGTTTGAGGTGCGTGGACATTGTGTAAGTGATGGTGTTGTGTGTCTGAGGATGCTGGTGTTGTTTTCGGTAGTGTCTCTCTCTGGCCTTCTTTCAAAATTTTGGTAGTAAGGGTTTGTGGGTGATGTGGGTGTGTGCTTTATATTGGATTGGGTGTGTGGGTGTGGTGTGTGTATATGTATCAGGTTTGTCTATTTCGAATTGTCCAATGTGGTTGTGTTTTGTAAATGTGTGTTTTTTGAGCACGGCGGTGTGTACCACCAATGGAATACCGCGGTTGAAAGACCGCCACGCTGATTCATGGGTTGTGATACTGTGGGCGTATTTTTGTTGGCGTGACGGTGTCGGTTTTGGTATCGCCAGTTTATCACTGACCTTTGGTGTGGCGGACTTGTGTGGGTGTCTGTATTGTTGCGGATTCCGAGCTGTTGGTCATAATACCTGTAGCGGAATTAATTCCGCGGCTGCAGCGTTATGTTGGCGGTCTTCTGCACGGCGGAAAGCGGGATTTACCGCCAGGGTTGTAATGAGGGCCATAATCTATCCTGGAGGCAGTGCTATATCTTTTGCAAAAAACAAGTAATTTCCAAAGGATGCAGATGATCTACCGTCCAGGCATCCACTAAAGCCAAGCCTCAAAAAAATGTTGGCAAAAAGCAAGATGCTCTGAGTTCATTCTGTGACTTGTTCCTACGCAATGTATCGAGTCTAAGGTCTAGTGTTATATTAAAATCTCCCCCTACAGCCAGCAATCTGGGAAGTGTAATCAAAACCTTATAAAACAATTAAGGGAAGTTATTTCCTCATCTATTGGACCTTAAAAACTTCTAAAGTGCACATGTTGATTTAAAATCTGAGTACTAATTATAAGCCATCTAGAGTGTGGATCTTTAAACACCAGATAAACTTCATCTGGGAACTTGCGTGTTACAAGGACGGCTATCCCACGCACAGTGGCACGAGGCAATGCAAAAAAAGACTGAGAGATTAAATTGGGTAGTTTAGGAATTTTGGCCTGAAGTTTCAGATGCGTCTCCTGCAAAAGAATTATCTGAACTTGTGATGATCAGTTGAGTATTGACCCGATTTAATTGCACACAGCAACTTCGAAGTTCCTTCCTGCCATCTACCTAAGTATTTGCAGTTGTAATATGCTAGCTATGCCAATCATGCCCCCTTGAGAGACAATAGAGTATTCTCTAGTCTGACCGTATCCTCCCAATACCACATCTTCTCCCAAATTGACATAAAATGGCCAAGGACCATCTTTCAACATATCATCTGCCATTTGTACCCTCCCTGCCACCCCAAGCCCTAACCCCAACATGATCACCACTCCCTTCTCCCCTCAAAGCCTCACCTGTCATAAGCTTGTGTCTCTAGCACCCCCCACCTCTCTCCCTGAAATGGGGTGCAGAGTTGCAGCACTCCTGGGCCTGCGTCAAAAAAATAACACCAGATGGCCCTGGGTGGGCTAGTTAATCGGAACCAAACACAGGAACATATTAATCATGTTAATCATATCAAAATATCTCGCATTGATCCATTTTGTAGTTGTCAGCTGGCATTCAGCAAGCTGACCCTAGGTTGATTGCAAAAAGTCTTTAGCATGGCAAACCGAATTAAAAATATGGGTCTGTCCCTTAAAAGAGCAATTTAAGCTTGGACTGTTGAATTAAACCAGCAGGCGTTCCTTGTCTCTTGATGTAGTCAATCATTCCTATAAATTCTCACTTACTGCAAGCAGCCTGGAAAGACATGTCTGAAAAAACCCAAAATGAGAAATTACCAGCAGATGTGTAGCTTTTTGTCCTAATAGCATGGGACAACATTTGTTCTTTAATTCTATAGACACTAAAGTTTACTAAAATTGCACATGGGAATTTTATATTAGGAGATCTTATTGTGGGTACCTGAGGGGCCCACATGACTGTTAAGTAAAAAGTTCCTGGAGCTTTGTCTGGAAGAATATGTTTGAAAACAAGGTTAGAAATCATTTTATCAACAGAGGTCCTGGCCTCGTAATCCTTGGGTATTCCCACAAATTTCAGATTGGATTATTGTGACCTATTTTCTGCTTTATCCAGCTTGATCTGAGGTTTTTCCAGCTCTGTCTACATCTGTGCAATTTAATTTCCGTGCTCACTGCTGGATTCTTCCAAGTCAGAGACCTGTTGCTCCACTTGTGACATACAAGAAGAAAGTTGGAGAATACTACTATTGATTTCACCCAGCTAATCGTTAGTTCTTTTATGGGCTTCAGCCCGAGATATTTTCATATGTCGTAATTCTTTTAGGATCTCGGTGGGAATTGCTTCCAGTGACGGGGACTGCGGGGGCAGACTTGATGAAGCTGATATTTGTATTGAAGTCTGGGAAGTCACAAACTATGTGATGGGTATGGCTTCCAGGGGTGGAGGGGACCCTGGCTGAGTAAGGTTTATAAGGAGTTTTGTGAAGCCTGTAAAGATGCCTGGTTGGCACCCTCCAGAACATTTATAAAAAGTGTGCCAGGTTTAGAAAAGTTGCCCTGCTCCCCCTGATGTCCCGTTATGGATTCCAGGGGCTGGGACCAAATTTCAGGGGAAGCCCTTTCTCTTCTCACACTCTTTGAATTGGCAATGGTAATAAAGTGTATGTGAGCTTGCGTTTAGAACTTTCGCTTGGTTGGAGAGGATTGCTACAAGAAAAAAATCCAGGCTGTTTTGCTCTCACAGCTGGTGTTCGATGGGGGCCTCTCCTGTTCTGTATTTGCAGAGGACTGGTACCGAGGTTGTAGATGGTTACGGATAGCTTTTGATGCAGGCAATTCAGTAAGGTTCTGAGATTCTAGACTGGCCAAAGGAACTTCAGAAGAAATCTTCTGCTCAAATGCTACCCCTTGTTGTGGCACCGCTGCGGGGTCATCAGAATGGGCCTCCTTATTTGAAAACATAGTAAATTCCTTGGCTGCCTTATAGGACAGTTTTTTTTTTTTGCAGGGTTTGGGGGTTTTAGCCACTACTCAAGGTTTTTGTAATCCATTGCGTGCAAGATGCTTCATCCTCTTCTGGGGTCAATTAGCCGGTTATAATGGAGAACTTATGGTGAACGCCAGAGACTCACCAGGGAGGAGCAATTTGCATCTATGCTACACAGACTGCTTCTGTAGCTTCCCTCAATCCTCTCCACCAGCCGGGCAGCCTAATGCCACCCTACTGGTTGCATCAACCCACCCCCTAGGGGCTTATGGGCAAGCTGTCAGAGCCCATGGATGAGGGGGGTCGCGAACAGGGTCTCCCCCCTCACAAGAGCTAGAGTTGCTAAAAAGATATATGCGTGCATCACATGTTTTCTGTAAATGAGCCAGGAGAGGCCTAAAATAGTCCTTTTTACCACTGTGTGTCTTTTCTCAAGTCTTTTTCAGGTGTAGAAGAGGGGAGCTCGGAGCACTGTTCCTTAGGAAATAAATGTGCCCTAGCATCTAGCTGCTGCCCCCCCTGCTACACCAATTGCCTTACCTCCTTAACCGGATGAATGTGGAGCATGGGCTGCACTCATGGCACTATCCCTCATGCATGTCTGCAGCAACCGCCTCACCCCAGGCTGCTTCAGTATTCCTTCTTACCACAGCGTCCACTGTCTAGGGTGGGAAGCATGACAGCAAGGCATAACTCTCCTCCATGCTGCAGAAGCCAGTGCCTCTGCTGGGAAACAATAGCGAAGCATTCATTTGCTGCAGGCCATGCCAGCCACTGTGGAAGGCTCAGCAGTGAGGTGCGACTCAGGATTAGGGATGTGTATGGCCACACGCCATTAACCTTGTATCAGAAATGTATCCCACTGTTCCGATGTCACATGCTTCCCCGTCCGGTGCAACGTCGTTGTTCCAGCGGTCCCGCGGAAGCTCACCCTGTGGTCATCTTGCTGGATCCCCTGATGTAGCTAGTCATGAAGCATGATGTGAGCTCCACAGGACCTCACCTTTTACACCTATTATGACACCTCACTACCCCTTATTTCTCTATACAGAGTAATACTCCATCACTGCATATTGCAATGATCCCATTTTGAATCAGTTCTCCAGACTCAAACCAACGCATTTGGTATATATGGTTCTATTTTCACCACCAAATCTCAAACAAAAAGGGCTTGTTATCAGGCCAGTCTCTTGGATAGTAGTATTAAAACCTAAGAGCTTCCCAATTTGGTCTTTATTTTTGGGGTATTCCACCTCTCTAAACCTCCCAATCCATGTTTAATTCAGCCTTCCTTTTGGTTAACAACCCTTGCCCATTCTGTGCCGTGTCAGACTTTGTCGGCCAGACTCCTTCCACATTTGGCTCTGTAATCCTACTCTTTTTTTCTACCAGTCGTCCATCATTTATTCATGGTAGACATCAAAATTAGACTACAGCGACCATTATTTAAACTCAATCAGTGATGTAATTTGAGATGTCAACAGTGATGTCATGAGAGATGTCACTAACCATGTTATGAGTGATGTAATATGTGAGGTCATAAGCAGTGCGTTACGAGGGAGCAAGTTATAGTTAGCTGAGGTAACTATAATGGCTGAATTTTACTGGTTTTGTACGTGTGAAATGTGAGCCTAACTATATCGTCCCTGTAACCTTTGTTTTTTTCAGTGAATTTCTATGTATTTTTAATTCTATTTCCTAACTAATATAAAAGTAATTTTTTAGAAAATTAATATGTTTAAAAGTATGTATAAATAACCAATAACTAATAATCATTTCACAAATGTTAATATAATTTACATTTATTCAATCATTGCAAAAAATACTTAGGAACAATGAATATTTTTATAATATATTTAGAAAAATAGAACATTAATTTAAAAAGTAAACCATCTTAAAAACATATAATTTTCAATTAAATATGCTCAACATAGTTTAAAGATTTCCAGTATACAATAATATGTACCAAACTCCAAACTACATATTTTTTAATTGTTTGAAATAAACCTATACAATTTAAAAAACTATTTAAATACAGGGAGTGCAGAATTATTAGGCAAATGAGTATTTTGACCACATCATCCTCTTTATGCATGTTGTCTTACTCCAAGCTGTATAGGCTCGAAAGCCTACTACCAATTAAGCATATTAGGTGATGTGCATCTCTGTAATGAGAAGGGGTGTGGTCTAATGACATCAACACCCTATATCAGGTGTGCATAATTATTAGGCAACTTCCTTTCCTTTGGCAAAATGGGTCAAAAGAAGGACTTGACAGGCTCAGAAAAGTCAAAAATAGTGAGATATCTTGCAGAGGGATGCAGCACTCTTAAAATTGCAAAGCTTCTGAAGCGTGATCATCGAACAATCAAGCGTTTCATTCAAAATAGTCAACAGGGTCGCAAGAAGCGTGTGGAAAAACCAAGGCGCAAAATAACTGCCCATGAACTGAGAAAAGTCAAGCGTGCAGCTGCTACGATGCCACTTGCCACCAGTTTGGCCATATTTCAGAGCTGCAACATCACTGGAGTGCCCAAAAGCACAAGGTGTGCAATACTCAGAGACCTGGCCAAGGTAAGAAAGGCTGAAAGACGACAACCACTGAACAAGACACACAAGCTGAAACGTCAAGACTGGGCCAAGAAATATCTCAAGACTGATTTTTCTAAGGTTTTATGGACTGATGAAATGAGAGTGAGTCTTGATGGGCCAGATGGATGGGCCCGTGGCTGGATTGGTAAAGGGCAGAGAGAGCTCCAGTCCGACTCAGACGCCAGCAAGGTGGAGGTGGAGTACTGGTTTGGGCTGGTATCATCAAAGATGAGCTTGTGGGGCCTTTTTGGGTTGAGGATGGAGTCAAGCTCAACTCCCAGTCCTACTGCCAGTTCCTGGAAGACACCTTCTTCAAGCAGTGGTACAGGAAGAAGTCTGCATCCTTCAAGAAAAACATGATTTTCATGCAGGACAATGCTCCATCACACGCGTCCAAGTACTCCACAGCGTGGCTGGCAAGAAAGGGTATAAAAGAAGGCAATCTAATGACATGGCCTCCTTGTTCACCTGATCTGAACCCCATTGAGAACCTGTGGTCCATCATCAAATGTGAGATTTACAAGGAGGGAAAACAGTACACCTCTCTGAACAGTGTCTGGGAGGCTGTGGTTGCTGCTGCACGCAATGTTGATGGTGAACAGATCAAAACACTGACAGAATCCATGGATGGCAGGCTTTTGAGTGTCCTTGCAAAGAAAGGTGGCTATATTGGTCACTGATTTGTTTTTGTTTTGTTTTTGAATGTCAGAAATGTATATTTGTGAATGTTGAGATGTTATATTGGTTTCACTGGTAATAATAAATAATTGAAATGGGTATATATTTTTTTTGTTAAGTTGCCTAATAATTATGCACAGTGATAGTCACCTGCACACACAGATATCCCCCTAACATAGCTAAAACTAAAAACAAACTAAAAACTACTTCCAAAAATATTCAGCTTTGATATTAATGAGTTTTTTGGGTTCATTGAGAACATGGTTGTTGTTCAATAATAAAATTAATCATCAAAAATACAACTTGCCTAATAATTCTGCACTCCCTGTACACTATTTGAACAACACTACTACAAAAAGTGGTAAAGATTCATGCATTGGGGGTTAGAATTTACTATTCTAGCTCTAATTGAACAAACATTAAGGAAGTACATAAATTGGGGTGGGGGTGAACAGATTTACTATTCTAATTCCAGTCGAACAAATACTGGGAAAGTATATATGTATAGTGAGGCAGATAGAACGTTCTAACTCCAGTGTAACAAACATTGGGAAATGTGCATATGTTCAGCGAGGCAGATAGAATATTCTAACCCCAGTCTAACAAACATTGGGAAATT